>NC_087479.1:53299614-54622114 GCF_036417665.1 Passer domesticus
GGGGCCGCGGGGCCTTTTCTAGGGCAATAAAGGCTTTTTTTTTTTTAGGAGGGTGCTGGCTGTCACCTGCCCCCCGCGCTGCACCACCCTGGCACAGAGCGGGGTCCCTGGTGGCCCCAGCCTGTCCCTCCCCTCTCACACGCAGGGGGCGGGAGGTGGTTGGTGCGTTATTGGCACCCCGAGCTGGCGGGGAAACTGAGGCACGGCAGGAGCAGGGACCCCCTGTGCCCTGGGGAGAGGAGAGGAGAGAGGAGAGGAGAGGAGAGGAGAGGAGAGGAGAGGAGAGGAGAGGAGAGGAGAGGAGAGGAGAGGAGAGGAGAGGAGAGGAGAGGAGAGGAGAGAGAGAGGAGAGGAGAGGAGAGGAGAGGAGAGGAGAGGAGAGGAGAGGAGAGGAGAGGAGAGGAGAGGAGAGGAGAGGAGAGGAGAGGAGAGGAGAGGAGAGGAGAGGAGAGGAGAGGAGAGGAGAGGAGAGGAGAGGGGAACAAGGGATGCAGAGAGAAGGATGGAGGGAGGAAGGGATGAAGGAAGGGAGGGAGGGAGGATGGGAGGAGAGAGAGAGGAAAGGGGTAAAGGAGAGAGGGAAGAGAGGGAAGCAGGGAGAGGAGGAGGCAGGGATGGAAGGAGGAGGGAGGACAGGGACAGCAGCAGCAGACTCAGGGCTGGGGGTCGCTGAGCCGCCCCATGAAGACGGGGAAGTCGCCGGTGTCGTGCCAGAGGACGAAGAGGAGGGTCGCAGGGCCTCCAGCACCAGGGCCGAGCGCGCCACCGAGGTGGCCATGGCCGCCGCCGCCTCCACGCCGGCCTCGTCCAGCGCCAGCACCGCCCGGTGCCGCGCCGAGTCCACCGCGGCCGGGCCCCGCGCCAGCCCGCACAGCTCCGCGTCCAGGAACAGCCCGAAGTCTGCGGCACACCGCTCAGCGCCACTGCCGCGGGACGCGGGGACAGCGGGACGGAGGGGACACCGAGGGGGCACGAGGGGTCCGGGGAAAAGCAGAGGGACGGGGACATGGAGACGCGGGACACGGGGACACGGCGGGGACACTGGGGGGCGCCAGGGACACTCGGGGATACGGAACACCGGGGGGGTGGGGGATGTTCGGGGACACTGGGGATAATCTGGGGACACTGGGATGTAAGGGGACATTAGTGGCGCAGGCACTCCGGGGCACCGGGGGACATGGGGGACACCGGGGACACGGGAGTGTGGGGGGCCCCAGGGGAAGCCAAAGGTAAGGGGATACCGGGGACACCGGGGACTTTGGGGACCCTGGGGGAAAGTGACCCCCGGGGAGGGGCCCTGAGGTCCTGCAGGGATAACGTCACCACACCGGCAGCGATGTGACCCCGCAGCCCAGGCAGCCCCTGTGGTGCCCTCAGAGGTGTCCTTACCCATGTCGTGCACCAGAGGCACCACGTCCAGGGCGAGGTCGAGGCGCAGGCGGGGCAGGGACAGCGCGGTGGCCCGGGGCGGGGTGCGCGCCGCCCGCCGCAGCAGCGCCAGGAAGGTGCCGGGGTCCAGCGCCCGCTCCAGGCTCTCCAGAGGCTCCAGGGGCCCCCGCGGCATCAGCACCACGAGGCTCAGCCCCCCGTTCAGCTCCAGCCGCCCCACCTGCGGGGCAGACCCCCACCTAAGGGCCACCGCGGGGGAACCCCACGGACCGGCACCCCCACGGCGCCAGCCTGGCATCCCGCAAAGCCCCGGGGGGAGCGAGGTGACAGCCTGTGCCCCTTTCAGTCGCCAGGGGAGTGACATCAGCCTGGCACCCTCCCCGAGTGCCGCAGAGTTTATATCACAGCCTGCCACTCCTCCTTAGTGCCACTGGCGTGACATCATGCCACCCCAGACCCCCAGCACTGGTGGCCGCTCCGGGCCAGGGGCTACCTGGGCCTGCAGGCGGGAGTCGGTGAAGGAGGCCACCGGGTACTTGGCGCTGGTCATGGTGGGCACCTTGCGGGGCCGCCGCCCGGGCCGCAGGAAGGGCAGCAGCACCGTCTTCTTGCGGTCCAGCGGCGTGCGCCAGGCGGCTGCGGGGACACGGCACCGCGGCTGCGGCGGGGGCACCGCGGGCCGCACGGGGCGGCCTCAGCCCCGCGCCCCGTTGCCCGGGGGACGCCCGGGGGATGCCCGGGGGGTAGCCGGGGGTGGAGGGTGGCGGGGCCGTACCGCGCAGGTGGACGGCGCTGAGCAGCAGCAGGCGGGGCTCGGGGGGCAGCGCGGAAAGCAGCGAGGGCAGCAGCCCCTTGCTGGCGTCCCGCACCCAGGCGTTGATGCGCTGCAGGTCCAGGCTCTCGTTGCCGCTCAGGGCGTACGGGCGGGCGCCGTAGAAGCGCAGCGAGTCGTTGAGGAAGCGGGGCCGCAGCTGCAGCTCTGCGGGGCGGCGCGGTCCCGGGGTCAGCCCGGCTGCCCGGCGAGCAGCAGCGCCCCACCGGCAGCCGGTGCCCGCCTCACCTGGGTGGTGGAAGATCTGGGCGGCCGAGAAGAGGCCTGGCGCGCTGGCCAGCTGCTGCAGGGCGCCGTGCACGCAGTGCAGCCCCGGCGGGGTACGCCAGGAGGGCGGCCAGACGCTCCCGGGTTCTCCGCGGGCTCCTGCTGGGCACAGGGGGAGCTCGGCGAGGTGCCCCGGCCGGGACAGCGGTGACACGGCCGTGCCGGTGCCCGCGGGCGGCCCCTCACCCAGCAGCAGGTGCGAGAGCCCCACGGCCACGTTGAGGGGGGGAGAAGAGCAGGTTGGCGTCGGGCTGGGCGGCCTCTGCCATGCGCTGGTAGAAGCGGAGGGCAAAGGTGGCCAGAGCCTCGGCCACGGCAGCCCGCTGCTCCCCCGTGGGCTCCCCGCAGCTGTCGGTGGGCTCCTTGTCCCCAGGGCACGGCGGGGCGCTGGTGCCAGGCGTGGGCACTGCCGTGGTTTCGTTGGCAGCGGCGTCCAGCCCCTCCAGTGCCCCCTCCGGCGCTGTGGGGCTGGGGATGTCCGTGACAGCCCAGCCAGGCAGCTCCTCGGGGTGAGCGCTGGGGGTGGGCACGGGCAGCACGGGGGGTCCCCACGTCCTGGGAGGGAGCCGGGGCTAAGAGCAGGGGGCACAGGGGGCACAGACGGTGTCAGGGGCTCTCTGAGCAGCGTCATCCAGCTGGGAGAGGCCTCCAGAGCGAGCACCTGGGCACAGGGACTTGTGTGAGGGGGGCACGGGGGCACCCGGCTGGGAGACCCAGATTGAGGAGGTACACAGGGGTGTCGGGCACAGGGAGCCCGTGTCCCCGAGCCACACTTACCGGGGTGACAGTGACCGTGGCTGTGGCCACCAGCCACGCCAGAGGGCAGCCAGAGTGTCTTGGTGGGCATGCTGGCGGGAGGGCACAGGTCAAGGGCAGGACAGACACCCAGCATCCCCCAGCCCGGCACGCCGCCCCCCCACCCCCTGCACCCTTCCCGTACCCCACCCCGGGGTGCCCCCGCTCTGTCCCCCCGGGGACCCGGCTGTGGGGGTGGCAGGAGGCAGCACCCCGGGCCCACCTGCCTGCCCGGTGGGTCAGCTCCTGCGTGTCCAGCGGGCGCCGGGAGATCTGGCCGGCTCCGACCCTGCCTGGTTAAAAATTAAGGAGGTTCCCGTAAATCAGCCGGGGACACGGCCGGTAATGCGGGGGCAGCCGCGGGGGGCGGGCAGCGGGGTGCGGAGGCAGCCGGGATTGCGGCCCCGCGTTCCCGTTTTGCTCCCGTCACGCCCCCGTCCCCGCGGGGCGCCGGTTTTTCTGTCACCCAGCGCCCCCGGGGAGCCCCGCGGGGCGGGGGTCGCCGGCCGCCCCCAGGCCCATCTGTCCCCACCCTCCCGTGCCGGGGGCGCCGGTCGCAGAGCCTCGTCCCGCCCGCCCGGAGGCGTGACCGTGCCCGTGGCACCGGGGCACTGAGCACCATGGCCGGGCGGATCGCCAAGGTGGGCACCGGGGCCACCGGCACGGGACCGGGACTCCGGCGCCGCTGCGGTACCGGGGCGGGGTCCCGGTGTCCGCACCGGAGCGGGGACCGGGGGGAAGCGAGCTCGCCGTGCGGGGGTCCCGGTACCGGGGTGCGAAAAGGGGCTCGGGGGAGTGTTAGTGCCAGTGCGGGGGATCCCGGTACCGGGGTGCGGGAGAGGCGTGTGCTGGGGCTGTCAGTGCCCGGTGAGAGGGTCCCGGTACCGCGGAGAGGCGGTGCTGGGGGTGTCAGTGCCTGTGCGGGGGTCCCGGTACCGGGGAGAGGGCGGTGCTGGGGGTGTCCAGTGCCCGGTGAGGGGGTCCCGGTGGCGGGGAGAGGCGGTGCTGGGGGTGTCAGTGCCCGGTGAGGGGGTCCCGGTGGCGGGGTGCGGGGGAAGCAGTACCGGGGTGGAGGGTCTCCGGTGCGGGGGTGACAAATACCCCTGCACGTTTCAGTTTCGTTTCCCCGGCGGGGCGGCCCCGCCCAGGGGTGTGTCCAGCATGAGGCCCCGTCCATAAAAGTGTGCCCGGTAATTAAACCCTGCCACTAAGGCGGGGTCTGGGGGGCAGAGGCGTGTCCCGGGGAGGATTAACCTATGGAGGGGCCTCTGGGGACACACCTCGCCCCACAGCTGCCCCATCCCTTCCCGCAGGAGCTGGAGGAGCGCGGAGCTGGAAGGGGGCCCGCGACGTGCAGCCGCTGGACGGGAACGTGCGGCGCTGGGGGGGGCTCCTGCTGCCCGTGCGTGGGGAGAGGACACGGGGGGACGTGGGGACACGGGGGGCTGCGGGGAGTGCTGGGGGAGCGGGGGGTCCCCTGCGCAGGGGGGACATGCGGGCTTGGGGAAGGATGTGCCCCTGGGGACATGGGAGGGACCGGGAGACCCTTGGGACGGGGCTGTCTCCCTGGGTGAGGGTCAGAACTGGGGAGGGTCCCTCTGGGGACGCTGCGGGTCCTGGGCTGGGGACACCGGGTGGAGCTTCCCCTCCTGAGGGGCTCGGGCTGGCACGGGGGAGTCTCCTCGGGAGGCACTGGGTATCAGTGTGGCACAGGGGGCTGAGGTGCCCCCGATCCCGGCAGAACAACCCCCCGTTACAACACGGGCGCCTTCCGCTTCGAGCTGACCTTCTCCCCCGCACCACCCGCTGGAGCCCCCCTGCCTCACCCTCCGCACCCCATCTACCACCCCAGCGTGGACCTCGAGGGCCGCGTCTGCCAGCCCCTCACCGCCCCCGGCGCTGGCAGCCCAGCA
Organism: Passer domesticus; assembly: GCF_036417665.1. NCBI lineage: Eukaryota > Metazoa > Chordata > Aves > Passeriformes > Passeridae > Passer > Passer domesticus. Next base: position 53,304,811 of record NC_087479.1, read on the forward strand.
CCCGCGCCATCCAAGGTGGGCCACGGCGGGCACAGGGGCGCAGTGCGGGGGTGCGTGTCCCTCTGACCCCGCTGTCTCTGCAGTGCTGCAGGACCTGCTGCTTGCAGCTGGACAGCCCAGACCCGCGGCGGCTGCTGCGGCCGGACGTGGCCCGGGAGCTGCAGGAGCGCCCCGAGGCGTTCCGGCGCCGGGCAGAGCAGCACGCCCGGCTGCACGCCGAGCCGCGCCCCGAGCCCCACGCGTGAGGCAATAAACGCTCTCCATCACCTGCTCTGGCTCTGGGTGCCTCACTGGGAGGGTGGGGGGCTCCAGGAGTTGCTGTCCCCCCCACCGTGCCAGCCCCTCCTTGGTGGCAGAGCCAGGGCTGTGCCCCAATCTGGTGACAACTGCCCAGACGCTCGTTGCCAGCGCTCCTCCCTCCAAAGATGAAGCCACCACCGGCCTGGAACCACGGCCTTTCTTACTGCTGGGGGACAGAGCAGGGGCTGGCACAGCTGGGGGGGCCGTTGGGGGACCCTCTCAGCGCTTCTTGGTCTTCACGAGCCCCTTGGCCACCAGGCAGCGGTACAGCTCCTGCACGTACGTGTACACGCACTTGGCGTCGGGCACCGGCAGCCGCACCATGTCCTCCACCTCCAGCAGCGGGGCACAGCCCGCCCGCTCCCTGGCGGGAAGGGACAACGGCGGTCACCGGGGCCGGGGGCGGCACCGGGGGCCGGGGGCCGCGCTCACGCACTCGGCGGTGGCGAAGGCCAGGGCGAAGTTGTCCCGGCGGGCTCCGGGCTCCAGCGCGGCGAAGTCGAAGGCGTCGGGGAAGAAGCTGTGCAGGAGGGCGCAGAAGGCCAGGCCGCTGCCCCAGCTCGCCGAGAAGTTCTGCACGTCCACGTGCTGGGCACACGGGGGGGGTCAGGGTGCCCCGGGCCCCCCACCCGACCCTCCCCGCCGGCCCCCGCCCGCCCGTGCTCACCGGGTACCCACGGTGTGCGGGCGCGGCACCACTCCAGCAGCATCGTCTTGACCGTGGCGGCCCCACCCTGAGCGCCGCAGGTGTGGGGCCGGGCCCTTGGCAGCCCTGGGGGGACCTGGCAGTGGCATCCCCACACCCACCGTCCCTCATAGCCAGCCCCCAATGCCCCACTGCCCCACACTGCCCCCCTGTCCCACCCCACACTGCCCTACAGACCCCCCATTCCTCCCTGTTCCCCTCATTGCCCCACGCCCCCCGATACCCCCTGTGCCCCATATCCTCCCTCTCTGCCCCACAGAGCTGCAGTGCCCCTAGGACCCCATTGCCCTGTGCCCCCCAATACCCCCCACTGTGCCATGCCCCCGCCATGCCCCCCAACTCCCCTGTACCTCCCACTGCCTCATGGCCTTCCAACACCCCCACTGCTCCATGACCCATCCATCCCACTGTCCCCGGCTGCCCCATAGCCTCCCCAAAACCCCGGGTCCCCCATTCCCTCAGTGTCCCTCCTGCCCCCCACGGGGCCAGGCTCCCCTCACCCTCCGAACTTCTCCAGGATGGCGCTGCGCCCCTGTGCCCGCGTCCCCACTCGTGGCCGTCCCCCGGCCCCCTCCAGCCTCAGCCTCTGTCCCGCCGCACCGGGAGCTGCCTTGTCCCGTGTCCCCGCCGCCGGAGCGCCCCTGCAGGCACACACGGGTGGGACAGCCATGAGCAGGGGGCTGCGGGCTGCCATCCCTGCCGTGGGGTACTGGGGTGCCACCCGTGGGGGACACACCTCTTGCTGCCCGCCGTGTCCTCGGCGGTGCCAGCTGCAAGGAGAGAGGAGGGGCTGCAAGAGGGCACCCACACCCCCGGGGCACCCCTGGGGCTCAAGGTCCTTTCCCTTGGGGAGGATGGACACTGTGGGGCAGCAGTGACCCCAGGACACTCGGGTGCCATCGCCCAAACGGCTCTTACCTGTGGGGGACGCTGGGGATGCCGGGGACATAGGGGATGTAGGGGACATAGGGGATGTAGGGGACATAGGGGATGTAGGGGACATAGGGGACGTGGGGAACGTGGGAGATGCAGGGGACGTGGGGGAAGTGGGGGACGTGGGGCTGGTGGCCCCCTCTGGGGACGAGCAGGGAGGGAACTCAGGCCACAGCTCGTCGTCCTCGTCCTGAAGCCAAGTAGGTTCCTGTAAGCAACAGGCAGGGTGGCACTGCCAGCACGGTCAGTGTCACTCACACAATGTCCCTGGCACTGTCATCCCGGCCCTGGCACTCTCACCGTGCCCCAGTAAAGCCACCCCCGTCCCCATCCGTATCGCAGCTGCCCTCCCCGCCGCCTCCTGCCCCGGCTGTGCCGCCACCTCCCCTCCAGCCCCTCCTCACCTGTCGGCGCCGGGAGTTGTCCGCAGCTGCCGGCGCCGTTTTTCCCTCGGTACCCTCCTCGGTACCCGCTCCGGTGCCCCCGGCTGTCCCTGCCTCGGCACGGCCAGCACCACCCCGGGCCTCGCCGGCATCGCCCCCGGCACCCCCGGCTGCTTCTGCCCCGCCATCCCCGGCAGCCTCTCCCCCCGCGCACCCCCCTGAGCCCCCCGAATCCTCCCCTGAGCCCCCCGTGTTCTTCCCTTCCTCCTCCGTGTTCTTCCCTTCGCCCCCCGTGTCGCCCCCCTCGCCCCCCGCTTCCCGAGCTTCCTCCCCACCCCGGGGAGCCGTCGCCTCCCCGCTGCCCTCCCCCGGCCCCGCGGCGGGCTCAGAGGGGGGGTCTGGGGTGGGGGTGCCGGGGCTGGGGGTGCCGGGGGTCGGGGTGTCCGAGGTGGGGGTGCCGGGGGTCGGGGTGCTCGTGGCCGGGGTGTCCGAGGTGGGGGTGTCCGAGGTGGGGGTGTCCGAGGTGGGGGTTTCAGCGTCTCCCAGAGCCTCCATGTTGCTCGGTCACTGCTGCAGGGGCACAGGGCTGTCACTGGGGTGCCCCCCAGCCCGGCTAACCCCCTCTTGTCCCCATGCCCTCCCCAGCCCTGGCACTCCCACCTCGGGCACCCCAGTGCCCCGCTCCGGCTCCCCCACGCCCCATCCCGGCACCTCAGCAGCACAGCCCGCTCCCCTCACGTCGTGCTGCAGCCCCCCAAGCCCCAAACCAAGGCTCCCATTGCCCTCCCGCCCCATGTCAGCCCCCTTGTGCCCCCCCTCCTGCCCCCTCCCGACCACCCGGCCCCCATCCCGGCACCGCCATGTCCCCCTCCCGGTCCCCCATGTCTTTTCCCTGCCCTCCAGCTCCCACGGCCGCTCCCCCATGACCCCTTCCCGGTGTCCCCTGCTGCCCTCCGGTGCTCCTCCCCGGTGCCCCCCGGCCCGCACGCTCCGGCCGCTCCCGTTCCTCCGCCGCCTCGCTCAGCCCCGTTACCCCCGTCACCCCCGCTGTCCCCGTTACCCCCGGAGCCCCTCGGCCCGCACCCTCCGGCTGCTGCCGCTCGCCGCCCGTGCCGCGCCCCGGCCCCCCCGCCCCGCGCTATTTTTACCCGGCGGGGGCAGGTGCCGCCTTCACTCACCGCCCACCCGCGGGGCACGCGTGGGGCCGGCCCGGACACCGGGCACGGCTGCCGAGGGGGAGCACGGCCACGGCCCCGCCGGGACGGCGGCGACACCCCAAAGCAGCCCGCGGGGACGGGACCGAACCGTGCCGGCGACACGAGGGGCACGGGGGACACCCTGGGCAGGACAGCGAGACCTGGGGGTCACAGGCGCACGGGCGAGGCGGGGACACGGACACGAACACGGGGGTGCTCGGGGGACACAACGGGGACACGGACACGCGGGGGTGCTGGGAGGACACAACGGGGACACCGGGGGCGTGGGGAGCACAGAGGGAACAGATTCCCGGGGACAATGGGGGACACACACGTGGGGACACAGGTCACACGGGGACAGCCCGGGCGGGACGCGGGGGGACCCAGGGAGACCAGGAACGGGGGACACAGAGGCGGGAGCCGAACCCCCGGCCGTGCCCCGGTAAGGTCCCGGCCATGGCCACGCCCCCTCCGGGCTGGCCACGCCCCCTCCCGTGGCCCCGCCCCCTGCGGGGCAAAGGCCGGGCAGAGCGCGCGCTCCGCCGCTCCCTCCCGCAGCTCGGCCGCCGCCACGCCCCTTCCGCTGGACCAATCAGAGGCCGAATCGCAGCCCCGGTCCCGCCTCCTCCTGCACGCGATTGGTCGGTGCCGGCGGCGGGGCGGGGCCGCTGCGCGGGTGGGCGGAAGCGCGGCGCCCACGTGGTTCCTGCAGGGAGCCGCCGCCGGGTCCCGAACCGAGCGGGACCGCGGGGCCCAACCGGGCGGATCCGAGCGGGGTCGGGCGCAGAGGGACCGTGATCCGGACCGGGACCGAGCGGGGCCGGTGCTGGCCGCCATGGATCCGCTGCGGGCTCAGCAGCTGGCGGCCGAACTGGAGGTTGAGATGATGGCCGACATGTACAACCGGTGAGGCCCGCCGGGAGGGAGCCCGGGGGCCTTGGGTACCGGGGGGTGTCCGTGGCTTGGGGGGCACTAGCGGGTGTCAGAGGCACTGGGGGACCCTGGGGTTGTGGGGGAGTGCGGGGGTCCTGGGAGACGCCCTTGAACTGGGGAGGGGAACCGGAGGTGCCTGAGGACGGGGACGGCGGGGGTCCCTGGGGTGCCCGGGTGGCGACGGCGGGGCATGCTGGGCTTGCTGGGGTGCAGAGGCTCGGTGATGATGGGGGTGCAGGAGGTGTTGGGGTGCGAGGGCTGGGGGTGCGGGGGTGGCGATAACGGGGGGCGCGGGGCCGGGGTCCCGGGGTGGCGACGGCGGGGTGCAGGGGGTGTTGGGGTGCGGGGTCGGGGTGCGGGCTGTGCCGGGGCCGGGTCCCGGCTGGCGCGGGGCTCAGGCGCGGTGCGGTCCGTGCAGGATGACCCAGGCGTGCCACCGCAAGTGCGTCCCCCCGCACTACAAGGAGTCGGAGCTGTCCAAAGGGGAGTGCGTGTGCCTGGACCGCTGCGTGGCCAAGTACCTGGAGGTGCACGAGCGGATGGGCAAGAAGCTGACGGAGCTGTCGCTGCAGGACGAGGAGCTGCTCAAGCGAATGCAGCAGGGCAGCGGCACCGCCTGAGCCCCCACCACCACCCCAATAAACCTGGGGCGCCTGCTGCGCTCCCCTCGCCCCCAAACCCACCCTGTGGCCATGTGTTGGGGTGCGTGGTGCCCGTGGGTGCTGCTGGGAGCCCCCCTTGTTGTCCCCGGCTGCCACGTGCCGTGTCCTTGTGGGGGGCACCCCTGGGTGCCCCCCCCGTCTGGGCCCAGCCCATGTAATCCCCCGGATTAGGCAGAGCTGGGCTGAGCCCCTTGTAATCCCCAGTGGGGTGGGACAGGGCTCAGCCCCTCCCTGTCTGTCTGTCTGTCCGTCTGTCTGTGCTGGGGGTCAGCAGAGGGGACAGCCGCGGGGCCCTGCACAGGGACACAGCCCCCGAGGGGCAGGGCACGGGGACACCCCCACAGGGACACCCTCGCAGGGACACCCCCACAGGGACACCCTCGTGGGGACACCCCCACAGGGAGACCCTCGCAGGGACACCCCCAGAACAGCCGGCCCTGTGTGAGGATACACAGATGGGACCGCGTGGGGACAACCCCGGGACACCTCTGCCTGGGCACAGACCACGTGGGGACAGCCAGGGACCACGGGGGCGCGGGCAGGGAGACACCACGTGGGGACAGCCTGCACACACACACACACACACCCCTGGGGACACTTGGAGGGGACAAGGGACCCGGGGGGCATGGACACCCAGCGAGTTGCACCCGCCGAGAGGCAGCGGGGGGTGACACCCCCAGAGGGGCGGAGGGCAGGGGTGGGCGCTGTCCCTGTGCCGGCAGCGTGTGCTCCGTCCGTGTGCCGGCGCTGCGGGAAGTGGGTCAGGCTGCGCAGGGCGCGGGGGTGGCTCCCGCGACACCGGCAGCGCTCTGCCAGGGGTGCGGGGTGCCGGCGGCACGGCAGCCTGCGTGTCACCGGCCCCGCGGTGGCGCCGGGGCTGCGTGTGGCCGCACGCCCCGCGGGGGGTGTCCGTCTGTCCCCGCCGCGCCGCCCTGCACGCCTCGCTGCCCCGCCACCCGCCGCTGCCATCAATATTTCAGCAGCAGCAGCAGCAGGCGGTGACCTGGATCGACGGTGGCCCACCCACAGCAGCCAGGCCCCGCTCTCCCAAAATAAGACCATTTTTAATAAATAATTTCCCACCTTTTGGTTCCTGTTGGGGGTTTTTCCCGCTCAGGATGGGAGGGGACCCCCTTCTGCATCCTGCGGCCCCCCCCCCTCCTCTGGCCGTCCCCCGCAGTTCTTGAGGCCTCCCCCGGGGAGAAGGGGGGCACGGGCGCCCCGAGGGGGGCTCAGAGTCGGGGCAGGAGCAGAGCCAGGAGGGGCAGGAGGGCGGGGGGCCGGTGGGGCGCGGCGGCGGCCATGGGGGCGCAGGGGTCGTGGGGGCAGCTGGCGTCCTCGGGGGGCCCGCGGGAGTCACGGGACGGGGGGGGCGGCCGGGGCTGGGGTCCCCGCAGGTCGTGGGGGGGCAGCCCGTCGCGGTAGAAGGCGGAGGGCGGCGCGGCCGGCAGGGTGCCGGGGCGCCCCAGCGCCCGCCCCGGGGTGCCCATCACCGCCACCCCGTTGCCGCCGTTGCCGTCTTCCATCTGCTCCTCATCATCGTCGTCCTCGGGGCAGGCGTCGAAGTCGCGGGGGCGCATGTGGCGCAGGTCGGTGCCGCGGCGGTGCGGGGGGCTGGCGCAGGGCACCGGCGAGCTGGAGACGCGCGTGCGGCGGAACCAGGCCCAGAGCGGGCGCGCGCGGCAGTCGCAGGCCCAGGGGTTGGCGTTGAGGCGCAGGAACTGCAGCGAGGGCAGCGCGGCCAGCGGGTCGCCGGGCAGGGCCACCAGGCTGTTGTTGAACAGGTAGAGGATGGTGAGGCGCGCCAGCCCGCCGAAGGCGCGGCGGTGGATGGCTGCCAGCCGGTTGGCGTGCAGCAGCAGGCGGTCCAGGCTCGAGAGCCCGCGGAAGACGCCCTCCGACAGCGCCCGCAGCCGGTTGCCGTGCAGGAAGAGGTGGCTCAGGTTGGCCAGGTCGGCGAAGAGGTCGTCCTGCGGGGAATGGCAGAGGGGTGGGCGTGGGGTGGGGGCCCGCTGTGCTGTTCTGTGGTTCTGCCTGGCAGGCATCAGCTGGAGAGCTGCTGGTGCGGGCCCCATGGAGCCCTGCCATGGGTCCCAGCCCTGCCAGCGTGGCTCGTCACCCTCTCCTGTGTCCCTGCTCTGCGAGCATCATGCCAGGCTTCATCCCATGTCCCATGCTGGTGTCAGCCTGCTCCCTCAGCATCCCCCGTCCCTGCCCTGCATTCTGGCTGCGTCAGCACCACCTTGTCCCACATCCTGCCTCCATGTCTTGTCACCCCTCACCCGGCCCAGTCCCCGCTCTGTGCCCTGGGGGCATCGCCCAGCAGCCCTGCTCACCCACCTGGAGGTAGAGCAGCCCGTTCTCCTGCAGGTAGAGGTACTGGAGGCTGCGGAGGCCGCGGAAGATGCCGCTGGGCAGGCTGGCCAGCCGGCACCGGTAGAGGTGCAGGGCCTGGAGGCGGTGGAGCCCGTGGAAGGTGTCGGGGGCCAGGACGCGGAGGTGCGGGTTGTCACCCAGGTCGAGCTCCTCCAGGGCGGGCAGGTGGCGGAAGGTGCCCGGCTGGATGGAGGAGATGTTGTTGGAGTAGAGCCAGAGGGTGACGGTGCTGGGCCCGAAGGTGCCCGCCCGCAGCGCCCCGATGACGTTGTTCTGCAGGAAGAGGCGGCGGGCGCCGGGCGGGAGCCCCGCGGGCACCGAGGAGAAGTTGTTGGCCTGGCAGCTGACGGTGGGCGGCGAGACGTAGCAGGTGCAGAGCGCGGGGCAGGCGGGAGCCCCGCCGGGCACCCACACCAGCGCCGCCAGCAGCAGCAGGGCCGCCGGGCGCCCGCCTGGGGGCACAGCGGGGCGTCAGCGCGGGGCACCGCGCCTCCCGACCCCGCGCCGCCCGCCCCCGCCGCCCCCGGGGCCGTGCCCACCCCATCGAGCCGTTTGGAGAGTCCCACGGTTCTGATCTTTCCGTAGGGTTGGGCACCCCAAGGAGCCCCCAGGACTGTAGCCACCCTTAGGGCCGTGGTTGCCCAGGAGAACCCCAAGGTCATGGCAACCCCACAGGGCTGGGTGCTCCTAGGAGCCCTCCAAAGCCACGGCAGCTCCAGAGGGCCACGTTCCCCAGGAGAACGCCAAGGTCATCACCACCCTGTAGGGCTGGACACCCCGAGGGAGGGGACTGTGCCCACCCACAGGGCCACAGCCCCCAGCAGGCCCGAGAGCCATGTCTCCCCAGGGACCCCCGAGGCCATGCCCACCCACACGGCCATGCTCCCCTGGGACATCCCTAGGACCACAGACCCCATGGAGAATCCCAAGGTCATGACGCCCAACAGCACTGGGCGCCCCTAGCAGCCCCCAGACCCACACCACCCACAGGGCTGTGGTCCCCAGACACCCCCCCAGGGCTGTGCTGCTGCACGGCACCAAGGCCGGGCACCCCAAAAAGTGCCTGTCCACCTGCGACCTTCGGGGGCTGTTCCTGCTGCTGGGGTCACGCTCCCCAGGGACCCCCAAAGCTCCCTGACCCCCCCCCGCCGTGGCCACACTCCCACGGGACCGTGCCCACCCCACGGCCCGCCAGAGCCCCTCACAGGGTCTCAGACCCCTGGGACCCCCCTCACCCCAGCCTGGGGGGGGGTCGGCGCCCCCTCCCCAAACGGGGCGGTGCCACGTGCGCGCGTGCCGCGGCCACGTGTGGGGCGGGGCACGCGTGGGCGCGGGCTGACGACACGCGGCTCCGGGCGCTCAGCATCCCCCCCTTCTCCCCCCCCCCACCCGTGTCCATCCCCCCCCTCAGGCTGCAACCCGAGAGCTTCATCCATAATTCAGCCCGGCGGCCTGGATCCACGCCCGGGGATGCGTGGATGCGCCCAGTCGCCGCTACCGGGGGAGGGGAGAGGAAGGAGGGGGGCGGTGGGACTCTCCGGTGCACCGGAGGTCACACCGGAGATGCACCGAGGGGTCCCACCGCCCCCTTCCCTCCCTTCCCCTCTGCCGGTGCTCCACGAGCTGGGGGGGTACCCACCCCCCAGCCACCCACGGAGGCGTCCGGCGCATCTGCTCAGCGCCGCCCCCCTCCCCCGGCGCCCCGTGCCGGCGTGCGCCCCCCACCCGCGTCCCATCTGTCACTCCCCCACGCCGCGGGCTGACTCAGTTGGGAGCTGAAGTCACCGGTTCTCAGCTTCCCCCCCTCCTCGGGTGCCAAACCCCCCCACCCCGGTAGTTGCGGGTACCCCACGGCCCCGCGGCACCCACCCGCGGCGTGACCCGGGCGCTCCCGGCTCCCGCGGAGCCCGCACCGGGAGCCGTGGGGCGGCTCCGCGCCGGGCTGGGGCTCCGGGGCTGGCACCGCGCACCCCCTGCGTGGTGGGGCACGCCCCGCTGGGCGTCGTGGGGTACCCACACTCCGGGCTGGGGGTCTTGGTGGGGGCCACCGGGTAGCCCGTGGCTGGTGGAGCGCCCCGAAGCCGGGCTGTGCGCGCCGGAGCTGCGCTGGGTGTGCCGGGGCGCCTGGGGCACCCCCGCGCTGCGCCGGGGCTGGCAGCGAGCACCAAGGCTGGGCACCCCAAAAAGTGCCTGGCCACGTGTCAGGGGCACTGCCACGCCGGGCTGGGGGTCCCGGGGTGGCACCGCTACCCCGCGGGGCACGAGACAGCCACACCTCGGGCTGGGCTGGCGGCAGGCACCTCGTGGGTCGGGGGGCACCCTCGCGCCGGGGGGCGCGGGGGACCCAGCCTGGGGCGCCCCGGGACTGCGCCCCCACGCCGGGGTCCCCGCGCACCGGGGGCTCCCCACTCACCCCGGGGCACCCCGAGCCGGGACCGAGGTCTCCGGGTGGCACCCCAGGGTCCACCCGACACCCGCGGGACCCCGCCCGACCCCGCGCCTACCTGGGGGCAGGTCCCGAGCCGTGGGGGGCCGCATGGCGGGGCGGCCGCTCAGGCGCTGCCCACCCGCGGGGTCATGGCCGGTGCCGGGGGGCGCTGCTCGCCCCCTTCGCCCCCGCCGCGCCGCCGGGAGCAGCAGCCGCCGCCGCCCCGGGGCATGGCACGGGTGGGCTCGGGCTCGGGCACGGGTGGGCTCGGCGCGGCGCTGCCCGCGGCTCCGTGGGGCTGAGCCCTCCCCGCGCCGCGCCTTATCCCGGGGCGGCCGCTCCGCCCCCCGCGCCGGCCCCGCCGTTTAACCCTTCCCGGGCTGGCCCGCCCCAGGCGGGACAGGGGTGGGCACAGGGACTCCGGCGGGGACAGCGGGGACAGCGGGGGATGCGCTGCGGGCGCCCGCCGGGGACACGCCCTGCGGGACTCGGGAGGGGCACCCCAAAGGGGACACGGGCGTGTGACGGGCTCCCCCCGCGGGGAAAGGACGCGGAGCTCGCGGGGGGAGCTGTGAGCGCGGGACACGGAGGGTGGCCTCCGTCCGTCCGTCCGTCCGTCCGTCCGTCCGTCCGTCCGTCCGTCCGTCCCTCCCTCTGTCCCGTGCTCCCTGGCCCGGCGCCGGGCTTTGGTGCCCCACGGACGGCGGGTCCCCGCGGGAGCTGCCCCCGGGGCGGGCGCGGCGGGGCCGGGAGCCCCGCACGGGGCGAGCCGCCGGGAGGGCGGGGGGCCGGCGGCGCGCACCCACGCGGGACCGCGGCGCTGTTCGTGGTGCCGGACGGACCGGCGCTGTCCGTGGTGCCGCCGTCCGGCCCGGGGCAGAGCGGGGGGCGGCGGTGCGGCGCGGGCTGCACCGGCCCCGCTCGGGCCCCGCGCCGGTGCCGCGCGTGGGGGGACACGCGTGGCCGCGCGGGCTGCGGCGGCACCGGCACCGGCTGGCACCGGCGCGTGTTTGCGGCGCCGTCTCCGGCGAGCGAAATGCCACAAGCTGGTGCGGCGGCAGCCGTGGGAGGGGGCGTGGGCGGCGCGGGGCTGACTCAGGGGCCGCCATCCGCTCCCCCCGGCCCGGACAGCGCTGATCGGGGCAGGGCAGGGCAGGGGAGCCCGCCCGGGGGGCTCTGGGTGCCCGTGCCCACCCGCCCCGGGAGCTGGGACAGCGTGGATAAGGGAGGGGATGGACGGACGGATGGACGGTGGAGGATGGATAGATGGAAGGATGGAAGGAAGGGGCAGATGGATGGACAGAGAGGTGGAGGATGGATTGGTGGACATGAGGAGAGAAGGACAGACGGACAGACATGCACGGAGAACATCTGGAGACGGGACGGACTAATGGGTGAAGGATGGGGAGGACAGACAGATGGACAGGTGGAGGGAAGGGCAGGTAATGGGCAGCTGGATGGTTGTGGGACAGATGGATGGGGTGGATAGAGTTGTGATTGGAGGGGGACAGATGGACAGGTGACAGACAGACCGATGATGGACAGATGGATGGGTGACAGACAGATGGATGGGTGATGGACAGATGGACGGGCGATGAACAGACAGAAGGGCAGCTGGCAGAGCAGATGAGAGGCTGCGGCAGTGGGGACAGGTGGGGACAGAGCGGGTGGCAAGCACTGGTGGATGGACAGAGGGACAGAGGAGAGGATGTGCAGGGAAGGGTGACAGAAGGGACAGCGGGGACAAGGCAAGGGGTGGGGGACCAGGGACAGGCAGGGGACACTGCACAACACAGGGGGATGGCATGGCAATGGCTCTGGGATGGCACGGCTGGAGTGGCCCAGGGACGGCCCAAGGGCAGTGCTGGGGTGCGCGGGAATGGCCTGAGGGGCGCCCCAAGCATTGAAAACCGGCCCGAGAGTGACCGAAAGGGCGATCCAAGGGTGGCCCCGCCAGGAGCGCCCCTTGGGGACAACAGGTGAGTGTCACACCTGGACATGCCGAGGGGGGCACCCGCGGGGGGCCCAAGGGCGGCGCCGGGGAAGGGCTCCGCGCCGGCTCGGCCCCTCCTGGGCGGACCCAGCGCTGACCGGGGCCGCTCCGGCGGGGCCGCCCCCCCGAACCGGCGAACCGGGGGCGGGGCCCGGCCAGGCCCGGCGGCTCCGCTCCGCTCCGCCCGCCGCGGGGGGCGTGAGGGGCCGGCACCGGGGGCACCGGGAGCACCGGGAGCACCGGGAGCACCGGGAGCGCCGGGGCGGGGAGAGCCCGGTGCGCTCCCCGCCGGGCCGGCGGGAGGCGGGTGAGCGGCGCGGGGATGCGGCGGGAGGAGCGGCGGGGCCCGGATGGACACGGAGCGGCGGCGGGAGGGGCCGTGACCGGGACGGGAGGATGCGGAAGAGCGGGGGCCGCGGGCCCCGGCCCCGTGGCCTGCGGGGCCGCGCTCGGCGTGGCGGTGCGGATGTCCGGGGTGGTACCGGGGCGGTGCCGGGGCTGTGCCGGGGCTGTGCCGGGGCCACGCGTGGCGGAGCGGCCCCGGGGCCGTGGGGGAGGCTCGGGGGGCCGGCACGGCGGGGCCCCGCGGCTGCCCATCCCCGGGGCCACGCGGGGGTCCCGTCCCCGCGGCCGGGGGGACGCGGCAGTGCCCGCCCCGGGGCAGCGGGCGGCGAGGGGCGCCCGGCCCGTGGCAGCCCCCGGGGGTCCTGCGGCCCCACCTGCCCCCTGCACGGCCCGGGGGAGCCGGGGGGACACAGCAGGGACAGAGGGGACAGTCGCTGATGCTGCGGACCCCCTCGCGGGGGGCTCACCAGTCCGGGGGTTCACCACCGGGGTCTCACCACTATGGGGGGGTCGCGGCCGTGGGGACTCCCCAGTGTGGCTGGCAGAGACGCCGTGTCCAGGACACCCCAGCCAGGCCCTAGGGAGCGGCTCGGGGTGCCCCCGGCGGTGACCCCCACATGTCAGGGAGCCCCGGTGCCCCCCAGCTGCTGTCACAGCCCCTGCCTATATTATTTTTGGCCACCTGAGTGGCTGAAAATAGCACAGGTGCCCCCGGGCCGCCCCCCCGGCTGTGTGCAGGTTAATCTGTAGCTGCTGGTCACTGTAATGAGGCTCATTAGCCGGCATTACAGCGGGCAGGGCAGCGGGACAGCGACAGGGACACAGGGACACGGGGACAGGGCCCGGTGCCAGCCTGTGTGGGTGAGGGAGGCGGGGGGACACGGAGGACACTGAACTGGGGGTGGCCTTGGTGCCCTTGCCAGCCAGCTGTGGGCCACGGGGGAGTCCCAGCTGCACGGTGGGGTGAGCTGTTGTCAGCCCCAGCACGGTGACAGTCCCCAGTGCAGTGCAGGGCTGGGGGTAGCAGTGTCCCCAGGAGACATTCCTGGTCCCCAGCAGCGTGAGGGGATTCCTGGAGATGTGACAGGATCCCCCACGGGGCTGGCAGGATCCCAGAGATGTGACAATGCCTCTGAGGGCTGTGCCAGGGTCCCCAGGGGAGGACCTCAGGGGCTGTGCTGGCGCCCTGGGGGGGTGTGTCACTGTCCCCTGCAGCGTGCCTGTGTCCCCAGGGGCTGTGCCAGCATCTCCAGGGTTTGTCCCAGTTTCCCAAGCACTGTGCCAAGCCCTGGGGGAGGAGGGTGTGTTGGTGTCTTCGGGGGGGTGCCAATGTCCCCAGGGGCTGTGCCAGCATCACCAGGAAGAGTGCCAGTTTCCCAAGGGCTGTGCCAGGTCCCCAGCAGGGTGCTGGTGTCCCTGGGGTGAGGTGTGTTGTTGTGGTGTCCCCAGGGTGTGCAGCAGCGTGCCAGTGTCCCCAGGGTTGTGCCAGCTCCTGGGCCAGGCTGGTCGGGGCAGTAGGGACAGCACAGGGGGGTCCTGGCACAGTGAGGGGACCGAGCCCCCATCGGGGGCCCGGGGTGCCATCAGGGGGCCCGAGGCACTATCAGGGACTGGCAGCCCGGGGGACTGAGTGTGCTCCTGGGAGATGAGGGACAGTCACTGGGGTGGGGAGGTGTGTCCCAGCCACGCTGCCGGGGTTCAGGCTGCAGGGTGGCCCCGAGGGTGACAGTGACAACAGGAGGGCCTGGCCTTGTGCAGGTGGGTGAGGGGTGCAGGACAGGGGTCAGCAGGCAGGGTCGTGTGTGCAGGTGTGCATGCTTGCCTGTGTGCCTGTGAGCAGCTCTGTGTGTGCTTACAAATGTCTGTGTGTGCCCATCAGTCTGGGTGTGCTCAAAAATCTGTGCGTGTCCGTCAACGGCCGTGTGCCACATGTCACCAGCTGTCCCCACGTGTGAGAGCGAGCCCTGGCTGCTGCAGGGCCCTGCCCTGCACCCTGGCACATGGGGGACACCAGTGCCAGCTGCTGTGGCCAGGGACGAGGGGCAGAACCGGGGTGACAGTGGCCTTTGCCCGGGTGGCCACGTGCTGCCAGGTGTCCCTGTGTCCCCGGTGGGTGCCAGCATGGTGTGACACCTGGTCTTTGTCACCCACAGGCTTGGCGAAGACGCCCCAGGCTGGTGACAGCCCGGGCCAGTGTCTGCCTGGGCAGGGGACATGGCGGGGGGCGCGGGGCTGGCCAAGCGCCTGGGGACCCTCCTGTCAGGGCTGCTGGAGTGCGGCGCCTTCTGCGGCATCATCTTCGGCTGGGCCTCCCTCGTCTTCGTCCTCAAGGACCTGGGCTACTTCGAGGGGCTGTGCCAGCCCTCCGCCAGCCCCAACCTCACCCTGGGGTCTGGTATGGACCCCCACGTGTCCCCACGGTCCCCTGACTCGCGACCCCGATGCCCCGAGCTGTCCCGTGTCCCCACTGTGCCTGTGTCTTTGCTGTCTGCAGTGTCCTGGTGCCCTGCAGTGCTCTGTGTCCCTGCTGTCTCCAAGCCCATGTGCCTGCTGTCCCCCAGTCCATGTCTGCAGCACCATCATGTCTGTGGTGTCCCCACATGCCCAGTGTCCCCTGCATCTGCGCTGACCCGTGTCCCCGGGTGCCTGCGTCCCCTCACCGTGGTATTCCCGGTGTCCCACGCCCACGTCTCCGTGTCCCCATGCCCCATTATGGCCGTTCCCAGACTGCAGCGGGCAGGATGAGCAGTTCTCCCTGGTCTTCACCATCGGCTCCTTCATGAACAACTTCATGACCTTCCCCATGGGCGTCGTCTTCGACCGCTTCGGCACCACGGCTGCGCGCCTCGTCGCCATGTGAGCCCTGCGCCGGGGACACGGGGACAGGGAGTGGGGGGTTACTGAGGTGCCTGGCTCCCAAGGGACCGGGGTAGGGGAGTCACCTGTGATTCCCAGGATCCTGTCCCCACGTGTCACCGCTGTCCCCTTTAGCTCCCTCTACACTGGCGGGACCCTGCTCGTCGCCTTCTCCACCCCAGGTGAGTCCCTGTGGCCAGGGCGTCCCCAGCCCTGGAGGGACCTCTTTGGTAACCCCTGTCCCCACTGAGCCCTGTGTCCCCAGAGCTGGCGGAGCTGCTCTTCCCGGCCATGTCCATGCTGTCGGTGGGTGGCATCCTCCTCATCCTCACCAACATGCAGGTGGGTTCCCCCTGCGCCCTGACACCCACGTGGTGGCAGGACACCCCGCGTGGCACGGGAGGGCTCTGATGGCACACGGGGGTCTCTCGGTGCCAGGTGGGGAACCTGTTCGGGAACTACCGCTCCATCATCATCACCCTCTACAACGGGGCCTTCGACTCCTCCTCCGCCATCTTCCTCATCGTCAAGGTGGGTGTGAGGGACGCGGCAGTGGTGGCAGGGGAGGACAGAGCTGGGAACAGCTGGGTCACATCTACAGACATATTGGGGACACAGTCTGGGACACAGCTGAGTCACTGCTGAGGCCACAGATGGGGACACACCTAAGGCCTGAGCAGGTGGCCGGTGGCAGCCTGTGTCTGTCCCTGACTCCGTCCTTGTCCCCAGCTGCTGTACGAGCGCGGGCTGTCCCTGCGGGCCATGTTCCTCTTCCTGGCAGCCTGCAGCGCCTGGCACCTCCTGCGCACCCTCTTCCTGATGCCGCGCTCCCGCATCCCCTACCCGCTGCCCCCCGACTACGACTACGGGTACGGGGGGCTGGGTCCCACCCTGCGGGCAGCGGGTCCTGTCCCCTGGGCAGTCCCGCCCCGGCGGGGTGACACAGGGTGACACAGGCGCTGCCCCAGGCTGCAGTGCCGGGGGCGCTCCCGCTCCTACCGAACCCACAAGGACAAGCAGCCCCCGGGAGAGGCTGGACCCGAGGAGACACCGCTGGAACCCCCCGTGGCTCGAGGTGGGAGTGGGAATCCGCTCGGTGGGGTGGGGATTATATTTGGGGAGGGGCTTGACCGGGTGGGCGTGGTCACAGCTGACTGTGGGCGGTGTCATGTAAATGAGGGGTGTGGCCTGTGGGCGTGGTTGTGCGGGGCCCGTTGGAGGTCAACCATGCGTATGCAAATAGATGAGTGTGGCCTTCTGGTGGGTGGGCGTGGCTATTAATGGGTGTGGCTGGAGGACATGCAATTAGGGAGTGCTGGGTGTGGCAGTGTGGGCGTGGTCAAAGGGTGGGCACGGTGACGTACCTGAATGGGCAGGGTCATACCGATCAGCGGGGGGCAGGGACAAGGTGTGGGTGTGGCCTGGGGGGTGTGTCTCTATGTGCCCCACCCTGACACCTGCACAGGTGGGGACGCCGCCGGGACGCCGTTCCGGGCCTGCGCCTGCTCCTGGCTCTTTGCCTGGCACGTGGCCTGGCTCTCGGTGATGCAGCTGCGCCACTACCTGTTCATCGGCACCCTCAACCCGCAGCTCGAGCACCTGGCGCGCGGGGACCACGCACTGGGTAGGGCATGGCGGCAGGGGGGACACGGTGGGGGGCACACGGTGGGGACCCCGGGCCGGCCCCGCCCGCCTGATGCTGTCCCCCCACAGTGAGCACCTACACCAACGCCTTCGCCTTCACCCAGCTCTTCGGGGTGCTCTGTGCCCCCTGGAACGGCCTCATCCTCGACCGGCACAAGCGGAAAAAGGGCCCCCGCCCTGAGGGTAACTGAGCCCCCGGCCCCATTCCCCCGGGTGACTGACCCCCACGGCCCTTCACCCCACGCAGAACCACTCCTTGGCCCCGCACTGTGGGGTAACCCTCACCCCAGCCCCGTGCTCCCTGTCCTGTGTCCTCACTGCTGCCACCACCGCTGTGCCGAGCCCACGGCACGTGAAGAAGGGAGAGGGGTGAGGCTGCGTGCCCCTGCCCTGACCCCCGTGTCCCCATGCAGGGCTCCTGGCCGCGCTGGCAGACCTGCGGTCGGCGGTGCTGTCGCTGGTGGTGACGGTGGCACTGTGCCTGCTGTTCTCCGTGTTGGCCGCCGTGCCCGCCCTGCCCGCCCAGTTTGGCACCTTCGTGCTGCAGGTCATCAGCCGCTCCTTCCTGTACGGCGGCAACGCCGCCTTCCTGGCCATCGCGTGAGTGGGGACAGCCCCGGGGACGCGGGGTGGCAGGGCAGGGTGGCACGGTCGCTGTGGGTGTGGCAGGGGACAGACAGGGCGGCATGGCCAGGATGGGGTGGCAGGGGATGGCGGTGGGGCTGGGGGGTGGCAGGTGACACGGTGGAGGTGTCAGGGGACTGCGGTGGGGCTGTCAGGGCTCAGGAGGGGGGTGCCAGGAGATGGGGGTGCCAGGAGATTTGGGTGCCAGGAGATGCCCGTTGGTGACGTGGGTGCCTGGCAGGTTCCCCCCGCAGCACTTTGGGAAGCTCTACGGGCTGGCCATGGCACTGTCGGCGCTGGTGGCCCTGCTGCAGTACCCCTGTGTCGCCCTGGTGCAGGGGCCGCTCCAGGGGGACCCCTTCTATGTGAGTGTGCCCCGTGGGCCCCCCGAGTGAGGGCTGGGGTCCTGCCCTGGGAGGGAAGGGGGCTTGCCACGTGGGGAAATGGGGGTCTCATCCCTTGGGAAAATGGGGATCCTGGTCCTGCCCATGGGAAAATTGGGGTCCTGCCCCATGGGGAAATGGGGATCCTGGTCCTGCCCATGGGAAAATGAGGGGTCCCGCCCCATGGGGAAATGGGGTTGCTGCCCCGGGAAGGATGGAGTCCTTCCCCCAGGAGTGGAGGGATCTTATGCCATGAGAAATGGGGGTCCTGCACCAGAGAGGGAGGGGTGGCCTGGCCTGGGGAAATGATACGGGATGGGGTGACGGCCCCCCAGACCCCTGCCCTGACACTCTTCCCCTCCACAGATGAACTTGGGGCTCATCGCCGTGGTGCTGGTGGCCTTTGTCAGCCCCGTGGTGGTGGCCCGCGAGTGCCAGCGGCGAGCCAAGGAGCTGGGCATGGCTGGCACCCCCCTGGCAGCCCCCCCCAGCACTGAGATCCACGCCGAGACCCCGCACTGAGCCCCACACCCAGCACACCATTTTTGTACCAGCCTGGGGTGCTGTGCCAGTGGGGTGGGGATAATAAACATCGCTGCCCCCTCTGCTCTCTGTGCTGCCCCCACGAGCCCCCAGCCCTGTCCCCAGGCCCCCAGTGCACACAGACACGGCTCAGGGCACCTCTGCTTTACTGGGAAAGGAACTGGGGTGCCATGGCAGCGCCAGGGGCTCAGTACTGGCAGATGAAGGGGCGCAGCTGGAAGCAGAAGCGGCTTCGCCAGAGCCCGTCTGGGGACAAGGACACTGTCAGGGCCATGGGTGGTTCCCAGGGCCCCTCAGTACCCTGCAACCACTTCCAGTGCCCCCTGTATCCCCCCTTGGCTCCCCCAGTGCCCTGTAACCCCTCCAGTGCTCCCCTCAGCTCACCCAGTGCCCTGTAGCCCCCTCCCCACAGTGCCCTCCCAATGTCCCTCCAACGCCCCAGCAGCCTGTGCTCCCCTCCCCAGCACCCCCAAGCCCGGACACGGTGGCTGGGTGACCTTACCTCGGATGCTGAGGGTGGCGCAGGTGGTGACAATGTGGAAGGGGTGGGTGGGTGCCCAGTTCGCGTAGTTCCAGGGGCTGGAGTCCTCCCAGTAGGACTCCCACCGCCCTGCCTGCTGTGCCAACACCTCAGTCCCCAGGGAGAGCCCCCACCACCCCTACCCAGCCCCTCGACCCCAAAAACCAGCCCCAGCAACCAACAGCCAGCCCCCCATGCCTCAAAACCCAGCCTCCAGCCCCAGCCTCGTCCCCCACAAAGCAGCCCCTGCACCCCAGCCCCTCACCCCCAAAGCAGCCCCCAGCACCCCTCTGGCAGCCCTTGTCCCCGGGCTCCCCTCACCCTGCGGCTGGTGACAGCTCCAATCCAGGGTGCCAGGATGATGTGGTAGCTCTGTGCCAGTTTCTGCAGCTCCTGGTTGCGGGCAGCGCTGTGCACCGAGGCCAGCTGGCCCCGGTACACGTCCTGGCAGTAGCGCTGTGGGACGGGCACGGGCTGGCACCACGCACTCGCCTGTGCCCACGGGCACCTCCCGGCAGTGCTGCCGTGGCACGGGCACGGCCTGGCATGCTGGTGCCCCCCGCACCCGCTGTCCCCTCACCTGGGCGCCCGAGTAGGTGCGCAGCTTCTTCACCACGGCGTAGTGCTGCGGGGTGGTGTCACCAGCGGGGACCCCCTGGGGCTGCCGGGGGGCTGCAGGGCACACCAGGGGAGGGCTGGTACCGGGGGTCCCTCTGCCACCCGCAGGCGTGTGGCATCAGCGGTGTGGGCACGGCACTGGGGTGGCAGGGACTGAGGGTGTCCCCAGGGTGTCCCTGGGAGCGGGCAGAGGTGTGGGGGGCACTCAGTGGGGCAGGGGGACACTCACCGGGGTGGCTGGCAGGGACAGTGCCCAGAAGGGCGAGAGCGAGCAGTAGGCACGGCCACATGGCAGTGGGACACGCAGGGACACCGGGAACACCACCTGCACCCTCTGGAGATGCCATAGCCCTGTCACCCCCCACCATGGTCCAGAGCCCCTCTGCCACCCTTGGTAACAATCTGTTCTCTCTGTGGTCCTAGTGCCACACCCAGGTCCACCTTGTGTCCCTCACCCCATCCTGCCCCTCTGTGCCCCATATCCCCACCGTCCCTCCACCATCCCCTGTGCCACTCCCATGTCCTCCTGGCATCCCAGAGACCCCCATGTCCCCCAACACCCCCGTCCCAGCCTCAGGGATGCCCACCCCTGGTCCCCACCCCAGCAGCCAGGAGCTGAGCCCACTCTGATGTCCCCCCTCCATGTCCCTGTCCCCATCCCCGCTCCTCACCTGGGGTCTGGGGGGGTTTTGCCCGTTGTCCCCCTTATAGGGGTGACAAAGCCACATGTCACCACCACAGCCTTGCGCCACCCAGCCCGGCCCTGGGGACACCATGGGGACATTGGGGTGACACGGGGGGGAGGGGGTCCTTGCCCGCAGTGGGGCACACATGGCCCCCAAGGAGGGGGGGCTGCAGGCTGGGGGTGCACGGGGGTGCCCAGGGCAGAGGGGGGGTGCTGGGGGGGTGCAGGGGTGGGGCTGCTCCAGTTTGAGGGGTGCAAGGCGGGTGTATGGGTGCTGGGTTTGAGGGGTGCAAGGCGAGTGCCTGGGGTGCAGCACGGGCCGGCTGGGGGTGCAGAGGGGATGTTGGGGTGCTGATACCATCTCCCGCCGGCCATGCTTGCCCAAGGGCCGTTTCCTTTCCAACGGCCGTGGCCCCCTGGGTCCGGCCTGGCCGTTTGCCCACAGACCCCCTGGAGCCCCCCTAAATCTCCCATCCCCCTGACCAGCCCTCCCCCAGGGACTCTGCACCCCAATCCTTATCTCCATGCCCTGTGCACCCCAAACCCTCCATCCCTTGTAGCCCAACATCCCTGAGCCCCTGTACTGTTAACCTGCCCCCCACACTCCCACAGCCCCCTCCCCACCCCCTGCACCCCAAACCCCACAGCCCCCTCTTCCTGCCCCACACCCCCTCCCCTGGACCAAGCACAGCCCAGGCTGTGGCACTGGCTGGGCAGGGTGCTGGCAGAGCCCTCCTGGGGTGTCCCCCACCATGTCCCCAACAGTTGGTGGTTGGGGATGTCACAAGGCTGTGGCTGGGGGCACGTGTCCCTGTCACCAATATAAGAGTGGCAGTGGGCAAAGCCCCCCAAGACCCAGGTGAGGAGCAGAGACGGGCACATGGGGGTGGGCTCAGCCCTCAGCTGCCAGGGTTGGGGGTTCCTGAGTGGGACTGGGGGGCTCTGGGGTGCCAGGGGTGGAGGGGGCACGGTGGGGGACAGAATGGCACAGGATGCCGAGGGGAGGGAGTGACCCAAGGGTGGGAAGTGAGGAACTGGGCACATGGTGGGCACAGGAGGGCTGGGGTCTGTGGGGGTGGCAGAGGGGATGGGGCACAGGGTGGCACTGGGGATGGTGGAGGGACAGTGGGGATATGGGGGGTTTCTGAGGGGACATGGGGAGGACAGGGTGATGCTGGGTGTGCCAGGGGGCCCACGGGGGTGTCCCCAGGGTGGCTGAGAGTGATGGCACTCTGGGATGTCCCAAGGGTGCTAGTGGTGTCCCCAGTGTCCTGTGCCATGCGGCCCTGCCTGCTGATTGCCCTGGCCCTGCTGGGCACAGTTCCCACCAGCCGCTCTGGTGAGTGCCCCCCACACCCCCACCTGCCCGCGGGGACATCCCGGGGACAGCCCTGATCCCAGGGTGACCCAGCCGGCGTCCCCAGCTCTTGCCAGCCCTGCAGTGGAGGATGAGGAGGACGTGACAGAGCTGGAGATGCCCGAGGAGTACAGCGGGTGCCGGGGGGCCAGTGACAAGCAGGCACTCGGTGTCCCCAGCATGCCGGGCACCGCCACCTGCCGCTACGTCGTCATCTCCCGCTGCCGCACCTTCCGCCAAGCGCAGGTGGGACGGGGTGGGTTGGGAGGGGGCTCGGGGTGGGGACACCAGTGCCCCCGGTGACAGCCGTGTCCCTGCAGCGCATCTGTGCCCGGCGCTACTGCGGGCGCTTGGCCTCGATCCACGATTCCCGCACCAACGCATTCCTGCTGCACCTGGCGCGCCGCAACACCAACGCCGGCCTGGTCTGGATCGGCGCCGTCAGCCAGCCCGCCGTAAGGACCCTGCCACCACAGCCTCGGGGCACCCTGTCTCCTCCCCGTGTCCCCAGTGCCCACCCCGGGTGTCCCAGCCCCATGCCACAATTCCCAGTGCACAGCCTGGGTTCCCCGATCCCATTCCCAGTCCTCTCAGTGCCCACCAAGAGAGCCACAACTCCACCCCCGTGTCTCCAATGCCCACCTGGGTGCTCCGGCCTTGTCCCAGTACCCCTAACGCCCATCCTGGATGTCCCATTCCGCTGTCTCCCACTGCTGGGGATGCCCACACCCTTTCTCCCCTGGCAGACGCCATTCCCAAACTGCCACTGGACCGACCGGAGCCCCTGGAACTACAGCCGCTGGGTGCACGGGCACCCCCTGCCCGGCCGCTGCTTCTGCACCGCCCTCTGCACCAACAGTCAGTGCGGGCTCGGGGGGAGGGGTCCTGGGGGTCCTGGGCAGCCCCTGCCATCACGGGGGAAGGGTGCTGAGGGGCTCGGGATGGGGAGGTGACACTGGGGGGCTGGTATAAGGTATCTGGGGGGCTATCCCTGGGGCTGGAGGGGGTCCCTGCGGGTGGGGGTGCTGGTGGGCCATGGGCTGATGCCCCCCTTCTCTCCCCAGATGGGCTCTGGAGGAGCGTGAGATGCAAGAGGCGGCTGCCCTTCATCTGCGAGATATGAGGGGCTCAGCCCTCCTGGGTGCCCCCCTACTGCTGTTCCCCTACAGGGGGCTGCACCCCCTCTCTCGGAGTACAATAAAGCCTTGGTGTCAGCACTCACTTGGTGTTTGGGCAGGGCCAGGCTGGGTGCACCCAGGGTGGGCACAGAGGGGTTTTGGAGGTGCCCCTTCCTCCCTGCACAGCTCCTGTGCGGGCAATGGCAGTGGCAGGGTCCCCTCTTCAAGGAGCTCTGTGATCCCTGCCCAAGGCCCAGGAGAAGAGCCAGGACTCTCTGAACTGACCAGCGAGGTTTTATTGTCTGTGGCAGTGGCACCACGAGCTGGACCCGTTGCCCTGTGTCCAGGGACATACATGAGCAGGGGGGAGGGGAAGGGGGGGGCTCGTGCCCACCCCCAGACCCGTGGGGACCAAGGGGATGGGGAGGAGGTGAAGACAGGGACCCTGCGAGCTCGTACAAAGTGCATAGGTGTGTGTGTGTGTGTTTGTCCCCATGGGAGGGGACAGCCCTGGTCCAGGGACAGCGGGCTTCAGCGTCGGAGCGAGCCTGGAAATGACACAGGGGGAAGGGGGTGAGGACCCTGCAGGGCCCCCCCAGGGATGACCCTGCCCAGGGGGACCCAGCCAGAGCAGAGAGGAAGGAGAGGGCTGCACTCCCCAGCAGTGCAGACCTGGGGAAGCCTGAGCTGGGGGTGTCCCCAGCACTGTCTGAAATCCCACACTCACCCTGCTCAAGGCTTCTTCCTTTTCAGCTTCAGCGCCTGCAGCCAGTGGGGGGGAGAGGCCTCGGATCTGGGGTATCGGCAGAGCTTCAGCATGAGCACCCCAAAACCAGTCTGACCCCTCAGCCCCCCTTTTGCCTCCATGTGGAGGATCCCGGCCCCACACTCACCCTGAGGATTTCTCTGGCTTGGGGGGCAGGGCTGGGGGTTTCCCACTCACACCAGGGATCTTGCAGGACTTGGAGCGCTGTACATGGGGGTCTTTAGGAGGGGTCCCCTTGCTGTCCCCTGATGATGTCCCCTCCTCAGCCGAGCGGTTGCGACCCCTCAGCTTCGCCTGGGGGAAGAGAGGAAGGTCAGGGAGAAGGGTCAGGACAGTGCTCTGTCCCCCAAATCCCCCCACTGCCTTCTCCCTGTCTTTAGCCAGGCCCCAGCTCCACACTGCCTTGGATTCCCTGCGTTCCACCCTCCCTTCCACCCTGCAGCAGGAGTCCACGGGACTCACCTTGATGGCAGAGGCACTGAGGCCGGGAAAGAGCGGCACCTTCACCCCCCTGCCCGAGGACGAGCCGCGCATCCTCCGGCTCCGGGGCTCCTCCGCTGCCTCCTCGTCGGAGGACGCTGCTGGGGCTGGCCGGGGCTCTGCGGGGACACAGGGACAGTGTCACCACAGCACTGCCAGGACAGACACCCTGCTCCCATCCCCATCCCTGCTGGGCTCACCCGTGGAGTCCCGGAAGATCCAGCTCTCCCCCTCGGTGGTGGGGCGCAGGGACGGCGCCCGGTGCTGGCGCTTGCGGCCCAGGCTGGCCTTGCAGCGGAACACGCTGCTGTCCAGGAGCTCTGTGTCCTGCCGGGCCCAGGGGACAGGTCAGAGCTGGCACAGGGAGCCCAGGGATTCCCCCACCCCAGCCAGCACACCCACAGGGGGCCCCACAGCAGTGCTGGGGGCCCTCAATCTGTGGCTGTCCCTGAGGGCAGCAGTGTCTGAGAGCCCCATCCACAGACACATGCTGTGTCCCAGGCCATACAGGGTGATTGGAAACTCCCCACTTCCACTCACCTCCAGAAGAGGAAATTCCTGCCCCTGCTCCATGGACCCCTCGGGCTGGGGGGTATTGAGTGAGAGCCGCTGTTCCCCCCAGCTCGAGGAGCTCTCCCCGTCTGGATGGTCTGAGGGCTGTTCCTCATTTCCTGTGTCCATTGGGATCCCACTGGCAGCCTCTGGCAGCAGAGGGGGGACCCTGGGGCTCTGTGGGGCAGCAGCTGGTTCAGAGGGATGCCTCTCCTCCTCAGAGGGGCTGGGTGACTCACTCCGGGGGGACTCCACAGCTGGGCAATCAGCTGGAATGTCACCCATCGAAGGGCTGGGGGCTGACCTGCTTGGGGGACAAAATCCCAGAATTGCTCTAGCCTCAGGTAACACAAGCCCTGCCCCAAAGCCCTCCGTCTGCCGCAGGAGAAGCTGCTCCCTCCCTGCCACCACCGGGGCCCTCCTTACCCGTGCTCTGCGCCGGTGTCCCCTCCCACGCTCTGCTCCCCCGCACCAAGGTCCCGGCTGCGCGCGGCACAGCGGGCGTTAAAGGCACTCGCCCACTCCTGGCGCCTGGCCTCAGCATCCTGTGGCTCCACACTCCAGCTGTCCAGCTCCTGGCTCCAGCGGGCACTGCCCATGTCCAGAGAGAGATCCCTGTGCAAGCCTGGCTGTGGCTGGACCCCGGACATGGAGCCATCCGAGGCTCTGGCACTGCAGGGATCTGGCACCCGCTCTGTCCCAATGACACCAAACTGGTTCTGGCACTCAGCTGCTCCAAGCTCCGCAGCCCAGTCCCTGCTGCCAGAGCTGTGACGCTCCTGCTGGTGGGCACTGCCCCAGGTGGGCTCCTGGGCTGGGGGCTCTGGGTGGTGGGAGCTGGGCATGTCCTCCTCACCAACCCCGAGCAGCCCGGTCTGTCCGATGCTGCCTTCACCGGGCCAGCTCCGCCGGGCTGGGACCAGCTCCTGCTCTTCCTCCCCGGGAGTCACAGAGCTGTGCTGCCCATCCTCGGCTGCTCCACTGGGGCTCAACTCTCTGTCCTGTGCCTCCACATCCCTGGTGCTGGATCTGTCATGCCAGACACTTCTGCTGGGGCTGAACTCCCCATTCTGGGTCTCCGTGTCCCCAGTGCTGTGCCCACCATGCCTGGTTGCTCTGCTGGATGTGAATTCACTGTCCTGGGTCTCCATGTCCCTGGTGCTGGATCTGTCAGGCCAGGCTGCTCCGCTGGGACTGAACTCATCCTGAGTTTCCAGGTCCCTGCTGCATTCACTTGCTTCAGCCAGCCTGCTGGGGCTGAATTCCTGGTCCTGGCTCTCCATGCTCCTGGTGCTGGATCTGTCTTCCCAGGCTGGCCTGCTGGGGCTGAACTCCTGGTCCTGGCTCTCCATGCCCCGGGTGCTGGATCTGTCTTCCCAGGCTGGCCTGCTGGGGCTGAACTCCTGGTCCTGGCTCTCCATGCTCCTGGTGCTGGATCTGTCATCCCAGGCTGACCTGCTGGGGCTGAACTCCTGGTCTTGGCTTTCCACGCCCCTCGTGCTGGATTTGTCTTCCCAGGCTGGCCTGCTGGGGCTGAATTCCTGGTCCTGGCTCTCCATGCTCCTGGTGCTGGACCTGTCATCCCAGGCTGGCCTGCTGGGCCTGAATTCCTGGTCCTGGCTCTCCATGCCCCGGGTGCTGGATCTGTCATCCCAGGCTGGCCTGCTGGGGCTGAACTCCCTGTCCTGGCTTTCCATGTCCCCGATTTCACCAGTCCAAGCTGGCCGGCTGGGGCTGAACTCCCTGTCCTGGCTTTCTGTGTCCCTGTACTCCCGAGTCCAGGCTGGCCTGCTGGGGCTGAACTCCCTGTCCTGGCTCTCCATGTCCCTGGGGTTATACCTCCTGTCCCAGGCTGGCCGGCTGGGGCTGACCTCCTTATCTGGGCTGTCCCCAGTGCTGGATCTGCCAGCCCAGCCCAGCGTTAAATTCTCGTCCTTACTCCCAGCATCCTGGCTGCTGTATTTACTGGTCCAGTCTGGGGTGAGTTCCCTGTCCTTCATCTCCGTGTCCCTGCTGCTGTACCTGCCTGCCCAGGTAGGCTGCCCAGAGTGTGGCTCCTTGTCCAGCTGCTGGACATGTCCCGTGCCAAGGCCACTGCCCCAGTTGGCCTGTTTAGAGCCAAGTTCCTCCGTGCTGCCATAGCCCTGGCCCCACTCAGCTGTGCTGGCACTGAAGTCTGGATCCTGTGGGCAGCTCTTCCCAGTGCCAAGGGACTGGGACCAGTCGCTGCAGCCCAGTTTCGTGTCCCCCCTCAGCTCTGCTGCTCTGTAGTCACTGCTCCAGCTCTCCCGGGCACTGCTGTCCTTGTCGCTGTGGCTGCTGTCCCAGCTGGATTTGGTCCCGAATTCCTGGTCCTGCTTGGTCTCAACAGGCCAGTCTCTCTCCCTGGACGCACCTGGGTGGCTCCAGTCAAAGGTGCTGTCCTGGCGAGGGCGGCCAATGCCAAACTCACTGCACAGGTCCTTCCGTGACCAGCCCAGCAGGTTCTGGTGGAATCAAGGGGAGAGGAGTTAAGAGGGGGAAAAGAGGGAAAGGAGTTTGAGGGGAGTGCAACCCTGGCTCCCACAGCAGCGGAGCTGGGGAGAAGGGAAACACCTTGGGGACACAGCACAGCAGGACACGTCCCATGGGAAAGGCAGCCCCACCACCTGCCCCTCAGCACACAGTCCTGCTCAGCCTCCACCGACCCACCCGCCCGTCCTGTCCCACCCCACTGCTCTGTGGAGGGCAGGGAGGAGCCCAGCCCACACTGACCCCACAGAGCCCCCCACACCCCTCACCTCTGGAGAGCCGTGGACCCCAGGTGACTCCAACAGCTCTGTCAGCCACCCCGGGTCAGCGTGAGGGTCAGGGTCTTGCGAGGGTTTTTCAGCCTGGCCTGGGCCCCCAGGACCCTGCAGGCTCTTGGGGCCATCACCTGCCCAGGCTGAGTCAGTGGAAGCAGCTGGATCTGGGGGGGCTGGAGCCAGGGGGGCAGTTGTGGTAAGGCTGGGCTGGGTGGAGGACTCAGGCTCAGCCGGGTGCTGGCCAGGCTCTGTCACACGAAGTGGGGAATGGGACACGGGAGCATCCTGCTCTGCCTCCCTTTCCTCCTCCTCCTCCTCCGCTGAGCCCCCAGCCTCTCGCTGTGCCACGGGACCCCCTGGGCACGGAGCCCCCTCTGCCTGCTGGCTGCCAGACCCTTCAGAGCTCCTGTCCTTTGGAGGGCCGGGGGTCACAGCCTCCCCATCTGACTCCCCCTCTTCAGAGAGCCCCGAGTCAGGTGTCTCCCGGATGGGGGAGCGGGGAGGGAAGGCTGGCAAGCGTGCCCCCCGCGATGGGAATGTCCACTCAAAGGACTGGGAAAGGCTCCAGGCGGACTCGCTGCCCAGGGAGGGCTCTGACAGGAGGTCTCCAGCCCGGGGCAGGGCACTCAGTGAGCCCCCCAGCTCCCCCAGGCCCTGCCCCGTGGGTGGGGGCCGCAGCACCCCCTCGGAGGAACGCCGGAGCCCCACATCACGGGGAGGGGGTTTGAAATCAGGACCCTCATGGGACTGTGGGGACACTGTGGAGTCATCAGGCCCCTCTGGGGAGCCTGGGGGACGAGAGGCTTTGGCAAGGGGTGGGCTGGGGGGGCCCAGGTACTCGGCAGCAGCTTCAGGAGAGCCGGGGGGGCAGGTGACTCGTGGGGGCAGTTCAGGAGTGCCAGGGGGGCTGGCAGTGCCAGGGGATCCCTCCCCTGGAGTGTGTGGGGAGCCAGGCGAATGGGAGACGCTGAGCTGGGGTTCGGTGGCCGAGGGAGCGCCCGGGGCCTGGATGGAGGTGACAGGGACCTCAACTGGAGGCCGAGTGGGGGATTCGGGGGAGCCGGGGGGCAGTGTGGGGGAGTAAGGGGCCAGGAGCTCAGGGGGGGCATCAGGGGAGCCAGGGGCTGGGGCAGAGGGCTCAGCAGGCTGGAAAGGAGCTCCTGGGGCTGGAGCTGGGCAGGTGGGAGGCCTTGGGGAGCCTGGAGGTCCGAGGGCACCCAGCTGTAGTGTGGAAAGCTGTGGAAAAAGCCAGCAGGGGCTCATGTCACTCAAGAGGTACCTCCAAACATCATCCATCCAAAAGCCAGCCCCCCAAACCTCTGGAGGGTCCCTCCCTCCAGCCCTGGTCCCCTCCCTGCACCCGGGGCAGGAAGTGCCCATGCTGCATGCCAGAACCAGGCTGCTCCTGTGTGACTCAGCCAGGGCGGCTCCCGGCGCCCCAGCCCTGCTCCCTGCCCGGCCCCCTGCAGCCCCCAGAGCGCCTGGACAGACGGAGACAAGAAATGAAGCAGGAAGAAATCAGAACCCCCAGCACAGCCCCCTGCCCTGCCCGTGGCTGGCATCCCCCCGCCCAGCACTGCTGGGGTTTGCCCCCTTGCTGGGGTGAGCTGGTGCCGCTGCCCAGGCTGCCACCTGCAGTGTCACCGTGGCCCGGTGTCCCGGTCACCACCCTGAGCGAGCACGGCGCAGGGAAAGGGGCTGGCGGGGTGCCCGTGGGGCCTGCCCTGCCACATACCTGCCAGGTCACCGAACCCCAGCTGGTGACTCACGGCTGCTCCCTGCCCACGCCTGGCACCGGTGTTGGCACACGCCACCCCCACACCCCGGGCCCCATACAGGGCACAAGGGGCCCTGACCCCCCCCAGAAGGGACAGCCAGCACCCCAAGGAGAAAGGAGAGACACGCACCCCGCAGAGAGGGAGCCCCGGAGGAGACAGGAGAGCCCCGAAGGAGAGAGCCCAGGAGCGGAGCCGCCATGGCGCCGGAGGGCGAGGCCAGCACTCACGTCAGGAGGGGATGGCGGCCTCCGGCGTCCACAGGGATCCCCGGCACAGCTCGGCCCAGCTTGGGGGGAGCTGCTGTGGACAGAGAAGGGGAAGGAGGGTAAACCCCACTGTGTGCCTCAGTGCTATTCTCCCACCACCCATGAGACACCCCTGACTCAAACCACCCCTCAGGGATGCAGGGTACAAGGGGTCAGGCCCTGCCACAGCTGCACAGCCTCTGGCTTGGGCTGCGAGGGGAAGGAGGCAAAGCGGCCCCAGCTCCCCTTCCGGAAAGTTTTCGGTCCTTTGGGAGCAAGTTTCTCACACTGTGGCTCAGAGCAGCCCCCGCCCAGCTCTCCCTGAGGTGCCCGGCTCTCGGGATCACAGCCAAGCCCTGGCCCTAGCCCAGGACATCCTGCAGCTGGGAGTCCTGCCGATCTGACTGCTCCCTGTGCCCTGGCATGGCCCAGCAGGGAAAAAATAGCAAGGCTGGAAAATCAGGAGCATTTCCTGGGGGAGCGACCCCCTGTCTGTTACTCCCAGCCCAGGGGCTGGCTCAGAGCCCGCCCACAGGCAGCTCCCGGCCCGGGACAGCCCATTCTGCGGTTGGCACCAGCCACCCCGGCCTTCCCACGGAGGCAGCTCCAGGCACTGCGGCTCGGGAGGAACCCGGGCCCCGTGCCGCCGACCAGACCTCAGCCCCGTTACATTCCCGAGCCTGGGACGGCTCGGAGTGATATCTCCTCTCCCCACTGCCACTCCTCCCGGCGTCGGTCCCCGTGTCCTCACCTCGTCTCAGCCACAGGGTGTCCATCATCCCCCATTCCCAGCTCGCCTGCCGCAGCTGCGGGCGTCTGGGGGGCTTCACCGGCAGGGTCTCCATCTGCCTCCCCGCCGGGACGCTTCCGGAAAGCAACAAAGGTTTTGGAGCCGAAGCGGGAGGAGGGGTCGGTGCAGAAGGGCGAGAGCCAGGCCCGGTCTGGGCTGCCCGGGCCCTCCCTGCTGTCCATCTTGGCGAGGATTTCCTCCACGGTGGTGCCCGGGAAGCGCTCCGGCCTGGCGGCCACCGGCACCGGCGTCACCTTGAAGGGGGCCGGGCCCCTGCGCGAGGGGGTTGGCGGGGCCGGCGGCACCTCCTCCTCGGTGCCTGCGACCGACGGCGACGAGGGCCCCTTCCCATTGGGGGTCTCGGGTGCTCTGACGGTGAAGGAGGGGCGCCGGAGGGGCCCCCCTGCGCCCGCCCCGCTGTAGGGCTGGGGCCCGGCCAGGCGGTTCATCTTCTCGGCCGAGGGCAGCTCGGGCCGGGGGTGCCGCGGGCCCGGCGCGGGGGGCGGCGCCGGGGGCTTGGCGGGCACGGCCGGCTTGGGCAGCACGCGGGGCTTGGGCCGCACCGGCGGCTTGGGGCGTGCGCTGCCTGCGGAGAGCGAGGGAGGGGCGCGGGGTCAGCGGAGTGGTGCGGCCCCCCCGAACTGGGAACAGCCCTCGGGGGGCCGCCCCAGCACCCCCCTCCCCGCCCCGATGGCCCCCAGCCCGGGGTACTGACCTTTATCGGGGCTGCCGGCCAGCCCGGCCCCCGCGGTGCCGGCAGGGGAGGCGCAGGGCACGGCGGGGGGCAGGGGCTGCGGCTGGGAGGCCATGGCGAGGTAGGGACGCGGGGAGCACGGCGCGGGGTCAGCCCCTGGGGAGAGAGGGAGAGTCGCTGTGGGGAGCGCCCCGAGCCCGGAGGAGCCCAGCCGCCCCGCGGGGCCCCGTGCCAAGCCCCGTCCAGCTGTGCCAAACGGTGATCGCACCGCGCTGCCACCCTTAGCACATTGGCCCCGGCTCACCTGAGCCAGCCTGGCCCCAGCAGCAGACCCAGACACGGTCCCAACCCCCCCCCCACCCGGAACCACAGGGACCCCACACTTCACCCCCTGAGGCCGTGGGGCCGCTCCCGTACCTGCCTGACCCTGTGCTAACCTGTCCCAGCACACACGTGTCACCCTCGCCGACCTCCGCCAAACGCCCAGCGCCGCGCTGGCCCCCAGCGTGCCCCAGTGCCCATCCCAGCTCCCTGCCCAGGTCACTGCCGGCCCCCCCGAGCCCCCGGCAGCCCAGAGGCACCGCCCGGTCCCCCGAGACCCTCGGGCAGCCTCTCCGCGGGGCCGCGGGCGCCCCACTCACCTTCCCCACAGCAGCCTCATGTCGGGGGCGGGCCGGGGACGCACGTGGGGGGCGCAGAGCGGGCGGGGAGGAGGGGTTACTGTCCCCACGGGTCTCACGCTGCTGCCGCCGCCTCTCCCGTGACTCACCGGGGCTGCGGGGACAGGAAAAACCCGCTCGGTGCCTCCTCCCGGCCCTGCCCTCTCTCCTCTGCCCTCCCCCCGCCGCCCTCCTCTCCCCGCCTCGCTGCCTGCCGCCCCGCCGGGGTCCACCCTCCGCAGGACCCCCCCTCCTCTCGCCTTCCGCGGGGAAAGCGCCGCCACAGCGCACATCTGGCAACCACCCGGCCCGTTTCCCGGCCCGGGATGGCGGCGGGGCCCCGGGATGCGGGGCCGGCCCCCCCGGGGTCCTCCGCCAGCGCGGCCTAGCCTCGTCGCCACGGCAACGAAGCCTCCGATCGAGTGGCTGAGTAGGCCGCGACCGCGGCCTAGCGCCGTCCCCATGACAACGAAGCCCCCCACTCAATTCGGGGGTCCCGGGCCCATGTTGCCCCCCCGGGGCCGAAGCCGTGTGGTGCCCCGGCGGGCGCCACGGGCCCGGTGGGATGCCGGTTACCTGTAGCCCCATGCCGGCGGAGAGACCCCCACTCACCCTCCACCGGCGCTGCTCATGCATATTCATGAGATGTCCGGCCACGCCCCCGGCGGCGGGGAGGGGCGGGGCCGCGCGGCGCCGCGTGGCGGGCGGACCATAGAGAGGGGCGGCCGGAGAGCCCTCCAAAATGGGGGCGGGGGGCGCGCTGCAGTCCTCCAGCACCCCCAGAATCACCCCGGGGCCGAGCAGGAACCCCCCCGGTTACAAATTACCCCGTTCCCGGGGTCCTCCGGCCGCGGGGCCGCTGGCAGCGGGGCAGTAATGCGCATGTAGGCGGAGGCTGCTGTGACAATGGAGCCCCGCCACCATTTGGGCATCCAGGGTCCCTCGTGGCCCCGGGGACCCGCGGATTCCGCCCCGGGGCACTCCTGCTTCCCCGTAGCCCCATGCCAGCGGTGCCAGTAAAGGCAGCGGAAGGAGGGGGGAACAGGCAGCCATGGGGTCCCCCCGGGGCTGGTTCCAGACCGGGAATCGGCTGCAATCAACACCGGAGGGGAAACGGGCCTTAATCGGATCATCCCCCTCACGAGGGAGGCAGAAAAACCCCCAAATGGCATCAGGATCGAGCGAGGGGCTGTAATTAGGAGCCCTGATGGCTGAGCAGGGGCTGGGGGCCGCTAATGGAGGGTGGGGAGAGAGTGAAGTCAGCCCTGGAAGCGGTTCAAGGAGGGGAATGAGCTCCCGGATGGCTGCAGGAAGGAAGGAGGGATGGGGGAGCCAGCCCCACACCCACACAAACACCATCAGTGGGGTTTTTTTTTTATTCAACCCGAGTTGCCATGTGAACAGACCCAAAATACAAAAAAAACAACACCAAAAAAAAACCAACGAGGGAAGGAAAGGAGAGAAACCCAAGTGTTTAGAAAAAAATAAACGGATGGGATACAACGGTGAGGGACTGAGGAGGCACCTCATGCCACCACGGGGTGCTGGGGGGACAGGGGAGCCTGGCCCTGCTCCTGGGTGGGAGCCATCCAGAGACCCCTGGTCCCTGCCGCGGGGCTGGCCCGCCCAGCCCTCTCCTCTGGGATGCAGCCTGGAGCCAGCTGGGATGGTGCTAATCCGAGCCTGAGGCAGAGTCCTCTGAGCTGGGGGGCGGGCTGGCAGCTCCCTCGTCCTCCGAGTCCTGCAGGCAGGGGACAAAGGTCAGCAGGGGACAAACTGAGGGATGTCCCCAAGGAACAGGGGCTGGGGCCCTCCCAGACAGCTGTTCCCCAGGGAAGAGGGATCAGCACCTCCCCCAGTTGTGACCCCCCACCTCCTTCTTGCTCTCTGCAGAGGAGCTCTCATCGCTGGACACGAATTCCTTGCTCTTGAAGCTGTCACTCATGCCCTTAGCCGGGGACTTGGAGGATGAGGACTTGGAGGTGGCACCTTTCTTGTCCCCTTTCCCCTTCACCTGCTTCTCCTGCTTCTTCTTCTTCTTCTTCAACCTCTCCCTGTGCAGGGTTGGGTGAGCAGAGGGGAGATGAGCCACATTACCTGGCTGGCCCTGGGAACAGCCCGATTTTGGGGGCCAAGCCCTGCCAGCCCCTTGCCAGCACACTCACCCCCTGTGGCTGTCAGCCTTGCCTCCCACACTGTATTCCTTCATGGCCTTCTCGTAGTCCCGCCTGGCATCCTCCGCCTTCCGATCCCACTCCTGCAGCCAGAGCACAAGGTCAGCGAGGCCCCCCTCCTCCTCCACCACCCACCTGCACCCCACCCTGCTCCCGCTTCTGATCACCCAGCTCACCAGCCTCAGGATGTCCCCACCCCTTCCCAACTCCCCATCTGCACAACTCCAGGCTCCCAGGAGCAAGGAATAGCCAGCCTCCCGTCCTGTACTCCACCCTGGGCCTCCCATCCCTCACCTCCTTCTTCTCCTTGGACATGGCCTTCCAGAGCTCCCCAGCCTTCTTGGACAGATCGGTGATGCTGATGCCAGGGTGGTCCGACTTGATCTTCTCCCGGCTGGCATTCAGCCAGAGCATGTAGGCCGACATCGGGCGCTTGGGAGCGTTGGGGTCCTTCCCCTTCTTGCTCTGGGAGGTGGAGAACACCGTGGAAACCCAATGCACCCCTCACCCAACACCTCGGGACCGGGCTCTGCTCCCCCCAAATCCCTGGGAGTGGGGCTGAAGGGTCACAGCTGCAGGTCAGGCTGCTGGAGAACAGCCAGGCAACAACCAGGACAGGCTGGGCATGGGAACAACATGCCCTTGGGAGAGGCTCGGCCTGGACCAGGCCAGACGACAGCTCTGGCCAGGGCACTGGTGAGTGCTGCAGAGGCTGAGGCGGGGCTGTGACCCCCTGACCCCGCTCCAGGAGCTGGTCCTGCTCGCCCAGCAGCCCCTCACCCCTCACCTCCGGCTGCTTCTTGCGGGGCTTGCGGTCCTTGACGATCTTGGCCTTCTTGGCCGGTTTCTTGTCGTCGCGGTCGCTGTCGCCATCGCCGCTGGAGGAGCTGGCCGAGGCGTTGCTGTCGAACCTGCACAGGGGCACCAGGCTCAGAGCTGCCCCCAGACACCACAGCCCCGGGGCTTCCTGGGCTGGAGCTGCCCTGCTCCCGTTCCAGCCCCCAGGGGAGTGCCCTTCCATGAACATGGCTCATTGTGTTCCATACAATGGACATTCGGAGCTCTCATGGCACCAGGGCTCAGCTTCAAGCTCCCCCCACGACTCCCACCCATCCTCAGCCCAGCCTTGGGCTTTAACCCTCCTCCCAGCTGTTCTCTTTCCCAAAAAATGCAGCCAAGGCCTCCCCTGGAGCCCTTCCAGAACTTTCTCATACTGCCTGATGCCATTACAAGGAAGTAAGCCCAGAACTGCCCAACTGTCCAACCCAAACCCAGGGCTGTACATTCCCAAATCCAGGTGATCCCAGTCATGCTGTGAGCATCTCTCAATGCTCACACAGGCCTAGAGGAGCACCTTCCTATGAGGCTTTTGGATAGGCCTCTACTCACTCTTCAGCCACGTCATCATCCTCTTCTCCAGGGTTGAAGGATGAGTCTGGAGGAGAAAGTGAGGGCTCAGTATTTCAGATCATCATGGGGAGCAGGAGCTGGAGCACCACAGCACTCCCTCACAGCCCCAGCCCTCACCTGTCTCCTCCCCAGAGCCATCACTGCTGTCATTGGCATTCTCCTCCCGGATCTTGCCCTCCTCTTTCATCCTCTCCAAGTAGGCATCGTGCTGGTCCTCGTCAGAGTCAGCATACTCATCATAGCTCTGCTTCATTCCCTGCAGAGAGGTGGGACGAGAGCTGCTCCCTGTGCTCCCCTCTGGAACACAGCCCTGGGTGAGCACAGCCCTGGGCATGCACAGGCCAGGGCACAGACACAGCCATGTCCCCTCCATCCCCCCTCAGGGCCCTGGAGAGAGAGGCAGAGCAGTTATGGGGGTTAGGGGGGCCCTCGCACACCACACTGGGGTTACTGGGTTAGTCAGAGACCACCACGGCCATGCACAGGAAACCTGCACCAGGAGGAGGAGGAGGAGAAAGAGGAAGGGATATCGCACGGACCTTTTTCCTCTACAAGGGCAAGGAGAGAAAAGAGAGGTGAAAAAAGGAGGGAAAAGCAGCCGGATTCTGGGAGAGGGCAGCGCCAGCGGGCAGGAGCCTGGCCCCGTGTGGCTGATACCTCCTTCAGCCCCCGGTTCTTGATGTTCAGCTTCTTGGCATTGACGAAGTCAAAGAGCTTCCCGTACTCCTCCCTGTGGGAGAGGGCACGGTTGGGCCGGGGGTGCCAGGGAGCCCCGGTGGGCACAGCCAGGCTGGCCCCACAGCCAGGCTGGCCCCACAGCCAGGCTGGCCCCACAGCCCACACCCACCTCTCGATGCTGCTGAAGGTGTACTGGGTGCCCTGCTTGGTCTCGATCTCGAAGTCGAAGGAGCGGGTGGTGGTGGTGCCGCGGGCAAAGTTGACGAAGGAGATCTCGTCGAAGCGGATGTGCACGGGGGGCTTGTGCACGTAGATGAAGCCCCTCTCCAGCGGGTACAGCAGCCCTGAGCTGGCCTTGTAGGAGCAGGTGATGCACTGGGCTCCAGAGTGTCTGCAGGACAAACACTGCTATCCGTGGGGATAAACTCCCCGTGCCCAGCCCTGGCAGACAGGCCCTGCTCCCCAGCATGAATCACACACACAGATCCCCTTCCCCCTGGCCATGGGAATGAGGTGGAAAGAGAGGGACTGGCTCTGCAGCTGCTCACCCCTGGAAGTTTCCTGGCACAGTGATCTTGCGGTTCACCAGCGCCTTCATCACCCTGCTGACCATCTCATAGAGGGAGCCTGACATGTTCTTGGTGAGCCGCCCCTCAAAGCGCTTCTCCACCTCCTCCCTGTGAGGAGGGAAAGAGGGCAGAGGTGAGAACAGGGTCTGGAGTGTAAGCAGCTCCCTCAGGATCCAGGGAGAGGGCTGGGAAGCGGCGTGGCATCGGGGAGCTCACTCATTCATGTTGAGGGTCAGGGAGATGTCTTCATCCTTGGAGAAGAGCAGGATCAGGAAGTGGTAGCGGGTCTGGCCTTGCTTTATCGGTGGGTCCAGGCTGATCTGGAAAGAGAAGAGGAGGTGAAGACACAAAACCCCCCAAACCACCCCCAGTGCCCTTTTGGGGGAGGGCTGAGCCATTCCCGCTCACCACGAAGAACATCTGGCGCTGGTCCTTGTGCGGCAGCAGGAAGAGGCGCAGCACGGTGGTGTAGGGGATCTTGTAGTCGAAGGTCTTGCCGTGCAGGTGCAGGAAGGTGGGGTAGATGCGGATGTCGTAGCGCCCGCGCGGCGTCAGGCACTGCAGCTCCCGGAAGATGCAGATGGCGTCTCCGGTGGCCTGGATCACGTCCGCCTTGGACAGCACGTTCTGGGCGAAGGCCTGCCGGGGAAGCGGTCACAGAGGGCCCCTCGCCGCCAGCCCCCGCCCTCCCGCCGGCCCCACGCACCTCCACGGGGTCCACGCCGTCCTCCTGGGTGGGGGGCACGTAGAAGCGGACCTCCATGAGGGAGACCTCGGCGTCGTCGTTCTGGTGGAACTCCAGCGTCACCTCGTTCTTGCCCGTGGTGCACTGGGACACGTTGCTGAGCGGGATCTCGAACACCGGCTGCTCCCCGATGTCGAAGGACAGCAGCTGCCCTGCGGGGACACCGCAGCCACCTCAGAGCTGTGCCCCACAGACCCCATCTCCAGGTCTCGCTCCTCTCCCAAAATCCAGCAGGGCCTCTGCTCTCATCACTGCATTCCCACCCTCCAAAATCCCCAGGCTTTCTCCCTGCCAGCTGCATCCCTGGAAATTGACACTGATCAGAAACACACAAAAAGGAACTGTCTGACCCCATGTGGCAAACCCACCAGCTCCCCAGGCTCCCTAAAGAACAGCAAACGTGCAGATTCCACACCAAACATGGCCCCCTGGGATTCAGGGTCCTCCTGCTCTCCTGAGATGGCAAATATCCTCACTGTCCCTGAGGACATCCCTAGAAAGCAGCTGCTCCTGAGGGAATGGCTGTGGCAGCAGGACAGCCACACTGGTGGGAACATCCCACCCCACGGCCTCAGGCTGCCACTGGAACTCACCTCCAAACCTCACTGTGCCCCAGTTCCAGCCCTTCACACACAGATCCTTCTCTGCCAGCTCCAGGCAATAGTGGGCCTTGAAGAAATCTGAGAGCTTGTCAAATTCCTGCGTGGGGCAAGAGGGAGGCAACACCGTCAGGAACCGGCAGTGCCCAGAGCCCCGGGTGACACACAGCCCCTGGAGGGGGCACAGCTGTTCTGGGGCTGGCAGGGAGCACAGCTGGACCTGGGACAGCGGGAGCAGGGACTCACCGACTCCCGGAACCCGTCATACTTGTAGACGTGGCCGTTCTTGGTGAGCAGCTTGAGGCCGTGCCCCAGCGCCACGCGCCGCCACACGCCCTCGGCCAGCTCCGAGGCCTGGATGTTGTCCACCTTCCCCGTCTTGCTGTTCTTGAAGATGACGCCCTGCCGGCTCAGCCGCAGCCGCCCGTCGTTCTGTGGGACAGCTGGGCATGAGGGGACCCCGTCCCGTGGAACCACGGAGGAACCACGGTGCTCCAGGCACCCCCACAGCTTCACCCCCCACACCCTCCTCACCACACAGTGTTTGCTCCCCCCATCCACACCCCAACGCTGGAAGCGCCCCTGGGGCCACCCCCGTGTCCCCTCGCTCACCATGGACCCCTTCACCTCCTGGTAGATCTCGTTGAACTCCAGCGTGTCGGCCATGGCGGCTGCGGGAGGGGACGGGGACGGTCTCAGGGGGGTTCAGCAGCCCCCCCAGCCCGGCATGCCCGGGGCAGCGGCACAGCAGTCACTCACGGCACCTGTGCGAGGACAGCGGGTCAGCCGGGCCCTCCCCAGCGCCCCCAAAACCTGGTGCGGCCTCTCCGCGCCCCAAGCCACCCGCCGCACCCCCAAATTCCCCCCGAGCCCCAGCGCCCAAGCGCCCGCCGGGCCTGCCCCAACCCCAGGCCTGCCCGCCCGCCCCGAGCCCGCTTCCATCTCAGGCCCGCTCCCCCACGCCAGCCGGGCCTGCCCTGACTCCGGGCTCCCCCCGCGAGGTGCAGACACCCCCTCCATCACCGGGCCCCCCGCACCGCCGCCGCCGCCGCCGCCGCTTTCCCGCCTGCGCAGCGCGAACCGCGCGGAGCCGCCGCCGCCGGAAGTCGCGCGACTTCCGCCATGGCGCCGGTCCGCGCTGGCGCCCCCTGGCGACGGGGCGGGCCCGTGCCGCGCTCTCCGCCGCACGGCGGGCGGCCCCGCCCACCGAGGGGAGGGGGCGGGGCCAGAGCGGCCGAGACCCCGCCCCCTGCCGCCGCTGTGCCCCGCCCAGAACCACAGAGAGAGGGGGGAGAGACCCCATTGGCCAGCACGGGGCGAGCCCCGTGACGTCACCTGGCGTGGGGACAACCCTCCCCCCAATCCCGGGGCTCCCCAAAGTGTTGGAACCGGACAATGGGGCGGCCCAGAGCGGGGCACCCCCGAAACCGCACGCCCGGGGCACCCCCCTCCCGCTCCCGTGCCGGGGTGTGCCCCCCAAACCAGGCACCCCCAGTCCGGGGCGCACCCCCCACGTGCACCCCCGGGCGGGGCTCCCGGTGCCCGAATGGGTCCCCGCTTTGGGAGGGAAGGGGAAGGACCCCATGGGGAGCCCGGGGGAGGACCCTGCTTGTACCCCTCCATCCCCCCAGGAACGGGCGGGCGACCTCTCCCGTCCCCCCGGGCCGTGCCCCCGCCCCCGGCCCCCGCCCTGCCCCCGCCTCCGCCCGCCCGCACCGCCCCCGCTGCCCGCACCCCTGCGGGTGCTGCCCACACCCTCCGGTACCCGCACCGTGCCCGCGCCCCTGCCCGTACCGCTGCCGGTACCGCTGCCTGCACCCGCCCTGCCCTGCCCGCATCCCCGCTCACTGCCCGCATCCCCGCCCTGCCCTCCCCGCATCCCCCTGGGTTCCCGCAGCCCCGCCGTGCCCTGCCCGCCGCCCCGCGCCGCCTATGGCCCTCCCGCGGCCCCGCACCCGCTGGGTGAGCGACTTCTTCTCCTACGAGACCACCAAGTCGGTGGTGGTGAAGAGCTGGGTGGTGGGCGTCGTCAACCGCGGCGTCCAGCTCCTCATCCTCGCCTACTTCGTCGGGTGAGCCCCCCCGGCAGCCGCGGGACACCGGCCCCGGGACATCCCCCGGGACACAGCCCCGAGCCCCTTCCCGGCGCGGGGACTGCCGCTGGCTGCTGCAGGGGACACCCGGGGGTGGCGGCGTGTGGCAGCGGGGTCACAGCGAGGGGACGGCGGTGCGGGGTCAGGGGGTGATGGAGCAGAGGAGGGACGGGAGAGCGGGTGACAAGGGGTCAGCGCCGGGAATTCCGGTGCGCCGGAGCAGGCGACACGATGGGGACAGCCTGGTTGACAAGGCGGGACAGAGGATGTCGGTGCGGGGGACACAAGGGGGACAGCCAGAGAGCGTGCCGGTGCGGGTGACAGGAGGGTGGCAGCGCAGGTGACATGATGGGGACAGCAAGGTGTCGTTACGGGTGACACAAGGGGGACAGCCAGGAGGGCGTCTCGGGTGGATGGATGACGGGAAGGGGACAGCGTGGGTGACACCGAGGGGCAGAGAAGCCGCTCGGCCCCAGGGGATGACAGAAGGGGATGACCCGCTCTGGGGTCCCTGTCCCCGAGTGCTCCCGGGGGTGACAGCAGCCACCGCCGGGGGGTGACGAGCGGCTGTCGGGGACCGGCGTTCACGGGAAGGTCCGGGGGTGCCGGGAGAGGCAGCAGGGGCCCGGGGGGTGCCGCTGGTGTCCGGGGGTGGCTGTCCCCAGCGTCACTCGCGGTGCTGTCCCAGCTGGGTGTTCCTCCATGAGAAAGCGTACCAGGTGCGGGACACCGCCATCGAGTCCTCCGTGGTCACCAAGGTGAAGGGCGTGGGGCGCTACGCGGGGCAGGTGATGGACACGGCCGACTACGTCACGCCCCCCCAGGTGAGGACCGGGGACCGGAGGGGTCGCTGAGGGGCGCGGGGCCACCCCCGCCTCCCCCGGACGGGTCGGGTGACAGCGACGACGTCCCGCAGGGCACCTCGGTGTTCGTGGTGGTCACCAAGCAGATCCGGACCGAGGAGCAGGCGCAGGGCGTGTGCCCGGAGGTGCGGGGGGGCAGCGGGCGCTCGGGGGGACCCCTCGATGAGCCCCCCGCCCGCTGACCCCCGCCCCGCAGAGCGAAGCCGCGTTCCACTGCTCGGCGGACCGGGACTGCCGGGAGCTGAGCCCGGGCACGAGCAACGGTGAGGGAATCCGCTGGGAACGGGGGCTCCGGGCGCCGAGGGACCGGGGGGTGCCACCGTGGGCGGGAGTGAGGGACCCTCGGTGGGCTCAGGGGGCTGGGGGTGGCCCGGGGCTCTGATGTGGGAGCTGGAGGTCTGGGGGAGCCGGGGGTTCAGCGTCCCAGGGGTGCCAAAGGGGCTCCAGGGATCCCCGGGGTGCTGACCGGGGTCTGGGGTCTCAGGGGTGCTGGCAGAGGTGCTGAAAGTGGTCCGGGGATCCCAGGGGTGCCTATGGGGGTCTGGGGTCTCAGGGGTGCTCCCGAGGGTACTGACAGCAGTCCAGGGGTCCCAGGGGTGCCTATGGGGGTCTGGGGTCTCAGGGGTGCTCCCGAGGGTACTGAGAGCTGTCCGGGGGTCCCAGAGGTACCTATGGGGGTCTGGGGTCTCAGGGGTGCTGGCAGAGGTGCTGAAAGTGGTCCGGGGGTCCCAGGGGTGCCTATGGGGGTCTAGGGTCTCAGGGGTGCTCCCGAGGGTACTGAAAGCGGTTCGGGGGTCCCAGGGGTGCTGATGGGGGTCTGGGGTCTCAGGGGTGCTGGCAGAGGTGCTGACAGTGGTCCGGGGATCCCAGGGGTGCCTATGGGGGTCTGGGGTCTCAGGGGTGCTCCCGAGGGTACTGACAGCAGTTCGGGGGTCCCAGGGGTGCTGACGGGGGTCTGGGGTCTCAGGAATGTCCCCAAGGGCACTGACGGAGTAGAGGGGTCCCAGG
Organism: Passer domesticus; assembly: GCF_036417665.1. NCBI lineage: Eukaryota > Metazoa > Chordata > Aves > Passeriformes > Passeridae > Passer > Passer domesticus. The sequence continues at coordinate 53,346,303 of NC_087479.1, forward strand.
GGTGGTGACAGAGCTCAGGGGGCCGAGGTGCTGGGTGTGCTGACAGGGTTGGGGGTCCCAGGGCTGCTGACAGGGCGCTGCGTCCCCTACAACGCGACCCTGCGCACCTGCGAGATCCAGGGCTGGTGCCCGCCCGAGGTGGACACCGTTGACGTGTAAGTGGGGCCAGGGGGACACAGGGAGGAGCAGGGGACGTGCCCCCTGCCATGTGCTCAGTGTCACCACCCCTTCCTCTAGCCCCGTCATGCTGGAAGCTGAGAACTTCACCCTCCTCATCAAGAACAGCATCCGCTTCCCGCTCTTTGGCTTTGAGAAGTGAGTGGCACGAGCCACGGGGGGACACGGGGGGACATGAGGACAGGGGTGGGGTAACACAGGGACACGGGGACGGGGGAGACGGGGACACAGGCACAAGATGGTGGGGGGACACTGGGATGGGGGTCCATGAACCCCAGACTGCTGCCTGATGGCACACGCCTCCGTGTCCCCCGTGTCCCCCTGTGTCCCCAGGACCAACCTGCCACCCCCTGGCAGCGGGGCGGAGCTGGGCCAGTGTCGCTTCCACCCACAGCTGCAGCCCCTGTGCCCCATCCTGCGCCTGGGGGACGTGGCACGTCTGGCTGGGCAGGACTTCCCCGCGCTGGCTGCCACCGTGAGCGGGGACACGGGGGACACGGGAGGCACGGGGGGAGAATGGGTGGGTGTGGAGACACAGGGGTACAAGCAGGCGGGATGTAAGGGCATAGGGACGTGGGATTTGGGGACACAGACATGGGATATTGGACATGGGGACATGGGATGGGGGGATATGGGGTGGTGGGATGTGGACATGGAAGATGGGGACATGGGCTTGCATGACACGGGATGCAGGGATGAGGGGTGTTGGGAACAGGACATGGGGATACAGGAGCACAGAGTGATGCTGTGGGGCTTGACACAGGGACATGGATGGGGTTTGGGATGTGGGACACGGGGACATGGGGTGTACAGACATGGAGATGTGAGACATGGGATGCAGGGGGATGTGGAGCGTGGGGAGATGAGAATGTGGGATGTGGGTCCATAGGACATGGAGCACAGGCCCGTGGGATGCAGGACCGTGAAACTGTGGGGACTTGGCGCCATGGGGCCAGGTCCGTGGTGCTGATGCAGGGCTGGGGCAGGGGGGGGTGCTGGGGATCAAGATCGGGTGGGTGTGTGACCTGGACCGGGCCTGGGAGCGCTGCCTGCCCCGCTACTCCTTCACCCGCCTGGACAGCCTGGCCCGGACCCCTGCCCCTGGATACAACTTCAGGTACGGCCAGGACACACACAGGGGCGTGCCCTGCCTGGCACGGCGGCTGTCCCCATGTCCCCGTGTCACCGCAGGCACGCCAGGTACTACCGCTGGCCCGACGGCTCCGAGCGCCGCACCCTCATCAAGGCCTTCGGGATCCGCTTTGACGTCCTGGTGTATGGCAGCGTACGTGTGGGGCCGGGCGCTCGCGGGGTCACGGGGGGCTCGGGGACTCCGGCCAACCAGGGCTCTGCTCCCCCAGGCCGGGAAGTTCGGCATCGTCCCCACCCTCATCAACACGGTGGCTGCCTTCACCTCCATCGGCGTGGTGAGTTGGGGACACTCAGCCCCGGGGTGGTGACACCTCTGAGGGCACAAGGGGGAAACCCCGCGGCCACGGGGCGTGGGGACACAGCACGGCTGCAGGGTGGCTCTGTGGGGGTCTGGGGGTGCTCCACAGAGCGGGGCCTCCCAGCCAACGCTGCTGTCCCCAGGGCACGGTGCTGTGCGACATCATCCTGCTCAACTTCCTCAAGGGCGCCGAGCACTACAAGGCCCGCAAGTTCGAGGAGGTCGGACATGGGGCCGGGCTGCCTGGGGATGGGGACACCTCCGGGGGGCTCGATCGGCCCCCCCGGCTGCAGGGACTCACCCAGTGCCTGCCCCACAGGTGTCAGAGGCCGGCGTGCCCGCCACCCCCTCAGCGTGTCCCCCCGGGGCGCTGGGGACCTGCTCCCGGGACAAGCAATCCACCGACTCGGGCACCTTCTCCCTCGGCCTCTAGCCGGGGGGGCCATGGGGCAGCCCCCCAGCCTGTCCACCCCGCTGAGGGGCTCACCGGGACCCCCATCAGGCTCCAGGGCTCCCCCTGTGAGCCCCTACAGCATCTGACTGGCCCCAGTGCCCACCCCGGCTTGTCCCAGTACATCCCAGTGTCTCCAGGAGGTGCCCCAGCCCTGTCCCTTGCCCCCAGGGCACCCCTCTCCCAGCACCTCCCTGTCACCCCACGCCGAGGGCTGCACCCCCCAATAAACCCGTGGCTCGCAGGACCCACCCGTGTCCAGCCTTGGGGGGGCGCGGGGCGGTTTTGGGGGGGCCGACGGGCAGGGTTGGGGTGCTGGAGCAGAGGGAAGAGGGGTCAGGGTGCTGTCCCTGGGGCGGGGGACGCTGCCAACAGGAGGAGCCCGTGGCAGGGGCACGGAGGGACGGAGCTGTGCCCCAGGGGTGTCACTTCCTCGGTCGGATGTGAGTAACTCTGCGGACTGGGAGGAAGCTCCCGGATCCTCCTCGTGCAGGGCCAAGGCTGCCCTTCCTGCCCGGGGTGGCGGGGATGAGGTCCGGCTCCTCATCCCATTCCGTGGGGCTCCCACCCCAATCCCCCTGCAGAGCCAGTGCGGAGGGAGCCGTGAGCCTGGCTTGCTCCCAGTGGAGCCGCTGGTGCCGAGTCCTGGGGCTCATTCATTCCTGGGAATGGCGAACGAGGGTCCCGGAGCCCCCCGCTGGTGCCCGGGGCAGCGAGAGCGGCTCCTGCCCTCCCCCACTGCAGATAGCGGGGCTCCTTATCAGCCTCACGGATTCCTTATCAGCCCAGCCCTGGCCACCCACCCACCACCCGTGGCCAGCGCAAACCCAGCCTGGGGGGCTCCAACGGGACGCCCTGGGTGGCACCGGGGACGAGCCATCCCAGCTTCCCGGACAGCGAGGGGATGGCAGGGACAACAACCCGCAGTTTTTGGGAAGGGGAGAGACTGGAAACGGATTCGTGTATGGCGGCTGGAAATGGATACTTGTGCCGAGTTCCAATTAGGACACAGATAGCTGGGAGCGTTATTAATAGTCATTAATAGAGCTGCTCATTAGCGGTCCTGCTCATTAACGGGGCTCCGGCCAGGGCGGGAGCAGCCCGGGGAGCCTCGCTGCCATCCCGGGGGGCTCATTAGCAGTGCCGGTGTTTCCCCGTTAATGTGGCTAATTAGCGGAAAGGCTCGAGCCGTGTCTGCGCTGGGGACTGCGGGGTTCCGGCCCTTCCTCATTCCAGCTTGGGATTTTAACGGGAACTGGGCACCCTGGCGGTTCTGCCACCACTTTCAGCAGTTTCTGGGTTTAATACCTCTCTCCCCGCATGCCGGCTGTCCCGGCACTGAGATACGGGATCGCTCCTTATCTCCAGCCTGATTCAGCCCTGGTTTGCTCTCCCAGCTCTGGATTCTGGTTCGGTGCCCCCACCCCCGGGGCCCCCTAACCTGCACCCCCACTTACCAGCCCCTTTCCCCCCTACACTGCCTCATTTTGGAGGCTCCTGTGAGCTCTCCCCCCCCATTTCAGCCACCGAATTCCCCCCACAACCCCTCCTTTACACCTCTTTGCTGGTAGAAGGGCCCCACTCAGCCGGCGGGGGGTCCCGGGGGCTCTGTGCCCCCCCCAGTCTCTGTCCCTGCACTCGGGTGTTAACCTGCCCCTTCCCACAGCCCATCCCGGGCTTATTCCCCCCCTGCAGCCCCAGCCCAGGCCCCCCGGCGTGCCCCGGGGGATTTGGGGCTCTTCAGACCTCACTCTGCAAAGTCCCGCTCGGCCTCTTCGGTTCTTTTCCCCAGAGCTGGAACTGTGAGAGTTCAGCCCCCATGGGACAATCCCAGACCACCTCGGGGGTCTTCCCTCCTCCCCCCAATGTTTATTTGTGGAGTGGGGGAAGTTTGTTCCCTCTTGGCTCAGCGTTGTCCGGCTCCGTGAGCAACCCGCGGAGCTGGGACACACCGAGAGCTCCGGTGGCAGCCGGTCCTGCGGCAGCTGCTGCCCTAAAATGGTCTTTTTACAGCGTGGGGGGTCCCAGAACCCCCCTCGGTTTCTGGTAAATATATAAATCTCCTCGGCACGTTGAGCTCAAAGTGGGGGCCCGGCGCTGGGGGACCCCCCGGAGCCACCGCTGGCAGCAACACGGGGAATCCCAAGCGCCAAATGCAAAATGCCAAATGCACACCCTCCCCCCCCGGCGGTGCCACTCCCCCCAGTGTGACACCAACCCCCCGATGTGACACCGCCCGTGCGAAATGCCGCCCCGATGTGTGACACCCCGGCGCCGAATGCGGCGCCCCGAGGTGCAACCCCAAATGCCGGCTGAAGCCCCCCCGTCCCTGAGCGCCCCAGAGCGGGGTCCCAGCACCCAGCGCCACCGCGGTGGGCGACCGAACCCCCCGGGCGTGGCGGGCCGGGGTTATCTCGGGGGTGGGCGCGTTGACACGCGGGTGAGAGCTCGGCAAAACCCCCCGGGCAGGAGCCAGATGGAGCTGGGGGGAGCTGCGAAGTTTCCCACGGGGGCTCCCCCCGGCCCTGCCTCCTGCCCTGTCCTGCCCGTCCCCGCCAGGAGGAGGGCGGGGAGGAGGAGGAAGGGGAGGTAACGCGGTGGGATTCGCTCCAGGGGCCGGAGCAGCGGGCGAGCCCGGGATGAGCTGAGCGGAGCGGAGCCCAGCGCCGCCGGGATGGAGGAGGCGACGGACGCCTACACCTACGGCTTCGACAACGACACGGACTGCGAGTACGCGGAGTGGGGCCCCTCGCTGGCCCTGCTGCCCACCATCTACCTGCTGGTCTTCCTGCTGGGCACCACCGGCAACGGGCTGGTCCTCTGGACCGTCTTCAAGGGCGGCCGCGACCGCCGGCGCTCGGCCGACACCTTCATCGCCAACCTGGCCGTGGCCGACCTCACCTTCGTGGTCACCCTGCCCCTGTGGGCCGCCTACGCCTGGCTGGGCTACCACTGGCCCTTCGGCACGGCCGCCTGCAAGGTCAGCAGCTACCTGGTGTTCGTCAACATGTACGCCAGCGTCTTCTGCCTCACCGGCCTCAGCTTCGACCGCTACCTGGCCATCGTGCGGCCGCTGGCCACCGCCAAGCTGCGCTCGCGGGTCAGCGGGCTGCTGGCCACCGTGCTGCTGTGGCTGCTGGCCGCCCTGCTGGCCCTGCCCGCCCTGGTGCTGCGGCGGGCGGCCGCCATCGGCGGGGACACCAAGATCACCTGCTACATGGACTACGGGGAGCTGGCGGCGCAGGGCACCGAGGGCGCCTGGGAGGTGGGGCTGGGGCTCTCCTCCACCGCCCTGGGCTTCGTGGCCCCGTTCGCCGTGATGCTGACCTGCTACTTCTTCATCGCCCGCACCGTGGCCACTCACTTCCGCCGGGAGCGGGCCGAGGGGCCCCGCAAGCGCAAGCGCCTGCTCACCATCATCACCGTGCTGGTGGCCGCCTTCGGGGGCTGCTGGCTGCCCTTCCACCTGGTCAAGACCCTCTACGTGCTGATGGACCTGGAGGTGCTGCCCTGGTCCTGCGCCTTCCACACCTTCCTCAACAACCTGCATCCCTACTGCACGGGCATCGCCTACATCAACAGCTGCCTCAACCCCTTCCTCTACGCCTTCTTCGACCCCCGCTTCCGCCACGCCTGCGCCGCCCTCCTGTGCTGCCGGACCCCCGGCCCCGGCCCCGAGCGCTCCGCCAGCTACTCCTCGGGGCACAGCCACCCCCCCGGCGGCAAGGGGGGGCCCGGCCCGGGGGGCAAGCTGGACCCCGCCACCCAGGAGACGCTCTTCCGCTCCTGAGCCCCTCCCCGACCGCCCCCGGCGCCCCCCGAGCTGGTCTACTCGGGGGGAGCACCCCCTGCGCCTCGCCCCGAAGCCTGGCTTGCTTTGGGGATCCCCCGCTGGAAAGCCCTGCTCGCGGGAAGGGGAAACTGAGGCACGGCCGGGGAGGAGCCCCTGGGGGGCTCAGGCGGGGGCGGCTACCCCGGCACCCCCAGGGCTTTGCGTTTTGTGACAAATAAATGAATTTTGGTTAAAAAAGGAGCGGGGTGTGCGCAGTTCCCTCGGGGGGCCGGGGGGATGTGGTGGAAGGGAGGATGGAGGGGTGGGGGGATGGAGGATGGGGGGTGTCCATGAGCGAGGGGGCAGTGTGTGTATTGCGGGAGTGTGCACTGTGGGGCATCTCTGCCTGGGAAGGATTCTTCTGGTCTCTTCCTCTGCAGCACTTTGGGAACCGCAGGAAAACCTCCATCCCAAGCCTTCGGGGCATTGCAGCGGCGGGATGGGGGTGTTTGACCCCGTGGGGTGGGCACCTGCCCGCCCTAGCCCCCCAGCCGTGATTGTATCAGGCGGCAGCACTGAAATCCCAAATCCCATTTTGGGGCTCTTTTCCTTATCTGAGGCTGGGACGAGCCCTGTGTGATTCACCTGGGAGTGCAGACGGGATTTGGTGCTGTGAAACACTCAAACCTGAGGGATGGGGGCACGGGACCCTCAGGGTTTGAAGAGGGACACGGGACCCCCTGGGCATTGATGGGAGGTTTGGGCACCGGGCAGGACCCCGGCTCACCCCAAGCAGGATTTGGATGAGCCACCAAATGGCTCCTGTCCCATTTCCCCCCCCCCCGCCTCACCCCAGCCCCCGCCGCTTCCTGAGGCTCTGCTCGAAATAAATCTTCCCCCTATTTGCTATTTACATCCTTCATTTATCGGTGATGAACTATGCTATCTCCTCAGCCTTTGTTCTCTCTTGGAAAGGATGCGGGATCATTACTGGGTTCCTTGGGATGCTTCCCGTCGGGGGGGAGCTGCCTCCGCCTTCCTGCCGGCCCCCACCGTGTTTGGGGGCCACCGCCCACAGTCTCCCCGTGTGGGGACAGTCCTTTGTCCAGAGACAGGGAACAGAGGGGGTGGCCACGGGGCTGGGGACTGCAACCCCCCAGCTGGAGGGGTGGGAGCCTCCTTGAGGGTTTTGGGAAGTTTCCAGATGGATTTGGTTTGGTCTGAGGGCTGGAGGGGCTTGAGGAGTGGGAATGTTGCATCCAGGGACACGTCCCAAAGTGTGTTTACATTCCAGTGCCATCCAGGCTCCCTCAGCCTGGAGAGACCCCGGGATGTCTTCTCTCATCCATCAGTCCCCTCCTCCATCCATCCATCCATCCATCCATCCATCCATCCATCCATCCATCCATCCATCCATCCGTCCATCCGTGGGTTAATGGTTTTGGGGTGACAGGGGCGTTGCTGGGTTGATGGTTGGACTTGATCGCAAAGGTGTCATCCAACCCTGACGGTTCTACGATTTTCCCTCCTCTCCCTCCCTTTGCCCATCCCTCCATCCCTCCATCCCCCTTTCCCTCCATCCCTCCGCACCCCCAAACACCCGGGCGCTGTGGGGGTGCCGGCTTTGCCGCCTCCCCCCGTCCGGCTCGGCCGCCGGGCGCGGAAATGGCCGCAGGCGCCCGGCCAGCGGAGACGGAGCTGCCGACTTTCTATCCGCGTCTTGGAGATTTCCCTTTCCCTTCCAGGAGGGAAATGTTTGCTTGAGGAGTCTCTGGGGAGAAATGCAGGGACACTCCAGAAAATAACAAGGCCGGAGCTGGGGGTGAGGGGCAGCAGAGCCGGACCACCCGTCGGAAGAAGATAAGGAAGGTGTTGCCTTCCTGAGAGTGCCTGGGGAAGATGAGGAGGGAAGATAGAGGGGGACAGCAGGCTCGGGGGGATGGGGAGCATCCTTGGAAAGGATGGCTGGGGAGTGGGGGGTGGCTGTGATCCTCAGGGACCATGGGTGCCCTCAAACCCCACAATGCGATGCCTTGGGGGCTCTGCAGGGCCGGGGTTCCCCAAACCGTGCTTGTGGGAATGTGACACTGGGAAAACAGAGATTATTCTGCACAGGGAGTAAAAGTGGGCTCCGGGGAGGATGGAGGCACCAGGGACAGGAACTGGGGTGAGGATGGGGACAGCCCCCCCTGTCCCCACCGCAGCTCTCCCCCCCTGCGCTTTTCCAAGCTGCCAAACGGGATGTTCGCCCCCCCGACCTCCCCCCGCCTCGCATCCCGCCCGGGGGTGCCGAAATAATCTGGTGGTGCTAAGGATGTCCCCGGGCGTCCCCTTTGAAGTGACCTCCGTGTTTACAGCCCGGCTCGGGTTCCTTCACACCTCCCGCCCCAAAGCAAACGGAGGGGGGGACCGCGCGGGTGGGGGGGCTGCAGCTCCCGTTTGTGCCGGGAAAACTCGGATTTGCCAAAGCCGCGGGAAAGCTTTGGCACCACACCCAGGGCTCAGAAACTTTTGTCACTGTGGGGTGGCTGCCGGGGGGTGGCATTTCGGGGGAGTCCCTGCCTCGGTGTGTCCCCACCGTGCCAAGTCCCGGGTGACCCCTTAGGGGGCCGGTCCAACCCCCCCACCCCCGCAATATGAGGGGACCCCCGAAGGTCTGGTGTGACCCTGCAGGACCGAGGAGGGGACAGAGGGGAAGGACAGAGAGAGGAAAAGGGGCGGAAAAGATTGGGGGGGCAGTTTTGGTGTGTGGGGGAGGTTTGGGATGGGAGGTGGGACTGTACTATGCAGATGGACGGATGGATGGATGGATGGATGGATGGATGGATGGATGGATGGATGGATGGATGGATGTGTTGGGAGGAAAGAGGGATGGCAGGGCAATGCCAGGGCTCGGGGGTGCCCCGGGCTGGGCGCTGCCCCCATGGCAGCGCGGCCGGACGCGGCACAGCTGCTGCCCGACCTCTGGGCTCCGGGACCGGGCCCGCGTCCCCCCGCCCGCCCGGAGGGGGTCCCGGGGAGGGGGGGACGCGGAGGTGACCCGGCGGCCACAGCTGGGCCCCGCCGGGGCCGGGAGATGCTGCCGGAGGAATAACAGGAAGCGCTGGAGGGAAGAGCGCGGCTGATGCCTTCTGCAGGCTGCGGGACGCTGCCCGTGCCCGCCGCACGCACGCTGGGTCTGTCACACACATGTCCCCGTCACACACATGTCCCCGTCACACACACGCGGTGTCCCCCCGCCACACGCGTGTCCCGGCCCCGGCTGCGCTGACACTCTTTATTGTCGAGGTTTGGCGCTGAAAAAGTGCCCCGTGGTACAAAACCCGCGGTTACAAAACGTACAAAGAGCGGGGTCGGGGGAGAAGAGAGAAGAAGGAAAGGAAAAGAAAGGAAAAAAGGAAAGAGAAAGAAAAGAAAAAGAAAGAAGGAAAAAGAAAAGAAAGAAGAAAAAAGAAAATAAAAGTAAAAAAAGAAAAAAAGAAAAGAAAAGAAAAGAAAAGAAAAGAAAAGAAAAGAAAAGAAAAGAAAAGAAAAGAAAAGAAAAGAAAAAAGAAAAGAAAAGAAAAGAAAAGAAAAGAAAAGAAAAGAAAAGAAAAGAAAAGAAAAGAAAAGAGAAAAGAAAAGAAATAGAAGACAAGGCGAGGAAAGGAAGGAAAGGAAAGGAAAGGAAAGGAAAGGAAAGGAAAGGAAAGGAAAGGAAAGGAAAGGAAAGGAAAGGAAAGGAAAGGAAAGGAAAGGTAAAGGAAAGGAAAGGAATAGAGAAAGAACAAAATCAAAAGAGAAGGAAAACAAAACATAACTATAAATACAAAAAGAAGAGGATGAGGTGAGGCAGAGGAAGGAGCTGGTGGGATGCAGGTGGATGCTCCATGCCCATATGTCTGGTCCAGGGGTGCAGGAGTTGTGGGGGTGCAGGAGGTGTGGAGCAGGGGGGTTCTTGGACTCACTGAAAGGAAAATAATAAAACCCCAGACAAAATAGAGAAGGCAGAGGCCAAGTTCCCTTTCCCGGGGGCAGCGCTGGGGCTGGGGTGCAGCAGGAGCCCTTTTGGGGTGGGCTGGGGTTAAACCAAACCCCCCTCCCCATGCACTCAGCCTCCACGGGGGACAGGGGAAGGGACAAAGCAGCCCCCGGGTGACCCCAGCCCTGATCCCCATCTGATGAGCTCCCACAGTGACAGGGTGACACAGACACCAGGGACAGGTGACACAGGCACTGGGGACATGGCCATCCCAGCTGGACAGAGGGTCGTTGGCTTTCTGCTTTTTTTTTTTCCTTTTTTTCTCCTTTTTAGAGCTCCTTCCACCTCCCAAACCTCCCCCAGGGCGGGCAACACTGGTGCCCAGTTTGTCCCCGAAGAGGAGGCAGATGTCATCTCTGGGAGATGCAGTCCCTGGAAGGTGCCACCCTTGGGAAATGCCATCCCCTGGAGATGTCACAGCCCATCCCACTGCCAGGCTCGGTGGTCCCGGTGCTGTTCCAGCACATCCCGATGTCAGCAGCAAGGTGCAGGCATGCCCTGGAATGGTGGTGAGGAGCTGGGTGTCTTCCTGCCCCGCTGGATTTTTGGGGAGGCTGGAGAGCATGTGCAGGATCTGGGGGGCTCCGGCGGTGCTGCTTTGGGGCTGAAAGCAGGAATCTCCTTGATGATCTCCAGAGAGTGGCGGTGGTTCCCAAGACACACACACTTTGTCCTCTGTCTCTCCCAGGCAGAGGTGGGGAGGTTCCCACGGGATTCCCAAATCGCTGCCTCAACCAGTCCTGGGCAGTGGGACCAGCACAGGAGGGGGTCCAAGCTCACGGTGATGGGGGGTGCAAAAACTCCCCACTTTGGGGCAAAAGGAAGCAGGGCTGTCCCCTGGTGTCCCCGGCGTCTCGAGGGCCACCCCGGCACGGGGGGCGGCGGAGGGGACGCGGACAAGGCACAGTCTGGTGTCCCCGCGGGGGCGGCCGGGCCGGGGGGTGGCCGGGGCGGGGGTCTATCGGCGGTGGCGGCAGCGGCGGTCCCTAAACATCCTCGTCCTCGCTGGCCTTGCTCCAGCGGTGGCAGCAGTTGGCCGTGATGCCCAGCAGGAAGTTGGTGGCCACCGAGGCGATGGAGACGACGAAGCCGACGAAGGCGATGAAGAGATAGTCGTCGAGGGTCAGCGTGAGGTGGCAGGCCTGGAAGCTCTCCTCCGTCAGCGACAGCAGCGGGGCCCCCGCCACCTCGGGGGGAGCCCAGCACTCCGCCTGCTGCGAATCTGCGGGACACAGGGACACCGTCAGCCCGGCCACCAACCCCGCGCGGGACGGGGCGCGGGGGTCCCGGCGGCACCTACCCGAGGAGCAGCGCTGGATGCGGCCCCGCAGCCACTTGAGGAGCGGCTCCATGGCGCAGCCGCACAGCCAGGGGTTGCCGCCCAGGCGCAGCCCCACGAGGCCGGGCAGCCCCTCCAGGGCGTCGAGGCTGAGCGCGGCCAGCCCGCCGTAGCTGAGGTCCAGCTCGCGCAGCTGGGCCAGGCCGCGGAAGGCCTGCGGGTGCACGCGGCGCAGCCCCGGGTTGTGGCTGAGGTCGAGGCGCAGCAGCGCGCTGGCCTCGCGGAACATGTCGGCGGGCACCAGGCTGAAGTTGTTGTAGCTCAGGTCCAGGTGCGCCAGGCGCCGGGCGCCGCGGAACAGCCCGGCCGGCAGCGCCGCCAGCGAGTTGTTGCGCAGGTCGAGGGCGCGCAGCTGCCCGTAGCAGCCCAGGTAGCCCGGCGGGATGCTGGCGATGCGGTTGTGGGCCAGGCTCAGGTTGCCGGTGTCCAGCGGCAGCTCGGGGGGCACGGAGAAGAGCCGCTGCCCGCTGCAGTCCACCGCCTGCCCGCGGCAGCTGCACAGCACCGGGCAGCCCGCGCCCGCCGCCGCCACGGCCGCCGCCGCCGCCAGCAGCCAGGGGCCCAGCAGCATGGCCGCGCGGCCGCGGCCCTCACGGGGCGCCGGGGGCCATCCCGCCCGCCCGCTCACGCCCAGGGCTGCCGGCGGCCGGCCGCGGGGCCGGGCTGGCGGCGGTCACAGCGACGTTCCCGGCATCCCGGCGGCATCCGGGGGGCAGCGCCAACCCCTCCGGGGGCACCGGCGGGGCCGGCGTCGGGCCGCCTGCGAGGAAGAGGAGAGGGGGGAAGCGGTGCCGGCCGCTCGCCCCGCTGGTGCGGCCCGGGGTGGCCTCGGGGGCACCCGCAGCCTCCCCGTGCCCCCCGGGCCAGGGGCGCTGCTCCGAGCGTCGCCCCGGGATTCCAGGCAGAAGAGGGCCCCCCCAGTCCTGCTGACCTTGGCCAGCCCATCTTGGCTGGTGGTGGCCAGAGCAGAGGTGCTGCTCTACGGCCCCCCGCCACCACGAGCTGCGCCCGGTGCCAGGCACACCCTCCCCGCCTCTCTCCCGGGGGAAGATCCCCATTCCCAGCACCCAGCCGGGTGCCCCCAGGCCTGCCCTCGCCCCCCACCCCCTGACCACATCTGCTCCATCCTCCCTCGCCTGCATCCCCCAGCTCCATCCTCTCCCAGCAGCCACCTTAGCCCGGTCACTGCCCATGCCCACAGCGCCCCGACCCCTCCGGTGAGCCGGACTGCCCCGGGGTACTCACTGCCCAGGCAGGGAGCAGGGCCTGGCTCCCCGCGGCGATGTGGGGCTCCCGAGCGGCGATGTGGGGGGCTCCGGGCGGTGATGCTGGGGTCCCCGGTGGCCGGCCACACCCCGGAGGCCGCCAAGTCGGGAGCTGGGCTTCGGCAGCGGCGGCCAAGGCTGCTGCGAGCCCGGCGATGGGAGCAGGTCTTTCCCCACCTCCTTCCTCCCCTCCTCCTCCTCGTCCTCCCTTGTCTCTCTCTTTCTCTGTCTCTTTTTTTTTTTTTTCCTCTTTTTTTCCTTAGGGCCAGATACTGACGTGTCGGTGTCTCTTAGCAACTGCCTCCACATCTCTGAGCAACAGGAGAGCGGGATGCGGAGCCGCCGAGCCGGGGAGACAGCGGCGGGCGGAGGTGCCCCCGCCTCAGGGACCCCCTGCCCAGGCCAGGGGACCCGCACCCGCACGGCCCAGGCAGCCGGCAGGGATGGAGCTGGAAGAGGGCTCCATCCTGCTCCCCTGCCCCGATCCCCAGCCCTCCCACACTCATCCCGGCCCCGGGAAGCATCCTCGTGGGATGGGGTGAATCAGGGGTTCCCAGGCACTGAAAACAGAAACAGATGACGTGGTGGCAGAGGGGAGAAACGAGGCAGCCGGGATCCAAGGGGAGCTCTAGGATCCAAAGGGACTGCTGGGATTCAGGGGGCACTGTCACCCTCCTGTGCTCCTGCTGTGCTCACAGCGCTGGAAAATGCCTCAGGTTGACACGGATTATTTTGCTTCACGCAAGCTGAAACATTCCCTTTCCCTTCTCCGTATGGAGGGACACAGTGGGGTGAGCCCCCTGCCCCCTCCCACCTGAGAATGGCCCTTTGGGATCACAGGCATGCCCACGGTTTGCTCCGGGAATGGTGCAACACCATGGCTCCAGCATTTCTAGGAAGGAGGCACTTCCACATCCAACCCGCCCACGTCTAGGGGATCCCTGCTTAATTCTCTCCTGCTGATTTCATGGAGCTGCTCCTTTTTCCAGCTGGCACTGGAGCCCGATGCCGGTGCTGGGGGGCTCTTTGCTCCCCACATCCCATGGGATGGATCCTCCCTGGTGCGGAGCTGGCAGCCAGACAGCACAGCCGCCTCTCCTGGGGTGGCATTAACCAGCACTGCTCCCAGCTCCCGGAAAGCTCCTGGGAGCTCCTGGAGCGAGGGGCCCGGGCTCCCAGCGGGCTCCAGGAGCCGAGCAGAGCCAGCGGCAGCGCAGACACCTCATTAGCGCTCAGCCCGGAGCCTGGCGGCACAGCCCTGCCAGCAGCTGTTGGCGCCGAGGTTTTTTTCCACTCCCCCACTGTTCCGGGCTCCACCGGCACCAAAGAAACTGGGAAATGGTCCTGACTGGTGCTGGGCTGCAGCAGATTTTGTGTCCTCCTTGCCCAATCCCCTGTGGAGGTGGCCATGGGGACAGGGTGCTGTGGGGCATCAGCCCTGAGGAAGCCAAGGGATAGAGTCTGCCCTCTGGGGTGGGAAGGAGCCTGGTTGTCCTCCTCACCCTACCCATGAACTCTGTGCCTGATCCCTTCCAAAAAGCATTCCTGGGACAAAAGTCCTCTTGGGTGAGCACTGGCTCCAGGACCGAGTGCTCCAAGTACAGCCCCTTTCTGTGGAAGGAGCAGCAGGAGGGCTCCAGGGATTCTGGCTCCATAAATCTACTTTACAGCCAGAGCCTTTTCTGTTTCAATCCATCCCTGCTCCCATCAATCCATGTGCATTCAGGCTTGGGCAAGGAAGAAGGAAGGAGTGGGATGGGTGCAGCTCTGCAGCTAAGGGGAGGGTCAAAGCTGCCACACTGGCAGATCCCTGGGGAACCATTCCCTCCCTCACTCTTCCCAAATCAACCCAGCTCCTGCTCAAGACAGGCTGTCCCACTGATCCTGCCACAACAGGATCCAGAGCTGAGCCTGGGCTTCCTCTTCCCATTAGAAAAAAAGGGTGAGGAGGCATTAGCCACTGCTTAAATTGTCCAGGGAGATTTTTCCAATGGCAGGAAGAAGATTCTGGCTCAGACTAAGATGAGTGCACAGGAATTGTTGAAGGAAAAGGAATTGCAGATAATTAAGACAGTATAGATAAATACAGTAAATATTAAAAAAAGGGTTACAAGAACATTAGCCCCTCAGTGATTTAAAAACCTGATCTTCCTTAAAGCAATTTCCAAGCTTCCTTGTACAAGGGAATATCCTAAGTGAATAGGAAATGAGGCAGACTAGGAAATGGCTCTGGTTGCAGATTAGTAACTGTGATTTCTGCAAGGCAAAAGCAACAGCCACCAAGGTATGGGGAAGGAGACACACCCAGTGAGAGCTGGACTTGAATAAACAACTTTATTTCTGTACAAAAGTAAGAATAAAAAGTTAAAACTGTCAGTAGAGGGTAAGTAGAACACAGACCCTAGAAACCACCTTGGCTGCCTCGGCTCAGCTCTGCAGGGTGCAGGAGGGGCCGGGCGGGGAGTGCCACACGGCCGAGCTCGTGCGCTTGAAGTAGCGCGGTTTGTTCTTGTAGAAGATGTCCTCCAGCTTGGGGCTGGGGATGGCCCCGAACAGCGCGTCCAGGTCCACGGGGTGGTAGTACTGGTGCACGATGGCCTCCTGGAGCTGCGCCCCTGTGGGAACAATGGGAACAGCACACGGCTGTGCCTCGGGCGGGCCGGCACTCCCCTTCCCCTCTGAGAGCCACCAGCTGTGCAGGAGGGGTGGGACACATCCCACTGCCACCACACCCTGCTTCTCTCCTCAGGAGATGTGCTCCTTTTCCTCTCAGAGGACTCTGGTCTCACCTCAGCCCCTGAGCACTCTCAGAAAGCAGTGCTGATTCCCCCAGCACACAGAGCTGGGAGCTGCCAGAGGTGCATACACTCCTGGATTGCGCTTTGGGATGGCTCCAAGCAAGGCTGGAAAGCTCCAGGGCAGGAGGGAAAGGAAGCCAGCCCAGGGCTGGCACCTACCATCAGCCCAGGCAGGGATGGGCTTCCGAGGGTTGCTCTCATCATCTGTGGAGTCGTCACTGTTCAGATCCAGCCCGTAGCTGTTCTCATTGGCTGGGGGTGATGCTGGTTCTGGAGCACCCTTCAGGGAGCCGAGGCAGGATGTGGAGAGGGATTTCTGAAACCACGCAGAGAGCAGTGATGAGCAAGGGGAGCAGCACTTCCATGGCTGGGATGGCCACCAGAGCCCCAAAGTGCCCAAATCCTGAACCAACACAGAACTGTCACTGGGCTCCATGCTTTGACACCTGCTCTTAACACTCCCTCCCCGCCTGTTTTCTGTGGAAAAACGTGGGAAAGGCACACTCTGCATGTCCCAGCACTCAACTCTGCACCTAAACCCTTTGGTTTTCCCTTGCTGTAGCTCTGACACAGCCATGACGGAGCCCAGAGCAGATTCCCGGCAGAGACAGCGCTGCAGCCCAGTTCCGAGCAGCCTTTCCTGCTCTCTGCCCATGCAAGGCTCCGCATCTGCGGCTGGCACAAGCCTGGCTGCCCAGGGCCGCTCCCAAAGGGACGTCGCCTCAGGACCTGCTGCCCTCCCGTGGCCGCTTCCAGCATCTTTTCCGCCTCCAACCACTTGGTTTTCCATCGGGCTCCCTGTGCCGAGCGCTGCGGTGGCTCCGAGCCGCGGGGGCCAAGTAGCCACAGCAGGCGGGGGCCACCCGAGGGCTGTGCTGGGTTGTGCTGGGGTCAGGGCTCACCTTGACTTTGTTCGGCCGTGTCCCAGGGGCTGCTGGTGGAATGGGTTTTTTCTCCTCCCTCGGCTGCTGCTGACCGTCAGCCTCCTGCAAGACACGGGAATGAAGTCATTCCTCACTCACACAGAACAGATCTGACACAGAGCTGTGTTCTTGGCAGCTCCGGCAACATCCAGCCCTCAGCACCCCCGTGGCTTCTTCTGCACAAATAACCCCAAATCCAAGACTGCCAGATAAAGCCACTCCTGTCTCTGCTCAGGTCCCGCCTGGCTCTTTGGAGCCCACACTCACCCTCTCTGCTTGAAGCCAGATATTAAGAGCTGGGAAAAAGGATTCTGGTGGCTCGTATCTTTTCTCCAGCCCAGGCCCGAGAGGCAGCTCTTTGGGACTTTGTTTCCCCTAATAAAGAGGAAAAAAAAAAAAAAAAAAAAGCTGCTGAAGTTCCTTTTTGACCCAAACCATTTCTCCTAGAGTTTCCCCTCCTGTGCTGCTCAGCCATTTTCTCCTGCCTGGAAAAGCTTTGCCATACTCATTCTGGCCCTGCTGCTGGCAGCACAGGAAGGATTCAGACCTTAAATTAAATTTATACAGCACAAAAGAATCCAAGTGCCAGGGAATGAGGGAAGGAGTGCAGCAGGAGCCCACACAGGAGGAAGAATTGATCCTGAAGAGGAAGAACCATTTGGGGCATTGATTTTTCACTAATGAAGCAATGAATTTAGGAGTAGAGAGTGAAAGCAAATGTTAGTGTGATATTTCAAGACCAACAACCCTGACTTAGAGCCCCGGTGTTCTTTGTGTGAGTGCAAATGAAGTGACACAGAGCCATGTGGCACCTGAGGTTTGGGGGGGGTCACATCCTTAGGGCACAATGAGGAAATGTGGCAGTAAAACATTAATAAATCTCTAATTTCCACATTGGTTTCAGGATCAGTGAATGCTCTTTGAGGTGTTCTTCCAAGTGCCATTTCATGATTGTCACCATACCAGGACAGGGCTGAGGCTCACCTGTGAGCCAGGGAACCCCCAGCCCTTGGCTTGCTCCTGCACAGCACCTCTGTACAATAACCATCATCAGCTTTATTGCATGTGATCCTCTAAACAACATCCCAGCAACACAGCACTTGGAAAACACCTGATCCTGAGCCCAGGCTGTGTGCTGTATGTAGAGAGGCTGCTCCCAGAACACTCCAACCCCACCTTGGTGGCCTTGCCAGCCAATGCTGCTGGCTCCTGCTGTGCTTGGGGGGGTTTCTCCTTCCCTCGCTGCTTGGGATACCTGGGAGAAAAGAAAGAATTTAGAGAGGGAAGCATGTCTATCTGTCCCTCCCCTCTCACAGCCTCCTGCTCCTGCCCCCCAACCTCCAGGCAGCCACAGAGCCCAGGTGCAGCATCACATTTACATCCACTGCTTCCCCAAGGCCGTGGCAAATTCCCTCCTTCAGGACAGGCACCGGCTCGCACCTCTCCTTCGCTTGTCCCAGCTGTTTCTGCTCCAGAAGGTTCTTCAGTTCCAAAACTGTTTTCCCTCTTTCCTTCACTTCATCCTCTCTTCTTTTCTGCAGTGGTTCTTGCTGCTCATTTTCCTCCTGAAGAAACAAGATGAAAACCCTGCAAGGCTCCAGCAGCTGGAATGTTTTTCCCTTGTGCCCCAACCCAACATCAGCTGCCTGGACAGAGATCTGGCAGCCCACACCCCAAAATCCCTGCAGAAGCAGGCAGTGACCTGTCCCTATCCCACCAGCCACACCAATACAGCAGGTCCCTGCTGTCCCTGTCCTTTTCCATGTGCAGGAGGGTCCTGAGTTGTTCTTACCCCTCTCAGGGATTTCTGCTTCCGTGCCTCAGCTTCCCCGTGTTTCTTGGACCCTTTCCTCTTGCTCCGCTCCTCTGCCACCTTCTCTTCCCTCACCTGTGAGATGTGCAATGGGGAAAGCCACACCTGTCAGCTCCACTGCTCCAAGGACACACTTCACAGCCTTGGAGGGAGGTCTGGAGCTTGGGATACCCCAGATCCTAAGGAGACTGAGGACCCAGCAGTGGGTGTGCATTTGTCCACTTAGGGTTTGGGAAGGGTTGAAAGGAACATGACTCCTTGTTTTCCAAAGCTGACCTTTCCAAAGGTCCCTTCAGTCCAGCCCAAAATGAGCAGCCAGGCCTCACCCAGAGGCTGCTCAGGCTCTGGGTCCTCAGGGCACAGCTCCCTCAGCCCTTCACAGCCATAACAGAGCAGCAGCACTGGCAGCCTGCCCTCCCAAAGAAGGCCAGGTCAGGCTCTGAAACCCAAACCTGACCCAAATGCACCCCCTATTGAGTCACACACTCCAGGCCAAGCACAAGGTGTGGCTGTCACCTGCAGGGCTGTGCCCAGGGCAGGCAGGGGCTGCCACATTCCCTGAACACAGAGCAGCATGAACAGGGCCTGTCCCAACAAGAATGCGCAGAGGGATGGAGAACAAAAGCCTCCCTTTGTCAGAAGGAATTCTGGCATGCATGGAGCTTGCCCTGCTCACAGCTCCTGGTCTCACAGCTGCTGGAGAGGCCCAAAGCCCACTCAGCCTTCTCACCTTCTCATCACTCTGCAGGATCTTCTGCTCCACCCGCTTTTTCTTCTTTTCCTCCATCTGTTCTGCACGCTCTCGAGCCTGCAGGGCCTTCCTCAGGCGCTCTTCCCTCTTCCTGGGCAGCGTGGGCAAGAGGGGCCCGTCAGCCCTGCCTGCTCCCAAAGTGCTCATTCCAGGTGGGAAGCACAAGACAAGTCTGTGCTGACCAAGGAAAGAGCAGGGGGAAAGGAGCCCAACTCACTGCTTCATTTCTGCCTGACGCTGTCTCTTCTCCTCCTCCACTTTCTTCTTCCTCTGTTCCTCAGCCTCCTGCTTCTTCCGGAGGTTCTCCAGCCTCTGCCTCTCCTTCTCCTGAAGGGAGAAGAGCTCAGACTGTACCAGGTGCTGGGGGCTGTGACTCCCCTCAGGCAGCCTGGTACACACAGTCACTGTTGGAGTCATTCATCTGGACACCGGGATGGGGAGAAAATGCATATTTGGCAACAGGGATTATCCAGTGCAAGCAGTACAGAAGAAAAAATCTCAGTCCTTCAGCTGCAGAGAATAGCTTTAGAAAAAAACAGCACACCCCTGCTGTAGGTGACCACCTGTCCCAGGAGCCAGGAAAATGGTGCAGAGGAAGCAGAGTGCAGCCTGGCTCAGAGGCCAGAAGCTCCCAGCAGTGCCCAATCCCAGCAGAACACACCTGCACAGAGATCCTGTCACCTCACCGCTGGTGTAGCCACAGGGCTGATGGACATCGGCACGAGGGGAGAGTGTGGTCAGCATGTCAGCCCCACAGATAAGGTGTCATACTTACAACAAAGTCTCCCTGCAGAGAAAGGGCATAAGAAACACAATTAAAGGTTTGGCAGTAACACCAGAATTCCCCTTCCCAGCACATGCAGCCCGTTCTCCTCCCACCCCTCAGACATGACGCACCTTCAGGTGGGACCGGGTGGGAGTGTTACGCTTGATGAAGTCCTTGATGCCACCCCCTTGTCCCTGCAGGAAGTTCTTCAGTGGCCTGACAGCCTGAGGGGAGAGAGGGAGGGAGATCAGGGCCTGCCTGGGACAGGGGGCACAGGGCTGTGGCACCACTCACCTTGCTGGCCGGAGAGGGGGTTGACGGAGCCTGGTTTGCCAAGGACTTGTGCTTCTCATCCAAAGGGGAAAGGACCTTGCCCCCCGTCTGCTGCCCGTGCCACAGGACACCCAGGGCTTGCTTGCAGCCTTTCATCCTGGTGGCATCAGCAAGAGGGACATGAAGTGGCTGTCACACTCTCCAGAGGGATTTACTGGCTATTACGTCTTTCTCCCAAAACCTCCCCAGCAACACACAGTGAGGAGACACATCAGGTATTCCAGGAGTCAGGTCATGTATTCCAGACACTCACACAGACAAAAATAACCAGGTCAGTCACTTGCACCCCAAGAGCCCTTGAAGTCACCTCCCAGCTCTGAGCGAACTGTGCTAGGGCACCTCTGCTGGCTTGTGCAGGACCTCAGGTGCTCCTCCCCAGTCCCAGACCCAAAGAAGGCTCCAAAAGCCACAAGGGACTTCCAAGACACAGGATCTGGCCAAAGAAGATTTCAGAGCTACTGGAATTTGGGAGAGGAAGGCAGGGAAAGAACCCCCCTCACACCTTTTTTAGCACAAACAACTTAAAATGCTAAACCCAAGTCCTTCCAGACCCCTGGCTCATCCCTGCTCCTTGCAGGGTCTCCTACCAGATGCGGGAGGAGCTCTCCAGGGGCTTGGCACAGTGGGGTTGTTCCTGGCTCTTCTGGGGCTCACTGCTGGGATTTGCATGGCTTCCTGTGGAGAAACCTGCAGTCAGTGCCATGTGTGAGGCATCCAACTCCCTGCAGGGACTCCTTCCTCCATTCCAGCTCCAGCTGCTTGTCACATCCTCCAGATCGCAGGGAACAAAAAATCCCCCCAACTCCTTCTTCTTGCTCAGAGGCACAGAAAATAATCAGGACCTCTAAATCTTCACATAATGCAACCCCAGAGGGAAAGAACATGACACTCTGCAAGACTCCAGCTCCAGGAGTTCCTTCCCAAATGTCCCCACTCACTCATTGTACCGACTGAAGCTGGACAGGGCAGTGTTTGTCTCACATCTTGGACACATTCACATGTCCTTGCCCACCTAACTGATGTCTCACCTCCTCAGGAGGTCCAAACTTGACCTGGAAAACCTCCTTGACTGGTCAGAAGTGGTTCAGTTTCAACACAAACCCCTTATTTCCCAGGAATGCTCCCTCTGACCCCGAGGTCTGTGTGTTCTCAGGGTTTCATGCAAGGAAAGCAAGACCACCTGGAAGTTACCTGCAGCATTCCCTGCCTGCTCCTCCAGAGGGGACAGGTGCTGTGCAGGAGGGCTGGCAGCTCGGGGACTTGTGCTTGGAACAAGGACATCTCCAGGAGCCTGCAGGGAAAGGGGACAAGCATTCCCTTAGCACAGCTGCTCCAAAGAACGAGGCTACCAGGGAGCTGCTGCCCTGGAAAAGCCAGCTGCTTGCTCAGGTGGGGTCTGCTTCCCTCCCAGTGAGGGCTGTGCTGGCTGGTTTTGGGACACTGGCCACATCCCTGCATCCAGTGACAGCCTCAGCAAAGGTGCTGACTCAGCAAGAGGGCATCCACACAGTCTGGGGTTATTCCTTGGAACTCACCTTCTCCCTCGGGGAATTTGGCTCCAGCTCAGGCCTGTGAAGGAAAAGGTGTTTTAATAATTTAAATTCTCTCTGAAGGCGAGTTACAGGTGATGGAAGCAGCACATGGGACTCCAAGGAAGGTGCAGGTTCCTAAGCACATCCAGAGGCTGTTCCAGCCAGGCACATCAAGGCTGGGCTGTAAATTCCTCTGAGGGACTGTCCCACTGTGCTGCTGAATGCCCCATAACCACCTTGGGCCCCAGTAGCAGGAAAGAAGGGGACTCTGACAACCCTGGGCTGTCCCTTCCCCAGAGCAGACCTGACTGGCCACCAGCATTGCCAGGCTAGTGGCAGCCAGGAATTCCAGGAACCCCAGGACACACCACCAGCCACCCCAGTGAAGGACTTAGTCTCACTGTGCCTGAACAGCACAACCTGAAATCTCATCCAGCCCCAGTGACAGCAACACCTGAGCCGTCCCTGACAAAATCTGTGACAGAAAAGCCACCCCAGAGTGTCCTCACAGGGAATGCTGGGATCCCTTCCCACCTGCCTTAGATGGCACCCTCACCTTGTGCTGCTGGTCACATCTTCTTCCACAAAGGCCTCCAAGGAGCTCTGACCTGGAGAGGAAAGCCCAAGTGGAGCTGGGAATTTCGCTCCCAAGCTCCCAACAGCCACAGGGTGCACATGGAAGAGCTCAGGCTTCCTCCCAGGAACATGGAGTGCTCTGCTTTCCCCACCAGCACCACACCTCCCTCAAGTGCCACTGAATCTGGAGTGGGCTGGGGAGGCAGAGCACTGAGGCAGAGCTCTGCTGCCTGCAGCCTGCTCCAGCTGCCTGTGTCACAGCCAGCATTCCCAGGCCATTGGCTGCAGCTCCTGCCTCCCTGCACGCTCTGGTGCAGGGATCCAGGGGGTTTGGGCTGGTTCCAGGCTCATTCCACCCCCCCATCACACCCCTTCTCTGCAAGTGTTATAACAAATGCCTGGATACAGCGTGACTCAAGGCTGACAAAGCTGAATTCCAGAGGCCTCCATGCTCCACCACAGCCCATTTGCCTGCAGCAGCAATGGCTTTGGAAAGCCCAAACAGCCAGACCCTGTCAGGAGCAGCAGGAATAGCTGATACAAGGGATTTGGAGCTAACGGGAATAGCCTGGGCTCCATGACCCCTGCTCCTCTGGTGACACAGCTAGTTTGAGTCTCTTCTATCCTTGCCCAAAAAGCATTTGAGCTCCTCTGCCCATTGCAGCCTAACTTCAGGGCTGCACTTTCAGCCTTATTGATTTTTTGGAGGGCTGGCAGATGCCATAAATTAAAGCCCTTCCCCGGGGAATGCAGCAGTCTCTCCCGATCCAGAGGCCCACGTGGCTGGAACCAGCCTGGCCACGCTCTCCCTTCCACAATTGTGCTTTTTACCCAATCCCAACCTGCCTCCCAGCCTCCCCCTGCTGCCTTGAAGCTGCACCCCAGGAGCCCACAAGGACAAGGAGACTTGGGGGAGCTGGAGGCAGGGATGAGCCACTCCACACCGCTCTATTCCCACATGGAAGCAGTGCAGGGACTCACAGCTCACTCTGCTGGAGGCCGAGGAGGATTCTCGTGCTGCTGCCTTCCTGGCCCTGCTGATGGATCTCCGGATCATGTTCTCCCTCCTGCTGGCCAGGGAGCACTTTTCTGCCAGGGAAGCCCTATGGCTCTTGCGGGGGGCGCCCAGCCCGCTCCGGCGGCGCGTCCTGGATTTCTGTGCTGCGCTTTTACTGGGGGAGTCCTGGAAGAGCAGGGCCTCGAGGCCTCGAGGAGATGCATCTCCTTGGAGTGCAGCAGGGTCACCATTCTGAGCAGCCTTGGGAGTGGAGGTGCTGGCTCTCCTGGGGTCCTGCTCCCCATCCCTTCCTGGCTGTTCAGCCAGGAGCACAGGGACCTCCTGGAGCTCATCTGCTGCATCCACCTCAGGCAGCTGCTCCCCCAAAACTGCTGGAAGGGCTGCATCACCCCCAGCAGCACCCTGGGGACACTCCTGGCACTCCAGATGTGATTCCTCAGGCTGCCTCCCGGGCAGAGCGGGGCGCTGGGGTGCGATGGCAGCCTGAGATCCCGGAGCACAGCTGGACACAGACACATCCTGCCCCTCACAGCCAGGGCTCGGGGGCTGCTCCTGCCTCAGGCACTGCTGGGAGCTCAGGCTGGAAGACTGCAGCTTGACACCACTCCTCCTTCTGGATAACCTTAAGGGAAAAGAATTTTGAAGGGAACGATGAAGGAGTTGTTTGCTCCCAGATAAGTTGCAGAGGGAAAAGCAGAAGGGGTAAAAGTGAAGCTGCTGCTCCCTCTCCACTCCACCATTGCCTCTCACAGCCCATCCTGTCCCTGGGGAGAGGCACACGGACACAGCCCAGCTGGGAGCTCACACACAAGGGCTGTGCCACACAGGCAGAGCGAGGTGTGCAGAAATGGCAGAGGGAAGGGTGTATTCAGCCCTGCATCAAGAGCTGGGTTTAAACCCTGCCCTGGGAGCAGCACGTGGCAGAGAACAGCACCTACAGAGGGACACGCAACGTGTCCCCTTCCTGCTGACAGGCCTGGCTGCATCAGCAGCTCTTCCCAAACCAAGTTTAAATGAGGGGAAACACCAGCAGGAGTTGGCTGGGCTGCTCCCCTGGAGAAGGGATGACCTGAGCACCCAGAGCAGGGCCCAGAGCTCTCCCTGCTCCCATCCGCAGTGCTGCTTTTCCTGCTCTCCCTGCACACACTCAAACCTCCCACGCTCCCGCTATTCCTGCTGCTCTCCCCACTCTCCATGTCTGCTTCCTGACAGTCTCCCACCTCTAACTCTTCCTCCTGTGGGCTTCTCACCACAGTTAGCACGATTCCAGTGCCCTAAAACACCAATGGATCAGGCTTGGGCAGCTTTAAAAGTGGCGTGGGCTCTCAGCAAATCACTTGGATTTTCCACTTCAGTCCCTCCACAAACCCTTGGAGTCTCCCTGCCTGCCAACTCAGACATGGTGCTGGGAACACATCCCTTTCCCAAGTTTTCCAGGCACTGATACAGAGGCTTGGGGAGTGAACACCAAGAGCAGCAACCTCAGGCCAAAACACAAACCCAGTGAGACAAAACCCAAAAGTAATCAGACAAGAAAATAAAGTGTTTATTATTCTTTAACTACCACCAGGAAAAAAAAAAGTGAAGGAAAGCAGCCAACTTTATTCCAAACTCTCGCCAGAATCAAACAGTGAGCAACCCCAATGTGCCCCTGTGATAACTCAGGGAATGCAAGCACTGTTTTGTTTCATCCCAACACCGTGAGGCAGAGCCAGAGCAAGCTGACCCACCTACCTCCTCCTGCTCAGCTCCTTGTTTTCCTCCCTCATCCAGGACGACTGCCTTTTCCTGAGCTTCCTCCTCTGCGACGGCGTTTTGGGCAAGAGCATGGGCTCATCCCTGAAGCTGCTGCGAGGCAGAAGAGGCAGAGCACAGATCGCTTCCCCCAGCGCCCACATCAGCCCTCCCAAGCGCACCCACACGCTCCCCTCAGGGCAGCCCCTACCTCTTGAGCATCCTCATGCCCTGCTCCTCCACCTCCCGCAGCCAGGCCAGGTGCTTGTGCTGGGCGTCCGAGAGGAAGCGGGACAGCCTCTGCCCGCACACCTCCAGCAGCTGCTGGGGGCCCTCCGCCATCGCCTCGCCTGCAACACACAGCGGGAGCACAGGGCTGGGGGCAGCCGGGACACCCTCAGCGCGGGAAACAGACAAAGGCACCGGGAGAATACGCACACAGGCCGGGGCAGAGGTGTTGGGGGAATCCCTCAGAGCACCCGAGCGGAGCCGCCGCTCCTGCCGCCGCCTCGCCCGCTCACCACACCCTCACAGCACCGCCCGGCCCGGCCCGCCCCGAGGTTATGCCCGGCCTCCGCCAATCACAGCGCGCGCCTCTCAATTCCCGGAGTTTTATTGGTTAACTTGCCCGTCCGTCACTCTCAGCTATTAAAGAGAGAGGCCTGCGGCCCCGCCTCCTCAAGCCCCGCCTCCTGAGCCGAGTCCTCCAGGAGCATAGAGACGGGCGTGCAGAGCGGCGCGGAGAGCGAGCCCTTCCCTCGGCAGCCAATGGGAAGGGCGGGCCGCGGGGGGCGGCGGGCGGTGATTGGCTGCGGCGGGGGGGCGGGGCCGCGTTTGAACGGCGTGCCGCGCGCGCGCGGCCGTTGGCGCTGGAGCGATGGCGGCGAAGGCGGCCGCGGCGGCGCTGGGGCCTGCGGCGGCCGCGGCGCGCACCATGGAGCTGCCCGCAGAGGGCGACCGGCGCCTGGCCCAGTTCCTGCGGCAGGTGGACGAGACCGACATGGTGTGGCTGGATGAGATCTACGAGGAGGCCGTCAAGATGTTTGTCAGGTACGCGCAGCCCGCTCCCCGCCAGGCCCCGGCCCCTACCGGCCGCCCTTCGCGCTGACCCTGCCTTGATCTCCCCTTTCTCTCTAGCAACTACAGCGAGGAGCTCGAGCTGATGCCCAAGACGCCGTCGCAGAAGAAACGGCAGCGGAGGAAGCGGCTGTCGGCCTTACAGGAAGAGCAGGAGTCCGGCAGGAAGCGGTGAGGGGCGGCGGGAGCGGGGATCGGGGGGCGCGGGGTGTCCTCGGGGCCTGGAGAAGGGAGGGAGCCCGTGCGAGGCTGAACAGAGCTGCTGCCGAGGGTTCAGGGAAACAATGCCCTCCACGGAGCATGTCCTGGGGATGCCCTGCTTTGTCCAGGGGGAGTTCCCCTTCCTTCATCCCGCTGGTGTTAAAGGTCTGGTCTGCCCCTGCGTCTGGGGCACTCTTGGGCGAAAAACACTGGGTTTTAATTCTCACGAGAAGTGCTTTTATTGTTGCCTGGTTCTATGTCCCCGTGTCTCTGTCTATTGCCTTTTTGCTCAAAGCCCTTGCATCCCCTGATTGCTGTCTGCATTAGGTGCCCTGTGCAGCTCTGTCTCCTGGGCCCATCCCGGGGGTTCTGGCTCCATGCCTGTGTGTGCACGGAGGGACTCGGGGCTGCTCCCAGCTCCTGTTTCCCATCTCACCCACTGTTCTGTGACCAGCCTCTCCAGGAGGAGGAACGGCAGCAGCAGACCTTCTGTGCGGTCTTCTCAGCGACTCAAGAACAAAGAGAACCTGGAACTGAGCAGGGCCGAGGCCAAGGAAGAGTCTCCGCCGCAGCGGGTGACACGATCCCGGGCTGCAGCCTCTGCCACAAGCTCCAGGGTGGTTCCTGAGACCCCCACTGCCCTGCAGGCAGCAGGGAAGGACCCCTGGGTGCAAGCTGACCACGCTGGTGCTGCAGGGCCTCTCCGGAGGAGCGGGGCAAAGCCGGCAGAGCTGCTCCCCACGAGCTCAGGGAATGGCTTTCCCGAGGAATATGGTGCTCTCAAATCACCACTGGTGCCCACAGCCCCCGAGCTGGCGGTGCCCTCTACTCCCGAGGCCGTGCCCGAGCCACAGACAGCGAGGGCAGCCAATGTCACCATCATCATGAGCCCAGGGGCTGGACTGAAGGAGGGGGATGGCTCCCCACGGGAACACAGCGGGGCTCAGGAGCCCTCGCAGCCCCTGAGCAGCAGCCCGGGGACTCCGACCAGCTCCAGGCTCAGCCGCCGCTCCGTGCGCCGGAGCCTGATGGGGAAAACCTCCCTGAGGCGCAGAACCTCCCTGGCAGAGAAGTACTCCCTGGCCAGCAAGAGAGAGAGCATGGTCCGGGCATCCACCGCCAGGGCAGCGGGCAAGAAGAGGGCGACTCGGAAGAGATCCGTGTCCTGCAGCTCTGTGGATGGTGAGTTCGGGTGTCACGGGGGGGATTCTGCTTTCTGGTCTTCAGTGTGGGGTGGTAGCTGAGCTTCCTGGGCTAGGCAGGATGCAGTTTCTCATGGAAGTCCTCCCTGGCTTTCTGGAGCCCCCTGTGAGCATAGAAAGCCAGAATTCAGCCTTGTAAATCACCTGGGAGATCAGCCTCCGTGTCTCCATTCCAATGTAGCTTTAATCACTGCTGATTTGCTGTGAGAAGTGGTTAATCCTGGAATGCCAGGATGGTTTGGGTTAGAAAGACCTTAAAGATTACCCAGGTCACGCCAAGCCCCATCCGACCTGGCCTTGGATGCTTCCAGAGATGGGGCAGACACAGCTCCTCAGCTCTGCTGGTCTTCCCATTTCTGTGGGGGACAGCTAGCAAAGCTAAGAAGGATTTGGGGAGCCAAAAGGGGTGATGGATTCTCCTAAAGTTCTTCCTGTTTCCTGCAAGGTGAAATTCCCAACAGTTCTCTTCTCCTTAGTAGGATCTGGCTGCTGGGTTCTAGAATTTGAGAAGGGAATTTTGAGGCTGGGCTTTGTAGATTAAAAGTCTCCCACAATTTTACAGTTGGTGGCAGAGGCAGATTTAGGCTAGGACAGTCTGATCTAAACTGCTGGAATTATTAAACAGTCTAGAGAGAGACTCTTCATCAGGAACTGGAGTGACACGATAAGGGGAAACAGGTTCAAACTGAAAAAGGGGAAGTTTAGATGGGATGTATAGAAGGAATTCCTCTGTTTGAGGGAGATGAGGTCCTGGCATGTGTTGATGGAGAAGCTGTGGCTGCCCCACCCCTGGAAGTGTCCAAGGCCAGGTTGGACAGGGCTTGGAGCAACCTGGGCTAGTGCAAAGTGTCCCTGTTCAAGGCAGGGGATGGGACTGGGTGAGCTTTAAGGTCCCTTCCTACCCCAACCAGTCTCTGATTGTTTGGTTCTGTGGTTATTCATGGCAGGGTCTGGCTGTGGCAGAGCTCCCGAGCTCTGGCAGCAGAGCCAGCTGGAATGCTGGCTTGGGAAGCAGCATTCCCCCTGTAAATAAGGCTGGCTCTAGCTGCTCTTGATGTCCAGTCAGGTCCCTGCAGATAAGCCCAAGGCCCATCAATGCCAGCTCGTGGAATATCACCCTGAACTCATCCATAATTGAAAACTGCTTTCCTGCATTGAAACTGCTGGCCATGTTCCTGCAGTGCCACCAGGGTGTGCAGCTGTGTCCCACCCTGCCCCAGGGCAGGACAAACCCTTCTGCAGTGTCTGGAGCTCCTTGTCCCAACAGATCCTTGGCTGCAGCCCAACCTTACAGCTCCTTACAGGTCTGTTTTCTCCTCTCCCACAGCCTCCAGCTCCATAAGTGTGCCAGAGGATGAGGAAACTGTTGTCAAAACTGGGTGAGAACGTTATTTATTTATTTGTTTCGTTGTTTATTTACTTATTTATCCTCACTACCCTGCTTGCAGGTCTTTTTCACTGCCATTCTTGGTGTAAAATCCCAGTGGCTTCCCAGTTTCCACAGTTTTGCTAAGCACAGCCCCTTTTGTCTTTCTTGTTTTTCTAGGCCTCCTCCTGGACCCTCCACCCCCTCCAAGCTGGTAAGACTTGGACAGAGGTT
Source organism: Passer domesticus (assembly GCF_036417665.1). Classification (NCBI taxonomy): domain Eukaryota; kingdom Metazoa; phylum Chordata; class Aves; order Passeriformes; family Passeridae; genus Passer; species Passer domesticus. The sequence continues at coordinate 53,375,102 of NC_087479.1, forward strand.
AAAAGCATTTGTGCCTGTGTGGATTTGGGAGAAAAACGTGTAGAATTACACCTCACTGGGAAATTTGGGAGCTCTGGCTGTGGATTGTCAGACTTTGTAACCTGTCCCCATAGCAGTGAGGAGGTCACAGAGCATCTGGCTGAGAGGTGCATGAGCCCATCTGAGCCTCTGTGGTTCTGGTACTCAGACCAGGGAAAGTCTTAATCACAACACTTCAGAACCAGCAAAACCAAAACCAGCAAAGTTTTGGGTTTTTTTTTGGGAAATGAGCACGTGTGACCCATGGCTTTGGGTCCAGGTGTTCTGTCAGAAGGATGTTACAGGCTCAGATGCTTGCCAAGATTCTCTGACTTTCCTCTGTCATTTTCCTAAATCTGTTGAAATTGTTGCACAGCACCCTGAGCCTGACCTCAGGGTTGAGTCCTGCTTGGCTCTTCCTTCTTAACCTCTTGCTAGAGATCATTGTGTGAAGATTCAGTCCCCAATCTGTACAGATAAAAAAACTTATAGTTCAGGGAAGTTTGGTTCATCTGGTGTCATGGTTTGCACACTGTATTTGTAAAGCTTCTTTTGACCTTTTGGTCAGTCCTGCATGTAGTTCAACACTTGTTAGTTTGGACCCACATGGAAATTTGTGAATATTGTTGAGGTCAAAACCTTACCCTCCACAATCCTCACTGAGGAAGTAATCCTGGGATCATGTCAGTGTTTTGCCCAGAATAAATTTCAGTGAGCAGAGCCTGAATTAATGGAGCAGAACAGTGACCTGAAGCTCTTGTGAAAACAAGGAGAGCTGTTATGGGTGTGCAGAAACTCAAAAAAAGTCAGTTTTTCTAGGCCCTGCAGAAGCAATTGGGGGGGATGAATTCTCCATCAATCCCTTTTCTTCTCTTGCCAGTGCAGCACTGTGAAGTGCTGACCAGGAGGTAATGCTGGTGCTGCTAGGAGAGAGCAATTCCAGAGCCACAACCCATTATCCCAGCAGAGCCTAAGTGCAGAGGCAGAGCAGCCATGGGCATCCCATCACAAACAGATAAATCATGGAAATGAGCCATTTGCCTGCTGTCTCCAGGCTCCCCACTCGTCACTGCTCAGGGAAATGGGCACGCTGGCTCTGGCCAGAGCTCCAGCAGCACAGATTTACAGCTTGGAAGGCTCCTGGCCTTAATAGTTGATGAGCTGGTTGAGTTTAAGCAGCGCAGATGCTCGTGTTAATGCCCCTGCCTCTGCTGATGATGCAGCATCCAGGGCTTTGCCAGGAGGTGGTTTGGCATTCCCTGGTAATGCTGCTGACTGTACCCTTGTCAGAACCACCCCGTGATGTGAACCAGGAACGCTTTCCATGGGTGATTGTCCTGAAACCCCTTTGCTTTTCCCACAGGATTTCCAAAACCCTCGGATGTCCCTTCGCTCCCACACAGTCAGCAAACAGGGGCAGCCCCAGGAGCCAAACAGCAGTGGTAATTCCAGAGGGTTTGGGGGCAGCACTTTGGGAAGTTAGCATTTTGGGAGGCTGGCTGGGAAGCTGGAAAGATTGACTGGTTAATTTGAGAGCTCAGTTTGAAAGATTAATTAATGTTTGATGAGCAGGGATTTGTTTCAGACAATTAGCAGTGAGAAAACTCTGTGCTGGAGTTATTTCCATCCTGGCAAGCACATGGAGATGGTTATAATGAGGCTGGAGGGTTGTGGGAGGCCCAGGTGAGCTCTGTTGCTGAAGCTGTGCAGAACCCAGATAGCTTTGGGCAGCTTTGCTTTGTCGGGAGATTCCAGGTGGGAATGTGCCATGTGAGCCAGGTCCTGCTGTGCTCGCTCATGCAGGTGGTTTTGCTGTTCAGTGAGCTGCAACATCCCTTCTCTGCTGTCAGACCTGTGCTGGGGGGATTTTTCCTGCTAGAACTCACTGTGAACTGTTCTCTTTCAGAAAACAAGTTAAATAAGAATGGGGAGACCCTGGAGCCACCTCAGAGTGCCAGGTATGTCCTGGTTGGAAGTGTCTCAGGCAGGCTGTGGTCCTGTTCCAAACAGGTTCAGTGCTGGGATGTTGTTCACTGGCTTTAGTGTTTGTGACTGTGAAACTTCTGCAAATAAGTATTCTCTGCCTCCATGATTCTATGATTTAATTTTTATTTTCTATTGCATTAGGATTTTATTTATTGGCTAACTGTGCATGCACAATCTTGGAATCACAGACTGATTTGGGTTGGAGGAGACACTAAAGCACATCCAGTGCCACCCCCTGCCCTAGTCAGGGACACTTTCAACTATCCCAGGTTGCTCCAAGCCCCGACCAATCTGGCCATGGACACTTCCAGGCATGGGGCAGCCACAGCTTCCCTGGGTAACCTGTGCCAGGACCTGCCCACACTGGAATCTCTCTCAAGCCCAGGATAGTTTATGGCCCTTTCCAGCCCTGGCTTGGAGGCATGAGGAGGATTTGCCTGGTGTGATGGCCTGTGCTGTCTCACAGGAGGAAGCCAAGCTACAAGAGAGCCGTGGATGAGCGCTATGACCACCAGCAGGCAGAGGAGGGGGGGCTGTCTCCTCTCAGGAAGAAGACCCCATCCCCAGTCCTCCCAGCCAGCAAGGTGAGATCCTTATAACCCTGGAATGCCTCACCAGGACCCTTTTTTTACCCACCCCCACTCACACTTTGCTCCCACAGGTGGTGCGCCCGTTCAAAACGTTCCTGCACACCGTGCAGAAGAACCAGCTCCTCATGACACCGAGCTCTGTGGGGAGGAATGGAGTCATAAAATCCTTCATCAGGTACAACACCCCTCTCCAGGCTGATCCCAAGGTAAGAGGAGCCTCTGCTCTAAGCCAGTACACGGTGGTTTCATTAAGTGCCTAACTTAAAGCGCAGCTATGAGAGGAGCTTTGCAACCCATTTGAAACTGAGTGATTTGAAGTGGTCTGTTTACATTTAAATAAATAAAATTGTGGTTAGCCAGCTTCTCGAAGAATTCCAGTTTGAACTTCAAGCTTTATTTCTGCATCATTCCCCTGAACTATTGGCAAGTAACAGTCAGAGATGAAAACTGGGAAATAGAAATTGAATAGATTGTGAATGTTGAATTGTATTGATAACTGAATCCAGGTCTCCTTTTCTAAGGTCTGGCCTGATCCCAGGTCTCCTTTCTAGGACTTCTCTCATGAGTGAGATTGAGCAAATACCTCTTAAATCCAAACTTTGGAGGTTTTCCAAACCCTTGAGGCAGGAGGAAACATGAGGCTGTCCTGGATGTGGGGCCAGTCAGACAACTGCTGGTGTCCACAGTGAGCAGGCATCAGTATCCCTGATGGATCCTGTTGGGACCAGCAGCACACCTTGGCTGGCTGCAGGCAGGTGTTTCTGCACTACCCCAGGGAGCTTTCCAAGCCCCTGGTTTTCCAAGCCAGGAGCAGTTTGGGCGGGAGGGGTTTGAGAGCTGCTTCTAGACAAGGGTGTAGCTTCCAGGATTCACTCAGAGCCGCCCTGGAAGCTGTGTGCCAAGCAGGAATTGCTCATACTCCTGATAACCAACAACTCACTTGCAAGGTAGGCAGCTCTGGGGCTGGTTTCCCCCTGCAGGAGAGCTGACAGGGATAAACGGGGGGCAGGATGCAGGAATTGGTCTTTCTGCATCCAGCAGCCTAATGGCAGAGCTTCCTAGAGCTGTGCTCAGAGGTTGGCTGTGCTCCAGCAGGTCAGGGAAGGCCACTGGGAAGCAGTGAAAGATTCCAGCTTCAATCTCTCTGGGCCCCTGCTGATGTTAGTGTCAGTGCTACAGAGGAGTTAATAGGATGAGAAAAGAGTCTTGTGGCTAGAGTGCTTCCTCTGCTGCTGTCAGTTCGTGGAATGATTTAGATTTCATTCCAGTGCAGGCAGCTCCCCCTCGGGAGTTTTTCCATGTGGGAGCTAAACATAACTAAATAGCAGCAGAGCAATAAGATATAATTGTTAGTTTTATATTAACCAGTTTGGATGCTGACAGCACCAAGCATTTACAGCATGGAGCCCAGTGTAAGGGATTCCCACGGATAATGCCCGTGCTGATCTGTGGGTTTGTGCTGAGACCAGGCCTGCTTTGGCACGGAGTGGGTTGATGTTAGTCCATTTGCTGTGGTTCTAGTGGTGGCTGACAGCATGCCTGGGCTGGGTCAGGAGAAAGCCCCTGGTTGTGGCTGCGTGCCAGAGCAGGCTGGGAGCTCTCGGAGTGCTCGTGGTTCACCACCAGAGCGAGCCTCGTGGGAGGAGCAGGCGCCAGTGGGAGCTCAAGGTGTTTCCTGGAGCACCATCTGTCCCGCGCTCGCCGCAGGAAGCGGGAGCTGTGCCAGGCATTAGCGCTGCTTGGTGGCTCCTTTGCACCAAAAGGAAGCACGGGGCTGGCTGCCTGCAGTCCCTGAGGATGCTGCCTGGGCTTCCAGAGCTGATGCTCCTCTTTCAACACTCCAGCTTCTCCTCTTGCTCCCTGAGATTCACACTGGTGTTTTCCTTGCATATGTCCATTCATGACCAGGTCACAGGCTGTCTGAGCTCTGTCACCATCCCATATTCCTGCCTGCAGCTCCTTGCTGTCACCTCTGGGCCTTGCTCAAAGCAGCTGCGGTGGGAAAGAGCTCTGGCCAGTGGGTACAACGATATTCAATTCCCCTCAGGAAAAGGAGAGGCAGAAGCTGGAGACTCTGCGGAAAAAGCAAGAAGCTGAGCAGCTGAGAAGGCAAAAGGTGGAGGAGGAGAAGAAACGGCGGCTCGGAGAAGCCAAGCTGTGAGTAGATGTGGTCACACTGCTCTTGGCCACCTGTGGGTTCCTGTGCCCAGGTGTTTTATCTCGCAGGAACTGTGCAAGCAGCAGAAACTCCTGTGGACACAGGCAGTGCTTGTCCTTGGGGTATCCCTGGAATGCTGATACTTGTGCTTGCTGCCCACTGGTGCAGCTTTATCTCTTGAGTCCCCACTTTCTGTCAGAGCTTAAACATGGCTGGTGCTTAAAGGAATGTGGAATTTGGTCCATTGAATTTCCTGCTGTGTGTTTTTGGCCTTGTGCTGAGCTGGGGGCAGCTCTCCTGGCTGGAACACGGTGGTGAGCCGGGCTGTGTCCTCAGGAAGCGCGAGGAACGCCTGCGCAAGGTGCTGCAAGCCCGGGAGCGGGCGGAGGAGATGGAGAAGGAGAGGAAGAGGAGGATCGAGCAGAAGATTGCTCTGTTTGATGAGAAGACTGAGAAGGTACAGCCCCTGCAGAGCTTATTTGGGCAGTCAGTAGCCACTGAGGCAGTTGGCACCACAGAAATGTGTTCTCTGGAAAGAGGGGCACGGAGGTTGCTTGGATTCTAGAGGCTGAGTAGTTGAATAAAGAACTTTCCAGAGCCTTCATGATCCTGAGGGACAGCCTTTCTCTGGCTACAGCAAATGGCAGCTGAACCCCTGTTTTTCTATAATCAGGAATCTAAATGGGCTTTATTAGTGCTCTGGTAGATAGGAGGACTTGCAGTAGATAAAGGTGGACTAATGGCCTCAAGGTTTTATTTGCTGCTTCTCCCAGCTGAGTAATAGCTGGACAGGGGAAAGCAAACATCCTTCCTCCAGAGCCTTTCTCAGATCCCAGACTTCCAGGCAATTTGTGCAGGGGCCTAGTCATCATTTGTCTGCTTTAATTATCCCCAGCTGCCTGTCTGATTGCATGGCTCTGAGGTTATATTGCAATGTCTTTGTGGAAGTGGATGTGTAAACCCCAGGATGGGGTCAGCTCTTCCTGGGAGGATGCAATACAAGGCCATTGCCCTAAATATGACCTTTTTAAAACAGAGCACAGGCCCCCTCAGTTGCTGAGGGAAAAGGAGGGAGAGTTTGCCCTGTGAGGGGTCCTGCTGTGCTGTCCTACCTAAGACTGGGTCTGTGTGTGCTCCAGGTGCGGGAAGAAAGGCTGGCAGAGGAGAAGATCAAGAAGAGAGTGGCTGCCAGGAAGATGGAGGAAGCTGAGGCCCGGCGCAAACAGGAGGAGGAGGCCAGGAGACAAAGAGCTCTGCAGCAGGTGTGTGTGTGGGCCTGTTCTGTCCCACAGCAGAGCTGGACAGGGATCCACCTGCCTTGGGCACTGGGAATTTGCCCCCAGGATGTTTCCCTGCTGTGTAGCAATGGGGATTTGGGTCAAGTGAGAGGCTCCTGGTGCTTCCCCTGGAGCCTGCTGCTGTCAGGTGAGTAACTCCTGCCTGGGCTTCCAGGAGGAGGAGGAGCGGCGGCGCAGGGAGCTGATGCAGAAGAAGAGGGAAGAGGAGCAGGAGCGTGCCCGGAAGATCGCTGAGCAGAGGCAGGCAGAGCAGGAGCGGGAGAGACAGCTGGCTGCAGAGAGAGAACTGGAGAGGAAGAGGGAGCAGGAGCGCATCCAGGCTGAAAAGTAAGGCAAAATCCCCATTTATGTACCAAATTCTGGGGTGGGGTTGAAATGCAGCCAGAGCAGAGGGCGGGAGTGGAGGGCTGGAGCAGCAGGGAGCTGCAGTGACCTGGCAGCACAGCTCTGGACTGCTGCTGGTGCTGAGCTGCCAAGGAGGAGCTCTGGGCTCGGGGATGTCAGGAGTGTGGTGGGGAGTGCCTGAAGAGCTGTGAGCCAGGGAGGGCCCTGGTGTGGTGCTGGGAGTGAGGGCCTGTGCTGTGGTTCCCAGGCTCCGGGAGCAGCAGGAGAAGGCTGCCCGCCTGCAGAAGGAAGAAGCGGCTGCTAAGGAGCGGCTCCGGATGGAGATGGAGAAGAAGGAGGTAAGTGATTGATTTTTGGGAAGGGATAGAGCCACACAGTCTGGCTTCAGCAGCTGTTGCTGTTGGAGCAGCTCAGCTGGGATGCTGTGGGGAGCCCTGAAGAGCTGCTGGGGCACTTCTGAGCAGGAGGTCAGACCTGTGTGGCACAGTTACGGTACCATGGGGAGACTTGGCCTCAAAAAATACTGTTTACTAGTCTAGAAAGAGGCTAAGATCACTAGCTGGTTTCTGACCCCAGGATAAAGTCAGCAGCAAGTTTTCTGTGGTGGGGGTCCCTGGCTTTGTCAGAGAAGGCAGCCAGCTGATGCTCTGGCATGGGGGTCAGTGTGTTTGTGCCCTTCTGAGGAAGCTGCACCATGTCCCAAGCGCTCCTCAGCAGCACCAGAAACAGCTCTAATGAGGTGCTTGAATATTTTGCCTGCCACAAAGATGGCTGGCTGGGTTTGCAGTGTAGTCCCTAAGGGCAATCCCATTGGTTTCGCTTGGCAGAGGGAGCAGCAGATACTGGCGGAGAAGAAGAGGCAGGAGGAAGAGCAGAAGAAACTGTCAGAGGAGCAAAAGGCCAAAGACAATGCCCGGGCACCACTCCAGGAGAACAAGGAGGTAACTGGGGATGGGTCTTTAGGGATGACAGCAGAGTTTAGTCCCAGCACTGACCCACTCTTGCCTCCGGCAGTTCCATCCTCTATTTTGTCTGCCTTTTCTATAACACAGGAATTCTTTAAATCCTGATTATCTAGGGTTGACTCTGTGCGTATTTCAGTGACAGAGGGAAGGGAAGCAGGAGGGATTGGGCAGGGTTCCTGGCTGTGGGTAAGACAGGAGCTGTTGGAGCTGTCTTAAGCGCCTCTTAAATACCAGAAGCACCTCAGGGGCAGAAAGTGCTGCAAGTTTTATTTCGGGTCAAATTTGGGACCAGCCACAAGGCGGCAGCAGAGCCCTTGGAATGGTGGTGGTTTGGCTCGGGAGAATCCTGAGGGCCTGTGTTCGTGTCCTGAACCTTGACAACAAACATGAGGCTCTTGTCTCCTTGCAATGCTCAGAACCTTAAAGTGCAGGACCAGCAGATGGGAGTTAATGTCACTGGACACAAAGCATGAAGGGGGTCTCTGGTGGGGAAGAACAACTGTGTCCAACTCTCCAGAGACTCATTTCCTGATTGAAAATAGAATTTCTGTTGAAAATTTCCAGTTGAAAAAGCCTGAAATTTGCAGTTGAAGGTTTTCTCCTGCCCTTACACTTTCTGCCTATGCAGCTCGCATGAGTGTGAGCTCTATTTGGCTGAGCTGGTGGGCAGGTTCTCTGTACAGCAATTAGCAGTTTTATATCATTAATCAAGCCCAGAAGTTGGATTGCAGAGTGTTTAGAGCATGTGACTCTACTCCAGTGACATAAAACCTCCAGTTAACCTTGGCTTGGCTGGAGTGGAGCTCTGTTCCATTAGACCCGTTAGATTAATCTCCTGCTGTGTGCTTATGCCAGAGATGGCAAATTAATCAGCCTAATTAAACAGGAGAGGGCCATGCATAGCCATCATTGGATCACAACTTTGGAACTTGGGTCAAGCTCTCGGGTCCAAACTTGAGACCTGCCAGACTCAGGGTTTGCTGTGAGGTGACAGAGCAGGAGATGGGGATGAGCTGGTCCTGCTGTGGCTTGGAGCCTGATGGTGCTGCTGCATCCAACACCTGTGGAATGTGTTTCCCTTATAGAACTCCCCTGCCTGCAACTCGTATGAGATGACTCCACAGAGCAGGAAGGAACTCAAAGTGCCTTTGACAAGCTCCAATGACTACGGGATGGACCTGAACAGCGACGACTCGACAGATGACGAGAGCCAGCCACGCAAGCCCGTCCCTGCCTGGGCCACTGGTATGTGTGTGGGGGGAATGTGTGTGTCCAGAACCCCCAGCAGACTGTAGGAGCTGCTGTGGGGTTTTGCCCAGTTCCTCCTGCCTGGAGGAGTTTAAAGTACTCCAGCATGAAATGAGTACTGCTGTGTCCAAGACTGGACAGGAACTTGGAGCCACCTGCTCTAGTGGAAGGTGTCCTTGCCCATGGCAGGGTGTTGGAACTTAGATGAGTTTTAAAATCCCTTCCAACCCAAGCCATTCCATGATTCTATGCGGAATGTGGAGTCAGGGGCTCCTCCACCACTTGGGGATCTTGTCATGACAAATACACTGCTGAGCTGCCTTGGAGTGGTGAGAGATGAGCAGAGTGGGACACGCCGCAATCTCAATTAACAAAATTAACGCAAGCCTCATCTGTTCCTGCAGGGAATCTGCTCAGCCAGGCTGTGATCCGGCAGTACTACAACCCCCCTGACGTGGACGCGCTGTTCGGGGCCATCCCCAGCCCCAAGCTGGAGGACATCTTCTACAAGAACAAACCGCGCTACTTCAAGCGCACGAGCTCGGCCGTGTGGCACTCCCCGCCCACCCTGGCAGCCAAGCCAGCCCTGGGGCTGCCCTGCGGCCTCAAGAAGCCCTGAGGTGAGCGCAGGTGTACAGCAGGTGTGCCTTCCTGTCTCCAGGTGAGGAAGGAGTCGCTCTTCACTTTAAGTATTTAGGTTCTAGCATTGAATAAACGGCAGCTTTTCCTGGGTTCCTGCACCTCGGTTTGCGGGGCTGGTTTCTGTTAGGCCAAGCCACGAGGTGCTGCCCTGGGAAGTGCCTCTCTCGTACCCTTAGCTTGGAGCTGGCATGGACTCAGGCCTTCAGCGGGTGAGGGGTGTCACCTGAAGCTGTGGGATCCCCCCCTCTCTGTCACACAGGCCTGGCAGGCCCTGCCATTCCTCAGTTGTACGTCTGTGCTGCCCTCGAGGCCAGTGACAGCCAGGGACCACTGCTCTTCTCAGGAAGCTGTTCCCAGGTGTGCTCTTCATCTCCTGCAATCCCAAAGGGATTTGTCGCTCTGTTCCCCACCTGTGTGGTGGTGTCCATCAGCTGGGCACAGCTGACATTGGCACAGCTGGAGCAGGAACACCATGAGGGTCTCAGTGACGTTCTGCCAGCTTTGGAGAGATGTGACCAAGGTGTGACCATGTCCCCGAGGACCTGCAAGTGTGTGAGCCAGCTCTAGGCCTTGATAGGAGAAACTCTGCAAGGGTTTTAGCAGATTTTTTTTTGTTTCTCGGTGAAATTCCATCTGTGAGGCCAAATGGGATTTGAGAGGATGTTTTTAACCTTAATCCCTCTTGTTCACCCTTGGCTGTGGCTCAGCATCAGCTCGTTGTCTCGGCCTGTTTAGCACTTCCTGTTCAGTGAGCCACTGCTAACCGGACTCTGGCCAACCCAATTTCATTGAACCAAAAATTCCAGCTCAGCCTTCCCATTCCAGGAGTCCGTGGTGGTTTAGTCATTCCTTCTGCACCCAGCCCAGCCCTGTAAAACCCTGTAGATACTGTGCTTTGTGTGAGGGGACATGATCCTGTCTGTGTGTCTGTAGCCAATGCACTGTTTGCCAGCAAATGTTCTTGAAAAGAAACAAAATATTAAATTTTGTTTTTAAATTAAATACAAAAGGTTTTGTATTTAAATATACTGGTGTCTGTATGCTGGGGCTGCTGTGTATGTGCAGATCTGTATCTTGGAGTGTCTGTGCTGCTGGGGCTGCTCTGTAGATCCAGGTCTGGCTATTGCTGTCTGTACCCATGGAGTTCCATTGGCTGTCCTGTGCACCCAGGTCTGTATCCGTGCAACCGTGATTTCTTGTACAAAAGCTTCTGAGCTGGCCAAACACTGTTGGATAAAGTGAGTTTAATCATCTCTGGGCTCCTCTCAGCTTTTTGTTACAGAAATTGAGGTTTTGGAGTCTGCTTCTTTTGTGCTGATTCCTTGAGGCAAGAATGTCCTGTCTGGGGAGAACTTCTGATCTCCTATGGAAGATCTTGGTCCCTGCGGGTTCCCCAGCACTTTGTAGCATCCACGGAGGCTTTTGATTTTTAAGGCTGATTTTTGGAGTCTGACTTTTAAGGTTTGGGGCCCTTGTGGCTGTGGGTCCATTGGGGACGTTGCTCAGTGCCCTGCCCCTGTCACTGCTCAGTCAACCCCGTGTGCAGGGCCAGCTCCCGCCCCCCAGGCACAGACAGGGACACAACACCCAGTGCAACTCACACATAATTTATTAGTGACAACGGGGCTGTCACCAGGCACGAGGGGATGTCACCAGGGTGGGGGGATGACACTGTGTCACTGGGCTGGGAAGGCAATGGGCAAGGAGGTGTTTGAACAACATGGTGTAACCCCGTATGGGGACAAGGTGTCCTCATGTTGGGAAGGACACACAGAACCCCCTCATGTACGTGCGGGGACTCCCAGGGCCCAGGTCTGTCCCCAGAGATGTAACAGGCCCCAGGTGTGGCACGTCCCTGTCCCTGTCCCTACCCGCGCTCGCAGATGAGCTCGACCACGCTGTGCTCCATGGGGACGGGGTCGAGGCAGCGGTGGGCGGCGCTGGCGGCCACCTCGTCCAGCAGCCCCTGCACCACGCGCTCGTCGGAGGCGAAGCGCCACAGGTAGAGCTGCAGGTAGTGCCCGTCCACCTGCACCTGCTGCAGCCCGAAGCGCCCCAGCGTGCGCAGCCGCACGCACTCCAGCAGCGTCTTCAGGCTGATCTTGATGATGCCCGTCAGCACCGACACCTGTGAGGGGACAGCGGGGACACGTGGCATACGGGTGCAGGGGTGGTGTCCACATGGGATGTGGGGGCCCTTGTCCTGGCTGAACTCCTGAGCATAGGGACATGTGGCACATGGACACCCTTGGCCTGGTCGCTGCACCGATGCCACAGTGATCCCACTCCTCCCCTCAGAGTCCTAGGGCAGGGGACCCTTGTCCTGGACGTCAGCTCCCAGGGACCCCCTGAGCCCTGACACCAGGGACATGTGGCAGTGGGAAAGTGGCCACTTTGGGACTCTGGGGATGTTTAGAGATATGATGGTGTCCCCATGACCTCACCTTGTTGAACTCAACAGGGCTGAAGATGTCAATGCGCTCAGAGAAAAGCTTCTGGATGTTGCTGAGCAGGTGAGTGTCCATGGGGGCACTGAGGACATGGACACAGGGACAGTCAGGGACTTGACAGAGCCAGGAATGTGGGGACAGGGACACAGGGACCGTTAGGGGCCATGGAGAGGGTCAGAGGATGCAGGGACGCTTTTGGGGACAGAAAGGCAGGGGAATGTGAGCATGGTCCCTGGACATGGAGGTACAAGACAACTGAGGGACACAAGGATGACAGGGATCACCAGGGGATTCTGGGACAGTTGTAAGGAACACAGGGATTGTTGGGACAAACAGGGATCACCATTAGGACAGTCTGGGGATATGAGGACAGCTAAGGGCTGTCAAGACAGCCTGGGACAGTTTGGGATCATGAAGAGGGTGACAGGGAAGATGCAGTGGATACTCAAGGAGTGACAGGGAGCCCGGGGGTGGCAGGGCTGACCTGGGGGTGTAGCTGGGGGCATAGCGGCCGGGTGCCCGCGAGCTGCTGTAGACGGAGAAGGCGCGCCGGCTGGAATCGCTGCTCTGCGCCCGCCTCACCCCCTCCTCGAAGAGCTGCCCCACCTGTGGGTGACACCACACCCTCAGCACCCACAACCCCCTCCTGGGACCCCCAAAGGGCCACACGCAGATCTTGGGCAGCCCCTCAGCCCCGCTGTCAGCCCACCTGGACGTCGATGGCGGTGATGTCCTCCACCACGCGCTTCATGACGGCGCGCACGTTGCGCGGCTCGACGGTGCCCAGCCAGTCGCGCGTCTCGACGCTCTTGCGCAGCATCTGCGCCACAGCCGCGCCCTGCACCTGCACGTAGTGGTCCAGCAGCCGCTGCGCCGCCGCCCGCGCCTCCGCGCACAGCGCCGGCCCCGGCGTCACCGCCGGCCCCGAGTCCTGGGGACACACACAGCCAGCGTCAGCCCCGCGCCTCCTCTGCTGCACTGGCACCGCCGGGAATACCACGGGCATGGGGATATGTGGAGATGGCTCCCCTCCCTGTGATTCTACATCTGATGTCCTCGGGGCACAGGGACATTGGGGACAGGTGGGACGTTCCGCCTGAAGCAGCATCACTGCCTGTCTTACAGGTCCTTGGGGCTACAGGGGCTCTTGAGGCCATGCAGAACCCCCCTGAAAATCCCTCAGGGACACTCAGGATCCCCTTAGGGCCATTTAGAGGCTCACCTGGGGCGGGAACTGCTCATCAGTGAGGGTGAGGATGTAGCTGATGGTGGAGTTCTCGTAGTCCAGGCAGAGACGGGCGAGGAGCAGCAGCAGGGCCGGGGGGGCAGCGGGAGCTCCCCGCTCAGCTGGGCCATCAGCGAAGCCACGGGCCGTGCGGCACAGCCAGCGCACGAAGGCCACCACCAGTCCCTCACGCACTGCTGTCACACAGAACTCCCCCTGTGCCACAAATGGGGGGGCGGGTCACACCCCAAAACTGCCCTGTATGGGCTCCAAACCACCCTGTGTGACCCAACCTACCCTGTTCCACCCAGATTGTTCCACTGACCCCAAAAATGCCCCTAGCCCCCTCAGCCCGTCCCCCCAAAGCGCGCCACCCCGTGTCACTCCACCTTGAAGTAGGGCAGGCTGGCGAAGGCGACGTCCCTGGCGGTGAAGAGCTGCACGTAGGCCAGCACGGCCTTGAGCTGGCCCAGCACGGAGGCGGCCAGCGTGGCCAGCAGGTCGGGCAGGCCGGGCCCCTCTTTGCCGGGCGGCCGCGGGGCGGCCAGCGCCTGGCGCACGTCACCCAGGCAGCCCAGGAAGAAGGTCTGCAGGGCGCGCAGGTAGCGGTCGACGCGCTCGCGGGCGGCCCGGGCCACCAGCGCGGCGGCAGCGTCGGCGCCCGCGGGCAGCAGCTCCAGCAGCGCGCGCAGCCGGCGGTGGAAGCGGTCGAGCGCCCGCACCAGCAGGGAGGTGTCGCCCAAGCCGCGCTCCAGCGCCAGCCGCCGCTCCAGCAGCGCGAAGTAGCGGGCGGCCAGCGCGGCGGCGAAGGGCTCCAGGCGCCCCGCGTCCCCGCCGAACAGCGCGCGGTACGAGCCGGCCAGCTGGCACAGCGTGCCCACGAAGGCCGAGCTGCCGCGGTCCACGAAGTCCAGGATGTCGGAGGCGGGCGGCGGCGGCGTGGCGGCCGCGCCCGAGGGGTCGGCCACGGGCAGCTCAGCCTCCAGCGCCGCCAGCTCGGCCTCGAGGCGCGCGCCCGCCTGGCTCAGGAACTCCTCGCTCAGCTCCTCGGCCGGCTCCTCCAGCTGCAGCAGCATCTCCACGCACTCGGTGAGCTCCTTGGGGTCCAGCTTCTCCTCCCTGGTGGCCGGCAGAGCCCGGAGGTAACGGCGGCATGGCAGAAACAGGGAATAAGCCATAGCAGGCTGTGGAGTGAGCACCCCCAAACCCGCATTTCCCGGCTGCCGTCGGCAGGCTCCGGGTGGACGCACCGGAGGCGTGTGCGGAGGCGCTGGGCCAGCTCGGCCATGATGGCGTGGCTCTCGTCCTCGATGGCGCGGAAGGAGGGCAGGTGGCGGTAGTGGCGCAGCACGGCGCGGGCGCGGGCGTGGCAGCGCAGGGCGCGGGCCGGCTCCGTGCCCGCCCAGCGCCGCAGCCGCCCCGGCACCTCCACCAGCGCCTGCAGCTTCCGCAGCAGCGCCTGCACCCCTGCAGGGACACCACGGCTGCTGGATCTGCCCCCACGGGGGACACCCCGATAACCCCCCACCCCGGCGGCCCCGCTCCGTACCGGCCAGCTGGGCGCCGCGGCGGTGCCGGTCCTGCAGCGCGGCGCTGACGCGGGCGCTCGAGGCGCTGATGGCCGCCATGTTGGCCGCCAGGTCGTCCATCTCCGCCTCCATGTGCCGGAAATCCACCTTCATCTTCCGGATGGTGTCTGGGGGACACGGGACGAGTGCCAAGGAACGCTCCCGGCCCGCCCAGGATTAACACAGCGCAGCCACAACCCCCCAGAGAAGGCTGGTTACTGCGGTGGCTGTCGCTCCAGAGTGAACCACCGCAGTCCCCAGGCCAGCTTCACAGTGCTGGCAGAGGGAACACCCCCAAATCCCCGTTTCCCAGTGCTGGCAGAGGGAACACCCCCAAATCCCCGTTTCCCAGTGCTGGCAGAGGGAACACCCCCAAATCCCCGTTTCCCAGTGCTGCCACCAGCAGATTTCAGAGTGAACACCCCCGAATCCCCATTTCCCAGTGCTGCCACCAGCAGATTTCAGGTGAACCCTCCCAAATCCCCATTTCCCAGTGCTGCCAGAGGGAACACCCCCAGATCCCCGTTTCCCAGTGCTGCCACCAGCAGGCTCCAGAGGGAGCGGCTCACCAGTGGCGGAGATGAACTTGTTGTAGTTCTCGTAGAGCAGGGTCTGCATGTCGCTGTCCAGGGCGCGGATCTCGCGGCTCAGCGCGGCCTCGCGGGCCAGGAGCTGCCCCAGGGGACACTCGCTGCGCACCTGAGGGGACAACGCATGCACATCTGCCCCCTCTGGAGCCCCCTGTTTGAGACCAGCTGCCCTCCATAGTCGGTCGGAGAGCCTCAGATTCCCTGCGGGATCCCTGACTGTCCCCCCCGGATTCCTCCCGGGTATGGAAGCACTCCCCAGGAGCCTCCCCTGCCCTCCCGGGCTGCCCCCGGCAGTGCCGATGCCCCGATCCAGCTGCTGCCCAGCACCTCGGTACCATTCCCACACGGAATCACACCCATGAGGAGCTCGAAGAGGCCCTTTCAGGGATCCCCTCAGGATCCTGGGGCTCCGAGCGTTCCGGGCACCCTGCGCTCCTCCGCCGCCAGGGTCGGGGCCTCCCATCGAGATCGCTCCCACCCATCGGAGACCCCTCCCGGGGCCCCTCGGAGCCCTGGCCGAGGCGGGGGTGCCCGCGGGAGGGGTCTCCGTGCCCACCTTGGTCATGAACACCTCGGGGTCGAAGTGGGGCCCGTTGATGTCGGTGGGATCCGGGGCCGCCTCGGCCGCCTCGGCAGTGGCCGGGCCATAGTAGCGTTGGAGCGGCCCGTGGGGACGCCGCCACCCGCCGCCCCCGGTGCTCCCGCCGGTGGCCTCGGGGCTGCCTGCGGCCTCGCTCCCGGCGCCGCTCCCGGCCCCGCTCCCCGCTGTCGCCGCCGCCATCGCGCCGCCGCTTCCGCCCCAGCAGCCACTTCCGGCCTGTCCCTTACGCCACTTCCGATGCGACGCCCGGTTGCCATGGCGACGGCTAAACGGGGCCCAGTCACCGGGGCCTGGGACGGAGCCGGCGCGGCCCGTGTCCTGCTGCGCCACGGGGACAAGGACTGCCGTGAGGACACAGACATGGGTGGGGACACCGACCCTCGAGGGGTGAGCGGCCGCTGGCACCCCCAGCCCTGGGCCCGTGTCTCTCATGGTCCCTTTTCACCTCTGTCCACCTGTCCGCAGGCCTCCCCAGTGACCCCGTGAGTCCCCGTGCTCATCTCCCCGTGACACCAGGTGGGGTCCCCCGGGGTGGCTCCGGGTGACATCAGAATTGGGCTGTGAGGCTGCAGCTACAACCTTGCACCTACACAAGGAACAAACATCGGGGCTAAAAGGTCTAAAATCAGCTTTATTTACAGCAGAAAAGGCAAAAGAAACCCTGCCAGGGTGAAGGCCAGGCTGCTCCAGGGGCCTTTTGTCGGGAGTCACCTGCTCCAGGAATTGCCATCGATTCTTCCCAAAGGAAAGAGCCCAGAGCTGCCACGTTGCACCAGGAAAGCAGGAAGAGCCAGAGGAAGTTCCTGCTGCCTCCTTTCTCCTCGCCTTTCCTGCATGTTTCTTCCCAAACGTGGAAAAGAGCACACCCAATCCAGCCAGGGTGTGTTTTGTGAGCAGTCTGGTATGTGGGACAATCCCTTCATAGCTGTGGACCCGAGTCAGCCCCAGGGCAAAGGAATTCCCAGTGGGAACAGGGAGAAAGCAAAGGGACACCCAGCCATCCATCCATGAAGAGGGTGTGCTAAATCAGAGCAGGAGGAATGGCAGAGCCCTGGCTGTTACAGGAGGAGAGAAGCAAATAAGCAAACACACCCCTCAAAGCAAGGCAGGGGTTCCTTTTGTGCCTTCTAAATGCAAAAACAAACCAGCAAATCCCTCCTTGATTCCCCCCACCCCTGAGGGCACTGAGAGGGGAATTCCACCTCTGCTTTGTTGGCACTACATCTCCCCAAAGTGCCCCAAAACCAGGGTGCCACAGTAACCACAATTAACTGGACCTTCTGCCACCCGATTTCTTTACCCTGATTTAGTATAACTAAATTTGCACGTGTGTGGGAAGGTTCTAGAAGGTTCCACACAAGTGCAAATCCATGTGGCTGTGGACTGTGGCCCTCCCTTCCCACAGGGCCCAGCCTGGTTTGCCCACAAGGATAAAGAAAACCAAGCCAGGGTTTAATGGAAGTCCTGCTCCCCTGCATCTCTTCCCTGCCACATTCTGAGAGTATCCAGGCCCAGATCCATTGCTAATTCCACCCGAAAGCAGCAGAGCACAGGTTCCCTTTCACCCCAGGGAAATGGAGAGTGGCCACAGGGAATGCAAGTCAATCCTACAGCTCGCAGAGCTCAGCTGGATTACGGAGTATCCAAATCCCTGGATTTGTCAGTTCCTGGTTTTCACTGAGGGAGGCGGTGTGGAAGTGACCCTTAGAAACAGCCCACGGGGTGTGGGCAAGGCAGCAGGTCACAGCCATGACCCCAAAATCCCACGGAGATCCCTTTGGAGCCAGACTCCTTTCGGCAGAGCTGTCCGGGCGCAGCCGGAGCGACGACGAGGAGCTGGAAGGAGGAGAAGTCACTGGGGAGGCGGAGGTGTGGCTGGAGGCTCCTCTGGAGAGCAGGCACGGTGGGGTGTGGCCTGTGGCACCTCCCAGGCCGGGCTCAGGTCCCCGCGCGGGACACCAGGTAGTAGAGGATGAAGAAGAGGAGGACGAGGGCCAGGGACACGGCGAGGAGCAGGCGGCGGTTGTCGCGGCCGGAGCGCGCCATGCCGGAGAAGCGCTTCACGCTGCCCGTCAGCAGCCCCGTCACGCTCAGGAAATCCGAGTCCTGCCGGAAAACACACCTTGGAGGCACTGCAGAATCACGGAACTTCCCGGGTTTCCTTGGCTCATCACAAGGATGAGCCAGTCCAGCTCCAAGCCCTGCACGGGATACCCCAACAATCCCAGTGCTTCTCCCTTCTCCCTTTGCCATCCCGCCTCTCATCCCAATTCCCCGATTTGCACACAAAGCCCCCTGTCCTGTCTCCCAGCTCCTTACCATGCCATCCAGGTAGCGGTTCTGTTCCTCAGCATCCTTGTCAATATCCAGAGCCAGCTGCAGGGCAAGGCAGGAAACGGGCATTAATGAGCTTTTAAAAGAGAACCTCTAAAGTCTGAAATGCAAATTATTTAAACAAGCTGCTGCTTTCCCAGCTCCAACAGACACACAGGGGCTTGTCTGGTGCAGGAACAAGGAAAATGGCATTTCCCTGTCAGGCAGGTGAAGTTTTCCAGCTGTGAAAATAAAGCCTGGCTGTCTAAATCTGCCAGCTAGAGAGGGGAGTTAAACCCTGGGACACAATGGCAGGAATTCAGCCTGCCCTTTTACACAGAGTCATCGACTTCTTTCATGGTTTGTACTAAACTTTTAATAATAATTTAGAGCTTAAAGCTCTAAATCAAAGCGTTTGTTGTTAATAGGAGCAAACCAGCTTTAAGAACAGCTACACAGAGACACGGGTATTTTCCAAAATTAATCCACCTGCCTTTTTTTTCATTAATTTTTCCCTGAGGAGATGAGCTTAGCAACACTCCTGTGTGATCAGGGCTTGGAGCAACCTGATCTAGTGGAAAGCGTCCCTGCCCATGGGAAGGGGCAAGACTGGATGAACCTGAAGGTCCTTTCCATGGTTCTGTGATCCCCTGCAGGACTCCTCCACCTCGGCACCTGCCGTGAGCTCGGCACTCACCGACTTCAGCCTGGTGACCTTGCTGGCCAGGCTGTCGGCCATCCGCTTGTTCTCCACATCCAGCAGGTCCTCCATGGCGCTCGGACTCTGCCCTGGGGAGAGGAGCGAGGAGCACACGTCGTCCCTGCCCCGCCACAGCACAGCTCCGTTCCCATCACAGCCCCTCCGCGCCGTGGAACCCTCCCAAAATGTGACCAAAACACCACAGACTTCCCCCAAATTGGCCAGGGCGAGAACCCAGACTGGCACCCTGAGCTGCTCAGCAGCAGGGGTTCCATGGGCAGTGACACCCAGGGGTGAGATTTGGGTGAAAACCCGAAAATCCGGGGCCCTTTGCCCCTCGGCCGCGTTGGGGTCTTCAGGCATCGCTTCCCATTGTGGAGCAGCCGGGATCTGGGGGGATCAGGAATTCCGGGGCAATGAGGGGCTAGGGGCTCAAAGGGGCACTTGGGGTTTATGGGGGGCGCTTAGGGGCTCAAATTAAGGGTGGGGGGGGCAATTAGGGGTTGGGGGGGCAGCCCAGGACCCCAAAAAGGGCCCAGGTGGGCAATTAGGGCTTGCGGGGGGGGGCTATAGGAGAGAAATCGGGGCACGGCAAGAGGCCCCCGTGGGGTTCAGTGGGATCGGGAGTTCTTGCTCCCTCTGACCCGCTCCAGCCCCGCCAACCCGTCCCCGTGGCTGTCCCTTGTCCCCTCACCTCGGCCCCGCTCCGCCATGGCCGCCCCGGCCCGTCCCGCCCCGCCGGGCGGAGCCGCCACGACATGTCCGCCCGCTCTTCCTCCTTCGCCTCCTCCTCCTCCTCCTTCCCCTCCTTCCCCCCGGCGCCGGGACCCTCGGGCCGCTCGCCCGGGCCGGGGCGGAGGGGCTGGGACTGCCCCCGAGGGATCCCGGGCCGCAGGTACGGGCAGCGCCCGCCGGGCACAGGGGGTGGGGGACAAAACCCGGGGGGACTGGGGACAGAGATAGCGCTCTGGGGACAAGAATAGGGGGCTGGGGACAAAAAAGATGTTGTGGGGAAATAATTAGGGGTTGGATAGAGGTTTGGGGGAAAAATAGGGGCTTGGGACAAAAATAGAGGTTTGGGGGAAAACATAGGGGTTGGGACAAAAATAGAGGTTTGAGCGGGGAAAGCAGGGTTTAGGGACATAAACAGGGGACAAAAAAAGGGGTTTGGAATTTAGCCAGATGGTGGGGGAAGGAGGTGGCAGTGTGAGGAAGCAGTATGGAAATGGGGGTATGCCCAGTGATCCATTGGGTCATGGCACCCCCCAAAAGCAGAGGTGGATCCCCTCCATCCCAGCCCCTGCGCATGGGGATGCTGTGTCCCTGCCCGGGGCCAGCCCAGCCTCTGTCTCCGCGGCTTTCTGCCTTCCAAAATGCAGGATCTGCCTCTTTTGGTCCCCCCAAAAATCCCCTCTGGGGCTGCGTGGGCAGGAGGGGACAGCCCGTGTGCCTCCCAAACCCCGGGGCCCTGGCATCCCGGTTTGTTGGGGTTGCTGTGGCCAGCTCATCCTCATCCTCATGGCAGCACGGAAGCCGAGCACATGTCCGAGCCCAAATCTGCCGGATTTCCCCCCGGTGCGAGCCACGTCCCAGCACCGCGGGCCCGCGTGGCTCCGTGAGCCGCTACAGCGGTGCCGTATCCAAAATAATCCCTGCGCATCCGCAGGGACATCCTCCCCCGGGGGCGGCCGGCTCCGGACGCGCCTCTTGGCCGCGCCTGCAGGCATCGGCCATCATCCAGCCCGGCACCGAGCCCTCCCCGCTCCGCTTCCCACCGCCTGCCAAGGTAGCTCCGCCTGCAGCCGGAGGATGCTCTCCCGCCTGGCTGCCTCGCCGCTCCATCCCCTGTCACTCCACGGGAATGTTTCTGCCTTTATTTGTTATTTTTCCCCCCTGTGCGGCAGCAGAAATCAGGGCAGGCGGGGAGGAGGAGGAGGAGGAGGAGGAGGCAGGGAGCTATTTCAGGGAGCTGCTGTTATCTGCTCCACGTTAATCCCCAGCTGGTGGGGGGGGGGAGGTTTTCCCTGAGTGCTTTCCTGGGAGAGCATATATTAAACATTGAAAAGCAAAGCGAGGAAGAAGAGGATTAGCGGGAGAGAGAGGAAGCCGGCTGCTGGCTTTGCTCGGGTTACCCATCTGCTCCACTTTTATGGATGCAGCAGTGTGAGCAATATCACTTGGGATTTATTTGTGTTGCGTTTTTTCCCTCCTTGCTCTCTCCACCCCTTTCTCGCTTCCCTCTCAGAGGTCTGTGTGCCGAGCTGCTTTTCCATCACCCTGGAAATCCCCTCATTCCCCTTCCTCCGGGCTGTGCCGTAGCTGGGCTGTTGGGATAATGGAGCTCCAGGCTGTGGTGTCCACGCTGGAAAGTGGGGAGCAGGACACGGTTCTCAAGGTGCTCCAGGTCTACAACCAAGAGGTGAGTGAGCATCAATGCTTCCCTCAGCTCAGGGACTCCTAAAAAATTATTATCCAGATCCCAAACAAAGCCTGGCTGGGAAATAAGAGTCAGGATGAGGGCTGAGTAGGAGGAGCTTTTATGTTAAGGCAGTTTTGGAGGTGCTGAGAGAGTCCAGGGAGGAGCTGCAGGTGAAAGGATGTTGGGATTTGCAAGTCAAAAGATGGTTGGAGGTGACTGCTGGGATCTCAAATGGCCACGGCTCTGAAAGCAGTAAATAATGAATGTAAAATATCAAACCCCAATGATCTGGAAGCAGAGATGGGAGCATTTCTAGCCTTAAAGTAGGAAAATATTATCTGTGGTGGTAAATCTCTGCTTGGAGAAAGGAGACTGGGTGGAGACCTCAGCTGTTTGCAGCTTCCTCCTGAGGGGCAGCGGAGGGGCAGCTCCAATCTCTGCTTTTTGACCAGTGACAGGACCCAAGAGAGCAGCTGGAGAGGTTTAGGTCGGATATTAGGAAAAGATTCTTCCCCCAGAGGGTGGTTGGGCACTGACCAGGCTCCCCAGGGAATGGGCACAGCCCCAAGGCTGCCAGAGCTCCAGGAGAGTTTGGACAATGCTCTCAGGCATAGGGTGGGATTGTCGTGGTGTCTGCACAGGGCCAGGAGCTGGACTGAATGGATCATGCGGGTTCCTTCCAGCTCAGGATATTCTATGGCTCTGTGAGATCCTGTTTGAAACAGCCTCTGGTTGTCAGGGAAATTTCCTTCGGAGGTTTCCCCTGAGAGGGGCTGGCCCTGTGGATCACTCTGACTCACTCTGCACCAGGCTGGAGTAGGTGGAAGCCAGCAGGGAAAACCTGAGGAATATTTTGCAAGAGTGTGTGTGTGTGTGTGTGAGAGAGAGAGAGAGAGAGGAACTATTCCTAACAGTCGGATTTGGAATGGGGAGATATTGGCCAAGAAGGAGCAGGTGTCTGTTAAGGACAGCACTGAGGATTAACAGCACCAGCAGCAGGTGCAGCACCAGCATCCTCGGGGTGCAAACAGTGTCTGTGTGCCCCCAAACCATGATATTTCCTGTTGCATTCCCCCAGCTGGGTCCTTCCTGGGGTATCAAGCCTAGGGAACTGCAACCACAGGGTTTGCTGGCCCGTCTGGAGGAAATGGAGCAGTCAAAGAGGATTATGAAACTGCAGATAAACCTGGCACGGCCTGGCATTGCTTCTGCTGCAAGGCTGATGGTTCTGTATCCTTTTCCTGCAGATTTGTTTTAATTCACTTTTGTGCACGCAGTTTTTGCTTGCTGGGAATATACTACAGCTAAAGCAAAACCCCAGGTGTGGCCAAAATATCCCCAGATGGCATTACAGCCTGAAAAGAGGATGTGCTGAGGGAAGAGCAAGGACTGAGCCATCAGCTTCTGATAGTGTGGATGGATCAGCTCATGGAGCTCACACACAGCCTGGCTGGAGTACACCTGTCCTGCCCTCACACCTGGGGCTGCTCCAGGCACTGTGTCCATCACTGCTTCCAGGCTGGACAGAACCAGTTCCACCTCTGGGCTCTTGGTGACTGCACACACATAATCAGTGTTTTATGGATTTTAAAGGTTTTTGTTCTCCAAGCTGGGATCAAGTGCTCTCTTGGTATGAACAAGGATTGCCTCAGTGTCTGGGAGGTGCTGTTTCTCCCCAGGCACCTGTGTTCCATGGGAGCAGGTTTGGTCAGGAAGGAGACTGGCAGTGAAAAACAAACAAAATAGCAAGAGAAATACAATGAATGCAAATCAGGAGTGTTTGTTAGCATGGGGACAGGATGGAGTGTGGAGATCAAGTCCCTTGTGTTTAAAGAACAACCTGGATAACCATGAGGATCCATTCCCATGTACCAAGGAGACAGGACTTCTTTGTGTCAGGAAAAGGAATAATAAATATCAAGGGGAGACGTGTAGGCACAGCTCAGTGGTGTCACTGAGCAGGAGAATTACCGGCTCTGATAGGATATTGGGATTGGGATGAATACCCACTGTGCTGCTGCAGTATTTAAACTAAATCCATCTGTCAGCTGGCCTTTGGCATTCCACTGGTGCTGTGGATCCAGGGGTGGTGCCCATGATATGGGGGGACTGTCAGGAGATGGTGTGTTTGCTGTTGCAGCATGTTTTGGACCCACTGCTTTCCAGCTGAAGGGCTCTGCTCTGGTCTCATGGAGTTTTAACCTATTCCTCTTTCTGGTTGATTCTGTTTTTCCCACAGAAATCTCAGTGCTTCATCTTCGAGGATGAGGAGCGGGAAGAGAGGAAGGTAGGCACACGCTGCTTGCTTTCCTCCTCTGGTCAGTGTGTAAATCTGCTGCTCTGTACTGATGGCCAGCTGGGCTTGGCAAGCAGCTCCCACAGGAGAAGAAATGAGAGTTTTCCATTAGCTTGGTTAGAGAATGGTGTGCTTGAAGTGTCTGGCTCTGTTTTTTCCATCAGTAATTGGTGGTTTTGGATAAAGGTCAGCATCCATCCGACACTAGCAGTGGTTCCATGATCCATATAGTCTCAGCCATGGATGTGATCTCTGCTGCCTCTGGACAGGGATCACAGCAGTGCTGGATCTGGGGGAGGGTGAGGGGCTCCACGGGGAGCCAGCAGTGGGATTTGCCAGGAGCTGTGTATTAGCAAATCCTTTGAGCTGGTGTAATCTGGCACTTGGAGGGAAGGACACTGCCTGCTCATTCCTGCTCCTGCAGCACTTTGTGACAGGGCTGGCCTCAGCCTGGCTGTTCTCCCACAAAAAACACTGTTTTCCCTGGATTATTTTCCAGCTGGCTCAGTTCTGTGGTCAGTTCACTGGTGGATGGTGCCAATGCCTGTGTTAGCACAGCAAGTGCAGGCCAGGTGACCTGGGTGGAGAGCAGGACCTCCTTTGGCTGTGCCAGGGCCAGCTGCTGCCACATGGAGTGTTCCAGGCACAGCCTGAAATGTGGTTCTGGATCTGATGAGATCTGAGCTCTTTGCCTTGCACTGACCTGCTGTGTGAGCTGGGACAGTCACAGGATGTGGCTTCAGGCACAGTGTCCCACTTTTGGGGTGTCTGCCATGAAATTTGAGATGAACATCACCACTAGTTCCTTGGGTGTTCAGATGGTTCAAGTTCAGGCACACACCCTGAGATCCCTTTCCCCTGAGCCAGCCTGAGGCTTTGGTTGCTGGGCCTGTATCTGAAATCTCCTCCCTGTGAGGAAGGAGAAGAGGAACAGCTGTACTTCATCATTTCCCCAGGATGTGAGTGTGGGGCACACCATGAGCCTCACGTTTAGGGCTGAAGTTCAGTTTTTCTTAATTCCTCTCCTCAGTGGTTTCATTTCACCAGGGGAGAGTCAGGTGGGATATCAGGAGGAATTTCTTCATGGAAAAAGTGGTCAGGCTTTGGAAGAGGCTGCCCAGGGAGGTGGTGTAGCCATCATCCATCTCTGGAGATATTCAGGGAATGACTGTTCCATGCTCTGATCTGGTTGTGAAGGTGCTGATTGATCACAGGTTGGACTGGATGGTCTGGAGGTCTTTTCCAACCTGGATGATTATGATTAATGATTCCAACCCTAATGACTCTCTGATTATTTCAAAGTGTAACCAATGGGGCTGTTAAGCCGGTTACAGACCTCATTTTTTGGGTTCTTTCTCTCTTGTAACATCACAGAAAGACCCGTGCTCTGAGCTGTGTTGCGTTTGAGGTCTGGTGGGCTCCCCCAGCGGTGTGTGTGGGTTACTGGTGTGATGTGAAGTGTTGCCACTCGTGGTTCAGCCTGAGCTGCCGTGTCTGTGAGGCCTTGCCTGTGCTCTCTTGCTTCTCTGTGTCTCACCGTTCCCCATGAGCTTTGCAGCTCCAGTGAATTGTGTTAGTGGGGCTCTGCCAGTCTGTACCTATGGAAGATCTGGGCCAGTAGGTCTCCAGACAGCACTGAAATTAAGGAGATGCTGCTTATTTGAATCTCCTGAGGTCTCTTTGCCTCTTTTCCCAAGGCATCAGGTGCTCCTCTCACCTGCCTTGGGTCCTGTGTCCCTCCCTTGTGCAGTGGGCAGGTCTGCCCTGTCAGCCTGAGCCATCCTCACCAGGGCAGAGCTACAACAGTGACCTGTTTGTGCTTTCCCTTTGCACCCAACACCCTCTGCAAGTCATGTTTTCCTGGTTGCTCTTGCCCAAACTGGTCAGGATCAATGCCAGAGCCAGGCACTTCCTGAGTGCCACCGAGTGCACATTTGAGCAGGCCCAGGTGACACTGCTACTGTCCAGGGCAGAGCATGCCAGGGCCATAGGGAGCCCTGGGAAGTGTCACTATCCAAGGCATTGCTTGTTTCCACCTGCACAGAAAATGGCCCAGCTGCTGATCAAGTTCTTGGAGAGAGAGCTGCAGCCATCCTGCCAGGTCACCTGCCTGGAGAGCATCCGCATCCTGTCCCGGGACAAGCACTGCCTCGACCCTTTCACCACCAAGGAGGGCCTGAAGACCCTCTCCAGGCACGCCGGCATCGATTACTCCGAGGAGCTCATCCGGGAGGTGCCAGACTTGGATGTAATCCTGGAATCCCTGAAATGCCTGTGCAACATCGTGTTCAGCAGCGCCATGGCGCAGGAGCTGACGGCAGAGGGGCGGCTGGTGGTGGGGCTGGCCCGGCGCATCAAGCTCTACAACGAGCGGAGTCTTCCTCACGACATCAAGTTCTTCGACCTGCGCCTGCTGTTCCTGCTGACGGCCCTCAGGGTGGACATCCGGCAGCAGCTCGCCCAGGAGCTCCGGGGAGTCAGCCTCATGACAGACACCCTGGAGCTGACCCTCGGGGTCAAGTGGTTGGACCCCTACGAAGTGGCCACCGAGGAGGGACTTCTCCCACCTTTGCCTCGGCAGGAGACGGAGCGAGCCATGGAGATCCTCAAAGTGCTCTTCAACATCACCTTTGATTCCAGCAAGAGGGAGGTGGACGAGGTGAGCTCCTTGGGCCCGTGGCATTCACGTGTCTCCGGGCTCTGGCTTTGCAGGTTTTCTCTTCCCTTGCGTTTTGTCATGTCCCAGACTGGTCCTTGTGCACCCTCAGGGTGGTGAGGGACTCAGGTGTCCTTAGGGCATTGCCTGTGTCCAGTGCAGTGCTATCCCTTACTTTGCCTGTGCTTTTAGCATTCCCAAATGGAGAACTGAGAGTCTGCTTTCCCTGGAACGCCCTGCAGTCCCTGATCAGGCTGCTGGAGGGGGGAATGGGCTGCAGGCTCTAGGATGCCCTTTGCTGACTGAGGTGTTCCTTTCTCCGTGTTGGGGCCAGGAAGATGCTGCTTTGTACAGGCACTTGGGTGCCCTCCTGCGCCACTGCCTCATGATCTCTGCCGACGGCGAGGACCGCACCGAGGAGTTCCACAGGTCTGTGTTGGGAGCAGCTTCACCTGGAGCTTCGCCAGCTCCCCCAGGCACATCCTGCCTCACCCTGGGCTGTTGGGAGGGTCCCTGCTGACCAGCAGCTTTTGCGTTTAGCCTGGGGATCCCTCATGCTGCTGGAACTTAAAAACAGCCTTTCCTGCCCTGGGAATGCCATGTGACAGTGCCCTGGCCTCCTGACCCCTGAGATCTTGTTCCATGTTCTGTGTCAGGCTGTCCCTATGGTGACATCTACCTCAGTGGGCAACTGGCCAGAGAAGAAGTGTGCTGCTTTAAAACGTCCATGAGGTGCCCTTAATTAGTCTTAAGCCATGCTGAGAAATTGGCTGTGTCATGTTGCCAAGCATTACTGGTGCAGGGGTTTCAGCTTGGAGCAGGTGACACCACCCTGTCCCCAACAATACGTAGCTGGGGGGATCCCAAGCAGTGATGGTGTGGAACATCAGGATTAGGAGTGACACAGGAGACTCCAGAGACACGCCTTGGACTACCCAGATTGGTCCTGCTTGGCTCTGTGTCAAGATCTGTGGGTTCTCAGATGTCACTGAAGTATCTTTGGACTCTCAGCATATAGTTAGCTGCCCAAAAAGCATCTTAAGTTATCCCCTTTCAGTGGTGTGAGGAGCTTGAGATGCTCCAGGAAAACTTGGATTGCCAGATCCTCACACTCCTGCAAGTTAGTGGTGGGCCTTCATTTCTGCAGAGCTGAAGAAAGCTCCATCACTGTGTGTTCACTTCTCTTCTCTTTCACACGTGCAGCCACACAGTCAACCTGCTGGGCAACCTGCCCCTGAAGTGTCTGGATGTGCTCCTGACTCCCAAAGTGCGGCCGGGCTCGCTGGAATACATGGGCGTCAACATGGATGCGGTCAGCATCCTCCTGGACTTCCTGGAGCGGCGCCTGGACAGGGTGAGTGGTGGGGCTGCTTCTTCCCACAGGTCCAGGGCACCTTTCTCTCAGCCTGGAAGAGCCTGGTGGGAGCAGCACGTTTGGTTTGAAGTTAGCCCTTTGTAGGAGGAAAAGCTTTTGGTAGAGCTGTGGTTGGTGGGACTAAACCAACATCCCTGAACTGGAAAGGTGACTGCCATTGCTTTGGGAGCTGCAGGCAGTGAGATCAGTGGAACAGTGGATGATTAGCTAATAATTAACTGGGTGACTGACAAATCTGCCCTGTTTCACTCAGCAGTGATCCAGTGGGCAGTTCTGGAAACCTGAGTTCATGTTATTTTTAAGCTGACTACAGTTTTCAGCCTCTAGTGTTGTTCCAAAGGGCCTCCAGATTTTACCACTGCACTCTCTGCCCTGGGTGCCCTGCCCAAGTATTTCTGGCACTGTCAGTGCCACAGCAAGTGGTGTGGGGAGGAAGGAGGCCCTGAATAACTGTGGCAGAGATTGGGAAGCTCCGTGTCCATCCATCTCCCTGGTGGTCTGTGCTCATGTTCTCTAGCATGAGCCAGACAAGCTGAGCTCAGCATGACTGACGTGCTGCTCCTTCTGGGGATGTTCCTGCAGGGCCACAAGCTGAAGGAGAGCTTGACCCCTGTGCTGAACCTGCTGACAGAGAGTGCCCGAGTCCACCGGCAGACCAGGAAGTTCCTGAAGGCCAGGGTATGCTGTGCTCAGCCCCACGTTCAGGGGCGCTGCGAGCCCTGCTTGCGGCCACCCTCCAGACACCTCTGCTGTGGGTGGCTTTGGTACCCACAGTGACCTGTCACCCTCACTGTGGCCCTGCAGGTGCTGCCGCCGCTGCGGGACGTGCGGAACCGGCCGGAGGTGGGCAATTCCCTGCGGAACAAGCTGGTGAGGCTCATGACGCACATCGACACCGACGTCAAGCACTGCGCCGCCGAGTTCCTCTTCGTGCTCTGCAAGGAGAGTGGTGAGTCCTGGGGGGCTTCCACAGGGAGAGCCTGAGATGGGGACCCTCTGCAGGGCTGCTGCCTCCCCTTGGGAGGGAGTGGGGAAAAGGGGAGGGCTCCAGGAGCTCTGTGGGAAGGAGGTGGTGTCTCTCAGGCCAGCGGTGAGGGACAGGACACCCCTGCACCCTGCACACAGCCTGGCCCACGTTCAGCTCCCACGCACGGGCCTTGCTCCCCGTCAGCACCTCCGTGTCTCCACGGCCTGGAGACATGGCAAAACCGTGCTGCTGGGGCTGGCAGGAACACGGGGCTGGAGCACAGGGTGGTCTCTGTCCCTTCTCCCGGCAGTGTCCCGGTTTGTGAAGTACACGGGCTACGGGAACGCCGCGGGGCTGCTGGCGGCGCGGGGCCTCATGGCCGGCGGCCGGGAAGAGGGCGAGTACTCGGAGGATGAAGACACGGACACGGAGGAGTACAAAGAGGCAAAGCCCAAGTAAAGAGGTCCACTCCCCCTCTAGAGCTCCCCTTCTCCCATATCTTCCTCCTCTTCATCCCTCTTCACGCACCTGCTGCCATCTCCCTGTTCTCTCTTCCATGTGCAGCAGAAGTGGAAGTCCCTGTTTTTCCTACCCCTGTCCAGAGCTCAGTGTTGCTACACCCAGCTGGTTTTTGGTTCCTCTTTTCCCTTCCCTCTTTTTCCCTTCCCTCTTTTTTTTTTTTTCTCCTTTCTCCTTTCCTCTGCAGTGGGTGGTATCTTGAGGGTGGGGGTTCCAGGCCTGTGCCCACCCATGCGTTCCCCACACACTGTTCAGTGTCCCTGCAGGTTGGGTTTGTTGGGATTTTCTCCGTTAGCTTTTGTCTCTTTCCTTGAGGAGAGGGAGGAAATGTCACCTGCCGTCATGTACTTCATTTCCAATGGCACTGTGGCATTAGCAGGAGGGGATGTTAGAGAAAAGGGAGGTGTTTGTAAGGATGTAGGCCAGAATCCCTAGCAGCACTGTGATGGTACTTGGGGCTCAGGGCACGAGCAGCGGTGACAGCCAGTCCTGCTATGCCATTCCTCTGCCCCATGAGGCTCAGAAGGATTCTAAACAGCCCTTTGTCACCTGCTGTCCCCCTCCTGAGCCCTGGCCTCACTGCTCTCTGTGCAGCATCAACCCTGTGACGGGACGTGTGGAGGAGAAGCTGCCCAACCCCATGGAAGGGATGACAGAGGAGCAGAAGGAGCATGAAGCCATGAAATTGGTCAACATGTTTGACAAGTTGTCCAGGTACTGGGACATGGTGTGTGTCGGGGGTACATCTGTCACAAACCTTCCTTTGGCTGCGTTCCCAAGGCCTGAAGGGATCTAGGAGAGGGAGTGGCAGGGGATATGTGAGGAAACTCTTCCCTCAGCATGGCTCCATGACATGCAAGGAAAACACTGCCAGCTCCTCCAGCTTTGGCATGGTGGGACACTGTGGAATTCCTTGCTGTGCCTGTGCTGTTCCCAAGCACCTGCTGCTCTCTAGGTTTGTCCAGGTGCTTGGGAAGGACAGCAGCGTCTGTCCTGGCAATGCAGCTCAGGGGGAAGAAGCATTTTGGGGACAGACAGCGGGGACAGATGGCAGCCAGCCTCTTTCCCTGTTGGAGTGCTTTCTTCACTTATCTCTGTTAGCCCACAGGAGCCGAGCTGAGTTCAGGCTTTCAACAGTAGGAGGGAATTAAGTCCATCCTATGTTGGAGGGAAAGGAACATGGACACAAGCATTAGTTTTCCTCTGGGAATCCTGAACCACACAGAACAGGACTCTAGAAAGGAGTTCCAGGGAATAGGATTGTGCTTCCAGGCCATTGCTTTACCATGTTGGAAGTTTTAGGGTTGGGACCGTCCCCACTTCTCAGAAGGGATCTTTAGTGGTGCCAGGGGTGTTCCAGCCCATTTCCACAAGCCCCACCTTGCTGCTGTATTCCTGGTTTGTTCCCATGCTCAGCTGCAGCTCTGCCTTACCTTTCCCCTCTCCTCCTGGCTGCAGGGAGAAGGTGATCCAGCCCATGGGCATCACTCCGAGCGGCAACCTGGCGCCCATGGAGAACGCCATCCGCAGCATGGCCGACGAGCGCTCGTCCTCCGACTCGGACCTGGGGCTGGACTGAGGCAGCTCCTGCCCCAGCCACGGAGAGCCGGCCTGGAGCCGCCCTCCCTCGGAACTGGTGCTGCACCCAGGGGCTGGCACTGCGCCGGGACTGTCCCTGTGGGATCCGGATCCGGCCCGGAGCCCTCACAGCCCACCACATGGAACACCTGCCTCCTTCCTGTGGTAATCGGCGGAAGAAATGCAGCACTCAATATGAGTGATCAGCAAATCTCAAAGCTTTATTGATAGGCACATACATTTATATTGGTGTTAATGAGGCTAATACATATTGCAAAAAGTGAGCTCATTATTGGTTAGTTACTTATCAGCTAACTACGCCTACCTTATCATTCTTGAGGCTACTATGCTGCAGCTGTTTACATATTTTCTTCATGTTTCCAACTAACGAACCTCTCCCCCATCCTGATGTTGCACCAAGGGCACAGTGCCCTTGCCAGGTTTGGACACTGACTGCTGACTCCTATCCTCGTCTCCTTCATCCCTAACTAACGGTATTATGTCAGTGTGACCTGTGTTAGCTAGCCAGCTGTTCACAAAATCCTCCACACTTCCCCTGTTTTTCTGTTGCACAAGCATAGTCTGATTAAATGCAGCAAATATCATTCTTTGAACCATGTTCTGTAAGCACATGCAAAAACAAGGCAAAACTAACACTACTAACAAAGCTATAATGCCTACTATAATGATAATTCTAACAATAGAGCGCAACCATGATCCCAAGCCTAATGATTTGAGCCATTCATCAATACCAGAGCCCGATTCTACTTGTAAATTTCCAGTTAACCTTCGCAGCTCAGAGAGCTGGGAGTGAATGGACTGGGAATGATCAGAGAGGTTCATGCAACACATGCCCTCAAATTCTTCACAACCATGGCCTTGTGCCAGTAAAAGGGAGTCAATTGCAGCTCTATTCTGAAGCGTTGCATAGCGAATAGAATCAACATCAAGCAAAAGGCTAGAAAGTGCTGAAAAGGTGGCATTAGTTTGCTTAGCAAGCCAGCACCCTAGCTTGTTTAAAATGGCATGGGCACCTGCTGCTGATACCCCTGGCAAAAGAACAATATCCATGCAGCACACTGAGTATTTTGACACTTAATACAAGCTAATCTCTTAGGCCCTCTATGATAAAACGTATGAAGTGCTGGAATGAGGCTTAGTATACTGTCCAGAGATTGACACCGATCAATCGCTCGGTCAATGGCAAAGCTACACTGTCCTTCAGCTTGAGAAGTATCGGTCGAATGGTGATCAGCAGCTTTGCCTCCACTCGCTGACGGTCCTCCTCGCTCAGTTGTCTGGGGTCCGGTTCCATCTAACACAGCTGCTCGGGTCCATTTAGCAGGTACCCACAAGGATCCTGTAGGGGTAGAAACACAAAGATACCCGCGGCCCCAGTATAATACCTTAGCAGGACCTTGCCATTGTCCTGTCTTGGGGTCTCTATACTTTACCCATACGTCCTGCTTCACACTATCTTTCTCTGTTACATAATGACGAATTACAGCAGGAACTTTGCTTTCCCCAAAAACACACAGGTGATTTAAAACAAATAGACATTTTAGCAACCTCTCTTGCGGCTCTCTAATATCTTTGAATTTACCTAGATATTTTTTCAAAGTACCATTAGCTCTCTCTACAATCGCTTGTCCTGTCGGGGAATTAGGGATGCCTGTCACGTGTTCAATCCCCCACATTTGCATGAACTGTTTTATTCTTTTGCTGCTGTAGGCAGGTCCATTGTCTGTCTTAATATGTCGTGGCACTCCCATTACAGCAAAGCAGCTACTGAGATGCCTCTCCACGTGCCCTGCTTTCTCACCAGTTTGTGCTGTGGCCCATATAAAATGACTGTAGGTGTCTATAGTAACATGCACATACTTTATCCTTCCAAACTCAGCAACATGTGTGACATCCGTTTGCCAGGTCTCATTTGTATTCAGCCCTCTGGGGTTAACTCCTAGACCTAACCCGCAGCCCCCGTTATGATGACTACATATGGGACAGGCTTTGACTATTGCCCGTGCCTCTTCCAGAGATATCTGAAATTCTCTATGGAGGCCTTTTGCATTTTGGTGAAACACGGAGTGTACCTCTCTGGCCATAGTCTGCCTGGGAATTGGAGTCACATGTGTGATTGAGACTAGCTTATCTGCTCGTGCATTACCCTCTCCTAGGCCAATATCCCACTTATGACTTCTGATATGAATGACAGAAAAAGGATACTTCCTCAGCTTAATTGCCCTCTGTAACTGTATAAACAGCTCATGTAACCTCCTGTTCTGAACTTCTTTTATAGAGGCATCTTCTATTTGCTCGCATACTCCAGCGACATATAAAGAATCTGTCACTATATTGAGAGGCCCAGAAAAATGCATCATGGCCCAAACAACAGCCAATAACTCCATCGTTTGTAAAGTATCCAACTCGGAGGCCTGGAGAATCTGATGGTGCCATTGTCCCTTTTCCTGCCAGGTCACTGCAGCAATTCTGGATTTTCTTCCTGCATCCGTGTAGGCTGTTACAGCATCCGACAGGGGTTTCTGTGACCTTTTTGGGCATTGAATCCAACCCCATTGCTCTATCCAATTCAACGGTATATTGGGGATATCATCAGTGGCAATCACACTTCCAGCTCCCAACAGTGCCTCTTGTAATTCCACACTGTTTATCAGGTACCAGGTCAATGTGTCTTTCTTCATTGGTACCCGTATCTGATCAGGCTCCTTTCCCATGATCTGTAGTGTTCGTTCACGACCCTTTTTGAGCAACTCAGCCAAAATTTCAATCTTTTGAAGAAGGGTTTTATGCTGTTGAAGTGGAGGAGATATCCATTCCAAGGCCCACACCTCCCCCGTTTTTCTGTTTTGCTGAGTAAGTGCACCTAGTAAGTATTTAGTTCCACACCAAACTGTCAGCTGTATTGGGAGGTTAAGGTCTCGTCTCCGGACACTGCCTTGTGTCACACAGTCCAGTATCTGTCTGTCTTCTTTGCTTGTTGAATGGTCAACGTTTCTCTTGCTCTTGATAAAGTTTCACATTCTTCATTGAAATCCATCTGGATTTTGCACCTGTTAAAACACAAACAAATCCCACGTCCCCGCAGGAATGAAGAATTTTCTCAAAATCTTAGAGGTGAAGAATGGGTCCTGGTTTCATTTTGCAATGTTACATACAGAAATGTTAAGATAAGAGTAATTAGGAATAAATTCAGATAATACACACAATCAACAACACATACAAAATCAGAAAATTACCAAACACTACAACACTGAACTCTTATCCCAGAGTCTGCGACAGCTGATAAACCTTAAAATGACAGAGAATTGGAGAAATCATGTCCGGATTCATGTTTCTCCAAATCACCTCTGAAAATGGCTCAGCCGTCATAGATGGTCAAATTGCCAAGTCAAAAGGACTTGAATACTATTTGATGCAGAAAACATCTGGGTTGATTGTCAATCACTCCATCCAAATAGAGCTAGAGCTTGGCCAGAGCCCGAACTCTAATTGGTGTGTGTCACTTAACATACTTTTTAAACAGGATTTTTAAAAACAATCCTTATAAACAAAAAACTTTAGGGTTACAAACCAATTAAATTATCAAACAATTGAATCCTTCTGAAGTTTCTGTCAAGACAGAGATTTTCCAAACACAGCAAACTTCTTGAATTCTCTGCTGGAGTATTCCTGTAATAATAATTAAAAGAACTACAAAACTGGCAATTTGGATAAAAACCCTCAAAAACATCTAAATAGTTAGGAAATAAAAGACAGGATCCTGAAGAGACACGTGTCTTGCAGGTGATCACACAAAAAAAAATAGAAAAACACATGAAAGCCGGCTGCAAACACCACAACAACATACTAACAACAACTCTCATCACAAAAATCTGAAAACTCCCTAACAAGAAGTTCTTGAAGGGGTTAAGACAACCTTCCCAAAGTATTCATCTAGTATTAACAACAATCACTATCTATCAGCATTACTTACAAAAACTGAAAATAACAAAGGTTATAAACTTAATATAAATAATTCTTAAAACTTTGAATCATTGGGGAATTGACTGATGACCCCACAACAGGATCTGATTCACCTTTCCCAAATGCTTTGTCTTCCAAGACACCTTGGGTAATTAAATATTTGCTAATACTTTCATCTTTACACGACATTTTGTTTCCCTGGGAATAATTTTTTACAATAGAAGCAGTTCCCTTTTTTTTTTTTTTCTTTTTCTTTTTTTTTTTTTTTTAATGAATTAAGCTGGCATTTTGTTATACTGAGATTTCTTACTGATTGACAACAATCATTAACTGAAGGATAACAGGCTGGTAAGGCTGGACAGTTTGCATAGATATTTTAAAACAAAACTGAGAAAGATGACAGATAATTTCAAACACAAATAATTTCACTTAAAATAAGGACAGTACAAAAACAATTAGCACATTTACATCCCTTTATCTAATGCCATCTCTTAATGAATAGAAGAGAGCAAAGACCATAAAGACCATAGTATACAGAAATATTACAGTTTAAATCTTCTCACATGTAGTCCAAACAGAAACTAGGAAGTTTATTTAGATTCTGTTCCCTTAAAAGGTTGTTCCTGCCTCAGGTAAGGGAAAGGCAATGAAGTCATGAAACTTAAAGCAATCAAACCCAAATACTCTAACACTTTTAAAAAAGCAAACACATTTACAAAAAAAAAAAAAACCCCAAAAAACTGGTAAACAAACTGTAAAGCCTGTGGAACAGTTGGGTAAAATGCCCCGTATAACATCTGGATGAAGCACTGTGTGAATTTTCAGAAGTTTTTCATTCTGATCTTGAAGAAAATTCCTGACCTGTTTTTTCTCAGACACTTGTTTGAATTGTGGCGATGGGCTGGCTGCTGTGGTTGCTAGGCAGCTGTGACAGGGCGGTGCCTTGAGGAATGTCTGCCCGCGCCCGTCTCCGCCTGCTTGGGCACAGCTTCAGCCTGGGCCACCTCGGGGGTGCGGAAAGGAACGCCCTCGCCCGGACCCGCACAGCCCCGGTCTCCTTTGGGCTCCGTTCTGCCTGGGTCTCCGCTCGGGCTGGTTCCCTCTGGCTCTGCGCCAACACCCACAGCCAGCGGGAGCATGTCCCGCGCCGCTTGTGCTTTTGTGCGCTTGCAAAAAGTGAAAAAGCCCTCCCAGCTCCAGCTTTCGGGTTTCGCGTTACTGGTGCGCGTCCGCCGCCGCTACCACTGGCACTGCGCTTATCGCTGCCGCGTATTCGGCCCCCGCGTCTCGCCTTGTCTGGCCCGGCCCCGGCTGGCACTTCCCTCGCGATCTGTGCTCTTTCCCTACGGACATCTGCCGTGCGAGTTTTTGTCACCGTGCGTGTCACTGGACCCGCGGTGCGCGTAACCGCCGCCGGCACCGAGCATGCCACCACTGCCACACGCGTTCTCTCCGCCGCGTCTGCCCCGGGCTCTCCCGCGGCCCCTGTTGCCCTCCTGGTCCCGAACTTACGCCACTCTGTTAATTCATGTACTGTATAAGGATTTTGAGAAACTCCTTGTGCACACCCGTAAGCTAACAACTGTGGGAGCTCTTTCTGCAAGTCTATGTCCTTAACCTGACGCTTTTTTAAAAAGCAAGTAAATAAATAATATGCTGCTTGCCTTTTCATTTCCATTTCCATTTCCATTTTTGAGAACGTCGACGTTTTTGCAGCCCTTCAAGGTTTCGGCAGCACGTATCGGCCGGGCTCTTCTATAAGGTCACCCAGGGCGCGGCACTTTTCGCTTTTTCAGCAGTGCTTATTCGCCGTCCTTGCTGCTGTAGGACCCGAACTCCTTCACCGATCCACCGTGGTTGCCGTTACCGATTTAACGTCCGGGGTCACCATTTGTGGTAATCGGCGGAAGAAATGCAGCACTCAATATGAGTGATCAGCAAATCTCAAAGCTTTATTGATAGGCACATACATTTATATTGGTGTTAATGAGGCTAATACATATTGCAAAAAGTGAGCTCATTATTGGTTAGTTACTTATCAGCTAACTACGCCTACCTTATCATTCTTGAGGCTACTATGCTGCAGCTGTTTACATATTTTCTTCATGTTTCCAACTAACGAACCTCTCCCCCATCCTGATGTTGCACCAAGGGCACAGTGCCCTTGCCAGGTTTGGACACTGACTGCTGACTCCTATCCTCGTCTCCTTCATCCCTAACTAACGGTATTATGTCAGTGTGACCTGTGTTAGCTAGCCAGCTGTTCACAAAATCCTCCACACCTTCCCAGCTCCATAGCCACCTCTCCGTGACCTGGCTCCACCTCGGTTTCTCCTGTCAGCAGCCTTGAGGATTTCACGCTCCAAATTGCTTCCAGGACTCTCCAGTAGGATTTTTGGTTTTTGAATATGTGCTGTTTGGGAAGAAGGGTCAGGGGGAGGCTCTTCCTGCCACTTCATCAGGGTTCAGTGATCCACGGAGCCTCCTGTGTGCACGTGGCTGAGTGTGTGAGTGGAGGCTGCTCCCCAGGAATGCCCTGGGAAGGGGGGCTGCCAGAGAGGGGTGTGGGCCTCCAGGAGGAATGGGATCTGCAGGGCATGGCTGTATCTATTTCTGTGCACACCCAGAATGTGTGGGTGAGCTGAGTAGAGCCGGTGAGGCCGTGGAAGCTTCCATCATTCCATTGGCCGCAGGACAGAGTGCGTGGGCAGCTGCTGGGAATGCTCCAATGTCCCTTCCCTGGCACTGGGCACTGTCCCTGTCACCACCCAGCTGGGTTTGGGCATTCACCTCTCCCCACCTCCTGCTTTCCAGACAAAAGGCCAATACCTGTGCTCTGTCCTTGGCTCATCCTTGCTGTCCCCAGGTCGCTGTGTCCCCCAGGGGCTGCTGTCAGGCCTGGTGTAGATTTATCTTTGTTTTTATTCCTGTTTTCTTTGGAAAGAAAATCTCATTTGTCTCATGTATCCGAGTTCCCAAACCTCCTGTCACGAGTAGGAATGCACAAGTGATGCTAGAATAAAGCCAACCTGACATGTGGGAGTGTGGCAGTGATTCCTCCCAGCAAGGAAATCCCTGTGGCAGAGCATTCCAGGTGTTCTGCCCATGTGTCCTTAGGAGCTGGGGGTGTTCCTGAGCATGGAACTAGGAGAATGGTCTAGGAGGTGAAGAGCTGGAGGGGTGCTTTGCTTGGTTTTCCAGTTTCCACTGCTGAGGCCCCTCCAGTGCAGTGTCCAGCTCTGGGCCCCTCATGGCAAGGAGGATACTGTGAAGTATGTGCAAGGAAGGGAACAGAGCTGGAGAAGTGTCTGGGAACAAGGAGCTGAGGTGGCTCAGGGAGAAAAGGAGGCTCAGGGGGGAGCTTTTGCCTCTCTACAGGAGGGTGCAGCTCCCAGGGAACAAGGGATGGGACAAGAGGAAGCGGCCTCAAGCTCTGCCAGGGGTGGTTCAGGTTGAACATCAGTAAGAATTTCCTCATGGAAAGGGCTGTCAGGCATTGGAAAGGGCTGCTCAGGGAGGTGTGGAGTTCATATCCCTGGAGGTGTCCAGGGAAGGCCTGGACATGGCACTCAGTGCTCTGGGCTGGTGACAAGGTGGGGATCAGTCACAGGTTGGACTCGATTTTGGAGATCTTTCCCAACCTTGATGGTTGGGATTCTATTTCTGTTTAATTCCTGACACCCACAAGTGCCATTCCAGGCTGCTGGGCTGGGGACAGCCCTGCTGTGTCACAGTGTCAGTTTTTAGGCCAATTGCATCTTTTTTTTTTTAAACTAGCAAACCCTGCCCCCCCTCCCCAGCCCTTCTATTTACAGGCACAGATCCCGATCCCTTCCCAGCTGTTGAAGCTTTCCCAAGCTTTATGTGCAAAAGAAAAAGGGGGGTTTGGTGTTTTAAATGCAGCTGCTTCTGATATTGTTTCAATTTTCCAGAGTGCTTAAATCCCTACGAACAGCTGCCAGGCCTGGCCTGGAATGCCCTGGAGCAGGGGCTGAGCTTGGCACTGGGTGTTTCGGGAGGAGGTGTTCATGGAATCATGGAACTCTGTTTTGGGGGCAGAAGGGGATGGTTAAAAACCCCACCATTTCCAGTGTGGATGTGCCACAAGGCTCTGCATTGTGTTGTGGCAGGTGTGGGACAGAGCAGGACTGCAGAGTGGCTGCAGCCCTGTGACACTGCCACCCACCAGGATGGCATCTACAGCAGGGAAAGGTACTTGTGTGAGGGGGAAAAAGGGGAAAAAAAGATACCAAAAAGCAGGTGAGAGAAACAGTGGTGGGGACAGATGTGACTTTACAGAAAACCCCTCAGGTGACATCCAGAAATGAACTGTCTCTTTATTATTAAATAATTAACACTCCAGTGATTCAAAAATTCCCCAGCAGCTTGAGCTGCAATGGGAATGGGGGGCAGCCCCCCCGGCCCTGGCTTGTCCCCTGATTAGCAGAGATTTTATGGAAGACTAAACACAGCCTGCAGCAGCTGAGGATCACAGCCAAGGGAACAGTGGCTGGGGAGGAGCTGTGACAGGAACTGGATGCTCAGCCCGGTGGGAGCTGGAAAACACTCTCCAGGCTGTCCTGGCCTGACCTTCATGGCATGCCAGCTCCTGCTCCACAGAACCAGTGCCTCTGAGGGGCTCTGGGATGGATGGCTTGGAAGGAGGGATGTCCAAAGAGCCAACTGCAGACACAGAGCTCGTTGGATGTGCTGGCATGAGCCCCCAGGCCCTCGGACACTTGCTGGTGACACTCATGGCCGGACATCCTCAAGTGCTGGGCTGAGAGGTGACAGGAGCACCTCCTACTTGTCCTTGGCATCCAGCTGGAAACAGAGACCACAGTGCTTGCCAGGGAGCATCCAACATTCCAGCCCCAGCACCATCCCTTCAGAATCCTGGAATCCCACGATGGTTTGGCTTGGAAGGGACCTAAAAGCTCATCCAGTCCCACTCCTGGCCATGGACAGGGACACTTTCCACTAGTCCAGGTTGCTCCAAGCAACTGGTTTTCCTCCATCACTGTTGCATCAGCATTATCCCTCAGGGATTCAGAGCAGCACAAGCATCAAGCCAAGGGCTGGCTGGTCCCCAAAATGTTGGTACTGAAAAATCAAAAACCTGGCAAAAATGCTAAGAATTCCTACTCATTCCTGCTGCATAATCTGAGGGAAGTAAGAACAACCTGGATGTTACAACTGGAATCTTGAAGCCAGATTTTATGAAGTCACGTTTGTACAATGTATACCTAAAAAATACAGCTTGATGTCAAATGTGGAAAAAAACCTCCCAGTGGTCTAAAGGAAGGTAGTAATTAACATCAGGACTGAGCTCCAAGTAATTATGAACTTGTTCCCCTGCAATTTCTCACTCCTGAAGATCCCAGAAGGCTACAGATGTGAGAATGGTGGGGGGAAAAAGTCAATTTAAGGATTCATCACTGCCAATTGGAGCAGCAACCCCACTCCCTGTCCAGCCAGCAGCTGGTTGGCTCTCAGCACAACTGGAGCTTCCCTTCCCTCTTTCCTACTGCTTATTGCTGCAGAGGAACCTCTGAAAGTGGAAGCACAGCCATGAAGAGACTGTAGGGGTCAGAGTTTCCAGCCTCTCCCCTTCACCAAGGGAAGTGCTCCCTGTGGAACATCCCAGTTCTGTGTTGAGGCTCTGCTGCCTCACAGCTGGCCAAGGGCATT
The DNA here is from genome assembly GCF_036417665.1 of Passer domesticus. NCBI lineage: Eukaryota > Metazoa > Chordata > Aves > Passeriformes > Passeridae > Passer > Passer domesticus. Next base: position 53,415,284 of record NC_087479.1, read on the forward strand.
CCCGTCTGGTTACTCCCACCCCCTGGAACCTGCACCTCCAGCTACAGCTACAGGCTTTGTCTGAGAACAGATCACACACCAGGTGATGTAACTGGAAGCTTCTCAGTCCCTGAGAGGGTCACTGCTTTCAGCCCAAATCCTGTCCTTTTCCATGTTCCTAACTCATCTGGGACTGGCAGATCCATGTCTTCCCACTGAGCCCACAGTGCTCTGCCCTGGCACACTGGTTGTGAAACAGCACTCAGGTTTGGGTTGGAATGGGGTTTTTTTTGCACTTTTCTGTGCAATGTGACCCCAGCAAGCACAAACCCCCTCCTGTGCATAACTCCAGCACAAGGAACTCAGGAGCTGAGTGGGGAGCTGGGGGTCTGAGCCTCTCCCCACCTTCTCCTTCTCCATCTGGATCAGCGTTTGCATCTCCTCGTTCCAGCCCAGCAGCTCCACCAGCTTCTGGACGCCGCCGACCACGTCGCCGAGCTGGGCCACGTCGCGGCGGCGCTGCTGCCACGCGAAGGGGCCCACCAGCTCCCGGTTGATGAGCACCCGCGGCACGGAGCTGCGCACGGCTCCGGCCAGGCTGGCAAAGGGCTCCACCTGAGGGGGAACCCGCGCCCACACGGACAGTCACCCTTACAGGGCCACCAGATCCCGACACTCTCGGCTCGGAACCGCTCGGCCACCCCGGCTCTGAACAGGGCACAGTGGCACCGGTTACCTGGTGGCCTTCTCTCAGCTCTCCAGGTGCACACCGGGTTTCCAGAGGGTCTCTCAGAGCACCTCCACCCTATTTCTTACCCTCCACCTCAAATTCCACCTCCCCAACCCATCTTCTCGCCTTCTCTAAGCCCTCTCTCCCGTCTGGAGTCCCTTCAGGCCCTGTTTTCCATGTGAGGTTTTCCCAGGGGTTTCCCTTATTGCCAGACCTCCAGGGATGTCCCGATGACGAAGAGCAGGTCCGCCATGGGGAAGTCTGTGAGGTGCAGGAGGAAGCGCTGTGGGAGCTGCTCGCCGAAGAACACGATGTCAGGCTTGACCACTCCGGTGCAGACAGGGCAGCGAGGGATCCTGTCCCCCATGACATCTCCCTGAAGGGAGAGACCCCAAAACTGCCTGTCACAGGGACCCTCTCCCCCTGGAAGGAGAGACCCCAAAACTGCCTGTTTCAGAACCACCACGTGTCCTCAGAGCAACACCCAATCCCAAACCTGGTTCCCTCCATAAACCTCCTGTCCCCAAGGGCAAAAGAACAGGTTTGGACCTGTCATTGCTGCAATAATTAATGTCTCCTTGTGTTAATTGTGTTGCTGCCCAGCTGGGCCCACTCACCCTGAAGTCCTCTCCGGGGAAGTTCCTCTGACACACCGTACAGGTGGCAGTGGCAAAGGTGCCATGGGCTTCCACCAGCCTGTCGGGAGGGATCCCAGCCACTGGAACACAGTGTGTGGGAAAGGACTGAGCCAGAGCCTCCCTGTGTGCATCTCCCCAGTCCTGCTGCTCCCCTCAGCTCCCGGGGCTGCTGCTGGAGATGGGAAGAGAGAGCTCACCTCTCTCCAGCCCGTCGATGTTCTGGGTGTAGAGGCGCAGGAGCAGCCCCTTGTCGTGCAGCAGCCGGAGGAAATAGTGGGCGGAATTGGGGCGGTAGTTGCCGGGATAGAGCTCCTTGGCCAGGGTGAAGAAGGGCTTGGGGTTGACGAAGAAATAGCCCAGCTCAAAGATGGCCTCGGGGTAGGGGATGTCGTACTGCTCCAGGTTGCTGTACAGGCCGCTCCCGGGGGACCTGCGGGAACAGGGGGCAGCTGAGAGGGGCTGAGGTGGGGCCTGGGCTGGAGACAGAATCCCAGGATCAATGAGTTTGGAAGACACCTCCGAGAGCATCAACCTGTCCAGCCTGTGATGCATCATCACCTTGTCAACGACAGCAGGAGTGCCATATTCACATAAGTGCCATGTCCAGTGGTTCCTTGGACACCTCCAGGGATGGTGACTCCAGCACCTCCCTGGGCAGCCCCATCCAATGTTGAATCACCCTTTCCATGGACAAGACCTCAGCCCTCCAAGGACAGAGGCATCACCTGAAGTCCGGGATGCCGCTGGGCGTGCTGATCCCGGCGCCCGCCATCACCACCACGCGCTGACATTCCTTCTTCCGGAGCAGCTCGGCCACGTCCTTCAAGGTGAGCTTCTCCTTCCCCTGGTCACCTCCCCACCTGCCCAAGATGGCTCTGGCAGTTGCGCTGACACAGAAGGGCCTGGAGCCTTGGATCCTGCTCGGCACAGGGGGAAGCACAGCACTGAGAGAACCGACAGTGACTTTGGCTCAGAGGGGAGAAAATCACCCAAAAATTCCACAGAAAGCTCTCCTCTGGGCAGGATTGTGCTTGGGCTTTACTAGGAGAAAGCTTGGCTCTTAGTCCGACCCAAACCCTGGAGCAGACACGTCCCTCAGCAATTCCTTATGTGGACCTAAAACACCAAATCAGCAGTATTCCTGTGAGGGGCTTTTTTGGACAGGGATGGACACAAGGCTGGACCCACTGGGAATCACCAGTCTCAGTGATGATTTACACTCCTCTGGGGTCCAGGAGACCCTGCTGTGTCCTGAGATCAGCAAGTTTCTCTCAGGGCGATGTGTCACCCTGCCCAGGTGAGCACAGACACCGTCATGTCCCTGTTCCCTCCTCGGGCTCTGTGTGTCCTTGTCCAAAGGAATCACAGCCCTGTGCCCAGCTGGGCTGGGAACAGCCATTATCATCTGGGAACAGTCATTAGCAGTTTGGGAACAGTGATTATCAGCAGGGAACAGCTTCTCCCAGAAAATTAGTGCTGCTGGAGCAGGGCATTGTGCACAGTCCAGACCAGGCATGGGGAGAGCCAAGAGAGCTTGGCAAGCCCGAGGAGCAAGGGCAGAGCTGGAAGTGTTTCCAGGCCCCACGGTGGTCAGCTCTGCCTTCCTTGGGATGTGACAGCTCCTTTGCAGGGACATGACATTGCTTTCCCAGGGATGTGACACTGCACTGCTGTCACAGGGACGTGGCTCTGCCTTCCAAGGGATGTAACACTGCCTTTCCTGGGATGTGTGATACTGGCTTCCTGGGGAGGTGCCCTGCACTGCCTTTCCCTGCTGTCAGAGGGACGTGGCTCTGCTTTCCCAGGAATGTGACCCTGCCTTACCCTGCTGTCACATGGAGTGACAGCACCTTCCCAGGGAGGTGACACCGCACTGCCTTTCCTTGCTGTCACAAGGATACGGCTCTGCCCTGTCAGACCGGGAGCTGAACTCAGTCTCGGAACACCACTGAGCTTTTCCTGGCAGATCCCTGCTCTGCGGGCTCCCAGGCCAGCCCTGCTTCCGGAGCGATGTCCCTGCCTAGACGGGGACGGGACATGCTCCATCCCACCCCAGCACCGATTCCCGTGCTGCCCTTCCCGCAGGGACACCCCAGCCCCAGCCGGGCACTCCCCACCTACCTCCGGGCCCCGCCGCCGCCCAGCCCCGTCCCGTGCCCGTCCCGTGCCGCGCTGCCGCCGCGGCGCTGCCACACGCTCCTCCAGGCTGCAAGAGAGCACAGCGGTGCTGGGGCCGGCCCGGCGCTCCCGGCGCTCCCCCCCGGCCCCGGCGCTCACCGGCCGCCAGCAGCGCCCGCGCCCCGCCGCGCTCCATCGCCGCTACCGCACCGCCGCGAGCGCGCGCGCCCGCGCTCCCGCCGCCCGCCGCCGCTCACCCCGCCCGGGGCTCGCTCCGGCGGCGCGGCCGCGCGGAGAGGCGGCGGGGGCGGGCGCGGGGGCGGCGGGGCGGCGGCGGGCGCGGGGGCGGCGGGCGCGGCGCGCAGCGAGTGCGCGGCGGCGGCGGGCGCGGGGCGTTACGGTACCCGGCGGGCCCCGCGCGGCCGGAAGTGAGTGCGCACGGCGGGCACGGCGCGGCCTCCTCGCTCCGCTCCCGTCCGGCCCCGTCCCGGCCCCGGTCCCGGCTCCGTCCGGGCCCCGCCGCCGCCGCCGCCATGAAGGACGTGCCGGGCTTCCTGCAGCAGAGCCAGAGCGCGGGCCCGGGCCAGGCCGCCGTGTGGCACCGCCTCGAGGAGCTCTACAACAAGAAGTGAGCGGGGACGGGGTGCGGGGAGCGCCCGGCTGAGGAGCCCTGGCGGGGCCCGGCCGGCTGAGGAGCTCTGCGGGAGCCCGGCCGGGCCGCGTCCCTTTAGCCCCTCGTTAGTCGCCCGGGAGGTGGCTCCGGCGGTGTTTGCCCCGTCAGGGGTCCCGGCCCCTCGTCGGTCCCCGCCGGGCACGGCCGGGATGCGGCTCCGGGCTCACGGCGCTGTTCTGTGTCCCCAGGCTGTGGCACCAGCTCACTCTGCAGGTGCTGGACTTCGTGCAGGACCCCTGCTTCGCCCAGGGAGATGGGCTCATCAAGGTGAGCGGACTCTTCCCGGCTTTTTGTACCAGGAAAAACTCAGCCTGCGGCTTCTCTCTTTCCTAATTCTCTTGGAGAATTGCTGACCTGGGTGGGTTCAGCTCCTGGGGTGTTTGCACTGCTGACTGTGCCTATTAAAGTTATATTCTGTTAAAGTTAAATGTCTAGGGTTCAGAAGCTTCAAAGCGATTCTTTACTTCACTTACCTAAGTTTTTTCTTTTTGGGAGTTGCGGGGAGGTGTTTTTTTTTCATTCCATATTTTAGCAAGAGGTTTGCAAGTGCAGGATGGGTGTTCATTGGAAGAAGCGCATGGGGATAGAACTTGATAAAATGAGCAGTTCTGGATTCTGAACAGTGCTGGAATTTCTGTATGGGATGCCCGATTTTCTGGAAAACTCATAGGATTGAGGGATTTGAATGGTGTGGGTTGGAAGAGACCTCGAGGATCATCATGGAAGGAACACCTTCCACTAGCCCAGCTGGCTCAGAGCCCTGTCCAGCACTTCCAGGGATGTTCAAATGAGCTGGAACAGAGAGGAAATGATGGTGAGGAGCTCTGAACCGGGGTGTCCTTTGCCCTGAGTGTCCCTGTCCTTGTCCCCGCAGCTCTACGAGAACTTCATCAGCGAGTTTGAGCACAGGTGAGTTACTGGGGGCCACCTGGGGGGGCTCGGGGGCCTTGGGGGACCCGTGCTGACTCTGAGCTGCTCCCTGCAGGGTGAACCCCCTGTCCCTGGTGGAGATTATCCTGCACGTGGTCCGGCAGATGACAGGTGCGTGTCCTCCCCTCTTCCCTGTCCTCTTGTGACCTCTGGAAGGTGGCCAGGCATGGCATGGGTCAGTCTTGGGTGGGAAGTTGTTGTGCTGTGTTGGGAAGGGAAGGTGCTGGCTTAGGAAGCTTAAGTTGTTGATCCCTGGAGCAGGAAGTCCACAGCTTCCCTGGAGAGGGGGTTGGTGGGGAAAAGCCCAGCTTTCCTGGCAGCAGGTAACCTATATTCCAGCCATCAGGAATCCTGTCAAAGACGGCTTGGTAGGCGAGGTTTAGCTCCATGAGAGCTGCTCATTTAAATATCTGTTTTTCCCTCTACTCCAGATCCCAATGTGGCCCTGACCTTTCTGGAGAAGACCCGGGAAAAGGTATGCTGGAAATTGCTCTTGGTGGGTTTTGCCTCCAAGCAGGCCAGCCTGGCGTGTGTGTCACCTGTGCTGGAGAGCAGCACCTTTCCACGGGGATTTGAGTGCAGGAAAGTGGTCACAAGTGACATTTATGCAGCCCCTGGAGCACAGCTGGCTGCGGGTGGCACTCTGAGCAGGTCCCTGTGTCCCTGCAGGTGAAGAGCAGTGACGAGGCCGTGATCCTGTGCAAAACAGCCATCGGGGCCCTCAAGCTCAACATCGGGGACCTGCAGGTCACCAAGGTGAGGGGTGGCCTGGGATGGGGAGTTTTGGGGTGCTGTGACATTCCTTGGTTATCCCAGCTCCCGGCCCTGAGGGGCTTGTGAGCTCACCAGGACGTGGGGGCTGCTCTTGGTGACCTGTGGTGTTGTTGCCTGAGCAAAGCACATGGGGTTTGTCATCCTGGGCTGGTTTTAAAACCATATTTTAAACCTGAAATGATGTTTTTCAGGCAGGGCAGCTTTGGTTCTCTTAGGGCAAGTGCAGAGGGATGGGTTTGGCTGATGGAATCCTGGAATGGTTTGGGTTGGAAGGGATCTTGAAGATCACCCAGTCATGGGCAGGAACACCTTCTACTATCCCAGGTTGCTCCATCCTGGCCTTGGACACTTCCAGGGATGGGGCAGCCACAGCTTCCCTGTGCCAGGGCCTCAGCACCCCCACAGGGAAGGTGTGGGAGCGATGGTGGCTTTGCCCGGGACGTCACCGGGGATCCCTTGGGAAGGGGATGAGCTGTAAGAGCCAGGTCTTGTCCTTCCCAGGAGACCATCGAGGAGGTGGAGGAGATGCTGAACACCCTGCCCGGGGTGACATCAGTGCACAGCCGCTTCTATGACCTCTCCAGCAAGTACTACCAGACCGTGGGCAACCACGCCGCCTACTACAAGGACGCGCTGCGCTTCCTGGGCTGCATCGAGGTCAAGGACCTGCCAGGTAACCCCCCCCAGGGCAAATCCCACCTTCCACGCTCTGCCTCGTCCCCCCACCCCAAATAAGTGCCCTGGCTGAGGTTTTCCCTCTGTGTCCTTTCGGCTGTGCTGTGGTGGATCTGAGGTCTGGCTGGGCTGAGGAGTGACTCCCGAGGACCTGCTCCTGAGTTGGACTGGGGAAAAGGGGGAATGCCCCTCCCAGAAGGACAAGTTTGTTCCAATTCCTACAAATCTTTACTCTGGATTCAAAAAGCAGCTTTTCTGTGCTGTGATTACTGCAGGTTCCTGAATTTCAGGCGGTGTGGGGAAGATGAGGGCTGGGAATAGTTTAATGTAGATGAGGGAGGGCTCAATGGAGCTTAAAGTGATGCTTTATGCAAAGTATTTTTGGCTTGTTTTTTTTTATCCCAATTATTTTTGGTTAGGGTATTTTTTTATCTGTAGTAGTTCTGGTTTGAGTATTTTTTCATCCAAATTATTTTTGTTTTGTTTTGTTTTTTTCCCAGTATCAGAGCAACAGGAGAGAGCCTTCACCCTGGGGCTGGCCGGGCTGCTGGGAGAAGGCGTCTACAACTTTGGGGAGCTGGTGAGTGCTGCCACATCCCTTCATCCCTGGATCCCCAGGAGCTGGTGTTCCCCTGCTGACCCCCTCCTGCCTGTCCCTGCAGCTGATGCACCCCGTGCTGGAGTCCCTGCGCAGCACGGACCGGCAGTGGCTCATTGACACCCTCTTCGCCTTCAACAGCGGCAACGTGGAGACCTTCCAGGCCCTCAAGTCAGCCTGGGGGCAGCAGGTGAGGGCTCTGGGACTGCTGAAGGATCAGGCTTGGGATTTCCACCTGACACTTGGGGTCTGTGGGCTTTTTCTTAATCAGCTTTGCCTCATTCCTGGCTCTGGAGCGCTGGTGCAATTCTGATTGGAGCCTAGGGGTGGTTATTCCATCTTGATACACATAGTTAGTTTTCTTTTGGCTTCCCTCTAGAGTGCTTCCAGTGGAAAACAGTGGTTTTCCCTCCTCTTCTGGGAACTGGGGGGGGAAACTGTGATATTGGATGTTACCTGCACTGGCTATGCCAGGAATCACTGGCATAGCAGTGGATTTGTGAATTCACTGACACTTGGATTGTTTTCTGGAACAGTTCTTGGCTGGTGGGTGGGCTGTGGTGGCCTCCTTCCCCTTAAATGAACCCTCCCAGGTATTTATTCCTGTATGTAAAGCTGTTCTGCCCCAGGATGGGGAGAAAATGTAATCCTGGGCTGATTTGGTGTCTTTTCTCTCCTCACAGCCCGACCTAGCTGCCAACGAAGCGCTCCTGCTGCAGAAGATCCAGCTCTTGTGTCTCATGGAGGTGAGCTGGGATGTGCTCAGTGTGTCTGGTCACTCACCTGCAGGAACTCCTGGATACAGGAAGTTCAGTGTGGATTTTGCCTGTAGATGGAGCTGCAGGCAGCTGCCATGAGGGAAGACACCTCGTGCTGGGCTGCTTGTCCCTAACTCCAGGGGGGCTCTTGCCTGGAGTGCCAGGACAAGGGGGAATGGCTTCTCTGACAGAAGGTTGGGTGGGATATTGGGAAGAAATTCTTCCCTGTGGGTGTGGGGAGGCACTGGCACAGAGGGAAGATAGTCTTCCATAGAGAAGCTGAGGCTGCCCCTGGATCCCTGGAAATGTCCAAGGCCAGGTTGAACAGGGCTTGGAGCAGTCTGAGATAGTGGAAGGTCCATTCTGTGATATGGAGAAGGGGGAGAGCAATCCTTCGGGGATAGTGTCAGCACTATGTTCCAGGATAAAAAAATACTTTTAGAACACAGTTCAGCATCTTTGTTTCCCAAGGACTGAGGTTCCTTTCCCTAATGGATAACCTGAAACAGTCCCTTCTTCCCACTGGAAGGTTCTGTTGTCACCATGCTAGTGTAAAACATTCCTGTTTGACTTACTTTGATTAAACATGAGAAATGCAGTTGTCAGTGCAGAGTAAGACTGGGCAGGGCAGTCTGGGGAAGGCTCTGTGAGCTGTGGAAATCCCTAAAACCCTGTGGGGGTTGTTTTTTTTGTTTGTTCCCTGGATCCAGATGACTTTCACCCGCCCGGCCAACCACCGCCAGCTCACCTTCGAGGAGATTGCCAAGAGTGCCAAAGTCACTGTCAACGAGGTGAGTTTGGGGTTAGACACCCTTGGTAATGCCCAGGTTCTGGAGCTCTGAGAGTGCCTGGATAGACCTGAACCACACAGAATCCCAGAATCATTTAGGCTGGAAAAAGGTTCTGAGCTCATCAAGTCCAACTTGTGCCCAGAGCACTGAGTGCCACATCCAGTTATTCCTTGGAGACCTCCAGGGATGGGGACTTCAGCACCTCCCTGGGCAGCCCTTTCCAATGCCTGACAGCCCTTCCCATGAGGAAATTCTTCCTGATGTTCAACCTGAACCTCCCCTGGTGCAGCTTGAGGCTGTCACTTGGTCCCTGGGAGAGGAGACCAACTCCCACCTGCTGCTTGGGGACAGTTGGACTGTTTTGGCTTTTTCCACTTCCCTTGTTCTTCCTTGATTTTCAGAGAAAAGAAAATAAATCTAGTTTTAGGGAAAAAGAACTAAAAAAACTAAAAAACCCTGAAATCCAGTTTTAGGGAGAACTTCTCTATGTTGAGGTGCTGAGTCTCAAGGCAGTTCTGTCACCTGAAAGGGGACAGCTGTGAGAGCTGCTGCCCTGGATTCTGAGGGGATCTCATGTGAAGATGCCAAGTTTTATTCATCTCAGGGGGAAAATGGGGCGATCTGGGTCATTTCCCAGGACTGTGTGTGTTCCCAGGTGGAGCTGCTGGTGATGAAGGCGCTCTCGGTGGGGCTGGTGAAGGGCAGCATCGACGAGGTGGACAAGAGGGTGCACATGACGTGGGTGCAGCCACGGGTGCTGGACCTGCAGCAGGTAATGGCCACCAGCTCCAGCTGGGCCAGGTGAGGTGACCTGGGATGAGTCATGGCTTGGGAATGAGCCTCCTTGGGAGCTTGGCTTTGCCCCTGGGGTGTTTCACCCAGAAACCTTCCAGGAGGTGCGACAGGACAGGGCTGCCTGTGCCTTGTGATAGCCACACAAACACCATGGATCACAGAAGCCATGGCTGTGTTTTCCAGAAGGATCCAGGCCTCATTGCTAAATGCATGAAACAATCTCTGGGAGTTTTGGGGATGTAGGAGGCACATTCCTCTTAGGAAGAGAGAAGTCCGGGATATAATGGAACTGTTGAGCTTCTCAAGTTCATCCTTGTAACACTTAAGGAAACTGTGCAGGGTGTCTTTACCTTCAAACCCAAAAATGAGTGCCTGGAATTCCAGCTGCAGACGGTTCCTGTGGTGCATTTCAGTTTAACCCTTGCTGATTTGCTGGTAGAAGCTGTTAATCCCAGAATCCCAGGATGGTTTGGGTTGGGAAGGACCTTAAAGGCCATCCATGGGCAGGGACACCTTCCACTAGACCAGGTTGTTCCAAGCCCCATCCAGCCTGGCCTGGAACACTTCCAGGGGTGGGGCATCTCCCTTTCTCAGTGTGGGGGGCTTTGAGCTCTCAGGTGTGAGAAGGAGCCTGTGGGCATTCCCAGGAGCTGAGGCACTCTGTCCCTGTGGCCTTGCCTTGCAGATCAAAGGGATGAAGGATCGCCTGGAGTTCTGGTGCACGGACGTGCGGAGCATGGAGATGCTGGTGGAGCACCAAGCCCACGACATCCTGACATAGAGGAGGGAGATTCCTGCTGCTCCTGAGGCCAGCAGCACTCAGAGCACTGACTGTACTGAATCCATGGAGGGGTGGGTGGGCAGAGCAGGAGCAGGAGCAGCCTGGGATGTGGCAAGCAGGAGGACGAGGACGTGGCCTTTTGCTGTGTGACCCTTTGGTGCTCGAGCCAAGCTTTCCCTCTGCTGGCAGGAGTGGCTCTGGGGGGATGGATCACTCCTGATCCCTCCTGCCTCCAGCTGCTGCAGGAGGGTGGCATCCTTGTGCAGGTATCCAAGGGGTCTTGGCCTTAGGGGGCACAGCCTGTCCCGCTGCCCTCTCCCCCTGAACCTGCAGCAGCCTGAGGCAGCATTCCCCAAATCTTCTTCCCCAAATCCTCTTCCTCCCCTGGCCCTGCTTCCCTCCGCCCCTCCTCATCTGCAGCAGAGGGAGTGTTTGCTCCATCCAAGGCTTTTCCCGGGATTCCTGGTTAGTGGGTGTGTCCATACACTTGAGGGGGTGGGTGTCTTTCACCAGCGCTTTGTGCTCAGGTGAGGTGCAGTGGCATTGCCGGAATAAACGTCTCTGCCTTCCCTTTTTGGGAATTCTGAGCTGCTGATGATTCCTTTAAAAACGTGTTTCCATGGTCAGACCTTGCCACTCCTGGGATTCAGGAGCTTTCCTTACCAGTTTGGTTCTCTGGTGTCATTAGCAAATGGCACTGCTGGAATTTTTGTGCTTTTCCAGCCTTGACTGAGGGTGTTAATCCAGCAAGAAAAAGAAGGGAGCATGTGGCTGGTGCCAGACTGGTGCAGAGATGCCTCACACAAGGGAGACAAGCTTTGGAAAACAGGACAAAATGGAATTGCTGGAGTCTGTACCTGCTCTCCAGGCCCTTCTGGCTGAAATTCCCTCCTGGGTGGGGGTTGTTCAGTGCCCAGTGCCTGCCTCTTCCCTGCCCTGCCACTTGGTTTAACTTGCCGCATTCCTACTGCATCCTGTCTTCCAAGGCTTGCTCCTGGTGCCACTTCTACTGACTTCAGGAGAGCATGTGGAAGAAGTAGGTGTTCCAATCAGGAAAATATTCCCTTTATTTCACAGCTGAGGATACGAGGAGGCTTAAAGGAGCGCAGTCTCCTTCCCAGTGCCAAGTCAGATCTCATCCTCATTCCCAGGGCTGTCACTATACTTTAGGGAATAAAGGAAACTCCACTGGAGTCACTGGGTTGTGGGGCTGCTGCTGCTTGGGATCAGCATCCAAAACCTGGAATGTCACTGGGAAGCAGTACCAGCTTCTCCCAGGAGCATTCTGAAAGCTCCAGCTGTGGGAGCACTCTCCTGGCTGTGAAGCTCTGAGCATCTCCTGGGTCAGATCTGTGGAACCGTGACAGCTCCAGAGGCTTTTCCAAGACACCTGGAAGCACCCCTCACTACCCAAACCTTCCACGTGCTGGCTGCTTCCCTGGCACAGGTAATTTGGGATGTGGTGGGTGGAAAGACCCTTCCTGCAGGGCAGGGAGTGGGCAGGCATGCAGCCCCTAGCCTGTGGCACCCTTTTAATGTCACTTTCAGCTTTTGAGTGGTTTCCTGCCAGGAATTTACCTTGGAATGGCTTCCTTGCTTGTGCTGGGAGAGGTGACTGGGTGCACGCAGCCCTGCGGGTGGTAGAGGCTCCAGAGGGAATGTGCCTTCCCTTTGGGACCTGCTGGCAGCCCCTGAGGGAGTGCTGCCATCAGGGCAGCGAGCACAGATCCGGTTCCTTCCCCACGGGATGGAGCAAACCCAGAGAGCCCTTGTTGAATGCAAAGGTGGATTTTAATGAGCGGGCTCGGGGGGTTCCATCCCGGCGAGGCTGTGTCCCGAGGCCTCTTCCCTCGGGATGCTCCCAGCAGGGATCAGGCTGCTCCCGCCCCTCCTCACTCGGGCCTGCTCCTGTAGTTGTAGATGTTGCTCAGGACCCAGGCTGTGGGCAGCAGGAAGGACGAGAACATCACGGCGAGGGCCACGGTTTGTTCCTGAGGGGGACAAGGAGCAGGAATCAGTGGGATGGCTGTGCCACAGCCATGGCACACAGGGCTCCCGGGATGGCTGCCCTGCTGCAGTCCAACACCACGCCCAGCTCGCTTCCCATGCCCTTCCCAGTCCTTGGCACCTGCCCTGGCGCTTTTGGGGAGCAGAGCTGTTCCCACTGGCAGTGGATGGAGCTGGTGCTCTCCAGGTTTGTTGTTTCTCTGGGACACTGGAGCAGTGCATGACCTTGAGGCTGTGGCCGGGGCCTGCAGAGTTCCTGACTTTCAGATGACTTTGGGATGGGAATTGCAGCCAGCAGCAGCCCCTCATCTCCCCACTGCAACCAGGACAGCATTAACCTCCCACACTGGCACCTTCCTTTGATTTATTTGCCTGGGAAAAGCCTCTCCAGGCTCCTGCAGCTGCTTTCTTGAAGACCTTGGAGAGGCGGCAGAGGGAAAATCCCAAATAAAGGGGTGGAGGGAGAATCAGGCAGCATTTTGGTGGAAAGCTCATTTTTCCCAGCTCGTTTCACCCAGCCCGGGAAGGTCTGGTTTTGGGGGGACTGTCCCCACAGGGGGACTGTCAGAGGGACCTTGGGCTCTGCAGTGACAGCAGCTCCTGTCCTTGCCCGTGGGAACACCCATTTGGGATCACTGTCCCAGGATAGGGGGGCAGGGTTTGGATCTGGCCCTGAGGGACCACCAGTGTCACTGCTGCCCCTTGCCCTGGGCTGCAGGGGACCCCCAAACTCAAAGGTTTAAAAAGGGGCTGAAAGGACAAAATCAAAGAGAAGCAGGAGCCAGGGGTGGGGGAGCAGGGCATGGACACCATGGGGGTGTGCTGGAACCTGAGGGCTCATTCCTTCTTTTCCTCCCCCTCCCTTTTTGCTTCCTCCCCCTTCCAAAGCAATTTGGCCCTGACACAACAGAGGGTTTGGGCCCCTCCAAGCGGGCTGCTCCCACTTTTCCAGCCCCCCAGGGTACTCACACCAGGAGAGAGCGGGTGCTCGGGTGGGAGGGAGCGGAGCTGTGCCCGGGGGACCCGGCTGATCCGGAGTGCAGCTGCCAGGAGCTGGGAGCCCCTCTGGAAACCCCTCATGGCGCTCTCAGGGCGATCCCGCTGCTCCTCGCTCTGCAGCTGCCCAGCTTGTCACTGTCACTGCTGCCACCACCCCCCGCCACTCCTTGGCACAGCTCCAGGGCACAGGGAGGAACAGCCTGACACAGCCAGGCTTTCCCAAAGTGCTCTCTGCTTCATTTTTCTACCCTTAATTGGTTTTGGATTTTTTCCCCTTAGCACTGCTCAGGACTCTGAGGCAAAAAACTGTCCCCAGCCAGCACAGGGGGACACTGGGATGTTCTGGAGTGCAGATCTCCCCTTGGAGGGGCCTTTTCCCTTAGAGCAAAACTCTTCCTTTGGAGCAGAACTCCTCTCTCCTTGGACCTCCTCTTCTGTGGCCTTTTATAAACTTCATAACACTCAAAACACCATTCAGTGAGAAAGGGCTCACTGGAAAGGGTTATTTCCAAATTCCTCTGATAAAGGGAAGGAAGTGGGGTGCGTGCCACTGGGATCACCTGGGGAAGGAACAGCTTGTCCCTGCTGGTGGCTGCTGGAGGGGGATTCCAGTGCTCCAGAACCCCTGTGGATGCCCAGCCACTCTCCAGGGTCTGGATATTCCTGCCCTCAGCCTGTGCTGGAATCAGCAGCTGGTTGTGAGGAACCAACCAAAGGGGAAATGAATCCTGCTGGGGCCCAGGTGGGATTAGAGCCTGGAATATAAAGGAGTAGAGCTGGGAGCTGGAAGTGTTGCTGCTCTGGCTCTGCCCTTTGCCAGGGTGTCCCCAAGGCGTCCCTGGGGCATTGACAGCTGCAGGACTGACCCAGCCAGGCTCCAGGGAGCTTTTCCATGGATTTACAGTGCAGGACAGATGTGTTATGTCAATCCTGGAAGTGCTGGATCCTGGTGAGCCCCGAGAGGCTGCTCGGAGTGGCCGGTGGCCCTGGCTGCAGCTCCAGCCCTGGATCCCTGACCCACCAGGACGGGACCAGCTGGAAGGGGTTGGGAAAGGCATGCCAAAGCCAAAGTCCAGATGGAATTTTTATCCTCCCTGGAAACAGGCGAGGGGAAGGGTCAGAATGTGGCCGGGGCCACGGGAGGTCAGGGGGGTGTGCTGCTGACTCGGCTCTCTGCCAGCAGCTTTGGGATCATAGCTCATCCAACTCAGTTTTCCTCTTTCAGTTCCTCCTTCCCAGGCACAGGGCAGCCCCAGGACTGCCGCGCTCCCTCTGCGGGCGCTCAGCTGGACAAACACCTGCGTGTCCAGGATCATTTTTCCAACTATTTCTTTTTAAGGAGACGACCAGAAAAAAAAAGCGATTTCCTTCCTTCTTTCTCGGTTGGGGAACTTCCGTCCTTCCCTGGAGCAGCCTCTCCGCCTGCACAGGCTCAGCCTCGGTACAGAAGGCAAGACTTACCTCCTCCCTTCCGCACCCTGGGGCTCGGGCTGGGTGGGGATTTTTCACTTTCCCGAAGGCAGGATTTTCCTCCCAGCTCAGTCTCAGTGAGGAAACCGAGCTGAGCTTGAGCGTTCCTGCATCCGCCTGCTGTCAGGGAGGGATTTGGGGGCTGGGCACCCTCCTTGCCCCCGTGTCACCCCGGCTGGATTGCCAGCTCTGCTCAGTCTCTCAGAGCCTCATTTCGTCATTCCTGTGTTTTTCCTGCGCCCGGCATTGCCAGGAGCCAGCTGCAGCTGCCTTTTGTCAGGGGCTGCTTGCGCGTGTCTGTATCTGTACATATCTTCAGTCATTAATTATATATGTGTTTGTACACGACACGTAAATATAGTTTTATGTATAAATCGGTGGAATAGAAAGGTCCTGCCTCCTGTGAGGGGGAACAGAGGGGTGCAGTGGGCTGGGAGAGGGGGAAGTATCAGGAACTTTTCAAAGTGTCACGGAACAGCACTGGGAGGAAGAGGAGGCCAGATGGGGAAGGTGGCTGTGTGTGTCGGGAGAAACTGGTGCAGCCCCATCCCGGCAGCAGAAGAGGAAGAGGGAGGAGGCTGAGAAGTGATGAAGCCTGTGAGCTTCATCCTTCATCCCTCAGGATATGGGACAGCTGGAGATGGGGTGAGGGATCGGAGAGGATGCACTGCGGGATTGGGAGGAAGCTGGGATGGGGGAAAACCGCTGGAGGTGACCAGAGGGGACACCAAAAGGTGGCAGGTGGGGGTGTGACAGGGAGCTGACTTTGTTCCCTGTGAAAAACGCCAATCACTTGTTTTTTAAATTTTAAAAGTTTAATAGTAATAAAATGGTTATAAAAATAGTAATATAATTAGAATAATAAAATTTGAACATTTGAGGTTAGGACAATATGAGACAATAAAAACAAAGAGATACGGATGTCCGGGTACCTTTTTCTGGACAACACAAGCCCGAAAAAGGACACCTATTAACAGAGGATTAACCCTTAAAAACAATTGCCTGTTGCATATTCATACATCTCATACATGATGCATAAATTCCATAAATACAGGATTCTGTCTGGTCACTGTCAACTTCTTCCTCTTAATCCTCATGCTGTCTTCCAGTCTGAGCGAGGTGGGAAGTAGTTAGTTTTCTGCTGATAAGGGAGCAATAAATTCCCTTTCTCTGAAAGATTTAGGTGTCCTGTGGCTCCTATCTGGTGCGAGTCCTTTCTTAAACAAATATCTTGCATGGCATAGTTCCTATTTTAACATTATGTTATAACCTAAAATTATATTTAAGAAAATTAATACTGCATAACTTTCTAACATACACATACGATATTCATTTTAATACTTGCGAAAAGCCAATCATAAAATACACATTTTTCACATCCCCTCAGCTTCCATCCCATCCCTGCGGCCCCGCAGGTGGGGCTGGCGGCGATGGCCGATGGCGAGGGTGGCTTCGGTGTGTTCACGGCCACCGCCCTGCCCGAGGACCCGCGGCTGCTGCCCACGGTCACCAACGCCTTCCTGGGCACCCGTGTGTTCCGGGACATCCTGCACGCCGCCGGCGTGTACAGCGGGGCGGCGGGGGACACGCACCGCGCCGATGTCCCCAGCCCGCTGGGGCTGCGCATGGCAGCGCCCGGCGCCCACAGCCCGGCCCAGAGCTTCACCCTCAACACCTGGACAGGTGAGCAGGGAGCGGCGCCCGGCCCGGGGCTCTGCCGGAGCCTCGGTTCTCGCTGCTGCTGCCTCTTCCGCTCGGGCACATCTTCCTTCTCCTCGTTCTCCGCTCGCCTCGGGCTGCTGTTCCTCTGGAACACGCGGGAAATCCCGCTTTTGTGTGGGAATAAGAGATGTTCAGGCTGTAGCTCTATCCCTGCTGGCCTAGGCTCAGCAGACAATCTTTAATCCCGGAGCCTGGTAAAATGTTTGATGGCACAGAGCATCCCTCAGCAGCTTGGCCAGGCTCGCTGTCACCAGTGTTCTCCAGTCCACAACTGGACCCCATCCTGGGAAAAGCAATTTTTTGGCTAGTAGGAACCAGTAGATAGGGCAGGATCCAAGTGTTTCCAAAGCCTGGCGGCTCTGGATGTGCTTGCAGGGACCTTCAGCCACACGATTCGGGCCCCTGGCTACACGGCCACCCACCAGCTGTACGCCCACCACTCCCTGGTGCACCTGATGGCCTGCAGCGTCACCATCCGGCGCCTGGATGGCTCCACACATCCCGTCACCGTCCAGCTCCAGAGCCTGTTCGTGCCGCAGAGCCAGGACCTGCACTTGATCCCAGGCCCAGACTTCCAGGGAGCGCAGTGAGTGTGGGGAATGGGGGTCCCCGCCCTGAGCCCACCCTCTGCGGGCTGTGGCACCGTGCCCTGCTCTCCCCTGGGGAATAAACTGCAGGTGTAAGGCTGGAACAGGGCTGGAACGGTGAGGGGTGAGGGGCTGGAACGGTGAGGGGCGTGGGGCTGGAATGGTGAGGGGCGTGGGGCTGGAATGGTGAGGGGCGTGGGGCTGGAATGGTGAGGGGCATGGGGCTGGAATGGTGAGGGGCATGGGGCTGGAATGGTGAGGGATGTGGGGTTGGAATGGTGAGGGATGCGGGGTTGGAATGGTGAGGAATGCGGGGTTGGAATGGTGAGGGATGCGGGGTTGGAATGGTGAGGGGCGTGGGGCTGGAATGGTGAGGGGCGTGGGGCTGGAATGGTGAGGGGCATGGGGCTGGAATGGTGAGGGGCATGGGGCTGGAATGGTGAGGGATGTGGGGCTGGAATGGTGAGGGGCGTGGGGCTGTAATGGTGAGGGATGTGGGGCTGGAATGGTGAGGGGCATGAGGTTGGAATGGTGAGGGATGTGGGGCTGGAATGGAGAGGGGTGTGGGGCTGTAATGGTGTGGGGCTGGAATGGTGAGGGATGTGGGGCTGGAATGGCGTGGGGCTGGAATGGTGAGGGGCGTGGGGCTGTAATGGTGAGGGATGTGGGGCTGGAATGGTGAGGGGCGTGGGGCTGGAATGGTGAGGGGCGTGGGGCTGGAATGGTGAGGGGCGTGGGGCTGGAATCGTGAGGGATGTGGGGCTGGAATGGTGTGGGGCTGGAATGGTGAGGAATGTGGGATGTGGGGCTGGAATGGTGAAGGATGTGGGATGTGGGATTGGAATGGTGAGGGATGTGGGGTTGGAATGGTGAGGGATGTGGGGTTGGAATGGTGAGGGATGTGGGGCTGGAATGGTGAGGGATGTGGGGTTGGAATGGTGAGGGATGTGGGGGCTTCTCACACCTGCTCTGTCCTGGCAGGTGTATTAAAAACCCCCTGAAATTAAGCTTAGAAACATTTGTATTACTTGCAACTCCAGAATTATGCCTCACACTGATGTGTGAGGACAGTGAAGGTGACGGGGGCTAGACGTGCTTCCAAAGAAGTGAGGTTGGAGAAAACAGGAGGTTTGTAGGAGATTACCTCTAGAACAGGATTCCTGGGACCAGAGGCCGTTTGGGATGCCAGAGGGCAGGGTGAGATGAGACATTGGGAAGAAACACCTTCCCCAGTCTCTTCCCGTCTCCCTCAGCTACATCTACGGGCAGACGCTGGTTCCCGAGGTGGAGGGGGGCCCCCGTCCCACCGTGCACATGCTGTGGACCCCCATCCCGCAGCGGCTGACGCTGTGCGGGGGGCAGCGGCGGCGGCGCTGGCAGTTCCTGGCGGCGGTGGCCGGCAGCGAGGAGGAGGCGAAGCGCAGCTACAGCGCGGGGCTGGCGCTGCTGGCCGCGGGCTCGCTGCACCGCTCGCACGTCCGCGCCTGGGCCGCGCTGCGCCGGGAGTGCTCCGTGCGCCTGGACGGGCCCGCGGCGCTGCGCCAGGCGCTGCACGGCTGCCTCCACTACCTGCTGAGCGCCCTGCCGCCCCGCCGCGGCCCCGCGGGCCCCTTCCACGGCATCAGCCCCGGCGGCTTGGCCAACGGCACCCGCGGCGAGGACTACTGGGGACACGTCTTCTGGGACCAGGTGAGGGGGGCTTGCAATGGGCGAGACTCCGTCCTCGTCGGGGTGAGGGTGTGCTTGGAGGGTGGAGCTGGCGGGAGCATTTGGATGCCTGCCCCCGGCCCATCCCGGCGCGCGGCCCCGCAGGACACCTGGATGTTCCCGAGCATCCTGCTGCTCCACCCCGAGGCGGCCCGCGCCATCCTGCACTACCGCGTCCGCACGCTGGAGGGCGCCAGGCGCAACGCGCGGGAGCAGGGCTACCAGGTGCGACAGGGACACCGGGCGGGGTGGCACCTGGCCCTGTCCCCAGGGCAATCCCGGGCTGGGGTGGCACCTGGCCCTGTCCCCAGGGCAATCCCGGGCTGGGGTGGCACCTGCCCCTGTCCTCAGGGCAATCCCGGGCTGGGCTGGCACCAATTCCTGTCCCCAGGGCAATCCCGGGCTGGGCTGGCACCTGGCCCTGTCCCCAGGGCAATCCCGGGCTGGGGTGGCACCTGGCCCTGTCCCCAGGACAATCCCGGGCTGGGGTGGCACCTGGCCCTGTCCCCAGGGCAATCCCGGGCTGGGGTGGCACCTGGCCCTGTCCCCAGGGCAATCCCGGGCTGGGGTGGCACCTGGCCCTGTCCCCAGGGCAATCCCGGGCTGGGGTGGCACCAGCTCCTGTCCCCAGGGCAATCCCGGGCGGAAGTGGCACCTGCCCCTGTCCCCAGGGCAATCCCCTGCTGGGGTGGCACCTGGCCCTGTCCCCAGGGCAATCCCAGGCTGGGGTGGCACCTGCCCCTGTCCCCAGGGCAATCCCGGGTGGGGGTGGCAGCAGCTCCTGTCCCCAGGGCAATCCCGGGCTGGGGTGGCAGCATCCCCTGTCCCCAGGGCAATCCCGGCTGTTTCAGCGGGACACAGCACAGGGCGATGTGTCCATGGGTGCCTTCTCTCGGCAGGGAGCGAAGTTCCCGTGGGAGAGCGCAGCCACTGGCCGGGAGGTGTGTCCCGAGGAGATCTACGGGGCCCAGGAAATCCACGTCACCGGGGATGTGCTGATGGCCTTCGAGCAGTATTACTGCACCACGCAGGTAAAGGGAGGGTGGCCCGGTGGCAGGACACCTGGGCACTGTCACTGTCCCTTCCCTGAGGAGCTCTGCTCTCTCTGCTCCGCAGGCTCCCTCCTGCAGCCCTGCCTGCTCTGTCCTTGCTCCTGTGGGCGCCTCAGCATCCTGTTGGCTCAAACCAGGCCAGTCTTTCCTCCTGCTCCTCCACCTCCTCAGAGCTCCTCTCCGTCCTCCTGCTGGCTTTGGGTCTGGTGGAGTCTCCCTCATGGCCCTGTTGTTCCCCCAGGACCTGAAGCTGTTCCGGGAGGAGGGGGGCTGGGAGCTGGTGGAAGCCGTGGCTCAGTACTGGTGCAGCAGGATGGTGTGGAGTGAGGAGGAGCAGCTCTACCACATCAGAGGTACCTCTGCCATGGGAATGGGGTGGAAAGCAGAGGCTTGGAGCCACCTGGTCTGGTGGAAGGTGTCCCTGCCCATGGCAGGGGGGTGGAATTGGATGGGGAAACCCAAACCACCCAGGGATTCCATGACTTGAAGGTCCCTTCAGGATGCCCTGAGGATGAGGTGCCTGCATGCACAGCCAGAGCTGCATCCCGGGCTGTTCCTGCTTCAGCACTGTCACTGTCCTCACGTTAATTAAAGGGAGGGGACTAAAATCAGTTTAAAGGACTAAGGATAATTTACTTTTTAAATAAACATCAGTCTCAGAGGCTGTGAGATTTTGAGGCAGCGAGCAGTTGGCCATAGCTCAAGATAATGTCAAGTTCTTTGTTACAAGACAATATACAACTTTCTAATCCAGTGGACTGTTGCTACAGAGTATGTTTTGCTTTTCTAACCTGTCACCTTTACTTTTACTGCAGTGTGGATACTTTTAACCAACAGGCTGTTATTACAAGTACACACACACTTCTATTGTATCATCTAAACTCTTAACCTGTTCTATACAATTACACTCTGAAGGTTATAAACCCTTCACCATTTTATCAACAGTTTCTCACTTACTTAGGGCTTATTCTTACTTATAACTATAGAAGCATGAGTTGATGATTTTTCTACTTAATGTCTGCATACTTTATTTTTACATCAATCCAAGCTCCTTCCAAGGCTGCAAATTAAACCTTTTTGAGTCTGTGGAATTTTCTATTTTTCCATTTCCCACGTGCATTGAGCATCCCGCTGGAAGTGTGGGATCTGCCAGCAGGATCCAGAGGGGCAGCAGGGTCCCCTTCCCCCAGCCATGTCCCCAGGGAGGGGCCCAGGGCCAGGGCAGCCCCTGGGTGTGCTGGGGTGCCAAGTGTCCCTCGTGTCCCTGCAGGTGTCATGCCCCCAGACGAGTACCACAGCCATGTGGATAACTCTGCTTACACCAACGCCGTGGCCCGGCGCAGGTAACCTTTGGAATGACTCCTGGGGGCACAGCCTGGCTCTCTGCTCTTCCACTCTGCAGGGACGGGAGCAGTGGGGCTCCCGAGGGGATCCTTCCTCCCTCTCCTCACCCCCTCTGCAGGCAGAGGAGGAGTGGGGGCTCCCCCGGCTCCTCCAACCTCTTCAGTGCCCTCGTGAGGCTGAGAGGGATCTCCATTCACAGCAGGGCTTCTCCCTTGGCATTCCTTGGGGTGTCTGTGCCGGTGGCCGGCCGGAGACACCCACAGCCAGGGAAAGGAGCTCCTGGTTCCGTGATGGAAGCTGTTAGCCCTGGCTCAATCTCTGCCCCTTGGTCTCCCACAGCAGCTTTTTTCTTGCAGCTCCTTCTGTCCCCTCTCTCCTCTCACCACCACCCATCTCTGATATAAAACCCTGTTCCTCCTTCTTTCCAGCTTAAATTTTGCCACTGACTTGGCTCGGGACCTGCTGCTCCCAGCGCCAGAGGAGTGGGAGGACCGTGCCAGGAAAATCAAAGTGCCCTTTGATGAGGAGAGGAAATATCACCCTGAGTACGATGGCTACAGCCCAGGTGAGCAGGGAGGCAGTGGCAGCAGCCCATGGAGGTGGCTCAGCCCATGGATCACACTTTTAACCCCAGAAGGATCAGAATTCCAACTGGGTCAGACTTGGGGATGGCAGAGGAGGAGTCTCTGCTGTTGCTGCAGTGCAACAAGCTGGGCTGGGGTGGTTTTCCTGCCTCGCTGGATTGTTTCCCATCAGTGGGCTCCAAAACTTAGGAAATTTGGGAACTGTCTGAGCAGCCCTGTCCCCAGGTGAGCCGGTGAAACAGGCAGATGTGGTGCTGCTGGGGTTCCCACTGATGCATCCCATGAGTGCCGAGGTCCGCAGGAATGACCTGGAGATGTACGAGCCCGTCACCGACCCGGCCGGGCCAGCCATGACCTGGGTGAGCACAGGGCAGAGCCCAGCTGGGATTCCCCCTGGGAGGGGTGCTGTGGGGCTGGGATGTGCCCTGGAAATGCTCGCTCTGGATGGAAGGGTGGGGAGGTGGAGCTGCTCCATGGCGCTGTCACCGTTCCTGCTCTGGCAGAGCATGTTTGCCGTGGGCTGGCTGGAGCTGAAGGAGCTGCAGAGAGCCCGGAGCCAGCTGGAAAAGTGCTTCAGCAACATCACGGAGCCTTTCAAGGTGAGTGCAGGGGCTGCAGATCCCTCCTGCTCCCAGGCAGGTGACAGTGGGATTGAAAGCCACAGAACTGCCTGGAGCATCCCAAATCAATTCCTGCGTCATCTCTTTCTCCGGCTGGTCAGGTCTGGGTGGAGAACTCGGATGGGTCGGGAGCTGTGAACTTCCTGACAGGGATGGGTGGATTCCTGCAGGTCATCCTCTTTGGCTTCACGGGGTTCAGGTGAGACCTGTTGTGCCACTTTTAACTCCCAAGCAGCCACTTGTCCCTTGAAATGTCCCTGTTTGGCTGGAGCGAAGTTGGGAACAGGTAAGAGGCTCGTGACAGGTCCCATTTGGGAAGCAAAATGCCATTCCCTAAGCCTGTTCTCTGCTTCAGCAGCAGCATCCTCCTGTCTCCTTTGGATGTGGTGAGGAAACACCTCCTGCAGCCTCCCTGTGGCCTCCCTGCTCACACGGGGCTCCGGGAGCCTCCCTGGAGCGAAGTGCTGAGCAGGCATCGCCTCAGCTTTAAAATATCCTGGGAAAACACGGAGCTGCTCATGTAATTTCAGAGCCCTGGTGGTTTCCACCCTGGAGCCACCGTCTCTTCAGCCTATTCCTGGTTTAATTGAGGCTGGATCAAGCCTTTTGATTCCCAGTGAAAACTTCCAGCCCTAACCATGTGTTTTCACTCCGCGTGTGTGGCCAGAGCTGCTGGGAAACCCGCCCCATTCCCTGGCGGAGCTGGGTGTGAGCTGCTCTATTCCCAGCTGGAAATCTGGGCTTTGGCCAGGCTGGGAGGTCTCCACGTGCCCAGTGTGTGCTGGGTCAGGCCCCTGGTGGCACAGGCTCACACCACAGCCTTGGGGCTCTGGCCACATTCCAGAGGTGGCGGTGACATTGCGCAGCCACGCTCCCGCCGTGGGACACGGATCCTGTGCAGTGCTGGGGTTCCCCAGGCCCCCAAACCTCCCCTGAGCCCCCTCCAGCCCCTGAAGCCCTCTCAGCCTTCTAGAGCTGGTGGTGGAGAGCTCTGGGGCGCCAGGGTTTGGGCTGGGGACAAGAGGGGCCCTTGTTTGTCCTCGCCCAAAGCCAACGCCCACACAGACAGCTTGGCTTGGCTCGGGGCTGGAGGGAGAGCTGGGATGTTTGTTCCATTGTTTCTGGGGAAGGAACACTGCTGGGGATACAGAGCAGACTGATGAGGTGATTAAAAGATGGTTTATTTATTGCAACATCAGCCTCTTGGAAGGCTGAGACCTACATTGAATGCCATCACATCAGAAGCAGTTTTAATTTTAGTTACAATGTCTTTTATATATTTCTTATCATATCTTCTATATTTCTTAATCAGCTACTTCTGCAAAGCTCACTAGGATCTTCACAAACCGACCATTAATTTTTCATCATTGCTACAAATGATAGCAAATTGCTACAAATCATTGCTACATTTTACACCATTCTGCTGCAATGTGCTTCTTTTTATCCAGTCACACAACTCTACAGAGGCTCATTGCTGGAGCTCCTACTTCTTGCCAAGTTATATTGCTAGACTTTAAAATTTTCTGCTATCTTGCTTAACGTATTTATTCACTTCCATGAGGCATATTTCTGCTTGAACTAGAAATCTTTATTCTTACTTGGTGTCTGTTTCACTTTTCTGTTCTAAACCTCCAAGGCTTAGGTCAAACACTGCATCCATCTCCATCTCTGAGCCTTGGGAGCTCTCTGTGCCTGCATTTCCCCCGGAGCAGCCCTGCTGAGCTTCCAGCCCTGCATCCTGTGGGAGCTGAGGGTCCCCTGCCCTGAGAGGAGGAGCAGGGCATTCCCCAGGCTCTGAGCCGGGGCAGGAAACTGGGCTGCATTTTTTAGTTGTGAAATCTGACCTCGTGGAAAGCCCCGGCCCCGGCTGTGGAGCTGGGATGGGATGGGAATGTCTGGGGTGGGCTGTGGGATCATGGCTCCAGCAGTTCCTCACCAGGTGCTCCATCAGAGTGTTCAGGATTTGCCCAGAGAGCCGTGGATGCACTGAGCACCCTTCCAGAGCCCTCTGGTGTGCATGAGGGGTGATGCCCAGAGAGTGGCTGCTCCCTGGCCCCGAGCTGGGCTCCTCTGTGGCTCCTGCTCTTCCCACCCTGGCTGCTCCTGCCTTTCCAGGATCACGAGGTCTCGCCTCCTCTTCGATCCCACCTTTCCCGATGGTATCACCAAGCTGGAAGTCTCCAGCATCTCCTACTTGGGCAACAAACTGGAGGTCAGCATCACCGGGGAGGAGATCAGGATGGAAGTGACTGAGACCTCCCGGGACCCTCCGGCACCTCCGCTGGAAGCTGTGCTGGCGTCGGGACAGCGCTTTCCCCTGGGGGAAGGTATGGCCTGCGTCTGCTCCTGGCAGCAATTCGGGCAAGGAACCACTCCCATAACTCACACAAAGCTTTTGTGCTGCAGGGCAGAGTGTCTCCTTCCCCACAGCCCCCGGGTGGATCCAGAGGTCGCCCAGCAGGATCCCCTAAAGCCTGACTGATCCGGGTGCTGCCCTCTGGAGCAGCAGAGCCGGGATGCTGCTGCAGGGGGAAGGGAACACTGGGTGGAAAGGGGGTGCCAGGCTGTGCCAGGAGGCCTTTGCCGCCCCAGGACTGTGTGTGCCACCTGTCCTTGTGGCCCCAGGGGGTCAGTGGCTGAAGCTGTCACCATGGCTGGAGCTGTCACCATGTCTGGGCCCCCCACTCCCCTCCACACATCTCTTACTCAGCACACAAGAGGAAACCAAGCCTGAAAATGACCATTTCAATTGTGTTTGCTGAACACCCACGAGTTGTTTATGCTCTCAACATGTTTGTGTGTCTAAGGAAGCCCATTCCTCACTCCAGGATCCTGACTCCAGCTCCTCCAGCATGTCCTGCCCCTGGTCCTTGCCTTCCCCATGTGTTGCTCTGTGGGCTCAAAGGGCTGTGGAGGCTCAGCCAGTGCTGTTTCACCAGATGAATGATGTTTTGGCACTAAATATTACTCCAAAATATGCAGCTGAAAGCTTTTTAACCCCGTGTGGGCAGCACACAGCTCCACTCCTGTCATTTGGTGTGTAACATCCCTCACATGTCTTTAAACCCTTGTCTACACTATTCCCACTCTTTTCAAGCAGTTCTGGAGTTAAATCCTTTCTCATTTGGCGTCTGAAGGGCTGCAGGATGACATCTGTGGTGTTATCCTGTCAGATGGTGACAAGGGCAGCGTTTTTCCATGCCTGAGCAGCCTCGGGGCGAGCAAAGAGCTGCTGTGGCTTTGCTCTGGGACGCAGTTTTTGGTGTCCCAGGAATCCCAAGGAGTTCCCCTTCCTGCACAGGGTGGGCACGGTACCCCCAGCCCCTCTCTCTGGGCTGCCCAGCCTCCTCCCCTGCCCACCCTCCCTGTCCCCTGGGAGGGAGCAGGGAATGCCGGAGGCGTTCCCTGCCCCGAGGGGTCTGTCCCGGCCAAGCCAACCCCAGGAATCTCGGCCCGGGTTATAAAAAGCCCCGCGGCTGCTCCGTGCCCCGAAGCATCTGGGAATGCTTAGGGCTGGAGCAGGGACTCTCCCGCTGCCGTGTAATTAGTGTAATTACTCGGGTGCTGCCAGCCCTTCATTAGCGGCAGCTCTTGGCACGCCAGAGGGACCACGCTGTCCCCAGCCCTGTGCACCGGGATTGGGATGGGGCTGGGATACAGGGCTAGCTGGCAGTAAAGGGGGTTTAGCCCAAAAAAGAGATCCTTTAGTCCCAAAATGAGCTGTCTCCAGCCCAGGCACGGAGAGCAGGGAGCACTGGGAGTGCTTCCCAACCCCCCCTGTCCTGGCTGGCATGGCTGGGGATGTCTGTGTTGCTGTCATGAGTCTGCAGGTCTCAGCTCCATTTGGGACACCCCCTTTGCTTCATCCCAGAGCCCCAGCAGCATCTCTGCTTCCTCCCCTCCTCAGTCCTGGGGCCAAAGGTGGCCCTAAAGGCTGTGGGAACAATGGTGTCTCCTGGCTGCCAGGAGCTCCATCAGAGCCAAAAATCCCAATTTATGTTTTCCCTTTGGCACCCCCCTGCCCCTTTCCACAGGCAGAAACTCGGGCTGTGTGAAGCGTTTAATGATTTAAATAGCGACCGCGGAAGCTGGGGCTCCACACGGGAAAAGGGGAGGTAAAAAAACCCACAGGATAAACAAAAATAACTGGGGTTGGGGAGCGGGGTGGCACACAGGGGTGGTGGCCTTTTGGGGGGGCCACCAGCGGCGCAGAGGAGGTGCCAGCAGCCCCTCACCCTGGTCACTGCTCCTCATCGTCGCTCCCGCTGAACTGGTAGGTGAAGAATCCAACAGACTCCTGGGCCAGCTTGGAGAGGTGGATGACCCCGGTGACAACGAGGGCACCGAGCAGCAGTGGCAGCAGCACGCTGCCCGCCATGGCCAGGGCGTTGTAGCACCGCGCCTTGGAGCTGAAGTGCCGGGCAGCTTCCACGTCCCCGGCCACTTTCCTGTCCCGAGCCTGCAACAGCCGAGGAGAGACACTTCCCTCAGCCCCTTCCCAAAGCCCTTCTCTCCTCCCCTTTCCTCATCCCTTCTGTCAGTCCCTTCCCTCATCCCTTCCCAAAGCCCCTTCCCTCATCCCCTTTCCTCAGTCCCTTCCCTCAGCCCCCTCTTGCAGCTCTTTCCCACAGCCTTTCCTGCACCCCCTTCCTGCAGCCCCATCCTGCTCCAGGGCTTTGTCCCCCTGGCAACCCACAATCCATCCATCCATCCATCCATCCATCCATCCATCCATCCATCCATCCATCCATCCATCCATCCATCCATCCATCCCAGGCTGCTCCTGCTCCCCTCCAGTCCTGCATCCTTTCCCACTTGTGCTTTCCTTCCTGCTCCATCCAGAGCCTCTCTGGCTCCAGCTCCTGCCTGTCCCCATTTTTCTATCCCAGCCTAACCCAGCTGGAGCTGAGGTTTTCCCTCCTGCTTTCTCCAGAGCATCTCTGACTCAGATCCCTGCTTGCTCCCATTTTTCCACAGTTGGAGCTGCTCCTGCAGGAGCGGGGTGGTGAAATCACAGCCCCCATGGCCCTTTTTAGGATCAAGCAGCGCTCCTCGGGTGGTGGGCAGGGGGCTGTGGTTATCCACGGCTGTCCCACAGCCTCCCAGGAAAAGCAGGGAGGCTTCACCAGCGGCAGGGATTCTCCCTGCGGGGAGTGTTGGGATCGGCCTGGAGTTATCCCAAGCGCTCGCCGCCTCCCCGGCCATCCCTCCTTGGCACTCCCGGAGCCCCGGGCGCCCCGGTGCCGCCGCTCCCGTACCTTGACGGCGAAGGCGAGCGCCACGAAGCCCAGGCAGCAGAAGTTCATGTAGAGGGTGTTGAAGATGGCCCACACCAGGTGGTCGCGGGGCGCGGGGGCGGCGGGGGGCCACCTGTCCTTCGGCCGCTCCTCCCGGGGGTACGAGGTGTCCATGGCCACCGCGAGGGACAGCCGCGGCTCCGGCAGCCTGGCGGGAGCGCGGCGCTTTTATATCGGCGCTCCGCTAAATATAAACCCGGGAAATTACAGCCCTGGGGGACGCGGTTGTCCCGCAGGCCGGCCTGGGAGAAAGGCTGCCCACGGGCTTTTAATAGCCAGCCTTCCTCCCGGGATGAGGAGGAGCGCGGGAGGCTCCAGCGTGACTCTGGCACCGCAGGAGGGTCGCTGCAAGGCGGAGCCCAGGAGCTGCACGGCGCTGGCTGGCACAGGTACCCCCAAACCCACCTCTAGGTGCCCCCAAACCCACCTCCAGGTACCCCCAACCCCAGCCTCCAGGTACCTCCAGGGCTGCAGGGTGGGGGTGTGGGCAGCCAGAACACATGGAGGGGCTTTAATTTCCTTCTCCTGCCATCTCCAATGCGAAAAACACGTTTACTCTCTTGTGAAAACTGTAAAAGTTTAATAAAGGATAGTAGGTGATAAGGAGCACAGAGTAAAGATTATGGCTGGGCGTGTCTTGGTACTCAGTTAAGAGCATGCTGTTATCTTCGCAGACACTTCTTAAACACTTTTTTTCTTATATCAGCCTGTCGTATATTTATAGACTCTTGTGTATAGTAAACTTCTTTCTTAAACTAGTTTACGTA
Source organism: Passer domesticus (assembly GCF_036417665.1). NCBI lineage: Eukaryota > Metazoa > Chordata > Aves > Passeriformes > Passeridae > Passer > Passer domesticus. Next base: position 53,443,680 of record NC_087479.1, read on the forward strand.
TATTAAGAATTGCTCAGTATGACTCTTTTTTGGTTTTACTTTTTTAGAACGTGTATTTTTTGGTTGTGGTTTTAGGGTTTTTTATTACTGTTTTTAGTTTTGGCTCTTGCCCACACTGTCTTCAGACGGTGAGTGTTGATAGTTGGTATATCTGTAAGCAAGTGTCTTTTTTATGTGTTTATTGGATGTTATCTCATCTAAGCAGGCATTTTAACACAAGTATGCTTATACTGGCTGTTTTACTACTATGACCAAGCTTAATTAACAACAGAAATAAAAACTATATCTTTAAAAGTTAATCTATATCTTTACAGTAAAACTATAAAGTAAAACTATATCTTTAAAGTAACAAAGTTACTTTAACACTACACGTATAAAATCCATTTTAATACTTGCGAAAAGCCGATATTATAATATGTATCTATAACATCCAAGATGTTGGGAAGAAACTTCCCTGGGATTTGGGCTGGAAGCGCCCTGCTCCGCGGCAGGACGGAGGCAGGGAGAGGAGCAGGAGGAGGAGGAGGACGCCACAGAGATTCCCGAGGGCTCTCTGCGACATCCCGCGGCGAATGAGGTGACAGCGAGGGCGTTTGGCGTCCATCGGTGGCAGCGGTGAGGGACAGGTGTGTCACAGGGGCCAGGAGGGGTGTGAGCAGAGCAAAGGGCGGTGGGGGCTGTCCCCTGTCCCCACGCCCCAGCCTCCGCCCCGTCCCCTCCCGGGCGCTGCGGGCAGCGAGGGGACCGGGGTCACCCCCTTGGGGACCGGGGTCACCCCCTTGGGGACCGGGGTCACCCCTTCCCGGGCACATTTTGGAGGCGGGAGCACCCCGCGGGTGGGGCCAGGCGCTGGTCAGAGGCCCCTGAGCGTGGATATGGCGATGGCGGCGATGATGATGAAGATCACCAAGGCGACGGCGACCACCACGGAGCAGATGATGTTGGCCACCCTGGCGCGGTCGCCGTGGCGCCGAGCACCCTCCAGGTCCCCCAGCACCTTGCAGTCACGGGCCTGGGGGGCAAGCGGGGGGCTCGGGGTGTGTGGGACACCGGCTGGGGGGGCCAAGCCCCCCGGTTGTGCTGGGACCCCGGGGATGTGTCACCCGGGGCACGGGGCGAGGCCACCGGGGGGACCCCGCGGTGCCGGCACTCGGGGGGACACGCGGCTTTGGGGGTCCCGGGGTGGGCTGGCATCGGGGTTGGGAGACCAGACCGGGGGTCCGGGATGGGAGAGGCGTTTGGAGGGAGGCGGGGTGGGTGTCAGGGAGGGCTGGGGGTGCGGGCACGGCTCTGGGGGATCCCCGGGTGACGGGAGGGTCCCGGTCGGGGGTCCCGGGTCGGGCTGGGTGGGAGCTCCGGGGTTGGGGAGGGAGCCGGGACACGTCGGGGGAGGGAAGCCCTGGGAGGGGCTGGCTGGGGGTCAGCCTGGGTGGGGGTCCCGGGGCCAATCAGGGTTAAAGCCGGGGGTCCCCTCCCTCACCTTGATGGAGAAGACGAGCGGGGGGAAGCCGAAGCAGCCCAGCCCGCCCAGCGCGCACCACAGCAGCACATTGAACACCGACCAGAGCACGTAGTCCCGGGGCTGCGGCTCCGAGCGGGGGCCGGGGGCCGCCGCCCCCCAGCCGGAGGACTGCAGTGGGATGGACACGTCCGCCTGCCTGGGCTCCATGGCCGGGAATGAACGCCTGGAAGGGGAAGGGAGCGCGCTCAGGGCGGGGGAGCGGCCCCGCACCGCCCCGAGGAGGGAGGGGGGCACGGCCCTCGGGGACCCCCACCCCACCCACCCTGGGGTGCAGGGCAGCTCTGGGGACCCGTGGGGGGCTTAAAGGGACTTGGGGGAACCCTGAGGACTCCGAGGGGACTTGTGGGGTGTTGGTGATGTTGGAAATTATCTAAATTTTAATTTTTTTTTAATGTAACATCAGTCAGGAATTTGTTCGGCTGTGCCAAGAGGGAGGGGAATTCTACGTTTTTCTTCGAAAGACTGTTCAGAGGGCCGATGATCTGAACATCCAGAGATTGGGAGAAGCCAGAAGGCCATTAGCAAACATTAGGGAACATTAGCGACCATTAACCAACATCACCTCCCTGTCCGGGAAATTAATCGTCGAGAGAAACCGAAAAATGAGGAACAAATTAGCATCAGAGGCGAAGGGATCAAGAACCCAAGAACCCATAGGAGATCTAATACTAAGAATTGTAATTCTTAATTGTCATTTCAGACCGGTGAAGGAGAATTTCTTTGGGTTTTGTCTGTGTAGATATGGGAAACATCATGTGGATGGGAATGCTTTCCACCTCATGTCCACGCCAGGACAAAGTCATGCCTCATTCTGGAGGGCTTTTATTCTCCTCCCGAGTTTTGGTGGCAGGAGGGCTGCGGGGAGCTGTCCATGGCAGCCTGGAGTGGTCAGAGATGTGAGGGAGGGAGGCTTTGCCTGTGACTCTTTTGGGTTGTGAAAGGGTCAATTTTTTCCATGTTGGCCTGTGTGGGGCTGCCCTTTGGATTTGTGCTGGAAACTGTTGATAAAAACAGGAAGGAGGAAGCGGGGATCTTGGAGCAATGGCCTTTGTTGGCCTGAGTTCCATTGGCTGTGCTGGTTTTGGGCAGGCCAAGCCTAGGGCTGGGCGGGCAGCACATTCCCATTGCAGCAAGGAGCCCGTGTTTTCCGGGAAAAAAGCAGAGCAGAAAATGATTCACCAGAGGCTCGGTGCCAGGGATCCTGCAACAAATATCCGCTGTGTTTGTCAGTGGGATTTCTGAACCCTTACGAGTGTGGTGCCTTGGCAGGAGCCCCGTGTTGGTGGGGAGAGGGAAAAGCAGCTTTTGTTCCCAGCTTTGGGGGCCCTGCCGAGGGCCAGGAGTGCAGAGGGGAAGGGGGAGGCCAGGCCAGCTGCAGGGCTGAGGCTCTGCCAGATGTGCTGGGGCCGGGATTTCCCGTGTCCCTGCCGGGGCCAGGCAGGGAGCGACAAGGGAATGACACGGGAGTGACACGGGAGTGACACATCGAGGATCCCGCCCTGCCAGCCAGCACCAGGGGACACTGGTGCTCGGTGTGACCACAGCTCCCTCCCCTGTGGGATGAGGAGAGAATCTGGAGCACAAACGTGAGGGAACTGCTGGGCTGGGGTGAGTTTGATAGCGAAAGCAAAATCTGCGTGTGCCAGCAAAGGGAGATCGGAATTCATTCCCTGCTTCCTGCTGCAGCTGTGCCCAGGCAAACCGGGCTCCAGGCAAGGGGGATGGGGGCTGTGAGGATCACAGCAGGATCCCTGTCGTGTTGAGGGTCTCCAGGATGAGGGAAGTGATGAGAGTCTTGACTCCGTGTTTCAGAAGGCTGATTTATTATTTTATTATATTATATTAAAATGCTATACTAAAGCTATACTAAAAGGAATAGAGAAAAGATACAGACAGAAAGCTAGAAAAGAATGAAAAACAAAAACCTGTGACAGACAGAGAGTCCTACCAAGCTGGCTGTGATTGGTCATTAAGTAGAAATAACTCCCATGGCCCAATCAAAGATGCACCTGTTGGTAAACCATCTCCAGAACGCATTCCACAGCCATCAGATAGTTATTGTTTGCATTTCTTTTCTGAGGCTTCTCAGGAGAAAATCCTGGGAAAAGGATTTTCATAAAATATCCCAGTGACAGACCCCAGCTCACCTGGCTGCAGGGGGAGACATGGGATCCAGCCTTGGTGGGACGAATGGGGATGGAGCCACAGACCCCACCGGCCCCTTCCCTCTGGGAGCCTCTCCAGCCCTGCTGGCCCTGCTCATCCTGCTCAAGCCCTTGGCACGTCCTGCCCGCCAAAGCCACCTCACCCTCGGCTCTGCTTGCTGCCAGCCCCTCCGGAGGGCTGGTGAGGATGGGGCGCTCCTGGTGACACCCCGGCAGGGAGCAGGTTCCGCCCTCACCCTGGGTGTGACCCTTCCAGGAGCTTCACTCCCCGTATGGATGCAGCATCCAGGTCCACGGCCCCCGGGGTGTCCCCTGAGCGTTGTCTCCATGATGAGGGACAGTTTCCACCTCCCCCAGGCGCATCCCACCGGCTGGCAATGTTTTTCACCCCCGTCAAGCTGCTCTAGAAGAAACCGCAAACCACATCCCCATGATACGAAACCAAGACGGGGCAAAAGTGAAAGAAACTTTATTTCAGGAACGAGGGTTTCTCTGAACCAGGCGCTCCCCCCCAGAATTATTGGGAGGCAGCTGGGGCTCCAGGCCCAGAGCGAAGCAACAATCAGGCTGCGGCAGGCTTGGGGGGCTCGGCTGCTCTCTGGGGAGCCCTGTCCGTCCCCAGGCAGCTCCAGGGAGGGCAGCCAAAGGCTCCGGGTGGGGAGGGACAGGGACAGGAGAGCAGCAGGCTCCGGGTGAGGCACGTGAAATGTCGTGGATTGTCGCAGCCCCGGGGAGGGAAGCAGAGCCCGCGGGGCAGGGAGGGCATTAAGTGGGGCCGTAGCCGTACCCATACCCGGGCGGGGGCCGGCTGAAGACCCCGGTGACAACCAGGCAGACGACGACGATGACGATGATGACGATGGCGATGTTGATGACCAGGGCTGTGATGTTCAGGCACTTGGCCGTGGAGCCGTAGCTCAGGGCCCCGCTGTAGTCACCCAGCACCTTGCGGTCCCTGGACTGGGGACAGGCAGAGGCAGGGTCAGGGGGGATTCCCGGGGGGCTCAGGGCTGTGGGAGAGGCGCTGGGGGCTCCAGACCGGGCTGAACCCCACCCAAAACACCGGCGACACCCTGAGGTGCTGCTGCCCTCCGTGCCCCAAACCCCTGCTGTCTGCAGAGCTGTCTGTGGGCTCCGTGGCCCGTGAAGAGGGGACGCTGTGGGGTCCCTGGGGCACCCTCTGCCCTGGGATTTGTGGGGTTGACGGGTCACCCCACAACCCCAGTGGGATCCCCGGGGGGGCATCCCGGGCTGGGGGCTCACTGGGCGTCCCTGAACCCCGGGACTCTCTGGGGTCCCCCCGGGCCCCCCACCCCCGCTGTCCCCCCGTGCTCCCCACCTTGACGGAGAAGACGAAGGCCATGAGGCCGAGGCAGCAGAAGTTGCCGTACAGGGTGGTGAACAGCGACCACACCAGGTGGTCCCGCGGCGGCGGCGGCGGCGGCGTCTCCTCCACCAACACCGCGGTGCTCCGGGACATCTCCTCCATGCCCAGCTCCCCCGGCAGCACCTCGTAGGGCGGCAGCTGCGGCTGCATGGTCGCGGGCTCGGGGACAGCGGCGGCGACACCTGGGGCTGGCGTGGGGCTGCGGGAGCTGGAGGCACCGAGGGGCGGGCGCTGCGCCCGCGGTTTCGTTTCCTCGAGATTTAGGAGGGAGCGGGAACAGACCGCCCCTCCCGACGCCCCTGTAAGGGCTCGGGAGACTCCTCCTGGCCGGCGGGGCAACCCCGGGCCCCATTTCCTCGTTCCCTGTTTAATCTTCACCCCTTTCCCCGCTGCTTTTGTTACCCCTTTGCTGCCGGCTTCCTCCCTTGTCTCCACCTCTGCTCGTTCTTTGCCCTCTTTTTGCTTCACCGTTTCCTTTCCCTTTTCTTTCTTTACCCCCTTGTTTCCCTGCCCTTTTCCTTGTCCCCTTTTTTGCCCCCTATCCTCCCTTCATCCTTTACCCCATTCTTTCCCTTTTTTTTTTTTTAGTATGTTGTCCCTTTCTTCCCTTTTCCCCCGTTTTGTCCCTTCTTTGCCTGCTTCTTTCCTTACGCTGTTCTCTCCTCCCCCTTTCTTTTTTTCCTCACTTTCCCCCCTTTCTTTGCCCCCTTCACTGCCCCTTTTTTCCCCTGGCCCCATAATTTTCCCCCTTTTCTTTCCCTTCTTTCCCTCTTTCTCTGTCCCTGATCCCTGCAAAATCCCCGAATCCTGCTGGAGCCCGAGCCCACCTCCATCTCCCACAAGCACAGGGCTGAGGCCAGGAGGTGCCACTTTTTGGGGGTGCCATTTGGGATCCCCGGAAAGCTCCGGCTGCTGCCCGGGGCTGCATCCCCTGTCAGCCTTCACGGTGTGAGAGTGCTTGGACTGTGTGAATGCACCGGAATCCGCTGGATCCTGGAGCCTTCTCCTGGCAGCTCAGGGAGTGTTTCTGATTAAATAAAACGAACAAGCATGGCCCCGCCCTGGAAATTGGGATTTGGTTTCTGGGAATCGCAGCCCAGGGCATTGGTGCCCTCTAGTTTCCCCGGCCGTGAGGGTATTTTTTCCCTTAATGACGGATTTCTCCCGTGGTTTCTGCCCTAGCCCGAGCCGCAGCAGGGAGGGGCGCTGCCCCAACCTCTGGGATGGGAGAGGAGGGGAAAAGTTCCTGCGGATCCCGGAGCACAGCAGCGAGGATCCCGGGGATGCAGCCCCCGTGGGACGCGCAGCGAGTGGGAGGCAGCTCCTATGGGATCCCCGCAGCCAGCGGGGGATGCTCCCGGGGATCCCGGCACTCATCATCCCGGGGTTCCCGGCACTCATCATCCCGGGACGATCCCGGGGATCCTGGCACTCGTCATCCCAGGGTTCCCGGCCCTGATCCCGGCACTCATCATCCCGGGGATCCCGGCCCTGATCCCGGGGTTCCCGGTGGGGTCCGTGCCCGCGGGTGGCGCCCCCCTGCGGACCGGCCCGGGCGCTGCAGCCCCGCCGCTGCCGGGCGGGAACGAACCATCCTCGCCGCGAGGGGGGGGGAGATCGGGGGGCGACCCCGTCAAGGCCCGCGTCACCAACCGCGCCGACCCCTCCGTCCCCTCAGTACGGATGCCCCGTTCGGTTCCGCCTCGTCGCCGCCCCGCTCTCCCGCCGCGCAGGGCCGGGGGCAGGGCCCGAGGCTCGGCTCCCCCCGCGCCCCTCATGGCCGCGCCCGCGGCGCCCCGCGGGGCCGCCGGACCGTTGGCGTGGAGACGAGCGGCGCCTCCGCAGGCTCCGCCCTCGCCGCGCGCCCATTGGCGGAGAGCCCGCGGCGGGCGCGCCGCGATTGGCCGGCGGGGCCGTCGCTCCGGGGCGGGGGCGTGGCCGCGCGCGGCGCCCGCTCATTCATTCCCCCCGCGGGCGCGGCGCGGGGGGGCGATGCACCGGCGGGCCCGGGGCCGCCGAGCCCCGCTCCGAGCCCCGGCCCCACGAGCCGCAGCCGCCCCGCGGCCGGCCCGGAGCGCGCGGGCTGGACGGGCGGGGGGCCCCATGGGCCGGGGTTAGCCCGGCGGCGGTGGCAGCGGTAGCGACGGCGGGGGCGATGCGGGCGGCAGGATGCCGCGGCTCCCGGTGAAGAAGCTCCGGAAGCAGCTGAAGCTGCTGCTGCTGCTGGCGCTGCTCACCTCGGCCGCCTGGTTCACCTACCTGCACATCAGCCTGGTGCGCCAGGGCCGCGCCCTGCGCCTCCCCTTCGCCTACGGCAAAGGTAACGGGGGGCGGGGGGTGCCCCCGGCAGCCCTCGGAGCGGGGCTCGGGGGGCCCTGGGGGTCCCCTAGGGGTGGTGGGTGTCCCCCGGCACTCTGGAGCGCCTGGGGTTTGGGGGTCCCCAGGGAGAGCCGGGGGTCCCCCCCGCGCTGTGCTCTCGGGGCATCTGCGGTTTGGGGGTCCCCCAGGGGTTCGGGGGTCCCCCTGCCACGCTGGGGACCCGGAGCACCCCCCCTTTCCAGCGCTGGGTTTCTGTCCCGCGTCACCCGCGTGGGTTTGGGGCGAGCGGGATCCCTCCGTGGGCTCCGCGCCCCGGTGTTGGAGCTTCGGGACGAGGGGACACCCGGGAGGGCCCCCAAACCGGCCGGGACATTCACTGTCCCCCCCTCGAGCCGCTCCGTCCTCATTTTTCCACCCGCTGCCTTGGCTGAGATGACAAAGAGGCCATTTATAGGCGCTCGCCCTGCTGGAAGGGACAATCTCCTCTTTCCCATCCCTTCCCAACGCTCCCATCCTTTCCAACCCTCCCCATCCCATCCCGACACTTTCTCAGCCTGTACTTCTCTGCTGTAAAAACACCAAATTTCCTTTTTTCCTCCCTGCCTCGGGCAGGGTTCCGGGATGCTCCCCCGGGACAGGTGCCCCGGGGCTCGGTTCGTGTCCCTCGCTCCCGGTTTTCCCGGGCCAGGTGTCCCTGGGCTGCCCGGGGAGGCACAAATCCACTCGCAATATTTGCAGGGTGAAACTTGAGCCGCGGCGTTCTTGCCGGGACCGGCCTCGCCCAGCGCGTTTTGTCCTAAAAAAATGAGAAAGGGACGGGATTCGGAGCCCGTGGAGGCAGGGAAAGGCTTTCCCCGGGGGCTCCGAGCCGTCCCGGAGGCTGGCAAAGCCTCCCGGCTGGAAAACCCAAAGTTTCCGAGCGGAGCGGCAGCATGAGCCTGCAGATTTTTGGGCCTTACGGGAAAATCGGGATAATGGGAGCGAGCGAGGCAGGAAATGAGGCTGGGAGGGAGGGACGGGGGGGCACCGGGGGCTGCCGGTTCCCTGCGGGATCCTCCGGGCCGGGAAAGCCGCAGGGGCTGCCCGGTGGTCCCGGGGGGTTTCCCTGGGCTCCCACCGTCATTCCCAGGTGCTTCCCCTGGCCCTGCCTGGGGCAGAGGGGAAATGGCTCGGGATTGGGGTCCCCATCCCTGGGGACAGCAGGGATCGGGGTCCCCGCGGGTGCGGGGGGGAGAGCCGGGGTTTTGCTGCCGGCAGGATGCACAGGGGTGTTCCCAGGTGCTGAGCCTGGCAGGAGCCCATCCCTGCTCTCCCTGTGTGCCCTGCATCCCGGCCGGCTCCTCGGGATGCTCCAGGGGGAAGCCAGAGCTTGTGCAGTGGAAGGGAATGGCTGGGAATGCAAACTGGGAGTGGGGGGAGCTGGGATTTGGTGGAGAACGGGGTGTCTGGGAGGTGGGGAGAGAGATGGGAATGTACTTTGGGTGGGGGAGTGTTGCCCCTTGCACCTTCCCTGGCTGAGGTGTGGAGAGGTGGGGGATTCTCCGGGGAAAGCTGGATCCTGCTGGGATGCTCCTTGCACTGGGATTTTCCAGTGGGCCCCTAAAACCCAGGTGAAGGTGTGGGAAGGGCAGAGTTTAGGTCCCACTTGGCCTTTTTGGACATGAGGTGGTGGAAAGGGGTTGGGGAAGGGTTTGGCCATCTCATCCTGCTGCTGCCAGAGTGGGAGAGGCAGGGAGTGTTTTAGGTGGAAAAACATGGAATGTTTTGTGAAAAAAAACCCCAAAAAATCCCAAATAGGTCATAGGAAATGAACCATATTAAGGAAAAAAAAACTTGTTGCAAGGGTCTGGGGGAAGAGCATCACCCCAAGGGTCTGTGCACCAAGAGGAGTTTGGAGATGACTTTTGGATTTGGCCACCATGAGCCAGGACCTGTCTGTCAGTGCCAGCGGTGCTGCCCGGTTAATTAACAAGGAAAAAGGTTAATTACTCGTTAAACGGGATGTCTGGAGGCTGCAGGTGCAGGGCATGAGGACTTTAGGTAGTTTGGGAGGCTGTGAAGTGGGGAAGACCCAGCCAGGTGGGGCTGGGAGCACAGTGGGATTATCCCAGGGCTCGCCCAGCATTGGAGACACCTGGAGCATCCAGGGGCTGGGCTGGGAGCTGTGCTGGTCCCTGACAAAACACCCCGCCTTTTCCTCATGTTCTCCAAGTAGATAATTACCCTCCTCTGCCTAATTGAGCACACGGATTCCTCACTGGAAATAATGAGGCCATTACGGAGCTCTCCCGGCTGGAAACCGCGGGAGGCAGCGGGCTGGAAACGGGGATGCGCCAGGTGGGGAGGGAAAGGATGGAAAAGGAAGAAAGAACTGCTGGAAAAAGGATAATAAAGCCCTGAAGTGGCTGGCAGTGGGGGTGTGGGGCTGGGGGTTTGCTGGGATTTAGCATGGAGTGAGGTTGGAGGGGTTGGGGGAGCACGGGATGGGTGCTCAAGGGGGATAAAGCCAGTTCAGGGGTGAAGTGGGGCTGTCTCTGCCTGCTGGATATGGCATGGCCTGGGTCACCCCTCTGCCATGGTCCAGAGGGCTCCCAAACCCCCTGATCCCGAGGCAGCCGTGGGATGGATGCTGTGTGTCCTGTCCTGGGCTCTCCTCCCGCCAGGGACCTCTCTTTGGGGAGAGCAGGAGGGAGGAGGTTTGGGATGCTGTGTCCCTCTGGGATCCATCTCTGCAGATGCTTTGATTTTAATTGGGAGCCTGGAATGCTGCAGCCTGCTGTGGGGCTCATCCTTTTTGTCAGGCATGCCGGGAGCAGGTAGGGAAGGGGATGAGAAGAGCCCTTTGAAGATGAAGGGCAGTGGGATTTGGGGCTGGGCTGGGGGCTGCTTTTTCTTCTGCTGGCATCACCCTACTCTCCTATCCCTGCTGGGAAAGGCTTTGGGTGTCACTGGGGTCTTTTTTCCATATGGGAATCCCTTCCCAGACTGCCCCAGGCTCCATGTCCTGCTCCTCTGGGGTGCCTGATGGGGAAAAAAATGGCAACTGCCTGTTTTGGGTTTTTCAAAGGCACAAATGTGTCCCTTCAGAGGCACAAGTGGCTCTGAGCCACCCAGCCTGGCTGTGACCTACCCCCCTTGGCCCCCAGAGGGTCCCCAAAGCTGTCCCTTGGAGCCAGGGGAGGTGAGGGATGGCTTTTCCCAAGCACCAGGAGCTCTTTGCGTTAGTGTTTGGGATCTTTATCCTTCCCAGCACTGCCCTGGATCTCCCCTCCATCCCTTCCCTGTGCCTGCAGCTGGGGCTCTCAGAGCTGCTGCTTGGGAAGGGCTGAGCAGCCCCTGGGGTGTCGGTGGCCTTGGCACTGGCAGGACACAGGGATTTTGGCTGGGTGAGGAGCCAGCTGCTGGAAGAGCCTGGGAAGCTGGAACTGGGATGGTGACCCACAGGCAATGTGGAGCTCAGAGGCTGGAATGAAATGCACCCTAAAATTCCCAGCATTTCACGGTGACCTTCTCCAGAGGCCGCATCCCAGGAAGCCAAATCTTTGTGCTGAGGGCTGTGAGTTGAGCATCATCCCTGCTGGGATGGAGCTGGGTCTCGTGGGAGCTGCCCCAGCTCTTGGTGGGGCTGGGGGGCACTGGATGCACAGTCAGGGAGCCTGGGAGCTGTCCAGTCCTGGGAGGGATTTGAGATGCTGATTGTGAGCCTGGAAGTGCCGGAGCCGCCTCTCCTGGTGGGTGTTTGTCAGCTGGAGCGGTCTCATGGCAGCTCCATCGGCAGCCAGAGCCATTCCGCATCGATTTCCACGGCTCCAGCTGAGAGGGCTGCCACGGAGTGGGAAAACAGCAGCAGAGCAGTGGGGGAGGCAGCAAAAATCCCCCTCGCTGCTCCATTTCCCTCAGCAAGGCAGTGGCAGGTGCCAGCAGAGCCCGAGGGAGGCAGGGCAGCGCTGCCCAGGGACTGCTCCAGTGTCCCCACGGCCCCATTGGTGTCACCAGCTGTCACCCAGCCCCTGCCACCACCCTCTGTCCGGGGGGTTGTGGCAATCCCGTGTTTCTGTGGCACTGACGGGGGGGATCTGTGGTATTGATTCCTTTCTGGGTAATTATAATTACTTAGCACCTCGTTAGGAGGCTCCTGCTGGGATGCTGCTGCTCCCAGGGGGAAATTTTGGGGATGGAACCTCTGGGTTTAAGGAGGGTGCCGCCACCACCTCTGCTGCAGCTGTGTCGGGGTTTAAATGTCACCTCCCCCCCTGCACGTCGCAGGGCTTGGAAAAGGGCCAGGAGAAAAGCCGGCCTGGAAGAAAGGGGCTGTGTTTGGAGCTGGGGAGGAGGAGGCAGGAGGTGGGATGTGAAAGGCTCTCTGTGCTTCCCAGCGGAGTTACGGGGCCGGGATAACGGGATGCGCTTCTCCCATGGGAGGCATCGCTCAGAGCCCTGCCTGGGTCCCTCATGTCCGTGGCCTCCTCCTCAGGATGAGGATCCTGGCTGGAGGCTGCTGTGACTCAGAGCTGCTTTGTGCCATGGTTTGTGCTTCCTGCCCCCTCCTCGCTGCTCCCAAAGCATCAGTGTCAGTCCAGGGAAGAGCTTGTAGTGCTCCCACCCTTCCCTGAGCATCCCCATCCCACAGGCAGCAGGTCCCTGCTTGTCCTCACCTTCCCCTGTCCCTGTCCTGGCCTCTCTGGTCCTTCAGGGAGGCTGGCTGAGGGAATGGACAGCAGTGCTGCTGTGCATCCTGGTGGGATGCTGGGAGGAGCTGGAATCCTTCCTCCTCCTCTTCTCCTGCCTCTGAGCTGCTCCTCCCGCAGGGCTGTTTTTGGGACCCAAGTGGCTCGGGATTTTTGGGAGCAGTGATGCTCATTGGCACAAGGCACTGCCCATCCCCACCCCTCATCCCCATGGCACTGGTTCCCAGGTCCCCACAGCCTGGCCAGAAGCAACTTTACATTATGTAAATTGCCAGGGAATTGCATGGAAGCCCAGAAGCCTTTTCTGGAACGTTGCTGGTGCTTTTTCTCCTCCCTGGATGTGGGAGCTCCTCGGAAGGGATGGGGAGCAAGCAGGGGGCTCGTGGCTTTGGGACCTGAGAGCTCCAAGGATGAGCCTGCCCAGCTTGGATCCACTCCTGGTTTTTACCCACTTTAAATCAAATAATCTCCCACCAGCTCACAGAACTGACATGCAGGAAGGTGAAGCAGGATGGCCACATCCAGCCATCCCTGTGGATGCAGCCAGGGACGCTGCTGGCTCAGGTTGCCACCCAGGGAATTTTGTCCGTGGCAAATCCCACAGGATCCCACGGGAGGCAGGTTTATCTCCTCCGAGGCCGGGAGAGACTCCCTGAGCAGGCAGCACAGAGCCACTCCCAGCTCTGGGCAGGTCCCCTGGCAGCGCTGAGCTCCTCGTGGCCGTGGTGGATGCTGAGATCAGAGCTCTGGGAATGCGGGAATGCCGCTGTCCGTGTGTGCCGCGCTGGCTCCCGTCACCCTCCTGCCCAGGGAAGAGGGATGGCTGCGGGAATGGGGCTGGCCGAGGGGAGGGAGCAGCCTGGGGAGCTGCCAGGAGCGAGCTGGGGCTGCCAGGGGCTGAAGAATGGCCGAGAGCAGAAGAAGGGGCTTTAGAGCTTAATTTCCTGTCCCTGCCGTGGGGATGGGATTTGTGCTGCCATCTCCAAGGAGACGCCGGCTGCGCGGCCGCTGGAATACTAATGGTGAGGGAGGCGTGTGCCGGGGGGCTCCGGGCACCCCCAGCCCCTCCCTGGCTCTCAGGCTCTTCCATTTTGGGGAGTGGGAGCCCCCAGGACTTGCTGGTGGTGGGAAGGAGGGTGTGGAGGCACAGGGACATCTTTCCATACCCTTGGGAATGGGTCCGTGACCCCTTTCCCACAATTCCCATGCTGGGGGGTCACTGCTCGGTGCACCCTCATTGCACGTGTGGGTGGCTGGTTTTTGGGGAGCCACAGGCGTTTGTGGAGGTGGTTCTTGGACACCCACCTCTCCAAGCATTGCCTTGAGCTTCCCTTGGCTCTGGATTGAGCTGTGGATCCCCCTGGGTTTTGGGGATGGCAGAAAAAGAGGATGTTCCCCCCCACAAAGTAACATTTTCCAAGTCTGCCCCGTTGCTTTGGGGGAAGTGGGATAGTTTAAAATTCCCTGCCCAAGGAAAAGGAGCTGCAGAGGGGAGTCAAAAGTTGGGGATAATTAACTCAGCACAGTAACGAAGCTGATGGGTCTGGGAGCAAGGTTTTGATGTGAGTGTGATTTTGAAGAGGGACTTGGTTTGAAGGATGATGTTTGGGGCTGGTGTGCTCTTGGCAGAGCTGCGGGATGCTTCGGGAGAGCTGGGATTTGCAGGGGCAGGAAGCAGGGATGCATCCCTGAGGATGGAAGGGGAGCAACACCCCAACAGCTTATCCCAGCATCTCTTATGTAAAGGGCTGGGAGGTGTGGGGGGTGTAATTAAACCTGCTGCTGCTGCAAAGCTGCTTAGTGCACACGGAATGAGGGGAACTGCAGCCAGGACCCCCCAAGTCACCCCCTTTCCGTGTCCCTGTCCCCCAATTCCAGCAGCTCCCCTTCCCGGTGCTGGGTAGAGCGGTGTTCCCAGAAGAGGTGTGGGTGGGGGGCTGTGGTGTGACCTCCTGTGCTCCCCTGGCAGATGGAGAGAGGCCGGGGGAGGTGACGGATCCCGCGAGGCGGCCGGCGGCCCCGGCGCGGCGCAGGAAGGCCGAGGATTCCAGCGAGAGCCGCGAGGAAGATCCCATGGTAACGGGGTGGGAAGGGGCACTGAGGGCACAGTGCTCCAAGTCTTGTCCAGCTGAGGGGATCCAAGGGTTCCGGGGTACATCTGAACCTCTGGTTGTGCCCAGCAGCCCTCACAGTGGATAAACCCTCTAACATCCCATTGGGATATCCCCCCAGTGTCCCACACTGTGCTCCATGGGCCCTGTCACAGCTTCCCTGGGAAGGGCCCAGCTTCATCTGCTCTGCAGTTCCTGCTTTTCTGCCCAAAGCCACCTGCTCTTGTGGGTTCTGCTTTGTCCTGGACTGGAGAGCCACTAAACCCCCCTTGGAGCTCCAAGCAGGAGGCACTTGGAATTGTAGCCACAGGACACCCTGCTGTCCCTGTCCAGCAGGTCACCAATGCCCTGCTGAAGTCCCTGCTGTCCCTGTCCAGCAGGTCACCAATGCCCTGCTGAAGTCCCTGCTGTCCCTGTCCAGCAGGTCACCAATGCCCTGCTGAAGGCCCTGCTGTCCCTGTCCAGCCTGTTGTCACCAAGAGGCCTCACAGCAGGGCAGCCAGGTGGGATGGCAGGGGGGGGAAGCCACAGGGTGTTCCCTTATCCCAACAGTGGGTCACTCCTCAGAAATAAGGGACAGATGGACAAAGGAACCTCAGGTGCCCAGAGGAGGCACAGCAGGCTGGTGCTGGGTAAGGACAGAGGGCACAGCAGGAATTGCATCCTGGCTTTTCCTGGGAGGAGGGAGAATCCCTTCAGTGAGCCTGGCACAAAACTCTCCCTGTGAGGTCTTCCAAGGGCACTGCTCCCTCCTCCAGGGCTCTAATGAGTTTGTTTAGGCAGTTTGCTAATTGTTTCCCTGGCACTGTGCATCCAAATGGGCTGTGCTGTGGTGACAGTGCTGTGCCTGCCCTGGGGGGTGGAGGAAGAGGGGGATGATGCTCTGAGGAAGAGGGGAATGCTCTAGAGGGGCCCCAGAAGTACCTGGCTCTTCCTTGTCAGCCATCGTCGAGCTGGGGGCAGGTAAATGCTCACTTAATCTCTGAATTACGAGATACAAGCAATGGGATTAACCTAATCCCCTTTAAAGGAAGAGGGAGAGTGGAGAGGCATCCTGCTGCCTCTGCTCAGGATGTAGAGATGACCTCTGTGCTTTTAGAGAGAGGGCCCAAAATTCCAACAGCCCCCAAGACTGGCCAAACATTTTGGATGAACAGAAAACTCACTGTTTTGGAGCAGTTTTGGCAGAGGGAGGGAAACAAGTTTAGCTGGAACATTTTGAAACTGCTGCCTGGGACACCTTGCCAATATTTTTGTGCCTCCTCCTGCTTTTCTTTTGCCGTGAGCCGTGAAATCTTTTGCCTTGGTTAGGCAAGGCTCAGAATGAGGTGTTTAGATCGTGGAATCCTGGAATGGTTTGGGTTGGATCTTAAAGCCCCTCCAGTTCCAGCCCCTGCCATGGGTGAGGACACCTTCCACTAGCCCAGGTTGCTCCGAGCCCTGTCCAGCCTGGCCTTGAGCTTTTCCAGGGATGGGGCAGCATGTGACAGAGATGCCCAGAGCCATCCCACCAGCACAGGACGTGCTGGCCCTGCTCAGCCATGCCATCTCTCCCTCTCTGTGCCTCCGCAGAGCGACGGGCAGGATGTGGATGGCTGGTTTTCCAGAGGCCAGCGCTCCAACCCAGCCAGCACCCACCCCAAACTCAACCTGACCAAGCAGGCCTTGCCCTGGAACGAGCAGGTGGGTGTGGGCAGCAGCCCGGGAGGGCATGGAGGAGGAGGAGGAGCCCCCACTCAGCTGCCTCTATTCTCCCACAGTACAAAGGGAAGGCAAACCTGCACGTCTTCGAGGACTGGTGCGGCGGGGCCGTGAGGCACCTGAGGAAGAACCTCCACTTCCCGCTCTTCCCGCATGTGAGTCCCGGCACCGGCGCTCAGGGCTTGGTGCGAGGGTCCAGCTGTCCCTCCCTGGGTCCCCGCTGCTCCTCCTCAGGACCTTGGCTGGCAGGGTTTGGCTTGGGGAGGTGATGGGGCCCGCTCTGTGGGTGTGGGAGGCCGGGATGCCGTGGAGGAGGTGATCCACGCCCGTCTCCTCGGCAGACCCGCACCACGGTGAAGAAGCTGGCTGTGTCCCCCAAGTGGAAGAACTACGGGCTGAGGATTTTTGGCTACATCCATCCCTTCAAGGATGGTGAGTGACAGAGTGTGGCCTTCCCCCCGCCACGCAGCAATGTGGAGATGCTGTGTCCTTGCCCTTGCTGGCCACAGGAGGACAGAAAGGCTCTTGGAATGGCCCCCAAATCCTGGCTCCTGGGCAGGAGGGCCCTTCTGGAGCAAAGCCCCTTTTTCCTGTGGCTTTGAAGGGAGACAAAGCCCTGATCCCATCCAGGACAGAGCCATGACATGAGGTCTGGGGGTGCCCCATTCTTGTTCCCCATCTCCCCACGAGGCAGCCCGTGCCACCAGGGTCCCTGTGTCCCTCCTGGTGACCCTCTCCATGGCTCTCTGCAGGGGATTTCCAGTTTTCTGTGGCTTCAGATGACAACTCAGAGTTCTGGCTCAGCTCTGACGACAGTCCCTCCAATTCCCGACTGGCTGCATTTGTGGGCAAGGTATGGCACCACCTCTGCCTTGCCCTGCTCCACGGGGAGGGATCCGTGTGTGACTGTGCTGGGGGCAGCTCTCCTGCCCCTCTGCTCCTTTGGGAATGCCAGGCTGTTTCAGCCTGCTCCCATCCCTGGCCAGGCCTGGCTTGGCTTCCAAGGGAGCCCCTTGGTCCCTTCTTGCTTGGAGCTGCCACAGACCAGGAGATTTAACATTTATTCCTGGATTTTCTCGGGGTTAATTCCTTTAATGGGAAGCTGGTGGGCTCTGGTGTGGTGTCCTGCTGCTCTCATGCTCCTCCTTCCTTCCTTCCTTGCCAGCTGGGCACCGAGTGGACGGCGCCAGGGGAGTTCACCAAGTTCAGCTCGCAGGTCTCCAAGCCCCTGCGGTGAGTGTGTCCAGGGGATCATCCCCTGGGGATGGAGTCTGGCACCTCTCACCTCCCTGGGCCGTGGTCCTTTCCCAAAAGGCACGTGGGGCTGGGCTGGACCCCAGATCCATGGTTTGAAGGGGCAGGTGACGAGGTGGGGATGTCACAATGTCCCCCCAATCCCATAAAAGCCCTCAGCAGTGGGATGGGGAGCAGACACCCTCCTCAGCTCCCTGTCTCCTTGCCTCAGGAAGGTTTTACCCACCCGTGGGCAGGACAGGGAGGCTTTCCCAGGCTGGCCTGGGCTCTGACAGCTGTGTCCCCTCCCTGCAGCCTCATGTCCTCCCGACGTTACTACTTTGAGCTGCTGCACAAGCAGGACGACCGGGGCTCGGACCACGTGGAAGTTGGGGTGAGTGAATGCCCACCCCCCCATGCCAGGCTCCTTCCAGGACCAGGGAGCCATGCCAGGACTTTTCCCATGTGTGTCCCCCAGTGCTTTATCCTGGAGCAAAGCCACTTTCCCCCTCCCATGGCTGCCAGTGGGAACAAGTCAGTGTCACTGTTTCCCTGGTTATTCCAGCACTGGGATGCTTGGAGTGCTGTTCTGCTTTCCTGCTGGTGGTCTTTGGGCAGCTGAAGGCCTTGCCATGGACTCCCATGGGCAGGAAGAGCCCAGACAGGCAGATCCCACCTTGCTGGCTGCATCCCAGCGGTGGGAGAGAGGTGGCCGAGGCAATGGAGCCATTCTCTGTTTCCTTCTTTTCCCCCTTGGAATTACCATGGGTTTCAAATCTGAACTTGCCTGCCTTGGCAGCACAGCCCTGGCAAAGCCTGGAGCGTGTGTCAGGGGCTCAGGCTGGCTGAGGGCAAGATGTTGGCTCGTTAGCAAAGGTTTCCTTTCTCCCAAGAACTCATTAATCACTGGAATCAAACTGGTGCCAGCAAAGCATCAGGGAGGCCAGCTACACCCCTTCCTTGCTGGCTGCCTCCCTCCCTCCCTCCCTCCTCCCCATCCCCTCTATCCGACAAGATCTGCGTTTCTTTGGGCAAAAACAAGAAGTGGGGAAAACAAATAAATGGGGGAGATGTTTCTGAGATGGGATGTTTTTGCTGGAGGGAGAGAGCGAAGCCTTTTGGCCGTGCAGAAAAACCTCTCAGCTGTGCAGAGACAACAACAACAACAAGATCCACAACAAAAGCAGGACCCTGATGTGTCTCGCCCCCGGGGCATTGAAGGGCTTGTCCCGACAAGGGCTCCAGACTGGCTTTTAAAATGCTGCAGTTAAATCAGGGCAGGCATCTCTGGAGACCCTCTTAAATCAAGGCAAACTCTTCTTTATAAAGCACTGGAGTGAGGAAAGGAGCACTTTGGTCACAGACTTGTGACAGTCCCAGAGGGAACCAGCATGAGGCTGTACCCTACCCACACGAGCCTTTCCCTCTCCAGCCCTGCAGGGATCCCTGCTAATCCCAAACCCTGTAGGAAAATGGGGCAGGATCAGCCCTCTCTCTTGCTCCTCTTCTGCAGGGAAGTTCCTGGATGCTGTGCACAGGGAGAACCCATCCTGGGGTGCTGGGGTTGGGCAGCTGCATCCTGACCCCTGCCACCCACGCGCTCATTCCCCATCTCCTTTTATTTTTTCCCAGTGGCGAGTTTTCCTGCCCAGCCTGAAGTTTGAGGTGATTGACTCCTCCTACATCTCCCTGTACACAGGTAAGGGCCAGGTGCCTCCTGTAGCCACAGCCAGCGGGCTCTCCAGGGGCTGCATGTGCTGGGAGAGATGGGAAGGAAAGCAGAACCTGGGAAATTGGGTCCCGGGGGGACATCTCAGCCTCTGAATCCCCCCCTTGGATTTCTGTGTGGTGTAAGGAGGGATGCAGGGACTGCAGTGGGTAGGATTGATGCTGGGAGCAAGATGAGATGCTGCTAAAAATGGGATGTGGAGTCAACGCAGCGTGGAAGCGCAGCGCTGCTGGTGCTCCAGCCTCGTCCTGCCTGCCAAGACCCCTCAGGCTCCGGGGCCTGGCCCTGAGTTACGAGGAGCTGTCGTGGAAGTGGGGATGGATGGCAGAAGGTTTAATTAAATCTATAGATCTTCTGCTTCCTGCCCCTGCCCTGGCAGCAGGAGAGGCCGTGATGGATGGGTCCTGGCCTGACGGAGCGGGAGCGGCCATCACTGCTCTCGGGGAGGTGTCGATAAGGAGGAGGGGGCAGGCAGCAGGCAGGATCACGGGGGAGAAGAGGGATGAGGGGTGCCAGTGGTGCTGATGCAGGTGCCTGTGAGATGGATGGTGTGCAGATAAATCCCTGTCCCTCAGCACCGGCTCTTCCTGCTCCTCCTTCCTGCTTCCTGGCTCCCTCAGACCCAGCAGCACCCTGAGGCAAAGCCCCTGGGGAGCCCCTCCCTGCTGGGGGCTGCCAGCAGCAGGCACAGCTCCGTCCTCTCGGTCCTCTCGGTCCTCTCGGTCCTCTCGGTCCTCTCGGTCCTCTCGGTCCTCTCGGTCCTCTCGGTCCTCTCGGTCCTCTCGGTCCTCTCGGTCCTCTCGGTCCTCTCGGTCCTCTCGGTCCTCTCGGTCCTCTCGGTCCTCTCGGTCCTCTCGGTCCTCTCGGTCCTCTCGGTCCTCTCGGTCCTCTCCTTCCTCTCCTTCCTCTCCTTCCTCTCCTTCCTCTCCTTCCTCTCCTTCCTCTCCTTCCTCTCCTTCCTCTCCTTCCTCTCCTTCCTCTCCTTCCTCTCCTTCCTCTCCTTCCTCTCCTTCCTCTCCTTCCTCTCCTTCCTCTCCTTCCTCTCCTTCCTCTCCTTCCTCTCCTTCCTCTCCTTCCTCTCCTTCCTCTCCTTCCTCTCCTTCCTCTCCTTCCTCTCCTTCCTCTCCTTCCTCTCCTTCCTCTCCTTCCTCTCCTTCCTCTCCTTCCTCTCCTTCCTCTCCTTCCTCTCCTTCCTCTCCTTCCTCTCCTTCCTCTCCTTCCTCTCCTTCCTCTCCTTCCTCTCCTTCCTCTCCTTCCTCTCCTTCCTCTCCTTCCTCTCCTTCCTCTCCTTCCTCTCCTTCCTCTCCTTCCTCTCCTTCCTCTCCTTCCTCTCCTTCCTCTCCTTCCTCTCCTTCCTCTCCTTCCTCTCCTTCCTCTCCTTCCTCTCCTTCCTCTCCTTCCTCTCCTTCCTCTCCTTCCTCTCCTTCCTCTCCTTCCTCTCCTTCCTCTCCTTCCTCTCCTTCCTCTCCTTCCTCTCCTTCCTCTCCTTCCTCTCCTTCCTCTCCTTCCTCTCCTTCCTCTCCTTCCTCTCCTTCCTCTCCTTCCTCTCCTTCCTCTCCTTCCTCTCCTTCCTCTCCTTCCTCTCCTTCCTCTCCTTCCTCTCCTTCCTCTCCTTCCTCTCCTTCCTCTCCTTCCTCTCCTTCCTCTCCTTCCTCTCCTTCCTCTCCTTCCTCTCCTTCCTCTCCTTCCTCTCCTTCCTCTCCTTCCTCTCCTTCCTCTCCTTCCTCTCCTTCCTCTCCTTCCTCTCCTTCCTCTCCTTCCTCTCCTTCCTCTCCTTCCTCTCCTTCCTCTCCTTCCTCTCCTTCCTCTCCTTCCTCTCCTTCCTCTCCTTCCTCTCCTTCCTCTCCTTCCTCTCCTTCCTTCTCCACTTCAGCCCCACCCCAGCCAGCTGCAGGGACACGTTTGGGAAGCCTTTCCCTGCCAAAAGAAGTAGAATTTGGGGCTTGGGAAGGAGGATCCTGCTTCCCTTTGGCTCTGCAGCAGGGAAGGCAGCACCCATGGGAGGCAGCTTGGAGCATGGCCGAGGTGACGGGAGCAGGGTGACCTCCTGTGGAAGCCTGGGGGCTGCTTGGTGGCCAAGGGTGACATGCCACCCTCATCCCTGAGTAGGAGGCAAACCAGCTCACATTGCAGGTACCTGCAGGAAGGACATCCAAGGTTTAACCCCTGTGTGTCCTTAGGAGTTAACAGCCCTGAGTGTTCCCTCCTTTTTGAGGCCACGGTAATCGGAGCAGGAGGCCTGGCTGGGATCAGCCATGCCCTCATCCTGTCCTCATTAGTGGATGCAATAATCATTAAGCTGATTAGTCACAGGGTCTCTGAGATGGCTGGGAGGGCAACATTGCCTTCCCTGGGAGCGGGAGGGATTGGGAAAGGCCCCTTGGAGGATGCTCCGGTGTGCCCGGGGGCTCAGCCTGGCCCTGGCCCGCAGATGAGTCGTCCCTGAAGATGAACCACGTGGAGCACATCCCGCAGACCTTGGCCAGCCACAGCGGGAGCCACCTCTGGGAGGCCCAGCAGGACGAGCACGGCGCCGACATGCTCAAGGCCGACCCCAGGGACACGTTCTTCCTCAGTGAGTGCCCGAGGGTGCATCCATGCTGATCCCCTCAGGGGTCTGGGGGAGGAGAAAGGCCGCTGTGGGCAGCTGGGCCATCCCTGCCATCCTCTGCCCATCTCTTGAGCGGGGGCAGCTCTGCTGGGGTCTGTGGGGACACGTTGGGATGCTTTGGGCTTCTCCACAGCCCCTGCCATCGAGGCGTCCCGCGTGGAGAACGTGCTGGTGCCCTGTGCCTACAGCCCCACCTACGTGGTGAAGGACTTCCCCATCGCCCGCTACCAGGGCCTGCAGTTCGTAAGTGTCTCCCTGGGGACATGGCAGAGCCCAGGGCAGGGATGTTCCCTGGGTAAAATCCAGCAGGAAGCATCCCATGCTGGAGGGTCGGGCTCAGCTTGCACGGCTCAGCCGAGAGGGTTGGGGTTAAATCCCTGTGTTTGAGGTGCTGGGGGTCACTTTGGTGTTGGTGGTGGCCTCGGGTCCCCAACTCCTTGGGGTGACATGGCACCATCTACCCCCCAGGTCTACCTCTCGTTCGTGTATCCCAACGACTTCACACGCCTCACTCACATGGAGACGGAGAACAAGTGCTTCTACAGGGAGTCCCCCCTCTACCTGGAAAAGTAGGTACTGGGGGCCAGGATTTTGGGGTGCTGTGCAGAGGGGGCTGATGTCAGCAGTGCTGAGATAACACATGTCCCTGTCCCCCATGGAAGGGCCACCCCAGGCTGGCTCTTTCCCCATCTCCCAGGCATGCAGCAGCTTGAGTGCTGGCAGTGCTCCTGGATGTGGGAACCTCCTCACCCTCCCTCTCCATCCCCAGGTTTGGGTTCTACAAGTACATGAAGATGGATGAGGAGGAGGAGGATCCGCGGCAGCGAGCGTTTCTCTTCCTTGGCCCTGACAGTGAGTCACCGGCACCGCTGGGCACGGGGCCGAGCTCCCGGCGTCCTCGCTGCTGGCAGCTCGTCCCCTCCGAGCTGTGGCTCATTGGAGGGACTCCAGCAGTGCCAGAGGCTGCAGGAGGGCTGGGCTGTGCAGAGCAGCATCCCTCGGAGCACCCCTCCAAGCATTCTGCTTGGCATGGCAACAGGGCGGTGCGGGCTGTGGGAAGCAGGACACTGGATTGGGATTTGTGCTCCCTCCAACGTGTTTTGGGTTGGCCTCGGCAGTGGGCAGCAGGAACCAGACCCAGTGTGGAGTCTGGGGATGTCCGTGGAGCCTGAGGCTGCTCCTGGGGAACCAGAGGCTGTTCAGAGCTTGCCTTGATCAATTTGCAGTTTGGCAAAGCCCTGGCAGGTCGGGTTTGCACCTGGATTAATTGGGATTGGTGCCAAGATCTGGGGTGGGGATAAGTGGCAGCAACTGGAGCTGCCAGCCCTGCTGGGTGTCCCTGTGTGGGCATCCCCTGGTGCCCCAGCTCTGCTCCCTCCCCTCAGCCACTCACAGGTTCCTCTCCTGCTGGGATCAGGCTCTGCCTCCTTGTCTTGGCCTCAGGGTATTAATCTCTGCCTTCACTCTCTAGATTTCCTGGACGATGAGGAGGAGGAAGAGGAAGGAGTGGACAGCCCTGAGCCCACAGACACCCGTCCTGAGGCCAAGGAGCAGAGCTTTGGGCCGGCACCCAGAGCCCAAGGGAAGGATCCCGCGCCGGTCACCGGGGCTTACGGAGATGACCTGGACTATTACAGCTTCCGCCGGCAGCGGGGCCGGGCGCGGGCCGGGGCGGGCACCCCCGGGCAGCTGGGGACGTGGGGCACAGCCAGCCCGCCGGCCGCTCTCCTGGGGGATCCCGCGCCAGAGCGCGGCCCGGCCCGGGCGCTCCGTTGGCTGCCCCAGGACGAGGGTGAGGAGGATGAGCTGGGGCTGCCGGCGTCTCCAAAGCACCGCGGCCTCCAGCCCCACCTCTCCGCGCCCATCTTTGGTGGCAAAGCCAAAACGCCAGGTCCCAGCAGGCCAGCAGCTCCCAGCGAGGACAAGAAGGCCCGGAAAACCCAGGAGAAGGTCTACGTGACCCGGCTGCAGCCCGGGAAGCGCAAAGCCCCGGCCCAGGAACCGGCCTTCCCCGGCATTTTCCTGCATCCAAAGCCTGTGAAGAGAGTCCACCTCCGCTCCAGGACCCCGCAGAAACATCCCATCACCCCCAGCAAGCTCCGGGCCGTCCCTGGCCGCCGGAGCCCCTGGCTCCTGAGCAACATCTCCAAGGAGAGGGACCCTGCCAGGCGGAAGAACGGCAGGAGGTGGGAGCGGCCGCCCAAGCAGCGGGTGCTGCCCGGCCTCCTCGCCCTGGGGACCGAGGGGCTCTTCAGCCACGAGGACACGACCCCTGCTCCGGGCAGGACAGCAGCCACTGCCGACTACAACTCATCCGAGGCCACCCGCTCCGAGGGGACGAGGGTGACATCCTTCCTGAAGGTGTCGGAGACAACGGCGTCGCAGCAGGAGGAGGGAAAGGGCCAGGAGGAGGAGGAGGATGAGGAGGAAGAGGTGTCGGACTATTCCTACGAGGCGGGGGAGCTGCAGCAGGGCTGGCTGGAGGACTCCATCAACTGGCAGCGGACGTTCAGCGTCAGCTCCGTGGACTTCGAGCTGCTGCGCTCCGACTGGAACGACCTGCGCTGCAACGTGTCGGGAAACCTGCAGCTGGCTGAGAGCGAGGTGGTGGACGTGGTGGCCCAGTACATGGAGAGGCTCAACGAGAAGAACGGGGGGTACGGAGGGAGCGGGACGCGGGCGGGAATTCAAGGAGTGGGTCCTGGATTGCAGGAAGCAGAGCTCAGGATGATGGTGATTTTAAGGCTTCTCTTTTCCCGGCAGGATCTACACCCTCCTGAGGATCATCAACGTGGAGAAGCGGCGGGACACGGCGCGGGGGAACCGCTACCTGCTGGAGCTGGAGCTGGCGGAGCGGGGCCAGCGCACGGTGCGGCTCTCCGAGTACGTCTACGTCCTCCTGCACCAGGGCAAGCAGGACGACAGCGCCGAGGCCAACCCCGACGGGCTGGCCCTGGGGGCCACCGAGCCCCAGCCCAGTGCCTGGAGCATCCTCTATGGAAAATCCGTCCTCTGCCGGCCGCTGCGGCTCAGCTGGAGGCAGGATGTCATGGTGCACTTCGTGGTGCCGGGTAGGTGACGGCAGGACGCGTGGGATGAGGGTGTCAGCTCTCCTCAGAAGGGATTGGTTTGGCTGCGGGGAGGTGCTGAGGGTCCCCCCACGAGCCTGAGGGATGTGTCTCCGGCAGTGAAGAACCAGGCCCGCTGGGTGCAGCAGTTCATCTCGGACATGGCCGGCCTCTACGGGGCCACGGGGGACGCCAACTTCAACGTCATCCTGGTGGACTTTGACAGCGAGGACATGGATGTGGAGAAGGCCCTGCGGGATGCTCGGCTGCCCCGGTAACTGCCAGCCTGCAGCCTCGGGGTCTGGGGGGCTCCCTGCGGTGGGACAGGTGTTCACACAACCTGCTGTTCCTTCCCCACCTGCTGCCCTTTCCCTCCTCCTCATTTCTGGGCATTTAAATTACTTTTCCATTTGGGGATTTGGGGGTGCAGAAACTTGACTCTATGTGGGGACCCTCATCTTGAGCTGTAGCACCTGGGCCTTCCTGAGAAGACATCTTTCCCCATGCTGGTGGTTCCTGTCCCCTCCTGGCTGTGTCCCTGTCTGTCCCCAGTGCTGCCTGACTGTCCTCTCTCCCCAGGTTCCAGTACCTGCGGCGCACGGGGAATTTCGAGCGCTCTGCCGGGCTCCAGGCTGGTGTGGACATGGTGGAGGTGAGCAGGGACAGAGACCAGCTCTGGCTGTGGCTTCTCTCCCGGGGCTCTTCGTCTCTGATTGCCCTGACCTGTGTCTGTCCCCTCCCAGGACGAGCACAGCATCGTGTTCCTGTGCGACCTGCACATCCATTTCCCTGCCAACATCCTGGACAGCATCCGCAAGCACTGCGTGGAGGGGAAGCTGGCCTACGCTCCCATCGTCATGAGGCTGAGCTGTGGCAGCTCCCCCCGGGAGCCCAACGGTGAGCAGGGACCCCATTCCAGCTGGGAGCACCCCAAAACCAGGCCACCACCTGGTGCACCTCTGCAGGAGGTGGCACAGATGGGGGATGGACCTGTGGTGGGAAGAGGGGATGGGATGGGGAATCCCTGAGGCTCCCAGGTGGTGGGGAGAGCACAGAGGGGATGAGATGGGCTTTTGGGGGTGCCCCCACCCCTCACCTCATTGCTCCCCCTCTCCAGGCTACTGGGAGGTGAACGGCTTCGGCCTCTTCGGCATCTACAAGTCGGACTTTGACCGCGTGGGAGGGATGAACACGGAGGAGTTCCGGGACCGCTGGGGCGGGGAGGATTGGGAGCTCCTGGACAGGTGAGCCTGGGGGTCCTGCAGCCCCTAAACCCCCGGGAGCAGGGTCGGCCACATGGATTTGGGCGCATCCAGCAAGCTGGCTGGGGGCTGGATGAGGGGGTGGCGAAGGGGAAAACTTCCCTTTGGGAAAGCCAAGCCACCTGTCCATCCATCCAGAGCTTTGTCCCTCTGTCTGTCCATTTCTTGAGCCCTACCACTTCTTTACTCCATCCCCTGAGCCCTGTCCCTTTATCCCTCTGTCTCTTGAGCCACATCCCTCTTCCCTTCATCTGCAGGGAGCCCTCTCCTCCATCCCTGATCCTCATCCATCCATCCATCCATCCATCCCTGAGCCCTATCCCTCTATCCATCAATCCCCTGAGCCCAATCCCTCTATCTATCCATCCCTGAGCCCTGTCCCTCTATCCATCAATCCCCTGAGCCCTATCCCTCTATCCATCAATCCCCTGAGCCCTGTCCCTCTATCTATGAATCCTTGAGCCCTGTCCCTCCATCCCTGAGCTCCGTCCCTGTGTCCCTGCATCCCTGAGCTCCGTCCCTGTGTCCCTGCATCCCTGAGCTCCGTCCCTGTGTCCCTCCATCCCTGAGCTCCGTCCCTGTGTCCCTCCATCCCTGAGCTCCGTCCCTCCATCCGCAGGGTGCTCCAGAGCGGGCTGGAGGTGGAGCGCTTGCGCCTCAGGAACTTTTACCACTACTACCACTCCAAGCGCGGCATGTGGAACACCCGCAGCAAGAAGCCCTCCAAGGACTAGTGCCCGAGCCCAGCCCGTGGCCACCGACCCCTGGCACCTGCCTGTCCCCACCACCACAGCCACCGTGCCAGCACGGGGGGCACCCACGCCGGCCGCGCTTTCCTGGGCAGGGGGAGCGGGGAGGGCCATGGCGGTGGTTTTGTTCTTAAGGGTCTGATTTAGTCAGCAATGAATTCATTAACTCCTTAGTGCCGGTGGGTCCAGAGGGCTTTGCTGGGTCCTGGAGGGCCGTGCCAGGCTGGGGACACTGGAGGTGGAGTTGGGACATCCAGGATCCCTTTGCAGCCCCTTTCCTGCGTTGCCCCTCCCTGAAATACCCAGTACCTCATCCCCGTGTTAGGCTGGGGAGCTGAGCTTTGGGGGGGCTAAGAACCCACTGGGGCTGCCCAAACCCTCCTGTTCCCCTTCCAGGAGCCACGGAGGGAAGGGGAGGTCTGGCACTGGGGACATGCTGTGGGTGGGGGGCAGAGCCCTGAGGCTGGCACTGCCCATGCCAGGGGGGCTGGGCTGGGGGGGACAGGCAGAGCCTGGAGCAGGTACGGGCAGATGACATTTCCAAGCTAATTTCTGTGAAATTATGAGGTAGGAAGCTGTTTTCAGGAAGTTTTTGTCTGTTTGGTTTGGTCTTTTTTTTATTCTTAAAAAATTAAAATCAATGTCTTGGCTGAGATTTCCCTCTGCTCCATCACCCCCACACCTGGACAGGGATGCAGAACGTGGAAGCCAGGTTGGCCTTTGTCCCCTGGTCCCCGAGGGTCCCCTCTCTGTGGTGGGAGTGGGCAGCAGCGTTCCGTGCTGTTTCCATGCGAGGAGGAGGAGGAGGCAGCACCCTGTTTGATGCCAGGCCACACGCCCGGGCTTGCTGAGCCTCCACCCCACACCTGGGCTCCACCCAGCTCCAGGCGGGGCTGCCCTGGTTCCCTGTGCTCCTGCATGTCCTGGCACACTTGTCCCTGCCCGCCCCTGTCCCAGCCCTGTGCTGTGTCTGTTCGTGGTGGGTGTCTCGAGGGTTGTGTCGTGTCCCACCTGCTACAGGCCCCTGTCTCTCAAATCCCCTGGGCTTCTCCTTGAAATAATCTTAGAGTTTCCCCCCAGGTGTTTCATTCCCCATTTGCATCTCCCAGGCTCACTCCGAGCATCCCGAGTTTGAGGTGAGGGTGGAAAAGGGGAGCTCAGCCACCCAGTGCCATCAGCAAACCGCCAAGCTGGGGGCTTTTTTGTCCCAAATTTGGTAGCTGTGGCCCCAGGCTCTGTTGGGAAGGGATCATCCTGGCAGGCAGGAGTTGTTTCTCCCCTCTCCTTGCCCTGCTCCCTGTTTTTTTGCAGCACTTTGGGAACGCTTTGTTGTGGGTGAGGGCTGTGCCCGCTGCGCTGGGAGCTGCTCTGTGGCTGGGCAGAGCGGGTGGCCTCACGGCCCCCGGGCCACCAGTCCTATCCCAAAACCAGCCTGGCCTTAGGCACAGCTTTTCCAGCAGCTTCCCAGCCAGGAGAGCTCCAAAAGCCACCACCATCAGAGCGGGCACTGGGCCCAGCCAAATCCAGAGCTGCTGCTGGTGCTGGGAGGGACTGGTGCCAGCAGTGCCAGCCCCACTGGTGCTGGGGACAGTTTGGGGCCAGCTGATGGTGTCTGCCTGGGACAGGGCCAGCAGCACAGTGCCAGAGGGTTTGTTTCTCCAGTGGTGGCTGAGCCGTGGGCACGGGTTGACACAGGGATCATGGGGATTGCAGGAGCCACAGGGAGCCTCTCCCGGGCCAGGTGTTGGAGCCGCAGGTGACATCGGGGTACGAGCAGGTCCCCACTCCTGGAGGATCAGCCCTGGCCCTCCCTGCCCTGCGGGGACACTGCGAAGGTGTCGGGGCTTGTCCGGGGCGGTGAGGCAAACTCCAGCCTGGAGTTCCCTCGCTGAGGGGCTGCCCCAGCCATGGGCCTGAGAGGGGAGGTTGTGGAGGCTGGGGGGGGAGCGCAGGGAGCCCCTGACACCCCCGGGCTGAGAACAGGCCACACGTGACAGCAGTGGCCACGTGGAGGGTCCTGGCACCTCCTGCCCCACACCGGGCTTTGCCGGGGGGCTCCCTCCTGGCATTCCCTGGTGAGTGTGGGGTGTGGTGGGGGGCCTGGGTTACTGGTGGTAGGAGCTAAGTGGTGACCCCCCCCAAACTGGTTTGGCCCGTTTCAAACACTCCCTCTCAGCTTATCTGGCTTCAAAGGGCTCCTGCTCCTGCTCCATCCCACGCACACAAACACACTCCCTGCCAACCACGGGGAGCCCCCTGCATCCCACAAAATGTCTGTGCCCCCCAAGCTCTGCCTCTCCTCCATCTTCTCCTTCTGACACCCCAAACCCTCCCCGTTACACCCATGGGTGCCCCGAGCTGGGTGTTCAGGGGGATGTGTTGGGAAGGACCCATTGGATCATGGCCATGGTGGCGGTGGGGATCCCTGGGGACTCTTTCAGCATCCTGCAGGTGGCCGAGACGTGGCTCCGCTGTGGGGGCTGGCCCCCCCGGACCCCCGGCCGTGCTGAAGGTTTTGAGGAGCCCCTGAGAGCCCCGAGGTCGGGGAGGCGAGCGGGTTCCATGCAAAACCCCGGCGAGGAGACTGGTTGGGCGAGGTGCGGGGCGGGCCCGTGCGCCCCACGCCCGCCGCCGCCGCCGGCGCCCACCCGCGCCCCGCAGCACCCAGGGGTGCACCTGCCCGCCCGAGGATGCTGCAGGACAGCTGCCCTCCGGGGCCACCCAGCCAGGTACGTGCCGGCCACTCCCGCGGCCGTCGTCGCCGCTGTCCCCACCGTGCCCACCGCGGGTCCCTGGGGGGAGCCGGTGTCACTCGCCCTGCCACGCACGCTGTCCTCTTCCACTGGCCGGGGGTCTGGGGCTCCAGCACGCGGGTCTGGTGGCTGCCCAACAGCGGCCAGCTCCGGACAGGAGGCTTTTCCCTCCCTCGGTGTGCCTCGGTGTCCCCAGGGTGGCTCCTGGCACGTGCGCCGTGTCCGGGCTGCTGCGGCCGCCGCGGCCGCTCCCCGCCCCAGCGCCGATGGCCCCGGCGGGCACGGCCAGCCCTGGGGACACGGGCGTGGGGACGGTGCTGCTCGCGGGGTGGGAGAGGACGCGGCGCTCCCAGGAGCCGGGGCTCCCCGGGAATGTGGCTCTGTCACCCCGCGGGAGAGTGACAGAGGTGGCTCCGGGCGGGGGGTGGCCAGCGGCTGCTTTGGGGACCCCGGATTGGCTTTATTTCGGTCTGTGTCATTCCAGCTGGGCTCGGATCCCCTCAGGAATCCCTCGATTTTGCTTCAAACGTTTTCTTTGTGCTGATTCGCTGTTTCTAAGCCCCCCTGGTGTGTCCCTCTGCTATCCGACCTTCCCCAATTAACAAACTGCTTGATGAGGCAAGCGCTGCCAATTCCAGCTCCAAGCAGCCCCGAATCTCCCCGGACCCCCGAATTTCCAGTTGTCAGCTGCAGGGCAGTGTTATGGTGGGGGAATGCGGGTTTGGGAGGGAGGAAGAGCTGGGGAAAAATGGGGGTTCCAGTGGGCTCGGGGTTGTCCCCGGAGCCCCTCTGTCCCCCGGAGCTGGGGGGCTGCTGGGATGGCCCCGGTCCCCCGGGATCCTGGCACAGGGAGGGCGGGCAAGCGTTGGCTTGCAGAGGGAGCGATCCACCCCCTCCGCCCGCCCGCCCGCTGCGGGGGGAACCCGTGATTCATCCGGGCTCCGAGGCTTGGGAGCGCCCGCCGAGCGCTGCCAAACGCCGTGCGCCCGTGGGGTGGTGCCGCGCTGGGAGAACAGGGGGGACCTCGGGGGTTTTCCTGGGTGCTGTACCCCAAAAGGTCCAGGCGTGGCCCCTGGGCAAAAGGGGGCTCCCACAAACCCCAAAGTTGGGGGTTGTTGCTTGCCTGCACGTTGGTCCTTGCCACATCGGGATGGTGCCACCAAGGGGGATTTGGGGGAGCCACCGGGGAACTGTCACCCCAAAGTGCTGGCCCGCAGCTCTTGCCACCCCGCCCGTGCCGCGGCTCCTGCTGACGGCGGCACATTCCTCGGGGACAGCCGCCCTTTTCACCCCCGACCGGAGCGCACACGCTGTCACCGCCGGGCGCTGTACACCCAGCCCTGCCCGCGACGCTGCTGTCGCTGCCGGGGCGGTGACGCCGAGCCAGGGCTGGCCGCAGAGCCAGCCCCGCGTGGCCACGCTCACCCCAAAGCGCCCGGCCGGTGACACGGAGCCTCCGTGACCCCGAGCAGCAGGGGCTGAGAGCGGCCGCAGCTCGGGTCAGGAATGAGCTGATCCAGCCGGGGCTGCGGGACAGCCCTGGCAGCCGGGGGATTTCGGGAGCTGACCCCGAGCGCAGCGGGCCGGGGGGGACGTGGTGGCCCCGGTCTGAATGGATGGGGCGGCTCGGCAGGTGGGGCGAGGCTAATTAGTAGCTGTGGTGGCAGCGGGGCCTGAGTCACCGCGTTCGTCACCGCGGGCCCGCGGCGCTCAGCCGCCTCTTTTTTATTATTGTTGTTTTTTCATTCCCCGGCTGATTTGAAAAGCAAAGCAGGGAGGGCCCAGCCAGGAATTAATGCAGGGAGCCCCCACGACGGGTTGGACCCCTGTGCCAGATGGGGGTCCAGAGCGCTCCTGGAGAGGGGCTTGAGTGATCTGGGGGTCCCTGTGGAGGTGGCCTGGGCCTTTGTGGTCAGGGTTGGTTGAGGAGTCTCCCTGGTGGTCTGGGACACCTTTGGAACCCCATGTGGGGGTGTGGACCTCACTGGGGTGACAATCTGGGGGTCCAGAGCTGGACAGAGAGGTCGTATGGGGGTCCAGAGCACTCTCCTCAGAGGTTTCCTGGGGGTCTTGAGCTCATTGGAGGGACACTGTAGGGGTCTGGGGCTCAGTGGCAGGGCTGTGTGAGTCTCTGGAGGTCAACGGGAAGGTTCTCCAAGGGTCTTGGGGCTCTCCTAGGAGGCCACATGCATCACCAGGGCTCACTGGAGAAACAGTGTGGGTGTCCAGGGTTCAGTGGCACAGGTTAATGGGGAGGCTTTGTGGGGGCCCAGAGCTCTTCTAGGGGATTTCCTGGGGGTCTTGGGCTCATTATTGGGACAGTGTGGGGGTCTGGGGCTCACTGGTGTAGCTGCCCAGGAGTCAGGTGGTGATTGTCTGAGGGAATCCTGGCTTTCCCCAAGGTAGGACCCCCAGACCCCTGGACCACCTCCCTCCTCCCCGAGGTCGCCCCTGGCCACCTCCACCTGTGGCGGTGGCGATGGTGATGGTGTCAATAGTGACAGCGGCCTCGGTGGGGCCCCCTCCTTTTCCCGGCGAGGCGTGGCGGCGGGGCGGGACGGACGGGCCGGGACGGAGCCTCCCTAGGGCTGGGGAACGCCGGAACGCCGCCACTGCCGCCGCTCACCTGCGCAGGGCGGCCGGGCTGGCCGCGGCCCCTCGGCACCATGCAGGAGACTAACGCCTTCCTGCTGTCGGCCCTGCAGCCCGAGGCCGGCGTCTGCTCCCTGGCCTTGCCCTCGGACCGGCAGCTGGACGAGCGTAGCCGGGAGGCGGCCGAGGCCCAGCGGCTGCGCAGCGCCCGCGTCCAGGAGCAGGTCCGCATCCGCATGATGCTGCGGGGGCAAGCGCCCGCCCGCCCCGAGGACCTCGCCGACGGCGCCAGAGGTGGGAGACCCCCCGGGAGCCCCTGGGAACACGCGGTGGGACGGGGGGGAGGGAGCCCCTCGGCCGGAACTGTGTTCTGGGTGCAGCCTGGCTGCGGGTTGGGGGGTGCCCCCCACCCCGACCGAGTCCCCCCAGTGCCCCCGAGCATCCCCAGCGCTGGGACCAGGGGTAGCTCAGCCCCAGCGTGGGCTTGTTTTACCCCACTCGGGGTCCTGCCTCCGTTCCCCCACCTGCCCTTGGAGGGCTTTGTGCTTCTGGGGTCCCACACCCCGCATGGGGCTGGCAGGGAGGGAGGATTTTCCCGCCCTGGCAGAGCCCCCCCAGCCTTGAGCGGCGGCGCTGGCCGGGCTCCAGCTCCTCCATTTAACGTCTGCGCCGGCGGCCTCCGCCCTGCCGCCCCGCCCGGCACCGCCGGGATCCCCCGAGCCCCGACCCCCGCGCTGGGCAGCCCGGTGCTGGGGACAGACCCCTGTGACACCCCGAGGGCTGCCCCAGGCGTGAGTCACGCTCCTGGCACCGCCAGCACTGGCGGCGTCCCTGTCCCGTCCCTGTCGTGTCCCACCGGCGGCCCTGGGGCGGTGGCAGGGCAGATGGGCAGCGTGAGGTGCCATGGGGGGCACCGGGGTTCCGGGTGCCGTTCCCGGGGTGAGGAGCCGGGACTGGCTGTGGGGGACGCCTGGGCTGCTGATCCAGCTGCGGCAGGGGGACCGGGCTGAGCCGCGGCGTCCCCGCCAAGGTGGCAATTAGTGCCCTCGCCGTCGGGGCACGAGGCGGGGTGGCCAGGCCACTTCTGTTCCCTGTGGCCAGCGGGCAGGTGAAGGCAGCCTCCTCCCACCCCTTTGTCCCCCATGTTCTGCTTGCGGTGCCACGGTTCCCGCAGCAGGTCCCCCTGGGATGAGCTGGGGCGATCTTTGATCTCCAGCTCCCTTCCTGCCCTGCCCACGCTCACTGTGCCTCCTCCTCTGTGGCTGTCCTGCAGGCGGTCAGTACAGCTCGACCCTGCGCTCCTCCTTCAGCTCCCGCTCCCAGAGCAATGGGGTGGACCCCAAGGCCTCGGTACGTACCCTGTCCCCTGCCCACCGCCTCGCCTGCGCTGAGGAGAGCTCTGGGCTCCCGAGGTGGAGGGATGGATTCCCAACCTTCCATTTCCCCCCTGCAGCTGTACCAGCCGCTGGCCAAGAAGGATTTCGGCACGCTGCGGGGCAGCGGCTGGTCCTCGCGCTCGGCCGTGGACCTCACGCCGCACAAGCGCATGGCCACCATCAGCAACGGGGGCCCGGCCAAGGGCCGCGCGTACGTGGCCGGCTACGCGGCCTCGCAGGCGGCCACCGCCTCGCCGCGGCCCAGCTCCTTCCACGAGCGCAACTTCCGCAGCCGGCAGAACCTGGACACGCTGTCGCTGCGCTCCCTGCGCCTGGCCGACGGGCCGCTCCCGCTCGCCGACGACCGCTACAGCGTCCTGTCGGAGCAGCTGGACGCGCCGGGGCACCGGCAGCTCTACAAGAGCCAGGCCGGCGGCGGCTTCGGCCGCTCCTTCGCCTTCGAGCGGCAGCTGAGCGCCGGCACGGCCGCCAAGGCCGGCTGCGAGTGGCTGGACGGCGCCGAGGGGCCGCCGAGCCGCACCATCCGCGCGCCCGCCATGCGCACGCTGCAGCGCTTCCAGAGCAACAACCGCTCGAGGCTGAGCGCCGGCTCCTTCGGCACCATGCCGGCGGGAGGCGGCGGCGCCTTCCTGGGGCTGGGGGAGCACAGCTCCCGCGCCCCCTCCGTGCGCAGCCTGGCCGAGTCCGGCCACCACCTCGCCGAGCCGCGCGCCATGGAGATGTACAACGGGCACAGCACGCTGCTCGGGCGCCACGCCGGCGGGTGAGGGCCGGGGCTGCTCGGGGTGTCTTGGTGCTTGTCCCCACTGCGGGAGGAGTGTGTCCCACCCTGCTGGAGGAGGGTGAGCCCCTCCAGCTCCCACTGGGCACAAGGGATGTTGGGGAGAGGGGTGGGATGGTGGGCGCAGCCTGGACCACCGCACAGGCTGACCTCTGAGTGTGTCCTGCCCCTGACCCTGGCTCCTCCATGGACACATCCTGAGACATGGCAGGAGGATGATGCTCATCCCACTGGAAATGGAGTCCTGTACCCAGAGCACAGTGGGAAGGAGATGGGTTGGTGGGACTCCTTGGAGACTGGGGACACGGTGGGGCGCAGAGGTGGAGGATCCTGTGGGATGCTCTGCTGGGACTCACCCGGCTGTGGTTCCAGGTTTGACGACATCGACCTGCCCTCAGCAGTGAAGTACCTGATCGCCAGTGACCCCAACCTGCAGGTGCTGGGCGCTGCCTACCTGCAGCACAAGTGCTACAGCGACAGCAGCGCCAAGAAGCAGGTGAGCCCCGGGAAGGGTGGGAGCAGGGAGTTTCCCAGCGGGAGCAGGGGGTTCCCCAGCCCCTCCGACACCACGGGCAGGTGCAGGGGCCTGAGGGAGCCCTGGGAACACAACATGTCTGACCCCCCGGGCTGTCCCCCAGGCCCGCAGCCTGCAGGCCATGCCCAAGCTGGTGAAGCTGTTCAACAGCCCGAACCAGGAGGTGCAGCGCCACGCCACCGGCGCCATGCGCAACCTCATCTACGACAACGCCGAGAACAAGCTGGCACTGGTGGAGGAGAACGGCATCTACGAGCTGATGCGCACCCTGCGGGAGCCCGACGACGAGCTCCGCAAGAATGTCACAGGTTGGGGACAATGGTGGCGTGGGTGGGAGTCCTCCTTCCCCCTCCAGGGTGGCCTCTGCTCCCCTCATGTGAGTGGGGCTCCACAGGGATGATCCCTTTGCTTGGTTGTCACCAGCATGAGCTCCCCGGGGAGGGGAGTCGGGGTGGGTGTGCTCTCCAGCCGTTCCAGTACTGAGGGTCCCCCTCTGTGCAGGGATCCTGTGGAATCTGTCCTCCAGTGACAACCTGAAGGATCGCCTGGCCCGGGACACCCTGGAGCAGCTCACAGACCTGGTCCTGGTCCCTCTCTCTGGGCTGGGGGCTTCAGGTGTCATCCAGCAGAACCCCTCAGAGGCAGAGATCTTTTACAACTCCACGGGCTTCCTCAGGTATCTCCTCCAGGTCCTCCCACTGGTAGCAAAGTTTTGGAGGGAGGAAGAGACAGGAGCTCTGTCTACAGGGCTCTTTTTTGGGCTCAGGAAGGGGTGGCTGTGGGGGATCCCCTTCTCTCCATGACAGAACCCCATTCCCATGCAGGAACCTGAGCTCTGCCAGCCAGCAGACCCGGCAGAAGATGCGCGAGTGCCACGGGCTGGTGGACTCCATGATCCACTATGTGAACAGCTCCCTGGAGGTGGGGAAGTCGGAGGACAAGGTGAGCCCCCGAGCTGGTCCTACAGGGGCTAGAGGAGCTGAGGTGCTGCTCCCCCGCCCTGTTGTGCAAAGGCACCTCTTGGTGTGATGCTGGGAGAACCAGCCCAGCTCCATGGAGTCCACCAGCTGGGCTCACTGGGCACACCCAGTCTCATGACGCTGCTATAGAGCCCCTGTGCCAGCTGGACACACCCTGCAGGTGGCCCAGGGATGACTCCCTCATGTCCCCTGTGCCCCCCAGAGCGTGGAGAACGCTGTCTGTGTCCTGCGCAACCTCTCCTACCGCTTGTACGACGAGATGCCCCCGTCCTCGCTGCAGCGCCTCGAGGGCCACCGGAGGAACGCCGGTGGCACGGTGACAGGGGAGCTGGTGGGCTGCTTCAGCCCCCAGAGCAAGAAGGCCAGGGAGGTCAGTGGGGGCACAGCACATCCTGGCCGTGTCACCGGGGTGGGGCTGGCACTGGGAAGCGCTGGCAGCGGAGGTGATGCCAGGGCGGAGGTGGACGCTGTCCTTAGCTGGTGGGTGGGACACACGGGTGAGCTCAACGGAGGGTGAATCAGGTGCTTGGGGTGAATCAGGTGCTGAACCCCCGCTTTTCCACGCCATGGGGCATGATGTAGCCAGGGTGACCTGCCAGCTCCCTGCCCAGCAGTTCAGGCCGGGCAGGTATGGGAAAGGCAGCGCTGGCAGTGATGGACACTGAGGAGGAGTCTAACAATGCCCCTGTCCCTCAGCACTACCTGAATGCAGACATCGTCACCTTCACGGAGGTCTCCAAGGACCCCAAGGGCATGGAGTGGCTCTGGAACCCGCAGATCGTGGGCATCTACAACCGGCTGCTGCAGCGCTGCGAGCTCAACAAGCACACGACGGAGGCGGCCTCGGGAGCCCTGCAGAACATCACGGCCGGGGACCGCAGGGTGAGGCCCGGGAGCACCGGGGCTCCCACCACAGCCGTGCTGGGAGGGGGGCACCTGGGCAGGGTTCACCCCCCCCGCTCCCAGTGAGTGGGGGGAGGAGGAGCAGGGAGCTGGCGGGGTCTCCAAGGGGGTGTTTGCCTTGCAGTGGGCGGGTGTGCTGAGCCGGCTGGCGCTGGAGCAGGAGCGCATCCTGAATCCCGTGCTGGACCGTGTCCGCACTGCCGACCACCACCAGCTGCGCTCCCTCACCGGCCTCATCCGCAACCTGTCCCGCCACGCCCGCAACAAGGACGAGATGTGTGAGTGCCGGGGGTCGACCAGGGCTGGGGGGTGCTTCCCAACCTTTGCCTGCCATTGTCTCCAGCCACATCCCAGCCCCATCCTGCCTGCTGCGTCCCCGCATGCAGCCGAGCCGGCGGGCTGCTCCATGCCCTGTTCCCAGACGTGGCTCTGTCCCCTCCGGCTCTGGCCACCAGCCCTGATGTGCCCTTTGCCCACAGCCACCAAGGTGGTCAGCCACCTGATCGAGAAGCTGCCCGGGAGTGTCGGGGACAAGGCCCCGCCTGCCGACGTCATCGTGAACATCATCGCGGTGCTCAACAACCTGGTGGTGGAGAGCCCCATGGCCGCCCGCGACATCGTCTACTTCGACGGCCTCAGGAAGCTCTTCTTCATCAAGAAGCGACGGGACAGGTGGGAGCTGCGTGTCCCAGCTCACAGCCGGGCTCCTGTCCTGCTCTCCGCTCCCTCCCTGCTCCAGCACCGTGGAAGAGGGTCACAAGTTTCCTTCCAAAACCTTGCTGTTGGGAGTCCCCAGACTAGCTCAGAGTGGCCTCGTGGCCACCTGCCAGCCCTTTGTCACCTCACCATCACCATAGCTGCCTTTTCCCATCAGGGAACCTCTCCCTGCTCTTGCCTGTTATTGTGGGATCCAGCCATTCCCCTCCTGCCTCTCCCCACCCTCATCAAGCCCCGAGTCCCTCCAGACCCCACTAGAGTGGTCTCCTTGGGCTGATGGGCACTGTCCCATGCTCAGTGGTCCCCAAAAACCTCATTGCACCCTGTTCCTTTCCCAGCTCAGACAATGAGAAGTCCTCCCGAGCCGCTGCCAGCCTCCTGGGAAACATGTGGCAGTACACCAAGCTCCACCGGGACTTCAAGATGGTATGTACCCATTCCAGAGCCCCCTGCAGCCACTGGGAGCATCCCTGGGGAGTCAAGGCCAGGGGACTCATCCTGGAGAGCCACACCACCCAGGATATGCTGGGGCCCCACTCCACACCTGCTTTTCCTCAGGTGTGGGGACATCCCAGAGCGTTGTCCCCATGCAGGTGGGGTGGGGACAGTGTGGCCCATCAGTACCGGGGCAGAGGGGCTCCCTGTGCCTGATGGGGCTGTCTCCTTGCAGAAGGGGTACCGGAAGGAGGACTTCCTCAGCCTGTGAGGACACCCTGGGAGCTGGAATGCCTCGCTGGGATGCTCCATGCTGCCAGCCATGCCGTGGGGAGGCTGCTTGCCGCCAGACCCCCACTCTGTAGCCTAATCCCTACATCCCATGTGCCTCCCGCCTTTGCCAGGTCCCCTTCCCTGGCTGGGGGACACTTGTCCTCCCTCCTGCCCAGCTTACACCCAGTGACTGCTTTTGGCTCTGCTGTGGGGCCCCACTGGGACTCCATTTAGTGGGGGGTGCTGCCCCATGGCACCCCTTGGGGGCCCTCCCCATGCTCAGGCAGCTGTCTGCAAAACCTGGCTTGACAGGGGGGGCAGGCAGGAGCTGTAGGGATTTGGGAAGGCTCCTGTAGAGCAGTTCTGGGGCAGGGGGGGCTTCTGGGGGTGCTTCATCCCAGCTCCCTGAGCTGCGGGGCCGGGGATGTCCGCGCCCTGTGCCAGTGCGGGATGCGCTGCGGGGTTACACTTTTGTTCTGCCCTGGCTGGGTGGGGATGGAGCTTTGCATGGCTTGGGGGCTTGGAGGGCTCTGAGGTGGCTTCCCACAGTTTGTGGGGTGGCACAGCGGCTGCAGGGAGCTGGGAAGTGACGCTGTGACAGCGCTGCATTCCCCCTTTGCTGTGGAGGGTGGGCAGGGGGGCTGCCTGGTGGGGCTCTGTGCCCTGACTGCAGGAAGCCTGGGAGGGCCTCAGGGCTCCATCTGCCACCCTGTGGGGACTGTCCCAGTGTGGCAGAGCTGCTGCTGTCGTTCCTCACCAGCTGCTGCCAGGGCTGGGCCCTGCTGGCACAGCAGGATCCGGGCAGGGCTGTCCGGGTCGTGTTTGCTGAGCAGTGTCACCCGTGGGTGGGGAGGTGTCCCCGGTGTCCCCGGTGCTGGGTGCAGACGGGTCCAAAGCTCTCTGTGCCACAGCGGTGGCCGGGAGGGGACGCACGGGTGCGCTGGGGGTGGCTTTGGGCTGCCGCTGGATTTGGGGCTGGGGGAGCCCCACGCTTGGGGGGCACAGGGCACCCGGGGGGGGACAGTGTAGAGTAGAGGGGTGGGAGGATGGGGGGAGTGGGCAGAGGGGCTGGAGCAGCCCCCACGGTGAGTGGCACTGGTGTGGTCCAGGCTCGGGGTCACGGGGTGTTTGGCTCTGCAGCTGTCTGTGTACAACCCCCCCGCCCTGTGTACCCCTGAAATAAAAGCCTTGAGTGATGCTCACCTGCACCTGCGTTTCGATGGCACCTGGGAGAGGGGGGGACAGTGTCCTGGTGACACCAGTGCCGTGGGGACACCAGCACAAGGTGAGCTCGCTCTGCAGTGCCATGCCACGCTCTGTGCCTGGCTTGGCTCAGAGTTAGTGTGACAGGGACACTGGTGTGGGAAGGACAGATCAGAGACCCCCCCATGTCACCTGTGTCCCCATCATGGACAGATGCAGTGGGTGCAGCAGCCTTTTATTGTCACGGGGGTTTCCATCTGGGACAAAGGCGCTGCCACCACTCCTGTCAGGCACTCCCTGGGGCTGGGGCGCGTTGTTCCTCGGAGAGCATCACCCATCCCAGCGCTTGTCCATCATGCAGGAAGAACATACCTGCCACCCACGGCAAGGGACACGGCCCAGCCACCTGGGTGGCACCCAGGGGTGGCACTGAGGTATTACAGGCATGGTGTTCCTGGTGAGGGTTTTCCAGTTCTCCACTTTGGAGCCAGCTCCTGCTTTCCCAGCACAGCCGTGGCTCTGATCCCATCGACACTCCCGGGCTCCTCAGCCCTGACCTGCTCCGTGTGTCCCCACGGGGCTGGGGGACGCCTGTGGCCCTGCTCAGATGTCATCCTCGGTCACCAGGCAGTAGAAGTCCGTGCGGGCGCCGTAGTTGCGCGACCCCAGGTCCGAGACGTCGAGCTCGGAGCGCTGCCCGTCCCGCAGCTGCGCGTCCTCCGTCCCGCTGGGCGCCGGAGCCCCGGGAGCGCTGCGCCCACCCAGGCGGGGCGGCGGGGGGCTTCCGAAGACGCGCCCTCGGAGGCCTGGCAGGAGCAGGGAGATGGGTTTACGTGGAGGGGGAAGGGGCTGCACCCACCCCGCAGGCAAAGCCCAGGAGTGACCTCCAGCGCGCATCCGTCCCCTCGGGAGAAGCAGCAGGGACACGGACCTGTGCCGAGGTCCCCGTCCGGGTCCAGGTCTCCTGCGCTGTCCAGGTAGCTGCTGTGCAGGATCAGCATGGGGTCCTTGTCCTCCTGCAGCTGGGTCTGCGGGTCCCCCACGCTCCTTCCCCCCGCGAAGGACACCTTGCGCGGCAGGGCCAGGCACAGCTCCTTCCAGAAGTCCGACGATGGGGTCTGCAGGGGTGCCGAGGGGATGAGCCGGGCCGGGACCAGCGGAGCACGGCCCCGCAGGGTTCCACGGGCTCGGCTCGCTCTCCCCGGCGCTGGGAGCTCGGCCAAGGTGAGGCTGTGCTCCGGCGTGGCACCGTGCCCACGCGCCGGCGGAGAAACCGGCCCGACCTGCTGGAACGCTCCCCAGGGCTCCGGCTCCCAGGCTGGCCCCGAAATGGCCGGAGCGGCCCTGGGCCACAGCTCTGCTCGGGGAGCTGAGGCTGGGGAGGCCCTGCAGTGTCACAGGGTCCTCCTGACCATAAGGGTTTGGGGGGTGAGCTCCCAGATCCGGGGCTCTTCTGGTTGGGTTTTTAAATGTCCTCCAAAAGGTGAGTGCCCCACCTTGGAGCCTGGGGTGCAGCCCCAGAGGGCAGCAGGGAGGCTGACCCAAAATGGGGAGCTGGGAATGGAAGGTGGGGTGCTGGTGGGATGGGTCCTGCTCTGCTGTCACCATGGGGCAGCCCCAGAGGGCAGCAGGGAGGCTGACCCAAAATGGGGAGCTGGGAATGGAAGGTGGGGTGCTGGTGGGATGGGTCCTGCTCTGCTGTCACCATGGGGCAGCCCCAGAGGGCAGCAGGGAAGGAGGCTGGCACTGCGGGGTGCTGGGGAGGGAAAGGGGGCTCTGGGTGGGGTCAGGATCCCGCTCAGCACTCACCATGGAGCCGGCTCTCCACACCAGCAGGGTCACTGTGCTTCGGTGCTGCTTCAGCAGGGTGATGGCAGGGTGGGTGATCTCCCGGTACTGGCTCTCGAAGACGATGAAGATGGGTTTCCTGGAAAGCTCCAGCAGCCTCCAGAGCCCTTCCCTGCCAGACAAGTGGGTGACAGGAGGGTGAGGGACCCAGCAGCCCCTCTCCTCTCCAGTGGGAGCTGCTCTGCTCCTACCTGAAGCTGCTGTTGCACCACTCCTGCTCCAGGTACGCGACGGAGAGCACCACGATGAGGCGCCGGCACCGGCTGACATTCATGATGAGGTCAGCTGATGGCTCTGTGGGCAAAAAGGGTGTCAAGCCCCCAGGCCCCTGTGCCACCCCCTGCCCAGCCCTGCCTGGTGCCTGCCTGAGTTGGGCAGGATGTTCTGCTCGTCCAGGAAGAGCTTGTAGCCGTGGCGGTTTTCCAGCTGCGGCTTCATGATGAAGTGGATGAACTTCCGGTCATCGGGGGCAGTGGCGTGGGAGACGTAGGCATCGTAGAGCTTCCCATCTGGGGAGATCCACGGAGCAGGGATAACATGGGAAGGGCTGTGTGAGCCCCCAGACTCAGAGTGAGTGTGAGTGGGAACACCTTTGGCTCACCGTTGATCTCCAGCTCTCCGTAGCGGTCCCGGTACCAGAGGAGCGCGTTCAGGCGGCACCGGACGTAGAGCACAGCCAGGAGCA
The DNA here is from genome assembly GCF_036417665.1 of Passer domesticus. NCBI lineage: Eukaryota > Metazoa > Chordata > Aves > Passeriformes > Passeridae > Passer > Passer domesticus. The sequence continues at coordinate 53,485,327 of NC_087479.1, forward strand.
CCAGGAGCACCAGGACCAGGAGGGCTGCCAGCACCGCTGGCACATGCCCCACCGCCTCTGCCAGGACAGGAAGGGCACGGTGAGCAGCATAGCTGGGTTTGGTGCAGGTTGTGGGAGAAGCAGCAGAGCCCCTATCACTCTCCTCAATCCCCCTGTGCGCCTGGGCTCTCCGTGGGATGCCCCCTCCCTGTCACCAGCAGTCCCTACCGGCTCGCCGCAGGGTGAAGGTGGCCGTGGCATTGCTGATCCAGCAGGCAAACACCCCGAAATCAGCATCGTGGGTGAGGTTGAGCTGCAGGACGCTGGCCAGGAGCTGCTCTGAGGAGTTTTGGCCAGACCTGACAGGACATGGGGGATGCTGTGGGTCAGGCCGTGTGGTGACAGACCCCAAAAGCAGATAGATGGATGTCCCCAGGGCAGGCTCCTTACCAGACAGTGTCCTGGCTGCTCCCGCTGCCCAGCCACTGCCCATCCTTGCTCCAGGTGGGAATGGGCTGGCAGTGCTCGGTGCCTGCCCAGCGCACGGTGCAGTTCAGCTCGACCTGGCTCCCCAGCACCACGTCCAGCGTCTCGTTGGCAGCCGGCACCAGGAATTCGGGGGGCACGCTGCAAAGGTCTGGGGGCACAGAGGGGAGGGGGTTTGGATGGGAAAGCTGATCCAGCTCCCCCCAGGGCACGTGACTGCTGTAGCCATCCCAGAAAAACAAGCTCTGCCTTGGGGGTCTGGCAGCGAGTGGTGTTCGTGGCTGTTGAGCAACATGCCGAGCCGGTTTTGGGGGCTGGGAAGGACCCTCGGCACCCTAAGAGGTGACAGCAGAGCAGGACCCCCAGCTGAGCTTGCACAGGGCTCCTTCCCAGCTGAGAACAGGGGAGAAGTGGGATCTCACCTACCTGCCATGGCTGCTCAGGTGACAGGCGCGGGCGCTGCCAGCATCTCACGCGGCGTCTTCCGGGGGGGACAAAGTCCGCCCGCCTCTGCCACAGGGCGGGCTGGGCCTGGGACACAGCGGGAGCAGCTCTGGGAGTGCTGGCACAGGCAGGGCACGGCCACCCCCCTCGGCCCCCGCAGCGATTCCCACTGGGGGTGGTGGGTGCTGCTCTGTGGTAAAGCCAAAGCCACGTCCTACCCACAGCCTGGTGGCCACTGTGTCACCTGCCCTCCCTGCACTGACTCCCAGCCTGGCTTTCCCAACCGTGAATTTACGTGTGGGAGGTGATTAATGACCAGCCGGGGGTTGCAGGATTTTAAAAATATGGCTTCAGCCCAGATCCAAAACCAAGGTGGGGAAATGAGCTCAGCCATGGGAAACCCCAGATTTGGGGGTCTCGGTGGTACCTCCTTCACCTGCCAACCCCCTGCCTGGGCTGCAGAGCTGCCTCCAGCCTGACATGCCCTTGAACCTGCTAATTACCAGCGGTCTGGTTTGTTTATGGAAACGCAGCTCCCACCTGGAGAGCTCCCCGGCGGGTGCCGTGTTCCCGGTGTGTTGCTACCCCGTGGCTGTGCCCAGGGATTGGCACAGCATTCCAGGCAAGCGGGGAGCACAGGGATGGCACAGAGGGACCCCCCAGCTGGCATCACTGCCATGGCCCCGTGGGAAGAGGCGGATACAGGGAGCAGAGCCTGGCAAGGCTGGGCTCTGTCCCCACACACCTGATGTGGGTGATGTGGGTGCTGGGGCTGAGGTGGCAGTCTCAGGGATGTCACAGTGCCCGTGTTTCCATGGTTAACTCCCAGACTGACTCTGGGAGTCAGGAGGGGTGAAAGCCTCTCCCAGGGCTCCTCTTTGCTGTGGAGTTTCAGCACTCCTGGCTGCACCCTGATTTTGGGTGGGAGCAGGGTTGCTCCCCCGGTGTTTGTTGGTGTGGAATGGAAAGGGGAGGTCTGTGGGGCTGCCTGGCTTGGAGCAGGGATGCAGGCACGGTGCTTCCCTCTGGAGCAGCCCAGTGCCAGGCGTGGGGTGAAACCAGGGATCAAGGTACGCGAGAGACGCCCAGTACATGTTCAGCTTGAGCAGCTGGAAGTGATTTATACCTAAAGGATTAACTGAGTTTCTCCATGGCCAGGGAAGGAAGAGGACGGGGTGGAGGCGAGCCAGCCCACCTGGACTTCACGTGGAGAAAGGGTGGGAGATGCTTATGAGGGTGGCATGGGGCTGTCTCTGCCTGGTGTGATGCTCCAGCTCTGCTCCTGGCTGGGTCACTCCTAAGCCATTTCCTCTGATGGTCAGAATAAGGAAGCTCCAACGAGCTGCAGCCTGGCCAGGGGGTGTGGGGAGGCCCCAAAAAACCCATGGAGCCCTTTGGTGCAGGGAAGGGCAGTGCTGGATGGCAGGGAGTGGGTGCTGGGGCTGCCGAGGGCCAGGGAGGGAGGAGCACCGGCTAACGGGCAGCAGCAGCTCCCATTTCCCACATCCCGGCCTGGGGACACCCCGGCTTTGAGGCAGAGCACCGTGTGGACATTGTGGGGTGGAGAATGATGGCTGGGCACGGCATTCCCTGGAACACGGCTGTGGGGAGGGCAGGGAGGCACCCTGGCCAGGGAGTTGTGGGGTGGGTGTGCCGAGGCAGCAAGCGGGATGGAGGGCGAAGGAGAGCCAGAACGGGAACGCACAGGGAATGGGGTGAAGGTGAAACCCTGCTGACCTCATCTGGGGCGGCTTCAGCACGGAAAGAAAAGCAGAACAGAGCTGCATTTACCTTTGGATCTTCCCCAGCCGTAGGCTTCCTGCTCGTCGCCTCCCGCTTGAGCCGACCCGACCGGCCAGATGAGTGCTTGGAATTTCTCTTTTTTTTCCCTTTCTGTTTTAATAGTTTATCTATTTCTCCTCCCAGTTCAGCCCCTGCCCTCGGCGGGCGCTGCCGCTGCCCCAATCCCCGGGCGCCAGGCCCGTGGGAAGGGCTGGCTGTGCCTCCCTCCCACTGCTCCACCTCCACCTGAACCTGCGGGGGGAGAATTCTACAACTCCGGCTTCAGGGGAGGGGAAAAGAGACGAGAAAAGAGGAGGGGGACGGCAACACACCCAGCAGGTGTCACAAGGCTTGGGGGCCAAGGAGGAGCCCGGTTTTCCAGGCTGGAAGAGCCCACAGAGGTGTCAGGGTGAGAAGAAAACCTGCCATCAGCTGTGGGGTCTCCTGTTTGTGTCCTTCTCCTCCCTTTCGTCCTCTCTGTGACTTTAGAGCCTTTTTGCCAGATGAAGCTGCTGCTGGAGGTGGTTGCTCCAGCTGGCACTGGCTGTGGGGAGCTGGATCCGGCCACTGTAGACAGCAGATATCCCCTGTGCTAATTACCATGGAGGTGATTAGAGCCTCGGCACGCCCCAGGCATGGATCATGGATGTGGTCACAGCAGCACCAGCAGCTCCTGGACAAACACCAGCCTGAGCCAGAAAAGCATCAACCAGCACGTGATTTAAGGCCAAGAAGAGAAGAGGGCCATGGGTGCAGTGTATGTATTTTCATATATATATATAAATTATATTTTATAATACATAAATGTACATAGATGTATATTGGATAACTTTGTATATATAAATAAACAGGTACAGGTCACAGGCAGGACTCTGAGCCTGTTCCCATGGAGAAACACCCTCTGACTCCTCATTGTTTAGGAGATAAGCTACCAGTGCTGTTGGCTTGTTGTGGGAAGGGAAAGGGACAGATCCCTGCTGCCATCTCTGGGGAGAATCCCCTGCTCCTGGGCCCTGCACCCACTGGCTGTGTGTTTGGGCAGCAAGTATTGGAGCAGCCTTTTTTGAGGGCTGCCCACTTCTCACGGACACTGTGATCCATCAGCTGAACAATCCAGTGTAAATCTGTTGGATTTGTGGGATGGTGAAGGATTGCATGGAAGAAGCCCAGGTCCTGGGGATGGCAGGGGTGTGGGGAGGCTTGGGAGCAAACCAGGAGCTGATAAGATCTTTCTTGTCCATCAGGGTTATCCCTGTGGTAGGTAAATTACATGGAGGAGCAGATCCAGTTTTGGTCACAATGGTGCAAAAACGGGACGAGCCTTAGGGCTCAGCAAGCTCCTTTCTGTTCCCTATGGGGTTGTTTGTGGTTTTCCATGCTCTTGGGAGTGAAGTTTTGAGGCTGAGTTAACCCTGGTGCCTTTCCCTGCAGTCCTGACTGGGGTGTGTCACCCCCAGGGCACAGTCCCCAGGACTGACACCTTGGGAAGTGTCTTTGGCAGGACCCCTGTGGGACAGGGGCAGTGCCAGGGTGGTGCCCTGCCATTTCAGGGCCCTGTCAGAGCCCCCTGAGCTGTGGCACCTGTCCAGTCCTGGGGTGTCACCTCATTCCTGCTGCAGACCAACTCGTTCTGTCTGGAGTAGGTGGGCCAGCCAGTAGTGATGTCTCTAAAGGAAAATGTGGGATAACCCTATCATTTGGGATTTGCTGCGTTTTTCCCATTTCCCCCAGGTATTTCCGTTATCCTGGCACCTTTACCAGGGTGTGTTCCCACTGTGCATGGCCAAATCCTGGTGTCCCACCAGCCAGCTCCCACACAGCCCTCAGACTGGGCACTGCAGCTGCCACCTGCTGTGATTGCCCCCACTAAGACAAGGAAGGGTTTTGGGGGATGACTGGGGATGGCAGAGGAGGAAGGCAGGAGCAATACCAGGCAGTCGTCCACGTGGGTGTTGTGTTTATTTACCGATGGCTGGTGGCAGCTGAGCCGGGAGCAGCTCTCAGGACCCGGCTGAGCCCGGAGCTAAACGCGAGATAACAGCGGCGTTTTCCCAAGGAGCGGGGAGCCGCGTCCTGCAGACAGCAGGGTGGAGCTGCAGCCTTGGGGAGCCGTGCCGGGGAGGAGTTTGCTGAAAGGGACTCAAGTGCCCCAGTGGAGTGGAGGTCACTGAAGGCAGTGGAAAAAGCAGGGCCAAAGTGCAACAAAAGGGCTGGAGAGGGAGCCTGGAACGAGGTAAGTGGTGTTTCCTGTGCTTAAGGAAGTGAGTGACAAGGATCCAGGTGATCCTGCATCTGAATGCTGCCCAGGGTTTGTCCCCAGCGCCACGGCTCTGTCCCAGCACATCCCCAGTGTGGGGAGGCACATCCCGGCTCTGCCACAGCATCCTTCCTTCCCAAGTCAGAAAGCAGCCTGCTCCTGTGAAGCCACTGTCTGGTCATTGCTTCCCAGCTCAGGTCCAGCTTGGTCCCAGATGGGACATGTGGCACCGTGTCCTGGGGTTCATCCGGCACCCCTGGCACTGCCAGGCTGGGAAAGGGGCTCGAGTCCGTGTTCTCCTTCTCCTTGGTGAGCTGTGGCTACACCTCGGTGGAGTATTCTGCCGTGCTGGGGAGAGAGGAGAGAGGCGTTGGGAGGTGAACTGTCTGTGCTGGGAGGTGTGGAAAAACACTCTGAGCAGGAACAGGGCCTCTTCCCCAAAACAGATGGAGAAAGAATGGCAGGCTGTTTGTGGGAAAGCCCTGTTTGTGGGAAATCCCAGTCAGTAGGAAGGCAGAAATGAAGCTGCTGGAAGCTTCCACCCTGTCTGGCAGAGCCAATCCCTGATGGCTCTGAAGATGGACATGCTGCTGGCCAAGACTGGGACAATCAGAGATGGAGATGTTGATAACATATTTGAGAAGAAACTCAAAACAAAAAGGGGCACAGGTTTTTTTGCAAGGCAGAGAAGAGGAGGAGGGAAACAAGATGCAGACACCAAGGCCAGTGCAGAAGAAGGAGGAAGAGCTGCTCCAGGTGCTGGAGCTGAAATTCCTGTGCAGACTGTGGTGAGACCATGCTGAAGCAGCTGTGTCCCTGCAGCCCATGGGATCTACGGGGGATGCAGAGATCCACCCACAGCCCATGGGGATCCATGGGGGATGCAGAGATCCACCCACAGCCCATGGGGGATGCAGAGATCCACCCACAGCCCATGGGGATCCATGGGGGATGCAGGGATCCATCCACAGCCCATGGGGGATGCAGAGATCCATCCACAGCCCGTGGGGATCCATGGGGGATGCAGAGATCCACCTGCAGCCCATGGGGGAAATGAGCAGATGGATGCCTGGAGGAGACTGTGATCCAGTGGGAGACCTGGTGGAGAGAGGGGGCCCTGCTTCCAGGCGGGAGCAGCCTGTCCTTGGAGGATGGCACCCCATGGAAAAGTGACCCACACCACAGCAGCTTTAGGAGGACTGTGTGCCCATGGGAGGGACTCACATTGCAGCAGTTTTGGGAGGATTCCTGCTTGTGAGATTGGAGCCGTGGTGGAGAGGGTTGCAGAGAACTCTCTCCTGTGGGAAGAGACCCCATGGTGTAGCAGAGGAAGGACTCCTCTCCCTGAGCAGTGGAAGAAAACCTCGGGTGATGAACTGACCAAAACCTCCATGCCCTGTCCCCTGCACTGTCGGTGGGAAGGTGGGAAGGGTTGGGGGAAGCAAAGGTGTTTTAAGGGCTTATTCTACTGCTCATTATCCTCCTCTGAGTTTGTTAGTGATAAATTCACTTTGTAGTTCTAAGTTGAGCTTGTTTTGCCCTTGGAGTGTTTTCTCCCAGTCCTTATCTCAACTCATGAATTCTTTGCTAATTTTTTCTCTCCTCTATCCAGCTGTGGCAGGGGAGGGCGAGTGAGTGGCTTTTGTGGGTGCCTGGAGTTTGGCTACTGTCAAACCAGGACAGGCTGTCTTAGGTTGAAAGATGTTAGTGGGGGTGTGTATTCTATCTGCCATCTGTTAGAGGTGGGGCAGTTATCCTCTGTTCATTGGGCAGCTTTATCTCTTCCACAACCAATCCTCCCTCTGGGAACTATCTTCTGTTAATGGGCCAGTGAGTGTCACTGCATGGCTGATAAAATTGCATCATCCATTGGGAGATGCTCTGCCCAGGGGGAGGAGCCAAGCATTCCTACCCGGATATAATCAGAGATTTGGAACACCACAGCAGCCTTTCCCACTGGATTCCCCGAGGAGCAGCTTTTTTTCTCCACTGGATCTTCAGAGGAAGACCAGGCCCATCTACAGCACCCCTGGACCTTCAGAGGAAAACTCCACCCTTCTCCAGGATCCCTGCTCCCCCAGAAGCACAGCTGGCACTGCAGGAGGGCTGCAGCCACCATTTAATGGGACTGCTGCCAGCACCCTGACCAACAGGGTGTCAGGTTGTATTCTGACTCTGTCAGGGGTTTGTTTTCTTTTTTTATACTATGACATTTGTATTTTTAGTTTTTCTAGTAAAGAACTATTATTCCTATTCCCATGTCTTTGCCTGAGAGCCCCTTAATTTCAAAATTATAATTTGGAGGGAGAGGGTTGACATTTTCCATTTCAAGGAAGGCTCCTGCCTTCCTTAACAGACACCTGTCTTTCCAAACCAAGACACAGGGTTTCCTGAACCCCGCTATCTGCTCCCCTTGGGATTATGGGCAGCAGCTGGGACAGGGTGGCCATGGAAAGGGGTCAGGCTGAGCCCTTCCCAGAGCAGGGCTTAGTATGGGACAGCGGCACTGGGGCAGCTACAATGGTTCTGTTTCCTACTGAAATACTTAATCCTTTCTCTTTAAACAAAGTTGAGATGGAAAACCTGGACCAAGTCCTTCCCTGGGCAAAATCGCTTCTTGTTTTAAATTGAAGCTTTTCTTTTTCTGAAGGAAGAGGGGCTCCAGAGCAGACAGATCCTGAAACCTGGCAACCCCTGGCACCTTCCAGGGCATCACCCACCTCAGCTCATTGCGGAGATTGCTGTGTTTTTCCGTCAGAATTTTATTCTTGACCTTCTGGGGGACATCGGGGATGTACCAGGCTGCGATCAGCTTCACGCACAGAGCCACGTGCTGTGGGAAGCAAAGGCAGTCAGGGGCTCCCAGCCCGGGCACGAGGCACACATCCAACCCCTTTCCCAGCCCTCTCCTGCCTCCCTGGGTGCCCACCTCGAAGAGGATGAGGAAGGCGAGCCGGGCTGCGAAGATGTGCCAGAACTGGACAGTGTAGGTGTAGTCGTCAGCATTCCGGTAATCCCGGTACCTGCGGCACAGCTCCGTCCGTGCCAGCCCAGGCCGTTCCGTTCTGGCCTGGATGTCACGGTGAGGGACACGGGGTGGCAGGGGGCTGCTCTTACCTGCACTCCTTGATCTGCTTCCCTTTAAATTCTGGCAGCACCTTGGTGTGGGGCTCGAAGTCCTGGATGTGGAATACGGAGAGGCTGTTGTTGATGTAGCCAGTGGAGCAGCTGTGGGGAAGGACCGGGTTGAGCACGGATTGTACCCCCTGTTCTGGGGAAGCAGAACCCACCTGGGGCTCTCACTGCCCACCATCACAAAGCCTGGTGGAAATGGAGGGCTCAGAGGCTTCTGTCCATTTTGAGTTAACTGGGTCAGTCAGCCAAGGATTGGAGAAACAGAGGGAGGACAGGAGAGAGCATGTGCCTGCATCCTGGGAATCCTGTAGCTCTCCAGTGTTACACACAGCCCTTTCCTTTCACAGGGATGATGTGATGATGCTATGTGGGGATGTTCCCCTGCTCCCCTTTCCCCCCCACTTTGCTTTGGGGGACAGCTCAGCTGTCTTGTGCTCCTGCATTGGTGGCACTGAGGTAGGAGGGGACACGGCTGTGGGGACAGGGCCGTGGGGATGCTGAGGGCAGGGACTGTCTCAGAACTGAACTCACTCCATGCTGGTGTGGTTCTCCCTCATGCAGGGGCTGTACATGTACTTGTAGACCTGCACGGGGATGAAGTCGGAGGTGATGGCGATCACCAGCCCGTTCCCAATGACAGCCAGGATGCCAATGGCCTCTAGGACCTGCAGCCAGATCCCTGTGGGAGAGGAGCAACCTGTGAGGTCCCTCTGCCAGCCTACTGCCACCATGCCAGCTCAGGGACAGCTTTAGCATGGCCAGGTCAAGGAAGGAGCCTCCAAGCTGAGCTTCAGCCTCTGGCAGAGTCTGAAGCAGCTTGTCCTTCTCCGACTCATGGCTCTCCCTGTGCTGTGCCAAAGCCAGGGGGGCTCAGGGGCTCAGCCTGGTGCTGGCAGGACCCCTCTCACCGATGTCCTTGGCCTTCCTGGGCACCATGCGCCGGCGCAGCCGCATCATCTTGATGGCATCCATGTGGATCTCGATGACGTTGTTGATGAGGGCCAGCAGCGGGGCCAGAGGAAAGGCTGCCACGAAGATGGTGGTGAAGCTGTACTGGATCACTGTGGAGGGGCAAATGCAGAGTGCTGGTGTGAAGCCACCGCAGAGGGGACATCTCCCTCAGCTTGGGTTTGTCCTGCTTGGTGGCTTGGGTCAGAGGGGTTTGCAGGGGTGGAAGAGGAGATGGACACCCAGCTCTCATAGGGCTGTCAGAGGGTGGGATCTGTGGGGACAGGTGAGCCAGCCAGCCACAGGCACACCCTGGGGTTACAGCTGTGGCCCTGGAAGGAGAGGAAGGTCTGAGGCAGGGCCCAAAGCTAGCACAGTTGCTTGCTCTCTGTTTTGGGAATGATCCTGGTGTCCCAGGGCTCTCAGAGTGGGGCTGGGTGTGGTGCTGTGTATGGACTCCATAGCATCCATCACTCCCCAGCCAAGGAGCACACATGGATCTGTTCCACATACCTATCTCCAGGTACTCGTTGAACAAGCTGAAGACGTTGACCTCGTTGAGTTCATAGTTATTCAGCCACTGCCTTTTGCAGGGGTCCTCTGCCTCCTCCTCCTCTCCTAACATTAGACTTCTCTTCTTGGGGTGCTTTTTCTTCTTCCGTAGCTGGTGGGATATCAAACTGCAGTGGGAGAGAGGGATTTGTGTGGCTGCCTGCAGAGGACAGCTGGGCTGGGCTGCTGCCAGCACATCCCTGGAGGAAGGGGAAAAGGAAGAAGACCAGGGTTCCTCTCTGTGGAAAGCGTCAGTGTGGGAAGCTTACGGGATGAGATACTCCATGATGTTGCTGATGGTCTGCTTGAGCACCATGATGACAGCCATCTGGATGAAGAGGTCGGTGATGCAGCCACTAGGGTGGCACTAGAGGGGACAACAAGACAGGGGTAGTGCCCTGCAAGCAGGGTGGGTGGGCCCAAGGGACCCTTTGGCAGGTGCTATGGGAGAAAGCTGAGCTTCCCAGAGGCTCCCAGGGCAGTAAGGAAAGGAAGAGGAGGAGCTGTTTGTGGGGTCAGTGGGTGCCTCACCTCCTCCAGCCTCCAGTGGCCAGCGATGCGCACGTAGTGCCCTGGGTGGCCATTGATCCTGAGCAAGGAAGCAACAGTGATACCCATGGGGTCATGGCCCTCCTGAGTCCCAGCTGGGGTCCCTGTGCCTGGTGGGGAGGGCAGAGGGGCTGGGCTGTCCGTACACCCTGGGGAGAGTCAGGAACACCCATCCCAAACTCTGGCTGCCCCGTGTTCTCCACTCACCGTCCCAGGAAGAAGGCGATGTAGATGAGCGAGGAGAAGTTTGTGAAGAACTGAAAGAGGAAGATCTTCACAGTGAAGTTGTTCTCCCGCTGGGAGAAGGTCCGTGGTTTCTCTAGGAAAGGGAGCAATGCCCAGGGGCTTGGTCAGAGTAGTGGGACCTTGCCCTGCTCCCCCGTGGGTGCCACCACAGCTCTGAAGGTCCAAAGGGCATCTGCCACTCATTAAGCCTTCCCTGCTCTCCACCTGAGCCCTCTGAGGGAAGTAAGTTCAGACAATAGGGAGGTCCCTCAGAGCCATGAGCTGAGGGAGAAGGGACCTTAGAGCTCAGAGGAAATCCATGTTGTGACCTCTCCTGGAGCTAGGGTGGCTTCCTGCTCATGCCAGGTCTCAGCCCTGTATGGTGACTGTCCCTGCAAAGCTGGCTGTGGGACAGCATGGGGGCCACAGGTGAGTGTGTGCTGGGGGGCTGCTGGCCCCCCTGTCTGGAGCTGCCGGGGAACTGCCTTGTGCTGGTGGAGGGAGGGAAGGGGATGGGAGGCTGGCTGTGCTCCGGGACAAAAGGGCTGTGCAGGTGGGACACAGCCCATCTCCCTTACCCAGGTCACACAGGAAGAGGGCCACGTGCCAGTTGACCTGCAGGACAGAGGGACACGATGAGCAGGGCGGGCTGGCCGTGGGGAAATCCTGCCAGGCACGCCGTGTGTCTCCTCACCTTGGTCATGATGACGATGGTGAGGTAGTGCAGCACGGCCCCCGTCATGACGGCGATGATGTCGGCGTGCTTGCTGAGCAGGCTCACGTCGCTCTGCGTGAACAGGGCCATGGCCACCGCCCGGTAGATGACGAGCGCGTGGGCGATGCCGATCAGCACCATGATCTGTGGGGAGGGACAGGAGGGGTCGGGAGCCACCGGGGGCACGTGCTCCGTCACACCTGGTGGTGCCCTCAGGAGGGCCCTGGAGGTGGCCTCAGAGGCCGACCAGCGCCCTTCGGTGGAGGCTGAGAAGTTCATGGGTGTAGTGATGGGAGAGGGAGTAATGAGTACAAACTGAAGGAGGGGAAATTTAGGCTGGATGTTAGGAAGAAATTCTTCCCTGTAAGGGTGGGGAGGTAGTGGATCAGGCTCCCCAGGGATGTTTCAAATGCCCCAATGCTGGCAGTGTTCAAGGCCAGATGGGACAAGGCCTTGAACAACCTGGAGTAGTGGGAGGTGTTCCTGCCCATGGCATGGGGCTTGGGACTAGATAAGGTCCCTTCCAACCCTTAACATTCTGTGATTCCAGGATTCTATGTCTCCACCTGAACCAGTCTCCAATGACCCACAGCAGGGACAACTGCATTGGGGTTTGCCTCTTCCTGCTCTCCATGTCACTGCCTTGATCCTCACTGCAAGAGCAGAGCCTTCAGCCCATGTCCCCGAAGGGTGGGTGGCCCCTGCCGTCAGCAGAGTGAGGTGTGAGCATGAGGAAGCCCCAGGATCCATGTGATGGGCATGGAACTGCCTTAAAAACCTGATCTGTGCCTTTGCTCCTTTGGTCCATGTGCCCTTAAACCAAACGTTCCCATTGTCACCCACACGTACCATCAGCAGGGCCAAGATGAGGACAATGGTGCTGCGGAAGTAGGAGTGCTGGTACAGCCGGGGTTCGTGCTGAGAGTTATTGATCAGCTGCAGAGCCAACTCCTCCTTAAAAAAAAATTAAAAAAAAATACATATAAAAGTTAAAAATGGGAAAGAAAGGACCCAGCAGCACTTTGTGCCCCTTGTGTCAATAGACATATGGGATGAGCAGTGCTGGAGAAGGAAAGGACAGGAGTGAGCACCCAACCCACAAGAGCATGGCCAAGCCTGATTGAGTTCAGTCTGGGCAAGGGACCCCTCTGATGTGTCTTTTATAGACCCAGGTGACTCCTGCCCTGAAAGGGGAAGCACTGAGCATGAAAGATGGTGTCCTCACCTCTTCCTCATCCCACCCGTACAGGTCCCAGCTGGTGGCCACATTGGCTCTCTCCCTCTTCCACAGCTCCAGGAATACAGTGGCTGGATTGGGAAGGAGAAAGTGCAGTGACACTTAGGGATGGCTCTGAATGTCCCCCCTCTGTCTCCCAGAGAGTCACATCACATCCAACCTGATGGCAAACCAGCCTGGACTGGCCTTGGTCCACGGACAGGCAGTCCCCTCTGCACCTTGGTGACCTGAAAGGGCCCTGGACAGGCAGCAGTGAGGGAACAGGGATGGTGCAGGTGTGCTTTCACTGGCCTGGTCTAGTGTGTCCGTAGGGAATTTGGGATAAGTCACTTTTCAGGTGGAATTCATGTCCTGCACTGCACCCTGGCAAGGCTACACCTCTCCAACTCCAGTTCCAACCACCCCTTATGTTAATTGGATGGACGCTCCTGATTGTGTCCCTGTGTGACCAGGCCATGGACGCACTCAGGACCATGGCTTCATGGATGGGACACCCAGCCCACTCCTGAGGTGGCTGGTGAGGGAAGAGGCTGTGGAAAAGCCAGGTGAGTGTGTAACTAAGGCAGTGATGGGATCCCATCCTTCCACAGCAAACACGAGCCCCTGCAGTGATTTGGGAAGGTGGAGGTGGAGTCTGGAGGCCCTTCCTTCCTGTGGTTGTGGCCATTTGTAGGCAGCTGCTAGAAAATTGCTGGGTGCCTTTGGGCATGCTATGCTGAGCAGAAGGTTCAGGTAGGACAAGCTTCAGGTAAGGAATATTTGGGGAGCTGGAGGATATCACCGGGGTGGTTTTATCTCTTGCTCTGTCTGGAAGGGGAGCTGAAGGCTCTGGAAGTGGAGGAGATATAAACCCCTCCCAAAGGGTGAAGCTATGTTGGTGTTCCTTTTTCCACCTTCTGCTCCCTCTCCCAACCACATGTGGTGGGCACCCAGGCATGGACACCTACCCCAGATGGCCATGAACATGGCAAACACCACTGTGGCCTCGTTATCAATCATGTGAGTGACCTGGAAGAGATGAAGGAAGAGTGTGATGGGGCACTGAGGTGCAGGGGCTGTGGTACCTCGGGGTCTTGGCATGCTCATCTCCCCTGAGACAGGTAAAGGTGCTACAGGAGGGCAAAATGCAGGTAGGTGATGGACACTGGCGTTTGTTACTGGTAAAATATTCCATGGTGATGATGGAGACTGTGACCTGGGGTGGGGCTTCTTTTTAGTGGTGTGGGAGCAGCATGAGCTGGGAGTGTTTCCCCCTCCTTTACCTTGAGCCTGCCCTGGAAAGGGGGTTCCCTACCTTGGCATAGGTGCAGGTGTCAGAGAGGACCCAGAACGAGCAGTTCTGGTCGCAGAGCGGGCACATGATGGTGTTGTTGGCATCACAGATCTCCTTGCTGGAAGAAAGGAGAAGAGAAACCAAGGGGGACAAGGGTGCCTCAGAGCCATCTGCAGAGCAGGATGGGATGTGCATTTGGCATTCCCAAGGGCCTTACCTCACCTGGCTGGAACTGAAAACAGTAGCCCCAGCTGCGACGGTTGCCAGCCCAGCCAGGGCAGCGAAAATCAGCAGGTAGGTGTACCAGCCCAGCCAGGCAAAGTACAAGGCCACCTTCTCTCCAAAATAGCACCTAGGAGGAAAGGTGAGGTGGGAATTGCAGCCAGCAAGGAGATCAGATTTTGGGAGTCACTAGAAAATGCCCATGGTGACAGTATCTCAGTTTTTATGGTGTGAGGAGCACGTTGGAATCATGGATAAGAAATGACTGAGGGACTGGGAACCCTGTATCCTGTGCCAGTTGTCAGAGGTGCACCTCTATTTTAAGATCGCCCCTCTCTACCTGAGCCCCCTGGCAGGTTTATAAAGTAACACATTCTTTTTGCCCTCCTGCCCCTGCCCATGGAGTTAGTTTTCAAAAACAAGAGCCGTGCTCTTTCCTGGGATCTCATGTGGTTGTAGGAGCCCCACTTTGCCTTTACTGCCCCGAGTTCAGCCTCGGGCTGGCTGTGAGCACTGATGCTCCATTCCCACCTCTTCTGCCTTCTGAATGTGGCTGAAAACCAAACAGGTTCATTACAGTCCTCACGGACAGGGGGTTGTTTCATGCTGCAGGATTAGCAGATGGAGCTCAGAGCCACAGGGATAACCCTCAGGCTAAGAGCTTTGGAAGCTGCAGAGGCAGCCCAGTGCTTGTGAGAAGAGCCAGGTTCAAACTAATGATTTTTAAGACCATGCAGAAGCCTGGCAAAAGGCTTTGGGCTCTCTGGGTTTCAGGTGGGACCTCTTGGTTAGAAATATCCGCCTCTTGTGCCTGTGTTACCTGATCTCCTCAATTGGCTGTTCCTTAAATAGAACTCTCCAGCGAGCCCACTTCTTCTTTAGTATTTCCCTTATCTCTTCTTTCTGGAGAGCAGAGAAGTTGGTTGGATGCAGGAACATCAGGGCACCCTTAGTGCCCTGCCCAGCTGCAGGGCAGCTGCCAGGAGCTTTGCCCTTCACCCATCGAGCTCTTGGTGCAGCCCCAGTCACTCCCAGGTCCCCCCCACCCCATCCTGCTCCTCCATCCCTCCTGGATTTTCCTCCCAGGCACTGTGTGCTCAGCCTCACCTTGTGCAGGGGAAAGGCTGCCTCAAACACCTTCTTCTTCATCAGGTCATGCAGCTTCTCTGAGAGCGGAGCAGAAGGGACAGGGTTAGGCTTAGGGTTTTGGGGAGACAGAGCAGAGGAACTGCTGGTTCCTGCACTCCAAATCTCCCAGCCTCTGGATGCAGCAGCAAATTGACTTGTCTGAGCTTCCCCCTCTTGTGTTGTCCCCAGAGTGTCAGGGCAACTGGGGTGCCAGTGCCCAGGATTCTTGAGCAGGATTCTTCCTGCAGATCCAGGTTGAGCATCACCCCTGTGATCCCCAATCCCTTACCTAAGTCAGACGTCACAGTGTTCTGGAGGATGAAGTGCACCACCCGTATCCTGAACAAGGAGAAACTCTGCTTAAAGGCTGCTCTGGGATACAGACTTGTGGCACAGAAGGGCACAGGTGTGCACTAAAATCCAGGGAAGCAAGGGAGGGAGAAATGTGGGCAGTGAGAAGCCATCAGCTTTGCACATGGGAGGTGAAGGAAGGTTCTGTGGAAAGTGAAAAGCCTGGCACAGCTGTGAACTGAGCTGGAAAATGGATGCTGGTGTGGAGAACAGTGAGTGCAGGAGGCTGGAAATCAGCTCAGTACCCACCTGGTGGTCACTGGGACATCCTGGTAGGCACTGAAGTTTTGCTGCCTGCTGTTGGGGTTTGTCAGGAGACACTGGTATTTCCAGAAGATGTGCTGTGGGGCACGGACTCCATAAAAGAGCTTTGTGTCCTCAATTTTCTGGTGAGGGGAAGAGAAGGGCTGTTAAAACAGAGCCAGAGAGGCAGGGAAGGGACTAAACTGGAAGGGCTGGGAGTTGTGTGAGTCCTGGGGCTGGGGTCTTTCTCTGCTGGTTGAGCAAGTGGGTCATTTTCCAGCTCTGATGTAGTGAACAGCTCAATGGTTTGGCCTCTCCCATTTCCTGGGATGCAGGAGCCCAAGTCAGGCCAAGTATCTGCTGCCTTTTCCTCCCACAGCCCCTCACCTTGATGGTGAAGCCCTTCTTGCTCAGCTCATCCAGGAACTTCTTCCTCTTGATCTCCTTCTCACTGCCCATTTCGTGGATGTCACTCACCAGGACAAAATCCCACTTCTCTTCATTCTGCCCGCAAAACCAACAGGAAATTATGAGGGATGGAAAGCTGAGAGCTCTCCTTCTCAGCTCCAGCCTCTTGGAGGTTTGGACCCCCATTGTGGCTGTGTAAAGGGGAACTGGGAATGAGCAAAGGAAATGGGGATTTGTCCCCTCTCTGAGCTGGGCTGGACTTGCTGCAGATGCAGAGGGAGCAGAGCTTACCGGGGAGGCAAAGGAGTCCGTGTCCTCAGCAGGAAATTCCCTGCAGGGAGTCAGCAGAATTTCATCCTGGTGAAAAGAAAACCAGTGAAGGGAAAGCTTCAGCAGGCTCCCTGGGAGACCCCATGTTTTCCTCTTCCAGCAGCCTCCAAGAGATGCTCAGGGAGGGAGGTAAGAGCAGGCTTGTGGGAAACCTTCTCCCACATGCTCCTGATCACTAGTTTGGGGTCTTGCCAAGCCAGCCAGGGATTTCTGTTTAGGAATGCTGAAGGAACTGCTGCCTTGGGAGGGTGTGCAGCCTCCCCTAGAACTCATCGTGCCCAACTGTGCCCTGGGGGTGTGAGGGATCTGGACCAGGAGAAGAACCCTCCCTCAGCTCTTTCACCTGATGCTCTGACATTTGTACTGGAGAAATGTTTACCTTTCACCCTCTCTCTTCATGCTACAGTGGATTTACAGACTTTAATCAGCCTTTTCTATTCATCAGCTGTTCCTGTCAGATAGGGCACTGTTGGCTTTTTGGGGAGGGTGGGGAAGTAGTTTTAAATTCCAGTAAAGGGAGAGTGGAGCACAGACATTTGGAGGCTGGCACAACCCTGCAGGAAAGCAGGTGAAGAAATTCCTTGGAAAACATGCTGGAGGCTTCAGGCTGCAGCCAAGGGACAGAGAGGGGAGAATGAACTGCTGGTCATAAAATCATAGAATATCCCAAGTTGGAAGGGACTCACAAGGATAATTGAGTCCAGCTCCTGGCCATGCACAGGACCACCCCAAGCATCCATGTTGTCCAAACACTGCTTGAACTCTGGCTTTTGCCTGCTCCCCTCCTGTGTGTCAGTGGCTCCGGAGAGCACAGCTGGTTACAGGTAATTACACTCAGACATCCAAGGGTGCAGATGTGGGGGAGCACAAAGCAAGCATCATGGAATGGTTTGTGTTGGAAAGGACCTTCATGCCCATCCAGTCCCCCCAGGGACACCTTCCACTAGACCAGGTTGCTCCAATCTGGTCTTGGACACTTCCAGGGATGGGGCAGCCACAGCTTCCCTGTGCACCCTGTGCCGGGGCCTCAGCACTCCCACAGGGAAGAATTTCTTCCCAGTATCCCATCTAACCCTGCTCTCCTTCAGCTGAAGCCCTCAGCTGCCCCGTGGGGCTTTTTCCCACCCTTTGGTGTGATTTGTGGTGTGTCCCCACAGTTATGCCGCTGTTCCCGAGGGAAGGTGACGCAGCACAGCAGCGGGAAGGGGAATGGGAATTCCCAGGGATGGGAATACTGTCACTTGGGTCACCAGAGACACTGTGACCTAAAAGAGCAGCCAGCCAGACGAGTTCCTCCAGCTGTAATCTTGGCAGCAGAGCCATGGTGGTGCAACTGTGCCTTGTTGTAAGATCTGCATCCCGAGCTTTCACTGGAGAATGAGGCCATGGGAGCAGAGAGGCCGGGATGAGGAAAGGCTGAGATATTCTGCCAGATGCTCGCTCACGTGGATCAGCCAGAGCACAAGAGCCATGAGGAGACTGACTGACAAGAATGAGATGCAGGAAGGCTTGAGAAGAGGGATGCTCTTCCCCTGAGGTGCTGTTGTAACAAGAGCCAGAACTTCTCTTGGATAAAAGGTACCCCAGTTGATAGCAAGAGGCAGGGGGAGGGTTCTGGTGCTGTCATCTGCTCTAGCTGGGTTTGGGGGGCAGGACTGGGTGCAGCAGTTCCCTGTATCCCAGTGTGAGCCCCTCTCTGGGCACAGGGGAGTGGGTGGGAGCCTCTCAGGGATCTGCCCACTGCCAGTGCTCTGATGCTGGCGTGGATCTGGGCTGGAACACTCTGCTGTTCTGTTGGCTCATTCCTGCCTGGCTGGTTTCTCCCAGCCTCCATGTGCACCAGCCTCATCCTGCAGCAATTCCCTGCCAGTGCCACCTGTGATCTTGCAGATGGATGTGGAGGGGAAGTCATCCTTTGGGTATGGGACCGTTTTGGGGTGTTCCTGATGCCACCTTGGCACACTTTTCCTGCTGCTGCTGTCCCCAGTAAAGCTTAAGATGAGGTGAAGGGACCTGCTGGCATCACACCTTCTGTTCCCAGGTGGCTCCCAACTCCAACACCTGTAGGGATGGTCCTGCTTGGGCATCCAAGCATCCCAGCCAGCCCATCCACTTCCTTGGGAAGAGGCTGAGAGGTTGCCAAGGTGGGCTCACAAACGGGATGTTGGATTCATCCCGGTGGCTGCTGGGGCTCAGGCTCCCATGCAGGTGCCCAGCTTCCTTTTGGGGCCATATGGGGTGTGTATAGAGTAGTGTGGGTGGAAGGGACCTTAAAGCCTGTCCAGTTCCACCTTCTGCCGTGGATGTGGACACCTCTGGTCCAGGTTGCTCCAAGCCTTTCCAGCCTGGCTTTTGGAGGCTTCCAGGGATGAGAAGCCATGGCTTCTCTGGGAAATCCATTCCAGGGCCCCACCACCCTCCCAGGGAAGGATTTCTTCCCCATATCCCACCTAATCCTGCCTTCTGGCAGTTTGAAGCCACCCCCCTTGTCCCGCTGCTGCAGTTCCTGATGGGAAGGCAGGGATGTGTGGGCAGGGATAGCCTCAGAGGGCAGGGACTTTGGATCACTGCTACTTTCACAACTAATTGTTTTTTCCTGGGAATTAGGGACGCTGTCTGACAGTGGCTGCTGTGCTCTGGCCTTGCAGGGCAGTGGGATCAGGTGCAGGTAAGGCCACCTGGGCCCTGCAGTGGTTGTAGGAACCCTGGGCTCTGTCCCTGCTCTCGGGAAGGACAGTTTCAGTTTCACTCCTTCCTGCCCCGTGGTTGGAACAGGATGTGGAGGTGCCGCTGTGCAAAGGTGTAAAAGTGGCACAATGGGAAGCAGCAATTTCCATATTTCCATGTTTGAAAAGGGCTTCTGTGCCTCCAAGGTGTACCATTGGTCCTTGTCCCTGGCCAGGTAACCCACTGCCCTGAGAGTTCCTTCTGGGAAATGGCCACAGGCACCCTTGGGCTGTGTGCAGAGTCACCCATGTGAGTAACTCAGGACAAGGACCTGGAGAGGATCTGGCATCCTTGTTTTCCAGTCATGGATTGGTGTGGGATTGGGTGGTTCCTATCACCCACACTGAGATGATCAAATTGGTCTTATCTCCAGGATGTTTCTTACGCAGCTTCCCTTGGAGCACTTCCACCCTAGCCATGGCTTGCTGAGAAGTGGGACAGCCTTTGCTTGCACAGACAGATCTCTACCTTTACTACCTGCCCTGACTTTGGAGAGTTTGTCTGGCTTTTCCCAGGAAAAAAACCTGCATCTTTTCTTCCAAATTAGAGAAGAAAAAGATCACAGCTCCCCCTCTGCCCTTGCTGTATTCCAGGTGCTGCTGAAACGCCTGGGGCTGTTACCTCTGTAGTGCTCATTCCTAGGTTTACATAAGCTCCATCCATACCATCCTTCCCTGATCTGTGCTCTGGCACCTTTGAACTCTGGGACGAACATGTGGGGCCAGTGTGACCCCACTGCACCCTGGGATGGTGCACCACATCCTGCTTTCCCTGTCACACACTTGTGGTAGGAATTTTGTACCTTAACGGCTGAAAGCAGGTGAGTGGTAGAGATTGGAGGTTAGTGTATCCCGTGTTCCCAAGGCACAGGTGCTGAAAAGCAGCATCCTGGGAATATCGGGGCAGTTTCTGTTCCTACCTGCATGGTGAAGCGGAGAGCCTTCCTCAGTGCCTCTTTCTCCAGGAGCCCCTCGGGGCGGATTCCTAAGGAGAGCGCTGGTGTGCAGGGTGGGCTGGAGGCTCCTGGGCTCTCTCACGCTCTGGTTTCCTTCCCCAGCTCCTTCGCCCGAGGTCTCGGAGGTCTCATGTGAACCGAGTGGTGCTGTGACTTCCGTGTGGCACTCGTGCCTGCCCTGGGAGGGAGCTGCCTCTGCCTAGCAGTGGGCAGATATCAGGAGGAGGTGAGGGAGCTGCCCTTCACCCTCGCCCAGAGGAGTGGCAAGCCCAGAACCGCCCCGTGCAGGTAACAGTGCTGAGCTCCTCCTGCCAGCTCCAGGGCGCTGCTTTCCCCTCTGCCCCTCGTGGTGCCAGGGCTGTGTGTGGTGCCCTGTGACATCCCCAAGAGGTGCCATAAACTGGCCAAAAAGAGCTATTAGCAGAAGCTCTGGAAAGCTCTAGAAGTCTCCTCTTGACGCCTCACTGGTTGGTAAAACAGCTGTGGGAGTTGTGTGCTGTTTTTTTCCCATGTGTAATGGTGCTGTCAGCCTGACCTTGAACACTTCCACAGCTTTTCTGGGCAACCTGTGCCAGGGCCTCACCACCCTCACAGGGAAGAATTTCTTCCCAGTATTCCATCTAACCCTGTCCTCTGGCAGTCGGAAGCCTTTCCTCGTCCTGTCACTCCAGGCCCTTGTCCAAAGCCCCTCTCCAGCTTCCTTGCAGGCTCCCTTCAGGTACTGGAAGGGGCAACCAGGTTACCCCAAAGCCTTCTGTTCTCCAGGCTGAGCAATCCCAATCCTCTCAGCCTTTCCTCATGGCAGAGCTGCTCCATCCCTCTGATCAACTTGGTGTCCCTCTGGACTATTCCCAACAGATCCATGTCCTTCCTGTGCTGGTGACCCTGGAGCTGGATGCAGAAGTTCAGGTAGGGTCTCACCTGAGCAGAGCAGAGGGAAAGAATCAACTCCCAACTGGACCTATAGCTTGGAACAGGGAATAACTCTTTTTATAAAAATTGAGTGAAAATGTTATGTGTAAGCCAGATCTTGCCTTACACCTGTTTTTGGGTGGGGAGTTGCTTTCATTGAGAAATAAGAAGAGCATTTCCTGGGAATAACAGGAGGGTCAATAACTGCTCTGGATTCCCTTGTGCCCTCCAACAGCGTTCCTGTGGGCTGCTGTAAAATAAACCAAGTCCTGGGGGTGGTAATCCAGCTGTGTTCTGCTAGGAAAGGCAGCCAGCATTTCCAGAGTGGTGCTCCCAGTTAAGCCACCATCACCCTGTGGCTTTGTCAAGTGCCTTGAACAGGTGCCAAACCAGACCTAGGGATTATTGGGGGGAAAAAAAAGAGTTATCTTCCCAATATCCTGCTGTGTGTGAAACCAAGGTGTGGGCAGACCTTTAGCCTTCCAGGGGTGATCCATGTCCTGGGAGTGGAGAACAGGCTCTATCTCTGGGAGAATGTGTGTGTTTACCCAGAGAGAGTGAAGCAGCCCTGCCAGGCGGTGCTTTCCACCTGACGGCGGGGCAAAGGCCTTTGCAATGGGAGTGCTGCCGTGTTCCAGGGAAACGGGGTTATCTGTGGGAGGAACAGCTGTGGCACTCCTCCCATGCTGCTGCTTCTCCTTCCTGAACAGGGCTTAGCTCTCCGGACAGCGCAGGAGTTCCTGTGCCCAGCAGCAGTTCCCAAAGCCCATGGATGTCACAGCCGGTGGGGAAGGCGAGTCTGTGCCTGCAGGTCGGCTTTGGATGAGGTATATCCAGCCCCTGCAGGAGTTTTCATGGCACTCAGAGAAGACCATGCTGCTGCTGCTCCTGTTTAGGGAGAAATTTGGGTTTGCCTGGGCAGGATTTAGCTGCATTTGCAGCAAGGCAGGTGAGCAAGTTGATGCTGTCCCTCCTCCAGTGCTTCCCTCTCCTGCTGCTCTCGGGTGTCTGGGGCTGAGTACGGCAGCAGGAAAGGCTGAAAGTGGGGAGGGAGCCACACAAACCCTGTGGGAGCAGAGGAAGTTATTTAGGATGTGATCAGCTCTGTGGCTGCTGGGTTGGTCACACACCTGAACCCACTGGACTCCAGCTGCTTTGGACAGCGATTTGACCTGCACTGAGCATTGGCAGGGAAGCTCCAGGAGCTCTCCCTGAGCTGTTAGTCCTTGGCTGGATGTGGAGATGGTAATTCCCACCTGAGGAGACTGCTGAAGTGTTTTGTTGGGGGGAAAAAAAAAAAGAGTTATCTTCCCAATATCGTGCTGTGTGTGAAATATCCTTTTGTGTGTGAAACCACTGCGGCTGGATAGAGGCTGCCTGTTCACCCCCTGCCTGGCAGCAGTGCTTTTGGGCAGGGAGCTCCCTCTTCTGAGGGTGCAAAGGCACTGATTCAGGATGGTGCTGAAATGGCAGCAGATGTCTGTGTTCTCTCATAAAGCTGGGGGTGTTTTCACCCAAATCCTGGTCTGTTGGATGTGTGGGTATCCTTGGAGCTGCACTCAGAACACAGGGTGTGGTTTGGGGTGAAACCCTGCTTGTAATTAATGCACTGTGTGCTCATTCCGAGCAGGGAAGGATTAGGCTGGATATCAGGAGAAAGTTCTTTCCCCGAGAGGGTGGTCGGGCGCTGAGCAGGTTCCCCAGGGAATGGTCACGGCCCCAAGGCTGCCGGCAATGCTCTCAGGCACACAATGGGATTGTTGTGGTGTCTGGGCAGGGCAGGAGCTGGACTGGCTGATCCTTATGGATCCCTTCCAGCTCGGGATATTCTGCCATCTCTTGGGACAAGGTGAGTGCCTCCAGCTCTCGTAAGGCACCGTGGGGTGCGCAGGAGGGTGTTTTAGGCTGGACGGGGGCTTGTGCCGCAGACAGAAATGTCCTTTACAGAAATGTCCCAGCGCTGTGCTCTCCTGCTCCTCGCCCAGCCCGCTCCTGCCCTCCTGTGGCCAGCTCCGTAATTCCACAGAATCCCGGAATCCTGGAGTGCTTGGGATTGGAAGGGACATCAAAGCCTGTCCAGTGCCTGCCCTGCCATGGGCCCTGACACCTTCCACTGTCCCAGGTTGTTCCTTGTCCAGCCTGGCCTGGGACACTGCCAGGGATCCAGGGGCAGCCACAGCCTCCCTGGGCACCCTGTGCCAGGGCCTCAGCACCCTCACAGGGAAGGATTTCTTCCCAATGTCCCATCTTACCCTGCTCTCTGTTCTGTGTAATTCATAGAACCATGTGTGGAAAACGCCAAAAATATTTTTAAAATTTTAAAAGTTTAATAGTATAAAATGGCTATAAAAATAGTAGTATAATTAGAGTAATAAAAATTTGGACGATTAGGACAATATGAGACAATAAGAACAAAGAGTTACTGACAGTCTGGGTATCTTTTCTGGGCAAAATAAGCCCGAAAAAAGGACACACTTTAACAGAGGATTAACCCTTAAAAGCAAAAGCCTGTTGCATATTCATACATCTCATACATGATGTATAAATTCCATTCAAACAAAGGATTCTGTCTGGTCATTGTCAACTTCTTCCTCTTAATCCTAACAGCGGCGTCTTCAGGGCTGAGCAAGGTGGGAAGAAATTAGTTTCTTTTGATAATGGAGCAATACATTCTATTTCTCTGAAAGATTTAGGTGTCTTGTGGCTGCTATCTGGGTACCTCATTCCTTTCTCTAAAAAAAACCATCCCACATACATAGTTTCTATTTTAACTACAAAAGTTACATTTTAACTACAAAACTACACTTACCACACTATTAAAATGTTAATACAGCACTACTAATCAATACAACATAATACATACAGTAAATATCTGCCTAAGGCCATATAATACGCACTTTTCACACATGGAATAGCTTTGGGTGGGAAGGGACCTTTAAAGCTCGTCTTGATTATTTGCCATCCTGTAAATGTTTCCTCTAATATCCTTCCCTGTTTCATTTCTCTGCTCCCACAGGAGGACTTTGCCTTCCCTCCACACATTGCTGGAGCTTGCTCCCATGCCAAGATCTTTCCAGAAAGCCGGAGCTCCCTGCCTGCCGTCCGGGATCAGCGTGGCACATCCCAGATGGGGGAGCCTGACCAAGGTGATTTGGGAAGGGCTGAGGAATTTTAGAATTCTTCACATCCAAGGGCACAGGGGCGCCCTGCCAGCACCCCCAGCCCTGGCCAGACCCTCCGGGTGGGAGCAAAAACTGCTGCCAAGCAAAACACAGATGGTTAACATTTCATCGCACAAAGACGCGGGAATCGGGCATCGGGGATGGAGTACCCAACATGGGATACTCCAGGGCCGCACGGCAGCCTGGCGAAGCACACTTTTGTTGCGCTGAGGGCGTGCGGAACGGAGATTTTTTTGTTTAATGCCCGCTCTCGGGCCGCCCTGAGGGGCCCGGCCTCCCTCCCTCAGCGGCCTCCTGCTCAGGGCGCCGCCTGGCGGCCGCGCGGCGCGGGGGGGGGGGGGGGAGGCCACGCGGTTGCCACGACAACGGGCGGGGGGGCGGGGCGCCCGGCCCGGCCCCGCGCAGGCGCCGGCGCGGGGTCGCGCGGCCGCCGCGTCACGCCTCCCGGCCCGCCCGCCGCTGCCGGCCCGCGTCCCCCGGGGCGTCCCCGCCGCCCGTGCCCCCGCCGCCATGAGGCGCGGCGAGCGGCGGGCGCACGGCGGGAGCGTCGGCAAGGCCGCGCTGGAGGAGCAGCCGCCGCCGCCGCCCCCCGCGCAGCCCAACGGCGGCGCCCCCGGGGCCGAGCGGGACGGCGCCGGGCCCCGCCGCAGCACCGAGTCCGAGGTGTACGACGACGGCACCAACACGTTCTTCTGGTGAGGGGCGCCGGGGGGGGGCCTGAGGAATGGGATGTGGGGGTCCTAAGGAATGGGATGTGGGGGATCCTTCCCTAAGGAATGGGATGTAGGAGTCCTAAGGAATGGGATGTGGGGGGGGCTGGGGAATGGGATGTGGGGGATCCTTCCCTAAGGAATGGGATATGGAGGTGCTGAGGAATGGGATGTGGGGGTCCTAAGGAATGGGATGTGGGGGATCCTTCCCTAAGGAATGGGATATGGAGGTGCTGAGGAATGGGATGTAGGAGTCCTAAGGAATGGGATGTGAGGGTCCCTCCCTAAGGAACGGGATATGGAGGGGCTGGGGAATGGGATGTGGGGGATCCTTCCCTAAGGAATGGGATATGGAGGTGCTGCGGAATGGGATGTAGGAGTCCTAAGGAATGGGATGTGGAGGCGCTGGGAATGGGATGTGGGGGGTCCCTTCCTAAGGAATGGAATGTGGAGGGGCTGGGAATGGGATGTGGGGGGTCCTTCCTTAAGGAATGGGATTTGGGGGTCCCTCCCTAAGGGATAGGGTGTGGGGGTCCCTAAGGAATGGGATGTGGAGGGGCTGGGGAATGGGATGTGGGGGTCCCTCCCTAAGTAATGGGATGTGCAGGGGCTGGGGAATGGGATGTGGGGGTCCCTAAGGAATGGCATACGGAGGGGGCCCCAAGGAGAGGGACACCGAGGTGTCTGCTCCCCGTTATCTGCTGTTCACGTGCCTCTTCTGTTGCCGATACCGGTGCTGGAACCGGCTGCAAGTGCTTCCCTGGTGTGGCCCTGCCGCTAATTGTTTCCTGGCAATTTAACGGGAATTCAGGGCTGGCTGTTGGCGGCGGCACCTCTTTTCCCAGTGCTGGTCCCCACTTTTCCAGGAGCAGGACCTCCAGGGCTGAGCCTGACGGCTCGTCCTGCCTGGTGGTGCTTTGGAGGTGTTTCCCAGTGCCTTGGGAGCCCGCTGTGTTCGGGCAAGCATTCCTGCCTGATTCCAGTTATCAGCATGGTTTATATGGACTCCACCTCCTTCTCTCCTCTCCCTTAATCTTGGAAGGGGCTTTTTCCTCTTTTCCACCCAGTGATATTGGCAGAAAGCTGAAGCTGTTGTGCCCCACTCCTGCTGGGCAGGCGTTGTGTATTTTTGTGTGTCTCAGTCCATAAAAGGGGTGCAGAAACCCACGGCTGCCGGTGTTGGGCCAGCAGAGAAAATCAGCTTTTTGCTAAATTCAGTCCTTGCAGGAAGAGGCGTACCTGGAAAAGCGCTCCTAAATCCCAGCCTTGCTGGAGTTGTTCCATAAATCCCCTCAGCAGCATGCGTGTGTGTAGGCAGAGGTGTTTTTCCGTGTGTTGAACACACGTCCCTTTCCATGGGGAAAACCAAGCCGACACTGAAGACGCGCGTTTGGAACCCGAGCCGAGGGCGATGGGATTTGGCTGGAGCCTGGCCTGGAGGAGTGGGAGGGGAGGGCACTTGGCTCTCACCCTGCCAATCTGGGCAGCAGCGGAGCCGAGGGTGTTGATCCCGATGAAGGAGGTGACATTCCTGCCAGTGCAAGCTGCGGAGGAACACTGGGATGCTGCGGGATCCCTGCAGGGACGTTGGGGACAGAAGGACCTTTCCTGGCGGGCACACCACGTGTAGGCTGAGCGAATCGCGGGATCCCCGTGCCAACCTTTAAATGGAAAATGGGTAAAGCTGTCCTTTCCTTACTGCCTCGTTAAGGGGGCTCCTGCCAGCTCTTTTGTGGAGCCTTAGAATACCTGGTTTTGCTGTGGAATCTCGCCTCCTTGCAGCTTTTGCTGTCATGCAGTTAGTGGAGTGTTCCTTTGGAAATCTGGATGTGTTTCTTGTTCCCTCAGGAGCTTCCCTCTATCAGGTGTTCCCTTCCAGGAGGGCAGCGTGGACAAGTGTGTTTCCTAACTTCCCTATTTATCCAATTTTCTTTTCCCTAGTAGCTTGTGCTAGCAACCAGGAGTTTAAATGTCTGAAAACGTCCCAAGGTTTTTTCTCCTGTTACTTTTGCCCTGTATGTGTTAGAGTATCCTTTGGTAATGACTCAGTTCCTACTGTGTCCAAGAATAAAGATGATCCAGGGGAATGATTTTCTTCCTGTGACCCTTGGGTCTCCTCTCATACTGTGGAAGTGGCCACAGGAAAGGGAGATTTTTAAAAGTGGTTGCCCTGTGACTTTGGGAAAACATGGAATGCCCCTTCTCTTTGGAGTTCAGGAGTTAGGGATAAGGTTACTCTCGCATTTCCCTCCTTTGGGGAAAATGAGAGGATTTGGGATCTGTGGACACAGAAATAATTCCAGGAGTAGTTTAACGTGCAGAGATTATTTTCCTGCTGTAAATGTGGTCCTTGGGAAAGGTGGAGCTTCCTAGCTGGCTTCCTGCTCTTGAAAATCTGTTTGGAACTTTGGAAAACCACTTGTGTGCTAATATCTTTGGTCTTATTCCATATAAATGACTTGGAACTGGAAAATACTCCCTTGTGGGAGCCTGCTCAGTCAGCCTAACCTGGCAGCTCCCTTTGCCATTAGGAAATGCCAAGGGAAGGGAACAGGAGGAAGCTTTCTGAGGCAGATCCATGCTTTCTGTATCATTTATCCCTGAACTGATTTCCTGGTGGGGAGCTGGGAATGCCAAGCTTTCCTGGCAAGCCACTGGAACATGTTCCCTGTTGTTTCCAGCACCTTGGGTTGTTCTTGTCTGTGTGCCTTCAGCAGGAGCTTTCACACAAAGCCCTGCTTCTTCTGGGGTGATCTAGTTGGATGTTGTGTATGATGTTCTCCTAGAATTTCTGCAGGTATTTCATAGCTTGTCTTTAGCCAAAGGAGATTTTCCAGGGAAATGTCTATCCAGTCTTGATTTGAGGGTGTTGGGAGGTGCCAAATGCACTTTGCCACCACATTGTGACTCAGTGGGTTAATTGCTTTTTCAAAGCCTTACTTTAATTTGGATTTCATTAGCTTTAATGTCACCTTTTGATTATTGATGTGTTTTATCTCTCACACTAATAATATCACGTTGCCAGCACGTGGATGTGATATTAATTCCCGAGGTCATGGTGTGGCAGCAGAGATCTGTGGAGCTCAGGATGTTAAAATTAATAAGAAAAGAACTAAAAAGGAGGGAATGGCAGTGACTCTACAGGCAGTGTTTGTAGGAATTATTTCCACCTTCTTGTGCAAAAAGTGTGGAATTTGCAGCTAAGGAAGAGGCAGTCCCTGCTGGCGTGTTCCTCTCGGTGTGCTCAGTGTTGTGACTCTTCCCAGATGGCCTGGGAAATGAGGATATGTGTGGGCAAACCAGCTGGTGTTGGAAAGAAGGGATTGCTACTCAACCCAAAACATTCCTTACCCATTCCCTGTGGAGACTGCTCTTATCTCTGAAATACCCGGGATTTGCTAAGGGCTGTCTGCAGGAAGAGGTGGGGATTTATCCAGAAGAGAGATGAGGAGGATGGAATATCCCCAGGTTGGCAGGAGCTGTTCTCTGTGCCCTCTGCTGTGGGGTGTTTGTGACACTTCCAAGGCAGCATTCCTGGAGGTTTTGGATGTGGGATTTTTCCCTGCTTTAATGGCACCACGCCGAGCCACGCTGCCCGCTCGGGATTCACCGCACTGGAGAAAAGGAACGTTGCTCCAGAGCCCTGGCTCACCCTGCCATGCTTTTCCAGCCTGTGGGAATGCCCTGGGCAGGGAGCAGGGACATCCAGGCCTTGTGCAATCCCACTGAGCCACGTTTGCCAGCTGGTCATGGATGAGAGGGCCTTTGCCTTGGGAATTGTGCTGTGGGAATGGCATTGCCCTTTCCTCAAAGGAAGGGGCTGCATAGTTCTGCCAAGTAAGCTGGAAATGCAAGGAGGAATATCTTTGTGTAGAGATTCAGAGTTCAACATCCCATCTGGATATCAGGTCTCTATATTGCTTTTTTATTTTATAAACACATTCCCGAAGTTTTAAGGAGAATAGGGAAAAATCTGCTCAAAGAATGTTACCTGAAATTCCCTTACACTTGTCTCAGTAGAACTGCCCTAAACTAACTTCCAAGACACACATGTCCATAGGTTCAACAAAAAAAAAATGTTTAATAATCAAAACTGGGCATTTGTGGAAGTTGCAAGCTCTGTGGAACTGATGGAAACTTCGGGAGCTTTGGGAACTCAGTCGTTCCTCCTCAATGAAGGGAAAACCCAGATTTGCCAAAGCTTTGCTGTTGACCTGAGGTTCTGGGTCTCTGGAGGTCTGTGCTCCTGGGCTTCTTTGGGGAGATGGCAAGGAAAAGGCACGTTGCTATTTTGGAGTGTCACAAGTCCGTACGGAAATTTAATCGGCGTCGGGTGACTTCAGGGACGTGCCGAAGATGTGCGACTGCTCTAAGAATAGGGACTCTTGTGTGGACTCCGAGGGTTTAAACAGATTTTAAAACATAACTTAGAGCTTCAAACCAACAGGGACGTTTGTATGGTTGGGTTTGAATTGAAGTTTTCCAAATGGTCTGTCTATCCCCAACAGCTGGCCTGTTAATTACAATTTTTATTTCAGATATGGTTGGTTTTAAATTAATATTAATTTTTGTTGTGTCCTGTTCTTGACACAGTCCTGTGCTGCTTTTGGAGGAAAGGGTTTGTTGTACTGTTTGGCATATTTTCTTAGAATTTCTAGGTGATGTGTTGGTTTGTGGAGGGTACAGAGCTTTGACATCCATTTAAAAATCTCTTTCAGGAATGGTTTAATGTGTTTGCCATTATTTGGAATAAAGAATTAAATAATGAAAAAGTCACTGACAGGTTTTTGGGTCTGCTGACAGATCCTTTCACCACCAGCTGCAATTAATGCAACTTTTTTAACCCAAGGGGCAAACTGGACTCGCTCTCCTTTGGAATTTTGTTCCACTTAAGAGGACTGACCAAAATATTAATAAATAAATTCTTTGCATTGTGTTCCAGTGATTGTTATTGTGTTTAATGGAGTTGTTGCATCACTGGTGACAAACAAGCCATGGATAACAAGGGTGCGGTCCCTGCTTAAGCTGATTTTAATTTGTGGGAGATTGAATGAGGCCATGGGCTGCCTGCTCCTGGGTGTTACTCTCTCCTTTTCAGCCAAGGATCTGCCAGAATCTCCCAAAAAATGACATGTTTAGATAATTTCCTTACATCATTTCTGTCATGGACTTCAGCTGGAAAATAAAAGCGCTTATAGTCATTTCCTTGACAGACCTGCTGCGTCTCAGTGTGACAGGAGAATGACCTAGCATGAAAAAGAGAAGTTGGGATCAAACTTAATCCTATTAACTAGGAAAAAACCCACTTTTTTGTTATCTGCAGTGCGGGAGAGCTTCACTTGCTCTCACTTGGTGTTTCAATTAGCAGGGCAAGGGCTTGTGACAACAAACCTGATTTATTTCATTTCAGTCTCACAGGGCTTGAGTGGGGAAAGAGCCAAATGTGTGATGCAGAAAGGCAGAAAAATAAGCCACTTAATATTCCAGCTTTTTAACAGTTTGGGATTTGTTGCGAGTTCTCTTCCTGACCTTAGATTTTTTGTGCTCAGGTATATCTGTTTTGCAGAGTTTTTGATGTGAAACCTCCCAGATCTGGCTGCAGTTTTTACCCCCTTTGCTTCGGGCATGTTGCCCAAGCTCCTGTGTGTAATTCTAAGGGGAAGATTCCCAGCTTAGCTCTTTTCAGCCTCCCAGGCTCCAGGCCAGGAGAACATAAGCCTTTCCATGTAATTCCTGCCTTGCTTACCTTGCTGGGTTGTTCTTAGCTCTCCTTCCCCTGGTGTGTTATTTTAAAGTGTATTTGAAGATGAAAACAATCCCCTTGTGCCGTTAAATTCATCCTGATCTCTCAGACAAGCCCTTCCTTTAAGGAGAGCTGCTCCTTTTTGTGGGATTTTATTTTGTTTTTAAACTCCTGAGCTGTGAGAAGACATGGTGTACATCCATTTTTCCTGGCGTGTTTTCCTCTCTGAAGTGGATTTGTGTGATGCTTTTCTCCCTCTCATTGCTGTGTCACTGCTCACAGCTCTCTGCCAGGGCTGCCAACTTGCTCTTTCCAGAAGTCAAGCCCATCTCCAGAGTCTTTCATCCCAGCTCCTGGAATTCATGCTGTGCTGGAAGCACCTTTACCTTGAAAACCTGCTAGGAGGGGATCTGGCAGCATCTGGAGGTGAAAGCTGAGCCACAAGGGAAGTGATGAGAGAGCAGCCTCTTGTTTCTTCTTCAACAGGGCAGCTGGCTGGGCTTCAGGCTGGTGGCTGTGGCACCAAAAAGAAAGGGGAAATGCATGGGGCTCCCCAACACTGACCTACAAGATCCTCATGGGGAGGAATGCAGCTGAATCATCTTTGTGCTAGGAGAGAGCTTCTCAAGGTGTTTGTCCAAGGGAGGACCTGCAATAACTGATTTTTTTTGGCAATTTGTGGGATCTGAATGCATTGAAAAAGCAGCTACATTCAGATCCCACAAATTGCCAAAAACTGTGTGTGTTCAGGTGGTGAAACAGCGAGGTGGGATTCCAGATGTGTTTTTGTAGCCTCTTGAAAAATAAACAACAATGTAACAGCTATATATAATACATAATATCTATAACTCTACAACAATATGTATAACTACGTTGTATATAACAATATAACAATATTGTATATATAACAATATAACAATGCAACAGTGAGTGCAAACAGCCCAGAGTTCATGTAACCTTTGTGGGGCTGGCTGTGGCATCCATTCATTCCATCCACGTGTACCCGCAGCCAGCAGGAGCAGGGCGTGATTGCAGCGTGGGCTCCGTGCTGCTGTCCTGCCTCCTGGCACAGGCTGCTCCTGGGAGAGGCTGGGTTTACTTCTCCAGCATCCAGGGCAGGCCCCACGTGAGCTCTGATGGCTGGATCACCTGTCCTGGCACCTGGGAAGATGCAGCTGCCCAGCAGGAGCTTGCAGCTCCCAAGCTTTTCCCTGGGTTTTGGCACACTGGTTCCTTGCTGATTCTGGAAGTGCTCGTGGGTCCTCGTGTTTTTCTGCTGGAGCTGGGGGTCTGTGCCCCTGGGAGAGCCGTCAGTGCCAAACTCTGTTCTGGCAGGGGCAGAAGAGGATTGTGCCTGCTTATGAGGTATTGCCTGTGTGGGATTGCAGGGATGCTGTGGAGAACGTGGGGTTTGCAGTAGGGTGGAATTTTTGTTCACTAGCAGCCTTTCTTGGACTTTCAGAGCAGTTTTAGGTGAGTTACTGTGGGGTTGTTTCAAGGGAAGTCAGTGGATGGTTTGGAAATTCCAAGGTTTATTGTGCACTGTGCAGCCTGAATATACAAACCTTGGAATGACTTGGAGATGGGATGTGAGCTGCTGTTACAAAAGAATATATAAAGAAAATGGAAATAGAGCCAAATATGTCACATACAGACACTTTCTTTTACAAGTTTTCTCCTCCCTTAAGCTTCCTCTTTATAGTTTTTTTTTAATTAGTTTGTGTTAAGGGATGTTATCCCCTAAACCAAAACTCCTGGTGTGTCCTTTGGCCTTATTTGAGTTCCCATGCTTCCCAGCTGGGGCCAGGGGAGTTTTCCAATGAAAACAGTAAGTGACTTCTCATTAGGAAGGGAATTTTCAACTTGAAGTAAGAAAAGATGTAGACATTGTAAGAATATTCTCTGTGTGGTGATCAGGGGGTGTAGGGTGGGGGTGTCACCTGGCTGGGTGTGCTCTGCTCGCTCTGCTTCCATAGGATCACAGAATCCTGGAATGATTTAGGCTGGAGGGGACCTTAAACTTCATCCAGTCCCAAGGGCAGGGACACCTTCCACTAACCCAGGTTGCTCCAAGCCCAGTCCAGCCTGGCCTTGAACACTTCCAGGGATAGGGCAGCCACAGCTTCTCTGGGCAGCCTGTGCCAGAAGAATTTCTCCCTGAGTGCTTCACAAAATCCATACAAACCTCCAGGCTCCCATGGATGAGGATGTTTTACTGCTGTGCAACAGACACCCAGCTTTGCTGTCATGGTTGTTCCCACAGAAACCCCTTGTGCTAAGTGCACTGAAACTGTAGGAATATCCCTGGAAATCTGACATCATGAGGTGCCATCAACAGCAACTCTTCTCCTTCAGAGATTTTTTTTTAAATTTTATTTTTAATGACTAGTTTTTTCTTGTGTAATTCCCATGTCTGGAGTGAATTCCCTGTGGTTGCTCTCAAAGGCCTGTTCCCTCAGCTGCAATTTTGATTAGCAGGCTGTGAAATAGAGCAGCACTGTCAGGTGTGGACCTGCCAAACCTGGGGAGACACCTGGAGCTGTTTAGATCTGGGTGTTTGCACTGGGTGCTGGTTTTTTCCAAGCTGCTGCTGATCACATGCAGTGCCACTGTAAGTTCTGCTCTCTGTGCTCTGCAATACAGAAAACATCAGTGTTCCTGACTGCTGGCCGTGGCTTTGGCCTCCTGAGGCTGCACTGGCAGGGTGAGATGTGAGTTTTCCTGCTGTTTAATGTCAGTTTTCTCTGTTCTGAATTTCAGGAGAGCTCATACCCTGACAGTCCTGTTCATCCTCACGTGTGCGTTGGGCTACGTAACCCTGCTGGAAGAGACTCCCCAGGACACAGCCTACAACACAAAGAGGTGAATATCTGAGCAATATCTGAATATTCCCGGGTGTGTTTTGGAAAAGGGACCTCCAGTGACCCCTGCACTCCCTTGTGGAAGTGCCTGTTCCCTTAGGAAGTTACAAAAGCAGTCATAAGTCTGTAAGCTTCTCTGATGCTGATCATTGAATTCAACTTCTAATCAGTTTAGTGTCACTGTCAGGCCCGTGGCTGCTCTGTGGTGTGATTTAAAGCAAAATACAAAAAGCTTGCTAAAGCCTCCTGGCTGGGTTTCTTTGGCAAGGGTTCTGTTGCTGTTTCTTAAAATAGCCTTTTCTTAAAAATAACCTTTCCTTAAAATAACCATCATTTCAAAATGCTGGGAGCTGTGACTAAATTTTTCTGGCTCAAATGCTTTTTGTAAAATTCTGTTAAGGATATCAATACAAATCCTTGTTTGTTGTTGAAAATTGCTGTGAGAGAACGTGTAGCCCAGAGGGAAGCTCTGGGGAAATAAGAATGAATCTTACATGTGTGGTCAGTTCTTACTGTAATTTAAACTGATCCAATGTGGTTGAATTTCTCTCCTTTTAAAATACAACAGGGAAGAAAAAGGAGCTAGGAAAATGGTGTTTTAAAAAGCTAAGCATATTTTAAAGATAAGCTGCAAAACGTCATTGCTAGAAGCAAGAAAATAATTGTTTTCTACCAGTCTGGTTTCTTAAATATAATGAAATTTTTCCCCTTGCTGTTGAAGGGGTTTTTTTCCTCTTTTTGTGCACTTCTAAAATGACTCAGGATATAGCATCCATTGTCCAGGAGACGCAGGAATTGTGGTATTTCCTGAGATAATCTTGGCTGTTGTTCTGGCAGTTACACAATGCCTGGGGGTAATGGAAGTCCCACTGGGCCCCACTGAGAGCTGGGATTTCACACGTGGGGGTGACATGGGACAAGCTGGAAGGTGTCTGGAGCTGGGGAAGGTTCTGGAAGGTTGCTGTGTGAACAAATGCTGTTTTGTTCCCAGTCATAATGAGGGAGGCCAGGCTGGAGGGGTGGTGTGGCCTGGAATGGCCACTGAGAATTGGGAAGGGGAAGAGCTGAAAGAGAAGTGATGATGCATCCTAAGGGAGTAATACAGAGCTAAGGTGACTCAGTGGAATATCTTATTATTGAGCTTAGAGCCTCGGCTGCCTTAATCAAAACAAACCCAGGGAAGATTAGTCAGCAGGTGGATCTTTCAGGAAACACGAGTTTTTGTGTGCTTATCCAGTGCCCAGCTGTTAAAATCAATTTACAGCATCATGCCAAGAAAGGGGCAGCAAATGGGTTTTGCTCACTCCTGCAGCTCTGCAAGGTCTTGGCACAAAAATCCTTGAAAAGGAGCATCCTGAGGCTTGGAAATATCTTCCAAATATTCCAGGTTTCACGTGTCTCTGGACAAAAGGAGGTATTTCAGAGCAGGGTAAGATGGGCACGGTGTGCATCAGTGTATCCATAGCCTGAATTATCACAGATTTTGTATTTTTGCTTTCATAATTTAAATCCCTTATCCTGCCCTAAGAGCTTTGTCATTCCCGCGGTTCCAAGCCCCACCCAGCACGAGGCTGTCCCTGTGTGCTGGTATTCCTTGGGAACACTTGGTGCCTAATGACCAGGGGGGGTTTGTCACCAGGGAGCAGAGTCTGGAGCTGTCACGGGGTTTTATTTCCACCTCCTGCACACTGACAGTGGAGCAGTGTCTGGGGTAGGTGCAGAGCCTAAATACACACTTCCAAAGGCTCCAGCCTCCTTTGTTTCCATGCCCTGGCTGAGGTGAGCTGCAGTAGCTGCTCAGAGCAGTAAATTGAGGTGAATTTCCCAAATTTGCTGGCTCTGTGTTTCCCGGACTGGAGTCTTGGGATGGCCCCACCTTCCCCCTTATAAAATCAGGATTATGTCACCTTATAAGATGCTCCATGCAGTCCCTGGCAGGAGCAGGGTGAGAGGTGGATTTGTGGAGTCACTCACAGGAGAAGTGATGGACAAGAGCCGAGTGGGAGCAGGAACCTCTGAGCTCACGGGGTGTGGTCTGACATTGGTGTTTGCATCTGTTACAGGACTTCTTCTGTCCTGCAGTAGGGCAGGGCAGTGAAACAATTAAAGGAGGATAGTTTGGGTTTGTTTTCTTTTAAAGATAGGATTGCAGGAGCTTTTTATATGTAAATGTAGTAAGAGTTCATTGGGATCACACACGTGGTCGGACTGTCCCTGGTGTAAGAGTAGTGGAACATTTCCTTTGTTAGGCAAGGAGAGGTTTGCTCTGAACCTGTCTGGTCCCTGGGAGCTTTATTCCCACTGTTCTTCCAGCCATGGGATAGCTCATCCTGAGTGACAGCTGTGACATTCTCCTCTGTTCAGCCTGGACTGAGCTCCAGCACTCAGTGTAGCCAGATAAACACTGAGCACCTCCTCTGCATACCACAGAAGGAATCCACAGCTCCCAAAGATTTTGAATTCTGAGCAGGTTGTCTGAGGGGAAAAAAAAAAAGTTCTTTTATTTCCCTAAAAATACATTCAGGTTTAAAAACATCGGTGAGCTTCAGGGTTGTACATTGAATTTCCAGCTGGGAAATGTCTCTCCTGAGATGATTTTTTACACAGCCTTTGGCAATCCCTGCTTCCCATGGGGACAGATCCAGGGACAGGTGGGCTTGCATGCTGATCTGCTGCTGTGGCTGAGCACCTGCAGGGAGATGGAGGGGACAGGAGGCCAGAGCCCTCTTCCAGGGCTTGTGGTGCCCGAGGGGGTTGTACCAGCTGTGCCAGCGTGGATCCAGCCCGGGAAGGGACAGGGAGTGGGAGCTGGCTCCTTGAATCCCAGGACAAAGGGCCATACACAGCTCCTTATTGTCCTGTGTGTCTGAATGGACTCTCAGCACAAACAAGAGTTTGTTTATGCTGATGGAGCTGTTGCCAGGCTCTCCCTTTTTTTGTTTTTTGTTTGTTTTTTTTTTTTTTAATTTGGTTAGGTGCTAAAATGATTTTTGTGGGTACACTTTGCTGTTTTGTGCCTTCCTGATTAGCTGCTCAGGAAAATCCATTGGCTTTGTCCAGCCAGGTGAGGAGAGGAGAGCCCTTCTCAGGTGCTGGAGCATTCCTGCCTCAGGCCAGGATGCTGCTTAGGCATTGGAAGCTTCCTAAGGAGGTAAATTAATGAGGATAACAGGGAAAATTTAGTTACCACTGAGGGAAAAAAAAGGAAATTGAGCTGGTGTGGTTATTTATGCAAATCTGTGATTTGCTTCCAAACTTCCTGTGGTGAACTTGAAGTAAGTGGATGTATCTGGATCCCCAGCATGTTTCAGCACAGCAGCTCTTGGGCCAAGAGTGGGTTTTAGAGGAAGGAACACAGCTGAGCTCCTGTGGTGATTTGGATCCAGGATTTGAATTCCAGCTTTGGGAAGACAACCCTCCCAAGCCCAGGGCAGTGGTCTGGAGCCCTCAGTTCATGGCTGAGCTGGGATGGGGTTGTCACACCACACAGGACTGGAGCTTCCAGATGCAGCCAGGAACTCAAAATGCAGAATATTCTCATTATTGGAGGTCAGCTGAAAGGGTTTTGCCCTCCAGATCTTTGGAAATCCCCGTGGAACTGTCTATTCACAGGTCCATTCAGCACCTGATTCTGGTGTGCTTCCCAGTGTTTAAAGCAAGCAGAATTACTGAGTTAGATCTGTTAACTAAACCCCATTTTTGTTTTCAGGAAGCACAAACATTTATACTCAGAGGTGAATGTTACAAAATATTTTTTGTAAATCCTTTAGTCTTCTATTTTGAAAGGTTTTTTGACATGTTTAAAGCACAAACAGTCTCCTCTTGCTTCTGGTTTATAACGTTTTCTCTCTGGCAGCAAAATTACTGGGTATTTTGTGTGATTTCTGCAGACTGAACCATTTTATTTGCAGTCAGGGGTTGCATCATTTTCTGCAAACATGGATTGAGCTCTTTCCCAGTTGTCCATCCTTTCAGCCAGCTCTTAAGCAGGTGAAATGAGACAGCAACCAGGATCCAGTGGGAATTGAAGTGCAGTAAAAGGAGCACTTTTGGATTGCTTTATGCCATTTAATCCATTAAAACTAAAGGAATATGCCCAGGGTCGTAGGTCTTTGGTATATTTGGGCTTCTGGTCTGATAATTTATTTTTATTTAAAATCTCTGTTATGTTCCTTAGACTCTGTGTTATGATTCCAGCTCTTGAAATAGCAGCAGTGCTGGTGTGGTCTGGAAGGCTCCTGCTTGTCTTTAATTGGTTTAGAAGCTGTTTTGGAGTGGTGACAAGTCTGACAGCTCCTTTTTAAATTCCATGGAAATGTGGTGAAGCAGTGAGAGCTGTCTCACTGCTAAATCCTGTGTGTCTTTGTGAGCCAGTGGGAATAAAAGCTGCTCCCAGACACAGGGAAGTGTTTGACTTGCTGTGATCCTCAGCCTTCTTTTGGCTGTTTTTTCTGGATGGTGTCTGGATCCATTTAAGAGGGACACATTCAGCAGTTAAAGAACAAGGGCCAGACATTTCTTTCATCAGAGAACATAATTTGCAGTCTCAGGAGGAGGATGAGGCAATAAACCAGAGTGTTCTGTTCTTCCTTGCAGAGGAATCGTCGCCAGTATTTTGGTTTTCTTGTGTTTTGGGGTGACACAAGCTAAAGATGGACCATTCTCAAGACCTCACCCAGGTAATTCACCCTGCTGGGCTCACTCAAACCCTCCTGAGCAAATGCCCCTCACTCAAATCCTGCCTGGTCTGAGAGGGAGGTAAATGTTTGTGTTGCCTGGAGAGCAGGTAAGTTGTAATTTCAGTAATCACAGGTTCCTCAGCACTGCACACTGATCATGGAGGCTCCTCCATAACCACCTGCTGGACTTCCATGGAGCCTGGAGATCTGTTTGCATCTCCCTGGTTTTGCTTCCTGTTGTTGCTAAAAAGCTCTGTCAGAACTGCCAGGTTCTTAAACTTGAACTTCCCCTGTTTATCCTCGTTTTTTTCTCCTCTCTGTGCTGGGACTGCACTTGTGACCTTTTCTCCAGTGCAGGAGCACTTCCTTAGCTCCATGTCCATTTTCCACAGGAGATTAGAGGCCCTTGATTATGATTTTAAAGGTTTCTTGTAAGACTGGAAGTCTTGAAAGCATTTGAAAGCACAACACAAACCTCTTCCAGGTAATAAAATAGCAGGTGAAACATGTAAATATTTAAATGGCTTTGATCCTTTGCCTATTTTTAGATGTGAATTGTTGAAAGAGGAAGAATTAAGAGAATTCATATAAGCTTAAATAATATTCCTGAAAGCACTGGGCTCCTACAGCCAAATAAAACTGGGTTTTATGCTAGAAATTTAACCCAGCAGCCACCCCACAACCCTCAGCCAAAGCAGGCGTGGTTCCAGAGCAGTGCCCTCAGCACACCTCTGCAGACCTGGGGCTTCATTAAATTTCTCATTAAATAGCAGGTTTTAGTCTTTCCTTCTGTTCCAGTTAATTGTGGTTCCTTCTGTTAAATCAGTTCCTCCTTTTGAGGACACCAGTGACACTTGGGTGCACCCAGGTTTTGGAGGTTTGTCTGGGCTGGTTTTATTCCCTAGAACAAAGCAGGGAAGTTTGGCTTTTAGTCTTATACACACTGTAACATTTCCTCATAA
Organism: Passer domesticus; assembly: GCF_036417665.1. Taxonomy (NCBI): domain Eukaryota; kingdom Metazoa; phylum Chordata; class Aves; order Passeriformes; family Passeridae; genus Passer; species Passer domesticus. Next base: position 53,524,322 of record NC_087479.1, read on the forward strand.
CATTTTGGGTTTCTTTTGAGCTTTCTGCTTTCAAATGTCCTCTGCAGAGCTGCAGGGTTATTTTGGGGATCTTTGTGATAATGTGATGCTTCCCAAATTCCTGATTCCAGAGCGTGAAGCTGTGTTAGGAGCTCCTCTGTCACTCCAGACCCTTGGGATCATCTTCTCTGCTGTCCCTGCCTTCCCTGCTGCTCCTGCTGTGTGTCATTAACCTACTTTTCATTAAGGCCATTAAGGAAACTGATCCCAGCCACTACCTTAGTGGCACCTGTCCAGACTGGTGGCTTTATTTCTTTTTTTGGTTGCCTTCTCAGCATTCCCAGCTTTAGCCAGGGGCTCATCCAGCTTTGCCATTTTCCTGATCTCACGTTTTCTGCAGTTTAATAATTTGCTACATGGACAGACACCAGCTGCCTCCCTGTAATTCAGAAATGTAGGATTGGAAATAAGTAGGTATGACTGTTCAGACAAGACTTTACCAACTTGCCCTGCTTTTATCCCATTTTCCACTGGCTGTGGTTCTATCCAAACCTTCACTGCTTTAGCCCCAGGGGAACAGTACAGTGCAAGGGACAGATCTTAAACTCTGCTTGAGGATCCATTTATTTATTGGTGGGTGAACAGCCAAATTTGGGGAGCACTTCCTGATATAATTAATCCTGGGTACAGCCAGCATCTGTAGCCTGTCTCCTTAGGATTTGCAGATAAATCTCCCTGCCAGCTCCTGCTCTGGAGCTGCTGCTGTGGGAGCCCAGGGATGCTTTATTGCCTGTCGAGATAACACGTCCACGCTGTCATTCCAAAGAAATTTTCCATGACAGTTATTAATGCCCTGAGAAGCAGCTTTTAATATTCTCAGCCTTTGCCAGGAGTTATTTTGACTTAATGCAGGCTGTGTGACAGGATGAGCTGTTTGGGGAGTAAATTGTGAGGGTCTGGAATAACCTGTGGTGTTGAGGGCTGGGAATGTGCAGGCAGGGACCAGGCAAGGGCAGCACTGGTGGCTCTGGAAGGAGCAGCCCCAGGGCAAGCGTTTTCCTTGGGGAAACAACCCAGATTTTTGTGTTTTTTACTCATTTAGCCCCTCAGGCAGAATGGGCCAAACTCTGAGCAGAAGTAGGGAAAGAGGCTGGTTGGCTTCAGCTTGCTGGGATGTTCATGCCCTGTTCCCAAATCCCTGCAAGGCAGCAGTTTAATGTTTGATCACAGGAATCACTGGGTTATCAGGTGTGTCAATGATTAGTGGAGACCTCCTTACTCAGGAGGAAAGCCCTGATTGGAGGGAGGCAAAATGGCAAGAGAATGAAAGGAAAACGAGTATTGGAGACGTGCCAAACATAACCTTACAGCTATAGCTGAGCCTGACCCAGCAGGAGAGACAGCAGTGTTTGCACAGCCTTGAAAACATTTGGGGTGCAGGTACTGAGTGTGTTCAGAACCTCTGGGGGACTCTGTGAGCTGGGGAGAGACCACAGCACTAAATCAGAACCAGATCTCAATTTTTAATATCTTTTTTTTTGCTGAGCCTGCTCAGCAGCTGCCACAGCCTTGTGTACAGAGGGAAATAAAAGCTCAGACAAGGATTTAGATTTCTCTGCTTTCTGTGTCTGCATCACTTTCAGGACCAGTCTGTCACTTTGCTGACTGTGGGCAGTGTAAAATCTCTGGTGCGAGGTTTATGGGTTAGAAAAAAAGACATTTTTTAGTATCTGGCAGTGACATATAAGGGTGGGAGAGGTGTGGTAATGAAAGATTAATTCTCCCTGTTGGTTTGAACGTGGTGCCAGTTTGGGGAGAGGCTCCTCTCTTCCAAATAATCCTATGACAATGGAGGATTTTTTTTTTTTGCTGTTTGGTTTTTCCTAAGATTCATTTTGGAAAGACAAGTGGGTGAAAGCTTTCACAGAGCTCTGAACTGCTGTTCTGCAGGCCACACCTGCCTTTTTTCTTTTTCTTTTTTTATTTCCCAGAAATGTAAAATAGGTGATTCTGATGAAATTAATTTAGCAGGTTTTACTGCAAAAAGGCTTCACCTTTCGCATTGTGGTCTCTTTTAATGATGTCCTGCTTTTAAAAATGTGTGGAGTTTGTTAGTATTTTTGCTTTAGTTTTTTTATCATTGTTTCTTTGTTTTGGTTTGGTTTTTAGTTTTTTTAAATAATTGATTTCCTACTTGAGGCTGAACTGGATAAAGACATGTTCTGGGAGAAAACATCTCCTGAGGAGCTCTGTGGGGAGTTGATTTGGGGTTCTGAGCTGATAGCTCTGTTTGCTTCATTCTTGTGTAATTTATGCCTGGCCCTGCTTTGAACATCAAAGTGCCTTGGAATTAACAGAGAGAAATTCCAAGGCAGGCTTTAGGGTCCTGGTTTCCTGGCAAACCCTGCTGGGATTCCTCTCAATCTCCCCCATGGACCTGAGGAGGGAGAACTCCATTTATAACTAGGAAACACCTGAAGGCAGTTCTCATCCTGAGAGTGCTGTGTGATGTTTCTGGAATTTCAGTGTCCACCCAGAATGTGTGTGGACACTGAAATCAATTCCCTTGTGTAGAATGTTTGGATCTGGGTAGGAAAAACTGCAGGAGCTGTGTCTGTACCCACTCTGTCTCTGCATCAGCCTCTCAGGGCAGGAGACAGAAATATTGAGGGCGTTCAGAGCATGGAACAGCAACCAGGCTCTGGATGGATCAGGGGCATGGATGAGCCTGTGGGGCACAAATCCCCCATCCAGGATGGGCTGTGACCCAGGGCTGGGGCTGGCAGGAGAGCTGGGAGTGTGCAGGCACTGTAATTTGAGCATCCTTTGCATTCAGGTGTCACTGGGTGTGTGCACTTCTGTGATCACACGTCTGGGGAGGGCTCCCTGCAGCTGAGCCTTGCATGGCATTTCTTATGGACAGGCCTTGCACCCAGCACCTGCTGAGCCTTTGCTCTGCTTGCTTTTAACTTCATTGCAAGTAAAAGTGGAGTTATCTTTGGGGTTTTGAAATGCTTTCTGCCCCGTGGGGACACGACCTTGTCCTCAGGCCAAAGCTGGGCTGCCTTGGTGTGTCTGCTGCAGCCAAGGCTGGACAGGGCAGGTCACCTGAGACCAGGGAGAAAGCTCAGGAAGGAGCAGGTTCTCCTCCAAGGACTGCTGGAAAGCATTGCAGGTGGCACATTCCTTTCCTTCTGCTTCTTAACTGCTGAGTTTGATGGGTTGGAGAGTTCCAGACCTGGATCCCTTCTCCCAGATCCAGGTCAGTGCCTGTGCAATTCCAGCAAACTTACACAGCAGCCTGTGTGGGAGTTGAAGATCCTTTCTGGCTGTAGCCCTGAGGGAAGGTGGGGAGCACTGTGCTTGGGAGCTGGGAATTAGAATTCCGTGGTGGGAGCATCTCTTGGAATGGAATTGGTTTCCTGAGAAGCTGTGGCTGCCCCATCCCTGGAAGTGTTCCAGGCCACCTTGGGTGTGGAGCAGCCTGGGACAATGGAAGGTGTCCCTGCCCCTGGCAGGGAGTGGAATGAGATGGGCTTTCAGGTCCCTCCCAACACAAAGCATTCCAGGTTTCTGTGATACTGAAATAAATGAAGAATTAGTTTATGGCTTGCTCCAAAGCTGCTGACATCCCCTGTGTCTCTCTGCAGCTTACTGGAGGTTTTGGCTGTGTGTCAGCGTGGTCTATGAGCTCTTCCTCATCTTCATCCTCTTCCAGGTAAGTGACTGACACCTCCAGCTCCTAAATGCCACTTCCATGTGGGAATCAACTCCTCTATTGGGTTTATTTTCCTGCTGACTACAGGAGATGCTTGGTTTTGTGAGATGGAATCATTAGGCTGCTTAATGAGACTATGAGGCTGAGGGAAGTGATAATATAAAAATATTTCACCTGCTCTGACCTCCAGTCACCCTCAGCCTGGGGTAGACACCGTGTTGAAGTGGTTTTAGATGAGCTGGTGAGGGAGTTCATGTTCAGCAGGTGGTGTTTCACAGTCCTGTCTCTGCCCTGCTGGGCTGTGTGTGACTCAGGGGGAATTCACCTGGTTTCACCTTTGGAAATACCTTTTACCTGGAGTGACAGGTTCTTTGTAGGTGTGGGGGTTTTGCAATAAACCAAAACTTCACACCCAGCTTTGTGTGGTGGCAGGAACTGAGGGGGAGGCTTTTAATAGAAAGATGTACCTTTGGTGCTCCCAAATTAAACATTTTACCATATCTTGTCCTTTAGTAAACTGAGAACTTCCCCCTGACTTGTACAATTATTGGAAGTTAAAATTAAATATTTTGAGACAACATACTCGTCAGGCAGCTCTAAAAATCATTTTGTTTGAAAGAAGGATGGGGGAATGCCTTTTTTTTTGTTTTAGTTTTACTTCTAGAGGCCATGTGAGCTTTAGGAAGTGAACCTGGTCACCCTGGTCTTTTCCAGCCATCCTTGAGCATGATATTCCTGAGTAGCTGCAGTCAGACTGAGTAGTTTTTATTGGTTTTACTGGTGTAGTTCTGAATTCCAGCAGAAAAGCCTGGGGTGGCTTTGCTTCCCTGTGGCAGCGTGTGGTGTCAGCAGAGATTTAGTGGTTAAGGAACTCCCTGCTGTTGCTCAGCTCTTCACTAAAAATACATCATTGCCTTGCCCAGGTTTAAGTAAGGTTAAATTCTGCTGAGTCTGCAGGTGGCTGAACTTCCTGACAGCAAATCCGAGCTTGCTCATGGCTGAAACTTGTCCCAGAGTTCAGCAGTTTATACTGTAATTTTATTATTACTCTGTTAATTAATTTTGGCTTTGTCCAGCTTTGCTGTCTGTCACAGATGTTCCAGGGTTGAGCCTGGACCACAACACTGAGTAATTCCATTGGGAAATAAATGCTCAGCAAATGTGTGGCTGATTTAGTGACAGATGAATTCACATTTTGGTCATTTTGATAATTCCTTTTTGCTGCTTTCATGGGAGCTTACTGGAAATAGGTGTTGGGAAGGATGAGCTGTGTGAAGCTTCTGGGAGAGATGGGGAGCACAGAGGAGTGGCTTGGGGTAAAGCATTAAAGATCACTGATTTTTCATCTTTAAGGTCACTCTGTAGCCATTTTTTCCCTTAATATTTAAGATTAGAGGCTCCAAGTCAGGTGTGTGTGTGTGGTGCTCAGGGTCTGGCTTTATTTCAAGACTTGTTCCTCAAGGAATGTGCAAAAGGGTTGATTTGGAGATCAGTGTTGGCCTCAGTGGTGTTGGTGCCTCCTGTGTGTGAGTTGTGCTGGTTCTGTGTTCCCCTGCAGACCGTGCAGGACGGGAGGCAGTTCATGAAGTACATCGACCCCCATTTAGGGGTTCCTCTGCCAGAGAGAGACTACGGGGGCAACTGCCTGATTTATGACCCTGGCAATGCAACTGATCCCTTCCACAACATCTGGGTAAGGAGCAAACTCACTCACGGGGCTGGTTTTAGGTAAAAAACTGCTGGATTGAACTCTTCAGAGTGCGGCTGTGAGTCTGGCTGAGTGCTGAATCAGAGCACAGCCTGTGACTGACTCTCCAGCCTCTTTATTCCCTTCTCTTGACCTTTCCTGTCCATCAGATGGGGGTGTGTCTCTCTGGATCCCAATTACTTGATGGCCCAGGGCTGAACTCTTCAACAGCTCTTCTTTCTCAGCTCCTTGGTGTCAAATTTTCCCCTCAGAGTTTGGATTTCTTGGTGTGCTTGAGGAGTCTTCTCCTCAGTCACCCTGTGGCACACAGCCCTAAAGCTGCACCTCAGAATCCCAGAATGGGTTGGGTTGGAAAGATGATGTAACCCCCTTTAGGACTTTCCTGAGTCCTGAAAGCCATCAGGTTTCTCACTGGCAGAAATTCCAGGGCAAGGGAATGATGGTTGTTTCCCTGATTGCATGGAGTGAGGAGCACCCAAATCCTTTGGGTCTACCCTGTAAATCTTCAGTGCATCAAAAACTGGAATAACTGGGATCTGATAAAAGAAGGGGGAAAGGCACTGTGTCCAGGGACTGGCAGGGCTGGTAAGATTTAAGAAGCTCTGCTAAATTCCTTCCTGATGAAGGAGTGCAAGTGTTCATGTGTAGAAAAAACAGATGCTTGTTGCTGCATTTTTCTTGGAGAAAAAAAAAAAAAAAAAAGAGGCTGTGACCTTCACTCTCTTTTTGGTTTTCAGGACAAGTTGGATGGATTTGTTCCTGCTCACTTTTTTGGGTGGTACCTGAAGGTAAGAATGGCTCATTTCACCCTGGGAACTCTGCTCCTCTGTTCCCAAAGCCTCACTGCTGCTGCTTTTGTGGTGCCAGGCCTTGCTCACTTAAACCAGGCTGTTTGTAATACATGAAAATACATATCAGTGTGTGAAAAACCTTTTTCCCTCTTTTTTTTTTCTATCTCCTGCCCATGTTAGGCCACCTCATTTCTTTCCAGAGCTTTGTTACGTCAACAGGCTCCTTCCTTCCTCCACAGGGATTCATCCTGGGGTCAGATCAATAAAGAACTTAATTCCTGTAGCAACAGAAATGCTGGAACAACCTTTGGAAGACGAGTGTGGGGCTGGCAGTGACAGTGATATTCCCAAAGGCAGATGCTGCTGCTGCTGCTTTCCCAATGGCATTAGATCAGGATTTTAAACCATTAAATGGGCAGTGGTTTAATTCTTGGTACTTTTCAATTGGTATCAAGCAACTGCAGAAGGAATTCCAGCTGTGCCTGTCTCTGGCAGAACATTCAGCAGTGTTTTGCTGATTACTTTGGTCTAAATATTACCTTTTCTAACCCAAGCAGACTGACTGACTCAGGAGATTTTGCCCCCTGCAGACCTTGTTTGGGTTTGCTATTTAAATAACAACCTGACAGAGCTTGGCTGTTCCAAAACAAGCTGGAACTGTTGGTTTGTATTTTCTTATAAAAGTGCAGATGTGTTCTGTGTGTGGTTCACCTCAAAAGCAGAGGTGAATTTGCTGGCCATGGGGGGACCTGGACTTCAGCTTGTTCTGTTAATGAACTGAATTCTAAATTTAGAAAACTTGGATTGTTTTTTTTTTTTTCCCAAGAGAATTGCATTAGAAACTGGGCTGCCCAGCTGGAAGAAGGCTGGCTGCTGGATTTTCTCAGGGCCATAGCATATCTTTGTCTTAAATATGTTTAATATTAACCTATTTCTCTTTTAAAAAGCTGGAGGTTGAATGTGTTGTCTCAATAAACAGAGATGGGCTTGTGTTTGGATTTTTTCCCCCAAATCTCAGAGCACCAGGGTGGCAATATTGAGAATGAATGGGCCTCATTCATCAGAAATTATTGTGGCTTTGGAGTCGTTTAGAGCCCATAAAAGGCTCTGAAAAGCCTTTTCTGAGCACTGCAAGAACGATGCTGCCTGTGGTGGTTGAGCACCCAGTAATTCCATGCATTTAACTCATTTCCCTCCTGCTGAATCCCATTTTACCAAAATTTATCATAAGCTGTATTCCTGTGCTGGTTTTGGCTGGCGTGGAGGTGATTTTCTTCAGTGTCATTCCTGTCTCTTGTGCAGGTAATGGTGATAAATTGAGAGGCCTGTGAGCATTTGGACCATCATCTCACAAAAATAAAATTGTCCCGAGTTTCCTGATCCTTTTCTGGATACTGGAGACAAGATCTACACCTGTAGGTGTTTTTTAGCAGCTGTTTAAAAGGCTTTTTTTCTCCCTTCAGACTCTGATGATTCGGGACTGGTGGATGTGCATGATCATCAGTGTCATGTTTGAGTTCCTGGAGTACAGCCTGGAGCACCAGCTGCCAAACTTCAGTGAATGCTGGTGGGATCACGTACGTACTGCAGGGATCTGGGTTTATTTGGGAATACAGATGTTCCAGGGAGGGCTGGGAAGTGAGGGGAGCTGAGTTGTATCCTGTGTGTGACTGCTCCCTGCTCCTTCTAACTGTTTCTGTACTTTGTGTGTTACAAACACTTGGACATGGTTAAATATTTGTTTGGGTTTGTTTCACACCACAGGGAGGATCTAAAGCTGTACCTGAACATTTTCAAAGATTTGCTGATAAAGCAAATAAAAACAATAAAGCAATAAAGTCTGAAATTCAAAGAAAGGCAAAACTTGGTGTGAGCTTAAAGGGACACCCTTTTAAAGTTGTGTTTTATTTTCCTGTGAGGTGTAAGTTGGTGCCAGAGCAATCAGAATTCCCTGCAGTCAGGGCACACAGCTCTGGGTCTGGGTTGGATGGATTTTGGGAAGGACCCAAGCTTGGAGTAATTTGCTCCGTGGTTGTATTTTCAAAAGTCAGTGCATTATTAGAGACATCAAGCCAACCTTTTTAGCCTTCAGAAAACCTGTGGAATTAACACTCTGTCCCACTCCTTGGAATGCAGGGGTGTGCCTGTAGTGATTCCCTTTCCCAAGCTCTAATGTTCCTTCCCCAGCATCATTCCTGTGTTTCTCCTTCCAGTGGATAATGGATGTGATCTTATGTAACGGGTTAGGAATTTACTGTGGGATGAAGACCCTGTCCTGGCTTTCCTTGAAAACCTACAAGTGGCAAGGGCTCTGGAACATTCCAACCTACAAGTAAGTTGGGGAGGAGGGAACTCCACAGGCACAGCACAAAGGCTGGGCCCCTGTTCAAGAGCTTGGTTGTTCTGTGTGGGTTAATATGGATTAAAGAATTCCCAGGTGTTCAGATGACTCCAGGATCCAGTGACTGATTGCTGCAGGGAGGTTTGTTGGAGAGTTTTATTCACCTTGTGAGTGAGATTGTTGGAAATACACCTGTGTGTCCCAAACATTGTCTGATGGCTGGGAGTGAGGGCATCCTGTGGAAGTGAGATTATTTGTGAAATGGTTTAAGGAGGTGCAGGAATCCAAGTTTGCATCATACTTCCATTCACAGCGAGGATCTGTTTGGTCTTTTTGCATTCCCTAGTAACCAGAACTTCACAAGAACTAGGACACTGGGAATTAAAATTTAATAAATCCCTTGTAGTTGTGTACCAGTAATGACCCATTGTGCTCTGTAGTGTCTTTGCTGAGCAGAGCAGAGCTGCTTACAACAGTGGGTGTAGTATATTAAAGCTTAAATTGATAATTAAAATAACAAGCTCAGAGCTAATCTCATTAAGTTGTGATTTTAATGGAGTAAACGGAGGCATTTTGCATATCTGAACTGGTGTCTCAAATGCAAACGCTGGCAGATGCCTCTTGCCTGCTTTCCCTTCAGGCTGCAGTGGTTATTTTGCTTTTTTCCAGAGGCAAGATGAAGAGGATCGTGTTCCAGTTCACCCCCTACAGCTGGGTGAAGTTCGAGTGGAAGCCGGCCTCCAGCCTGCGCAGGTGGCTCGCCGTCTGTGGCATCATCTTCGTGGTGAGGACACCTCTCTGGCCCTTCTGTCCCCTGCTTCCAGCTTCTGCCACTCAGGCTGCAGCTCTGGGGGTGTTCCTGAAGCTGAGGCCAGGAGGGATCCCTTCCCAGTCCTGCAGAGCAGGGGGCTGTGTCCGTGTCTCTGGGACAGGTGACAGATTCACTGCAGAAAGGGCTGTCCTTGCCTGCTGACCCCTGTTGCTGGCAGTGGGAGCAGTATGAACTGGGATCTTTGTGTTCTCAGCAAGTTTCTGCTCCCCAAGGCACTGCCTGTGGGTGAAAGTAGCTCAAAACCCTTGGTTTTATGCAGGTACAGGTCACATTACAGCTGGAAGGGGCTGTATCCAAGGCCTCAGGCTCCTCTGAGCTCACTCCTGAAGCACAGATCTGCTTAAATCATTCAATTCTCCTAGAATTTTTTTTTTTTTATTTTTTTTTTTTTACATTTCACAGCACACACAGCACCTGAGTGGGTGGAATTGTTTTATGCTGGGAATGCAGCATCTGAAATTCATACTAGTGCCTATGAAACTGAACTTGTCACCCACATGACACTGATAGGGAGGGTAAACTGGGCAGTTTAAATGCCTTTTTCCCACTTCTGCCTCTTTGCCAGCCAGGGGACTTTGGCCTTTGTGCCATCCATGGAATGTCACTTTGCAATGAGCAACTCAAACTTATCTCAGCCCAACAGCTGTGAAATTTAACTAAATCCATCCCTGTGACACTCGTGGTGATCCAGGGGCACTGGGCATGACCCAGGTTCAGTGGCACAGGACAGAACTCTGTGTTTTGCCACAACAAACTCCCACCACCTGACTCCTGCTGCAGGACACATTGGCCAAACTCACGTGGCACACCAGGCCTGCTCTGTAGGAGGCCTAAAAGAGTATAAATAAAATAGATGTTTTCCCAAAAGGTTGCTGGTTGCACCCTGAAGAAATGGGGTGCAACAGAGATCCCAGTGAATTTATACTGGACTGTGGGATTGTGTTTCTTTTAGCACATCCCAGCTTCAGCTGACAGGTTCTAAGCAGCTTCAGGTTCTGGCTCACTCCTTGGGTTTCAGCAAGGCTTAATACCCTTTGTTATCACTTCTTTTGAAGTGACAATCTGGTGTCTCTCTGCTCCCTTAAGCACATTGCCAGGGCAGCTGCTCGAGAGAACATTTTGCTCTTAATTTGTAATCAGCTTTCCCAAGTTGGCTTTGAGGGTGAGTTTGCATAACTGAGAAAACCCAGCCCAGCCCCCCAGGATGTGCAGCTCATCCCTCTTGTTATGGTGGGGCTCCCTCAGCTGGATTTTGAAGGACAGGGAAAGGAAAGGCTGTGCTTTTAGGATTTGCCCTTGGTGTTTGTGCAGGTAGTTTGGGTTCTTTGTTACAAGTTCAAAACCTTGCTTGAAATTTGAGGTACTGCTTGTCCAGCTTTTTGTTGTGATTTTTAGTGCCTCTTCCAAATTAGAGGAAATGTTTAAAAACCCATTTGGTTTTGGGTTGGTGCTGATGGTTCAGTCAGTGATACTGAGCAGGGCTAAGAAATGCACAGGGGGAGCCATTCAGGGAGAGAGGGTCATTCCAGCCTCCATCCCGTGGTATTTTCCTAATGTAATTCCAGTGTCCCTCCTCCCAGTTTTTATTGGCAGAGCTGAACACGTTTTACCTGAAGTTTGTGCTGTGGATGCCCCCTGAACACTACTTGGTGCTGCTACGCCTCGTGTTTTTTGTCAACGTGGGAGGAGTGGCCATGAGGGAGATCTACGACTTCATGGACGACCCGTAAGCCCCACCTCTCTGTACTTCCCATGTCGAGCTCCACGTGCTTTGTTTTGAACTTGCTCCAGCTTGCTGGCATCCATCTCGGGCACCAGTTCAGTTCAGCTTGTCAGGGACAAAAAAGGCTTAATCCCAAAGCATCCGCTTCGTGTTCCTTTGTTTTGGAGGTACCACTCTCACTCCCCCTGGGCAGAGAGCAGCTGTTGTTGAGGGCATTGTGTGCGTGCACTGTGTTAACCTCAGTGTCTGGTAAATGATCTCTCTGTGGAGAAGGGAATGTGGAAATGAGCTGGAGTGCCCCTGGCTCATGGGCAGGGGAGTGCTGCACTCTGATTCCAGACCAAGAGCCAGGAACTGCAGTCCTTGGATGTGCCCTCTGGGGGCATTGGAGCCCAGACTAAAAAAATGTGATTCTTAAAGGCACTTCTTTCCTTGAGCCTTCTTCTCCCTGCCCCTCTGGAGCTCTCCTGGCATCCTCTTGCAGGTCAGAGGCCCTCGGTAGCAGGATGTGCTGCAGGTGAGGCACCACACACAGCAGTGCATGTACTTGAGACTGTTCCCACCTCAGCATCATATTTGTCCTCGCTGCTTTTGTTTCTGCAGACCATGTGAGAGCTGAGAAAGCTTTGTTCTCAAAATCACCTTTTCTTTTAATGTCACAACCTGCCTGAGCCCACATCCTCAGCCTAAGGCACCGCCTGGCTTCCAGGGGTGTTCATTGTCTGTCGCTGACCAACACAAAAAAGTGTCTGTGTTCAGAATTTAGGGTTCCAACATGGTCTGAAGATCAGTTTCCCTTGCAAGGCTTTGACTCCTAGAAGTGGGAAGAAGGGCCAGCCCACATTGCTTAGTCGGAATTCAGGACATTCCGCAGGGGCAGGATGCCCTGCCCTTGGTGTTGGACCTACTGGTTTGGGACGTGCCTCCAACTCACAGATAAGAAGAGTCTCTGCCTCGCTGCTGAGCTCCTCTCCTTAGCACCATTCATCTTCTTGTGTTGGGGTTGCAAAAGCTCCTTTGCCCTCTGTCCAACCACGTGGCATAACACTGGAATTGGGCAGAGCCATCCCTGGCCAGTGCCTTGTCTCTGGCTCCAATTGTTGCTGTTCTTTCCACGAGCTGGAGCAGCTCATCCCGAGCTGTGCATCCCTGTCTGTCACTGCCACCACCTCCTGCCGTGTTCCCTGCTGGGGGAGGTGACTGTCCCCACATCCTGGGGTTCCTGGCTCTGCTTGATGCCCCCCAGAGCTGACATCAGGCTGCTCCTGCAGAAGGGCAGAGCTGAGCTGAGCTCTTACCTGGTGCCTTCTCTGCGGAGGGTTTTGTGATTCCTTCCTGCATTCCAGGCCATCCAGGCAGAGAGGATCTGCCCCCATTTGCCAGCTTCACTTGCACATCATTTCAAGCCAAGGATCCTTCAGGATTCTTTCCATGGTGTTGTAGGGGAAGTGTGATTTGCTCCATGGTTGTATTTACAAAAGTCAGTGCATTATTCCTGCTGGGAAGAGCAGGCTGTACCAGAGGCTCCTGGCTTACATCACATGGGAAACCTTGCTGACCTTTTCCTTTTGGAAACTCTTAATGCTCAAAGATTGGAATCTTCCATTGCCCTTCCTTGAAAAAACGTGGCTCACTGCCTTGTCTGGTGGTGATGGGATTGTCTGGGATGAACTGAGGAGGTCTCTTCAGCCAGCCCTGCAGTGCTGGGTCTAGAAAGCAGTGAAATTCCAGCATGAAGAATTCTTTTTCTCATTCAGCATTCTGAGTATCTGCAGGCAGTTCTGGGGCTTTGCTTGCAGGACCTTGGGCTGAACATGGTGACAGTGAAGTGCCTGGAATTGTGGTAGTCCCAGAAGAGGGGTGAAGCTTTCTCCAGCCCTCACACACCACACGCTGCCTCTGAGTTCCTGAGGACTGGATGTGTGAAATGTTCCTGGCCAGGAGTGTCTTGATGCATTTGTAGCATTTGACCCAGTCACACATTCCTGATGGAATCTTCCTCTCACCTCCAAGGAGTCTGCATCAAGGCCATGAATTTTTGTCTCCTTCATCAAAAGAAAAATCTTTCACATCTTTCCTGAATATTAGGGCAGGAAACCAGCTCTCTTCCTCAGCAGCCTTAGGGGCTGCCCAGCTCTTGTGTTGGGGTTATCTTTGATTCTGTTGTCAGAGAAAGGATGGCAGAGGAAGAAGCAGCCCAACAGAGCAGAAAGCTGCCCTTATCATCCCAGCAACTGGAATTCCCTGTGAGAGATCTGCTGCTTCTCTTTTCATCTCTCTGCCTGTGGGTTAGGGCTGGTCTCTGCCCATTTAATCTGTCACCACCTGGAGCAGTTTCTGCAGCCCTTTCATCCGAGCTGATCCAGGCAGGATACCTTTTAAGAAGGAAGGCACTCATCCCCTCTCCATCAGCACTCACCTACATTTGATTTATTCTGTATTTTTTCCCAGTGTATTTGGATGGTTTGGTGTAGCTTGAACTACACTTTGGTCTCAAATATGGCTCTGGGTCTCGTGTGTGAGAAGCTCCTGTTTGGAGCCATAGCCTGAACATCAGCTGGTCTCAGGCTGGTCAGAGAATGGTTTCATGTGGGTTTACCTGGGAATGGGGACACTTTGCTGCATTGTGTGGTGGTGAAGTTTAACTTTTCTCGCTTTTAGAGCCTCTGAGAGGAAACTGAATTAACACCAACCTGAAAGTGTCATGCTGCAGAGCCTTAGTGCATGTGTGATCTGAACTAGACTTGTAGGACTGTGCCAAGCTGAATGAAATCACTGCCCCAGCTGTCTTTCTGTGCAGATTTCTCCACATCCCCAACTTTTACAGCAATGAGATGTTTTTGTCTGTGTTTCTCCTGCAGGAAGTTCCACAAGAAGCTGGGCCAGCAGGCCTGGCTGGTTGCTGCTATTACTGCCACGGAGTTCCTGATCGTCGTCAAGTACGATCCCTACACGCTCACCCTCTCCCTGCCCTTCTACATCACCCAGTGCTGGATCCTGGGGATTATCCTGGTGCTCACCTGGACAGCCTGGCGCTTCTTCATCCGGTGAGTGGGGCTGCAGCTGGGGCTGGCCAGGGTTTTTAGCAGGATTTGTTCAACCCCCGTCCTCAAACGTGCTCCCTGAGACTGTCTGGGGAGAGAGCATGGCTCTCCTGGGTGGGTGCAAGTTCTGAAATAAACAGGGAGCTCCCTGGGGCTGATCCTGGCAGTTTCCTGTCTGGATCATGGAAAGCAGCTGCACAGGGCCTAGGGAATTAGCAGCCTTCCAGTTTTGGAAGGGACCCACAAGGAAGCTGGAGAGGGACTCTGCATTTCAGGGGCTGGAGGGACAGGACAAGGGGGAATGGCTCTGCACTGAGAGCAGGGTTAGGTGTGGTGTGGGGAAAAAATGAGGGTGGTGAGACCTTGGCACAGGGTGCCCAGAGAAGCTGTGGCTGCCCCTGGATCCCTGGAAGTGTCCAAGGCCAGGCTGGATGGAGCAGCCTGGGATAATGGAAGGTGTCCCTGCCCGTGGCAGGAGGTGGAATGGGATGAGCTTTAGGATCCCTTTCAACCCAAAGCATTCCACAATTGTTTGAGGTGCAGTGCTGTGTGGAGGGGGCAGCAGTGGCTGCTCCTGCAGGATTGGCTGTTGTGCCCTGGCAGTGGTGGGAAGAGCCAGACACCAGGCAGAAACACAAACTGCCAGTGAATCAGTGCCATCAGCAGTTGTAGAAATGCCCAGCCAGAGGCTCCAGGGAGTTGTTATCCCAGGAAGCAGAGAGGTTCCTGCCGTTCCTCCTGCAGGCTGGAGCTGTGTGTGTTGCAGGGACATCACCCTGCGGTACAAGGAGATCCGGCGGCAGAAGCAGGAGCACAGGCACGAGAAGGACAAATGCCTGAGCAACGGGGATGGACACTCAGCCCTGCTGGATGAGCCCAACGGGAGCAAGCTCCGGGAGAGGAAGCTCTGAGCACGGACACGGGGCTGACAGGAACTCGCGGTGCCCGAGCGGGCCTGGTGCACAGTCCCAATCTTATCCTACCTAACTCCTAATTGTCCTTGTTAGTGTTCCAGCGTGTGGGAATCCTCGCGGGGAGGATGGCACTGACACAGCCCCCCCTCTCTCCTCGTGTCACCAGGGCGGGGCCAGAGGAAGCCTGTGTGGAGGGAGGTGTGTGTCTTCCTGGGAACCTCCTGGTGTGGAGATGGGGCTCAGAGCACGGCACACAGGGATCTGCTGCTCCATTCCCAGGGAGCCGAGAGCTCCGTGGGGCGTTTGGGCATTAGGAACACTTGTTCTGGAGTGTACAGAGACCAGGCATGGGAAATGAATTCTGCTCTTCCTGCTGGAGCTACCTGGGGCTGTGGAGGAGGATTGGGTGAAGCGCTGGGCGAGGTGACCGCGGGCACCCGGGGACGTGTGGCCAAGCTGCATTTCTTGCACAGGATGTACCACGCTGCACTGCTGCTCCAGCCCCTCCGTGGGGCATCCCTCTGACTTCCAGCAGCCTGCGGCACGTGGCTGGTGTGCCCCAGCTCTGGGGAGACTGACAGCTTCTCCTTAGCTCTTATTTTTAATTTCTCTTTTAGTCTCGGTCATCTCTTAAATGTAAGGGAAGGTGAAGTGGGAAAGGTCAACCTGCCTTCGCTCTGCGGAGTAAAACGTGTCACAAGCAGAAACCGGCAGTGTCCCCTCAGTCTGGAGTTCTTTGCTTTGTCCTCAGCTGGGTTTGTGTCCTCACTGCTGGGGGTTTGCTCTGGGGTCTGACAGGGGCACGTCAGGCTCTGCCGCCCTTTGGCACTGCCCTGTTCCCTCCAGGATAGCTCCAGAGTGAGCTGATCCCTGCAGTGCCACACCCCCATCCCTGTCCCCCTGCCACCAGCAGGCCCAGGCCGAGCACGTCCCTGGCACAGCACAGCCAGGGAGCATCCTGAGCCAGGCAGTGTCTGCTGGTGACTCAGCATCCTGGAGAGGGAATTGGAAGCCTGGGCAGCTTTGTTTCCCCAGGTCATTATTCCAAAATGTGAGAGCTCCACTAATCCACATGGATTCTGTACCCTCTGCTCCGAGCCCTCGCGTCGCTGGCCCGGGCATTGACGTCACCCTGCCACTGCTTAATCCAATCTGGCTGTATTTCAGGGAAGTGTTTATCCAGAAGGAAGTGACACAAACGCCACAGTACAATTCCAAGAGTGCAACCCCAAACTTCTGAAGAGGCAGGGGCTTGCAGAGCTGCTGCCCAGCACACATCTGGGTTTTTAACCTGGTTTTGTCTTGTATGGGAATGACAGCCAACTGCATTTCTCCCAGGTTTAGTTTGTAAAATGCCTTCCACCTATAAAAAGTGGGCAGTGGGAAGTCAGGAATCCCCAGGTGGGGAGGTGGCCAGGTGACACAGGGGGACTTGTCACTGCACCCCTTCCCACCAAAGGGCCACTTACCTGCGCTGGCAGCACCTGGTGAGGAATGTCCAGAAAGATCTGGGAGCTTTTACCTCATACGTGAACCACTGACTCATCTGTCTGCATCCGAGGGAGCCCAGGGACACTCTGGATCCTGTCCATGTAGTTCTGTGTGCTGGTTTGTCCTTTAGGACAATGTGTGCCTGTGAGTACTCTCTTGTCACCTCACACACACAGCCAGGGGGCTGAGGGGGAGCTTGGGCTGAGGTTTTCAGGGAAAAAGATGGGCTTTGGTCATTGCAAACTCACCTGGCTTTAGGAATCCTTTTGTGATCACCTGGGAGCAGTGCTCACAGCAGCCTCATAGGGAGGAGGTGGAAGGAAGCCAAGATTCCTCGTGGGAATAACGTTTGGTGTGGCTAAAATGGGATGCTGTGGGAGGGCAGAGGTGGCCAGCTCCTGCTTCCACACACAGGAGTGTCCAGCTCACCTGGAGCAGGTCTCCCACCTGTGGTCACACCAATTTCATGGAGAGTTGGGCCAAAGGTAAGTGTTGGCTTTAAAAAGGAGGAGTTTTCAATGGGTGAGTTGGAGTCTGTGTGAGGCTGGATGGATCCACGTGCCCAGCTTGGGAATTCCCAAACCTCAGCCTGATCCAATCCCGCCTGGAACAGCTTTAGGGGTCACTTTAGCCCAGAGTGTGGAGTGGTGAGCCCTGAGGTGCCGAGCAGGAGGGTGCTGGGTCCTGAGCTGTCCTGTAGAGGGACATCCTGCCACATCCCTGGGATGCAGAGGAGCTCTGGGAAGGGGGCAGGGACCATGGCCTGCTCTTTTCCAGCTGTACCCAGAGGAAGAGCCAGGAAGCCTCGTGGAAAGGAGCCTTAGCTGCTCTCCCACCCAGGCAGCATTTTTTGTACAAAACTTGTGTTTTCTCCCTGAAAATGAACTTCCACCAGGAAATCATGGGAGCATCTCCCAGTGCTGCCCTCCCTGGATCTTTCCAGAGCAGGGAGCCTGCAGCCAGCACTGAGCTGGCCCTGTGGCTGGATGTGGGTGTTCCTGGGAGTTACAGGTCCTCAGGAATGTCACAATGCTCCATGGCCTCTGGCCCCATCTTTTCTCAGTTGTGTGGGTGTTCTTTTCCCCACAAAATCGCAATTATTCCATTTTCTCCAAGGAAAGTGTTTCTCCTGCTGTCTGAAATTGCTCCTTGCTGCCCTGGAAGTTGCCAGACATGAAGGTGAGGTGGCTGGAGCCATGGATGTGAGGGCAGGGAAAGGGAAGATCCCACAGGAGGGTGTGAAGGCACCGTCTTCCAGTGGTTGTGGTGTGGTGGGCATGGAGCCAAACTGTCCAAGGGGCTTTTGGGACCAGACCCCAAAAAGTTCCACTTTCTGCTGCAGAGGGAGAGGATCTGGTGGTTTTTTTAGGAAGATCCAAAGCCAAAACCTTGCTGGACAGCCCCAGGTGTCCCCATGGCAGGAGGGACACAGCTGGAAGCTGTTTGGGACAAGGGAGAACCCAGGGGTTCAGCTTTGGGGTGGTGATCCAGAGACCCCAAGGGGCTCTGCAGCCTTTGAGGGACAAAGGGAGTGGACATGGGACCCCATGGAGACAAACACTCGTCAGGGTCCAGGGGAAGGAGCAGCTGGAGATGCAGGGGGATGGACCAGGGAGTCCCTGAAAGTGGGATTTGGGGATTTGGGGAAGCCTGGTATGGCCAAGCACACAGCAGAGGGTCTGTGGTGTGGGATGAGGGATCTGGCATTGTCCCTCCTCACTCCTGGCTGGGATTTGGGGTGCGTTTGCAGGGGTTTGGGGTGAATTTCGTTGAGGTTTTTTTATGGCAACTTCCTCAGGGAAGCTGAGAGCCTGGCAGGCAAACCAGAGCGAGAGACCCCCGGCGTCCCCAGGCTGGGCCAAGCCCCGGGGAGGGTCTGGCGAGCACAGAGACCGCCCAGCTCCTGGCACGGGTGAGCGGCGGCTCCGCCCCGGGCTGGGCTGGGCCAGGGAGCGGAGCCGCTCCCGGTCCCGCACCGCCGGGAAGCATCCCGGCCGCGGGGGGCATCCCGGGTCCAGCCCGGATCCATCCCGGATCCGTCCCGGGGCCGGGCTCTGGACCCGCAGGGACCCCCGGGCAGCGGCGGGGGCCGGGAGCATCCCGGGCTTGGGGAGACCCGTGGATCCCGGGGCTGAGCTGGGGACCCCCGGGCGGCGCGGGGGGCTCTGCCCGGTCCCCGCCGCCGGCCGGGCGGGCCCCGGGGGTCGCGGGGTCCCCCCTGCCCCGTGGGAGCGGCCAGAGCTCGGCGGATGCCGGGGCCGCCCGGGGGTCCCCGCGGATCCCTGAGGATTTATTTGTACCTGTGCAGGTAAAGCGCGGGGGGCACCGGTGTGGGTGGGATGTGTCCCCTCTGGGGGGGTGGGGAGGCGATGGGGGAGAGCAGAGCCCAAATCCTTCTGTTCTGGCAAGTTTGGGATGCGTCTTTATCGGTGCCAGGAGCAAACTCCATCCCGCTTGTGTGCCCTGCGGCTGGAGGGGGCTGGCAGAGCAGCGCTGCAGGACCGGCACCGCCGGGAGCTGAACCCAGCACCGGCCTCGGCTGCCTGGGCCAGGACAGGGAGGGAGGACGAGCAGGGAGACCGCTGGAACCTGGGCTGGGACATTTGGGGACTGCAGAGTGCTCGGGGCATCATAGCCAGGCTGCTCCCGGTGCTTTGGGAACAGCAGCTGAGGTTTCTGTGCCTGTGGCCTTGGCAGCAGCGAGGTGACAGCCCCATGAGGGCTGGGGGACCCCCTTTTCCTCGAGGACAGGTGGCTTTGATGCTGTTTTTCTCTCCCTCGTTGAGCTGATTTTTTTGTCCCTCCAAGCAGGAAAAGGGACCCGAGCTCTGCAGCAGCTCCCAGGGAAAATGAAGTTGCTCTGGCACTGGGGTGTTGGGATGGATGGAGAGGGCTCTGCACCCCAAACCAGGGCTCTGCAGCCTGATCTTGAGGTCTGGGGGTGAAAAACCCATCAATCCCTGTGCTGCCAGCAGCAGGAGAGCAGTGCCTCTTCCCTTCCCGATGCCTCAGGCTTGATTTCCCAGGGATTTGAGCAGCAGGTCAGGGGGATGTCAGAGCAGCTCGGTGCAACGCTCCAGGGAAGAGCTCAGTTAACAAAAAAAGGCCATAAATCCTTCCCCGAGCACCTCCACCCCCGTTTCCTCACTCAGGAGAGATTGATGCTGTTTTCCTAATAGGAAAATACCTCTGGGTTTCATCCCAGTGCTGAGCACTGCAGTCTCTTTCCAGGTGATGCCTTGGAAATCTGCTTAACTTGCTGCTTAGAGCTCATTAGAGAGGGAGGTTTTGGGGAGAGACGCTCTGAAGGGAAAGAAAAACTAGAAATTCCTTCTAATTTCCAGAGGAAATTGGGAAGAGATGGAGGGGGTTTAAAGGGGATGTTTGTCCTCCTGCAGGGAAAGTCAGTCCTGAAAACTTTGCTGTTCTCATATTAAAAATAATTGGGAAGCAGGGAGAGGAGCAGAGCACCTTGCTTGGGCACAGGGGCTTTTCAGGGCAGAAAAAGAGGCAGTTTAGGGTAAATTTTCATCATGTTTCTCTGTTAAGATGTCAGTTTTCAGCACTAAACAGCAAAGTGGGCCTTGAACTGAGCTGAGCCCATGGCATGAGCTCAGCACGTTCCCAGCCAGGGCAGGAATGTTTTATCCATTGCACGGGGAGATTTGTGCCAGAGGGGGGAGGTGGGGAGGAACTGGGCATCTCCCAGCCCCATCCCAGCATCCCTGTCACTTTGGGTTACTCAGGGCTCCCCTTCCTCCATCTCCATCCCAAGGATGGGCCACGTGCCCCTGCAGAGGGGCCAGGCCAGCACAGCTGATATTCCATGCCATGAAATTCCCACTTTTGCCTGTTAAAATGCAAGCCTGGATGGTTTTGGGGGGAGTTGATCACCCCCCACTGCCTGGGAGCACCCAAGGGGAGCTGGAAGGTGGGGCCCAGACGTTGCAGAACCCTCTGGCTGAGGCCAGTCCAGCTCTGAGTGGGCTTTGGGAATTCTGGAGAAGGGCTGGGGGGCTCTCAGGGAGGTGGTGGGGGTTTAGGTGCAGTGCTGAGGTTGTGTCCCCAGGAGGTTTTGTGGGATCCCACCAGCTATCCATGGTCTGTGATTCCCCGGCACGGATGCCAGGGAACAGGGGGTGCTGGTCAGTCCTCGTTGGATTTGCTTGTGGGTGTTTTGGGGGATCCAAAAGCCCCCTTTTCATAGCAGGAGTAGCTGGCTCGGATAAATCCCCCCCAGCATCCATGGTGCCTGTGCTGGGATCTGTCTGGCAGAGCAGCTTCCTTTCGACTGGGAAAAACCCTTTTTGAGGGGGGAGCCAACAGAGCTTTCCCACTGCGGGAGCTGATTCCTGGGGAAGAACATCCCCTAAACCCCAAAATGGGGGAATGGGGCTGCCCCTCCTCGGCTGGGCCCGGGGCAAAGCCTCGGGAGAGGCTGGGAAACTGCAGGAGGCAAAGGAAGATTTCAGCTGGGAAAGCAGCAAAGGGCTTTGAGGGCTCCTGGAGGGGGGGACTCCGCACACAGAGAGGATGGGAATGTCGCCTGTTTCAAGGCTGCCGTGGTAAATCGAGCGGCTCTGCCCCTTCCCGAGCTCCTGCCGGTGGCTGGGAGCCATGCAGGGGGAGAAGTGATGGAGCGTCCCTGCTGGAAAATCACAAGGCGTTCGCTTTTTGAGTTCTCCCCCTCCGTGCTAACGCCGTGTCTCGGCATTCCAGGCTGTCCCCTCGCAGGGAGCGTTTGCCATGGACACTGGGCACGTCAGCAGATCCCGCTTCAGTGGTGAGTCCTCCCCGGGGAGCCGGGAAGGGTTTGGGGCAGAGCTGCTGGTGCTCACACCGAGCTTGTTTTGGGGAAGGGTTGGCTGGTTCTTTCCATGGGGAGAAGCCTCTGCTCCGTGTGCCCGCTGGGTTTTGTTCCCTAAAGCGAGGGTAAAACCCTTAAAACCTCCAAGTTTTCCAACATGAGTGCTCAGCCCTCAGAGACGGGCAGGAATGAGGGGGAAGCAGGTTCCAGTTCAGCTGGGATTTGCACTTGGAGTTCCTCAGAGGTAGGAGCCAGTAAAAGATTATTCTGCTATTTTTATTTTCATTCCCAATTTTGCCCCTCCACCGCAGCAGGAGCCTGGGAGCTCTGGCACGGGAAGCCTCCAAGTGCTTCCCACAGCATCCTTGGCCGGGATGCAGGGATAGAGCAGAGCCCTTTGGGGGTTTGGATGAAGCAGGGCCCGGCTCCCATCCCAATGCTTAACCTCGGACACCCCTGCGGGCTGCTCCCGGGATCCAGTTCGCTTTGGCTGGGAGCACTCAGTTCCCCCGCTGTTCCGGCTGGAGGAGGGCAGGGGGGAGCAGCAGGTTGTCCCTGCGCTCGGGTGCCATGTGGGAGTTCAGCCCGGCTTTTTCCGGCTCCGAAGGAGGGAGCGCTGCGGCGTGCCGGTGCCGGAGGACTCGGGGATGTGGAATCCGGGATGAGGAATCCTCTCTTTTCCCTTCTCCGTGCGGCTCGGGGCGCTCGGGGCCGGCCCGGCGCGGCAGCGATGCTGCAATGCAGCACCATCCGCTCGCAGCCGAGCCCGCCGCTCCCTCCCCGCTCGCTCCGCCGGCTTCCAGCAGCTTTTCCCTTTGGTTTTTCCCTTCTCCCGGCTTTTCCTGGCATGCCCGGGCAGCAGCTGGGCCGAGGGCGATGCAGATGTGCGCAGGGCACATCTGTCAGTGGGACAGAGCAAAGGGACCCCCGGCACCAGGCGGGTGACACAGCCGCTCGCTGGGAAGCGGGGCTGGGACACGGGAGAACTTCATCTCCCGGGAAAGCCGAGCCGGGGCTGGCATTTTCTGGCTGGCAGAGCCTCTCCCCGACCCCTTTGCAGCCACCCGGGTGGGAGCCGCGGTTTGTCCGCTCCCCGGCCCATCCCATCCTCGGAGCTTGGAGCCGAGCTCCCGGCGCGGAAGCAGCCGAGGCTGAAGGCTCCTTCCCGGGGCCGTCACCGGCTCCTTCCCGGGGCCGTCACCGGCTCCTTCCCGGGGCCGTCACCGGCTCCTTCCCGGGGCCGTCACCGGCTCCTTCCCGGGGCCGTCACCGGCTCCTTCCCGGGGCCGTCACCGGCTCACGGAGCCCCCTGTCCCCGCAGTGGCCTCCAGCCCGCCGCGGTGGGAGATCGGGCTCTACGCCGCCGGCGCCCTGGCGCTGCTGGGAATCGCAGCCATCAACCTGTGGAAGCTGTGGCGCTCCGGGAGCTACCCGGCCCCTTCCCCCTTCCCGAACTATGACTACCGGTACCTGGAGCAGAAGTACGGAGCGGCGTGCCCGGACATCAGGAACAAGGTAAGGGGGGGAAGTCTGTCTGCTCTCCTTCCCTTTGCGGGATGCTGGAGGGGTGGGAATATCTCCTGGATCCCCTCGCGGGGTGGAACAGCCACAGGCAGCAAGCTGGTGCTGCTGGAGCTTTTTGGGGGATCGCTGGAGCTGGGAGCTGCGGGAAGCTCTGGGCTCGCTGCCGCGGCAGCTTGAGGCCAGGCAGGGGCCGGGATGCATCCAAGGAGATGCCGGAGAAGCCCAGCTGGGGATGGAATGGAATGGAATGGGATGGGATGGATGGCAGCGGCAGCGCCTGCTCTCCTTTCCCTGGCAGCGAGGGCTGGCCCCGGGCTCGCAGCGGGCGCCAGGCCGGAGCTCCTCATCCCGCAAGAGCAGCCTGAGGGCAGAGGACACCTTGGAGAGCATCCAGGAGCTGGGCAGCCTGGAGCTGATGGGCAGAGACCTGGGCCTGGCCCACTGCGGCCCCCTGCGGAAATCCATCTCGGCCGACTCCCTCAACTCCATCTCGTCCATCGGGAACAACTTCGGGCAGGATTTCACGGTGGGGCAGGTGGAGGTGTGCATGGAGTACGACGGGAGGGCGGCCGCCCTGCACGTCACGCTGCTGCAGGGCAAGGACCTGCTGGAGAAGGAGGAGGCGCGCTTCGAGTCCTGCTTCATGCGGATCAGCCTGCTCCCGGCCGAGCAGATCGTCGGCATCTCCCGGGTGAGCCCAGCCAGAGCCCCCCAGAGCCCTGTGCACACCCGGGTTGTCCTGGGGTTTTGGGCAGCAGCATCCCCTGGCCGCATTCCCCAAAGAAGTGATGGGGTTTGGGAGCAGGGAGCTCCAGGCATGCCAGGATCAGGAATGGCTGGCACAGGATTTAGAGGATATCAGCTCCCCAAGGCAACTGTGGGGTTTGGGTGCATGCAATTCCAGGCTGGATGTGGTTGATATGAGATTTTGGGGTGGGTCTCAGCTCCCCACAGCAGTGATGGGATTTGGGAGCAGAGAGCTCTGGATTGGCACAGGACTTTGAGGGATGTCCCAGGTGGGTTTGCACATCAGGAACTCGGCAGAGGCAGGAATGTCTCCCCTTGGCTGGGATTTGGGCTGACTTTGTCATCTCTAAGCGTGGCTGGTGGCAAGTTTTTCTGCTTGGCTGACCCTGCTGGGGAAAGGAAGGGGTCTGGGGTGGCAGTTTGGGCAGGTGCTGCTGGAGTCTTCCCATGTCCCACAGTCCCCTGAGTCCCCACAGCAGCCCCAATGCTTTTCCCCTCCCCACAAAGGACACGGCAGTGGAAAATCCACGTGGCAGCACTGACAGCCACAACCAGGGTTGGATCTGCTGCAAAACGTCCCTTTTTAAGTGCCTCAAAAGCTGCTTTTGGAAAGCAGGAGCCTCAGTTTTCTTCTAGCAGCTCCTCAATTGCAGAGTCAGGTTGGTTTAAGCAGGATATTCCAGCAAGGAGTGGGAATTTGCACTCCATTGAGGCACCTCTCCACTGGGGTGGAGGTGCCATTCCATCCCCACAAACTGGCTGCTGCCTCAAAAATATTTCCACAGTGCCCTTTTAGACCATTTTCCCATCCAAATCTCTGGCTCTTTATTTATGCTCTGGAGATATTTATTATTTAGTGTCATTATTTATAATTCACCAGCACAATTTACCTCCTCGGCTGCCCCAAGGCCATGGATAAAGGCCCAGCTGCTTTTTTTTTTTTTTCCTAGTGCTTCTGGAGGGTTTTTAAATAGCAGCTCCTGTTTGGTTGTACTTGATCCAGAGCTCCCAAAATGCAGCGTGGGCTGCAGACAGACAGTCTGTAAAATCTGTAGGGCTTTAAAATCTGCTCTTCACACGGAGGAACTTCATTCCCCCCGGGGAACTCTGGAGGTTGGTGGTATCCAGTGGGAGAGCATGGACTAAGAAGGCAGGAATGGCAGGTGCTGCTTTTGTGTCCTTTATCCCAGGGATGGAGCAGGGCTAGGAGCAGGCTGAGACAGGAGAGAGTCCGTGGAGGAGATGAACCCTCTCCTGGGGGGCTTTTGGGGTGACAGAGCCCCACAGAGAGGTCCCTACTGCACCCAGATTTGGGTGGCTTTGGGGAGCTGGTGCTTCCACTTTGCTCCATGCTATCCAAGGCTGCAGCTTTCCATCCCATGGGACAAACCCCTGGTTTGCCTGTGACATCTTGGGTGCTGAAACAGGGCTGGAGTAGGGGGAAAAATAATCCCTAAATCCATGACTTCAGAGCATTTCCCCTCGGCCAGTTCTTTGGGATCAGCACCAGCAGGATGAGCCATGGGAGCTGCTGCTGCCTCTGCTAACAGGGAATGACCTGACACAGGGACAACATCAGCCAAACATCAGCTCCATTCCCACTGGGCACATCCAGGACTTGGTTCTGCTTGGAGAAGGGCTGGGGGTTGCACCTTGTAGCCATAAATCCTGTTGTGTGGTATGGCAAAGCCGGATGTGCATCCACACTCCCAGGGGCTTGGAATCTATCTGAGAGCACTAGGCCAATGCTGATTCTCTAATTAACAGAATTAACAGGCACCGGGGCAGGTCACAGCCCTGATTTTCACCCCAATGGCCGAGCAGTTGCTGCAGTCAGGTTGGGAATAAATCATCCCAACTGGGTGGGGATGCCCTGGGGATGCAATCCCCGGGAGATGGGGCAGAGCAGGGGTGCAGCCCCAAGCCGCAGGGGTGCCAGGGCTATCCCCGCTTCCCACGGCAGATCCAGAGGAGCTCCTACTCCGTGGCCTTCGACGAGCGCTTCTCGGTGCCGCTGGATGCGGCGGCGCTGGAGGAGAACAGCCTGCGCTTCTCCGTCTTCGGCGTGGACGAGGACGAGCGCAGCGTCAGCACCGGCGTGGCCGAGATCAAGCTCTCCGACCTGGACCTGGCCACGCGCCCCTTCAACGCCTGGCTCTACCTGCAGGACACCAACAAGGTGAGCGGGCAGTGGTCCCGTCTCCCAGCTGGGTTTTGGGACGTTGTGTGCTGACTGTCGTGTCCCTCAGGCGGTGGACACGGTGGGGGAGATCCTGCTCTCCCTGAGTTACCTGCCCACGGCCGAGCGGCTCACGGTGGTGGTGGTCAAAGCCAAGAACCTGGTGTGGAGCAATGGGAAGGTGACTGCAGGTAAAGGGGGGCTGCAAGGTGGGGTTTGTCCTGATTTATCCCATTTGCTACATGGGAGTGGCTCCCCGTGGAGACAGACCTGCTGGGAAGGGCCACCAGAAAGGGTCCTCCCGCTTTGTCTACACCGCTGGGGACATGTGGGACTGATCCCTCTCCTGCCCTCCGAGCAGATCCCTTCGTCAAGGTGTACCTGCTGCAGGACGGGAGGAAGATCAGCAAGAAGAAGACAGCGGTGAAGAGGGGAGACACCAACCCCGTGTTCAACGAGGCCATGATCTTCTCCGTGCCTGCCATCGTGCTCCAGGTCTGGCCCAGCCCGGGGGGCTGGAGAGGGGGACACATCCCAGCGCTCCTCAGGCTCCCCAAACCCACTGGTGGGGAGCTCCTGGGGGTTGTGGGGTTCTGGGGGGTGGTCCTGGGTGTGTGTTGGTCTGGTTTGGGGTGGATGTGTGGGGGCTGTTGTGGGGTACATAGATGTGTGGGGTATACGGATGTGCGGGGACTGCTGTGGGGTGTGTGGATGTGTGGGGGCTGTTGTGGGGTATATGGATGTGTGGGGGCTGCTGTGGGGTGTATGGATGTGTGGGGGCTGCTGTGGGGTATACGGATGTGTGGGGACTGTTTGGAGAGGTGTGGATGTGTGCAAATGGCTGCTGGAGGGGGGATGTGTGTGGGGTGGAACTCTTGGGGAGGATATGGATGTGTGGGTTGGGATTCAGCAGGGTGGACAGGGCCAAGATGGGTTTAGGGGATGTGGGGTAAAAAGAGGGGGATGTGTAAGTGTGGGGGGTATATGAGGATGTGTATTTATGGATTTGGGGGTCCTTGAAGAGCAGGGGGTGTGTTTGAACAGGCTGGGGGCACAGAGGGCCGTGTGTACGTGGGGTATGGCAGGGTAGGTGATGACACACAGACGCGCTGGCCTTGTGGGCGCGTGTCCCCCGGCGAGGGCACAGGGACACGGCCTGGCTGGCCGTGCGCGTGTGGTGACAGCGCCGCGCCCGCCAGGAGCTGTCCCTGCGCGTGACGGTGGCCGAGAGCGGCGAGGACGGGCGCGGTGACAACACGGGCCACGTGCTCATCGGGCCGGCGGCCAGCGGCATGGGCACCACGCACTGGAACCAGATGCTGGCCACGCTCCGCAAGCCCGTCTCCATGTGGCACCCGCTCCGCAGGAACTAGGCCGCATCCTGGGGACAGCGGGCCCGCAGCGGGGACTTGGTGACACCCACAAGGCCGAGCTGCCCAGGGGCACCCGGAGCACGGAGAGAGCGGCTCCGTGGGCACATTCCGGGTCAGCCCCACACGCGCCGGGCCAGAGCTGCCAGGAAGGAGCCAAACGGACCAAAAGCAGCAGGAACGTCCCCAAACCGCGGCTCCCGGGCGTTCCGCGTGCTCCCAACGGCCTCGAAATCCACGGAATCCTCAGATGGGGACTCGGGGGGGGGGGGGGGGGATTCCTTTGGAAGGTGTATTTTGGGTGGGAATCGTGAGTGGGGTGACAAAAGCCAGCGGGGCGTGGGTGGTGATCCTGAGGGGATCTTTTGTAGTGACTTTGGTGCGCTGTGCCAGGGTTGGAATGTTTCCAGTGAGAATGGAAAAAGGGAGCAATAACAGCAGAAAATCAATTGTTACATACGGCTTCTCCTCCCATCTGTTCCCCCACACAGTGAGTCCCTGCCCGTCTCCACTGGCTGGGATTGGTTTCCAACCACTTGGTTTCCAACCTCTTGGGTCTGAGGTCAGATCCACGCTGGGAATCATCCCCTAAAGGTGCAGTAGGACCAGGGACAGCTTTTCCCACCCCAGCCACTTTTCCAACCCAAATTCTCCCTCAGAGTGCTCAGGACAGCACTGCAAATTCCTGCTACTTTTAACACAACTCTCACAACTGGGGATTGTTTTTTCCAGCCCCTAATCCTGGACTTGGGCTGTGACTTACCCTAGAACTCATTTTATCCAGGATTCGGGCATAGAGAGGAACATCTTGGCCTTGTGACCCAAGGCAGGTGGGAAAACTCCCTAATTTCATAATTTTTAAGCCCAACTCCTGTTCCAGGAGGAAGGCAGAAGAAAGCCCATGTGGATCCTCTCTGCTGGTGGGCTCTGGCCCAAGCCAGGTTTGGGATTTTTGGGGAGCCAATTCCCACTCTGGTTTGTGGAGGGTGATGGAGCCCCTCATGGCACAGGCTGGAGAGCTGGAGAGGGGCCACATCCCTCCTTGCCTGGAGCCTTGGCTTTTCCCTGCCTGCAGGATGCTGGTGGGAAGCCAGGCTGGGAAATCTGGGGGTGTCTGGGACTCTGTGCCATGGAATTGGCACCACGGGATGAGCATGGGCTGGGATGTGGCTGCTTGGATGATCTGAGCAGGGAAAAAGCTGTGAATGAGCCATTTATCTGTTTTTCCCTGATTAAAAAGTAACTCCAAGGTGAGTTATCCCCTGAGCTGGTGGCACCTTTGCCTTCCCATCTGTGCTGCCTGACCTTCCCTTTGGGACACGGCTGTGATGTCCCTGTTCCATCATCCCCCTCTGCTCTCCCTGCCCATCTCCACTCACCGATGTCCAGATTCCCTTGTCCCACACTTCCTCCTCCCCACTTCTCCCTGTCCCACCTGCTGCCAGGGGAGCCAGTGCCATCCCTCCATGGGCGATGCACAGCACCAAGGCACGAGCCAAGGATGGAGGGGTGTGATGGATGAGGTTTTCTGAGGGATGAGGAAGTTTTTGTGGGAAGTTGTTCATAGCCAGTACTCACAGCCCATGAGGTTTGGGGGAAAATTTGCTTATTAGCTATCCCAGCCAAGTATTTGGGAAGAGATGGACACAGAAATCCTTGGCTGTTTGGCAGCTCCTGCCAACTGCTGAGCTTTACTTGGAATGAGGTGAGTGACTTCCACAGGTGCTGGATCTGTGATGTTTAGCCCCAAAAGAATGGGGAATATGTAGGTTAGGCATTTTTAAAGTGCTCCTCTCCAGCCATTCCTATTTGAGGCACCTTTGCACCTTCTCCTTCATCCTGGGGACAAAAAATGCTGCTGGAGCTATTTTGTGGGTGGGATAGATGGCCCCTGTGTGAAGGATTAGGAAAATGTCCAGGATGGACACCAGGCTCCCTCCCACCCGCAAAGCTCGTGTGGTTGCACCTGCTGTCACTGTGGGCTTTCCCAGTGGGAATCAGCCTCCAAGGAGCTCTGTGGGAAGGGCAGGACAGATCTGGGAAGGGACAGGCAGCAGTGAGGAGGGAGAGACCTCCCAGTGGCACAGGAAGGCTCTCCCAGGGAAATGGTTCCATGTGCTGAACCGGCTCCTCGTGGTGCCAGCACGGTTTGGGCTGGAGGCCTCCCTTTCTCCATCTCTATTCCCATCCCTGGCACACCTGGAGCAGGGCTGAGCCCCCTCCAGCTCTGAGCAGAGCCAGGGGGTTCTGGGACACATCCATTTCCTCAGCCATCCTCCCTGGAGCACAGGCTCACCCCGGGTTTTCCGTGCCTCCCACGTTCCTGTTCCCAGGCATCCATCACATGCTGCCGCAGGGACCAATGTGACAGTGACAGCTTTGGGTGTTTAATGCCCGTTTTACCAGCGTGCTCTGGCCCCTGAGTGCATCCATCACCGTGTCAGTACAGATGACCAGGACAATGCAGCAGCTCTCCCTGCCCTGCCTCGGCCCTGCACCTCGGGAAGGCTCCCAGCTCCAGGTTTTCCCCCCAGAATGGAGCCCCATATTCCACCCAGGGAGCCCCCTCTTCCAGCACAGCAGCTTTGCCCTGGCGGGGCTGAGCTGTGGCTTTGAGGTTAAAAAAGCAGGATTCGGGTCCTTCATTTCTCCTTGTCTTTCTTTTTGCCCTTCCTCTGGCTCGTCAGCTCACTGAGCTTCTGGTCCAGGCGCCGCTGGAGGTGGGCTCGCCTGGCGGGATCCAGGGATTTGTCCTTGGAGCCGCTCCCGGGGTACAGGATCCCCTCCCGGCTGATCCGCTGCCGAGCCTGCGCCTTGGCCTTCTCCCCACAGCCATGGACCTGCGGAGAGAACGGCCACGGGGCACGGATCATCCATGTGGGAGGCAGGGGCTGTCGCTCCTTGAGCCTGGAATTCCTTTTTGGCCTGCTCTGCATCCCCCTAAAATCACCTCCCATCATTTACAGCCATTATTATCATTACATCTTATTATATTATTGTGATGTTATATTAATTTACATACTTATATATGTTTATAATTTCAATTCATTATTTCATTATCATTGTTTACTATTCTATTTTCATTTTATTTTTATTTACCTTCATTTTATATTTTGATCCTATATTTTTATATATTTATTCTTATTGTTTAAAATTAGTAATTAATATTAATTATTTTGTGTTTTATTAAATCATTTTTATAGCTCCTCTCACACAGAATGAAATATAAAGATCCATGTGCTGGGCTCTGAATACCAGGTAAATCATCCTTTGGGATGGTTCAAGTGGCTCCTTCCACCTCATTTCCATGAACTGGGAAAGGAGTTTTGGGGAATGGGAGACATTTTTTAGCCATTAACCTGATGCTTCAATGAGCTAAGTCCAACACTGGCATTATCCCTCTCAGGTGAGATCCTAAAATCCAATCCCTTTTCTTGGCCCATCCCAAAGTCATTTATGTTTCCATGGAGTGAGGTCCCAGCCTGTTCCCTCAGAGCTGTGACAGCCCTTCCTGGGGCTGACATGGATTTGAATCCCTACAATTGTTGGAGCCTTGTTACAGTTCAGCAGGGAGAGGCCATTCTGCAGGGAATAAATCTCCATCCCCCTGGATGTGAGTGACCATAAATACAACTATTCCTTGCCATGGAAACAGATAGCTCTTGACAGAGGGAAAATCTTGCCAAGGATTTATAGGGCTGCTGAGCTCCCGGGGTTCCACAGGGTGAGGAACAAGGACACAGGGAATTCTGAATTGCTGGCCAGGCAGCACTGCACCGTGCCTGACCTGTCCCCAGGATGCAGAGATAATCTGCAAAGGGCTGGGGTCATCCTCAGAATGCAGAGGGAACGTGCAAAGAGCTGGGAATTGAGTCCAGGCTCCTTGAGCCTGAAACTTGTGCTTCCCCATTTCTGCTCTCTGCCTCACTTTATCCACAGGGCCCCAGAGTGTAAGTGCCAGAAAATGGTAAAGAAGGGCACAAAATGAGAGGAAAACAGAAAATCCCTCAGGAAGAGGTGAGCAGAGCCCAGGTGTCAGCACCTGCCAACCCTGTGCACCTGAGCTCAGCACAGGCTCTGACACGGAGGGCTCTGCTCAAACTCCCTGCCTGGGAAGCTCCACAGGGAAAATTCCCAGGCTGAGCCTGTCCTGCCCCTCCTTACCTCGGGGATGTGGTGGCTGAGGCAGAAGAGCCGCTGGCAGTGGTGGCAGAGCTGGCCCAGGGTGGTGACAGAGGCCTTGCAGCGGGGGAAGCCACAGGTCCTGTCAGCTTCCATGGCAGCGGAGATCAGAGCGTCGAAATCCTCTCCGGCCGCGCTCCCGACCGCTGGTTTTCCTGGGAAAGGTGAACACACACCTGGCTTGGGGCCTGGGAACAAACCCACCCTCCTGCAGCCACAGGGCAGCCTCTGCCTTTACATCCTTCAGTGTGGGCAGGTACTCCCCTCAGCTCCTCTCCCCACTTTTGGGATTCCTCAGGCTCTCTCCTGGGAAAGGGTCTCCAGTGTTTTTCCTCTCACTTACAGAATGTGCCTCCAGGTATCCAAACCCCTCTACCTGGATGCTGTAGCCTGTTCCCACCTTCCTGCAGCTTTCCAAGAGCCACATGCTCCCTACCCAAATCCCAAAGTCTGGAGCAAACCCACCAGGATTAAGACCCATTCAAGGACAAGCATTAATTGTGCTGGTTACAAAAAGCTTCACCCACCTTTGGCTTCATTCTTGTCCTTTTTCCTTCTGCCACTCTTGGGCTCCTGCACCTTCCTGACCGCCTCCTCCTGCCTGGCTTTCTCCCTCTGGACTCTCTCCAGGTGCAGGGATTTCAGGTCCACTTTTCCCGAGCCCTTGCTGCTTTCCCCCGGCTCCGCAGGGTCAGGGGTGTTCCCGTGGGGATGCTGGGGCTCGGGGAGGGGCTCGGGGAGGGGCTCAGGGAGGGGCTTGGAGGGCAGTGGGGGCTGCTTGGGGAGTCTCTTGCGGACGCTGATGTACCTGTCCCGGCCCTCCCCGGAGCTCAGGTGCTGCAGCCCGTACTCCTCTGCCAGCACATGCACCAGCATCCGCTCGTGGGAATTCAGGGATGTCGGGAAATCCAGCTGCGCCTCGCTGCTCGCCAGGAAGGCCACCAGCATGGCCCTGAACCTGTCCCCACCCTCCTTTGACCCAGAGCCATCCCTCCCAGCTGTGGCAGCACTCGGGGAGCTCCGTGCTCCTGGTTTCTGGCTCCCTGCTCCAGCTGCTACATCCTTGAGCTTCCCAGCCGGAGCCGGCCGCGCCTTGGGGCCCGGTGGTTTGGGGCCCTGCTGGGGCTGTGCCCTGCCCTCCCCGGGGTAGTTTTGGGGCACGAGGTCATCCAGGTACTCGAAGGCGGAGCGCACGAGGCCGTGCTGGGACAGGTGGTCCAGCAGGCGCCGCAGGAAGGGGCGGCTGCCCACGGTGTGGCTGTCACACACCACGGCCACCTGGCGCCGCGCCCGCGTCACCGCCACGTTGATCCGCCGCTCCTCGGCCAGGAAGCCCACCTCACCTGGGGAAACAGCAGGGAAGGGATGCCAGAGGGGACAGGGACCCTGACAGGCAGGGGGACAGGTAGGGGGACCCCACGTCCTCCAAGCAGGAGTTTGGTCCAAGGATTTATTGGCTGGAGGGTGAGAGTTGGCTTTTATGGGGCTCTGCTCACAGCTGTTCCTCTCCCTGCCTGTGCTGCACAGGCTCCACACTGAGCTCCTGGCTTTGGGAAGAGGATGGAAGGCTCAGGGAAAGGGGAAACATCTCCCTGCCTGGCCCATGACACAAGCTCAGCTTGGAGCTGGGAGCAAACACAAGATGGAGCAGTGTGGAAAAGGCTCACCTTGCAACAGAGGAGGGACTGCAGGTAAAGAGCTCCCCCCTGCCCCCAAATTCCCTGAGGTCTGTAGGAACAGCCATTTGGGAGCTCGGGGAGGTTTTGCTCTGCTCACAGACACACGAGAGCCGGCAGTGCTGGGATGACTCAGGCAGGATCAGGCAGTGAGAGTGGAGCGTGGGTGGCTGCGAGCTCCCAGCTCCAGGGAACAGTGAGGAGGCCAGGCAGGAAAAGATTAATGCCTCTGCCAGAGCAGTGCCCAGCCTGGCTCTGCCTCAGCAGCCTCATTTGTGCTGCCTTTGAAGGGCAGGCTGAGGGGGAGCCCCTCTCCCTGCTCTGCAGGTCGGAGAACAATTCCCAGTTTCTCTGATGAGGTTTAACCCAGTTGCAGGGGTAAATCCAACTCCTTTGAATCCTGGAATGGTTTGGGTTGGGAAGGACCTTAAGGCCCATCCAGTTCCACCCCCTGTCAGAGACACCTTCCATTATCCCAGACTCCAAGCCCTGTCCAACCTGGCCTTGGACATTTCCAGGGATGGGGCAGCCACAGCTTCTCTGGGCAAGCTGTGCCAGGGCCTCAGCACCCTCAGAGGGAAAAATTTCCTCTTAAATGAAGAAGGTTTCCTGCTGGATCAGGAATGGCTGCAGAGGGACAGGTCAAGGAGAAGCCTGTCCGTGTCCCCAAAAAAGCAATTCCTGCCCCACACCTGAGCTTTGGCCTCTCCCTGTGCAGGAGAAGGGGCTGTGGGACACTCACCCTCCCAGGGCCACCAGCTCCCACCAGCACAGAGGTGAGTCACTCCTGGATCAGGACTATTCTTAGTGCTGTCCCCACCTCCCCATTCTCCCTGCAAGGCTGCTTTTCCTCCTCTAGGCTTGGAAAAAGAGGCATCTCCTCCTTCTTTGCATATTTCCCCCTTTTTTTCCCCCTTCCAGCCCTCAGCATTTCACCTCCAGCAGCACAGGTAGGGCCACAGGACTGTGGGTTTGGAAAGGGAATTGATCCCAGCATGGAACAGAGGTGATCACAGAGTGATCCTGCTGAGCCAGCTCCATCAAACCTTTCAGTTCCCTGCACAGGAGCCTTGCCCCCAGGGCAGCAGCTTTTTTCCAGCTATTAACTTCCACTGCAGCTGCTGATAGCAAAGAACTTGATTTTCCGCTCTAGATTTTGCTCCCCAAAGCAGCATTTTCTGTGCATGGCTTGGGATGCCAGCTCCTGCTCACTTTCTGCAGGGAATTCACCCCAAATGGGATCAAAACCCAAGAAATTACCCCCCAACCCCAATAAATGTGGGGCTAATGGGATGTGATACTCTTAGGGTGGTGGTTTAAATAATTTCTGAGGCCTCAGGGGCCAGGGAGCCTTCCAAGTGAGCAGTCCTGGACCTGCTGTGGCACAGGAGCCTCCTCTGCAGCCCAGACAGCACATATATTCATTAATTAAACAAAAAAGCCTGAAAAGGGAGGGTTTGCCAGTAAATCCATCCAGAGCCAAGTGTTAGAGCACTGCAATTAGACCACAGCACTTGGCTACAGGACTTGCTCCTCATTCCCAGGGGAGCAGCGCTCCAGCAGCCAGGTCTTACCTTTCCTGTTGGATCTGACAAAGGACAGGATCACTGCCTCCTTCTCCCTTCCCTGGAAACCATCCACTGATTTAACTTCCAGCTCAGGGTGGCTGTGGCAGAGGTGCTGTCGGAGCATGTCCACCTGAGAAACAGGCCAAGGGTAGCTTTTAAAGGAAATACATGGGGGAAAAGGATTTAAATGGCAGGGTTTTGGGGGAAATCCCTCCTTCCCACACCCACAAGGATGAGCATCTCCTGAGGCTGTGAGTGGAACACCTCCACGGCCCCAAGCTGCTCAGAGGTGCAGGAGTTGGTCCCAAATGCTGGTTAGATTTGGCTCTGCAGCTCTCTGGGGTCTCATGGTGCTCTGTGTGCAGGGACAGGGGGGATGCCAGGACAGGGACAGCTCACCTGGAGGTTGTAGGGGGCCACCACAGCAATGTCCTTGGCCTTCACACCAGCGTCCACCAAGGCCTGGACGTGCATCCCCACCAGCTGGACCTCCCCTGGGACAGGAACAGAGTGTGACAGGGGACAGAGGCCAGAGAAATGTGCCCACCTCCCCCAGAACAGCAGGAAAGGCTGCCATGAAATGGTTATCCAAAATGGTGCCTGGTTCAGAGAGATGTAAGGGGAAAAATGAAATCCTGTATGAATTATTTCATGGTTCATTGGCCGGGCTTCTGCTTTGCAGCAAAACACAGCAATAAACATCAAGACTCTGCAGTGAGCTGTGCCAGAAGGCTGCCTCCCAAATTTGGGGAGATGTGCCTCTAATCCTCTGTTTCATATCTCTGAGTTCTCTCAGACCAGGCTTTTTAGCTCTCCACAAGAGCCTGTTGTGTTCAGCAGGGCTCTGGGAATGCTGCATGGAAAAATGAGGCACTCAAATGATGGTGGTGGTCAAAGAGAAGGTAAAAGATATTTAAACTGGTAAAAACTGCCCTTGTGTTTTCCAGCCCGACTTTGCACTCAAGCTCTGCAATGAAATCTTCTTTTTCAGGTGAAAAGCAGCAGAACCTGGTGTCCTAGGAAAATCCATGCAGAAGAACCAGACAGGATTTCATGGAAAGAAGCAGACTGGGAGGCAATTCTGAGCCTTATCCACTGTCTTCTCAAAACAGGCCTGTGCTCTGCCTGCTGCTATTTACCTTCCTTGCTGTAAAGCACCTGCCACAGGGATTCTCCACCCTGTCCCAGCCCTCAGCACGGAGAAACGTCCCTGCAAGGGGACACGGCAGCAGGAGAGGCCACCACAAGCTGGACACTGTCACCAGAGCTCCAACACAGCTCGGAGTCCCTGGAGGTTGAGGATTTATGGAGGGAAGATCTCTCAGCTAAGCAAGGCTCTCTGGGACCCCACCTTCCCCAGGGAGACATCTCTGGGACGTGGCCAAGCCTGTGGTGGGCTGAGCACCTCAGTCCATCCATTGTGGCCAGTGGTACCTGGATTCCCCTTGGACTGTTCATCCTCCACTTCCAGCTCAAACAGGCCACAGCCAGCGGTGTCGATGAGCAACAAGGGGATGCTGGTCTCCTCTGTGTCAGAGACACCTGGCAGGTCCCTGCACAAGGTATTTGGGAAAGGAAAGTTACCAAAGCTGCTGTTACAGCAATATCCACTCAAGCTGTGCCTGCCCCATCCCTGGAAGAGCCAGGCTGGATGGGATATGGAGCAGTCTGGCCTAATGGAAGCTGTCCCTGCACATGGCATGGCACTGGGTGGGCTTCCAACCTTCCAACCCAAACCATTGTGGGATTCCATGACTATCATAGCAAAGGAGGACACAGAGGGCAACTCTGCATCACTTCTGGTTACAGAGCAAAAAGGACAAACTCCCCCAGCAGTGTCTCCTCGATGAAACAACGGCTGAAACAAAAACGCTGTCCCAGCCTCAGGAGGAGCGGCAAACTGCGCGGGGAAGGGACAAACGGGGACGAAAAGGACACTTCAGCTCCTGCAGCAGCAGCGGAGAGCAGGAACCCACCTGAGCAGGTGCTGTGCCACGGAGGGGTGCGCGCTGAGCCGGCCGCCGTAGAGCTCCGAGGACGCCCACTCCATGATGAGCCGGTGCATGCGGTACTGCACGGTCAGCATCCGCACCGCCCGCTCCCCGTAGTGCCCCGCCAGCCGCTCCATCAGGCTCAGGGACAGCCCCTCGGCCGCCGCCCTGCACGGAGAGGCACCTCAGAGTGGGAGTGTCCATCCCCAGGGACGGCCCAGGGCTCAGCCAGCCCCTCCCGGCACACGCGGGGCGGAGGGTGGCAGTGGGAATGCCCTGGGAGCAGCCGCGCTCCAGCCCCGCTCAGCACCTTCGTGCGGCTCCCCTGGGGTGGCACTGTCACCCCTGTTCCACCCGGGTGCCAACAGCGCTGTCCATCAGACCCTCCTCAGGGACAGACTCTTGGACACGGATCCTGCCCCTGTAATTCAAGCAAAGCCAACAGCATGGACTCTGGAGTCACCACCCTGGTGTTCCTTGGAACACCCTGGAGGTGTTCAAGGAACCCTGGAGGTGTTCAAGGAACAACTGGATGTGGAACTCAGTGCTCTGGCCTGGTTGACAAGGTGGGGATTGATCACAGCATGGACTCGGTGCTCTTAGAGGTCATTCTCAACCTCAGTGATTCCATGATTCCATGCTCCATCAGTGTAAGGCTACAGTGGTGTTACTGCAAGCTCAGCCACAGCATCAGCATCACCCACTGCAATAGGATCAGAGCTTCACCCCAAATTCTGGAATGCCTGGTGCCCACACAGCCAACCCTTACTGCTTTCATCAAGACCCCTGCTGCTCCAGCATTTCCATCCTTCCCTGGCTGCTCACCCTGGACTGAGGCCTGGATGCACTGCACTCATTGCTTTTTCACCCACTAAACCCCCATCACATCCAGCAGCGCTCCTTGTTCATATATGTGGCAGAAATTAATCAAATTCCTACAGAATTCAGCCTTTCATGAGCCTGTTTGCTTCCTCCTGGCCTCACAGAAGGTTTGCTGGGAGGCACCATCCAAGGAAGAAGGATGGAAGTCGTTGCCCTTGGATTTTGTGAGCCTACAGAGATTTTTCATACTGAAGCTGACACTGAGCGTGCTGGTGGCTGCCAGACACAAGGAAGCAGCATGAAGATGATGGAATGATGACAGGGAACAGCTCAGGAAAACGCTCTCCATCAAGCTCTGGGGCACAGCATGCATCCAGTCCCTGCCGGGGGAATTCCAGCACTACACAGCCCCACAGCAGGCAGATTGTTGTGGCACCAGCCAGCCCTGCCACGCTCACCACAGGCACTTGGGAAATGTGACAAGAGACTGCCAAGTCATTAAACCTGCAGAAGGGACAATTAAGGACAACTCTTTCCAAGAAGCCAGGCCTCAATAGCTCTCCTCCTCGCTGAATCATAGGATGCAGCACACAGGCAAAAAAAGGGGAAAAACCTCTGGATGCACAGGGCTGCAGGATGTGGGAGGCAGCAGTTTGCCAGAGGGGGCTGGGGTGGATGGGATGAGGGGACACAGCAAGGTGTGGGGTTGAGGGATGCACTCCAGACATAAGGAATTAACTTGATTCTCCCAGCTCTGCTCTGCCCACAGAGCCTGGATGTCCTGGACAGAAAGGAAATTGAGCAGGGAGAGCTGTTGGCACTCAGGTGCAAGCACATGCCTGAAACAGCCATTAAAGCTCAGAGCAAGCCTCAGGAATGCTGCTGTTCCCTACCCTTCCAGCAGCATTCCCACCACAGGGATCTGCAGGAGGTTACATGCTGAATTAATAATGAGAAATTAATCTGCTCGGGAATATTTCACCTGTTAATAACTTTCTGTTATTTTACCACTCAATTAATTCCTATGGTGGTTGATTTCTCTGCCAACAAAATCCTGAGTGCCCTGAGCAGATGTTTTTTACCTATTGATTGCTTCAGAGAAATAAAATTGGGATAAGAGGTTGGACAGACAGAACCATGCACTGGATGCTTGGGAATATCTACTTGAAAGTACCTAAAGTACAGCTGGGAAAGGCAGAATTCCCAAACCCAGCCCACAGCAAGCAGGATTTGTTGCTAACATGGTTTCACCTTGTTTTGCCTGCAGGAAATGCTGTGCTTGGCCAGTCTGCCCTGTACGTGCCCAGAATGATCAGTACTAGGAGAAAACCAGGAATTGTTTCCCATGGAAGGCTGGGGCTGTGTCTTCAGCCATGGCATATTTTTTCTTATTCATCCCTGAGACAGGGGATGCTGGTGTGACTGATCCCTGCAGTGCACACTGGATTTGGCTGGAAGAGCCTGGAAAAGGAGGTCACTGTGTCTTCACAGCTCAGGAACCCACATTAATGGAGTTAATTAATGGATGTGCAGCAGGACATTCCAGCTGTGGAGACTCCAGAGAAACCCAAGCCTGGCACTTCAGTGACCAAGTGAAAGGAAGCCCATTCAGACCTGCCATGGGAATCAGCACATGGATTTGGGATGGTGCAGACATCCAGACTGCCCATGGACAAACAAGATGGCAAAATATCCCAGTGTTTGTTGAGAGCAAGGGGTTTGAGAAGCATCTGCCAGCATCTGAGGGGAGTAAAACCAAATTAATACATCAGAACCCTGATGTGGACACGAATTCATGGGGAAAAGGATGGAATGAGGGCTCCAACAAGGCAAAGAAATGTTCCTGACAGACTGCAGGGAGATGCCCTGGCATGGAGATGCCCACAGGGACAAGGACAAATAGGAGGACCTCCAAGGTGGAAGGTGCTGCCTGTGAGCCTGGGCTGGAGCTGCTGAGGGGGAATTGGAGGGGGCTGGAATTTGCCAGCATGGACTGAAAGGTGTGTGTGGGGATGTCCTCTGATCCTGGGAAAGCTCCAGGGGTGTCAGCAAGCAGGGAAGAGGAGCAGCCTTCAGGCCCACTGTCAAACATTCCCTAGGCCTCACGGGGTCACTGCTGGTAGGAACAGGAAAATGCTGATTCCATGGAGGAACAAGCAGGAAACAGCAAGGAGGATAGAGCCCCACAGCATTCCTGCTGCTGGACAGAGGCTTCCTGCCTGAGCAGGGCTGCCTTCCTCTGCTGTAGTAACAGCCGAGCCTCCTGCCAGCCTGGATTCATCCCAGATAACTTCAGACCCTTCCCCGTGGCCCCAAAAATAGGAGCCCACCCACTCCAGGCCCGCTGTCATCAATGGAGAAGGGGAAGGTGGGCGGAAGGGTTGGAGTCCTCCGCATGAATCATCCCTGGAAATAGCTCCTTGCTTCCCCTGAACCACAGAGGAGCTGGCAGGTGATTTGGGGCCTTTGTGGGAGCTCTGGAAATACCCACGGAAGGAGGTGGAAGGGATCTGCCACTGTGCTGCTTCCTGGGTCTGCAGGGAATGTGGAAAGCCCAAAACAGGGCTCTCCAGCATCACATTTATTTCCATCACAGTTGTTCAGGATGGAAAAGAGCTTTAAGATCAAGGAGTCTGATGTTCCCCCAGCATGCCAAGGCCACCAGTCAAAGCTGATGGAGAGGAAAGCACAACTCCTCAAGCAGGAGCAGGAGGAGATCCAGGAGGAGCTTTTTGCCTCCAGCTCCAGCCAAGGCTCCTGGCAGCAGCCACCGTGACAGAGCAGAAAAAAAAAGCAGCTGCTATAATGTTTCTGGAGTGAAGAAAAACTGCTTTTGTCTCAAAAGAGGGAGCCAAAAGTGACACCAGCTGAGTGTCAGCCCTGTTCCAGAGTAACAGAGCTGGGATTTTTACTGTGTTTTGCCCTTAATCTGACAGTCTGGGGAAAAGCCAGGCTGAGGCTGCTGAGGTGGATCCAGCTGGATGGGCACTATGGAGCATTATGGAGCTATCATAAAGTGTCTCTGGGGAAAAAGAGGAACTTTATGCACCACTCACAGAAAATAATAACAACTCTGAAATTAGAAGGACCAAATGGCCAATTTTTTCTTGCTACCAACAAGATACCACTCCAAAAAGTGCCTTGCTTGGAAAATCCAGGCATGGAGAGCCAGCCTGCAAATTCCCAGGGAATAAAGAGCAGGACACCAAGAGTGCAAGGCTCTGAAGAGGCTTTTGGAGCTCACCAGGCTGGACACTTCCAGGCAGTTCAGCATGTGTTTATCACCTGCCAAGATCTGCAGAACAGCAAGCTTTTGGGCATCTGAGAGAGGTAAAATGAGAGGATGCTGCAGCCCCAAAATGCTGTTCTCACTATCTCCTGGCCATGTGCTGGGAGCTGCTGCCTGCCTTGGATCTTTCATTTCCTGTGTTCAAAATCCAAGTGAGGTGGCAGATATGTGTCTTGTTCATTATTTTCTGGAAGCTGGAGAGGATGTTTATGAAGTCAGGGCTATTTCTCTGCTTCTGTGGTTCAGTAATTCCAGATCTTGAGCTGCCTAAACCAGATGAACATGAGCACATTTATATTTTAAATTACTCAAAGATTCCTCAGTACTCTTTGCAGCATCCCCCTGGAAGCACAGGCAATTTGCACTATCCACAGATCTTTTCCACAAACTAACTGTTCTTATTATCCTTGTTGTAGGGACTGGGAGGTTTTATAATCCCTGAGGTGTGTGATAATGCAGCATCTCACTGGGCCAATTCACATATTAGTACATTAAATAAATAAACGTGGAAACCACAGAAGCAGAATTAAAGGAAAGACTTGGATTAGCCTGAGGATGAGCCCAAATGCATTCCACAGAGCCTGCAGGCAGCACAGATCTCCACCATGAAATGTCTCCAATCACCAGGATTCTGAAGCTGCACAAAGAACGGGAGGATCCAGGATTTTTACCTGTGGGAGATGATGGTGGGGGGCAGCTGCTTGTGATCCCCAGCCAGGATGCACTTGGGAGCCTTCAGCAGAGGGATCCAGCAGCTGGCTTCCAGAGCCTGGGCACACTCATCAATCACCACCAGGTCAAAGTGGGTTTCAGGCAGCAGCTTCAGGGGGCCGTCTGAGGAAGCACCTGGTGGAAGGAGAAGGTTCCCAAGTGAGCAGGGGAGCAAGGAAGAGTGAGGAACCTGCTCTGGAAACAAACCTCACAAGCTGTAACAGTGATTGAGGCAAGTGAAATAATGTTTCCTTGCAGAGATGTAGGAATTCAGCCCTGCCAAACACGTAGCCGTTGATATGTGTAAGTCAGGATTGTTTTTGCCAGCTCCTCTTTGTCCTTTTTTCCCCTGGCATCTGGGCCCAGAAGCTTCCAAGCATCTTTGGGAACAGCAGTGAAGCCCAGATGCCATCTGGGAGCTTCATCTGGAGCAGAGCAAGGAACACCCACCTTCCTGCTGCCCCCCAGTGCCAAAAAAATTCCTCATGCCCAGCACTGAGAGGGTGAGGGACTGGGGATTCACCTGTCTGCTAACTGAGGGACACCCTGAGAGGGGGAATGGGCTGACTCTGCTCCTCCTCATGGCACTGGGAAGAGGGAAAGGAAACTGGAACCAGACAGCCACATCAAGGACTTATTTTTAACAGCAGAAATCCATTTGTAACATTTGTCTCCTTACAGACATCCTGCTCTAACCCAGACCTACTGGTACTGATCCATACATTGATCAGAAATATGAATTCCAGGGGCATCCAAATCTCCCTGCAGTTCACAAAGGAGAAAGATGCAAAAGGAGGAGGGCAGGGTGAAGAAGCCAGTCTCCCAGACCAGGAGATTTTTATTTGCAGAAATGTTTTTATCCAAAGCTCCTGTGCTATTGCAGCTCTGAGAGCAGGGATTTGGCTTTGCCACTGTAAATCCTGCTGCCTCTGCAGCTCTGCATCACTTCAGACATTCCAGTTTGCCACCAAAGACACTGTTTTCCTTCCAAATCTGTTTTCCAGCCTGTATGAACTTGCTCTGGTGAGTTGTACAGTCATAACTCAACTTTTGCCATTTGCACAGACCCCCAGCTGGCTGGGAAGCTCCAGTTCCAGGGAGAATCACAGCTGATCAACAAAAACACCAGTTTTACTGGGAGAAGGAAATCTCCCTCTTTCTTTCAGGCAAGTAAAAAGAAATGAGAGGCCAACTCCCAGGGACTAAGACATGGAAGGATTTATCTGTCCACTAACCTTCATTCCAGTCACTTGCTGTTTTATGACCTAAAATTATTGATGTTTCCTTTCAAGAAATCACCCTTGAGCAACCAGATCTGAAGATTTTGAGTATGAAAAACCTGAGCCAGTAACCTTCCAAACCTTCCCATCTGCAGCTGCCTGATGGACACCTGGACCTGCTCCCTAAAATCCTGTGTCACATCATTTGGGTGAGTGCAGAAGCAGCCACATGCAGCCTGGGAGCAGGCTCTGGAAACACGTGCTGGGTTTCATCAGTCCTGGCAAGGGTCCAAGCAGGGAAGCTATCCCATGTGATTTATGCAATGGGGAGCAGATTGCACACCTCCAGCAGCACTTGTTTACTCACTGCACTCCCAGCTCCTACTCACAGCTAACAGGGGCCCTTCCAGATCCATCTTCTGTGCTCAACAACATCCTGTGGCACAGTGGAAGCTGGGAGAATCCCACTGAGGAGGGGTTTGGGAGGCTTTGCTGAGCTCCCAGGAGCTGGGAGCAAGTGTGCCAGCCACCCCAGGATAGCTGCCTTGCAGAGCACGTGGTTTAGCTGGCAAAGGGAGGGGAAACACCAGCAGGAGGATGTCACACCTGTGTTGGTGGCAAGGACAACGCTGGCCTGGCTGAGGGCTGCAGCCATGGCAGCCTCTTCTCTCTCCTTCAGCTCCTTCCTCAGGGTCTTGATCTCACCCAGAAAATGGCTGCGCTCTCCCTTGTCTTGGGCCTTTTTGGTTTTGGCCTAGAAAAGAGAAAAATTTGGATAGAGCCAACTGCTGCTACTCAGTTCTGGACGTGTCTATGACCAGCCAAAGCATCTGGGCATGGAGCAGGGAGGAATGTTTGGGGAGAGGGGTCTTGTTCCTCTGCTGGGGGAGGGACTGGGATTGCCTAGCTTGTTCTGAGGAAGCAGAGCCCTTCTGGAAGCAGGAGGGCTCCCCAAGCCCCAGCAGCAGCTCTGCCACCTCAAACTGGCCTCTCTGAGCTGCTGGAAAGGATCCAGAGCAGCATCCAGACAGGCTCAGGGTTTTTTTTAGCAGGTATTAAATGTATCTACCACCCCAACCCACCAGCACTGGGCACCAGCACTGCCAGAGCAGCAGCCACGGGACCACAGCTCAGCTACAGCTCACTGAGCAATCCCAGATGGAAATTGGGGTTATTTCCCTGGAGGTAAGGCTGATGACTTGGGAAGGATGCAAAGGCTGCAGACAGAAGCTCTTAAAGGCAGCCAAAAGAGTAAGACAGGCTGGTTCCTACAGTCATGCCATGGATGGATGGATGCATTTTCC
This sequence comes from Passer domesticus, assembly GCF_036417665.1. Taxonomy (NCBI): domain Eukaryota; kingdom Metazoa; phylum Chordata; class Aves; order Passeriformes; family Passeridae; genus Passer; species Passer domesticus. The sequence continues at coordinate 53,568,253 of NC_087479.1, forward strand.
AGGGTCTAACATGGATCAGTTCAGCCCCCTGCTTTGGCTGAATTCCTGGGTATTTAAAACTGTGAATCCTCCCTGTGTCTGTCAGGTGTCATCAAAATGGGTTCAGGAATTCCAGGTGTGGGATGACAGGCCCTAAGGATGAGGTCAGTGTGGACATCACCCATTCCTAATTAGGCATTAGGAATATCAACTCTAATCATCCCCAGCTGCCTCACATGAGCTCTCTCATCCCCTCATTGGGCTGGGAGTCTGTTTAAGGCTGCTCATGGTGTGAGCCTGGTTTTTTTCCTGGATTCCCTGCCTCATTCTCCTGCACTGCTCCCTGATCTGCTCAGCATCCCTCGAGCTGGACTGGCCCTGGATCTGTGCTGCATTTCCTTCTCAGGTACTGTGGGGCTGAAACCTTGCTGGGGCGAGGAGTATTCAGAAGCTGAAGTCCTGAGAATCTCAAACCAGGCAAGGGAAGGAGGCACAAAGGGGTAGGAAATGCCTCAAGGTTTTCATTTCTGTTACTGCTCCTTCTGTGGGCTGGGGAGAAGGGGAGGAGAGAGAAGAGTCAAAACATGGAGCAATTGTTCCAGGGAAAAGTAGGGAATGTGGCAGTGGAGAAACAGAGGCAGGAGGAAGAAAAGATGGGTCAGGACCTTGGAGATGAGCTCTCTGCAGCCAAGGGCAGCTTCTGTGACACACTCCTCCCAAGGAGATGAAAGTGAAAATTAATCACCAGTCAGAAAGATGGAAAATAAATTAAGAAGGAAAAAAAAAAGGCTTTTGGACAGTGCTGCCACCAGAAAAGGGAAAGAAAATAACCTAATTAGCATCAAATCCTCACCCCAAGTACCAGAGCTATGTTGTAAGGGAATGTTAGAAAAATTAGGGTGAGAAGGAAGAAATTAAGGATGCATTTTAAAATGTGCTCTGCTTTCTACTTGAGGTGGCTGAGAGTGGGAGGCAGTATCAGGACAGGCAGACAGCTTGTTAGGAAGTGAATTAATGATGGGAATGTTTCCCTTCTAAAGAGGAGGGCACGGATCAGGGCAGACAGGTGATGTGAGGGGCAGTAGCTCCCCACACAGCAGCAGGGACTGGAATTTTCCTATTTCCATGAGGGATTCGGGCAGGAGGAGTTCTGCCCTCCAGCACACAAAGATAAGAGAATCCCAAAATGGTTTGGGTTAGAAGGGATCATCTCCTAAGGGCAGGGACACCTTCCACTATCCCAGGCTGCTCCAAACCCTGTTCCACCTGGCCTTGGACACTCCCAGGGATGGGGCAGCCACAGCTTCTCTGGGACATCCATTCCAGGGCCTGCCCACCCTCACAGGGAGGGGTGATCTCTGCCCTTCTCCTGGGATCACTCCGGGCTGCACGTACCCAGGCGTGGTCGATGTCCCTCCTGATGTCAGCCACCACCTGGGCGTTGTCCCCGCGGGCCAGCACGGCGTCCAGGGAGTGCTGCTGGATGGGCTGGAGCAGGCGGGCGGGGTGGCCCAGCCGCAGCAGCCGCGCCCTGCCGCCCGCCAGCCGCTCCACCAGGTTATCCACGGCCACGTTGGACGGGGCACAGCACAGCACCTGCCGGGGACAGACACCTTGGCACCTCTGAGGACACCCAGCGGCTGCTGCAGGGGGTGGCCGAGCAGAGAGAGGGAGAGCTGAGTGCTTCTGTCGGGAATAAAGCGCCGGCATCGCCACAGGTAATTCCCTCCTGGCTTTGCAGCACTTCTGTAGGGGCCCCAGTGAACCCCAAACCTGAGCTCTGCCAGCACCTCCCTGGAGCTGGTGGGGAAAAGTCCCTGGTCCCTGCAAGCCAAGCCAGGCTCTGGATTAGTACAGATTCAACAGGAGCTGCTCTAGCTGCCACAAAGCCCAGGAGTGTGCAAAATAATCATAGAAACCTGGAATGGTTTCCCCACCCAGTACCCCCCTGCCATGGGCCCTGACACCTTCCACTATCCCAGGTTGCTCCAAGCCCCATCCAACCTGGCCTGGGACACTTCCAGGGATGGGGCAGCCACAGCTTCTCTGAGCAGCCTGTGCCAGGACCCCACCACCCTCACAGAGAAGGATTTCTTCCCAGTATCCAACCAAAATTTCCCTTCTTCCCATCTGAAGCCATTTCCCCTTGTGGTACCACCCCAGTTCCTGATGAAGAATCGCTGTAAAGCTTCCCTGTAGCCCCCTCCCGTGACTGGAAGGCTGCTCTGAGGTCTCCACACAAGGAGAGGAGGTCACTGGTGGCCACCTGAGGCGGTCCCTGTCACCAGAGCCCTGGCAGTGAGCCTCACCTTCAGGCCCTGCTGCACAGCCTGCAGGATGATCTCCACCAGGGTCGTGGTTTTCCCAGTGCCCGGAGGCCCGTGGATGATGGCCAGCTCCCTCTGAGCCAGGGAGAAGGACACAGCTTCCTTCTGGGACTCATCCAGGGAGGAATTGAAGAACTCCAGAGGCTCTGGGGAGACAGCAGGAGAGTCACTGGGACCTCAGCCCCAGCTGGGAAGAGGCTGAGAGCACAAATCCAGAAGTACGTGGTGCTCTCTGCAGCTGGCCCAAACCCATTTGATAATGAGGAGAACCTTGGCAGGAAAGCACTGAGGGAGCTGGAAGACCCCAGAAGGTAAAAATAAGCTTTTTATGCTTCCAAAACAAAGAGGCTCCCTCCCCATCCTGCACCCATGCTTCCCCATCCCCTCCCCAACCCTGATACTTGGCCTTTGAACAGTCAGTGCTGGAATTCCCAGAATTTAAGAGGCATTTAGCTGCTCCAGCATCAAACAGGTAGGTTTTCCTGGCTCTGGAGGGAGCTCTGGGATTGTTTTGCAGGAGAGAACCAGCACCTTTAGTGAAATTTTCAGTGAAAATTGGGGAGGAAGTAGCAGATCTGGCAAACAAATCCCTGCCAGTGAGCAAACCCAGTGCAGCAACAGTGAAAAATCAGAAAAACCTAGAGGCTGTGAGCAGAACAGAGCAGCCCTGTGTTGGTCAGCCAAGACTGGGGATGAAGGCAGGAAAAGGTACAAAGAGCAATTTAAATGATAAAACTAAAATTCATTTCTGCTTTAATAAGGGAGAAAAAAGAGAAAAGAATATGCAAATCACATTAGAAGAGAATTGGTTTCACTGCAGAGACTGAATTCTCAAAAGCTGCTTTTTAACCTCCCAGATTGATCTTATTTAGGCCCAAATTTATTCTCATCCCCCCCTCTAATCCTAATGCTAATCTCCTTGTTCATTATGGGAGTTAATTACAGCAGGGATGATGACTCATTACACCGAGGTTTCCCGAAAATAACGTTCCCACAAAATCTTATATAAGACCCATCTCTGGGCATCCTTCCCTGCTGGGCATCATGTGCTTCATCCTTCCCTTTGCATCAAGGGCTGGATTAAAAACATGGGGATTTCTTCTGGTTTTAGGCAGGTGAGCCTGTGTGTGGCACTGGCTTTTGAAGCAGCACCACCAAAGGAGGTGAAACAAAAGACACTCATTGAGGAGGTGATGATGAAGAGAGAAATGGGGCTGAAGGTGCTTTTTGCTGCCACTCTGCCTCTTGGCTCATATGTAAATTTTGGGTGAGTGTGTTAATGACTAAGACAAAACCAGAAGCATCCCATGGGCTGGGGGAAAAAAGCAGGAATAGCTTCAAACCTGAGAGGCTTTTCCCACAGTGAGGAACAGCTGGGATGTGGGAGTCATTGATGCTTCCTTGCTCAAGGATGAGCAGAGGAGCTTCTCCAGGCCTGTGCCCACCCTCATCCCTGCCAACCACAGGCTGCCAGGAGCTGCTGTGTGGGAAGGCTGGCACTGTGCCTCTCCTGGGCTGGCCACACTGGTGGGGAGGAGGGAAAAGCCTCTTAAGGGATGCTGTGACTCCTCCAAACTTCTCCCTGCAGCAGCTGGGCTCCAGGTATCCTCACCTGAAGAAATCCCTGCAATGGTGGCCAGCTAATTGTGCCCTGATGCACAACTCCATTTATTAGAGTTGAAAACCAAATTTCCTTGGCCATCCAGGTTGGTGCCACAACATTCCCAGGGACTGAGATGCTATTTTGCACAGTTCCAGCAGCTCTGCTGAGGCAGTGGGTTGGGGGGAATGACATCCAGGCCCAGGAAAGGAGTCTTTGCACCAAAAATGGATGGGAACAGCCCTTCCTGGGAGGAAGAGCCTAGGTTTTCCACATCTGGAAGCCCTTTCCAAGGTATATTTCTGACCAAGAGCAATTCAGACCCCCACCCCCAGCAGCTCCTCCCTGCTGGACAAAATCCAGCTGGGTACTTCAGCCTGGATCAGAACTTCCCCTGTTCTCCAGAGGAAATATCTGGCAGATGAATTGTCTGGACTGCTTCGTTTTCCCCAAGAATCTGAGGCCTCTCCATGGCCCCATGGTGATGACAAGAGGTGTCACAGGGCAGAGGGATGAGGAGCATTTCAGGTTCTTTTTGCAAGTGACTTGTGCCAAAAAGCCAAGAAAGTCTTGCTGGAAATCCCTGGTGCTTCCCCAGGGCTCTGCTGCCAGGTTGGCTTTTTCTGGGGACGTTCCTGCCTTTTCACCAGGACTACTTCTTTCCCTTTACAAATCTTTTGACAGCCATGGGAAGAGCTGGACACAAGCCAGGCCTCTGAAGCAGGAATGAAATGCTCAAAAATGAGCATTCCTGACTTTCTCCAGCCCAGGAGCACAGGAGAGAGCTGGCAGCTATCAGTGACCTGCACAGGTACAGCAGAACCTGCTTTCCAAAGGGAAAAGGGACATGTCCCTCTTGGATGGCCAGGAGGAGCACAGCAAGCCAGAGCAATGCTGGCCTCTGCTGGCAAGAAAAGCCTCTCCACTCCCCCCATTCCCAAAATGTAGGGGTGAAGGGATCCCACATGGATGCTGGGAGCAGGGGAAGATGGTTTGAAGGAGATTTCAGGCGTGGAAGCTCCAGCAGGGCCACGGGTGCAGATCAAAATGGAAGGGAGACAAGGAGGGCATTTTTGATGAGTGAGCACCTGGATTCTGCTTCCCAGGGAGTCTGATAAGGGCAATATTCCTGCTCAGTTCAGAGTCTGCCCTTTCTGGAAAAGTTGTTCTCCCCCTTGGAGCCTTCCTGGAGGCAGCAAGGTGAGGTGTGGAATTGCTTTGTGCCAGTCCCAATCTTTGCTGCAGATCCCAGCTACCCACTGGAGATCCCTTCCTCACTATTCCTTAGGTTATTCTTCCCACAGCAAATCCCTTGTTTTTGTCTTATGCCAAGGGTATTTATTGTTGCATATTTAAGTGTTTTGAAAGGATCTGGGCTCTGATGTGTTGTGTTGGGCTGCTGATGTCTGGTAATTAATTACTGAAATGCACAGCGGTGTCAGAACCCACCTACAAGATGCCCTGATTGAAAAATTAGGATTCTCATCTTGTCCCCCACAAAAAAAAAATAAAAAAAAAACCAAAAAAACCAAACAAAAATCAGCTTCAGGCTTCTGCTGCTGCACATTGCACCTGCTGGAGTGGATTCTGCCCTGTCTCCCAGCTGTGGCTCCCTGGTTCCTGAGGGAAGCGAGCTCGTCTCACGGTGTTGACACAGATGTGTGTCTAGACAGCCAATTTCAGGAGCTGTCCAGGGCTTATTGACTCAGCCTGCTGCTGATGGGTTTGTTTGAAACCAGGTAACGGATGGGATGAGACAGATCCCCAAAGAAACCAGGCTAATGGGTGCTTGGTCATGGAAGTAGAGGCTGTGACACAGAAAAGCTGCCTGAAGTTGGTCTGGCAGAGCCCTTCAGCACAGGGCAGGCTTATTCCAAGTTATTATCCCTTAATTCCTGGCTGGTACAACATCTCTCTAGGTGGGGAAAAAGCAGCTCTGAAGGGAGGAGGTAACTGCAAGGCCTTTGAGTTCATATTGCACCTCTGTCTGTCTAACGTGCCTCCATCAATACTCCCAGTGCTGAGCAGATGGAAAATTAATCTCTGCCCAGCCTGGCACAGCTGAGTGATGTGGTGAAAAGGAGCTTTCCTTCATTAGAGGCAGTTCTGCTCCCTCAGGGGTAAAAGCACTGTTGAGGAAAGTTGATTGATTAAAATTTAATTCTTTTATTTAGTATTAAAACCTTGAGTGCACCAAGGTCCCCGGGCAGCCAAAGGGCTAAAAGGTTTGACTCAGACTGGGATCAGTGCTTAGAGAAATGGGGACAGGACTCATCAGCACCCATTTTTTGTCCCTGGCACATCCTGTCAGAAGTCAAGCCTGGCTGGAGGGGATGGGGGAGAGGCAAACCACGATGGGCAGCCAAATCCAGGACTCCAAGGAAGACAAAGAGTACAGGGAGCTGTGGAGGGGAGGAAAAGGGGCAGAACCCTGGCAGGGATGGATGGCATGAGGGGGGAGAGCAGCCCTGAGCTCTGTACATGGCTTAGACACAGCCCACAGCCCACCCTCAGCCCTCACTCCCTGATTTCTGCACCCTTCCCTTCTGCCAAGGGATAACATCCATTAGCAGGTGTTGATATCTGACACAGCTGCTGATCAGAGGCTTTGCTCTCCCCAAAAGGTGAAGCTGTGTAATTTAATCTTTGTTTCTCCCAAAGAAGCACAGCAGAGTAGATACTACTTATATCCACGATTTTGTCCAGGTTCTCTCCATGAGGAAAGTGTGCCCAGTATAGACCAGTATGAACACAATGCTACCAGCTGCAGCACGCCTGATGACTCGCATTGAACACTGGGGTCTTTTCTGGAGCATGTGTGGGTAAAAACAGGGATCAGAGCTATCTGTGCTCTCGTGGGCAATTCCTAAGGATGCCCACCAAGCCTGATAAAGAAAGGGTCCTTACTTGTTTCAGGGAACGCCCTGGGAGCAGAGGCAAAGAAGAGGACATCGATCAGGTCGGAGGCTGGGCCACCCCGGTACTGCTTGAGAGCAGTCAGAGCTCTGCCAAAGAAGGGAAGATCCAGGTTACAGGCACAGCAGGAATTCTCTGGAGACTCCCAAGTGCCCAGAGACAAGCTGTGAGTAAGGACTGAACTCTTCCACAGCTGAACAATGCTACCCCACAAGACTAAGCCCACACAATTCCTGCATCTCCCAACCCTTGCACACACATCCCTGTGCAGATCAGGCTTCCACTGCCCATTGTCCCTGTTTGGTACAGCCAGATGTGCTTTTTTGGGATGTTTATCCAGCAAGGAGCTGTTCACTCCTCCTGCCAGGATGGAAAAGGCCCCACACAAAACCCAGAGTGTTCCAGAGGCAATGCAACGGGACCAAAACACAGCCTGGAGGAGGAAATGGAAGAGCAGGACCAGCCAGCAGGTGGGTAAACTGAGGCTGTTGTGAGGCTCTAGAATGACAAATCCAAACTGGGAAGGGACTGGGAAGAGCTTTTCCAGGCTCAGCTTGTCACTCCTCATCCCGCTGGGCAGAGTGAGCCGGGCTGAGCCCTCACCTTTTGAGCCTGTTGTAGGTGACATCGTTGGCCAGCTTGAGCAGGCGGAAGGAGCGCTCGTGGTCCACGGCCAGCTCCCCATCCCGGGGCTCCTCCAGGGCCACTGTCACTGCCTTGGGGGTGACACGTGTCACCACGCCCGTGCACAGCGGGTCCCCCTGTCCCGCCGACTCGTAGAGCCCCACGATGTCCCCTGCAGAGGATGGCAGGGAGGGAGTGAGGTGGGGCAAATGTGTCACTGTGCAGGGAAGCTGCGGCTGCCCCATCCCTGGAAGCGTCCCAGGCCAGGCTGGATGGGGCTTGGAGCACCCTGGGCTAGGGGAAGGTATCCCTGCACATGGCTGAGGGTGGGACTGGATGGACTTTGAGGTCCTTTCCAACCCAAACCATTCTGGGCTGTGCGATCTCTTTCTTTGGAGAGACAGGAGTGTCACTGACCGGGCCCAAAGCTGTTGGAGGGCAGCTCGGTGTCCGAGTCCCGCTTCCTGGGCTGGAATGTCACGAGGAGACGCCCGTAGAGGCCGGTTCTCTGGCTGCTGACCTGGAGCTTGAGCAAGCAGACACCTCTGCGCTGCAATTCCTTCAGGGAGACGCTCTCCTGCCATGCCCTGGGAACCACACACGGGTGGGAACACCACGGGGTGAGACTGAGCGTCACAGCTCCAGGGGACACAGCGGAGTGCCCTTATCCTGGCTGCTGGCACCTCCATCCCCCTGGCTGGGTAAGGACGAGCAAGGCCACCTGAGAGGGCACCTTGGTCCTGTGGGGGCGAGCCCAGCAGGATTCCCCATGGATCAGAGCCCTGTGGGGTGGGCTGGTTAGAGCAGGGACGCTCCGGCAGCGTTCCCACCGGTGCCAGGAGGGTTTCCTAGAGGAGACGGGGAGGATCTCTCAGGGGTTCCATAGGTGACAGGGGGTCCCAGGGGAGGATCTCTCAGGGGTTCCATAGGTGACAGGGGGTCCCAGGGGAGGATCTCTCAGGGGTTCCATAGGTGACAGGGGGTCCCAGGGGAGGATCTCTCAGGGGTTCCATAGGTGACAGGGGGTCCCAGGGGAGGATCTCTCAGGGGTTACATAGGTGACAGGGGATGCCAGCTGAGAGTCCCTCAGTGTTCCCCAGGGGTCACAGCGGGTCCCAGCTGAGGGTCCCTCAGTGTTCCCCAGGGGTGCCAGCGGGTCCCAGAGGAGGGTCCCTCAGTGCTCCCCAGGGGTCACAGCGCTCCCGTGCCCCTCAGCCGCACGTGTCCCCGGCCGTGGCCGCCCCGTAACCCGCCGGTGCCGGTGTGGCGCACCTGCTCTGGGCCAGCTCGGCCTCCCGCTCGTCCCGCAGCAGCCCCAGGTGCCGCTCCGCCGCCTCGGCCGCCATGGCCCCGCGCTGGCCCCGCCCCCCGGCGGGGCTGGCCCCGCCCCCTCCGCGCGCCAGGCCCCGCCCCCGCGGTTCCGCCTCCGGCGCGAGGTCACGGCGATGGCGGCGGCGCGAGCGCGGCGGGCGGGAGGTGAGCGGGGACCGGGACACGGGAACACAGGGACAGGGACTGTCCCTGCCGCTGGGAGGGAGAGCTAGGGGGAAGGAAGGAAGGAGCTCTGCCTGCTGCTGGGGGGTGGGGAAGGAAGGAAAGGAAGGAGCTCTGATTGCTGCTGGAAGGGAGGAATGGATGGAGGGACGGACGGACGGACGGGGCTGTTGCTGCTGCTGAGGGGAAAGGAGGGGAGGAGTGAAGGAAAGAAGGAAAGGAAAATGCTCTGTCGGCTGCTGGGATGGAGGGCAGGAAGGAGAGGAAGGAGCTGTGCCTGCTGCAGCTGGGAAGGAAGGAAAGAATGAAGGAAAGAAAGACAATGCTTTGCCAGCTGCTGGAGGAAAAGAGGGATGGAAAGGAAGGATGGAAAGGAAGGATGGAAGAGCTGTGCTCTGCCTGCTGCTGGGAGGAAAGGAGGCTGGCATAGTCTGGGTCCCCACTGCTGCCTCCTGGCCCCTCGGTGTCCCTGCCCTGCACCTGCAGGATGGGCCCTGGAGCTCTTCCCAGAGGTGGAAGCGTCAGCCTCGGAGCATCCCGAAAGTCAGGGAGCGATAACAGAAAGGAGAATGAGCTTTACACAGTTCTTTCCACCTTGGCATGAACCCTTCATAAACCCAATGGATAGTAGGGAATGGAGGCTTTATCGATCTCCTTCCCGGGCTGGGAAGGGGCTGCTCAGGGAGGTGGTGGAGTTCCCATCCCTGGAGGTGTCCCAGGAATGCCTGGATGTGGCACTCAGTGCTCCGGGCTGGGTGACAAGGTGGTGACCAGTCACGGGTTGGACTCGATGGTCTGGGAGGACTTTTCCAGCCTGAATGATTCTGGAATTCTGCAGAAGCCCAGCAGCTGCTGCCTGTGTTTAATTCTCTTTCTCTCCCTTTCAGCCTCGCTGCTTTCGGCTGCAGTGCGGCACCGGAGTTCCCAGAGCTCATCCCCACAGCCAGGGTAATGTCACACACCCGTCACTTTGCCTCTTCCCCCCGGAATGCTGGCCTGCTTCCAGGCTGGGAGGGCAGCTGCCTTTCCTCTGGGAAGGAGACTTGGCTGCCCCTTGGTCACTCCGCAGTGTTTTGGGCTCTGCCTGCCTTCAGTCGCCTTTCCCAGAAGGATGCTTCCCCTCATTTTTGGGGTTTTTTTGGCCCCATCTCTGGAAATGCTCAAGGTGTGGTTGAACAGGGCTTGGAACAACCTGGTCTGGTGGAAATTGTCCCTGCCTTGGGTTGTGACTGGATGAGCTTTAACATCCTTTCCAAGGCAAACCATTCAGGAACATCCTGTGACACCTCCTCCAGTGGCAGCACCTTCAGGCTTTTGCTTTTTCCAGCCCTTTGGGCCCTCTTGCTGTGCCTTTGTTCCATTCCCTGTGCTGGAATCTCCTGCAGGACTGAGGAGCTGCTGCTGCCTCAGTGACCAGGAGGGGACACTGCAGGAGCAGAGAGTTCCTGCCAGAGAGGATGGCAGGATGTACTGTTCCCTCTTCCTGCTCATCCTCAAGGACCACGGATCCTTGGATCTCTGCCTGGGTGATGCAGCACCCAGAATCCTCACTAAACCCCGTGAGGCCTCGGTGCCTGTGGTTGTGTACTCACAGGTGCTTGCAGTTCCTCTTGAATTAAAGCCCTTTGGGATGTTTGGCTCGGGGTTACAGAGTAAATCAAGCATTGCAAAGGATTTTGAGTAAATCAAGAGTAAATCAAGCATTGCGAGGGATTTTGAGTCCGTTTTGCTTTTTTCCACTACGTCTCGTGTTTATTCCTGAATATTTTATGCATTTGGTGCATCCTGTGTTGCTTAGGCAAAGTGTGGATTTCTGCATGCAGGAAAACCTGAACTGCCCACTGCTGAGGGGGATGGTATTTGCTTTTTCTTTTGGGATGCTGTTTACAAAATCTGAATTTTCAGATTTCGGAAATCACGACCTTTCATGTTCATCTCATGGAGTTTTCCAAGGCAAAACTCCTTCCTCTTTATATCTGAGATTGCTTTTGTGCTATTGTAGATTCTTGCCTAATTGTTAACTGTGATCTGATGCCTTTTGGTGGGGTGTTTGTGAGTTAGATCCAGCTCTACTCCATCTCCTTTTTCCTTCTTTCTTCTCCCTGTTTTCCATCTCTTGGCAGTGTCTGTTTGCTGCAGTGAATTTTACCTTGTCCTTCACAGACTTGTTGCCAAAACTTCCCTGACCTCGCCCCCATGGCCTGAGGTGAAACTTCCAGACCCAGTGGAAGAAGCCAAGTATCATGCAGGTAAAGGTCTCAGATCTGGTCTTCCAGCACTGCCTCAAGGCCTGATTGAGCATAAATGTCTTCAGCTGGAAGTTTGTGTTCTTCACTTCTTTTTTTATAATTTTAATTTCTCACGTGTTTCGGTGTCGCTGGAATTGTGCTCCAGCTGCTCTCCAGGTTTGGGAGATTTGGGTACAATGTGATTTCCCCTTAGTTTAGGGCAGCTTGTCACGCTCCCAGAGGAACCTTGCCTGATGTGATGTGTGGCACGAAACACTGTATTAAAAAAATTAAAGCATGAGAGAAGCATTTTGGGCAGGAGAAACGAGTTCTTTTCCATTCACTGGCTAAATGAAAGCCAGCAGGAGCAGTTGGATGGTGGGCACACGGAGAGCTGGTGTATTTTGGTGCATGAAACAGAAGATCCAGCCAGCAGGAGCAGTTGGATGGTGGGCACAGGACAGACCTGCAGAGGTGGGACACAGCGTGACAGAACATTGGGGGTCATGTCCCTGTCCCCTCAGCTTGTCAGGACTGCTGGGTGAGGGCAAACAGCCTCAAGCTGTGCCAGGAAAGATGCAAGTTGGACATCGGGAGGAATTTCTTCCTGGAAAGGGCTGTCAGGCACTGGGAGGGGCTGCCCAGGAAGGTCTGGAGTCCCCATCCATGGGGGTGTCCAGGGAATGACCAGACGTGGCACTCAGTGCTCTGGGCTGGGTGACAAGTTTGGGGAGAAGAGCTGAGCCCACCTTCCTGCAGGTGTCCCCCATCACGTGGCTGGAATGTGTCCCTGACTGAGGGGTGTGCTTGGGAGAGAGCCTCCACACTCCTGCTGGCCTGTTCTGATCCTGCTTTTCCTCTGCTCTGTGATAAAATTCACGTATCAATAATCCCTCAGGTGACAGATGGGTGCCTGTCCCTGCGTCTGGAATAACCCAGCAGTGAACCACAAACTGCTCCCTGCCAGCCCTGTGGGGAGCAGGGTCCCATCCTCAGGGATTGGTGCCATCCTGCTCCCATGCCATTGCCTCCTGCTGAGCATTGCATCCTTATCTGCTGGCTGTGCTTATCCAAAGGGAACAGCAGCAGGAGCTTTTCACTCCTGCCTCCCGCTGGCCGTGGAAACAGCCCCGGATATTTTAGGATGGGTCTCTCCACATGGTGCTCAGATCCAAGCCAGAAAGCACTTGATGTTTCCTGGCACTGGAGGTGTTGGAGGAGTTATCAGCAACTCTTTATCCTGGTGGGAATTGCAGCAGCTCCTGCCCTGCAAATAATTTGTGTTCCTACCTGTGTCTTTAAGTTTGAATCCTAGGGCTTGAAGCTTGGACCTTTTCTGAGCATTCCTGTAAGGATTGGGTTGGGTTTGCCTGGCTGCTGGATTCCTGTCTGTCCCAAAGGGATGTTCTGTTTGCATTCCAAGAAAAAAAAAACAAAAATGATTCAGCCACTTTTTAATGTGTTTTTCTGAGCAGCTCGGGAGGGTGGGAAGCTGCTGCTTGGCTGTGGGATGGTGTCAGGGAGCAACACCTTCTGGTGTTCCCATAAAAAACTGGGGTTGGATTCACTGCCCAGGAAGCTGATCACAGGGAATGGAGTTTGTCCATGTGCAGGACCTGGTCTCTGGGATCTGTCCTGCTCCTGGCACCACTCTGCATGCACGTGGGAAGAGGTTTTTCTGGGAAAGGGCGAGGGACAGGTCTGTCTTGTCCTTGCTGCAGGTACAAGTTCTGGGGCCAGGCTTTGCCACGTGCTGGAAGCCTCTTCCCTGGTACTCTGCCAAGCTCTTCCCGATGTTCCTGTGTGCCTTAGGCACCGCTCAGAGCCCTGGGCTGTCTGCATATGACTTGGAAATGGAGGGAATTTCCTCCAAACACAGGGCGCATGGACAAGAGCTCTTTTCTGGAATGCTTTATATCCAAGTACAGTGTATTTTGGGATGCCTGAGGAATGGGCTGAAAGTCAGCAGTGTAGAGAAGCTTCACAGTGTATACAAGATGTTTACTTATGTGTGGCTTTGCCAGCACCTAAAATACAAATAAATCATTAATTTTAAGAAAGGGAGGCTCGCGCATCTGGGAAGCAACACTGCTGTTGATCCTTGCTTAAAGATTCCCAGGAGATAAGCGTGCTGGGGGGAAGAGCAGGGTGGCTGGGTGGGTTTTCCCAGCCCTTGCCAGCTCTCTGGCTGTGCTGCCCTGATCCTGGCCCGCTGTTTGCCAGCAGAAGTGGTGCGGAAGGTGAACGGGCTGATCTCGGCGGGGCAGTACGGGCGCCTCTTCGCCGTCGTCCACTTCGCCAGCAAGCAGTGGAAAATCACCAGTGAGGACCTCATCATGATGGACAATGTCCTGGAGGCCGAGTGTGGAGACCGAATCCGCATGGAAAAGGTGAAAAAAACGGGGCAGATTCCCTGGAAACCTTCCTGGAGGCAAAACCCATCACTGGTTTTAACACCACGTCCCAAAGTGCTCCTGGGGGTCTCCCACCTTCACTCCAGCCCTTTGTTTTGTTCCAGTTGCCTTAGTTTTGTTCCAGTTTCAGATATTATTGTGATTTCTGTTCAACAGGGCTGGAGTGAGTCTTGCCAGACTCTGTGGGGAGACAGATTTTTGTTGTCCTAACTCCTTCCCAAAAAAAGAAAATGACAGTTGTTGTTTCCAGAGCCGGCAGCGAAAGCCTGTGTTTGCCTTGAGACTCCAGCACCCTGGATCACAGAATCATTTAGGCTGGAAAAGACCTCTAAGATCATCGAGTCCAGCCTCTTAAATCCTTGCAGGTCTCCCAGAGGGATTGTAAACTCCTCAGGGCTCTGCAAGATCCTTATCGTGCTGGGCCGGGTGGAGGCAGAGGGATGGGGCACGGAGGGGAGAATTGCCAAGATCCAATTAATATCTTTGTCCTCAGCCTTGGACAACCAGCAGGGACTTGCAGAGGCTCATTAATCCAGGCTGAAGGGAAATATTATGGAGTGGGATTCTGTTGGCTTCACCTTCATGTTGTTTGTTACAGCTAAGCAAGTGATTAGGGAGAGCTGTGGAGTTTTTGTGCTTGTCCATTGCTTTGAAGCAGCTTTTTAGGGATGTCCTCAGCTGTGTCCCACATCCCTGTGTGCAGCAGAGAGGAGGGATTTCTGTAGTGTAGCCAGCTCAGAATGCAAAGGTCTAGATGGGAGCGAAGGAGAAAATTTGCCTGAACACCAGAGCCCTTTAGGGTTTGTTTTTTTCTGTCTAGAACAAAAGCCAGGATTTCTCATGACCATTTCTGTGTGTTTTTTAAGTACTGCCAGAGGATTTGTGAGGCAGTCCTGGGAGAAGTGGCTCCAGATGTGGTGCTTGGGGGACATGATTTAGGGAAGATTATGGTAGTGCTGGCTTTGAGGGCTGGACTCCATGACCTTGAAGGTTTCTTTCAAACTCGATGATTTCAGTGAAATGCAGCCTCTTCCTACTGTTATCCTCTCTTATCCTGCCTGTTCCTTTAGATGTGGCTGAAATCCCCCAAAACAGTAGGGGCTGGTGAACCCCCAGATGTTCATTTCTTTATTCCCCATCTGGAGGTCTTACAGAGAGGATGAGGGGATTGTTTCTCCACTGGGATTTGTAGCAATTGCTGTAAAAATGCAGCGGTTCAGGAGCTGCCATTTGTCCAGATCCCACACGAGGCAGGTAATTCTTCTTCCCTGATTGCTTTTCATATTTTTTTATGGCTGCTGGTAAGCCAGGACAGAGAGGTTCAGTGTGTTCTGATCATGGAGGAAGATACTTCTGCAGCCTGTTTGAGTGGGATGAGCTCTCTGGAAGAGTAATGGCTCTGTCTGCAGCCTGTTAGCAGCTTTCCTCACTACCCCTCCAGTTAGTGTCAGGTTTGAAATGTGGGAAGGCCTGGTTTGAAGCAGTTTGACTCCTTTATGGCTGTAGAATTTGAAAGGTCTTGTTTGCATTTCTGCCAGGACAATGAGCAGTGATTTGTGGCTGATTTATTTCCCCCAGGTTTTGCTGGTTGGTGCTGATGACTTCACGCTCATTGGAAGGCCGCTGCTGGGGTAAGATGCTTCATAAAGGAGTTATATGACATTTTTGTACTTAATTGTGGCTTCAGGGCTCTGCAGTCCCTGAAACTGGGATTTATCAGCGCTGACTTTGATCCCAGCCTCGTGGTTTTTGAAAGAACCACCAGTAAAACAGCTCATCAGCCTCTGGTGGCTCTCCCCCACCCCAGTGCTGGGAGGGCAGCAGGTCTCAGTTCTGAGGGAGCTCGTGGGTATTCACCTCAGATGGATCTTTTCCTTCTTGCACAAACTAGCAGGACATGTTGCTCTTCAATATCTCTACACTCTTATCCTGATTTTGGTGGTAGTCATCTTGAAATAAGCCAGAAATCCTTTTCCTTAGTCCCTTAAGTTGGGTTTTTAACTCTTTTCCCTTTGCCATTGACTTACTCCAGCAAGCCTTAACGCTAATTTCAGTGTTCCTGATTTTTCCCTTCCTCTTAATCACATAATCCAGCAGTCACAGAACCTGGGAGAAGTTGATCCCTTGGCACTGCCTCCATCCCACTGCTGTAGGACTTGCTGTATAGACCCCCTGGTTCCTCGGCTTTTTCCTTCCCAGAAGGAAGGGGGGTGTGGGCCAGGTGTTACTGCTGGTGGTATTTAGGAGTTATTTGTGCAGTGATAACATGGCTCCAGTGGCACTGGTGGTACCTGCCTCAGGTCCATGTGTTGGACAGGATTTTGGGAGCTGCCAGTCCTTGTAGCAGCACTGCAAGTGGATCTGGAATAACAGATCATCAGGATTCTCTGAGTTGCTGCCAGGTATTGCCTGTGGGGAATCTCATTTTTAGGACTAGAAAGGAGCTTTTAGTGTTGGGATGTGCCATGTCAGGCAGCTGAGGAGCAGCTTCCTTCCCCAGCTGATCCAGGGGCACCGGGGTGGTTGTTGGCAGCTCTTTGTGCTGGATTTGGCAGGGGACAGCCAGGAGCTCCAGCACAGGAAGAAAACCAGCTGCTGGCTCCTGCAGGTGCTTTGAGGCTGTGGGAGGTGTTGGCAGCTGCACATCTGGCCTGGCCCCCAGGGCCTTTGGCTGGAAGGGGATCAGTGGGAGGAAGAAGAGAGATGCCATGACCCTCTGAGCTGCAGGGAGCCACCCAAATCCCAGCTCTCCGATATGGGATGAGGAAAAGGAGAAGGAGGAAGGGGAAAGGGTGTCAGCAACGTGCACTGCAGTTCTCTCACACAATCCCCCAGCCCACAGACATTTTGGGGAGGAGAGGAGAGGCTGGATGAGAAGAGAGGCAGTTCTGTGTTCCTGTTGTTGTATAAATAAATACCCAGTGAGCGCTCACAGCCTGAGACACTTCACCGGAGCCGCTTCCTGTGGGCTCCCAAACGTGTCCTGTTTGGGACAGCTGGACAGGCTTTTTTCCTGTTACCTCTTGGGATGACACTTCTTTAAATGCTAACACACCCCATCTGCATGCTGGAGGCTATTCTGGGAGCTTCTGGCTGGCTCCTGCTCTGGAATCTCTTGGGCTCCGTGTTTGTCCAAGTCGCTGCCAGCCAGGCTGGCACAAGGGCTTGGAGCCTGCCTTAGGCACGAGTGCAGGGAAAGTTTGGCTTATTTCTAGACAAAACACAGCTGATGGGAATTTTCCCTCTAGGAAAGCTCGCTGTTTCTCCTGCTACCTGCCCCTTTTTGCAGTGGAAGTGCCAAAGGCTTTGGACCTGTGCTTGTCCCGGGCAGCTGGGCTGGGATTCAGTCCTGCGGGGAGTGAGCCTGGCAGCTGGAGCTGTGATCCAAGAGTTAGCATCCTGTAGCTTGTCTGCATCTTTTCCTCTGCCTGCTAAGAGCTCTTTTCAGCCCAGCTCAGAGCCATGAGGTTCCAGCCTGAGTTTTTCTCACCTCCTGCTAAAATCCAATCCTGAAGGCTGCAGGCCCAGCTGTGTCGGGCTCTGGGAAATGTGTGACCCCCTTCTTATTTTTATGGACATTCCAGTCATACCTAAAACGTTTGATAGAGATTTTTATTTTTTTTTCCTTGGGCTCTGTTTTGCTGAGAACTTGTCCTGCCCATGAGCTCTTCCCCAGCAAGTTGGTTTCTGTTGTGCTTCAGCCTCCTGCCAGCAGTTCCTAGAGCTGAGTCCCAAAGAGAACCCATCAGGGCTTTGAATCCAGGAAGTTCAGTCCCAGATTAGTGGTAAACCACGGCTGGAGTGCAGTTTGCTTTCTAGTTTCTCCTCCCTCAGGGTTGCAGTGTTTGTGTGTGGTTCAGTGATGCTGGAGTAAATCCTGCAGCTGGGATGTCGGGGTCACACAGTGGTTTCTTAAAATCTGTATTATTTTATATATATTTTCTTCTGGACTGGTCACTAACTGCAGATAAATCAGTTTCCTCCGGGATCCAATCTCTGATTTAATCACACCCCCAGGGTGGATTTTAAGAGATGGTGGCTGTCTGAAGCCTTTGGCCTCCCAGTGACCTTGCTGGAACAATTTCAGCTGGATGGGCTTCCCCCTCTGCCCCCCTCAAGTGCAGACAGAGCAGTTTGTCAGCAAAATGGTCTTTAAATGTCTTCCTGTGGCAAAGTTAACGAGCTTTTAATGGAATTCTGCAGTGCTGTGCATGGAAGAGCAGCTCCTCCTCCTTCCCTGTGGCTGCTGACTAAAAACCCCCTTATCCAAAGCTCCTGTCTGGATCCTGCCTGGGGCTTCTCACCTTCTGAGACCCTTGAAGCATATCAAGGTTGATTACAGTTGTTTTAGCTTGAAAACTTAGTAATTTAATGTGATTTTCCCCAAAACTGTGTTCCCAGAACAGCAGCAGCTTATGGCAAGCCTTGCTAAACGCTGGCTACAGTGGAAAATTGCTTATGGTTCATTAAAACAATTAATTTAAAAATTATTGGGAAAGTTATAGCGTTTCCAACAAGGTGAGATTTTCTTCCAGCTGTCTGTGATGCTTTAGAGGGGGAGGAAGGATTTCTTGGTGACCAGGGGCAGGGATGGGCTCATCCTGTGCCAAAACCAAAGCAGGGCACATGAGATCACCTGGAGGTGCCATGGGAATTTATCTTGCCTCAGTCTTACAAGTTCCTGCAGGTCCCTGTGTCTGCTGCCTGCTCTGGTGGAATGATCTCATCCCTCTCATGCCAGGGAAGCTGTGACCTGTCACACCTGAGCCAGCTGCAGCACCTGGAGGCTTTGGGCTGTGCCTGGGCAGGTGGCCCTCCTCCCATGGAGGATCTGGAATTCCCAGGATTGTCATCCCTTTGTCTCTTCTCTCAGAAATCTGCTGCCCAAGAGTAGCACTTAAAAGTTTGATCTGCAGCCTTAAAAGAAGCTTAGGTTGATGTGAAAATACAATACACATATATTAAACCAAAAAATCATGAACTTATATCATTGTAGGTGAGAATATACCTGAAGTAAGTGAGAAACTGTACTGATAAGATAGTGAAGAGTTTATAATATGAGGGTGTAGTTGTTAAAAGTTATAATAAAAACATATCTGTGCCTGTGAGTTAGAAACCCATTGGATAAAAGTATCTGCAGTGCAGCAGAAGTAAGTAAAGGTGATAAGTTAGGAAAGTAAAATAAACCCTGTGGCAACTGTCTGTTGAGTTAGGAAGTTAATATATTGCCTTGTAACAAAGAAATTTGTGACTGCTCTTGACCTATGGCCAAATATTTACTCCTCTAAAATCTTACAGCCGCTGAGATTGGTGTTGATCTGAGCAATAAATCATTCTTAGCTTGAAAACAGCCCCTTCATTTCTAGCAGTGGTAGGATGTGAGCAACTAAAACCTGGTGCTTCTGACCCTCCTTTGAAGGAAGGACCTGGTGCGTGTGGAGGCCACGGTGATTGAGAAGACAGAGTCATGGCCCAAGGTCAACATGCGCTTCTGGAGGAGGCACAACTACCAGAGGAAGAAAAGTAAGGGGCAAAGGACACATTTCCTTCCCTGCTGGACGTGGGAGGGGAGGTATCCCAGCACCAGGACCTGAGGAAGGGGCTTGTTCTCCGTGTCCCCAGAGCCCCTCAGGGCCAGCCCCTCTCCCAGGTGCACCCACAGCCTTGAACATTGGGTGTGTCATCACAGCTCCCAGCAAGCCCAAACAGGGTCCTGCCCAGGTTTTGGTTGCCAAATGACTCTTTCTTCTCTGAGAGAGGGAAGAATTATGGCTATTTTTACATGGGATGGATGGGAAAGCCTTGACCAGGCTGCCCTGTGGGACCTGCTGTCCTTGGCATCCCCATGGAATGGCACTGTCTGCCAGCAGGAGCCCTGGAATGAGGTAGGCACCAGGTTTATGCTGTTACCTGATCCTTTTTCCCCCCCTTTTCCTTCTTTTTCAGTCATTGCTAACCCCCAGACTGTCCTTCGGATCAACACCATTGAAATCTACCCCTGCTTGTCCTGACTGGGGAGGTGTTCCTGGGAATCATTGCTGCTCCAGGCAATTGTGGAAATAAAACTGCCTTGGCACTGGGAAGTTCTGGACTTGTTGCTGTGGTGGGAAATGGAAATGTCTATGTGCTTTCTTTTTAAAATAATGAAATATTTTTTAAACTGTTGCTTCAGCCTTGCTGGTGTTTATTTGCCAGGAGTTTTAAACTACCCAGGATCCATTGCTGGTTGTCCAGCCTTTTCATGCCTAATGGATTTTTTTGCCTCCACACTACTTGAATTTTAGGAATCCTGGCCATGTAATTCCTGGCATTGTGTGGGTCCAGGGAATATCCTGGGGTACAGCATGGCCCTCAGCGTGTGGGACTGAAGACAGCAGTGAAACCAGGTGACTGCAGGGTCTCAAATCTACTCTCAGATCATGCCAAGGGGTGAAAATCCTTCTTAACCATTAGCACTGGGAAGTGGAGCTGAAAAATTCCCCTCCTCAAGGTGAGCAGCAATAAATTGTGTGTGTGTGTGTAACACCATCAAAATGAGACACTGGTGGCTCAGCACGGATTTTGTTCCTATTTCAGAGTTGAGTTTTGGCCTGCTGAGTGTATTCCATGTCTAGGTCCTGGTCTTTTCCCTCTTCTGTGGCTGCACGTTGAGCACTGTCCTTTCCTGAGCAGCACATACAAGGCCAGGTGGATCCAGCTGAGGTCTGCTGCTGTTTCTGGGCTGGATATCCACCAGGAGGAGAGTTTGCTGAAGTTTCCTGGAGATTTTTGTACTGTGGGGTTCCTATAGTCACCATGGGAAGGGATAACAGGCCCTGCTTACCCTGCACTTCCCTAGGGAGTAGCTTGCTTCACATTGGGAATAAAACCACATTTGGGTGTCCCTTGCACTCCCACCACGGCTTCTCCTGGGACAAAGGTTGCCAGAGCCCTGTGCTAAGGGAAATGGGAGTTTTGTTCCATCTGGAGCTGGCCCTGGCTGTCCAGTCTCACAATTCCTTTGGGAGATCACTTCAGGCACTGCTGTGGTGGCTGTGGCTGCTGGAAAAGGATCCAGGTGTCCCAGGGTTGAGCTGGTTCTTCAGCCCTCAACTCGGCCCTCCCCATTTCAGATCCTCTGGCACAAATAGCCCTTGGGAATGCTGCTCTTTCCCTGCTGCTGAGGTTAAACACAGTTTTCAGCAGCTGATGGAATGTGAAGGCAGGGACAGCCTGGATCTTCGCATCCTCATTCCCAAATTTTTCCAAACTGAAAAGGTGGGGAGGCCCCTCCAAAAACCATCTCCCACCTCCTCCCCTTCTCCCACAGGTGATTGCAGTCCCGTGCTGGGACCAGCAGATCCCAGCAGCAGGCAGAGTGTGCCGTGGGCTGGCACAGGGACCACAGCCTCCGGATGCAGGCTGTTCCCGGTCCACAGCGGAAGCGGCGTTGCCAGCTGAAGGAATTGGACTGGAAACCCTCAGTCCCTCTGTGTTTGAGAGCTGGGGCTAAGAAACAGCATGTCTTGGCTTTCAGGGGATGTAGCAGGAATGTTCTGTCCTTCCCAAATAGGAAGAAACACTTGGAAATAACACGGGATTCTGGGCTCAACAATACAGAGGGCAGAGGCTGCTGTGGAGTCAAGGGAAAAGCAAAGGGCTTAAGTTCTGTAAGTCTGATCCCCCAAAAAGCCCTTGGGAATGTAGATCTGATCCAAGTGAGATACTACACAAAATTAGGGTGGTTTCACTGCATTTGGGGGGGGCAAAAATTCAGGAAGGGAAAATCCAACCAGTATCAGGAAGTTTTTGGCTTAAAAATGTTTATGATGCAAAATGGGCAGGTTTTCTTGGAATTATTTATTCAGACTGAAGTAAAAAGGGATTATTTTGATGCTTTCTTCAGGAGAATTTGAATCAAAAGCTTTTTGCCATTCCACGTGGAAGCAGGAATGCCCAGCTCTCAGGAATGAAGACACAGGTCTCCATGGAGCTTCAGGGGGGTGATCCTTGTCACCCTTCCTGGTGCTAAATAGCCTGAAATAGGTTGAGAGCAGGAATTTCTCAAGAAAACCGGTTTGGGATTTTTTTTCCTTAAAGCACCGATTGGTGGTAGAAATTTCTCTGCCAGGACCAACCAGCTCCGGGTGGAATTCGCGATGCTTTGCCCGGAGCTGAAGATCCACGTGGGTCAGACAAGAAGCAGGCCTGGGCTCCGGCCACCCGTGTGGCGTCTGTCCCCCCCACCCCGGGAGGGAGGCTGGAGAGCCGAGCAGAGGGCATGTGCTGGGAATTGGGAGTGAATTCCAGCGCTGATCCCTGCCCGCTGGCCACAAAGCCGCTGCCTGTGCTGCTCCTGCTGTGCTTTCCAAGAATGCCGGCAGGGCTCGGCGGCAGCAGGACAGCTGGCTCCGCAGCCCTGACATTTCCCATCATAAGGAAGCGTTGTTTTCTCGCCAGCTGCAAGGTTTGCTCGGGAATGGCTGGCGGGAATGATTGGGGAGGTGCTCCCTCAGCTCCCCCTGGCATCCCTTGTTCGGGGCAGGAATGCCAAGTGCAACCCTGGCCCTGCTCCTCCCTGGATCCCAGGTGTGTGTCCCCCGAGACCCCTCCTTGCCCTCCCCTCTCCGGGATTCCTGATTTCTGTGTGCCATGCCCTCCTCCTCTGCCCTTTCAAGAGTGGCCTATGGCACCAGAATTCCTTTGTGGCTCCAGGTTTTTCCCTCTCCCTTACAACCAGCTGCTTTTAGGAGCTGCTTTGGAGCGGGTTTTCCATCATTTCAAAGGCTGGTGCTGTTCCAAACTCCTCCAGTGCTCTGGATGTTGCAGCTTCGAGGGGCTTGGAGTTGTGTTTCACATAAAATCTTGTGGTTGAAGGTAAAACAGCCGCACCCTGGTCATCCCACAGGACTGCTTTTTGCAGCGTTTCTGGAGGTTTAAGTTACTTCCACGATGGGATTTGCCTTCCTTCCCTCAGCACAGTGTGCTGCGTTCTAAAATCAGCTTCCCAAGCAAAGCCGTTCCCGCAGCGGGAAGCTTCCCGCCGTGAGGAGCTGTTTGTTGGAGTCTGATGGAGCCTGACAGACGGGGTCTGTGGCTGTGTCCTCCTTCCCAAGAGCCAGCTCCTGCGGGAAAACAAAGTGCAGGACACTCTCTTTGGAAGCCAAGGGGCAGCAGAGGGATTTAGCAGCTCCCTCAGGACGTTTGGCTCGCGCGCTCTGCCAGCCGTGAGCTGCCGGTGTTTATCCAGTGGCAAAGCTCTCGGGACATGTTGTTCAGGCCCTGGGGTGGGAGGGAAGTGCTGTTAATTTGCCCCTTCCCTGTGTTTCTTATCCCTCACAGCTTTGGGAAGGAGTCTTTGAGCTCTGACGTGGAGCCAGATCTGTTTTCTCAGCGTGATCCAGCCGCGTGTCGGAATCCGCTTCAGCGGCAGACAGGAACGGGACATCAGGAAACTCTGTTGGTTGGATTTCTCTTGCACTAGAGGTTTTATTATCTCCTGTGACCTAAAAAACAGCCTTTTATTAAAAAAAAGAAAGGGAACGTGTTCCCAGTGGGTCCATGTTGATGCAAATCCCACACGGAGTCCAGCAGTGACCGGCATGCCTGGACATGGGGCCTTTCATCTGTTCTCCCTCTCCCTGTTCATAGCAAATGGAGAAGCAGCTGGGATCTGTGTCCTTGTGCCTTGGATGTGAATGCACAGGTTTCACAGCAGGATTGGTGTCAGAAGGAACAGAGTGAATCAAGGAAGGTGAGGGGCTGAAGGCTGGGAGGACTCCTGGGTGTGCTGGGTTTGCTGCAGCAACCCAAAATGTGTTTATGAACTGGGCAGTGTGCCTTTGGTTATATCCTCGGAGAGCATTCCCTGATGGAGCTGCACAAGGGAATGTCCGTGCAGTAATTAACAAGTGGCAATTTAATGTGGTGGGTGAGCTGGAAGAGGGTTTGAGCCCCTTCAAATTCAGGCTTGGGAGAGGAGCTAAGCCTTGGGGAACCAAAGTTTGAGATACCTCAGTCATTTTTGAACTGGACCTGGCTCCTGCATGGATCATTTGGCATTCCATGCCTTTGTATCATATCATGGAGAGAAGAAGGACTGGTGTTATTTTCTCTTCCTTTCCTAAGTAAGAAAACACCATTGCCCAGTTTCAAAAGCCTCAAAGTTCAGCTTCTGGGCAGCTCTCAAAACAGCTGACAATCCAGTAGGGAAGTGGTTTAGCCTATGGAATGGGATCCCCCCCGATCTGGGGCTACGACCTGAGGGGATTTGGCTCTTGCTCTAGGCCAGCTTTTCATTTCAGCTGATTTCTGTTTGCAGGGCTGTGATTCATGGGAGCCTCTGGCTTGGTTCCCAGAGCAGACTCCTTGTGTCTTGAAGGAGCGGCAAGTATGGAGGAGCCTGACCACAAATATTTCACCAGGACTTAATATCTCCTGCACCTTTCCCACTGGGCTCAGCTGCAGAGCTCTGGAGGTGGATCATGCAGCGATCACTGGTGATAAAGTCCTGTTTCCATTGCCAAATGTTCCCTGGCAAACGTGGGACGTGGCGCTGGGTGCTCCTGTGGGGACTCGCACGTGGTTTCCACCACGCCAAGGAGAGCTGTGCCTGAGGAGCAGGAGTTTCTCCCAGCTGTGCTGTCAGGGACACAAACTCCCCAGCTCTGGGACTCACACTGACCCTTTTCCTAAGGAATCCAGGGGTGTATTTTTCTGGAGCAGCTGGTATTGGATTGGAAGGTCATAGTGGTGATGGAGGTGGTGGGAAGGGAGCTGATTTTCCCAAGGTGACATTGGAAGTCTGTGGCATGAGTGCAGCTGTGCTTCCATTTAAATTCCATCCTTTTTGTTCCTTTGTTCCTTCATCCCCAAGAATCCATGTGCTGTTAACACACTCAGAATTAAGGCAAGTGTGACTGCCCAGCTGCCAGGGCTGTGCTGCCAAGGTGCTGCACCTGAGGCAAGCACAGCAGGAACCTGGAGCAGCAGGAATTGTTACTCTGCATTCCCCCAGCCAGTTCCTGCCTTCCAAAGTGCAAGGGTCGATTTTCCATGAAATTTGCCCATTTGCTGTCACGCAACTTGCAGGAAAAGGGTTTTCTCTGTGGCTTCTCCCTCGTTTGCCTGGAATCAGGAATGTATTAAAACTCATGGTCTTACAGAGGATCAGGCAAGAAGAGGACTTGATTGCAGACATCTCATTTCCGTAGGAAATGGGGCTAAAAATAGGGAAGGAATGTAAAGGAGACTTCTTTTTCTTGACACCCCCCCCATTCCCCAGCTGGGAACCAGCTTTTGTCCCAAAATCTGTTTATTGCCTCGCTGTTGTTTTCTGGGCCCCAGATGTAGCCACGAGCCTGATTTTTGCTTTGGAGAAGCCGGAGCAGGGCTCTTTCCAGGGGCTGATGCACAAGGGGGACACATGTGATGGCAAGATGGGTTTCTGGGAGAGGTCTGCTGGCTCTCCAGGCTCTCCATGACATTCCCTGAGCTATCCAGGGGCCTCCCTCCAGTGCTGATCCCGCTGGCAGCAGCTGTGATCCCGATAACCCCGTGGCTGGTGGAGTGCTGATGTCCCTGTAGGCACCAGGACGTTCCCTTTGGACACCTGATAGGGGCTATAAATACCAGGTGGGTTCATGTTCCCTCAAGCACTGAGTGGGCTGTGCCAAGTCACCCCAGATGGTCAGGCTGAGAGATCCCTGTGCCAGAGAAATGACTGCAGCCTTTGGAAAAGGGACCGAATCCCTGATGTGGGCGTTTGAAGGCTCCACACCCTTGGCCAGGTCCCTTCTCCCAGTTTCTTTTTTTGCAGCACTGGTGTCACCTGGGATCTGCATCCCACAGGTCAGAAGCATTCTGGGGTCTGATGGAGAGAGTCAGGATGCTGCCCAGGGTGTTGTCAGGCTTGTCCCTTCTTCCCAGGATGCCCAAGGCACATCCATGCCAGATCCAGGTACTGCTCTGAGCTGTTACACATTCCCTGGGTACGCCCTCACACTGTTGCCCCAAAACACACAAAGTTTGGTTCTAGGCCTGGTGTGGAGTCCTTGCCCTTGGACATCCGTGGGGATTTAGGGGCTGGTTTGTGCTGAGCCAGGATTCACTCCTTGCCCTGCTCGTGGGACAAGGGGGAAGGCTGGAGCTAAGTCAGCTCCTCTTGTCTTTACTGACTTCTCTGGTGCACAAACACGGGGTCAATTGTGATTTCAGGCAGTGGTTTGGGGGCAGGCAGCACTCTGGCTGGGGAGGTCTTGCACCACTTCCCTCTTTCCTCACTCTTACAGACTCAGGGAATGCCAGGAAGGTTTGGGATGGAAGGGACCTCACAGCCCATCCAGTGCTGCCCTCTGCCACGCACAGGGACACCTTCCATAGCCCAGGTGGCTCCGTCCCACAGTGCCTTTGCCCCTTTGAGGGGAGCCCCTTTCCCTGTCCGGGAAGCGCTGCCCGGCGCTGCTGCCTGCGGGGAAACTGAGGCACAACTCCCGAACCGCCTCCGGGACGGGATGACGACCGCCTCTGCTGGCCAGGAAAGAGGAGGAGGAGGGCATCAGCCGGCCCGCCCGGGGCTGAGCCCAGCCCGGCCCCCGGGGCGGAGCCGGCGGAGCAGCGCCCGGCGGAGCGGGGAGCGGCGGATCCCGGGGCAGCCCCGGGCCGGCTCCGGGATGAGCTTCCCGCGGCCCCTGCGCCGCTCCGTGAGCCTCAGCCCGGCCCGCACCCTGCGCCTCGTCGTGCTGGGACAGAGCGCCGTGGGCAAGACAGGTAGGACGGGGCTCCCCGGAATCCCCCCGGTGTCCTTCGGTATCCCCCGCATCCCTCT
The DNA here is from genome assembly GCF_036417665.1 of Passer domesticus. Classification (NCBI taxonomy): domain Eukaryota; kingdom Metazoa; phylum Chordata; class Aves; order Passeriformes; family Passeridae; genus Passer; species Passer domesticus. The sequence goes on from NC_087479.1 coordinate 53,594,640, forward strand.
GGCATCTTCCTGCATCCCTCTGCTATGCCCTGGCACCCCTCTGGCATCCCCCCGGTATTCTCCCTCCCGGCCAGAGGGACCAACCTTCCCATGTCCCTTAGGAAGCCGGGACGAGGGGCATTCTGCCGGTGCCCCCCCAGCCCGTGGGGTTTAAGGACACTGAGTTTCCTTCCCCTCGAGTTTCCCACATGGACACTTTGCACCGGGGCTCGAGGGGTCCCCGGCTGCGTGGGGAGCGGGGGTGGACATCGCTGACCGGGAGAACTTTCCTAAAAACCGGGCTGGGGATTGGGTTTTCCCGGGTGTCAGGAGTTGGCTGCTAATGCCCAGCGCCCCCAGCAGCTGTGCGGAGCCTCCTCCTCAGCACCGGGCTGTTTTCCCTCAGGAAAATTCCCTTTCCCTGTGCCTTGTTCAGTGCTCTCCGTCTGTGCCTGCTGAGGTGGGGTTTGGGATACTGCGCTGGGAGCACCTATGCTGCCGTGCCCCTGGGGACAGGGAATGTCCTGCCCCTCTGGAAAAGGGAAGGCACCGCAGCAGTGGCACCTGTGCCGGGCTGTCGGAGCCGCTGGAATTGTGTTTCCATGGACAGCAGCCGGCATTAAGGAAAAATCCTCATTCCCTGATTAAACTGAAGGAAGCAACTCCCAGCTCTCCCTGAGCAGTGCTGGAGCACGGGATGGGGCTCAGCTCCGGGGTACCCAGAGCCCCGGGGGGTCCCTGGAGGCGTTTGGCCCCGATGGAGCAGATGGGTGTACGGGGTGTGCACAGCCCTTGGCTCGCCCCCACCCCAAACACGTGTGTCTCCCTGCTGCTGGGCATCCCACCGGGCACACAGCAGATTCCTGGCAGCTTTGGAAGCCTCCCGTGGGCAGGTGTGGGGCTTTTGTGCCTCCCCCTTAGGGTGGGATGGTGCCAAGGGTCTTTAAAAGTTCCTCCAGTTAGGGCTGGCTGTCAGCGTGTGTGCCTTGCAGCAGCGGGGTTTGTGACAGTGGGACAGTGACACACAGGCCATGGGGCACAGGGGGTAATTGATCTGTGGCTCGTGCAGAGGAGAGCTGGAGCGTGCCAGGAACAGGGAGCAGCCCCTGGGAACGGCAGGCACGCAGCCCCCTGAGCGTGTCCCTCCCCATCTGTGTCCCCTGGGCGCTGTTCCACACGTCCTCCCCTGTCAGGGGACATCGTGTCACCTTCCCCAGGCACTGTGCCCCAGCTGCCAGGTCCTGCTGCCTGCCAGCCCCTGCGCTGGGGTATGAGGTCACCTGTCCTGCTGTCCCTGCCCAGCTGGCAGGTGACATCCCAGGTGATGCATGGAGTGTGGGAGAGGCGAGGAAGGAGCCAAGAGCAGCAGCATCATTGCTTCAGCTCCTGTGGGGAGGACGGGGGAGGCAGCTGTGCCCCAAGCTGGGGGTGACATCTCTCCTGGCCAGGGTGTGAAGCAGAGGAGGCTGAAGGTGGATTTCATCCCCGAGCTGCCAAGCTCCCATCCTGGCAGGGCCCCACTCCGGAGCATCCCAAGGACGAGCTATTGCAACCATGGGATACAGAGCCAGGTTGGGAGAGTTGAGGGGTGGAAACAACCAAAGGGCAAATCCCATCTGGACAGCTGCAAAAGGGAAAAATAATCCTCGATTCTCAGCAGGAGTTTGTGGTTTTTTTTGGAGCAGTTTGGAAACCTTCAGGATCTGGAGACCCGAGGTCCCAGACCTCCAAGCAGGGGTGGGTTTGGGTGCAGCCGTGTGGTTTAAGGATCAGGGCTGTGTGAATCAGCGGCGGGGGCTGGAAATCCAGCCCAGCTGGGGCTTGTGCTGTCCTCTGCTGCTGCTGCCCAGCGTAAACTCTGCCATAATCCAGAGCAGAGCTCTGCCTGCAGCACGTGGAGCGGAGATGGATCGGCGCTGGGGCCGTTCCGCAGCCGCACAAACAGGGCAGCACGTGGGCACGCGCCCGTGCGATCCCGAGGTGCCCAGCCTGACTCCGTGGCAGGTAAATCACCCCTTGAGCCCCCACCCCACATTTAAAGCACAATTAACCCTTTCAGCTCCAAGGAAAGCCCTTCCCGAGGTGACTGATGTTCAGGATGGGGAGAAAAAGCTCCTTATAAGGCTGGGTGGCCGCGGCCGCTCCGCCTGCGGCTGCTTCCCCCACTGGCAGCTCCCCTCGTGTTCCTGCGCTCCAGCCAATTTTTAATCAATCTAATTGGCTCCTCTTCTCATCCCACACCATGTGCTCCAGCTTTGGGTGGCTGCCTGACATATGACACACAATCAGGTGCTTTCTGCAGACCGTGCCTGCCTCGTCCTGCTCCCCCCAATAACTCCGTTGCCTCTTTGAAGGTGCCTGTAGGTGCCTCCTGCAGGATCCCTGGTTATCTCCTCAGAGCAGTTTGGCTAAATTACCTGCTTTTTACTTCAAATCCCTTCCCTGCTGTGCAGGTTTCAAACCCAGAGACACACTGTAGGGGGGGGCTGGGGTGGTGAGAGGATGGTGAAGCCCCCAAAGAGGAGCCAAGCAGGTGTGAGAGGCAGGAGAAGTTCCTGCATCCCTCTTTCCCTGGTTATTTAAGCCTGGCCCATGTGGGGTGCCACATTTCTGGGATAAACACACAGATCCTGATCAGCTTGATGTGGCTCTGTGAGGGCAGGACACCAGCAACATCTGCTGGTGGGCAGCTGGGACAAACTGACCCTGGGTTTCAAGGGAAAGGGAGCTCCAAGTGTTGCTCCAGCTTGGTGTTGGCTTTTCATTTCCACTTTTGTTTCTGGAAGGGTTTTTATCACATCCTGATTCTGGTGAGGTTTATCCTCCTGTCACACTCCTGGTCTGTTTTCTCTTCCTCCTCTCCCTTCTGGCTCTGTGCTCCTGCCTAGCTCTTTCAGGGTTTCCCCCCCCTCTTGTTTTTTCCCTCTGTTCCACTAATTTCACTTTCCACTCCCGTTGCCTTTCCAAGCCAGCTCTCAGCCTCTCCACCACCTTTCGCTCCTATCTCCATTATCATCATTAACACCTTGAAGGGCTCAAGTACCACTTCCACCCTCCACTCCTGCACTCTCTTCACCCTCCCAACCATAGCTTTGTCCAGAAATTCCCTCTCCAGGCATCAGCACTGCATTTCCAAAGCAGCTTCCTGGAAAAGATGTTAGGGCTAAAGGCTTTGCCTCGCCGGGCTCTGGTGCAGGGAGATGTCTAATCAGATGAGGGGGTTTAATTGCCTGAGCTGTGGCTGCTCCTGCTGCTCCTTTGCCCTTGCAAGGAGGAAAAATTACTCCAGAGGACTGACAGCTCCAACAGGGTTCGTTGTGTTTTTTTTTTTTCCAGCGCTGACCGTGCGATTCATCACCAGGAGGTTCATTGGAGACTATGACCCAACCCTAGGTAGGAAAACTCCTTTTCCTTGGGGCTGTCACCATGGCAGAGCCAACTCTGCTCCCAAATTCACCATATTCCCTCTTCTTCCTCGTCAAGCAGACAGGCAGCCCATGGACATCCTGACACCTCCCAGGGTCCTGCATGCCTTTTTCCCTTTCTGGCGTTATTTAGGCAAAATCTATTGGGACAAACCATCAGATTGCACAGGGAAGTGCTGCAGGCTCAGTCATGGGGTTGTGGAATCATGCAGAATCACAGGATCTCAGAATCATTTAGGTTGGCAAAGACCTCTGAGAGTCCAACCATCAAACCAACAGTTGCTCCTCAGTTCCTCGAATTCCTTCCCAATCTGCTGGGAGGTGGCTTTTAAAGGACAGGAGGCATCTAAGCCCCTGGAACCTGTGCTCTCCTGCATTCTAGGATTTTGGGTTTGTTTTTTTTTTCTTGCATTTGGGTTTTTGAGCACTGGAGCCATGTCCCTGCTGGAATGTCCCAGAAATATCCCCTCTTCCCTCTCTCCTGTTGGAGCCCCTCTCCCTCCCTTGTTGCTCCCACACCTTGGTCACTGCTGCCCTGTCGGTCACCTGGGCTGTGGCTGCTCCCTGGGGGCTCTCTCACACACCTTCCCTGTGTGTCCTGCCCAGAAATGATCTACAGGCACGTGGCTGTCATCGATGGGGAGATGGTGCACTTCGAGATCCTCGACACAGCCGGGCAGGTGAGCTCAGCCTGCCAGGGAAGGCAGCCCCTGCTCTTCCACTGGCCTAATTCCTGCTGTCTGGAACATCATGGTGGTTACCTCAGGAAAAGGGTGTTTTGGTGAATTTATGTCTAACCTCAGTTACAGTGTAATATATTCCTCCATTCCCATTCCCTTCAGGTAAATATTCCCCCATTCCCTTGCGGGGCATTGCTGTGCTGCCTGTGCCAGTGGAGCCTCCTGGCAGCTCAAGGGAGCACTGATTCCCCCAGTATCCATGCCAGGACTGGGCTGATGGCCGTCCCCACCTGCCACACTGCCTAAGCCACCCCATCCCTGCCCTGGGCTGCTGGTGTTACCCCTGCAGTCCCTTTTCCCTCCTACAGCTCCAGAGGTGTTTCCTGGTGCTGCTTGTGTCTCTTCAAGGAAGGGGATTCATTATATTCCATTTCTCTTCATACACCCATGTTCTCCTGGGGTGGGAGGGGGTGGGAAATGAGTCCCATCAAAGGGCTGGGCCAGGAAAGCAATTTGGGGCTGCTCCTTCTCAGCCTTCACGGGGACAGCACCCTCGGGAGGTTCTCCGGGGCTGCATCCAGCAGGGCCGGCATTCCAGCGGTGCTAACGGCAGCCTGTGTGCCCCGGCAGGAGGAGGACTCCCTGCAGATCGAGGAGAAGATCAAGTGGGGCGATGGCTTTGCCGTGGTCTACTCGGTGACCGACCGCTGCAGCTTCGACGAGGTGATGCGGCTCTGCTTCCTCATCAACCACCTGCACGGCAGCCCCAAGCGCAGCGGCGCCGAGCAGCCCCCCGTGGTCATCGTGGGCAACAAGAAGGACCTGCAGTTCGACAGGATGGTGTCCACCGAGGACGGGGAGAACCTCTCCAAAGCCCTCAAGATTCCCTTCTACGAGATCTCCACCCGGGACAGCTACGAGGAGCCGGTGGCGGTGTTCAGCAGCCTCTACCAGGAGCTGCTCAGGCAGGGCCACTTCTCCCCGGGCTCCTTCAAGAGGAGGACAGTGTCCAAGCTCATGGAGAAGATTCCCAAAATGCAAGCCAGCTCCACCCTGAACTCCGCGGGCCGGAGCCTCAGCTTTAACTCCTTCAGGGACTACATTCCCGAGTGAGCGCCCGGCTCCAGCCCGGCGTGGGGGCGGCTGCTGGGGCTGTGCCGGCTCTCTGGAGGGGAAGGGCAGGAGAGGGGAGGGTGGCATTGGCTAAAAAAGCCTGTGGGTTCTTCTTACAGGGGGTTTTGTGCCAGCAGGGAAGGTTTTCTTCATCCATCTGCCCCCTTTGCTCCCTCCTCCCCCTCTGGCAGAGCTGAGGTGGCCCTGGTGACTCCAGGGGTGTTGGGACAACCCTTGGAGGGAGGCTCAGCCGTGTTTTGGTGGGATTCAGACCCAGCATAGGCACATCTGGGGGGAACTTCCTCCCTCCTCTGAGCTGGCTGGGTGTGTCTGCACCCCAAAGCCAGCACCCACCATGCTGGGTGACCCCGAGGGCCGTGCTGGCTCCTGGAATGGCAGCAGCCATTCCCTGGGGATGGAGCCTGCTTCCTCAGCGTGGCTGGTGAGTAAAACCCCTGGATCCTCAAACCCTTCCAGCCCATCCAGGCTGTGCTCAGTGGCACAGACACAATGGAGCCAATTCCAGAAGCTGTTTGCAGGTCCCCCTCTGTCTGCTCATCTGCTGCCCCATTCCCAGAGGGAAAACCACTGTGGCCTGAGGAGTTGTTTTGCACGGGGATGGGGCAGGAAAGGTGTGGGAAGGAGCTGGGCTCGTGTCTCATGTTCCTTCCCTCCCTCTGGGTGTGGGGGCTGTGCTGGGACCCTGTGGTGTGACTCCCCTGTCCCCTCTGTTGTGACCAACCCTGTTGTGTGCTGCCGTGTCCTGTGACAATAAAAGCCGAGTTCCCAACCGCCTGTGGCACTCCCAGGATAGGTTATTTTAGGGAGCTTAAGGAAAGGAGTGCATGGTGTGGGATCACTCTTAAATTAGGGCTGGGCATGCCTCATCCTCCCCCCGAGCCCTGGCACCATGCACCCTCCTGGCTCCCTCCACCCCTAAAAGGATTCCCTGGAGGATCACAGCCTGGGAAGCCACTTATCCCAGCTCCCCAGCCTGCTCCAGGCACCCTTTGCCCTCCTACAGCTCCCAGAGGTGTTTCCTGGTGCTGCTTGCGTCTCTCCGAGGGGTTTCAAGGATTCATTATATTCCATTTCTCTTCATGCACCCACATTCTCCTGTGGGGGGGAGAATGAGCCCCATCAAAGACCTGGGCTGGGAAAGAAATTTGGGTCTGCTCCTTCTCAGCACCTTGATTAAAATCCCAATTTTACTGAATTAAATTAAATTTAGTTAATTAAAATTCGCTCAGGGCTCTGTGTATGGGCAGAGCCCAAATGGGGCTAAAATGTGTCAGGGGGCTGGACAAGGAGGGGGTTTTGTTTATTTTTAGGGGGTTTATGGCATTCCCAAGGGAGCGGAATGCTGAGAGCTGGGCTGGGGGTTTGTTTTCCAGCAGCTGGGGTGGGTTTTGCTGCCCTGGCTGGAGAAGAGCTGGTTTGGGAAGTGCTGGGATGGGCAAAGAAGAGCTCAGAGGGATTAAACTCCACTGGGACGCTGAACACACACTTGAGCCTGACAAATGAAGGATTTGGGTGCTCTCATTCCACGTTGCTCAGCTCCCAAATATCCCCAGGGCTGGTGCAAGGGGATGGATTTAGCTGCTGGCTGGAGCCGGGCATGGCGGAATCCCGCAATATTCAGCAGGAATTATTCCAAGTGATGGATGAGACAGGAGCAGCTGATGAGCAGGAGGCCAGGCCAGCCCTGGAACAGCATCCCCAGCGCTCCTGGCAGTGGAGGAGCACTCGGCAGGGCCGGGATCGCTGTCCTGGAGTAACCCCGGCCCTTTTTTATATCCCAAGGCATCCAGAAGGCTCCGTGTGGTCGCTGCCGCGGCCCCTCACCAGGGCTCCTGGCCCTGCCTGCTATAATTAGCACCAAACCTCGTTAGGAGAGGCAGGGGCAGCTCTTCAGGACTGGTAATTTAGTAATTACTGGAAGCCTCTAATGGCTCTCCAGGGGCAGTTTCCTCTCCCTTATAAAGGAAGGTCTTGAGGATGCGGCATTCATTGGAGTGGGGAGAGGTTTTTGGGGGGGGAATTCTGGGGGGCATAAATCCTAAATTCCTGTGGTGAGAGGTCTGCAGGGACTGGGCAGGGGAGAAGGAGGAGGTGGAAGGACAAAAACAAGAAGAGGAAGAAGATGAGGAAGAAGGAGAAGGTCTAAGCCTTACTGGGAGCAGAGCCTGGAGTTTCAGAGCCCTGGGCAGGTGAGTCCAGGCCAGGTCCCTGGAAAGGAGGTGCCCAGAGCCTCCTTGGAGGCACCCATGATTCCGTGGGGATGTGGGACCTGCAGCCTCCTCCCTGCCCAGCAGGGCAGTGCCCCTAAAACAACATTCAGGGGAGTTTGGGAATGGAAGCTGGGAGTGAGGGCTGGCGTTTGGTTTGCCTTGGAGCCCCTGGTCCCCCATGCTGCTCCCCTGGGTGGATGTCCCTGTGTGTGGCTGGGAAGTGCCACCTCTCTGGGGACAGGTGAGTGTCCTGAGGGTTGTCCTGCACCTCTCCAGCCTGCGCTGGCTCAGCTCCACGGAGATGAGCTGAAGAATTTTGGTCTCATCCTTATCCAAACAGCATCTCCAGGGCCGGGATTGAGTTTGGCAGCAGGCGGGCTGCAAATCTGCTCACCAGATTTCTGGGAAGCTTGGGAGAGGCAGATGAAGCAGAAAGGTCCTTTCCAAGAGCTCTCTCGTTGTGCTCACCCCCAGCAGCTCCCTGGCACGCCAAGCCCCCCATTATCCCCCTTTGTCCCCTCTGCCAAGGGCTTTCCTGGAAAACCAAAATCGTGGGCTGAGCTCATGGGGTGCAGCTGCTCTCTAATTGCAGCCACAGCTTTTATCATCAGTTGTGCCTTGTTTTAATTTAACAAATAGAGGTTTGGGGCTTTTTGAAGGCTGCTCCTGGAGGAGCAGCACATGGATCTGGGCTCACCACAGCTCCTGGGAGTGGTGGGCACAGTGGAATTGCCAACAGCCCTTTCCAAGCAGGTGCTGCCTTCAGAGATCCCAAATCAGCAGCCTCGCCCTGCTCTGAGGGATTTGAGCTCAGAGCAGGAACACTGAGGCTGGCTGGGTGCTGCAACATTCCCTGGATTTGAGGTACCTGGGCTGGCTGTGGGGGTGCAGGGGGTGAGTGCCCCTTGAGGGGGGTTTTCCTCAGCACAGGGGGCTCCTCTCTGTCCAGATTAGAAATTTTACAGAATATTGTGCTTTAGGAACTTGGGTCTGGTGTCCCCAAAATTATCAGGCTTTGCCTGAAGGGAAAAGGGGGGCAAAGGGCACACAGGGCTGTTTCCATCCCAAAACTGGCAGCTGGAGCTGGCGACTTTCCAGCTGGAAAATTATCTATCCATGGATTATTTCAGGTGCTCCAGGCTGTTCCCCAGCCCAAAATCCGCTGCTTGCCATGAGACCCTCCTGAAAACCCAGGTGGGCTGTGGATGGACTCAAGGAGCTCCCAAATCCAGGCATTCCTGGCTCAGGACACACAGCTGGGACGGGAAGGGACAGTGGTCACTTCCAAGGGCCGATGCTGGTTATAAGGCCACGTTGTCAGTGCAAGTCCTGCTGCTTGTTTTTTTCCTTTATAAATAGCTGTGGAGTTCATGGAAATCTGGGATTGCTTTCCAGGAGGAAATGTGGGCTGAGATTTTGGGAATTTAGGAACCAGATCACTCATTTTGCTTTCTTTTTTTTTTTTCCTTTTAAACTGAGCTCAGCTCCAATAAGGAGCCCAAAGCTCTCTAAGGCACGGAGAATTCCAGCACAGCCAAAGGCTTTTGCTGGCCCTGAAAGGCAAGGCTGGGAACTGCAAGGGGAAGGAAAATCTGAGGAGAGCACCCACCATGGCACATCAGCTGGTTTATTCCCAGGATGGATTCTGAAGGTATCTTTTCCCTTTGGATAAACTCTGGGAGGGCAGGAAGGTGGGATATCCACGTCCATCCATGCTGCCAGCTTCAGGGAATCCACTCTGGCTCATCACTGTGTCTACCAGCTTAGAGACATCATGGATAAATGGATAAAAATGAGAGTTTGGTGTAGGCTTTTGAGGTGCTGTGGAATCCATCCCCATATGGAAAGTTTTGGGGTGAGGCTGCTTCCCACTGGGGAAAATGGAGGAGAAATGCCAAGTCTGGAGGCAGTTTGCTGCTCACACCAGTTTTCCTTTGCTCTTGGCCAACCCACACACCTTTCCTGTATTTTTTTTTTCTAAATAATAATATTTAAGAAATCCCAAACCAGAAACCCCAGGAGGGTCTGGCTGGGAAGCTGTGGTTTTAATTGCTGGTGCTTAAAGGCTGTAGGAAAATATTGATGGAAAGGGCTGTGCCTTCCCAAGTGCAACCCCACAAAAGTGGAGAATCCCTGTGGCTCTCTGCACTCTGCCTTTTTCCAGCCAGCCTGCAAGGTGAGGACACAACTCTGGAAAGGAGTGTGATCCACAGGGTTTGTAGTGATGGAAGGCTCTCTTAGGGGACAGTGATCCTAAATCCCAGTGGGAATAACCCTTAGTCCCTGTTTTCTGGGTGTTTCACCAAAAAGCCCAGATTCTCAAACTCTGCTTATGGATGCTGGTGAGTTCAACGTGTTCCCAGCCTCCCACTCCAGCCCTTCCCTGGGCATTGTCCACCCATTGTCCACATCCCACAGAGCCCAGCAAACCTGGAGCCTTGGCAAATCCCTCAGTCCTGGAATGGTTTGTGTTGGAAGGGGCTTAAAGCCCATCCAGTTCCAACTCCCTGCCATGGGAAGGGACACCTGCCACCACATCAAGGTTCCTCAGCAACCTTGGAGCCTGGAAAGCCCCATGGGATATAGGAAAGCAATTTCAAGGTCTTTTCAACCCTGAAAAGTCATGAGGAGGGAAAAGACGCTCCATTCTGCATAGGAGGAGATTTTAAAATGTTTTTTTTTGTTTTTGTTTTGAATTTTTTTTAAACCCTCTGGAAGCAGAGGGGAAGGACATCCTTCTGGAATCCAGGGAGCCACCCCGAAATATTTTTTTTCCCTGTGGCCAGTTGAAGCTAAGTGGTTTTTGTTAGCAGTGGGAGGAAGATGAGGGGAGGTTTCACTCTGCTCATGGGAGCCAGTTCATGCTGAGATTTGTGATGGGCAGGAAAACTCACAGAACCATTCCTCCTCCCAAAAACCAGGAGCTCTGGAAGGATGGGAGCGGGCTTGGCCCAAACCCTCAGGCCACGTGCAGAGTTGGGGGCGCCTAAACTCGGCCAAATACTGAGTTGTTAAAAGCTCTGGCAGGATTTTTCTCTGGGATTTGAGCTGCTTTTGAAGAAAAGGTTTTTCAAACCACCCCCACTTCCTGCTATCCCTCCTAGGCACGGCCCCCTGGCCCTGCTTATCCCACTGCACCCGTGGCACCAGACGCGGGCTTTCCCTAATCCCACCTTGGGGGCCCCTCTGCCATTCCATGGATGTGATTTAATCTTGTGCCATGTGACAGAGCTTTGCCTTCAGCTGCTGCAGCCAAACAACCTCATCAGCTGCCCCCCTCCCAGCCCATTTTGTGGTGGGAAACAGGGAATTGCCAGTCCTTGGGCAGCTTTTGGGCACTGCTGCCACGTCCCTTTCTCTCCCTTGGACAGAGCATTAAACCTTCTCAGTGTTCCAGGATCCAAGACCATCCCAAAAGATCCTTTTTTTCCCTCCTCTGCCCTGTTTCTGGAGGTTTTGCAGCCAAGCTGAGCTCTCCCCGAGGCACATGGATCTGTAAAGCCTCTCAAGCAATTCCATGGGCTCGTGGGTGAGCAGCTCTGAATCACCTCAGGGTTTATTTATTCTCTTCTCCTTCTTCCCCCTTTCCAGGCCATGGGGAGTGTTGGGCCCCTCAAGTGCCTCTAATACCCATGGTGGAAGGAATACTTCTCCTTCCTTACTTTAAAAAAAAATTCCCTTTATTTTATGTAGATTTGGGGTCCCATGAGTCCATCACCTACAGCTTTGCTATAACCTCTCCTGACTCCATTCCCAGGGGATCCCCAGCCCATTTGAGATGGACATCACAGCCTTCTGGCTCATATGGGAGCTCTTTTCATCCTTTCTCCTCATCCTGGATCCACCTCCTCTCCCACTCTGGAGCTCCTTCTTGTCCTGACAAAATCCACCATTTCTCCCTCCATCCAATGCTGGATGTTGTCCCACCTGCAATGAAAAATTAATCCTGGAGAGGAAAGGCCCCCTCCAGGGGCTTATTTAGGCCACAGATGAGAATTTTCCTGGTGGATTTGGCTGTTCTGGGACTCTCCTGAAGTCTGGGGTGAACAGAAGAACTTTGCCTTGGGATTGCTGGGGTTTTGCCTGGATGCAGGATGGGGAAACATTTTTAAATACCAAGTTTTTTATATCTTGGCAGCCAACAGGTTGTAATACCACTTGGAAAATGCAGGTATTCCCTGATGACTTGTAGATATGGTGAGATGGCTGTGAATGGGGACTGGAGCATGGAAAAGTCAATGGAAATCTCAGATTTCCAGATTTTTGCACCGGTGGGGATTGCAAGTGTCCTGGGAAGTGGCTTCCCTGTGGTTTTGGGTGCAGGCAGCACCCTCAGCTGCAGCCCTGCAGTTAATCTAAGGGAGGGTCCAGTGGCTCATGTGAAGTAGGAACAGGAATTAAATCCCCCAAAACTGGATAATAACAGCAACAAAAGCCAAAGCAGGAGAACGAGGAGGCTCAGCACTGCCAGGGCTTCACGTGTGGATTCACAGGCGTGGAGCAGAGACTCAACTGGAGCCACCTCAGCAAGCTGGCAAAAAAAAAAACCCTTTAAAATTATTACCTTATAGGTAAAAGCCTTTAAAAAGGAATCTTTTTACTGTCCTGCCCCTGCTGGGGATGCAGCCACCTGTGGCTACGTGCGGGCTGCAGGGGAGCGGGCGGGAGGGACAGAGGGAGGGAGGGAGGGAGCTTGGCTTAAGTAACGCTCCTGCGTTAGTCTGGATCAAGTTCCTTCGGCTCCACAGGTCTGAGACGTGGCCAGCAGGGAAAACTGCCCTGGGAAAGAGGAGGAAAACCTGCTCGTGGGTGGGAAAACCGCTGGGAAAAACATCGAGGACACTTCGGGGGCTGTGACAGCATCTCCGAAGCTGCTTTTAGGTAAGAGGTGACAGGGGGTGTAGGGGTGGCTGTGCTGTGCCAGGGGAGGTGGCACCATTCCCAGCCGGCCATTGGGCAGTGGGATGGGGCCTGGGATACAGGGACAAGCTCATGCCAAGCCATGAAGCTGTCCCCACAGGTGACCCCTCACCTGGAGGAGCAGTAGTGCCGTTCCCTTGGGCTCAGCCAGCACCCAGACCATTCCCAGGGGCAGTTTTGCTCTGTGCATCACCCAGACGCTTTTCCAGGGAAAAGAGAGAGGAGAAAGGAGAGGATGCAACATCCTCCTTCCTTCTGGACCCACCCTGGGATGTTTTCCTGCACCCCTGGCTTATTTGCTGCTGCTTCCAAACCGAGCAGGGCAGCGATGCCAAACCCCACAGAGCAGCGGAGGCTGGAGCACGGCCCCAATTCCCATTGTCCATGGCCCCATCTCCTCCCGGGCTCTGGGCCACGTGTGACACCTCCTCCTCGTCCTCCTCGGTGTCACTGGCTGCTGCTGGCTGGGCTTTGGGGGCTGAGCCACCGTCACCGAGCCCAGCAGTGGGATTTGCTGTGGAGGAGCTGTGGAAGGGACTCCCCTTACCTCGGGATCAGCGCAGAGAGAACCGAGTGGCAGCTTTCCCTCTTTTAAACTATTTTTACTATTTAATTACATATACATTATATTAATCCGGCTTTTTGTGCGTGCTTTTGGAGCTATCCCAGAGGATCTTTTGGAGCTATCCCAGAGGATCTTTTGGAGCTATCCCAGAAGATCTTTTGGAGCTATCCCAGAGGGTTTTCTTTCCCGTGCCGCTGCAGGAGGGGAGAACAGCGGAGCCGCCGCATCCCTGCGCTCGCACCATGCCCCTCTCCCGCCACACCGGCCAAATCCCGGAGTCCACCTGGACCCTGGGCTTCAGGGAGATGACGGAGCCCTGGAAAGGCGCCGTGGGCTGCCTCGGCGTGGCCGTCTTCTTCGCCATGACCATCGGCATCATCTCGTGGCAGGCGCTGGAGCAGCCCCCGGAGGAGTGGGTGCTGCGGGGCCGGGACGCGGGGATGCTGTGGGAGCGCGGCCGCGGGGCGCTGCTGCTGCGGGCGCTGCCGGCCGGCCGGCCCGTGCTGGCCATCGCCGTGGGCAGCGTGCCGGCCGCCGAGCCCCCGCCGCCCCGAGACCGCTGCTGGCACGACGGAGGCCAGTTCTGCTATTCCTGGGAGGAGGACGCCGAGCTCCGGCTGTCCCTGGAGCCGCCGGCAGCCCCCGGGACGGAGTGCTACGGCGTCCGCTGGACCCCGCTGCGCCCCGACGTGACCCTGAAGGTAACGGGGACCCCTCCGCCCGGCCCCGAGCCTTTGGGATCCAAGGAGGGCGGCTCTGGGCTGCCCACCATCCCCGTTATGGGTTACAATGCCGGGTGGGGAAAACCTTCTGGAAGCATGAGCCCCAAAATGCTGCGGTGGTGAGCCCGGGTGGGAGCGCTGTGTTTATATGGAGACGGAGTAAATACCCACTGGAGATGACAATGCTGGCGAGAGCCTCTTCCAGCACAGACACAATGGGCAGCTCCCGCGGGATGGGAATAATCCGCGTCCGCCGCTGCAAGCATTTTTGGTACCATTCCCTGCTTTCTCACTCAGTTAAATAAAAGCAGACTCTGGGAAGGAGCCTTAGGAGGGGAAGGAGACACGCTGTCAGAGCAGGGTGTCCAGCTGTGGGGAGCCCTCAGAACAGGGAGGGAAGCGGGATGGGATTCTCTGGGATGGAGGATTGTTCCCCTTTAGCCATAAATCACCTGTTGGCACCGTTCTGGGTGGGTGGAAGGTGTTGCCTGAACACAAACCCTCGGTCTCCTCCACTGACATTGCTGTGAGGTGTTTGAGAGGATGAGTGAGACAGAATTGGTTTTCCCCCACTTTAAAAAAAAAAAAACCCAAACCATTGGAAAATATGATCCAGCGAAATCTGAGTTCAGAACAGACTGTTTTCCCTCTTTCCCAGCTGGTGTAACGAGTTCAGCTGACACCTGGTACAGCTATTCCGAGCCTCCAGGGTTTCCACTTTAATAATTTACATGTCCTCTCCCCACCCCTTGGAGAGACTTAACCTCTCTGCGCCCCCGAGCTCAGGACTCCGGGAGGCTCCGAAGCCTTGGGATTGGGAATAAACGTGGGGTGGGTTGAGTGGGGGGGTCTCTGGGTCCCCCTCTGCCAGCCCAGGCCCCCTTCATGGCCCCAGATCTCTGGGCTTTCGGGGAATCCCATCCTGCCTGGGGAGTCACGAGGACGCTAAGTCCTGCTGATCCCTTGATTTGGCAGAAAGGGGAAAGTTTGAGGAGCTTTGAAGTGAAAACTGATGATTTCTGGCAGGAGGCAGGTCAAGGATGGGGATGTCCCCCATCCCAGGGCCCTGTCAGGCCTATGGGAAGTGCCCAAATCTCCAAACTGAATCTCTTGAGGGAAATTCTTGTTATCAGCCTCTGGAAAGAGGGAAGCTGTACCTTGGGAGGGAGGATGTGTCACCTTCAGGCCACTGGTGCCATCGAGGTGAGGGCTCAAGATGGGGCTAAAAGCCCTCTGTGAGAGCTCAGGTGGGGACAGCTGCACTTGCAGATTTACTCCAGAAACCCTGGGGAAGGCAGCTGGAGAGCGTGATGTGTTTTTAAATTAAAACAGAGGGAGGAAAAAAAAAAAAAAAAAAAGAGAAAAAACAGAGAAAAAACACTGAATGAAAAATACCAACCAAACAAAACCCAGACCAAAACAAAAGAAACTGACCAAACAAAAAAACCCTAACAAAAAAAAACCCAAAACAAAACAAAAATCCCAAACAAACCAAAAAACATAGATTTTCCAACTGAGATTCTGAAAGTGCCCTCAGTGCATTTTAAAGCTGTTTCCTTGAATTTCCCCCTCCGTTGTCCTGTCCCGCACAGGACAGGACACAATCATCACAGCTGCAGAATCTCTTTACTCACACCTTTGCAGCATCTTTTCACCTGCAGAGGTGTTTGATAACTGTGGTGGGGTGCAGAAGTCTGATTGCTGTGGCAGTTTGGTTTTATTTGTGCTCCTCCAGCAAAAACTGGCAGGCTTCAGGAAGCACGTCTTGCTTTTCCTTTGTTTTTAAATGAAACCACAATTTTACGCTGTAAAAGGGGACACCTGCCACTAGCACAGTTTGCTCCGGCTTTCCTGCTCCCCCTGAGTATTCCTCGCTCTTTGGTGATGCTTTCCTGGCTGCAGGATTGTTTTTCCATGGCCAATGTCTCCTGGTATGGAGGACCAAGCATCCGTGCCCAGCGCTGGCCCCTCAACGGCGCCGAGAGCCCCGCGCAGCCCTTGGTGAGCGGCGACCTCGGCGCAAACCCCGATGGCTTCGGGCCCGTCCTGGAGAGGTTCTTCCTGGGATCCACAGGTAAACACCTCCTTCCCTGGCCAGGATCCAACAGCTTCAATCCCTGTGCTCCTCTCCTCACCTCTAAAGCGGCTGGTTTAAGGGCAGCACAGGTGTCTGTGGGAATAAAATGTCCTGCAAGTGTAGCAGCAACGGGGAAAGTGGGATGGATCCCACACCACCTCATCCCCGTGGGAAGGCTGATGCTGAAGCTGAGTGCCTGAGGATGGGGTGGCCCAAGTCACTCCTGGGACATCCCGTGCTCTTGTTGTGCCTGGTTTGTTTTTAAGTCCAGATCTGTGCCCATTGCTGCATCCCAGCTCTACTCGAGTGGTTTTGTGGCTCCCTGACGCTGCTGTGGGATGCTGCGTTCAGGCAGGAGTTCAGCTGCTGGTGTCATTTTTTGGGGTATATTTGGATTATTCTGCAGAACACCAAACTTCAGGTATTACCCCAAATTAATCCAATTGACCTGCAGCTGCCCTGCAGTGCTGAGGCCGCTGAATGCTGAGCAAAAAGGCCGGGAAAGGGAGAAATCCAGCCCTTGAAAGGCATTTTGGGATCCACAGGGTGGAGCAGGGAGGGGGATGGTTGGCACGGCTGGATCTGTGGTGGGATCAACCTTGGCAGCAGCCAGGCTCTGCCCTGCTCATCCCTGCAGCTCCCAGGACCGGGAGCAGCCGGGTGCTTGCCGAGACACCGTTTTCCCACTTTTCCCCCAAAGGAGTGACGGTGACAGTGGCTCCCGACGTGTCCCTGCTCCTGTCTCTGGAGAGCCAGCGGCAGTTCTGCCTGGAGACGCCGGCGGGGCGAGCGGAGCCCCTGCACTACCAGCTCTGTGTCAGCGCCGACGTGGCGGCCGCCCGCCGGCACAGGGCTGGCGCTCCGGCCGGAGCAGCTCGGACACTGCCGGACACCGCGCTCCTGCGGTGAGCGCTCCTTGCCCCGCCCGTGGGAACCCTCCCCAATGTCCCGCTGGCTCCCCCAAGCACCTCATGAGGCATTTCCCCCCCGCAGGTCTCCGATATGGCGCTACCACGGCCCGGAGGGTTCTGCCGCCAAAATCAAGCGAGGCCTGAGGTCGCTGGTGAGGAGGCTGAGGCGCCATCGCCTTCAGGAGGGCGTCGTGGCCCTGGGGGAGCGCGG
This sequence comes from Passer domesticus, assembly GCF_036417665.1. Classification (NCBI taxonomy): domain Eukaryota; kingdom Metazoa; phylum Chordata; class Aves; order Passeriformes; family Passeridae; genus Passer; species Passer domesticus. The sequence goes on from NC_087479.1 coordinate 53,611,474, forward strand.
CACCGCCGTCCTCGCCGCCGCGGTACGGCCGTCCTGCCACCCTCGGGGCACGCGGGGAGCGTGGTGCTCCTCTCCCACAAAGCCCTCATTCCCGCCCTTCCCGCCCGCAGGACCTCGTGCCCTCGGAGCGCAGGAGGAGGCAGGCCCCGGCGCTGGTGGAACCTCTGGAGCTCTCCATCACGCTGTCCCCGTACGCTGGTGTCACCTCCCCGCTCTTCCTGCGCTCCCTGCGTGGCGGCGAGGCCACGGGATACTGGCTCAGCCGCCAGCCCCGACCCGGGGCCAGCTCGGTACGGGACCCCCTCAGTCCCCCAACCAAAATAAACCCCCTCAGGTTTATTATTTTATCAAGGGACACAGCCCGATCCCACTGTGCTGGGACACAGCAGTGCTGGGTGAAGCAGAGTCCCTCCTCGTTCCTACGGAAGAAACTTTAAAATTTCCACTTCCAGTCTTGAGAAGATTCCCCAGCTCCACTTTGTGTGGTCATTTTAATGATCCTTTTGTCACCAGCTCAGGGATTTTTGGGGGGTTGAGGGAGAGTTTACACCTTGATGCGCTGCACCATGACAGTGCAGCGTGGGATGGGGCAGCATGGCATCCCCCAGCCTTGCACCCCAGAATCAGGGGGACATTCTATGGATCTGACAGGGATTTCCATCCTTCCCCTCCGCAGATCCCGCTGCTGACCACCTGGAAGGGGCAGCTCTGTGCCCGCCTGAACGCCACCAGCGAGGCAGCGCTGGGCTGGTACCTGGCTCGTGCCCGGCGCCTGCGGCAGGCGCTGGGGGCCGCCTACGTGGCCTTCGAGGGAGTGGAGGGCAATTCCTTCCTGGAGCAGGATGTCCCTGCTCCCGCCGGGCTGGAGGGAGATGCATACACCGAGGCGCTGGCGGTGGCGCTGGCGACGCTGGGCAATGGCACCGTCATCAGCGCCGGGAGCAGGTGGGCACCAGGGAGAGGCCTCGCTGCAGCTGACGGGCACAAGAGCTTCCTGGAGGAAGCTGGAAGTGGTGCTTGGAATGCGTTCTTGGTGTTCCCAGATGTTTCTTGGCACCCAGGGAAGTGAAGTGGTGAGGAAGTGGGCTAGGGCAGCGTGTTGGAGTCAACGATCCTTGTGGGATCTGAGCATAGTGCAGCCCTGGCACAGGGTGCCCAGAGAAGTGTGGCTGCCCCACCCCTGGAAGCATCCAAGGCCAGCTTGGATGGGGCTTGGAGCAACCTGGGATAGTGGAAGGTGTCCCTGGGAGTGGCACTGGATGGGCTTTTTAATGTCTCTTCCCACCCAAACCATTCTGGGACTATAATCTGGCCCCAGTGACTCCAAAGCCAACTGGGCATCATGGAATTTCACCTGGAATGGTTTGTGTGGTTTCTCCAGATCCAGTCACCTCCCGCTGTTTGTCCAGATGAGCCCCCTGCGCTCCGACTGGAGCCACGCCGGGCTGAAGGGGCTCATCCCCTCCGTGCTGCACTACAGCCTCCTGGGCTACAACTTCTTCATCCCTGATGCAGTAGGTAAGGATTGGTTTTCTATTTTTTCCCCTATTTCTGGCTTCTCTGCAGTGAATTTTGCAGCCTTTTTTTCCAGGCATGGGAGGTACATTGCACCTGGGAAGGCTTGGAGCATTTTGCTCCCCAGTTTTCTGTTGTGCTGGCTTGATTGGGATGAATGTTACCAGGGGAAAAAAAAAAAAAAAAGGGAGGAGTTAAAACCAAAAGAATATGCTGTAAATATTGCCAGGCAGCTCCAGCAGCAGCCAGGTCTCTGGGGATGCCCTTCCCAGAGTTCCACCACAGCCCACCCCTGTGGGGATTGGCTTGGGATAAATCTCACCCAGCACAGGCAGGATCTGCATCCCTGGGCTCCTGGCTGGGGAATGGATGTTCCTAAAACCCCAGCAGGTCTGCTCCAAAGCAAAATGGCTGCAGAAATCCTGAAATAAAAGCATTATAAAAGGGCAAGAAACAACCTTTAATCAGGGCCAAGTGGATCCATTTCCTTTTTTCCTGGAGGTGATGGAGTTAGTGGTGGTTAAAACATGCCCTGAGTGTGCAGGGGCTGTGCAGAAGTGTCAAACATGGAGAGCTGAGCTAAACAACAGCCCTGAAATAGGGGTTGAGAGCAACATTTCAATCTGGCCTCTATTTTTAGCCTGTTTTCCTTGGAAAATGAGGCTCAAGCAATCCCAGCATGGGAGTTTGCTTCCCAAAGAGGTGCTGGAGCCCTTGGCTGGTGTGGGTGGGAGTGCAGATCTTCCTGCACAGAGAGAGCTGGGCAGGAGGTTGTGTCCCAGCAGCCTGGGAGCTGCAGAGCTGGGAAAAGCCTCTGGGGGAAACAGGAATTTGTGGATGGCTGGGTGAGCCCTCGGTGCTGGGGGGTTTGTGCCATTTCCAGGGAAGCTGTGCCAGGTTTTCAGAGCGATGGCGACACTTTAGGCACTGGGAGGAGCTCTGAGGTTTCCCCAGGACTTTTCCATGCCATGGGGGGCCCTCACTCCAGCCCGGTGTTCCTGCAGGAGGGAGCGTGGCTGGAGCCACCCCAGGGGACCCGGAGCTGTTTGTGAGGTGGCTGCAGATTGTGACATTCCTGCCCGTGATGGCCTTTGGGACCCCGCCCTGGCTCTGCTGTGACACCTGGGTACGTGTCCCAACTCCAGAGGGGAGGACACCGGGATTCTGACATGGCCAATGCCCCCAAAATCCATGGAAGGCCTGGCAGGGATCTCGTGCCAGCTGCTGTCCTCAGCTTTCCACTGAAGTGGGAATAAACCTGTTATCAATGGGTTTAGATTCAAGTACCAATGGATTTAAACCCAATGGATTTGTGTCCGTTATCAATGGAATTAATTATATTTCAATTTAGTAGATTCATATGCATTATCAGTGGAATTTAAATCAAATTGATTAAGGTCCTTTATTAACGGATGTAAATCCATTTAAATACAATTAATTACTATCCATTATCGATAGATGTAAATGCATTTAAATCCATGGGTTTATATGCATTGTCAATGGATCTAAATTCACTTAAATCCAATGGACCCAAATCTGTTCTCAATGGGTTTCAAGCTATTTAAATCAAATGGGTTTATATCCATTATCAATAGACTTAAATCCATTTATATCCAATGGATTCGTGTTCAATATAAATCAACTGAAATACATTTAAATCTAGTAGATTCATGTTCAATATAACTGGACAGAAATACATTTTAATCTAATAGATTAACATCTATTATCAGTGTATTTAAATCCACTGAAATCCAATGGATCCACAACTATTTTTTGTGTATTAAATAAAATTAAATCCAATGGATTAAAATTCATTAACAACATATTTAAATCTCTTCCAATCCAATGTGTTCATATCTGCTATCAAGAGATTCAAATCCAGGTGATTTATAACAATTACCAATGGATTTAGTCATTTAAGTCCAATTGTTTTAATGGATCCATTATCAATGGATTTAAATGTATTACCAATGGATTTATATGCAAATCAATTAATATCCAAATATATACAATATATCAAATTAATCCAATTAATATCCATATCAATTTATATCCAAATCAATGAATATCCAATACCAACCCCACTTGCACCATAACTTGATCAGGACATTCCAATTCAGTAATTTCTCTTCCCAAGGGAACACATATTTTACTTTTAAATTTTTTTTTATTTAGCTTTGGGGTTTTTTGGGGTTTTTTTTTTTTCTGCCTTCCCTGTTTTGCTGTTTCTTGGATGTTGGGCTCCTCATGGATTTGTGCCCCACCTGCAGGTCCTGAATCTGACCCGCCAGTGCATCCAGAGGCACCGGGATTTTGTCGTGCCCCTGCTCCTAAAATACAGCGAGGAGTGGCAGAGTTTGGGATACCCCATCTTCCGTCCTGCCTGGTGGCTCAGCCCCACAGATCCAGCTGCATTCACCATAGAGGATGAGTTTCTCATTGGAGATGAGGTGGGAATTCTGCATTATTCCTGTAAATCCAGCGCTGCCCAAATACAGACCAGGACCTGGATTTGAGCAGATTTAAGTCCAAGCCAAAGCAGCTGAGTTTTGTGGGTTTGGGGGTTTTTGCTTTTTTGGAAAAGCTTGGCTTTCCTCATGAAACTCTTATTTAGGACCGCGAAACCCTCTATCAGATTTGGAAGTTAAATTATTCAGCAGGAATAAAGAGCCTCAGAATGTTGGGAACTGCTTTTCCCATGAAACAAGGGGAAAAAATGCTCCCTGAAGGTGGGATTACATTGGCTCTATCACTGGGAAGGAGGTTTTACAAGAAACGCACACTTCTGATGGTTTTTTTTTGTTCTGGTTTTCAAAAATATGAATTGGATGGAATCTTGGGACAGCTGCAGGCAGGGATGATCCCAATCCCAGTCAAAGGAATGTCACTGCACTGCATTAATGTTCTAAACTGAGAGAAGGCAGGGATAGATGGGATTGGGAAGGAATTCCCAGTGATGGTGCTGAGGCCCTGGCACAGGGTGCCCAGAGAAGCTGTGGCTGCCCCATCCCTGGAAGTGTCCAGGGGCAGGTTGGATGGGGCTTGGAGCAACCTGGGATAGTGGAAGGTGTCCCTGCCCATGGCAGGGAGTGGGACTGGATGCTTTTTAAGGTCTCTTCCCACCCAAACCATTCCAGGATTCCCTGATGACCATCTCATCCCCACACGCACACCCTAGCTAACCCTCCCTCTGCTGAAGTTTTTTTTTTCCTTCTTTTTCTTCTCCCTGCAGGTCCTGGTTGCTCCAATAACAGAAAAGGGACAAACGTGGAGGGATATCTACCTGCCAGGAGAGGGGCACCTCTGGCTGGACACCAACACTGCCCGAGTGTTTGATGGTGGCACCACGCTCAGGAATTACTCTGCCAGCCTGGCAGAGGTGCCCGTGTTTGTAAAGACCTCCTGAATCCAGGCTGGGCAGCTCTGGGACAGACACCTCCGAGGGCAGCACTCCCCTCACACTTCCAGCCTCTTTGCACTTTTCCCAGATCCTTTTTTTGGTTTTGTTTTGTTTTTTACTTCAGCAGAAATTGTCTGCATTTTCTTATGTTGTTACCCTAAAGTAGTGGCTCTGCCACCAGCATCCATCCACACAGAATGCTGCATTTTTTCCAGGGTTTTCCTGGTGAAATATTTGTGTATGTGTATGTTCAAGTGGGAATATCCAGCATTTCCAGGTCCCTGGCACCATGCTCAGAGAGGCAGGGAGAGGATTTTCCAGGAGATAAACGAAGATCAGCTTATACCTGAGGAGAAGTTTTGTATTTAATGAAAAAATTAAATCTAGGGGGAAAACTACCAGGATAGTTTTGGTGCTGTGTGTGGCCACCTCCTGTGCTGAGCAGTGCTTCTCCCACCTGAGGCTGTGTGTGGTCTCCAGGCAGCAAGAGCTCACATTCTGAGTATATTTGGGAAAATGAATGAATTCCAGGTGCATTTAAAGCAGGTTTCTGTGGAAGAAAAATAAACTTGACCAAGCAGAGGAGTGGCTCTACCAGAGCATGATGTGGATATTGAGATCCTCCTGTGTGCCCAGGCTCCTGCTTCCCACCTTTTGCTGAATTTTATGGCTTTTTTTCCAATTATTTCTTGCAGTGCAAGAGGGATCCAGTGTGACCAGGCTCCTTCCATCCAGCAGAGACTGTATCCATAGGCAAAATCCACATCCCACATGCTGAATGTGCATCTAGGGGGATGATCAGCTATGCTGACACCCCAAACTGGAGGTCAATGGGACACTGCAGGTTAGTGAGGTGATTCCAAAGGCTGGCATTTGGGGACAGGGGCCGGATGACAGCTGGGAGGGAAGTTCAGGGCAAGTTTTGGCCCTGGAGCTGGGCTTGGGCACCTCCAGCACTGATTTGTATCAGCCACACTGTGGGTTTTTGGGGAAAATATTCCTGTACTGAGCTGTGGCTCTGCTGAAAAAATGCTGAGGGGTACTAACTTCTGCTAAGGGGTACTAACTTCTCCCAGCAAAGCTTCCCTGGATAAAACTGAAGGGAAAGCAAAGGCAAAAGGCCAAGTCAGGTTCAATCATGGAAAGGCTGTGAGGGAATGGAGAGAGGAAGAGCCCCTCAGCTCCCTGATCCACAGATTCACTCAATGATGCTGGGAGAGCTCACAGAGGGAAAGGATGAAACTCATGAGGGCAACCCAAGGGCGTGGGATGCTCCAAAACATCTGTGGAGGCTCCTGAGGTGCCAAAAACACAACAAGGAGAAAGGGAGTGCTGGCTCAAGTGGCATTTGTTTATTTGCAGCGAGTCAAGCCCTGGAACAGGATGTCCAGGGGAGATCTGGTGGCTCCATCATGGGAGATCACCAAATCCTGCCTGGACACCCTGGGCTGAGCCTGAGCGTGGCAATTCCCATTTTGGGAGGGTGGGTGGGCTATGTGTGCCTGCGCTGGTGCTGGCTCCTCCTTGAGGAGGTGGTGTTCCGCTGGGACCTTGGAGCTCGTTCCCGGTCATCATTCCAGCTCCTCCACTGCCTCTGACCCGTGGAGTGGTGGCGGCGCGCTGTTCTCTGGGAGTTCTGGCTTCTGTAGGATCTGCCCCGGGTTCTGCTCCTTGCCGCGTGCGGTTGCCTGGAGGAATCCCGGTTTTCCCGCTGGCGTCTCTCGCTCCTCCTCAGGGGGGTGTCGTGTTGGGGCCCTGCAGTGTGTCTGTCAGCAGCGTTCCAGCTCCTCCAGCGCCTCTGGTTCGTGGAGCGCGCGTGGGGCACCGTTCTCTGGGAGCCTGCCTGGGAGTTCTGGCCTCTCCTGTGGGATCTGCCCCGGCTTTGCCTCCTTGTGTGCTGCTGTCCGGAGGAATCGGAGTCTTCCGACTGGCCTGTCTCGCTCCTCTCTGAGGGGGCATCGTGCTGGGACCCTGGAGTGTGTCTGCCATCAGCATTCCAGCTCCTCCAGCGCCTGTGCCGTGCGGAGCGCTCGGGGGAGCCTGTCTGGGTCTCCTGCTCTCTCCTGGAGGACATGTCCCAGCCACGGGAACGCTCCCTGCCCCTGCTCCACCCGCGGCGGCCCCGGGACCGCTCCTGTTGGCTCCATGACCTGCGGAACCTGCGCTGGGAGCGCCGTGCCTGCGAGGAGGCCGGGATGGTCCACTCAAACCTCGGAGTTTGCCCTTCCTCAGGCGTGTCCTCCCAAGCCCTTCTCTGCTGCTGCCACCACCTCCTCCTCGGGGAGTCGCTGCCCCGCGTGTGCCGAGACTGCCGGCGGCCGTCGCGGGGCCACCTCACGGATCTCCGTGACCTCCTCTCCCAGGGCCCGACGTGGCCGGAGCAGCTCCGCGCGGAGTGGCCTCGCCACCTCCGCTTGCTGTCGTAGACGCGCTCCTGCACCTCGTGGTACAGGGCCACGTGCTGGGGGTAGGGGTGGCGCGTGGGCCGCTGGCACCGCGGGCACGTGGCCTCGCCCAGGCTCCAGTCCCACAGGCACAGCTGGCAGAAGCAGTGCCGGCAGGAGCTGGAGCACGCCGTGCTGATGTGCCGGCACTCCGGGCACGCGGCCTCCTCGCGGCTGTCGTCCCGCGGCGCGGCCGGGGCCGCCTGGCCGGCGCTGGCAGCAGAGGTGCTCGGCTCCGGAGTGTCGTCCCTCGATGACATGTCGCCCTGCAAGAGGCACAGAGTCTGTCTGCAGGTACCTGTCCCCGCAAGCCCGCGGCTCCCCGTCCCGGCGGGGCTGTCCCCCACCTCACCAGCGGGGCCGTGGTGGGGCTGGAAGAGCGGTGTTTGCATCCCACGGGTCTCCCCGTGGGATTGCGGCTCTGGGCCCCCTGTGCTGCTTCTGTGATGTCCTTGTGGCCGCTGTGACGTCACTGATGGCGCTGTCACAAAGGCGTGGGACAGCCCCGGAGGGCTGAGGTGCTGTGCTTGGGTTTAGGGACAGGCGTCGGGGGAAAAATTTTGTGTCTTGTAGGGCAAGGAGGTGTCACAGGAAGGGAGCCCGGAGGGGATCCTCAGGGGAGGCCACAAAAGGTGCCCAAGGTGGCACCATGATGGCCACAGGTGGCCTCAGCACAGCCAGGGCTACAGCTCAGCAGGGTTAGGACCAGGGGAATGGCTCCGAAATGGGAAAGGGGAGATTTAGGTGGAATACTGGGAAGAAATCCTTCCCTGTTCAGAGGTGAGACCCTGGCACAGGCGGCCCAGAGCAGCTGTGGCTGCCCCATCCCTGGAAGCACTGCAGGTGAGGTTGGACAGGGTTTGGAGCAGCCTGGGATAGTGGAAGATGACCCTGCCCATAGCAGGGGGTGGGACTGGATGATCTTTAAGCTCCCTTTGAGCACAAACCACTCCAGGATTCTCATCAAGAAGAAGGAGGTGGCAGTGGAGCAGGGATTGAAGCAACACTGACAATGACCTGGAGCTGCACCCTGAGAGCTGAGTCTCTGCTGGGGTGAGGATCCATGGAGACACACCAGGAACCTTCCAGTTTATTGCACTTCTGGCTAAGAACAGCTCCCCGAAACAATTAATTTTGCTGGAATCGTGGCTATCCAGTTTTCTTCGTGATCTCAGGTTGGTCTCACGTTTGTTGCTATTGTTGATAAAACAGGTTAAGTAACCTTCAGCCATGAGGACACAAATCCTGCTAAAATAAAGGAGTAAGGGCTGAAAAATTCCGTCTCCTGCGCATGGAAATAACCGGATAGGCTTTCTTCTAGAGTGCTCCCTCCTTAGAGCAGTGTGGGGAAAGGGAGGTGTCTTAGATCAGTAAGAAGACAAGAATTTCCCAAGGAGCTGTGCCTTGGGCCGAGATGGATGCTTTTTGGGGACAACAAAAACAAGTATGTTTTTGGGAAGAGGGTGCAGCTGGGCTCACACCACCCCCCACTGCCACCGGCTTCCCGAGGAGGTGGTGGAGTGCCATCTCTGGAGGGATTTAGCGCGTGGATGTGGATCCGCCCGTGGCACTTGGGGACACGGTCAGCGTGACCTTGGGCGACAGCAGGACCCACGTGTTCCCTAAGGCCTCAGTGCCCGCGCACGGCCCCATGGGACTTGTAGTTTTCATCTAGTTTAGCCCCGCTCTCAGCCGCCGCTAAAGAACTACAACACCCAGCATGCCCAGCAAGGCGCTGCGCGCCCAGACGGTGTTGTTCCCTTGAACCGCGTGGTGCATCACGGTGCTTGTAGTCCAATCTTCCCGGGCGGCGCACGGTGAGGCGGCGTGCGGGGACTACATTTCCCAGCGACCGCGGCGCCAGGAGCGGAACCGGGAAGCGCGAAGATGGCGGTGGATAAGGAGCTGCTGGAGCGGGACCTCTACGGGCTGCTGGGGATCGGCGAGAAGGCGTCCGAGAAGGAGGTGAGGGGCGCGGGCTCCTTCTCTCCCCTCCATCCCTTTCTCGGGTCCTCGGAAGCAGCGGGTTCCCGGCGCGGCGCTGAGCTGAGGGGCTGCTCTGAGCGCTGCTGCGGGACCGGGGCTGTCGGACGGGAAAATCCCGTTTTTTGCTGATATTGGCGTTATCATATCCCGGTTTTACTGGAATTGGCCTCATTCCCTCAGTTCACCCCTCAATCCTGCGGGGCGGAACCCGCCTGTGGAGGAGGAGAGAGCTGCGGGGTTGGTCGGGGACATGTTGTTCTCGCTTTATGTGCTTCCAGAAGGGAAATTCCCATGTTGGTCCAAAATTCCTGCTGTCCGAACGCCCAAAAGTCACGTAGTTAATTTTGTGGGCTTGGAATGACTCGTTGGCGGTTTTGAATTGAGTTTGGTTGGTTAGTCAGTGCTAAACACGGGAAAGAAGCTCCGGGAGAGCTGCGGAGGGGCTCGGCCCGGGAATAACGGGATAAAAAGGGAATGGCTGCCCCTGCCAGACAGCGGGGTTGGGAGGGACACTGCGGGGGAATTCCTGGCTGAAATGGGAACTTGGAGATTGGAGGAGGTGGGGTCATCTGCAGGGCTTTTCCTGCACATTCCCAGTCCCGGGAGCTTTGTCCACCAGGTGGGGCCGGGACACAACTTCTTCCACTTGTTCTAGCAGGGAATTGGTTGGGAGTGGGATAGAGTGGCTTCCTTTTTTCCTTCTCCCCCCCACTTTTTGTTTTCTTTCTCCCCCCCCTTTTTGTTTTCCTTCTCCCCCACCCTTTTTGTTTTCCTTTCCACTTTTCCCCCTCCATTTCCCCATTTTTCGTTCTCTTTACCTCTTTCATTTTTCTTTTTCACTTCTCTTCCTTCCCGCATTTCTTTTCCTTTCCCTCTTTCTTTCCCTTTTTGGTTGCCTTTCCCTCTTTTTGGTTCTCTTTCTGGTTTTTTTCCCCTTCCCCCATTTTTTTATCATCTCCCCCTTTTTTCCTCCCTCTCTTTTTCCTTTCCTTTCTCCTCTTCGGTTTCCTTCCTCCATATTTTTTTCCTCCCCTTTTCCCCACTCTCTCTCCTTTTTTTTTTCCTCTTCTCCATATTTTTTCTTATCTCTTTTTTTTTTTTTCCTTCTCCCCTTTTGTCCTTCCCCCCCTCTCCATTTTTTTAACCTGAGGTTTAACTGCTGCAGCACAAGACACCTGGAAGCCAAAACAGCTTTTAAAAGCTCCAGCTCCCCCCAGGCACATCCATGCCCTGTGCCCAGCGGGTTACCCTTGAACACAGGGATAACTTTGGGTTTCCAAGGTGCTGTTTTTGGCAGAGAGCAAGCAGTTTTCCCCCAGTAACCCCCAGTGTGGCCCCTGCAGGTGAAGACAGCGTTCCGGCAGAAGGCTCTCACCTGCCACCCCGACAAGAACCCCGACAACCCCCGGGCAGGTGAGCTGGGGCAGCTCTTCCTGCTGCAGTTTTCCCTTCTGCAGCCTCCTGGAAGTGGCTCTGCTCCCCTGAGTGCTGGGGGAATGGCTGGGTGTGTGTCCCTGGGCTGGGAGTTGCTCCTGTTGGTGTTAACTCTGATTTTTTAAGGCTGAACGATCCCTGCTGGGTTTGGAAACACCAGCAGCAAGGGAGTGCTGGAATTACAGCTGCGCCCCTCCAAACCCTCCCAACCTTTGCCTGTTTGGACACTGCTTTGGTCTGTATCTCTCACAGTCCAAACTTCACCAGCAGTCCATAAATCCTTTTATCTGTGGCAGGGCAAGGGGGAATTTCAGCTGCCTGCAGCGAGGGATTGCTGTGGATGGAGGTTGTAGAATTAGCAGTTACTTTGTACTTTTGTGTCAAGAGCAATAATGCATCTTTATAAAAAATAAATACAATTTGCCAATGCATGTAATGGGACAAGAGGAAAGACTTCTAAAGGATAGATGGCTGTAATGTAACAACTTCCAGTACAACATAAACAGGACCTCTTGTTGAAGGAAAAGGACTGAGAGGGAGAAGGAAATTGTAAAGCTCCAGCTGAATGTGGCATGAAGGAGATATTGCCATCTAAAGTGAAAAGAATCAGCAAGAAAAATTAAGTTTGTGTATTCCAAGATTCCAGTTTTTTTCTTTCTTTATTTACTCTCAAGTTTGTGTAAGACCTTTGAGGTGGCCCTGGCTAGAGGTTGGCTTACAAAGCTGTTGGAGAGGTGATTTTTGTTCCTTGGAGAGACCTCCCTGCAGGAATTGTCTTTCCTGGTTCTTCCCCAGGGCTCTCACCTGGTTTCCCTCATCTTGCCCTTATTTCTTCTCGTTCCCAGCGGAAATTTTCCACCAGCTGTCCCAGGCCTTGGCCGTGCTCACAGATGCAGCAGCCAGGGTAAGGATGTTCCCTGGGCAAGGGTGGGATTTTGGGGTGGTGCTGGGAGCTGTAATCCTGCCTGTCCTGCTCTCTGCTCCCACAGAGGCTCCATGAGTACAAATCTCAGCTGTTGTTCCCCCTGGTTCTCCATGAGATCAAATCTCAGGTGACAGCTTGGAGAAATGTGGTGTTTGGGATTTGCTGCTGGGAGCAGCTCTGCCCTGAGATTCTGCCTTTAATAACGTGCTGGGCTGGGGCATATCCCATTTAATAACACCACTCCTGATTCAGGAACACCAAATTCCCATGGCAACATCTGCCATTCCTGTTGAGTCAGGGCTGACAAATGAGTAATACCTGGATGCAGTTCCTGAGGCTCCAGGCTTTGCTGTCTGAGAGACACAGGAGAGCTTGGATCTTTCTGAGGCTCTGGGGAAGTGGCTGAGAACCCATTGCCCAAGGCCTAAAAGAACCTGGAAATGTCCCTGGAAAGAATAAAACCAAAAAATGAGCAAGGAACTCCCTCAGGAAAGGGAAAACTGTTGATTCCAGGTGATAGAAGCTAAAAACACGAGCTCCTCTTCTCAGGTACTGGCAAAGCTTGTCATCCAAGAATCAGCAGATGCTTCAGCCCTGCTGACGGGGTTGCAGTCCCTGATGTCCCTGTGTGTTCCCTGTTTTCCAGTTTCTCTCCTGGTTTCTGTAGTTTCCCACTGTTGTGCTGGTTCCTTGGCAGGCAGCCTATGACAGGGTGAGGAGGGCGAAGAAGGAGGCTGCAGCAAGGACACAGAAACTCGATGAGAAGAGGAAGAAAGTAAAGCTTGGTGAGAAAATCAAAGCCTCATGTTCTCCTGAGATCTCCCCTAGCTGGCTGCTTGCATTTCTCCTTCCCCAGGGGTCAGTCCATGGGGGATGACTGTGGTTTCTTCATCCCTATTACAGTCCAGGAGAGCTGGAGTCTCCTCCCACAGCCATAGCTGGGCGGTCCTGCTCTGGGAAGGAGGGAATTAGGTCCTGCTGTGAGAATTAGGGGGTTGAGGATTGCTAAGGCTCATTTGGTGTGTGGGGCCAGAGGAGAGGCAGCAGAGCTGTCAGCATATTGGTGTAGCTGCAGCCAAGTTTGTGATCTATCCATCTGCCTCTGGCCAGCAGGGAAAACTCAAGTTCTCTTTGAATTGCTTTAATTTTGTTTCTTTCTCTGTAGATCTTGAAGCCAGAGAACGGGAAGCCCAGTCCCAGGAGAATGAAGAGGAGGAGATCAGGATAACGAGATCATTAGAAGAAGAAGTAAGGATAAATTCTTAGTTCCCTCTGCTATTTTTGAGAAGAATTGCTGGAATTATTTCCATTCCTGATGAAATCCATGGGATGAGGTGCAAAAAAAATCTCTGGAGAGGAATAATCTCTGGAAAGCTTTAACCTTTGGGATCAAAAGGCTCTGTGAATCAGAGAATCCTGGAATGGTTTGAGTGAGAAGGAGCCTTAAAGCCCATCCAGTTCCAGCCTTGCCATGCTCAGGGACCCCTTCCACCAGACCAGGCTGCTCCTTTTGGAGCTGTCCCAGGGCACTGGCAGGAGGAGTGTCCCAGGAGATAGGTATGAAGCCTAGGCTGTCCTTGGAAGCATCCAGGTGACATTCCAGCCGTGGCTGTGTGCCTCAGGTGCCCGTGCTGTGTTCCCTGTGCCGCAGATAATCCGCCTGCGTGAGGAGGGCTCCCGGCAGCTGGAGGAGCAGCAGAGGCTGGTCAGGGAGCAGATCCGCCTGGAGAGGGAGCAGCACAGCCGAGGTGAGCATGGGGAGCTCCTGCAGCTGCCCTCGGGCTCTTTGGCAGCTCTCCACCCTGAATTTTTCCAACCTTCTTGCAGGGGAAAATGCCTCAGAGCATGTCTGCTGCTTGTGTTTTTGCTGACCTGTTTCTAGCCTTGATCAGTGCTTCCTAAAAGGGAAAAGTGCTGCCATGGAGTATTCAATCTGTGCTGCAGTTCCTGTTGCACGGGATTTTTGGGACTGCAATGGTCCACTGGAAATCCCAAAGTGTTTCATCAAATGTATGTTCTCAGGGAAAAAAAAATTGTGCAAAATGCTGAGGAATTTTCACCCATGTCCTTTCCTTTTTTTTTTTTTGTTTTTAGGCAAGCAGGAAAGAAATGGAGCAGAAGGCAAAATAACTCCTAAGCTCAAGGTAAGACATCCTTAAAAAGCTGTGTTTTGGTGAAAACTGATAGAACATGGTGGAAAACAGAAGGGACATTTCAACCCTGCTAAGCTGGCGCATCGTTTTTTATACTGGAGACGAAATTCCTCCATGGAATGTGCATCATCAGGTGAACAGCTCCTGTCCTTGCTGTTAGAATTCCTTCCTCACTCACCTTTTCTTTGTCTGCTCCAGATTTCTGAGCCTGGGATTGAGTAGTCTGTGCTTTAAGCACAGGGAAACATCTGCTGATTACCCTGGCAGAGCCATTAGCATCCTTTCAAATGCGATCTTTTTTTATTCCAGTGAGCAGCGTTTCTCCCTGTTCCCCAAACAGTTTGTTCCCTGTGCTCACTCCCATGCTGAGATCACTGTCTTGGCAGGCCTGGGAGTGTGGCTGGAAATAGCAGACGTGGTGAATGTGCAGGGGGGTGGGAGCTGCCTGAGCAGGCAGCACATCCAAAACGGGAAAAATTAACTCCTGCCGTTTGTTTCCAGCTCAGGTGGAAATGCAGGAAGGAAGATGAGACTGGAGGGGGATACTCCAAAGATGTGCTGCTGCAGATCCTGCAGAAGGTCCTGTCTGACACTCTTCCCTTTGTGTTACTGGGTCTTCCCCTGATCCCAGTGCTGTAAGAATAGTGCATGTTGCAGGATCATGGAATGGTTTGGGTGGGAAGGGACCTTAAAAATGATTCAGTTCCACCCCTTGCCACAGGCAGAGACACTTTCCACTAGACCAAGTTGCTCCAAGGCCTGTCCAGTCTGGCCTTGGACACTTCCAGGGATGGGGCAGCCTCAGCTCCTCTGGGCAACCTGTGCCAGGGCCTCAGCACCTGCACAGGGAAGGATTTTATCCTAATAATCTAATCTGAACAGGTAATCTCATCTGAACAGCTGGTTTGAAGTTATTCCCTGTGTCCTGTCACTCCATGCTATAAACTGGAGTGGTTAATTTCCTTCCCCGTTCAGTTTTCTTATGCAGTTTTCACAGCTCATCAGCATGATCGTGGAGTCATTAAGGTTGGAAAAGATCTCTTCAATCATCAAATCCAACCTTTGAACCAAGTTGGATCCTTTGATCCCTGAGCTGGGAGCTGTTTCCCAGCTAACAGCTCTGGCTGAAAGAGCAGCTGCAGACTCTCCCCACTGGATGCTTCCTGCCCACTTGGTCTGGCTCTGTGCTTGTGGTGCAGCCATCCCTCACTTCAAGCACTCCAAATCCCTGCTGTGCGAAGTGCAGAGACAGGCACAGGCAAGTCTCTGATCTGATCAGTCCCAGTCTGGCATCTTTCTTTTCCCTCTGAGCTCAGCAGCCCTCTTGCACTGGAGAGCCAAGTGTGTAGCTCCATGCCTTCCCAGATTATTTCCTGGAGGGACAGAAATGGTGGGATCAGTGGAAGCAGGGCAGAAATAGTGACAGCTCAAGCCTCTTGTCTGTGAAAACACATGTTTTCTCTTTGTGTTCATTTAATAACTGAACTTGACATCTCTCCTGGCTCTGTAATTAACTTTCCTTCCTTTCTTTCTTCCCACAGTATGGTGATGTGCTCAATTTGTTGATCTCCAGCAGGAAGACTGGGAGTGCAGTGGTGGAATTTGCCACGGTGAAGGCAGCTGTGAGTGTGCAGAGCCCCTGCTGGGTGTGCTGGGGGTGGCACAGGACAGGTGACAGCCAGGACACTGCCCTGTCATTAAGGCAGTGGAGAAGGGTAATGAGAGTCAAAAGGCAGGAGGGTGTGGCACAGCTGGAGGCACAAACCCAGAGATCAGGCACATAAACAGGTTGTGCATGGAACAGGCTGAGGGAAGAGGCACTGCCTTAGAAATCAGGCACTGAGCTCTTACTCAGCTCTCTCTGGAGGTGAAATGCCTTGGAGTTGGACTTATGTGCTTTGGAGGTGATACCAGGCATTTGCAGTGAAAAACAACCCAAAATGTCTTGACTCACTGCGAGTTATAATAACTCATGTGGCTGTGGGAGCAGAAGTCATCAGTTACCCTAAATTTTAGTAGTTCCATCAGCTTGGGCTGTATGAGAGTTTCCTTGTTAGCTTTTCTTTCACTCATATCTAAATGATAAAACCCCCCAGAATTGTGTGTGACCTGTATGTCAAAATTGCTGGCAGGGGTATGGACCATGAGGTGCTTCTCATGTAGGGCAGCTGTGAAATCTGGAATGGTTTGGGTTGGAAAGAGCCTTAAAATCATACAGAGTGGAATCATAGAATGGTTTGGATTTGAAGGGACCTTAAAAGACCTCCATTTCAAGCCCCCAGACATGGGCAGGGACACCATCCAGTAGCCCAGGTTGCTCCAAGCCCCATCCAGCCTGGCCTTGGACACTTGCAGGGTTAGGTCTTGTTTGTGCCCTACTTGGCCTTGAGGCCATTCTGAGATGGGAGCATGATTCTTATGGACTCGTGAGGGTCTGAAATTCAGGTGATGATGGAAGGGTGTTTTCCCTGCCAGGAGATGGCTGTGAAGAATGAGGTTGGCCTGCTAAATAACCCCCTGAAGATTTCCTGGCTGGAGGGCCAGCCCCAGAGCCGCCCCAGCACCGTCCTCCCTGACAGCACCAGCCAGCCCAGGAGCTCACAGGTAAGGAGAGGGAAATCTGGTGCTGTAACAACCCAAATCTCAGAGTGCTGTCAGGTGGAAGCTCTTGGGGCCAGGCCTGGCTTTCCCAGCAGCCCTTTCTGTGCTGGATCAGTGGCTTTCTAAAGGACCTCCTGCCTGGGCAGCAGCACACTGGGAGCTGTTTGGGTCTTCACACATTCCCTTTCCCTCAAGTGAAGAACAAGGCTGTTCCCTGCTCAGCCCAAAGCCTCCAGTGCCATTCTGATGGGATTTTTTAATATATCTTGACTGTTGGAATCCTCTGAGTGACAGCTGCTGAAAGGTTCCTTTGGAGAGCCATGGTTGCTCACTGCATTCCCAGGAGGAGGAAGTTTTAGTGCTGGAAGCAAACCTCTATTCTTAGAGGTCTGCAGGAGGGAGGAGACAGCAATATCAAGCTAAATACCCTTTTGTGTGTTCACTCCCTAAATATTTTAAGCTTGTGAGATTGTTCAGTGCATTCATTCTCTTGATGCTTTATTAGGTATTTTATTGCTATTACTTGTAATTATGCATCAAAACCCCTGATTGTTATCCTGTCCATGCAGGACCAGGGAGAGTCCTGCAGCCACAGGAGATTCACCAGAGTGTTAGGAAGGGAACTGGGGCAAAAAGCAGAATCCAAAGCATGTTATTTGAGAATTTCTCACTAGCAGAGAGTGAGAACTGGCTCGTTCCTCAAAGGGGTTGCTGGTGCAGTTGGAGCTTGGCAGTGGATTCCAGCCTCCGTGGGTTCAGATCCCTGAGTTTGTCTTGGCCTGTCTCCATGCCCAGAGCTTGTTAGTGTGGAAGTGCAGCGTCTGCCTGCGGTGCAGGATTAGTGTGGTGGGGCAGCAGGGAGAGCAGGAAAGCAGCACACAGTGCTGGTGACTCACCTGTGCCCAGCACAGCCTCCTCAATCCCACCTGGCTCTGGGAATGCTGAGGAGCTGCTGCCAGGGACCTGCATCCTGCCCAGGAGCTGCACAGCTGATGCTTTGCTGTCCTTTCTGCTGCTTTTAGCTGTAAGGAGCTGCACTTTCTGGGATTGAACTGCAGCCTGGCATCTCCAAGCTGCTCTCTTTCCTGTTGTCCCTTGTTCCCACTCCAGACCCTCCCCAAATCCTCCTGCTGCATCCACTAGGATGCTTCTAAAACCTGCAACGTGTTTACAGTTCCTCTTGGCTGCTCTGCTTCCAGCTGACTTAGCTCGTGCCCTCCAGTTCAAGAGTGTGCAGAGTGAGCTCCCAGATCCCTGTTCCCTCTGCCTCTTCCCTTCACACCCAGCTGACTTCCCAGCCACCAGGCTCCACGTTCTTGCTTCCAGGCTGCACTTACCTCATTCTGATTTAAGCTGCCCTTGCTTCCTCTTCGCTTCCCCCCCTGTGTTTTTGTCTGAATCCGCCCCCGTTTTGTTCCCACTCTGTGCAAAAGCAGCTCCTCTGCTGCTCTGCTTCAGGAAACAGCCCGAGCCTGCAGCGTTCTCATGGCAACATGCTCACTACTCATCCTCTGCTCCCTGTCTGGGACAGGCAGCCAGTACTCCCTGCCTGGGAGAGCCAGCCAGGACCTGAGTGCCAAAATCCACAGGTAAAGGACAGCCAGACCCCAGCCAGGGGGTTTGGGAGCAGTTCCCAGGTGGAAGCTGCTCATCTTCCAGAGCCTTGTTGTCTCCTACAGTAATAGGTGCAGTTGACCAGCAGTTCCTGGAGAGCTGCTGCAGCCAAGCAGGCTCCAGTTCCCCTTGGAATTCAAAAGCTGTGGCTTGGACAGTATCACTCCAGGCTATTGAGAGCAGTAGCTGTGTGATGGTTCAAAGCACACAGTGGCTGCAGAGAGCTTGTTTTGCCATTCCAACAGCATGCAGTGCTCAGTTTTGGGAAGACTTTCCCTGCTCCTGCAGTGGAATCTCCCTGACAGGGCTCCTTATACATTCAGCCCTGAGAAAAGCCTCCTGTCTGGAGTTCTTGTACCTGTTCTAAGCTCCTTCAGAGGGTTTGTTTCCTATTATTTAACTTTGGGAGGTGAATCTCGCAGGGTAAGAGGCAGCTGTGCCTTCCCTGGAGTGTCCCTGCACTTTGCTGTGGCCACTTCCAAAGCTCCTGGTGATCTGGGGGCATGGAGGTTTTATTATTGTTGTTTTTTAAAAGAGCCCTAATAGTCAAAAAGGTAAGAACTGGTAGTTTCTTTTAGCAGTTTGTCCTGGTGCTGCCCAAAATGTTCTCAGCCTGGCAGAGCCTTTCCCACTGTCCAGCTCAGGGTGGGCAGCTGTTCCTGTCTTGCCCTGAGCTGTGTGAGCTCTCCTCAGATGAAAATCCAGTTCCAGCAGCTCTGTCCTTCCCTCAGAGCCACACAAGTGTCCCTCCCCCACCATAAAACCCTGCAGTGCCAGGGAGAATGGACCTGGGCCACTCCAGATACCCTGTGCTCCTGGTGCCTGGGATTTCTGTGGCTTGTTCTCAATAAAATGAGGCAACCAGACACTTCCAGTCACAGATACATTTATTCTTCTATGTCTGTACAGCTGGGAGCTCAGTGCATGCGTGAGGCAGCAGTGTCAGAGACCTCTCTTCTCCTGCCAGGAGGATAAATCCACTGCTGGTGCTGTAGCAGGAGCCTACTTGGATGCTTACCTGTTTCCAGGCTGGGAGTGCCACCTGCACTGGAGTTAAGGGAAAAGAAACCCACAAGGAGGAAGAGAAAAAACGGAGGAACAGCTTTGAGCTTTCACATCCAAACATGGTGGGAGGAGAGGCCCCAGTTCCCGTCTCTCAGCCCTCAAAGCTTTGGCTTCGGGGTGCAGTGCTGCTGCCTCCTTGCAGGCTGCCTGCTGTTCCACAAGCAATCCATGACAAATCCCTGCCCCACAGTGTCACATCCCCAAAATAAGTCTTTCCCAAAAAATGCCAGTCTTCCCTGAGGATGGGACGCGCAGTCCGGAGTGGGAGATTCCCAGGGTGGAGAGCGGAAAGTTGCCCACGGGACAGCAGACAGTGCTCTCACCTGAGCACAGGGCTGTGAGCTCTGCTCCAGAGCATTCCTTGGCAAGGACAGGGATGGTCTGTGGTGGGCAAGGCGAGGACAACAAAACAGGCCACACACAACAGGCGTGCTCCAGTATCCTTCCTCCTGCTGGAATCGGAGGAGCTGGCAGCAGCAGTGAGTAACTGGGATGTGATGGACAACGAGTACCTTCAAATGGCGTAATCCCTCGGGTTCTGTTTCCTGAGGGTCTGCAGCACATCCTCGAGGAGCGATAGCCCCAAATCCACTTTGAAGGACAGGAAGGGGTCAGCCAGGTCGGGAAGAGTGGTGCTGTTTGGGAGACCTGCCTCTGATGTGCCGAGGTCTGTAGCTTGGTCCTTATGCGTCGGAGTGGCTTTGTGGTACGGAGCAGCATCAGAAAAGGAGAGGTCAGAGTGGGAATCTGTGTGGTCGATGATGTTGGGGCAGCTGGAACTGTCCAGGTACAGCCGGGGAGGCTTGGGAGGGGCTTGTGCCTTGGCCAGGTTCTGCTCGCTCTGACAGGACAGGTACTCGGACTTGTCCTTCAGATCCCTCAAGCATTCCCTCTTCTGGCCGTCCTTGTCCAGAGTGTGGCTGTTCTGGTTCAGGATGATGACTTGGTTGCCCAGCTTTTTGTGCCTCCTGAGGGAGAAGCGTCGGAAGAAGGTGGTGGACTTGATGGACCCCCTGCGCCAAGTATCCATGGTGAGGAAAGGCAGCGAGGAGCAGGAATGCTGACTCCTCACAGGCGGGAGCCCAGGGATCAGCAGAGAGCCACGCAACAGGATCAACCTCTTCCTGCCCCGTTCCCGGAGCTGCAAGGAACACAGAGAGGCTGGTAGTGCAGGAAATGCAAACTCCACGCCGTGGCAAGGAGCACTTGGCTTGTCTTGGATCTGAAGGAGTCTCCCCCTGGAGTGGAGAGGAGCGGCGGCGTGTGAGCGAGCTCGTTAAACGTGTGCTGCGGCTCCGGGCTGGTGGGGAACAGCAGAGGCACAGTCACCATGAGAACAGATCTAATCTGGCATCTAGAACAGAAGGGCACTCGGGTGCCATGGTAACCAGGCACCTTGTGCGGAGGGGCACCGCCGGAAAAGCGCCGTGGGTGGCTGGGAACGAGACGGTGACTCAGTCCCAGCGAAGGAACCCAGGGAGTACGGGAGAAGGGGGATGTAGAAAGCGACAGTGCGGGAGACAACGCTGGGAGAACGGAGTGCAGGAGTGACTTACACCTTGTGTTGGAGCAGCCCGGAGTCCAGGAGCGGAGAGGAGAAGCTGCTGGAGCACTCGGAGAGCAGGATGAAGAAGCAAGTCCAGGAATTCAGCCAGGAGTCCAGGAATTCAGCCAGGAGTCCAGGAATTCAGCCAGGTTGGACCCAGAATGCCAAAACTCTGCAGCGCTGCCGCTGCCGTCCCTTCATGTGCCACCCGTCGCTGCTTCCCGGGCTGCGGCTCCCTGCGTGGATGTGTTTGTTTTGAGCCAAGCCCTTGCTGAGTCAGCCACGTCAGAAACCGGGTTTCACTCCATTGGTAATTGCCAGGATTGCAGGAAGTAGGTGTGTGGAGTGGCGGAGCCTCAGCCCACGCTCAGGCAGCCGGGAGCACGTGCTGGGAGCCCACCTGGATCAGGCTGTTCTTCCTCCTGCCACTCCGAGGGCTCCTCGTGTCAGCAGAGCTCCCAAACCAGGCTGCAAATAATCTCCTGGCTCTTTTAAATTTCAGTCCCAGGGTGAGGTGGGGCTTCAGGTTTGTGTGGGTGATTCATCTGCATGAGTGTCAGGCAGGCTCTTCCATCCAGCCCCACAAATTCCTGGGGTTGGTGGATGGGACTTGGAAGGATCCCGGCTGAGGGCTGATAGCATCGGTGCTTTCTCAGACACTGCTGCTGCCAGTACCCAAAGGTCATTTTGTTCAGGTGTCTCCTAAGACACCAATTAGACTCTTAATTTCCCTCTTGATGTTCCTTATCTGTTGTGGGCTTTCATTGTGTCCTCACAGCCGGAGGAACCACTTTGCTGGCACAGGATAAGGAATTGCACTTGCCCATGTTTCCATGCAGAGACTTATTTAGGCATTCTATTGTATTCTATTCTATATCCCTTCTGCTTCCTAAGAAATCCTTCAATATCTGGAGAAGCTGTGGCAGCCCCATCCCTGGAATTGTCCAAAACCAGGCTGGAGCAGCCTGGGCTGGTGGAAAGTGTCCCTGCCCATAGCACGAGGTTGGAACCAAATGATGTTTGAGATCCCTTCCCACCCAAACCATTCTGGGATTCCGGGATTCTCTGTGATCACCACTTAACCCACTTCCTAGAAAAGGGAATACGAAAGGGTTTTTTCCATTCACCTTCTGTCAAGAAACTCTTATTTCCACCTGAACTGTCAAGGAATGAGCTGGATGTTTCCAAGCCTTGCAGTGCTTTCATACATCCAAAATAGCACGGCCACCTACTAGTGTGGAATGGCTTTGGAAGCAGCGCCAAAGCACCGGAGCAGCTGTCATCTGCTGCCCACGTTCATTAGGCAGAGTCTGCAATCAACTGCCTTGACGTGACAGTTGCTGCCACACGCAGCAGGGAGGCTCTGGGAGCTTTGGAAAACTGTTCCATTCCTGTGTCAGGTTTGGGAACATCCCTGGTGGTTTTCTTTCTGCAGCTGCTTAGAATCGTGGAGTTGTTTGTGGTGGAAAAGACCTCCAAGGTCATTGATTGCAGCTGTTAGAATCGTGGAATGGTTTGGGTGGGAAGGGACCTTAAAGTCTATCCCAGGGCAGGGACACCTTCCACTATCCCAGGTTGTTCCAAGTCCTGTCCAACCTGGCTTGGAACACTTCCAGGGATCCAGGGGCAGCCCCAGCTTCCCTGGGCAACGTGTGCCAAGGCCTCAGCACCATCAGACAGTTGGAAGTTAGTCACTTGCATGAGTCATCCACAAAGGTTTGATTTTTATGGCATTAGCCTTTGTAACAGGTGAAGTGTGTGCTGGACTTCGGGCACCAACGTTGTAGGTGCAGGGTGATCTTGTCATTCAAAATAAAGCCCCGTCCAGCCTCGTGGAATGCTGGCTCCATGTCTGTCCAGCTTTCCTCACCAGCCACACTCATTGCCAGTTATTTTTAATAATCATTTTAATAACAATTCCTGCTTGTTTGCTGTAGCCAGGCAGCTTTCACCCCCCTCACCCAATTTCTGTGGGATCAAACCATTTTCTGCCCAGAACGCTGGTGTTGTGAGGGGGATTTGGGCAAGTCTGGGAGTCTGTGCTGTCCCTGACAGGCTGTGTGTGTTTCCTGCTCCTGCCAGGCGTCGGTGGTGTCGGAGCGGGACTACGAGAGCCTGGTGATGATGAGGATGCGCCAGGCGGCCGAGAGGCAGCAGCTCATCGAGCAGCTCCAGAGGGAAGACCAGGAGGAAAAGTCCCACACTTAGCATGAGAGTATGGATTCTTCCCACCCCTCCGTCCCCTCAGAGCTGTTTCTTTATTTAAGCCAATAAACCTCCTTTTTTCTAAAGGTATTGTGGGAATAGAAACTCCCAGGGACTGCGGCCCTTATCCCTGTCCAGGTTTGGGGAAGGAATGGCTGCCTGAGGTTCACAGAGTGCAGGTGTTACCCTGTCAGTGTGTGTGCCCAGAGCAGCTGCCCCATCCCATGGGACAAGGGGTGAGAGGTGCCATCAGAACACCAAACCTTGGAGCTTTTAATTCCTGAAAGCTCGTTCGGGAGCCGTGCATCTAGAAGGATTTGGCAACAGCTTTAAACAACCCACAGGAGGACATTGGTCTCTTTGGAGCAATGTTTTATTGGTGTTACCCCCACAGCAGAATCCATGCACAGTCCCAAACATTTCAGCAGTGTTGGGATCAGAGCCTGCACCTGCAATAGTCACACAACAACACTTCCTGTGTTATTTTGGGAATCCCATATTAGGCTTAGATGTCAGTCTGGGATCTGGAAGTTTGGTGGTGCTGCTGAGATGGAAGCAGGCCTTGCTGCCAAGGGAAGGGATTCTCAGAGCACTGAGAGTAGGCTTAGTGGTTCCCTCTGGGATTTCAGGGATGAGATGGGATGGTGTCCATGCTTGCTGTCCCCCCCTGACCCCCTGGCCTAGGAGAAGGCATGGAGTTCTCTGGGCAGCCTGAGGAGGAGGCAAACAGGGCTGATACTGAGCTTCCTCCAGGGCATGCTGAATACATGATTAAAATGTGAAAAAGCTGGAATTTGCCAGACTGCCATCCCGCCGAAGGCAGAGCTGGAGCCATCTGTTCCCTCTGCCAAATTCTGGGCATACCTTCCTCCCCCTGCTCTTGGGAAACGGAACAGGGATGGCAAAATTCCACTGGGTCCAGCTCTGCCTCTGCGCCATTCCTCCCCCTGCCTGAGTGCCTGGAGTCTGGGACAGGAAGGAATTAAGGGGGGAAAGTTTGCTGCCAGTCCTATAAGATGATCTCCAGCAGGATGTTGTCCGGGTGGAGCGCAGGATTCTCCCTGGCTATTCCCTGTGGAGGCACCAGACCAGGGTCTGGCCCACGCCGGTCATGCTGACCACGCGGTAGCCCAGGCTCTCCAGCTTGTCCAGGACCAGGCGCGGGGCGTCGTTCACGTAGTACTCACAGCTGCACCCAGGAAAGATGGGAACAAGGTGAGCTGGGGAGGAAGAGGTGGGAATTCCTTGGTGTAAGTGAGCCTGCCTCGCTCCTGATCCCTCTAAGACCAGCAGCCACACCTGGCTCGGGTGTGTGTGACACAGGGCCTTGGTTAACCCCGGGGGAAGGCACTGCCCGAGGTGCCAAACCGCAGGAATCCTGTCCAGGAGGGAAGGATCAGGTTGAATGGGAATGTGGCTCAGGGGCTGGTGTCTAGAGCCACATGCTGCTCGGTAACTGGGCTGGCACTGCAGCAGAGGGTAAACACAGTGAGCACTGGGAATTCCTGGAGGAGGAGAGGAATGATTCAGGTGTTTCTAAGGAATGAAATCCCAGTGTTCTACCCATGTCAGAGTCTGTGAGATGGATGTGTTTGAGGGACTGTTAGAATTTGGGGATTGGAACAAAGTGCTGCTTTCAACCAGGTGGGAAACCTTTGGAAAGCCAGTAGTCATCCATCCTGCATGGAGGTGCCAGGTGAGGTGGAGCCCAGGCTCCTCTGCTCCAGCAGTGCCTGGGAGCTGACACTGGGATCCTTGTCCAGCTCTGATTCCCCGCTGGTTTGTGCTGGCTCTAGGCTTGCAGCACATTCCCACATTCCGACCCCTCAATCCCAGAAGGTCCAGGGCTGTGACACTGCTCCCCAGTGAAGGGACCAGGCACAGACTGGGCTGAATTGGCTGGGGACAGCTGAGCTGAGCTGAGCTGGCCAGTGGGACCTTTGGATGTGCCAGCCTCTCCTCTGACATGACTTCTGGGATAAGGCTTAGAGCAGCTCAGCTGTAGCTGACTCACAGTGCTGGATAAGAGCAGATAATGATGGGCTGCAGGATCACTGGGGATCCTGTTTGGGCACCTGAACAAAGCTTCTCCTGCTTTTCCTACTAATAACGATAAAAAAAGATCCAAAAGCCTTTCCAAAGCTTCTCCTGCTTGGATTTCAGACCCGTGCTGGAGCTGGGAGTGCTTTAAAGCACGAAATAACCTGAGATGTGAGAGATTTTCCAGTTTCTCAAGACAGACTGTACTTGGCTGTAATTATAGATGTGGTGTAAAGATAATGTGCATTATTATAAGTGTCTTTGAAGTCTGTTCTTCCTCCAGGAGGGTTGCCACATACCCTTCAGATTTGCAGTGGGAGCTGGTAAATATTATTCCCACTATTCAGAGGAAGTAGCAGAGGCAGGGATTTGTAGAAACCTAAAAAACTGAGTAGCTGAGCTAAATGCAGGAGGCAAGAGCTCCCAAGGCTTTATCCCAGCTGTGTGTTGAGGGAAATGAAGATTGCACACTCTGGGTATCAGATCTGCTGCCATCTCCGTGTGCATCCAGTCGGGATGGAGGGGCTGGGATACCTGCAAAGCCTTTTCTTCCAGGTAAACCCACCCCACCCCTTGCCCCACCTGGCTGCCCCAAGGGCTCTGACCCCGAGTGAGAGGGCAGGGACCACATCCCTGCTCCCCACACCTTCTGGGACTTAATGAGGGGCCGTGTGTCTGTGCAGAGCTGTGGAACAGGATCCGTGCGCTCCCTCATTACAGGGATTTCAGCTTCACCTACATCCCAGTTTCCCAGCAGGTCTGTGCAGCTTGGGCTTTTCCTTTCCTAGCTCCCTACAAGGTCATGGCTAAATTTCTGAGGCCCAAGGCGCTGCAGGAAGGGGGTTTGCAGCATCCATAGCCAGGCTCTGCTCATGAAGGAACTGGGGATGGAAAATCCTGCTCGGCCACAGTGCAGATCCCGGAGCTCTGGTTGGGATTCTGGAGGAGGCGGCTGGGCTGGCACGTGGCTGTGCTCCTGGGGGTGCCAGCAGCCACATTCCAGCCAGGGGACTTTCCCCAGTGCTCAGGCAGGCACGGGGAGGACGTGCTGTGCCGCAGGGATGTGCCGCAGGGACACAGCGGAGTTCCCAGCTGTGACACAGGCCATGCCAAGGAGCAGGTGGGGCAAGAGGAGCTCAAAACGCTCCGGGCCACAGGGAGAGGAGAAAGGTGGCGAATCCAGCAGGGAGATCCCATAAGGAGCTCACATCCCTTCCCCAAAACAGGCAGAATGTGGTGCTTCTGTTCCTTATAGTGCTGCGGCTCCCCCAGCTGCTGGGACAGGCACCACAGAGGTTTTTATCTGTCTTTGCCTTCTTTTTCCTCCTGAATCACAGGGATCCTTGCCCAAATCTCTCAGGATCCAGGTCCTTCTTGGAGCCTGTTGTGTTTCTCTGTCTCCCATCCCGTTGCGTAACTCCGGGCTCCGCACGGCGGGTGGCAGCACGACTCTGGCACTGCTGCCAATCTCTGCCCCACCCACGGGCTTGGGAATAGCAGCACGGAGAGGGATCAGCCCGGCAAACCCCCCAGCAAAGCAGCTGCCATGGGGCGGCCCTCTCTGCTTATATTTTATCTCCTTACTATTGACATTTCCCAGCCCACTGAGATTTTGAACACTGCAGCAGCCGAGGATCCAGCCCTTGGTGTTGGCCAGGCTGGTGCTGAGTAGGAGGGTTTTCCCAGCTCCATGGATGGAAGCTTGGGAACATTTGGGATGGGATGCACCTTCTGTTTTAATGCCTTCTCCTCCTACTCCACACCACAGCACATGGAACACAGCAGGAATCGAGCTGCTCCTCTCTGTCAAGTTCTTTTGCATTTGGGGGTTTGTTTTGCTTTTTGTTGTTTTGGGTTTTTTTTCCCACTCCAGGGAAAACCAGGAAGTGGGATATCAAGTGAGGAAAAAAAAGTGGGCCAAACCATGAGGAAGATGCTGGTCACATCTCTGAGTGGCACTTGGCCAAAGGCTGGGGTCAAACTCAGCACGGTCAGAGGCGGGGACATGGAGAAGTGTCAAATATCCACAGCTTGGGAGGGGTTGGAGTCAGGGGTGACACAATGGGAAGCAGCTCCAGCCCCAGGGCTCAGCTGCCCATGGAAAAGATTTGCGAGCTGTTGGGAAGGGCTGGCTCAGGTGAAGCCTTGAGCTGCACTGGAGAATGGGATGGGATGGACAGACAGACTGCAGCTGGGAGGGACAGAACTGGGTGAGCATTCTGGTGTCTCAGCACCAAGAAAGGCACAGGCAGAGCAAGGCAGGGATGGCACCAAGAGAAGGAAAGGGGGGTCAGGTGCTAAAACAAGGGTCAGAGCAAAGGAAAGAACCAAGTGAAATATCAGGCAGCATTTCCTCATTAACAGGACACATGGGAGTCCTGGGATTAACTGTACAGCTGGAAGGTGCTGTGGGGAATTCCAGCAGTGAAAATGTTCTGCATTTCTTGGGGAAATAAGGAGAGGAGGACTTACAAGTTGTTCCCCAGCGTGCTCCTCTTTGTGGCCCCCAGGATGCTCATCAGGTGGGGATCCGAGTGCTCGTCGCCCACCATGGTGGGCCCAGCCTCCTGTGGGACAGGCACAGAGTGGTGAGGGACATGTGGTGACACGGCCACTCCCAGCAGGGGCCCTCAGTGCCAGCCACTGCAGCTGCTCACCCGGGAAGGTTCCAGCCTCAGCTCAATGCCATGTTCCACACTGGAAATGTTTGTTTTGCCCCTTTGGCAAAGAGCAGAGCTTCCAAAGTCTCTGGAGGGCAGACTGAGCCCTGCTGCTCCAGGCTGTTCCCTCCAGTGCCATAATCCATGTGTCCCTTCCTGTACCTCATCCATAATCACTCAATCAACTTGCACGATCCCAGCAGATGCTTTGGTGCTGCAGCATCCCCACAAATCCCCATTCCCAACCCACTGCTGCTTCCTCTGGGTCACCTCCAGTGGCAGCAGCAGCAGTGTCCACCACAACTCCCTCCCTTTGCTCATTTGCTGTTTTCACTGCCCCTGCTTCCTGCCCCAAACCACAGCAGCAGATCCAGGCTTGTGGATGTCAGGAAAAGGGAAACCCCAGATAAACACACAGCTCTGGGCTCCCGGAGAGTCCTGCAGGATGTGGCTGCTGCCAGTGCCGGGGAGTAATGTTTGCTTTGTGGCTTTATTTGACAGGGACAGCCAGCAATCCCACCGGTGCTCCTGGACACTGATCCCAGCCAGAGATCCCAGCCGTGCCCACCCCCTTGGCCGCGTTTTCCACCCTGGGATGGCTTTTTGGGGACGAGGGAAAACCATCTGCAAGGACAAGAGGGGCCGTCCCTTTGGCGTTCGTGGGATCCCACTGCAAGTTTCCCAAGTGAGTCGCTATTTGGGACACGAGGGTTTGGGGCAGCAGAGCCGCGGTGGGGACACCGGGGGCTCTCACGGGGCTGGGTCCCCCAAACCCGCATCACCCCGAACCCCCCAGCAGCAGCAGGGCCAGCCCACGCCGGGATCGCTCCGGTGGCACCGCGGGCTGAGCCCTGGTCGGTCCCTGCCCACCCCCCCCGGAATTCCCCACCGCCGGGGGTGCCCCGGCACTCACCAGGCGGATTTGGGTGCTGATGAGCAGGTACGGCATCTCCGCTCCGCCGCTGCCGCCGCCGCTCCCGGGGCACCTGCCCGGGGCCGCCCCCGGTCCCGCCCCCGGGCGGCGGGGGGAAAGCTCCCGGAGGGCTCGGGGGGCTCCGATGGATCCCTCGGGATCTCGGCACTGCCCTCCCAACACGGGGTGGGCAGGAGGTGACGGGCTGGAAGGTGATGGAGCAGGAGGGGACAGAAGGTGAGGAGCAGGGAGGGGATGGAGCAGGAGAGGATGGACTGGGAGACAGAGGACGGGAGAGGATGGACTGGGAGACAGGATGGGAGAGGATGGAGCAGGAGATGATGGACTGGGAGAGAGAGGACAGGAAATGATGAGAAGGGAGAGGATGGAGCAGGAGAGGAGATGCAGGACGTGGAGGACAGGGAGATGTAGGACGGGAGATGACGAGCAGTGAGGCAGTGAACTGGGAGATGATGGACAGGGAGATGGTGGATAAGGGAGACGAAGAAAACGGAAATTAATAGCAGGGAGATAAAGGTCCAGGAAATAACAGCAGGGAGTGAGGACTGGGAGATGGTGGAGCAGGAGCCAGGCAGGTGGGCCCTGCGGAGCATTCCCACTCCCACCCCACAGTCTGACCAAACATTCCCCTGAAGCAGGATTGTTCAGCATTACCAACATTTTTTTGGAAAATAATCTCTTTTTATACTGTTATTATCTGAGAACATGGGGGGTTTAAATTCCTTCATAATTGGAGAAGTCCCATTTCCTGAGACCAGGAGGCAGAGGCGCCGCATATCCACTATTATTGATGTGTTGTTAATTATTAATTGTTGTTGTTGTTATAATTATTATTGTTGTTGCTGTTAATTGTTGTTATTGACATTGTCACTGACTTGTTGGTGCTTTGGTGACACACAAGAAACCCCAGAGGCTGATGGTCTCTCCCCAAAGCACGTCCCACAAATCCCAGTGTGTCCATTCGGAGTTCCCTGTGGGATACCTCCCCCCAGGGTTAAACATCAGCTTGTTTTGATCATTCCCATCCCCAGCAGAGCCTCTTCCCCAAGTCCTGGAACAGCTGGAATGTTTGCTCACTGCTCTCCTGTCCCAGTGCAAACCTGTTGCCCAATGAACCAAGGGCACATTTCACCCTGCTGGGTTGGATTTTGACAGAATTCCCAAAATCCATGACCCCTCTGGACCTCTGCTGGGCACGTGTGCTCTGTGGTTACGCAGGGAATTATATGGGTATGAAACCCAGACCTTTCCAGAAATTAAAGGAAAACCAGCCAGGGTTCTGGCAGCCTGCCTAGCTCTGCCTCTGACTCTTATGTGGCTCTTTCCTGGGCAAAAAAAGATAGGAAGGAAAAAAGAGGGAAATGAGAGCAGAGCTATACATAACACTTTAATATTGAATTTCTGGAGGAGATACCAAAACCTGGGAGGCAGCCAGATCTCATCCATCATCCCAAGGCACATTATCACCCTGTGGCTCCGAGCTGGCTGCTCCCAGCTCTCCCTGCACTGGGCTGGCTCGGAATTGCTCCCAATAATTCAGGTAAAGGGAAGCAGAAGGTTCTTTGGCTCTGCCCAAACCCCCAGGAGCAGGGAGCACACACGGAGGGTTTTCCCTCTCCTGACTGGCACCTTTCCCTAAGGAATCCTTCCAGAAAAAGCAATTTCTAGTTTCAATAATTCTGGGATAAAGAAGCTCTTCCTGGGGTATCCCACCACGTTTCCCGCAGAAGGGAGGATTCCAGCCCCAAATGCCTGGCATGATTGCTTGGCCATTCCTGTCTCCTTGGCCTGTTCCACCTCAAATCCATTTACCTCACCCCAAAACCCGCCGGCTCTGTGCCCACAGCCCCACAGCCAGCTCTGCCCAGCTCCCCCACTACAACAGCCCTGTCCCCGTGTCCCGGTGTCCCTGTGTCCCGGTGTCCCTGTGTCCCGGTGTCCCCGTCTCGCTGTCCCCATCCCCGTCCCGCTGTCCCTATCCCTGTCCTGGTGTCCCTGTGTTCCTGTCCCGCTGTCCCTGTGTCCCGCTGTCCCTGTCCCGCTGTCCCTGTCCCGGTGTCCCTGTGTCCCGGTGTCCCTGTCCCGGTGTCCCGCTGTCCCTGTCCCTGTGTCCCGCTCCCTGTGTCCCGGTGTCCCTGTCCCGGTGTCCCTGTCCCTGTGTCCCGCTGTCCCTGTCCCTGTGTCCCTGTGTCCCGGTCCCTGTGTCCCGGTCCCTGTGTCCCGGTGTCCCTGTCCCGGTGTCCCTGTCCCTGTGTCCCGCTGTCCCTGTCCCACTGTCCCGGTCCCTGTGTCCCGCTGTCCCTGTCCCGGTGTCCCTGTCCCTGTGTCCCGCTGTCCCTGTCCCTGTGTCCCTGTGTCCCGGTCCCTGTGTCCCGGTCCCTGTGTCCCGGTGTCCCTGTCCCTGTGTCCCGCTGTCCCTGTCCCGGTGTCCCTGTCCCTGTGTCCCGCTGTCCCTGTCCCTGTGTCCCTGTGTCCCGGTCCCTGTGTCCCGGTCCCTGTGTCCCGGTGTCCCTGTCCCTGTGTCCCGCTGTCCCTGTCCCGCTGTCCCTGTCCCGCTGTCCCTGTCCCGCTGTCCCTGTCCCGGTGTCCCTGTCCCGCTGTCCCTGTCCCGCTGTCCCTGTGCCGGTGTCCCTGTGCCGGTGTCCCGGTGTCCCTGTCCCGCTGTCCCTGTCCCGGTGTCCCTGTCCCTGTGTCCCGGTGTCCCTGTCCCGCTGTCCCTGTGTCCCGCTGTCCCGGTGTCCCCCTGTCCCCGTGTCCCTGTCCCCGTGTCCCGGTGTCCCCGTGTCCCGGTGTCCCCGTGTCCCGGTGTCCCCGTGTCCCGGTGTCCCTGTCCCGCTGTCCCTGTCCCGCTGTCCCCACGCGCGCGCGCCGCTGTGGGCGTGGCCTCGCCGCCCCGCGCGCCCGTGACGTCACGCGCCCCAGACCGCCCCCCCCTCCCCACCCCGCTGTCGCCTCTCCGTGACGCCATCGCGCCGCGCCGCGGGCGGTGCCGAGCGGCCATGGTGGTGCCGGTGGCGGAGCCGGCCCGGGCCGGGCCCCGGCTGGGCATGGCGCTGGGGCTGGCGGCGGGCGCCGGCCTCTGCCTCGGCGTCATCTGGGTCATGCGCCGCCGCTCCAAGGAGGCGGCGGGGCCGCCGTGCCGCGGTACGAGCCGGGTCGGGATGCGGGGGAATGGGGCTGGAATGGAGGGAATGGGGCTGGAATGGGCAAGTGGGGTAGGGAGGCAGGAGCTGGAGTGGAGGAAATGGAATGGGGTTGGAATAGGAAGAGTGGAAAACGCACTTGGAGTTGGAAGAATGGTGTTGAAACGGGGGGAGTGGGGTTGTAATGTGGGAAATGGGGATGGAAAAGGAAGAATGGGGCTGGAGTGGGGGAGAACAGGGACTGAATGCGGGGAATGGGATGGGATGGGGCTGGAATAGGGGGGAATGGGGCCGGGATAAGGGGAATGAGGTTTGGGGGGTTGGGCTTTTAGGAGTGCTGGTTCGGAACCCTGAACTTCCTGAGTTTCATCTGTGTCTGTGCCAAACTTCGGCAACAGAAAGTGAAACCCTGTTTTTACAGTGATCACAGGATAATGGGAGCCTGGAATGGTTTGGGTTGGAAGGGACATTAAAGCCCATCCAGTGCCACCCCTGCCCTGGGCAGGGACACCTTGCACTGTCCCGGGCTGCTCCAGGCCCCATCCAGCCTGGCCTTGGACACTGCCAGGGATCCAGGGGCAGCCACACTTCTCTGGGCACCTGTGCCAGGGCCTCAGCACTCACAGGGAAAAATTCCTTCTAGTATCCCATCTGAATCTCCTGTTTTTCAGTTTGGAGTTGCTCCAGGCCCTTGCAAAGAGCCTTTTCCATGTTTCCTTCAGGCTGGGTCAGTGCAGAGCCTTTGCTTTTCCAGGCTGAGCAGTCCCATCCCTCCCAGCCTCTCCCTGCCAGCAGAGCTGCTGCTCCCCCGTGTCCCCTGGGTGTCCCCATCAGCAGCCAGCCCGTCCCCTGCCAGCAGAGCCGTGCTCCCCCCGGGGTGCTGTCCCTCGGGGCCCTGACTGTGCCGTGCTGTGCCGCAGGCCAGGCCGTGCCCGTGCCGGTGCCCCGGGCGCTGCTCCCGGCGGGAGACGCCGAGGGAGCCGTGCCCAGCCCCCTGCTGAGGCAGGACGAGCAGCTGGAGCTGCTGGAGCGCCTGGACTTCGTGGTGAGGAACGTGGCCGAGCTGCGGAGGGAGGTGGAGGAGCTGAGGAGCAGCCTGCAGGACCTGGCCGCGGGCATCGTGGGGGAGATCAGGTACTGCCCCTCTCGCCCGGGAAACAGCCCCGGGAATTGGGAGACACCTTGGAGCCCTGCCACCCACGGCAGGGACACTGCCACCCACGGCAGGGACACTGCCACCCACGGCAGGGACACTGCCACCCACGGCAGGGACACTGCCACCGGCCCAGGCTGGCCTGGAGCGCTCCCAAGGGATGGGGCAGGCACGGCTTCTCTGGGAAACCATCCCAGCCCTCGCAGGGAAAGATCCTGTCCCTGCAGCCAAGCTAAATTTCCAGTCTGAGCCCGTGCTGTCACCCCAGTTCCTGTTGCAGGGGCTGGATATCACGTCTGTGGATTCTGTGGGGGCTGGCACGGGCTGTCCTTGGAGGGGGGTTTGCTTTACCTGCAGATACATTATATTAGACACATTACACTATATATTCTATATTTTATAATTATATGTAGAATATATTGTATATTATATAACATATATCACTATATAATATACATATTATATATTATACAGTATACATTATATGTTATATATAAGAATACATGAATACCTAATACATAATATATAATATTATATATTCCTAATATATAATAAATATATAAATATTTAAAATTTCCTAAGTATATACAGAATACATAATGTAATAATACACTCTGTTATATATACTATATATATTATATATAATATATATTATATTATATATATAGATATATATAACTATCTATATCTATTCTATATAATAGCTATATAACTACTATATATTATATAACTATTATACTATATATAGTTATATAACTATATAACTATTATATAACTATATATTATGTAATTATATATAATATAATCGATATTACATAATATATAATATTATTTATATAATATATTATAATATATAATCGATGTGTAACATATCTAATACGTTATATTAGATACATTATGTTATATAATGTATTATATAGTTATATGTAAAACATAGTATATATGGCATAACTGTATATGATATACTATACAATATACATTATATATTACATAATATAACAACACAATAATAATACATTAATACGTAATATAACATAATATAACAATAATATATACATAATATAACGTTACATTATATGATATATAACTGTAATTTTATATATAATACGTTATGTCTATTGTATAATTTTATATCATATATCTATTATATATGATATAAAATAACATATCTAATGCATTATATTAGATACATTATATTGTGTAATATATATTATATATCATACAGAACACAACATCAGCTCCATTTGAGTTTGTACAAGCAGGAGTGAACCACCTCGTGAATTCTTTGCCTAGAAGGGGATTTGTCTGGAGTCTGCTGGAGAGGAGAAGGGGAATAGCAGACATTTCACTGCCAAATATTTATTTCTCTTCCTTTTTCTTTCCCTCCAGGACCCACCTGGAGGAAACCCAGCGCGTGGCTCGCCGGAGGAAGTTCCCCTTCTCCAGGGAGAGGAGTGACTCCACAGGCTCCAGCTCCATTTATTTCACAGCCAGCTCAGGGAAACTCAACACAGATGATGGAGAGAGTGAAGGGGGGTAAGCAGAGCACTGGGACAGGTTTTAGGGGGTTTGGTGCCACATCTGGGAAATCTGGAATATACAGAAGGGAATTTTCTTCCCCTACAGCCTGTTCTAATTTGCCTTTGTTACAGTAAGTGTGTTACTGCCAGGGCCAGACAGAGATCTGAAATGATCCTCTAAGAGAAAGGGAAAAAAACATTTTGAGGGGTTTTAAAGAAACAATTTGATTAAGGAACCTTGCAGAAGGAAGGGAAGTACGAGTCCAGCCTGGCAATGGAGTGAGAGAGTTTGGAAATCAAATTTCCAGACAATATATTTTATATTATATTAAAATGATCAAATCATCAGATCAGCAAATATCCTGAGGTGAAAGGGACCCAGGAGGATCATCCAAGTCCAACTCCTGGCCCTGCACAGGATAGAAGGTTCTGTGTGGTGTAAGAACATCATTAAAAATGCCAATAGAGCTGCAGGTTTATTCCTGTTGGACAGGTAACAAGTTCTCCTGCCCCTGTGACTGCTGATTTTCTGAGGAAGTGCTGCTCCCTTGTGCCTGAATCTGACCACTTCTGTAGCTTTTGGGGTATGGAAGTGTGTCCCAAAACACCTGGTGCTGCTATATACATTTTCCCAGAGCAGTTGGGATGAAATGTCATTTAAAGAGGGATTTTAGAGCAGTGGGAGCATTTCATTTTTAGAGCAGTGGGGGAATTTGGGCAGCCAAATGACCTGGGGGCTGGTGCCAGCTGGCATTTCAGCAGGGATTTGTCCTGCCAGGACAAAGGACAGGGATCTGGGACTGCCCTAAGCTCCTGTTTGTCTCTAGAGCTGGTGAGGGTGATCTCATTGGGGTTGTAGAGCTTCATTCAGCTCAGGTGGGTGTTGGGATGAGAGGGAAATTAGGGAGGGAGTGATTAATGATGGTGTAATAGGAAACGAGGCTGCAGAACAGATTTTAGAGCTGTGGAGTTGGTTCTGAAGGCAGGGCTTGGGTGTTTGGGTAACAGCAGATGCACTGAGTCACCAGGGGACCAGGGTTTGTGTAAAACTGCTGGAAAAGAGGATTTTGGCCACACATCCCAGCCCTGGCTGTCCTCAGATCATAGAAAAGTGTGAGTTGTGACAGAGGCCGAGAATTCAGGGTTACAGAAAAGGCACCTCCTAGGGGGACAGGGGTGTATTTCACTGCAAAACCTCATTAGTTTATTGGGAATCCAGTGGTGGTTGGTGGAGTCCTCACCTTTTAATTAACATCTGTAATTAGCTGTAATGACCAGTGTGGGGATTGGTGGATTAGCAGCTCTCACCTGATTTAAAACTGGAATCTCAGGTCATGCCTCACTTTGGTGCTACACAGAGAGGTGTAAAAACATCAGTCAGGCCAGGACCAGCTGCCTGTAGTGTGCAGTGTTGTAAATGTGCTTGAAAAGTAACATTTTCAGGGTAGGAAATTTAAACTTTGGAAAAATGTATTGAGGTTTTGGAACAGGCACTGGGAGGAGGAATGAGCCTGTTGCCAACAGGTGGATTTCAGCTGGGTGTTCCTTGCTGAATTCTTTCAGTGGAACCCCCAATTTCAGCTTTATTTTGTGAACCACGTGGGCATGAGCAGCTTCTCCAATTTCAGACACAATTCCCAAAAATCTCCCAAGAGTTTTCAGGGGGGTTGTGCTGCTTAATTTCCCTGTGTGGCTTTGGGTTTTGGGCTTCTTCACATCCTCTTCCCATGGGCTCTGTTTTCCTTCAGGATTGCCATATTAAAGCATTCCAGAGCTTTCCATCATTGTAATTTCAGGAAGACAGCTGATAACACCTAAATCCCCTAATCTCCCT
This sequence comes from Passer domesticus, assembly GCF_036417665.1. Classification (NCBI taxonomy): domain Eukaryota; kingdom Metazoa; phylum Chordata; class Aves; order Passeriformes; family Passeridae; genus Passer; species Passer domesticus. Next base: position 53,647,646 of record NC_087479.1, read on the forward strand.
GAAAACTTTGGGTTTCCTTGTCTTTTTGAGCTGGCAGAATCTTGTAGGGGCTGTCTGGCAGAAAACATGGTTGGTTTTTGAGCTGAAGGGCTGAAATCTTGGCAGCTGCCAGTAAAATGTTGGGGGTTAGGATGGGGAAGTCAGGGAATTTGAGGAGTTTTCATTTAATTTCTGGAAATGAGGTGGTCTGGAGAACTGATAATGTAATTAATATTAAGAAATGTAAATAAATGAGGGTTTTAATCAGAGGCAGAGCCGTGCCAGAGTCACCTGCCCTTGTGTTGGTTATCCATTAATTCAGTGTCGTCTCCAGCATGGCATCCTTGCTTTCCTGCCTTTGCAGTGTGAGGCTGGTGCTTTATTTCTTGCCTTAAAATGTTTCAGGACAACATGGTGGGGTTTTGAAAGTCTGGGCGAGGGTTGGAGGCTGCAGTGAGGGAGCAGAGAGGGGAATTCCTGAGAATTAGGGATGGTTCTCAGGAAGCTTTGATAGCCAAACGTGTCTTGTTATCTGTGTGTGGGCAAAGCCCTGTCACTGCCTCCTTCAGATAGGGGCTGTGGTCCCATATCTGTGTCCCCAGACAAAGGCAGGGCCTCAGGGCTGTCCCTGGGAGGAGCAATCAGCCAGGACAGAGGGAAGCACAGCTGGAGGTGCCCAGTGCCCCCAGAGTGCAGGGAACCAGATCCAGCAGAGCTGCTGAAGTTCTCTTGGGCAGTTACTGACTCAAATCAACAAAGGCCCTGTGTTCAAGTGCACATTTTGAAATGACTGGCTGATTTGTGCTTGTTCTGTAGTTAAGAGCTTGCAGGTGAAAGTGAGGATTGAATTCCTTTCCAAACAAGACAGATAGTCTTGTTTGAAAAGGAATCAGCTCTGTAAGTAGATGGTAACCACTGTGTAACCCTGGTTTAAATTTCAAATTTTAAATTCCCAGCTTTAGTGCTGGGGGAGCTTAATTTTCACCATTTTCAGGAGCTCTGATGTGAGCTTTACAGGATCACTGGGGTTAGGAGGAGCTGACAGGGTGTGCAGGGGAGGTGGGGACAGTTAAAATCCAGGAATGGTTTGGGTGGGAAGGGACCTTAAAGCTCATCCCCTGGGCAGGGACACCTTCCATAGACCAGGTTGCTGAAAACTGACTTGGGACTTAACTGTGTTGTCACCTTCATCTTCCTGAGGGTGACACGAGAAACGAGGTGGTGTGGGCCACTTGGGTTGTGCACTTTTCTCTGGGGTAACCCGAGATACCCTTCCTCTCGTGAGGAACAGCTCCTCAAACTGCTTTGCTGCTGTTTGTTTCCCCCAAAGTTACACCACGGCCAACGCCGAGTCCGACTACGAGCGGGAGTCGGAGCGGGAGAGTGAGGACGAAGTGAGCTGTGACACAGTGAGGACGGTGCGCAGGGACTCGCTGGAGCTGGCCCCCGAGGACGAGGGTCCCCTGCTGCCCGAGGCCTCGCTGGACCAGGGGCTGGGCCAGCTCCTGGAGCAGGCTGACCGCCTGCACGGCGGCGACGAGCAGGACAGGAGAGAGGGCTTCCAGCTGCTCCTCAACAACAAGCTGGCGGTATAGGTGCCTTGTTGTATTTTCCGGCGCCAGGGGAGGGTCAGCTTGGATGTCTTCACTCAAAGTCCAACCTGGAAATGATCCCCACCTTGTCACCCAGCCCAGAGCGCTGAGTGCCATGTCCAGTCATTCCCTGGACACCTCCAGAGATGGGGACTCTGCCACCTCTCTGGGCAGCCCCTTCCATTGCCTGACCACCCTTTCCAGGAAGAAATTCCTCCTGGTGTCCAACCCTGGCACAACTTGAGGCCATTTCCTCTTGTCCTATCCCTTGTTCCTTGGGAGCAGAGCCCAGTTCCCCCTGACTGCCCCTCCTGTCAGGGAGTTGTGGAGAGGGAAAAGGTCCCTCCTGAGCCTCCTTTTCTCCAGGCTGAGTCCCCCCAGCTCTGTTCCCTTCCCTGGACATGCTCCATCCCCTCCCTCACTGCCTTTCCTGACGTGAGAAGCCCAGAGCTGGGCCCAGCCCTGGAGGTGCCCCTGCAGTTCCCAGCGCCGGGAACTCCTGCAGCACTGAGCTCTAAACTCACCCTCTGTGAGTTCCACTGTGCTTCCTTTGGAACTGGGGCACCTCAAGGCTCAGAAAAACCCCTGCATGACCCGGGCTGTGAGTGCCCTGCCCGGGCTTTGCCCCTGGCCTGATGTGGGTGTTGGTGTTGCCTGCAGTACGCGGGGCAGCGGGAGTTCCTGTGGCGCCTGGCGCGCGCGCACTGCGACATGTGGGAGCTGACCGAGGACAAGGACGAGAGGAGGTCCTATGCCACAGGGGGTAAGGAGTTCCCTGCTGCCCCAGAGGGGGCTGCCACTCTGCTGCACAGCCCCTCCGCCTGCCAGCAGGGCCGTGCATTCACTGGTTTGCCCTAGAATCTGGTTTTTAGGCGGGTGGGAAGCAGCGTTTTAAATTGATTTTTTTTTGTGTTTAAAAATTGAGCTTTGTGAAAGAGTCTAAATAGTCTGCTTAGAGCTGGGAAAGTTGTTTCTCAAAGCTGTCATCCATTTCTCTGTGACACTGAAATAAACCACAAATATAAAATAAACAAGCTTTGCTGTAGCATACTGGGTTTTCTCTGTGCCAGCACCTGCAGATATGAAAACAATACCTATTTTTAAATTCGCTTCAACTTCACTCCCTCTTTGTTCCTTACCACCTCAAAAGTGTCTGCAAGATTTTAGGTGAGTCACAATAGGAAAAAACTCATCTTTATTACAGTTAAGATGTGCAATAAAAGATTCTAATTAAATAATTTCTGTCTTGTTTATTATGCACATAATTAAATAGAGTTAGTTAATACTGTAGCTAATATAATTACTCTTTTCTGGGAATCAGTGGAGCCATTTTAACATGGAATTCTGAGTTTTATATTGTCCTTTTAGCCATCAATAGGTGCTTAGTTTTCAGCCTTTTGAACCTGCCAGAGGATAAAATTACGGGATGTTTCCAAGCCAAATGCATTATCAAATTGACAAATATATGACTTTTATGCTGTTCTGTTACTCTGACAGCCTGAGAGAAAGAAACTGGGAGAGAAAGCAGCTGAATTTCTTACCTCTGACTACTTTTTTTGTTCCAGGGAAGGAAGAGCTGGAACTTGCCTTGCAGAAATGGGATCAAAGTGCTGAGTGCCACCAGTGGTAAGTGACTTTTTACTTCTTGCTTTTAAGAAGCATAGGAGAAGGACCTGGAGGTTTTTGTGAGCTGAGCTGCAGTTAAAAAAAAATACAAACCCCCTACAAACTTCTTTGCTGTTACTTGCACTGTGCCACACTGGTGGTGTTTTTCCATAAAAAGCCATTTTTAACAGCTTTGCTTACTTGGTGTAGGGAATAACTTGACAGACAGTAGGTTTGGTTGTGATGGTAGGAATAAATTTGGGGTATCTTACAGCAACTTAATTATGAATTTCTCTCTGAAGAGTACTGGAGGAGAAGCTCCCAAGTGGAGCTGCTTTTGAGGCAAGAGGGGATGTGTTTGACTCCATCAGCCAGGCCTGGGAGTGTGGGCTTGGTGCTGTGCCAAATTCCCTATTTTCCACTGAATTCTGGAGGAAGGAGATCCATCACTCTCACCAGACAGGCTTTTAGAGTCTCCTGGAAATGTTTTCTGCCACTGCTGGCTCTGCTCTCACCACCCTGCAGGGCCCTTGGCTTGGACATGAAGGGACACAGCAGCACGTGGCTCTTTTTTGTTTAAACACAGATATTTTATGTGTTTGTTCCGTGCTGAAAGAAGAGGGGATCTGCAGTTCAGCCAGGCAGTGGTGACCAACATTTCTGCACAGGGTTTCAGGGAGGAGGAAGGAGAGGGGGCAGGACCTTGCTCCCTTCAGCAGCCTGGATGAGCCAGGCTGTGATTCCAGCTCATGTCCTTTATAAAAATTACTCCAAAAGAGAGTTTGTGGAGTGGCACAGATCCTTGGAGATAAGGGAATGTGCTTTTCTGTAACTCTGGTGAATTCCTCTTGTGAATGGTGTTTGTCAGCAGTTGCACTGAAGGATTGGCAGCACTTCAATTAGAATAAAAGGGATTTTTTTTCTTCTTTAATGAAAATTATTGGGAAAAGAGGTTGCTGAGTGTCTTTACCAAACAAGAGCTGTGCTCTTGCAATGAGTAAATTTGCTTGAAGGATTCTTTTGAGCTACTGGCATCTGAATAAATGCCAGTAAATTTTTATGACCTTAAACTGTATTTCATCTGTTGGTAATGAATTACTGCTCTCAATTAAAGCTTTGACTGGAAGGAGGAATTTGGGAGCAGGAAAATCTCCAGCAGATCATGGTGCTGGCCTCTTGTTTGCTGGCTTAACATCTTTGAATGAATGGGGTTTAGTTGCCAGGGTGAATCTTAGAATTTGTGTTTTACAAAGCCAGGTTCCACTCCCATGTCCAAATATATTGACAATTTTGCCTTGGAATTCCAAGTTTTGGAATTTTGACAATTTTTGGCCCCTCAGACCCCTTTCCCAAGCAGGGATAAGGCTCCTTCCTGCACAGCTACATCTTGCTTCCAGTTCTCCAGGGCAGCTGGAGGAAGGAAACAGCAGAGCAGCATGTGGGAGGTGTGGGATTTCTTGGGAATGAATGTGTAACTCCCTTTATCAGCACACAAATTACTATTTTCTGCCAGAATAGAACAGGAAATTATTCCCTTCCCAGCTCTGAAGTGGTCACAAGCTGGCTTAATTGCAGTCTTTCCTTATGGTAATTGAATTTACCCTGGGGAGAAAAAGCAGCAGAGGTTTTAAAGCTTTTTTTGGGGTGGATTTCATGTCCCAGCTCTTGGGGGAAGCGATCAGAGAACACTGTTCACATTTTATTTAAATTACAGTTTTGTTCTGTCATGTTTCTCTCTAGTGACTAATTTCCTTGCTGAAGAATCCTTTATTATCTTCTGTCACAGGGAAATAATTTATTATCTCTCACACCCATGTTGTCTTTCCAGTATTCTTCTCCCTCTTACAGTTTTTCTGACAAAAGTGGAGGGATTCAGTGCAGGACACAAGCTGGGAGTGGCATGGCTTTGTGCTGGTGTGATGGTCCTTTGCATTCTTTCTTCTGCACACACAGCAGCACACACAGCAGCTTTCTCTTTCCCACTGCATCCCAAATGGCCACTTTGATGGAAATATTCCCAGTTATTTAGCTGCCTCTCCACAGGGGCTGTGTGAAGCCTGGTGGTGCAGGTCTCCTGGGCTGAGTTTTTTCTCTGTGTGTGTGCATCATTGCACGTTGATTTTCCCCTTTATCAGTTGCCTCTTGAAAGTTTGTGGATTCCTTCAGATGAAATTATGCTGGGTTTTGGTGCTTATTCATTGTCTTCTGTGCTTGTTACTTCCTCCTACTTCCTACATCATTCCCAGTTTTTTGAGGTGCTGAGGAAGACGAGGTATTTTGCCTGTAGTTACCATTGAAAGGAAAGATTTCTCCCCTCAGTGCCTCGTTGTTGTTCAGTCATCACTGACATTTTAAAGAAACAAAGAAAATAAGTGGGGAAGGGAAGGATTTATGTGGGAAATCAGTGCTGGCTACAGCTCCTTTCAGGGTTGGAAGGATTTGGCATGAGGAGCAAAAGTGGTTTCTCAGGAGTGCCAGGGAGAGCAGTAAATGTGTGGGGCTGTGTCTGGCCTGGCTTTGGGATCTGCCCAGGCACAAAGGAGAGGCTTTCATGGCTCTGCTCTGGCCGTGGAGTGTGGGACAAAGCTCTCCTTGTAGCTGCTGCTGTTGGGAGCCATCTCGGGGCAGAATGGAGCAGGAGTTTGGTCAGGGCTGCACAGACAAGGCAGCCTTGTGCAGGGGGCTGATCTCTGCCCCTGCTGCCCTCGGGATGTTCCCTTGGGAAATGTGGCAGTTGTGTTGGGCACATTTAGTGCTTTAAGAGTGGATCTGTGTGTGGGAGGTGAGGGATTCACAGGGAATGATCTCAGAGCCTCTGCTCCTGACTCACAATTACCTGGTTCTTACCTTGGATTTAGACACCAGGGTTGCCTCTGCTTTGATTGTCAAAGATCCCTGAGCAGGTGGAACTTGTGTCCATTTAAACTGATTTCTCCATGAGCTCGTTTCAGCTCTTGAGAAGGACAGAGCAAGTTCCCAAATCTGTTCTTGCTTTTAGGGATGGATGGATGGATGGATGGATGGATGGATGGATGGATGGATGGATGGATGGATGGATGGATGGATGGATGGATGGATGGAGCATCAGTGGCTGCACAGACCTTTCAGAATTGAATTGAGAAACAACTGTGGCCTTCTAGAACTCCCAGCCCATTCCCAGTGGCTCCTTGCAGCACATCTGCAAGCTCGAGGCAGCAGCTTTAGGAAAGGAGAAAGGAAAGGAAAGCGAGCTGTGGATTTGCCTTGGCTTCCATTCCTCTTGCTAAAAGTAATATTGGAAGTGCAACCAGAGGTATTTCAGAGAAACCTGAGGAAAATGGTGCAGGAGCTGTGTCAGAAGCTGTAGTTTGAGTTGGACATTTTGCCCTGGAAATGAAGCACTGCCTGCTGGAAGCGCTCACTGTGGGAGGAATAATAAGCTCCAGCCCCCTTGGGGTTGTCCTGTGTGTTATGGAGAAGTGGGATGGGGTTGGGTGAGTCTCCAGAACATGCCCTTTCTTCTGGAGAGTCTGGCAGTCTGGTGGAACATGTTGATCACCAGCCCTTTTCAGTTGCGTGGGTACATCTGGCTGGCCGTGGGCAGATCCTGGATTTTTGAAAAGTCACAGCATTCTGGATGTGCCTGGGAGATGGCTTTGATTTAACACCTGCCAGTGCTTCAGGATTTCTCTCCTGCTGCATCACTGCCCAGATCTGGCCAATTCTGAGCCAGGTTCTGGATTTATGAGCTGAGCATTTTCTGTTCTGCAGGCAGATTAAACAGGGAATCTGCTGTCAGTGTGCTATGGAGCAGGAGCAGCTGTAGGAATAGGTGTTAGGAGATAGTTCAGAATGTAGTGGAGGGAAAATAACATGGAATTAGAGCTGAGTGCAGCCCCCTGACTTGTCTGCCCTGGAAGGTGAACTCAGAAATGTGAACATCCAGAGTACAGGAGCTCTCCCATATTGGTGTTTGTGGGCTGTAAGGAATGGGGAACATCAGCCTTCCCCACTTTTTCCTTCCATCTTGTCTCCCCTTGGAAGAGCCAAAGCTTTTTTTCCCAACCTCTTTAGGATCAGCTGGTCATTAATTTCAGATGGAGTCACTGGGAATTCTGCTGTCTCTCCCAAAGCACTAATTCCCAAATAAATTCTTATTTTAATTTTTGGTTGTTGCAGTCTAAATACCTGCCTGCTAATTCCCTGTCCCTTTACTCAAGTGCAGGGACTCCCATACATCTACCCAGTGCACAGGAAGGTAAAAAACTGGGAATGCTCACAAAATATTGGGAAAACTGTCTTGGAGGTGGTTAAAAGAGCTAAGAGCTGTGTTTGGGCTAGCAGAGCCCCCTGACTGTGGAGGGGAGGTGCTGGAGGCTCTGCATTCCATGGCAGAGTCCTGCTTCCAGGGAAGTCAGAGTGCACAACCCAAAAACTCCTTAAATCCTGGGGATTTCAGCTGGAAGATCAGGCTCTCTCAGCTGGGCGTTCCTGTTTTCACAGAGTTTATTTTCTAATAAATGGGGAAATCCTGAGCTGAGATTGTGGGGGGAAGTGGTGTGTCAGCAGCTTAATGAGAACTCTGGCTGCTAATTAATCAAGGGATATCCTAAGGGAAGTTCTGGATGGATCTGAGCAGTAATGCACAGGGCACCCACTGGTTGCAGGGGATGAAAATCCCCATAATCATTATTTTAATCTCTCCTGGTGCTGCTGCTCAGCCCTCGTGCACCTCCACAGTGCTCTGGTGATGCTCATCCCGAGGCATCCCATGGAATGAGCTGGAATAAGTGACTCCATCCTGCCCAGCTGAGCAAGCAGAGGAGAGAACAGCAGAAAGCAGAGCCTAAAATCCCAGAAGTGCAGAGTTGTGGGTGTGAAAATCCCTCACAGTCCAGAACCTGGGATCAGCAAACCATGACACCTGGGAATACTGTGAAAATCAGATCAGGTGTTGCTTCCCATATATATTTTTTAGTTTATTTCGTGGCACTAAAATAGGACTGCAATTTAATTTACTGCTGCTTTTATGGCTTTTTCATCAACATTTCACCAGGCTGTTAAAAAAACCCCTGGAATTTATATTTGACATGAGACAACTGTGTGATTTATTGTCTAGGAGTATTTTATCTCATGATCTTAAAGAATCAGCTTTTTATTGGCTTGTATTTCTCAACCCCTGTCATGTTGTGGTTAGGGATGTTTAGTCCAGGCTGGTGTTTGTTGGGAAACAAACTGGAGAAGATCCTAAAAACACTTACTCCATCATCTGCACACAACAGAGTGGGGCTGTGGAGCCCAGCAGCAGGGAAAGATTTTTTTCCAGCTGACAGGAAAAGGTGTTATGTCCCAGAATCCACTGATTTGATAATCCTTGTCTTTACCACAAAAAATAAGAATTTTAGAGCTGATCTAAGAGCTTTCCCACAAGAAAGGTAACAAATTAAAGGAAGAGATTTAAGGCAAAATGCTAAATTGTTCAGGAATAGTGACTGTGCTGTAACTTACACACTGGAAATGGAGCAGTGAGGTGTGAGGGGATTTGTGGGATTTTGTGACTCTGAGGAAAGTGTAATTGGAGATTTAAAGGTCTCCTGAGAGATTCCTGCACATCTGCTGTGGTTGATCATCCCAAAGGATGCCTTGGGATATCAGTATCTGTGGCAGCACTGGGGTGTGGGTGTAGGAAAGGGGATTTTTATTTGCATCTTTCTGCTTTTCAGCTTTATTTTTTGCAAGAATGAGCCATGTTATTGATTTGTCTCTCTGTTCCACCTGATATTTGTTTAACCAAACTCAGAGCAGGGGTGGAAATGTCCTCCACTCCCAGAGCTCTCACCCAAGCAGGATAGGAGAGGCCAAACTTCCATCTGCATGGTCTGTCCCACTTGAGAGCTCTCTGAGCTGTTGTTTCTTGGGAAGTGATGCAGGGAGGGAGGTTTTGATCCACTCTGATGCAGGGAGGTGAGGTGGGAGGGTGCAAATCCACAGGGAATTAATCTTGAATTTCACAGCTCGTGCAGTAACTGCTTTTGCTGGGGCCTTGCTTCTCAGGCTCACAGCTCAAGGTCTCTTACTGGACTAAACTAAATGTCTTTGCACTTTCAACACTGAGCATGTGTCATTCTGTTTCCCAGCTGCAGGATGTAGGTAGGTGTTCCAGGTGTGTCCCTGGAAGCAGAGCCCTGTGTGCTGCTGCTGTGTAAGGGGGTGGCTGTGCACTTAGCTCATTAGAGCTGCTCTTAGTCTAGCCTGCCTCTTCACTCTGCCCTGCTCTGGGTTCTGGCACAGCTTTCCCTGCTCAGAGAAGCAATTCCAGGTGTGCAAGTGTGCTGTCCTGGTTTTAGGCATCAGTGCAGTGAGTTTGTGTCGAACCCAACCCCTCTGGCTGCCTCTTCCTTCCAGCTCCTTCCTTCCTGGGTGCTACATTTTTGCTGCTTATGTTTCTTCCTGTGAGGGATGTGCTGTATTCTTTGTTTTCCCCACTAAGGTGTGAAGCTTCCATGCACTTCACAGAATCCTGGGATGGTTTGGATTGGAAGGAACATTAAAGCTTTTTCCTATTCCATCCCTGCCATGGGCAGGGACACATTCCACTATCCCAAGCTGCTCCAAGCTGTGTCCAGCCTGGCTTTGAGCACTTGTAGATCTTCCTTCTGCAGCCATGGACAGCAGGTAAATGTGGATTCAACGTGGATTCAGTCCCAGCTGGCTCATGCAGGTGTCTCCCCTGCAGGTTTGCTGTCCTTTGTGGGCAGGTGTCGGAGCAGGAGAGCATTCCCAAGCGCATCCAGGCTGGATATGTTTTCAAGGTGAGTGGCCAGGAGCTGCTGGGCTTTGTGTGAGGATCAAACAACACTCATTTCTGCAGCAGGAAATTGGGAAAATTGGCTCCACTTCTTCTTAGGGAAGCAGTAGATTTCAGAGATGCCACGAGTGGGTGGTTTGGGGTGAGGAGGTTGATTCCAGCCATGCCTTTAGGGAGTGACCAGGCTGACTCTGCAGTTTTACACACTAATTGCAGAAAAGAAAAAAAAAATCTTGCAAATTCATTTAGGTAAAGGATGAGACTTAGAGCTTGAAACATGGAATTATTGTGTGGTGACAACATACAGCACCAGCTTGTCTGCAGTGCATGGCTGTGAGCAACCTGCACCCTCCCAGGAAGCAGTTTCTGCTCAAAAAGGATTTCATTTGCCTCAAATTCCTTTTCCTTTTTTATTTCTAGTAGTATTCCTATTGTTATGATTCCTTGTGGATGTTCCAGGGGAAAAGGATGTACATGGAACAGGCCACAGGTTATTGTGTCCCCATCAGCCTTTGGCATGATCAGTGAGGTTATGGCAAAGCTCTGGAGCAGGAATAAAATGCAGGGCAGCTTCTTTGTGTGCAGAAATTCTGTCCCTGAGGCTGGAGAAATGCTGCTTTGCCTTGCTCACTGACTCCAGTCTCATTATACTGTTTGTGACACTTAAATTGTGGATTCCTTCCTTTCCTCTTTCTCCACCTGCTCTGGTGGGTATTTTACTGCTTTTGACAAAGATGTGACACGTGCTGGTGATGCTTTCCCACAGGAACACATTGACAAAGCCATTGCCCTGAAGCCCCAGGACCCACAGCTCTACTATCTGCTGGGCAGGTGGTGTTACCAGGTAAGAGAGTTTATTCTCAGCCCCTGGGCAGCCTCTGGAGGGTTCAGAGCTCCAGCCTGAGGTTTTTAGTCACTGCTGGTGGCATGGGAGGGGAAATAGCAAAGGGTGGTTAGGAAAACCCCAAGCTGCAAACTCCTTTCCTGTTCCCAGTGCTTTGCTTGGTAAAAACAACCTTCCTTCCATGCTCTGAGCACACAGGGGTGTGGTCAAGGCCATCTGAGGAGCTGCTGCTCACAGTGTTGGTGTGTGATGTGTGGCATGTGTCCCCCTGCCACACACAGAACTGGGGGCACTGGCAGCACCTGCCAGCTGCTTTATGCTTCCTGACAGGGAAAAGCTTGGAGTCACATGCCAAGCTCTCAATCTGATTTAGAGCCTAAAAATGGAATAAAAGTCTTCAGTGACTGCTGCTGTTCCATTGGAAAGCACTTTGTTGGGAGTGGAGCCACAGGGCAGAGATTGTAACTGGGATAATTGAGAGTGGGAATTACAGAGCAGCCCTGAGCTGAACTGCTGGGAGCTCCTGGCTCTTTTCCTGGAAAAAGATCCTTCCTTCATGCTCAGCCTGGAGCTGCTGAAGCTGTGGAATAAAACCACAGGTGGAGAAGTAGTGCTTCATCTAGTCTGCATTGTTGGAATTATACAGGATCAAACAGGGTATTGTCAGAGGGAGGTGGTGGAGTCCCCATCCCTGGAGGTGTTCAGGGAATGCCTGGAGGTGGCACAGTGCTCTGGGCTGGGTGACAAGGTGGTCTCCATGGGCTGGGAGGGTTTTTCCAGCCTAAATGATCCCATGATTATCTGGTGGGAAGGCTTCAGCCTGCCTCTCCCAAGGAATCACAGGGTGGAGGGGAGCAGGTTCTTGTGGAAGGTTTAGGCTGGGAGGAGGCAGAGCACAGGTGGGGACTGGTGTGTCTGCACCGTGGCAGGCTGGAATTTGAGGCCATCCACATCCCAGGTGTGTGGAACTGCAAAAAGTGACCTGGGACAAGGGAAAGCAAATCGGGTTGAATTCTGTGGCCGGACTTGGACACTCCATGGGAATATTCCGACACTGCCGAGGGGTTTGGCTTCCTCCCTGCTGCAGGAGCAGCTCCCAGGGACTGGGCAGGCCCAGTGCTGGTGACAGATGGATGGGCCAGTTTTTGTGTCTGTGCAGGTTGCCCACCTGGGCTGGCTGGAGAAGAGGACGGTGTCGGCGCTGTTCGAGGCTCCCCTGACGGCCACAGTGCAGGACGCGCTCCAGAACTTCCTGCGGGTAGGGAGATGGGAATGTGCAGGGAGGGGCATCACTGGCTGCATCACTGGCTGCACAGCTCACAGCCATGGGTATCACTGGCTGCATCACTGACTGCACAGCTCACAGCCATGGGTATCACTGCACAGCTCACAGGGACGGCACTGGGCCACTTGGATCTCTCCTGGTGCCTCCCCCCTGCCTGGGACCTGGGGGAAGGGAAGCTGGTGAGAAGTGTCCATTCCAGAACAGCCAGACAAAAGGATGGGTTGTTGCAGATGTCAGAATTACAGCCCTCAGTGCTGGGAATTGGTTTAGGGGAGTTGGTTTTCCTTTCTCAGGCTGCACAGCGATCCCTTGCTCTGTGCTGGATACATCTGGGATGTGCTTCCAGGGTCTGGGAGCCGGCAGCTCCTCCCTCAGAATGTTTTACTTAAAGCCTGGCTGACTGTTTCAGACTTTTCCAGACAACTGCTTGAAGGTTTCAGAGGCATAGTGCTTTATGTATTTATTAGGATTCTCCTTCCTGCCATCTGGAGAATCCCAATAAATACATAAAGCACTACGCCCCAGAAACCTTCAAGCAATACAATAAGTACATAAAAGCACTATTTTTTTTCCTTTAAAAGCTGCAGTGAGCCTGATGTAAGGATTAACTGTATCCTTGCATATCCTAATGTCTGCTCTTCCCTCTCACACCCTGCCTCTGTTCCTGTAGGTCGAGGAGCTGAGCCCAGGGTTTTCCAAAGCAGGAAGAGTTTACATTGCCAAGGTAAGCACTCACTTCTTGTTTGTTCAGAGGATAAGAAATATTTGTATTAAAAATCACCTTTGGCTGTAAAGTGCTGACTAGGTGGAAAATGCTCCATGCAGTAGCAAAATTTTATAGGATGATAATATTTGCTTTTGTCCTTTACATCTTTTTAGGCCAAATCACCTTGTGCAGAGGCTTTAAAATTCAGGGGTTTTGCCTTTGAGTCACCCAGTGGAGCATCCCTGGTTTTTAACAGATGAAATTCTGTGTAAAGCAGGCATGGTGACTTGGCAGCTGTGGGCTGGAGGTTTAATCCTTCCCCACCATGACTTCTGTGGTGATAAAGCCAGAGAATCATGGGGAGAAGTAAAGGATAAAGGATTTCTCTTTCCAGTCTTGAGCCCTCTTGCTGAGGGGTTTCTAGCACCCACTTCCTTTTCCTGAGTGTATTTCATGGTCTCCAAATACCTCCAAGACTCTCTGGGCACCCAGAATCTTCCTGTTCCCAGAGGAATCACTGTGCCTCAGCTGCTGGTCACATGGAGATTATTTCATACCTATTTTGGCACCTGAGACTCCTGTAGATAATATTTATTACATTTTCAACAGACTGGGGAATGATGTGCTCCCAGGAGAGAGGTTTTGTGGAGAAAATGGTGTGAGGAAGAGGGGAACAGCAACTGAAAATCAAAGTAGAGCTTTGAAAAGGGTGAAAACCACAGAGACACCTTAAAATGTCCAAACAAAACCCAATCTCCTTCCCCAAAATGAAAGAGTCAAGTATATTTAGTATTCCAAGATCTGGTGGTGCTTCTGAGGCCTCGTGGCTGAGGGATACTGCAGGAGGTGCCAGTGCAAAGGGTGCAGAGGCAGGAGCAGCTCTTTTTAGCAGCTGCCCAGTTGCATTTGCTGCCTGTTTCCCCCACATAACCCCCGTGCTGTGGCCATTTCCCTTGGCAGTGCTACAGGGACCTGGGCAACGCCTCGGCGGCCGTGCTGTGGATGGACCTGGCCGCGGAGCTGCCCGGCTACACCAAAGAGGTAACGCCCAGCAGGGAGCAGAGATGGATCCTGCACCTCTGCTGCACTCCTGGCATCCCAGCTGGGTCACTGCATCCACGGGAGGGACAGGCTGGCTGGAGGGATGGAGCACCTGTGCCTTGAGGAAAGGCTGAGAGGATTGGGGTTGTTCAGCCTGGAATAAAGAAGTTCGTGGTGCCCTAATTGTGGCCTTCCAGTGACAGGGAAGAGGGAGAGAGACAATTTACAAGGGTCTGGAATGACAGGAAAAGGGGGGAATGGCCTCAAACTGAAAGAGATTATGCTTGGATCAGGGATTAGGAGGAAATCCTTCCCTGTGAGGGTGCTGAGGCCCTGGCACAGGTTGCCCAGAGAAGCTGGGGCTGGCCCATCCCTGGAAGTGTGCAAGGCTTGGAGCAACCTGGGCTAGTGGAAGGTGTCCCTGCCCAGGAGCTGCATGGGCTTTAAGATCCTCTTCAACCCAAACCATTCCAGGACTCCATGATATGCTTAAAAGCTGGTTTGGGGTTGGAGAAGAAGAAGGGAAAGGGTGTTTTTTATTTGTTTTGAGCTGTACATTTATCTATTTCCCTCTTGCATTTCCAGGATGCAGAAAGTGAGAAGGAACTTGAGGAGATGCGCTCAGTCTGTGAGGAATAATTTTGGAAAAACTCATCCCACTCCAGAGACAGTAAAATTCCAAATGGATTTCATGATCCTGAAATTACAAGTACCCTTCATGGATAAGCCACAAGAGCTTACAGGAAGACACCCAGCAGCACATCCAGGAAAACATCTTGGAATTAATGGGATAAAATTGTGATTTATTTTCCTTTGCAGAGCACTGCATGTGTTTGATTTTAGGATCCCTAAAAATGTTACATTCCTGAAAAAAAAGGGGGGAATGTTTCTAGGTAGAGTTTGTGATATAAAAACATTTTTGGTTATATATGTGTGTATATATATATGGCAGATATATGTGAGATAGATACTTTGTGATATAAATATGTATTATATATTTTTATATGTGTGTGTATAAATATATATATATTTATTTATATATTATATATATATATGCACATATATATTTTGTATCACACTCTCTACCTGTCAGAAATCCTTGTTGGTGAGTTCCCAATTCATTCCTGAGGAGAAGTTGAGCCAAATTTTTTCCAGTTGATTTGTATTGTCTTTTCCATAGTAATTAATGGAATCAGTTGTAATAACTGTTTAATGGCTTTTGTGGATGTTTTGGGGTGATCAGTTTCCAAGTGGGACCAAGGAACTCCTCTGCACAATCCAGACTGGATTTTAAGAGGTTCATGAGTCAAAGAAGTGAGGAATAGGATTTTAAACTTCAGGAGTTTCTCCCAGTGATGTTTCTGTCTTCCTTCACACGAGGCTGAAAACTTCTGTCCCTCCAAACTGTGCTGCTGTGGTTTAGATGGAATGACTGAGTTTGGGAAGTAGTTCTTGATCAACAACAGGCCACAGGGGTGGCAGTGTCCTGTGGCAAGGAGGATGTTTGGCTGCGATGATCTTCTGCCGCTGACCAGATTAATTCTCTCCGCATTAATTATCTCCTGGACTAACGAGGCGACGCCAAGGAGGTGAAGCTGACATTCCTGATGACTGACATTCCTCTTGCAGCTCCTGGGGACCAAACAGCAACGGGGAATTGTGCTGGATGCTGACACAGATGGGCAAGGAAAACGTGTTGTGGAGTGCCCCACATACTTACCAAGTCTTCATTGATATCCCTTAAAATTCCAATGGCAGCTACTGAACACTAAGTCCTGAATGTCTCTTTCAAGCTGGGGTGGTTGTGAGGGGTAAAGTGAGGAGTGTGTGAGTAAAACATTCCTTAATTCACCTTTTTTCCCCTTGCACTGTGGTGGGTTTGTTACTTCCTGAAAATAACACTGAAGGGGAGAAGTGCAGCAAACTCCAGCACCAAAACTTCTGGGTTGCAGGGCTGGGTGACAGCCTCGGGGCAGGCATTGGCCAGAGCACAGATGGGGAGGTTTGGGAGGATTTGGAGGATCTGGATGGAGTGATGGGCCTGTGCCAGTGCAGGTGTGGCCGTGGGCTCCTTGTCAGGAATGTGGGGCAGCCCCGGGGCAGGGGGAGCTGAGAGCTGGGGCAGTGTCTGGGGCTGCTCCAGGGCAGCTCAGTGTTTGCCCTGGGGCTGGCCCCCCACGCTGAGGTTCAGCAGGAGCAGGGCACAGATGCTGCATTTTGTGCACCCTGAGAGTTTCTGTCTCCCTGGGGATTTCCTGCCGGGATGGGGCAGCGCAGGGAGCAGAATTAAACCTGCAGCTCCCGTGGCCATTGCTGGCCTTGGTCTCCCTGTGCTGCCATCAGACTGTGGGAATTTGCTGTGTCACTGCCACTGCCACCCCCCTGGGGGCTGTGTCCTCCTGCAGCCCTTCCCAGCCCCAGCCCGAGCTCCAGTGGTGCCTCTGCTGTGCTGGGAGTGTTTGCTGGGAATGGGCCTCACCCCTGGAGTATCCTTTTGTTCCAGAGCAGACTCCAGAGCTTTTGGGCTCCTCAGCTTCAGGCTTTGATTGCAAAAGTCCCTGGAAAGAAGAATGACAGTGGGGTTTGTCCAAGTGGTGCTTTCAGACCCCTCCTGGCAGTCTGTGCTTTGTGTTGGAGGCTGTTGTGCATTTGCCCTGCAGGGAGTGAATGTCCCCTTCCCCATTCAGCCCAGCAGCTCCCAAAGGCTCTTACAGGAATATTTATCCTTTACTTCCCTCTGTGATAACCTCCAGCTGCTGTGAGCCATTCCTTGATTTCTGCTGGAGAAAACCTCATGGCAGAGGAGTGTGCAGAGGAGCCCAGAGCTGTGTTTGGAGCAGAGAGCTGAGAGCTGCATCTGCCTGTGCTGCCCCAGCCTGGCACCATCCTCAGGAGCAGCCTGGGCAGATGGGATTGGATGGAGCAAAATCCCTTCATGGGTGAGGTCTTCTCCTGTGCAAACCAGGCAGGGGGCAGGCAGTGAACTTTGGAAATCAGCTCGTTTCCCCAGAAAGCATCACTCCCCTCAGCAGGAGTGACAGGACCTGTGCCCACTGCTCAGGATTCACCCGGCCAAAATCAAGGGCAAAGGTTGGTTTGGGTCTGAGAACTTGAAATAACTTTGAAACAAAAGCAATCACCCTTTTCTTCTTGCTCTCTTCCTTTCAGATGCTGGAATTGCCTCCTGGATGTGCACTGAGCTCTCGCTGCAGGGAACTGCCAGGCCTTGATGGTTGTGAGTTCATGTTCTTCTCACTGGGGAATTGGAAATAATTATTAATTAATTGGAGAAATGTTTTCTGAAACCTTTCCTCTTTGCTGGTAGATCTTCTCTTTCTGCCTTGGAATTTACAGCTGTTCCCTGCTGTCATTTGCCCTCCTGAATTCCTGACTGGAGCAGCTCCTAACTGGGGAAACCTGGGATAACTCAGGGGGGACAGAGGTGACATTTTTAGCTGGAAGCCTGGGGCAGTTGAGAGGGGACACAAGAACTGTTTGTGTAGAAAATGTGAGGGGATGTCAAGGGGAGCAAGGTGGCATTTTGAGGGAAAAGCTGAGGTGATGTTTAGGGGAGAGAATGCAAATTTCTGGAGTAGAAAAGAGTTAATATTGTACTGGAAGGAAAATTTGGGGGTAAAACTCAAAGTAACCTGTAGGGGACAGAATGAACATATTGGAGCAAAATTGAGGGACTCAGTAGTAGACAAGGAAAATTTAGGAGGCAAAACTTGACAAATCCCAAGAGTAGAAATGAATACTTTGAGGGAAAAATGAGGTGATGAGTACTGAGCATGGGGGGAAAATCTGGGGGCTAAATCTGAGATATCTCTAGAGGAGAGCATGAACAAACTGAGGTAATGTGAGGGAATCATTTGTGGGCAGATGGGGAAACTTTGGGGTAAAAATTATATGGAATAATCTGCAGAGTGAACATTTTGAAGTAAAAATTAGGTACACATGGAAATTTTGGGAGTAAATCTTGACAAAAGCTACATGGTAGAAAGCAAATAATATTGAAGGGAAAATGAGGGAATCAGTAGTGGACAGGTTAGGGGAATTTTGAGGGGAAAAACCTGAAATAATCTAAAGGTTGAGAATTAATATTTTAGGTAAAAATGAGGTAATAAGTTGTGGACAGTTAAGGAAGATTTTGGGGGTTAAATCTCTAGGGGGAGTGTGAACACTGAAAAACTGAGGCAGTTACTGGGAGTAGGCAAGGAAATTTTGGGGGTAAAACTTGGGAAAATCTGTAGGGCATAGAATAAACATTGAGGTAGAAATGAAATTATCAGTAGTCAACATTAGGCAGAATTGGGGGGGCAAACCCTGAGGTAATTATGTAGGAACAATAAGGGATTTTGGGAAAAAATCTGACACAATTTGCAGGGGACAGAATGAACATTTGGGGGATAAGAGACATAACCTGTGTGGTTTTGGTTTTAAAATCTAGTTAGTATAAATGGGATGGACATTTTGGTAATAAAATCTGAGTTAATCTGTAGAGGAAACAATGGATATTTTGAGGTGAAAAGTAGTGGGCAGGTAGGGAAAGCTGACAGAGTAAATTGTGAGGTAATCTCTAGGAGAGAGCAGGAGCATCCTGAGGTAAACTGAGGGAATTGCTGTGGACAGGTGGGTAAATCTGGGGATAAAACTTGAGGGAATCTCCATGGTAGAAAATTAACATTTTGAGGTAAAAAATGAGGTACTCAGAGGTGGAGAGGTGGGGAAAGTTTCTGGGATAAAATGTGAGGTGACCTGTAGCAGAGAGGATGCACTTCATGGGGTAAACTGAGATAACCAGTTATGGACAGGCAGGGAAATTACTGGGGGATAAAAACTGAAAGCATCTGTAGGGTAAAGAATGAAAATATTGAGGTAGAAATGGGGTAATAGGGAGTGGACAGGTAGGGAAAGAATGGGAGTAAAGCTTGGGGTAATCTCCAGAATAGAGAAAGAATGCTTTCTTGTAAAGAGTGAGGAAATTGGAAGGGGACAGACAGGGAAAATTTGGAGGGAAAATCTCAGATAATCTCAAGGTGAGGGAAGGACTGTTCAGAGGTAAACTCGGGACTCACTGTGTCCTCCTTCCTTGGCAGCAGCCAGCAGGGAAGGGAGAAGAGGCCTCAGGCTGGAGAGGGGCAGGAGAAAGGCAGTGTGGGCAGAGGAACCCCCCTGGTGTCACCAGGGCACCCATGGGGAACAGAATGGACACTCTGGGAGCAAATGGAGGTGATCAGATCGTCCCTTTGGGGCGGTGCTGGCATTTAGATCATTCCAGCCCTTTGGCTGCTGAAATTTCCCAGCCTGGGGCTTTGGCTGCCAGGGCAGCACAAAGATTGTTCCCTGTGTGCTGCCCAGATTTGGGGTTCAGCTTTGCCGTTTAGATGAATTAGAGCTGTAGCCCTGAATTCCTGCTGGAATAACCTCCCAGTGCCTCATGCAGCACGGATATTCCCACACAGCACTGCCTATTGAATATTTAACAGCAGCGGTGCCAGGAGCCAGCAGAGGTTCCAGGGAGCTCAGCGGGATCAGGACAAGGCCAGGCTGATATTCCACAGCATTCGCTGTTTTTAACCCTTTGCTGTTCACCCAGCCCCAGCCCTGTCCCAGGGCACTGGACAGAGCTCCCTGGGATCCAGGGGCCTCCCCGCCCTGCGCGGCTCCAGCGGATGTTTGGGAGCAGCAGAGGGCGGTGCCGGGCGCTCCCGGCCGTGCTGGGGCAGCCCCTGTGCCCGGGCAGGACATCTCTCCCTGCAGAGCTGAGCTCCTTCCAGAGCCTCGGGAGCGCCTCTGGGAGCTCTTTTCCCTGAGGAAAGGGATGCACAGCCCTGCCCCCAGGGCGCCTGCAGTGGGACCCACCTGTGGGAGCTTCCCATCCGTTCTGCAGCTCCAGCTGGCTCCCTGGAAAACTCCAAACTTCATCCAAACAAAACTCCACCTAACGCCCACCTTGCATTTTAAGGCATCTCGAGGGCACTGCTCGGGATGGAATTTCTGTGAGGGAAATTCTTTGGCTTTAAGGCCGCTGATGGAGGCTGTCCCCAGGCTGGAAGGGAAGGGACTGGGGTGGCTGGGACATACCTGGTGGCCGTGTGGCAGCTCCAGGGGGCGGGCACCGGGAATTGCTGTCGGAGCTCCTCTGCAGCCCCCACGTGCCGGCGCTCCCGGCCCTGCCAGCTGTTCCTCGGGTGGTTTTGGGATGTCAGCGGGCTCTGCCCGGGCTGCAGCATCTCCGGGGCCCGTTCAGAGCAGCCCCTGGCCGAGAGCCGCGGGCAGCCCTGGCTCCGTGTCCATCCCGGCGCTGCCCGGGCATCCCGGCGCCCGTCCCGGGACGCGCCTGGCACGCTGCCCGCCGCGGGCAGAGCCTGGGGCACAGCTCCTCCCGGTGCCACCGAGGAGAGAGGGGCCGGGCCCCGCCCGGGGCTCCTCCTCCCGCCCCGCGTTCCCGCTGGGACACACCGAGGGAGCACCGGGAGCGTTCCTGGCAGGGAGCAGGAGTCCCCAGGGCTCCGAGCAGCCCCGGGCTCAGCCCCAGCGGGACTCCGGGCTGGGAGCGCTCACCTGCAGGAAACGCCCCTCTGCCGGCGGGACAGCGCTGGCACTGCACGGGAACACGGCTGGTCTGGCTCCTTCCTGCCTGGAAAGGGACACGGCACAAGCACCTTTACCGCCATCAGGGAAATGCTGCAAAGGGCAGGAAAGCAGGGTTATTGGAAGACCTGCTCCTTGTGTGTCCCTTCCCACTCAGGATATGTAATGACCGCGAAATAAAGTCTAAACCCTTTTCCCTGGCTCTTTGAACCCAGAGGTTGTTTTTTTTTTTTTTTTTTTTGTATTGGATAGTGCAACCATAGGGAAAGGGGGGCAAAGGAGGGAGAGAGGGAGAGCACCAGGTCTCACCTGGCAGGTGGCGGATGAGGGACCCGAACAGAACCGAGCCCCGCTGGGGCCCCATCCCGCACCGGGCACAGCCCCAGCGCCCGGCCCGGGGCGGCTCCTCCGGCCCGCGGCGATGCAGTCCCGCTCGTTCCGCGGGGCGCGGCGGGCGGGAGCCCCGGGGGTGCGGGCACGGGGGAGGGGGCGGCGGGCGCGGCTCCGCACAGGGGCGCCGGGGCTGAGGGGGCTCCGCATCCCGCGGGGGCCGCGCTCCGTGCCCGCCAGGGGGCGCCCCGCGGGCGGCGCTGAAGGAGCGGCGGGGCCGGAGCGGGGCCGGGAACGGAGCGGGGGCCCGGGAACGGAGCCGGGGCCCGGGAACGGAGCCGGGGCCCGGGAACGGAGCGGGGGCCCGGGAACGGAGCGGGGGCCCGGGAACGGAGCGGGGGCCCGGGAACGGAGCGGGGGCCCGGGAACGGAGCGGGGGCCCGGGAACGGAGCGGGTACCCCGGGGCCGGAGCGGGTACCCCGGGGCCGGAGCGGGCGGAACCCGCGCCCCGCCCGCTTCCAGCCGCCATCCGGCGCCTGCCCCGGGAGAGCGCCGCGCTCCTGCCGGGCCCGGCATCAGCACAGCCCGGCTCCCCGGGGCCGCAGCGGGACCCGCCCGCAGCCCCGCGCTCCAAGCGGGAGCGGCAGCGCCGGGCTCGGTCCGCGCCCGTCCCGGAGCGGCTCCTCCCGCTCGCGGTGACCCCGATCCCGGTCCCAGCCCCAATCCCGCCGCGGTTCTGCGGCCCCGCGACCCGCAGCCCGCCCGGCGAGGGAGAAGCGGCTCAGCCCGGGATCCCCCGCAGACACCGGCGGGACCCGGACCCGCATCCCCAGGCCCGGGTCCCGTTCCCGGCCCCACCGCAGCGCCTCGAGCTCCGCGCAGCGCCGGGAGCAGCCCCCGGTCCGGGGCTCCGCACAGCGCCCCGAGCGACGGCCCCGCCGGTCCCGGGATGAGCATCCAGCGCAGAAAGCGGGGCGGGCGCGGATCCGCCGGGATTTACGGGCGCGGGCGGGGCGGGGCCGGCTCAGGTGTGAGGGGCGGGGCCGGCTCAGGTGTGAGGGGCGGGGCCGGCTCCGGTGTGAGGGGCGGGGCCGGCTCAGGTGTGAGGGGCGGGGCCGGCTCAGGTGTGAGGGGCGGGGCCGGCTCAGGTGTCGGGGCCCAGAGCGCCTGCGCGGGGCGGGGCCAAGGGTATTTAAGCGCGGGGAATGCGTTCAGGAGCCATTTGCCCCTCGGCGCTCGGAGGGGAAGGTTGCTTCGCGACGGGCTCCATATTTCTCTATTTATTTCTTTTTCTTTACGTTTCTTTTTACCTCTTTTCTTCTCATACCTCTCTCTCTCCCTCCCTTCCTCCCCTCCCCCACCCCCTACACCCTCCCCCCCCCCCTACCCCCCCCCCTCCCTCTCCCCCCTAGCCCTCCCCTCCCTCCCCCCCCGGGCCGGTGCCCCCGACCCTTCCCATCCCCGCACCCACCCCAGCCCTGCCCTGCCCCTGTACCCTCCCCCTCCTTCCTCCACGCTCCCTTCCCCCCACCCCGGCTCCCACCTGCCTCCTCACCCTGCTCCTCTTGCCCCGGTTCCTCCCCACCTGCCCCGAATCTTCACCCTGCTTCCTTCACCCTTCTTTCCCCTCTGCCTTCCCCTATTCCTCCTCTTTCCTCTTCACCTTGACCCCCCACCTGTCCTCCATCCTCGTCCTCCATCCCCCGCCCGTCCTGCCCCCGTCCCTCCCTGCTCCCCTGCCCACCCCGACCCCCCGACCTGCCCTCCGTCCTTGACCCACCCGACCACCCCTCTGTCCCCCTATTCCCGTCCTCTGTCCCCTCTGGTTCATTGCCCGCAGCCGCGGGGCTCGGGGCGCCGGAGAATAAAGCCCGGAGGGCCGGAGCCCGGCGCCCCCGCCGTCCCTGGAGCCCCCACACGGGGCCGGGCCCGCTCGGCGGGTCCCCCCACACCGGTCCAACACAGCGCCCGACAGCGCCGGGGCTCCGGCTGTCCCGACATCACACTGGGGGTCCCCGGGGAGGGGGGATCGGGGGGCGGGGGTGGGGGGGGTCAGGCAGGGCCCCCTCCTGAGGAGGGGGCCCGGGGGGGAGGGGGGTGGGTTAGGGGCGGGAGGGAGGGAGGGCCCCCTCCGGAGGAGGGGGTCCCTGGGAGGGGGTTGGGGGGGGCCCCCTCCGGAGGGGGGGGGTCCGGGGCAGGGGGCGGGGGGGGGCACTCCCCCCTGCAGGCCCCGCCCCCTGCTCCGGACCCCCTCCCCCGGACGGGGCTGCCCCGGCCCCTCCCCGGGACCCCCTGCTCCGGACCGGGGCCCGGGGAGGGAGGGGGGGCGGGTGGGTGGGGGGGCAGGACGGGAGGGGCCGTTTGTCTGTCCGGCGGTCTCTATGTGCGCTCACGCTGCAGAGTGACGTGACCCCCTCTGCTTCCCCCCCACCCCGCCCGCCCCCCCTCCCTCCCGGGCCCCGGTCCGGAGCAGGGGGTCCCGGGGAGGGGCCGGGGCAGCCCCGTCCGGGGGAGGGGGTCCCGAGCAGGGGGCGGGGCCTGGAGGGGGGAGTGCCCCCTCCGCCCCGCCCCCTGCCCCGGACCCCCCCCCTCCGGAGGGGGCCCCCCCAGCCCCTCCCAGGGACCCCCTCCTCCGGAGGGGGCCCTCCCTCCCTCCCTCCCCAACCCACCCCCCTCCCCCCCGGGCCCCCTCCTCAGGAGGGGGCCCTGCCTGACCCCCCCACCCCCGCCCCCCGATCCCCCCTCCCCGGGGACCCCCAGTGTGATGTCGGGACAGCCGGAGCCCCGGCGCTGTCGGGCGCTGTGTTGGACCGGTGTGGGGGGACCCGCCGAGCGGGCCCGGCCCCGTGTGGGGGCTCCAGGGACGGCGGGGGCGCCGGGCTCCGGCCCTCCGGGCTTTATTCTCCGGCGCCCCGAGCCCCGCGGCTGCGGGCAATGAACGAGAGGGGACAGAGGACGGGGAGACAGGAGAGAGGGAGGAGGGGTAGGGAGAGGGGATCGGGGTGCGGATGAAAGCGGGAGGAAAGGAAAGGAAAGGAAAGGAAAGGAAAGGAAAGGAAAGGAAAGGAAAGGAAAGGAAAGGAAAGGAAAGGAAAGGAAAGGAAAGGAAAGGAAAGGAAAGGAAAGGAAAGGGAAACGTGGACAGAGGAGGGAGACGGGGGAATAGAAGGAATTAACGGGGTAGGGACAGGAGAGGAAGGAGTGGGGGGGGTTTGGGGGACAGAGGGAAGAGAGGGAAGAGAGAAAAAGCAGGGGAGCACGGGGAGGAGGAAGGAGGGGTAGAGGGGGACAGGAGGGGAGGCCGAATGTCCCGCGCCGCTCCTGGGGAGCGCGGACACGGAGCCGCCGCCCGCACCGAGCTCGCAGTGAGCAAATGGCGGCGGAGGCGATTTCCGGGCTTTAAATCACCTCGGCCCCGCCCCGCGCAGCCGCGCTGGGGCCCCGCGCACCTGAGCCGAGTTTGCCCCGCGCACCTGAGCCGGGCCCGGCCCCGCCCCGCGGAGCCCCGGCCCCGCCCCGAGCCCCGCCCCACGGAGCCCCGCCCCCGCCTCTGGATCCGCCCCCGGGCCCCGCCCCACGGGGTTCGGGCCCCGCCCCTCGGAGCATCGGTCACGCCCCTGGCCACGCCCCACGCAGCTCCTGCCCCGCCCCTGGAGCAGCCCCCGGGCCCCGCCCCACGGAGCCCCGGCCCCGCCCCTCGGCCCCGCCCCTCGGCCCCGCCCATCGGCCTCGCCCCTCGGCCCCGCCCATCGGCCCCGCCCATCGGCCCCGCCCATCGGCCCCGCCCATCGGCCCCGCCCATCGCTGCCCGCCCCGCTCCTCCCGCCGGGGCCGGGCCGGGGCTGGAGCGGCACCGGGAGCGGGGCTGGTACCGGGTCCCGCCGCTGTCCCGGGGTCCGGGCGGTGCCCGGGGCCGGTACCGGGAGCGGGGCCGGTACCGGGTCCCGCCGCTGTCCCGGGGTCCGGGCGGTGCCGGGGCCGGTGCCGGGCCCCGCAGGAGCCGCTCCGGGCCGGGCGCTGGGGCCGGCCCCGCCGGGGCTCCGGCAGCCCCGGAGCCGCGCTCGCCCCCGCCGGGCCGCTCCGCCCCGAGCCCCGGAGCCTCCCGGCTGCCGCCGGGCCCGAGCTGCCCCGCGCTCCCGGCAGCCCCGCCCGGCGCTCGGCCGCGGCTCCGGAGCTCCGCGCGGCCCGGGGAGCCCGGCCGGGGCTGGGCCCGGGGCACGGGCCGGGCCCGGCCGGGAGAGCCCGCCCGGAGCACCCACACCGCCCTTGGTCTTTCCTCCAAGCCCACAAAATGCAGCGCTTAAATCGCTCGGCGAGGCCCCGACCGCGGCTGAGTGACCCCGGTTTGGAGACCCCCCCAACACAGGACACGGGCTCTGCTTCAAGCCTCTAAAATGCAGAATTTGGTCTCTCTGCGCTCCCAAATGCTGTCTGAGCACATTGGTTTCAAGCCCCCAAACCTCTTCCTGTCTCTGTCTGTTCCTGGCCAAATGAGCCCCGTTCTGAGCCCCCAAAGCGCAGCTCTGGGTCTCTCTGTGAGCCCCAAGCTGCCCCCGTCCCTCGTGTGCGGAGCCCCAGGAGTGCCCCGGCCATGGGCAGACCCAGCTGGGCCCCAGCAGCAGCTCCCTCACCCCCAGTGGGATGGGGAAGAGGCCAGACACAAAAACCAGCTCAGAACAGTTTAATAATGGAAACCAGTCAAATACAATCATTTAATATTAATGACAACACACAGTATCAGTGAGAGCAACACGAGCAGTGAGAACAATGACAATAAAAAGGAGAGAAGTCATTCCACAGCCCCCCTTTAACATTAAAAATCCAAGATGTCATCCAGAGCACCACAAACTCCACTGTGGGGGATTTCCACATTCCTGTCATTTCCTCTGTGGTCAGTCCTGGGGATCTGTGGACCAAGGCAGGCACTGGCTGCTCCTCTGGGCAAGGGAACGGCTCTGTGCTATTCCCAAAAACAGAACCCCTGGAATTAGTGCCCTGGGAGCCCAGTCTGGCCCTTCCAGTCACTGGGGGTCACCCAGAGGGTCTTTACCAGCACAAAATGAAAATGAGCTCCTGGTCCAGTGCATTCCAGCAGGATTGGACACTCCTGGCCACGGTGACCAGTCCATGGAAGTTGGACCAGTGACAATCCAGGGGGATTTGAAGTTGGATTCTTGCAGATTTCATTGTGCAGAAGCTCCAGTTCTTTTTGGCTCCTCTTGTTTAAATGTTTCCCTGGTGGAAGAGGTCAGTTAGTCTTTTGAATGGTCACACTGATAGAGGCAGGGAAAACCAACCAGCATTCCCTGCACATCCCCATCACTTCCATGCCCACCTGCAGCGAGGGGCCAAAGGACAGGAGCCAGCCCAGCACAGGCTCAGAGGTGAGGCTTCCAGCCCAAACCATCCCAGGATGATTCCAGTCTCTCCCTGCATTAATTTTGAATTGTTTCCTCTCAAATTTAGATTATTTACTAAAGGAATAATTTTAAATTATTCCAGGAATAAAAAGGGAAGCATCAAACATACAAAGTTCATTCCCATGTCCATCAAATCATTCTTAACTGGAAACCTATTCCCTCATCTCTTTTTAGCTTTCCTGGAAACCCTTAGGAATCCACAGTTTCTCTGAGATATCTACTGGACTAACTGGGGAATTGGCTCTGTCAGAAACCCAGGGGGGTTTACAACACTTGTTCCTCTGCATCTTTATCCCTTACCCAGGTTCCACCTAGAATGGTGCTGTGGGGGAAGTTTGGGATTACTGGAAATGGATCAGGTTCTAGTTGGGAAGCCCTCTGCTTCTCCACTGTTTCAAAATTCTTGGAATTACCCTCAAACATGCCCTAGAACACTGCTGTGAGAACACCAATCAGGGGAACATATGGAAAAGAGAAAACCACATCCAGCAGCAGCTGGAATGATCCCATTGCTGCTCTTACCTGGTGTCCTGGTGCTCCTGCCAGAGCTCCCAGCAGCCTCTGCCATTCCTCAGCAGGAGCTATGGAAGACATTCCTGCTGTCCATGGGTGAGGAGGCACTTTGGGATGTTCTTTGCTGTGCAATCAGACAAGAGAGTGCCAATGATCTTGTGGTCCCTTCCAAGCCACAGCAGCCCCAGATTCCATGGTGTGATCAGCACCTCTCCCAGCTCCATTCCAGGAACATCCTCCCACTGACCCAGCACTTCCCCCTCCTCTTTTTGCTCCACACCAGGGATGTGTGGCCGAGTGCCACAGGCATGGGACACCTCAGCATTCCCTGGGGATGCCATTCAAGGCTGAACTGGTGGCCTCAGAGCTCTGCAATGACCGTTCAGCCCAATTCCAGTTGGGAATGTCTCAAGCAGCCATGTGGGGTGTTTGCTCCCTCTCCCACCCAGCCACTGGGACAGCTCACATGGAATGTCACAACTCACTGGGTCTGGAATTCCTGGCTCAACAGGCAGGTGGTGGAATATCCTCTCCTGGGAATACCCAGGATATCAGGAGGGTCCCTGGAAGTCACAGGTCAGTGGCAGAGTCAGATGAACAATCCTGAACTGGTTTTCAGGGGATGCATCCCCAGCCTGTGGCTGCAACAACTCCAAAGCTGTTCCACTTGGGACAGCCAGGGAACACATCCCCACCATGGATTTCTGACAGGAAAAGCCTCACAGCTCCAGGATACTTGGCTCCCAAATCCAGCCAGCACTCCAACAGGCTCTAAGGAATAAACAACAAGAAAAACCATCTCAGGGTGCACACCATGAGCTGGGCACCACATTCCTCACTGCAACTGGGCTGTTCCCACATCTCTGTGACAGTTGGGAGCATCCCCATTTCCTCACTCCTCCATTCAGGAGAAAGAGCCCTGAACACCCAGTGTGCAATCCCAACAACCCAGGGAAAACCACCTCACTCACGGAAATGTAATGCCCGGTTTTGGAAAAAACCAAATAGCAGAACTGGAAACATTTCCAGGCATGGAGCCTCCCAGGTGTGGAAATGCAGCTCCCAGGCTTCTCCCCATGGAAGCCCCAAACTTGCCCAGGACTGGGCTCAGGGAGAAAACCCCACCCATTCCACCAGCCTGGCACAGAGCAGATTCCAGGCACACCCCAGGAGGGTGCCCCTGACCATGGCAGGGTGTTAAACAGGAAGATCTTTAAGGTTCCTTCCATCCCAGACCATTCCAGGAGTTTAAGGCTACTTAAACTTGATTTGAGCCACTTCCCAGCTCACAACTCCCTCCCAAGCCTCATCCTCTGGGCTGCCTTTCCCAGACCTCGCTGGGAAGGGAAGCAGTGGCTCCTCTCCCCAGACACACCCACTGCCAGTGGCTGTGCCCTGCCCAAAACCACCGGCTGACACAGGGCTCATCCACTGTCTTGGCTGTTTTCCATAGTCCAGCATTCAGGGACTCCAGAGCTGGACAATCAGGATCAATCCCAGGTTCCGGGCACTGGCACCAAGCAGCTGCTGTGCTGGAAGGGCCAATTTCAGAGGCTCCTCTCCCCTCAGCTGGGAATTCAGTGCTGGAAAGGGCCTGGCAGTGACTGTGGATTTATCTGTTCCTATGGATTCATCCCCAGCATTCTCTGCCAAGTGCTGCTGGAGCATCTCCCCCAGAAAAAAGCTGTGCTCAAGGTTGACTAAGC
This sequence comes from Passer domesticus, assembly GCF_036417665.1. NCBI lineage: Eukaryota > Metazoa > Chordata > Aves > Passeriformes > Passeridae > Passer > Passer domesticus. The sequence continues at coordinate 53,676,052 of NC_087479.1, forward strand.
AGGGAGAAAAAACCCCACAGGACTCAATTCCTGCACAGCCCAGACCTGACACTTTGGCTCATATGGGAAACAGATGGGAAATGCAGAACCAAGTTCAGTCCTACCTGTAAGCAATTCCCAAGGAGCTGAGAGCCTTCCAATGAAACCCTGGCTCAGGACAAGCCTCTCCTGCCTGTGCCATTGATCCAGGTGAGCACAGGTGCTCCAGCTGGGAGTGACAGTTCCTTGGAAGGCAGCATCTCCCACCTGGACCTGTGCCTTCCCCAGCCTTTGGTGGCCGCTGTCTCCATCCTCCCACACCTCCTCCTCTTCCTCCTGGCAGGGCTGGCTCCCTCATCCTGCAGAGCAAGCACAGGGACAGTCAGCAGCCTGCTCATGCCAGCCTGGGCAGCAGGGACGGGCTGGTGGCACCCTCTGGATGTCACCCCTGTGCCTGGCCCGTCCCTGCTCCGCGGCCCATTCCCGTTCCTGGCTGGCATCTCCTTGGCACGGGATGTTGAACCACAAACGTTTGCTCTGGGGGCTGGGGCAGCACAGACTGCCCGAGGCCGTGGGCAAAGCTCCTGCTCCCACAGCCTCTGCTCCCACAGCCCTGCTGGGGCTGCACAGGGCAAAGGGAACTCCTCAGCTCCTGCTGGAACTTCCCTCCTGTGCCCACAAACCAGAGAAACCGTGGCTGCTCCATCCCTGGAAGTGTCCAAGGCCAGCCTGGATGGGGCTTGGGGCACCCTGGGCTGGGGATGGAATGAAGTGATCCTTAAGGTCCCTTCCCACTCAAACCATTGGGGATTCCAGGATGATTCCATGATTTCTCCATGCATCTATTTTGAATTGTTTCCTCTCAAATTTAATTTCCCAAATTTAGATGATTTAGCAAAGGAATAATTTTAAATTATTCCAGGAATAAAAAGGGAAGCATCAAACATACAAGAATCATTCCCATGTCTATCAAATCATTGTTAAGTGGAAGCCTATTCCCTCATCTCTTTCTTCTTCTTTCCTGGAAATCCTTATGATGCTACAGTTTCTCTGAGGCATCAGCTGGGATTACTGGATTTGCTCTGTCAGAAACCCAGGGGGGTTTACAACACTTGTTCCTCTGCATCTTTATCTCTTACCCAGGTTCCATCTACAATGGTGCTGTGGGGGAAGTTTGGGATTACTAGAAATGGATCAGCTTCACCTTTTTTCCCCTTTGCTTCTCAACTCTTTCAAAATTCTTGGAATTACCCTCCATGTGCCCAAGACTGTGAAAACACCAATCAGACGAATGTCTTGAAAAGAGAAAACCACATCCAGCAGCAGCTGGAATGATCCCACTGCTGCTCTTACCTGGTGTCCAGGTGCTCCTGCCAGAGCTCCCAGCAGCCTCTGCCATTCCTCAGCAGGAGCTATGGAAGACATTCCTGCTGTCCATGGGTGAGGAGGCACTTTGGGATGTTCTTTGCTGTGCAATCAGACAAGAGAGGGTCAATGATCTTGTGGTCCCTTCCAAGCCAAAGCAGCCCCAGATTCCATGGTGTGATCAGCACCTCTCCCAGCTCCATTCCAGAAACATCTTCCCACTGACCCAGGACTTTCCTTTCTCTGCACCACACCAGGGACGTGCTGCCGAGTGCCCCGGGCAGGGGACGCCTCAGCCTTCCCTGCGGTGCTTTCCCTGGGACACCTCAGCACTCCCTGGGATGCCCCAGCATTCCCGGGCTGTCCCAGCACTCCCGGGGATGCCCCAGCATTCCCAGAGATGCCCCAGCATTCCCGGGCTGTCCCACCATACCCGGGCTGTCTCAGCATTCCCAGGGATGCCCCAGCATTCCCGGGGATGCCCCAGCATTCCCGGGATGCCCCAGCATTCCCGGGGATGCCCCAGCATTCCCAGAGATGCCCCAGCATTCCCGGGCTGTCCCACCATACCCGGGCTGTCTCAGCATTCCCAGGGATGCCCCAGCATTCCCGGGGATGCCCCAGCATTCCCAGAGATGCCCCAGCATTCCCGGGGATGCCCCAGCATTCCCGGGGATGCCGCTCCCGCCGGTCCCGGGCTGCAGCGGCGGGCGCTCCCCGCGGGGCGGCAGCTCCGGCGCTCCCGGCCCCGCCGGTCCCGGTGTCCCGGGGCGGCCGCGGCTCTAACCCGCCCCAGACACCGCGGGCAGAACCCCCGATCCCCCCGATTCCACCCCAAGGCACAGGATCGCAGCATTCCCGAGCCCACGGCGAGCATCCAGTCCCAATCCGGGCCCCGCACAGGACCCCCGGAATTCCCCGCTGTGCCGGGAGCTTGTCCAGACCCCGGCTCTTCCCCGGGATCCTGGAAACACAGCGGCGCTGGGAGAAGGATGGCGGCGGGTTTTTGTATGTACCCCGTTATAGGACGGTTCTGTAGGTCCGTTCGGTCTCGTTATCGGCAGCCCCACAATCAACACGTCCCTTGCATTCGCCGCTCGTCCTCACACGGCGCTGTCGCGGCTGAGCCAGCCCGAGCTGGTCCCTCCGGAGAGCACCGACCGCCTCATCCCTACCCAAACTCTGCATTCTCTCCCCGGCACATTAATTCAGGTTTCACCCCAAAATGTTCATTTCGGCCCCGACAGAATCCGCCCCGGAGCGACGCCCCGGGCCCCGCTGGGCCGAGGCAGCTCCGGTGTTCTCTGCCCGGGACGGGACAGCGATCCCTGCGCCGGGACACCGATCCCTGTGCCGGGACAGCGATCCCTGTTCTGGGACACCGATCCCTGCACCGGGACAGCGATCCCTGTGCCGGGACAGTGATCACTACACCGGGACACCCATCCCCGTGCCGGGATACCGATGCCGCGCGGCCCGCTCGGCGCTGTTCCCGTTCCCCGCTCGGGGCCGTCCCCGTTCCCCGCTCGGGGCTGTCCCCGTTCCCGCCCCGGGCTGTTCCCGTTCCCGCTCGGCGTTGTTCCCGGTCCCCGCTCACCTCCGAGCCCGGCCCCGCCGCTCCCGGCTCCGCCACGGCCGCTCCCGGCTCCGCGCCTGCGCTCCGGGGCTGCGGCGTTTCCTTCCGGGAGCAGCCCCGGCCTTGGCCCCGGATAGAGAAACATGTTTGTATTTTCAAACCTTCCAGATCCATAATCAGAATTCCTTACAGTCTATGTCCTGTCTATAACACAGCACACACAGGATTTTATTTCGGAATCAGTTTTTAAATGCATTAAAATTTCTCAGAATATACAAAAATGGGACTATTTGCAGTTTTCAGAATTTTACACACAAACCCCCCACGATTTTCAGGCGTTTTGGGGCTGTAACCTCCCTTTTTCTGGAAGGATCTCCCTCGGGCCGCCTCATCCCTCACTCACCGGGTTCTCCAGCACAATGGGCTGTGCCAAGTGACCTTCCAGAGTCCCCCACCCCTTTTTCCTCCCCACCCACAGAAGGCACAGGAATGTCCCTGGGCATGGTGTCTCATCCTGGATTGTCCCACGGGACACTGCAAAGTCTTGAGGAGGGCAAGCCCCGCTCAGCAACCACCAAACCTCCCGTGTGTTATCCACACCACTGCCATTCTGAATCCAAATCCAGTAAACAAAAAGTTCCCTATCCCAGTTAAATCCAGCACAGCAGCCAGCACACCCTGTCCCTGCTCATCGCACAGCTGAGCACCTCCAGAGGGATTCTGTGAGGGACAGGGAAAAAAACTCCTACTACAGTCCTAAAAATGAACAGGCTCTGCCTTCCCATCACCTCCGAGCCAGGAGACCTTATGGCAGCAGGATAAGAAACCAGTTAGACGGGAATTTCTCTCCGTTATCTTGAGCTGCCCATGCCTGACACAGGCACTGTCCTTGAACTGCTTTCCCAGCAGGGTCCAGTATGACCTTCTCCACCAGTTTTCTTGGTACTGAAGTTAGATTATCAGCGCTGGAGTTTCCTGGAAATGTCCAAGTGGGATACAGCTGGAGAATTCAGCAAAGGAGCTCCTCAGGCTTCCAGGACCGTGGGTGGACGATTGAGGTGGCTCCTTCTGGGACATACTGGGATGAATCCCATACAACATCACAGACTCATGGATACTGAAGTGGTCCAAGTGGTCCCCAGTGATCCCAAATGGAAAATCACCGCCCTTCCTCCCCCGCTGGACACACAGATAAGCCAGCAGTGCTTGGCAGAGCCAGGGTGGCTGTGGGAGGGCAGGTGACGGCACAAGGACACTGGGAACAGCTAAAAGCAGAGGGGACGCCCAGAGAGCCGAATTCCCAGACTCTGGCACCCTGAGTGGGTCAGTTGCTCCAGAAGGATGCTTGCTGTGGCTTTGGGCATCGGGGTCCTGCTGGCCCTGGCGGGCTGCACAGCCACCGAGGACTGTGGTGAGTGTCAGCCACCCATGGAGAACCAGGAGAGCCCACGGATGGGACACAGGGTCCCGCTGACCTCCCCTCTCTTGCCAGTGGCCCCGCAGGATAAGGTCTCCCAGCTGCTCCAGCACATGGAGGAATCTGTCAATCTCGAGGAGGCGGCAAATCCCAGTGTCCTGCTGGCCATGAACCTGGCTGGGGGGGACAGCAATGGTCCCATCCACAAGTGGCTGCTCCAAGAGATCAAGGAGGAGGCAGTGAGGAGAGCCCAGAAAGGTAGGGAGGGAAAGGAGGGAAGGCACCAGGTCCTGGAGGACCAGTTTCTGCCAGTTCTTGGGGTGCCCAGCCCAGCACAGCCTGGCTCCCCCTTGTCCCCACAGACATGACCTCGGGACAGGTGGCTCTGCACGTCCTCGCCCTCCTCTCCTCCTGCCAGGATCCCCAGCAAGTCCATGCCCTGGAGCAGACCCTTGACCTGATCCGTGTCCTGCAGCAGAAAACAGATGAGGAGATGGCCAAACTGGGTTTGTTGGGACTTGGGGGCCTGGGGGTGTCACTGTCCCCACACCCTGTCATCTTGCTTTCCCTGTACGCTGTACTGTTTGCTTTCAGAGGCCGAGGGGATTCCCAAAACTACCCTGTACAGCGTGGGCCTGGACACCCTGGCCCTGTGCCTGGCTGAGGCGGGCGGCGCTCAGGGGCCATCGGTGGCCCTGGCCAAGCAGCTGCTGAACCCCGAGAGCCACATCTCCGTGGGTAAGGAACTCCTCTGCTCCCACATTCCCACTCCTGGGGTCTATCCCCAGCCTTGGCAGTGACTCCAGGATCCCACAGACACCCAGGCCATGGTGGCACTGGCGCTGGCCTGTGTATACAACTACGTGGAGCTCCAGGACGTGCAGGATCTGCTCCGGGAGGCACTTTGGACAGTGAGCAACAGCTTCCTGGATGAGCAGGAGAAGAGGAATGGCATGATCGGGAATATCTACAGCATGGGGCTGGCCCTGCAGGTAGGGGAGGCGCCAGGGGAGTGTGGCATTGTGGCCACCTGGTCCCATTCCCAGATGTGTCATCCCACATCCCACATGCTCCACAGGCGCTGGAGGCCACGAGGAAGTTCTACGCCCCACGGGAGTGGGACTGTGCCCAGGCCTTCTCCGTGGTGTACGCCCACGACTACCAGCAGCCCATGGCCATCGCCCAGGTGCTGCCAGCCCTGGTGGGCAGGTCCTACCTGGATGTGGCTGGCCTGGACTGTGCTGCCACCAAGAACACGTCCCCAGGCCGACAGCTGCCCCTGTCCCCAATGCTGGGCACACACAGCATTCCCAGAGGTACGTTGATCCCACCTGGAGTTGCCCAGACCCCACAGGGATGATGTTCCCACCCTGTGCCTGTGGGGGTGTGCCAGGTGCCCACCCTGCTGCTCTCTCCCTGCACAGCCCTCATCCAGGTGCATTACTCCATCACCAACACGCTCCAGGGAAAACACTTCCACTTCTCCATCTCAGTGGAAGTCCCAAGTGACTCCACTCTGCTCCAGGTGATGGAGGCGGCAGCAGAGGAGGATCCCAAAACCTTTAGGTGAGAGCCAGGGTGGTTTTGGAGGTGGGATCTGCCATTTCCCCACCCAGGCCTGAGCCTCCTCAACTCTCCCGCAGCTTCCAGACAGAGCAGACATCCTGGGGTCCCTTTGTGACCTCCATCCACGGGCTGGCTGGCAGCACGGAGGACAGGACCTACTGGCAGTTCCTCAGTGCTGGCAATGCCCTCGATGAAGGTGGGACAGGGGCCAGGGATGGCGCAGGGGAGCCTGTGGTGGGGATCTGCAGATCCCAGCCTCACACATCTCTCTGCTGCAGGGGTTGGCACCTACAAACCACAAGACGGGGAGCACATCCAGGCTGTCTTCAGCACCTACTGACACCACCAAGACCCCCTGGACCCCTCCACGGAGCAATAAAGTGCTATTCCAGCATGTTCCTCTGTGTGTTTGTGTCTCTGGGAGAAAACACAGCTCACATCCTTTTTGTCTCCCTTCCTGCTTAATTCCATGAGCTCAGCTCCTCTCCTTCTCTTCCCCAGCACCACACACAAGCACAGCCTCACCCAAATTCCATGGAGTCAATTCCCTCTTGGGCATCAACAAAGCCTTTCCCCAGCAGGCACGGGCTTGTTCCTCCAGGCACATTGCTGTCTCCAGTTCAACCTATTCTGATCCTCACAGAAGCTCTCATGGCATGAATCAGATGCAATTATCTCCATTTGATTATTACAACCTCAATTAGCATCAGCCTCAGGCCACCAGTTGCATTTCCCCCCCCCCGGAAATCCGCAGGTGGTGGCCTGGGGTTGTAGCTGTTTCTAATCCCAATTCTGTGACTCCATCTCTGGCCAGGAGTCACCAGCACCTCCCAGCTGGGTCCCAACTGCTCTCCAGCCAGCCCCACTCCCTACTCCCACTGGGCCTTGTCCAGACCTTCAGCTTGGACCTGCTCCCAGCTGGACTCTTCCCGCCCAAACCATTCTGTGATTCCACAGACACTGTTTCCAGAAGGAGCTGGGAGGGACAAGATCCAAACTCTTCCCAACAGCCTGAAAACCTTCCACCTTCCAAACAGCCTGAGGACCCACCACCTTCCACCATCTCCAGTACATATGGTCTTATCCCAGACATCAAACCAGTCTGACTCAGCCCATGGTGATGGTGCCACCCTCCAGGTCCTTCCATGACCACACAGATAAGCTGGCACCGTGTGGCAGTACCACAGCTGGTGTAGGATATCAGGTGCTCCACTGGAGATGACATTTCTGCCCTGTGCTACATGGGATGTCCCGGGTACCCAGTCTGTCCCTCTCCCCCCTGCTAAATCCCATCTTGATGCAGTTCTCCATCACCACCACACTCCATGGAAAATATGCTGCTCCACCTTAGTGCTTTGGTTGTTTGTTTTCAGTAGGATTCACAGGGTTCATTTTCTTCACAGTGTGTGGCACAGCCCTGGGCTTGGATTCAGGATGGGAATGCTGTGGATAACACAGACATCTTTTGGTGGTTACTGAGAAGATTTTTTCCTCCTCCAGCACTTTGCAGCGTCCCATGGGACAATCCATGTCCCCAGCTGTGTCAGCCAGGAGGTGAGGCCATCATCCTCCTCCTCATCACTGTGTCCTACTTGCCTGAGAAACTTTCCATCTGTTCTGCTCCAGAGGGCTACCAGTGCCCACATGGAGCCCCTTGCCCCTGGAAGCACTGGAGTGCCCTGGGGCCGTGAGCGCCGGGGCGAGGCGGGGCTGTGATGTCACACAGGTGTCCCCCCCGCAGCACTGTGACATCAGCACGGTGTCTCTACAGGACACGTGCCACCACGCCTGGCTCCCAGTGTGGCCACGATGGGACACGGATGAAGCCATGAGTGTCCTGCTCCCCACGCTTGTCCTGCTGGTGGCCACCACGGCCGTCCTGCTGGCCGCCCGCGTTTGGAAGGCGCGGAAGCGCCTCGGGGGCCGGGCCGGGGGCTCGCGGCGCTGCCGAGCGGCCCCGCGGGCTCCCGGTTCCCCCCGCGCTGAGGAGAGCCCTGCCCAGGGCCCGGCTGCCCCGGAGAGCCCCCCGTACGTGCCCTGCGGCTGCGGGCCCTGCTGCACCCCCTGCGTGACGGTGGCCCGCGAGCTGCAGGACCTGGTGACGCCGCTGTGGCCCGAGGTGTCCCTGCCGCGGGACTCGGAGCTGTGGCAGCTGTGGTGGGAGGACCTGGAGCAGCTGCTGGAGCGAGGCCCCCTGCCCTGCTGCGCCTCCTCCAGCTCCTCTGAGAGCCCCCGGCCCTCCAGGAGCCCAACAAGACCCCTGATCTGTCAGAAAAGATCTGCCGCTGGAAAAGGCTCAGCCCTCCGCAGAGCCCGACGCCAGCTGAGATCCTCCCCCCTTCCAAGAATGTCCATCCCTCGGAAAGCCTCCTCCATTCCCATCCAGACCCTCTGTGACCTGTGTTGTGCTCCAACTGGAACCTGGCCCGTTCCTGCCAAGAAGCAAGTGGAAGTGTCCTGGAGCCGCCGGTGCCCAGTCCACGGCTCCCAGGATCCTGAGGCAGAGCCATGTGGGCAGACTCTCCGCACGCTGCTGGACAAGCGGCTCCAGCAGCAAAGACAGCTGTTCCTATGTCAGGGATGCTCCCTGGAACTGGCTGAGAAGGACAAGGCTAAGGAAGAGCTCCCCACCTGGGAGCAAGGTCTCCATCCCTGCCAGAGCCTCCATGAGATCTGCTGGACTCCAGAAGGAGGAGCCCACACGGACAGGGCTCCCTGCCGCCTTGGAGCCGTGCCTATCCACAGAACTCACCAGATACCCACAGCTGGGAAAAGCCTGGAAATACAACCAGGAGCCCAAGCCCCTCCAGCAAAGCACTCCCAGCAGCAGGTGTCGCTGAGCCGCTGGTGCCCAACGCACGGCTCGCAGCGTGCAGCAGTGCCACAGGAGAAAACCCTGCGGGCAGCGCTGGACAAGAGGCTCCAGCGGCAACGGCAGCACACGGGAGCTCTCAGGAGATGGCTCTCACGGATCCAGGATGCAGCTCGCGGCAGCAGCTGGCACGCTCCGTAGCGTTTTCGTGCTGGATAAATTCAGGGTTTCCCCAAAAGCTGTCTGGGAGTTCCCGCTGTTCTGCTTTCCACTGGGACAGGGCTCCTTTCGTCCCAGGAGATGGCACATGCTGGGCTTGGATTCAGGATGGGAATGCTGTGAGTAACACATGGGTCACGGTCCAGCCAGCTGGAAAACTGGGATGAAGAAGTTGAAATTTCATTTCATTAGAACTAAGAGGTGGAAAAGGGGAAAAGGTGGAAAAGTATTCCATTGTTCCCATGGGGAGACTGCCCACACCAGAGAGCCCCAAATCCCCTGTGCCCTCTCTGATTGGCTCTGCTGGCTCCCTAGCTTCCCACAGCACTTGCTCCAAGGATAAAGAGTGGAACTGGAATTCATTAATAACAATGTCAGTGTCAGAAGCAGTGGGAATCTTTGTTTGGAATAAGAAATGGAGGAGAAATTGAGTGAAATACCACGAAGCATCGGGTAGGGAGAGGGTGGTGGAAAAGCAGCTTTTAGAATTGGTAAATTTCCCAGACTTATTTCCAGATATTATTATTCTAAAATAACTTTTTATCCCTCCACCACAAAACCATTCCTGTACCTATGAAGATATCTGGAGATAAAAGAGGAACACTTAATTTAAAAACTTGTAGGGAAAAAAACAATTGTGGATTGAAACATCTAAGAGAATCCACAGCAAGGAAACATAAATGCCAATTTTAGCAAGGTTAATGCATAATAAATATTAAAGATTAGTTTCCCCAGAAAACAAGCCAGCCTTCTTATTGTCCAAACTGGCAAAGAGCAGACTCACGGATTTTGATGTCTACGAAGCATCCAGAGAGCTCAAAACTGGAATTCTTTGTGTTCCAGACTGCGTTTGGTTTGTCGGCTGCTATGGAATTCCCTCTAAAACTGGGATTTTCATTTAAAACCACCGTTTAAGCCACTTCTCTGGAGAAAGAGAAACAATGTCTTTGTGTTCAAATTTTATTCTGAAAACAAAACCCATCCCATAGCTCTGACAAGCAAAACACTATAGAAAATACAGAATAAAATAAGAAATGAAAGGTTTTAATTCCCATCCTGGGACCTGTAAGTGTGTACAACACGGGAAAATGCCTCTGGAATTCAGGGACTGAAGAGGCTGCAGTTCTAGGCTTATGGATATTTTTATTTTTAAGCATTTCTAAGCAAATTTCACACTGGGAGAGCTGCAGTCTGGGCTCAGCTTTCCTGGGATTATGCACTAAAAGAGGGCCAGGACATTGCTGGAATTGAGATCACAACTGGGTTTTGAATGAGGAGTGACCACGAAAAGGGAAGGAAAAACCTTAATGAACTCTCTTTAAAGGGAGAATTTTACCTCATTACTTGAAGCCTCCTTCTCAATTCCAGCTTGCCTTCCACTCCTATCTTTCCAGTTTCTGCTTGCATCTACCTTTTCTGGGATGGATGGGATCAGGCTGAAATCTAATCTGTCCTGAGTCTGCTCTGGAGCTGTTCAGCTTTGGAATTCTGAAATCTGGGAGTGTTTGTGCCCAGAAGCTCTTCCACTCTGCTGGCCTCACCCATTCCTTCCCAGCACTAACTCGCAGCACTGACACACAACTGCCATTCGTCTAAAATTCCTCATTAAGCCCCCCAAAAACCCAATCCCAGAGTTCTGTGGGCGCCCGATCCGGTTATTTTGCCTTTTTAGTCTTTGTGGCCGCGGTGCCGTTGGGCTTGGAGTTGGTCTTGGCTTTCTTCTTGGCCCCTCCCTTGGGCTCCGGCTCCTTGCGCTTGGCCGAGGTGATGGATCCGGTGACCTTGAAGAAGTCGTCGAGGCGGCCCTGGGTGCTTCCCTGGCGGCTCTTGCTCAGCCTCCTGACGCCGTTGCGGATGCGCTCCTCGTTGAACTGCTTCTCCCCGCACATGAACTGCACCAGCTGCTCCTCGTCCGGTTCGCTCCACTTCAGCTCCACCGCGTCGGGATCGACCACGTCGGGCTCCAGGAAGAGCTTCTGGGCCTCCTTGTGCAGCCAGTTCTCGGGCAGGGGGTACTTCTTGGTGTCGAGCTGCTGCACGATCCTCTCGATGGATTTGTGCTCCCGGATGAGCTCCACGGCGCGCTTCGGCCCGATGCCGCGGATGCTGGCGCAGTAGTCGCAGCCCAGCAGGATGCACAGGTCCACAAACTGCTCCCAGGTCAGCTGCAGGTCCTGCAGGATCCGGTTCAGGTGGAACTCCTGGATGGGCAGCTTCTTGGTCTCGCTGGCCGTGAGGTGCCGCATCAGCACGGGGCTGCCGAAGGTGAGGCAATCCATGTCCTCCGTGGCGGCGGCGTACACCTTCCCGGCCTTCACCAGGGCGGCACAGCTGGCCTCTGCCTCCCCGGGCGCCTCCACGTAGGGAATTCCCATCAGCGTCAGCAGCTTCTTGCACTCCTGCGTGTGCTGCGGGGTCACCTTCACCAGCCTCTTGCTGTACTTCTCGATGTTCTCCTCCTCCCCGGCCTCCTGCGCTTCCTGCAGGTGCTTCTCCGCCTCGGCGCGGCGCTCCGTGCGCTTGGCCAGCTCCCCGGATTTCAGCTGCGGGGGCTTGCCGTCGAACACGTACACCGGCTTGATGCCGTTCTCCACCATGCGGATGGTGCGGTAGAACATGCCCATCAGGTGGCTGGTGGTCTCGCCGTCCTCGTTCTGGAGCACGTCAGCTCCCTGCCGCACGGCGATCAGGAACTGGTAGATGCTCATGGAGGCGTCGATGGCCACCTTCCGGCCAAAGTAGGACTTGATGTCGTTCTCCCGGATGGCCCCGGGAGCCACATCGGCGATAAGCTTGGCCAAGCCATGGATTCCCATCCTGGGGAAGGGAAAGGGGGATGTTGAGAGCGGGCGCTGCATGAGGAACCCAAGGAGGGGAAGCAAAGAGGGCAGTGCTTCGCCTGCAAACCATCGCTCCAAGGGCTGCAGCCTCTACTGGCAGCCCTTATCCCGAATCCTGCCTCAGGCCACCCTCATCCCTCACCACTCCCCTCTCAGCCCATCATTACTCCCCTTCCAACCTCTGCCCCTCCCATCCCAATCCCCCTCCCCAAAATCCGATTATCTCCCCCATTACAACCATCCAGGCCCCATCACCTCCCCGTTCTTATCTCCTTAACTCCCAGCTCCCCAGGCCTGCCATCAACCCCTCTTCCGTCCCTTTCAGATCCTCTGTTTCCCTCAGCCACCATTACCCTCCTCAGGGCCCCCTTCTTCCTCAGCTGCCATTACCCCTGGAGCTCCCGTGTCCTCTCAGATCCCCGTTAGCCCTCAGCCATTACCCCTGGAGCTCCCGTGTCCCCTCAGATCCCCGTTAGCCCTCAGCCATTACCCCTGGAGCTCCCGTGTCCCCTCAGATCCCCGTTAGCCCTCAGCCATTACCCCTGGAGCTCCCGTGTCCCCTCAGATCCCCGTTACCCCTCAGCCATTACCCCTGGAGCTCCCGTGTCCCCTCAGATCCCCGTTAGCCCTCAGCCATTACCCTCAGAGCTCCCGTGTCCCCTCAGATCCCCGTTAGCCCTCAGCCATTACCCTCAGAGCTCCCGTGTCCCCTCAGATCCCCGTTACCCCTCAGCCATTACCCTCAGAGCTCCCGTGTCCCCTCAGATCCCCGTTAGCCCTCAGCCATTACCCCTGGGAGCTCCCGTGTCCCCTCAGATCCCCGTTAGCCCTCAGCCATTACCCTCAGAGCTCCCGTGTCCCCTCAGATCCCCGTTATCCCTCAGCCATTACCCCTGGAGCTCCCGTGTCCCCTCAGATCCCCGTTACCCCTCAGCCATTACCCTCAGAGCTCCCGTGTCCCCTCAGATCCCCGTTAGCCCTCAGCCATTACCCTCAGAGCTCCCGTGTCCCCTCAGATCCCCGTTAGCCCTCAGCCATTACCCTCAGAGCTCCCGTGTCCCCTCAGATCCCCGTTATCCCTCAGCCATTACCCTCAGAGCTCCCGTATCCCCTCAGATCCCCGTTATCCCTCAGCCATTACCCTCAGAGCTCCCGTGTCCCCTCAGATCCCCGTTAGCCCTCAGCCATTACCCTCAGAGCTCCCGTGTCCCCTCAGATCCCCGTTACCCCTCGGCCATTACCCCTGGAGCTCCCGTGTCCCCTCAGATCCCCGTTAGCCCTCGGCCATTACCCCTGGAGCTCCCGTGTCCCCTCAGATCCCCGTTAGCCCTCAGCCATTACCCCTGGAGCTCCCGTGTCCCCTCAGATCCCCGTTATCCCTCAGCCATTACCCTCAGAGCTCCCGTGTCCCCTCAGATCCCCGTTAGCCCTCGGCCATTACCCTCAGAGCTCCCGTGTCCCCTCAGATCCCCGTTACCCCTCAGCCATTACCCTGAGAGCTCCCGTGTCCCCTCAGATCCCCGTTACCCCTCAGCCATTACCCTGAGAGCTCCCGTGTCCCCTCAGATCCCCGTTACCCCTCAGCCATTACCCTCAGAGCTCCCGTGTCCCCTCAGATCCCCGTTAGCCCTCAGCCATTACCCTCAGAGCTCCCGTGTCCCCTCAGATCCCCGTTAGCCCTCAGCCATTACCCTCAGAGCTCCCGTGTCCCCTCAGATCCCCGTTAGCCCTCAGCCATTACCCTCAGAGCTCCCGTGTCCCCTCAGATCCCCGTTACCCCTCAGCCATTACCCTCAGAGCTCCCGTGTCCCCTCAGATCCCCGTTAGCCCTCAGCCATTACCCCTGGAGCTCCCGTGTCCCCTCAGATCCCCGTTAGCCCTCAGCCATTACCCCTGGAGCTCCCGTGTCCCCTCAGATCCCCGTTAGCCCTCAGCCATTACCCCTGGAGCTCCCGTGTCCCCTCAGATCCCCGTTAGCCCTCAGCCATTACCCTCAGAGCTCCCGTGTCCCCTCAGATCCCCGTTAGCCCTCAGCCATTACCCCTGGAGCTCCCGTGTCCCCTCAGATCCCCGTTAGCCCTCAGCCATTACCCCTGGAGCTCCCGTGTCCCCTCAGATCCCCGTTACCCCTCAGCCATTACCCCTGGAGCTCCCGTGTCCCCTCAGATCCCCGTTACCCCTCAGCCATTACCCCTGGAGCTCCCGTGTCCCCTCAGATCCCCGTTACCCCTCAGCCATTACCCTCAGAGCTCCCGTGTCCCCTCAGATCCCCGTTACCCCTCAGCCATTACCCCTGGAGCTCCCGTGTCCCCTCAGATCCCCGTTATCCCTCAGCCATTACCCCTGGAGCTCCCGTGTCCCCTCAGATCCCCTTTACCCCTCAGCCATTACCCCTGGAGCTCCCGTGTCCCCTCAGATCCCCGTTAGCCCTCAGCCACTACCCCTGGAGCTCCCGTGTCCCCTCAGATCCCCGTTATCCCTCAGCCATTACCCCTGGAGCTCCCGTGTCCCCTCAGATCCCCGTTAGCCCTCAGCCATTACCCCTGGAGCTCCCGTGTCCCCTCAGATCCCCGTTAGCCCTCAGCCATTACCCCTGGAGCTCCCGTGTCCCCTCAGATCCCCGTTAGCCCTCAGCCATTACCCCTGGAGCTCCCGTGTCCCCTCAGATCCCCGTTAGCCCTCAGCCATTACCCTCAGAGCTCCCGTGTCCCCTCAGATCCCCGTTATCCCTCAGCCATTACCCCTGGAGCTCCCGTGTCCCCTCAGATCCCCGTTAGCCCTCAGCCATTACCCTCAGAGCTCCCGTGTCCCCTCAGATCCCCGTTAGCCCTCAGCCATTACCCGGCCGCTCGCGCGCCGCCGCTCCCGCGCTCCGCCGCCGAGCCCGCCGGGAGCCGCCGCCGGCCAATGGGGTGGCGGCTCGCGCTCGCCGCGCCTCGTTCCCGCCCTCACTTCCACTTCCGGCGGCCGAGGGGGGCGGACGTGCGCCGGCCGGAGCGGAGCCGACGTGTCGCAGCAGGGACCGGCGACATGGTGAGGGTGGGGATGGGGGGACCGGGGGTTGCCACAGGGGGCCCGGCCCCGCTGAACACCGCCGTGTCCCCGCAGGAGCTGGAGGCGATGAGCAGATACACGAGCCCGGTGAACCCGGCCGTGTTCCCGCACCTCACCGTGGTGCTGCTGGCCATCGGCATGTTCTTCACCGCCTGGTTCTTCGTGTATCCCCGCGGCTGAGCGGGCGGGGGGTGCCGTCCCCTTGCCGTGCCTCGCAGTCCCGGATTGTCGCCCTAAATCCCGGGGGCAGGGGAGCGGGTGGGGGTTATCTGTTATCTGTTATCGCCTTAACCCCCGGCCTGGCAGCTACGAGGTGACATCCACCAAGTACACCCGGGACATCTACAAGGAGCTGCTGATCTCGCTGGTGGCCTCGCTCTTCATGGGCTTCGGCGTCCTCTTCCTGCTGCTCTGGGTCGGGATCTACGTCTGAGCCCCCGGCGGGCCTGGATGGGGCATTCGGGGAAGCTCTTTTTATATTTCTTTTGTATTTCAAGGAGAAAACGCCTGTAGCAGGTGTGGTCTGCGACAGGCAGTGACCCACAGGTGAATAAAAGTGGCTCTGTGACACACCTGTCTGGGGACTGCTGGTTTGTCTTTTATTATTTTTTTTAAATCTGGCTTTCCCGAAGAGCTTGGCTAGAATTATGGGAAGTGTAAGGGTGGAAGAGCCCTCTAGGATCACCCAGTCCTACCACTCCTCCCACACTGCCAAGGCCACCACTAACCCGTGTCCCCAAGTGCCACAGCCACACTGTGTTTAAATCCCTCCAGGCATGGGGACTCCACCTCTGGAGCCTGTTCTAGTGCTCTAAAACCCCTTCCATGAAGGAATTTTTCCTAATGCCCATCCTAAACCTCCCCTGGTGCAGCTTGAGGCTGTTTCCTCTTGTCCTGTCACTTTCCCTGGGAGAACAGACCAATCCTACTTGGCTGCACACTCCTGTCATGGAGCTGAGCAGTGGAAAGGTTCCTCCTGAGCCTCCCTTTCTCCATATTGGCACCAGATCCACGTACTTTGGGATAATGCCAATGTTATCCCAGATTTCTGTGCTTGATGTGTGGTCACAGGTGTTCCAGTGCCACCTTGTGTCCTGGTGCAGCAAGGCTGTGCAAAATAAATCTTAAATCTGCTTTTAATCCCTCAGTCTCCTTTGCCGTCACATCCCCTCGCCCTTTTTTGGGGAATGCTGTGCCTGTTCTCATCTCTAACCAGGAGTTTTGTGGTGCTGGATGTGCCCTTCATTAATTCCTGAATTAACTGCCTGGCCTAGAAACAAGGAATTGAGTTATATGTCTTCAAGAGGCAGACTGGAATTTTAGCCCAGCTTTGAAACCATTCCACTTCCAAATCACAAATTCAAGCCCCAGTTTCCTATTTGGGAAGGAAGATTTCCTTCTGCAGACTTTTAGATCCTTCTGGAGCTGAGTCTGCCCTTTGACATGAGCAATGTGAGGTCAGAGGTGGGTTTTCCTTTTCCTTTTTCCTTCCTTTCTTCTTTTTTCCCTCCTTTTTTCTTCTTCCTCCATTCTTTGTCCTTCTGCTTTCTTCTTACTTTTCCCCTTGTCCATTTAACCTTTTATCTTTATTTTCTTAATTTTTCTCCCAGTTCCTTCATCTTCCCTTCCTATTTTCCTTCCCCTTCTTCCACTCTTTTTCCTCCTTCCTTTCTCCTTTTTATCCCCATTCCAAAGAACCATGACTGGGCATATCCAGAAACTTCCACTGATTAAACACTTGGAATTTCCTCCATCCCGTGGGCAGTTTTACAGCCATTCACCTGAGTTATTTCCTCAGAAAGGGAGGAAAACACCAGGAGCCATCCTTGGATACAAAGCAGTATTTATATATTTTATTCATATGGGCACATTTACCTCCAGCATAAAACAAAGTCTAAATAAGCAAAACAAAACAAAACAAACAAACAAAAAATCCGGGGAATCCGGAAACTCAGCCCTCAAATTCAGCAAAATATAAATATAAATCAGGAAGAAAAGAGGGAAACCACGCTTGTTCCCCACAAATAAAAACCAGGAATCAATAATAACCTGCTACAAATGCAACTCTACGAACTGGCTGGCAAAATACAGTGATTAAAGCTGTGGCAGCAACATTTAAACCAACAAAATTAGTGCTTTACGTGGTGGTTTTTTTCCTTAATTCTTCCAGTGGTGCCATAGTCTCTATTTACAGGCTTTAAGCTCCAACAGTAGGACAGAAGAGTTGGGAATTTGCTTTTGAAACAACTCCCAAACAGCCTCGTTCTCCAGCCTTTTGTCTTCCTTCCTGCCAGGAATGTCTCTTTGCCGCTGGATAGGGAGGGATTTCCCCAAGCTGGAGAGGTCGGCTCAGAATTCCCTCCATCCCACACAGGGAAAGGCCTGATTGTGAACTCTCTTGGTACTGATTGGGGACAGGGAAGGGGCAGAGATGCGTTTTGGGGGGGGAAATCCATGCAGACAGCTGTTTCCACGGGCCTGGAAGCAATTCCATGACTCCTTTACAGTTTGGAACCCCTTTGGAGCTCGTTGCTGCCTCGCTGGGCAGCAGCCGATGGATGATTTTTATCATGGAATGCTGGAATGGTTTGGGTGGGAAGGGACCTAAAAGCCCATTCAGCCCCACTCCCTGCCATGGGCAGGGACACCTTCCACTAGTCCAGGCAGCTCCAAACCCCATCCAACCTGTCCTGGAGCACTTCCAGGCATGGAACATCCAAAACTTCTCTGGGCAACCTGTGCCACTTTAAGACATAAGGTACTATTGACTCTAAAAACTTCATCCTGAATCCCTGTCCTCTCCTGATCCCAGGGATTGCTGCCAGCTCCATGTGGGTGGGGCTGGCTTTGGCACTCCAGGAATTGCCACGTCCCAGTTGAACTACTGGGCACCATGTCTGAGGCAGCATTTGGGAATATAGGTGGGAAAACACTGTTCCTTGGGGCTGTTCCATAAGGAAAAAGGCACTAGATGTGTTTCCAGGCACTTGGTTTGTTGGGAATCTCCCTAAATCCCATGGCTGAGCATCCTGGGGACACCTGAGAGATCCCAACTTCCTCCTGGGCCACCACTGATTGATTCCTTCCCTCAGGAATGGGGTGGAATGTACTGGGGTGTCTTGGCTGAGAGGGGGGGTGATTGCAGGCTCTGCCCCCCCCAACATTCCCTGTTTCCTCTCCCAGGGGCTTTATCCCAGCTTGGCATCACTCACCTGAGGAAGGACGTGCCAGCCTGGGCCACTGATTGCCAAGGGAACAATAAACCTGCCAAGGAAGTCACTTCCCAGTTTAAAACCAGGAAAAACTGCTCAGGGCAGGTGGAGGGAAGAGCACTCAGCTACATCCAGGCGTTTCCTTCCCAATTTCTGGGAAAAACAGAGAATCCTGCTGAGCATGGAGCCCCCCTGCTTGTGCATAGGTATTCCAAGCCTTGGGGCATCCTGTTGTCCCACTGAGCTTCCCAAAACTGGGTTTTCCAACTGCTTGGCTGCTCGGAATGCCCTGCTCACCCACTATTCCCTGCTTCCCAGGATTCAGTGGGTTTTAGTAGCTATAATTCAGTGTTTTCAGGCCTTGAAACCTCCCTACAAACAGCTCCTTGGGGGCAGATGCCAAATCCAAGTGACATCACCAGGAATTTCAGGGCTGCTTTGTTGGGATAAGCTCAGGAGGGGGATGATGGGAGATAAAACCAGACGTGCCCAGGAACCATCGCTTTACCTGGATAAAACCCATCTTTGTTTTTCCAGTGCAGATTTAGAGTGTCCTCAGGATCAACATGTGGCATTCCCCCCTCACTTGTTTCCTCAGGGAAATCCATCTTGGAATAACCTGGAGGTGGCTGAGCCTCCAGGAATGCAGACAACTCCTCTGTAGCACGAGGAGCAGGATGGGGAGGAGGAAGCACAGGGAGCCACTTGGCTTTCCCACAGGACACAGGTGGCTCAATGGGGCCAGAAGGAAATTCCTGGTTTTTTTACGGCTTAAACCCCACAAAAATTCAGTAGTTTAGCAGTTTAAGGACTTGTAACAGTAAAATATCCCAAATCCCCCCAGCAGACCTCTGTGAGGGCAGGGACAGCCTGCAGCTGCTGCCATCCCAACTTTTGGGAGGACACCCCTCTCCTGAGGCAGAGATCCTGCCTGGACACAGATCCTGGTGTTCCCAGAGACTTGGCCTTGCTCCGCAGGGCACTCCAGGCTTTGCCAGTGCTGCACACCTGGGCAGAGGTTGGCACTGGCTCCAGAGCCGACCAGGCAGCTCCGCACACGCCGCTTCCAAGCGGATAAAAACGGATCCTACCACACTAAATGGGGGTAAGTCCCGGTCATTTGTCACCCCTGGCTTGGGGACAAGTGTCCCCAGGTGTGGCATGGCCTCAGCAGCAGCTTGAGTGGGGGTTTTATCCATCCAGACCTGGATATCCCACATGGATATGGGATTTAAGAGCACAAAGAAGAGGGGGGATGACGTCGAAGCTGCTCCTTCTCTGGTTGTTCCTAGAGGAACGTGTCCATTGGCAGGTCCAGGAGTGTCTGGGATGTCTGTGGGAAGTGGCCCTAGGCCAAGCAGAAGGAACAGCAACTCCAGTGTAGAACTTCCAGTAGGTCCAGGCACAGCCGTCCTTTCCAGGCCAAACTCCAGCGTTTGGCTCTTGGAAAGGGCTCCAGTGTTGAAGCAATTCCAGTGTTGTGAAGAACTGATGTGGGACATCTGGGAGCACCGGGTGGGGCTTCTGTCCACGGAAGGAGCACCCCTCTGAGATGTGGCAGAGCTGTCCACGCTCAGTCCGGTGTGATGCTTCCAAATCCAGTGTTGGAAGGGGAGGGGGAAATGATGGAGGACACAAACATCCCCCTAAGGGAAGGAGAGGAGTGTGGGATGCTGGGAATCGGTTCCCCCAGGAGCCACCACAGGGCTGGTGGTGGCTTTTAGGTCCTGTCTGTCCTGAGCTTCAGTGTCTCCAGCCATGACCATTCCAGCTCCGGAGGACACGGGGATGAGTTGGGGCTGGGGGCCAGCGGAGCAGGGAATTCGGGAGGCTCCCAGTGGCACCAGTTCCCCTCCTGTCTCCGAGCAGAGGGCACTGGTGCTGCCGGGACTCACTCACAGAGCCAGTAGAACTGGAAGTAATAGTCAGTGAAGAGGTGTCCCAGCTGCTCCAGGGAAGTGCTGCAGTCGGCTCGGCCCTAAGAATGGGAAAAGCAGCTTAGAGAGACAGGGGTACGACTCCAAGGGCGGAATTCTGCCTGGGTTATGGGCTGGGGCAGGGACAGATCATCCTCCTACCACCCACAGGACTGTGGGAAGCTCCTGGTGCTAAACCTGCGTTTGCCACATTTCACAAATCCCACATTTCTCTCGTTCCACGTGGCCCTGGCCAAGCTGCGGGCACTCACCGGCTGCGCCACTCGGAAGTGGTAGGAGAACTCCCGGAAGGACAGCATCACCAGAGGCCAGCGGTGCGTGGTGTCCTGGGGGAGGAAGGGGAACAGTGCCATGAGGTCAGGGATGAGCTTGGGGATGTCCTCCCGGCTGGATCTGTGAGGAAATCCACAGCCCTGTGCTGTCAATGACCCCATGGATGTTTCCTGGAGCACAAGTGGGATGAGGAAGGGCTCTGGGAGCTGGTGGGGCTCAGCCTGGAGGAAAGGAGGCTCCGGATGGACCTTCTGGCTCTGCATAACTCCCTGACAGGAGAGGGCAGCCAGGGATCAGGTTCTGCTCCCAGAGAACCAAGGATAGGATGAGAGGAAACAGCCTCAAGCTGTGCCAGGGGGTTTAAGTTGGGTATTAGGGAAAATTTCTTCATGGGAAGGGCTGCCCAGGAGAGCAGTGGAGTCCCCACTCCTGGAGGGATTTAAAAGCCGTGTGGATTTGGCACCTGGGGACACGGTGGCCTTGGCAGTGCTGGGGGAATGGTTGGACTTTTGCAACCTCAGTGGTTCCATGTGTATTTTGTGAGCTGTCCCCTTCTCCCTACCTGTGCATCTGTGGTGTCAGTGGAGCTGTTCCTGCTCACAGCATCCTGGCAGGGATCACTGGAGACAAGGTCACAAAGGGAGATGGACACAGTGGAGGAGGAGCTGGGAAGAGAGGACACCATGAGAGCCTGGAAGGGGGAGCAAGTGTTCCTTTCCCATGGAGACACCATGGCCACATCAGCCACTCCAGGGGTTCCCAAAGGACACGATCCATGGGCACTCACTTCATCTCCAGGGTCAGGTTGGTGTTCACGGCTGTCTGCTGGCTCACAGGGATGCGGTAGCTGAAATTCCCAGTCCTGGGAACACAGAAAGAACATTAGATGTCACCAGGCTGTGGGAAGGTCAGGACAGGACTCAAAATCCCTGGCAGGCTGAGAACTCGGAGAGAACTTCCCAATGTCCCAAGGACAAGCCCACCACCAACCACAACCCCTGAGGGAAGGCTGGGAGCACCAGCTCCTCTTCCCATGGAGCAGCATGAGGTGCTGGCAGGAAACACCCAAAAAAATCTTGGAAAAAATCCCAGATTTTCCTTTTTGCTGCTCACACCAAAGTGCCACCAGCCAGCCCTTCCCACTCACCTGCAGGCGTCAGCAGCGGCACAGTACTGGGAATGGATGGCCAGGTTGATCTCCAGGATCCGGATGGATTGCAGCACCGGGCTTGGCCCTGCCAGGGAGAGAACCAGATGTTTAGGAGCAGCAAAGGGTGGGAAATCCTGAGGCTGGAAGGGAAAGAAGATGGGACCCACGTACCATGCGTGCCGGGCTGCTCCGTGCGGGGCCGCTCGCTCACCGGCTGCCGGAGGCTGCGCTGCTGCCGGGAGTGGCTGCGGGAGAGCGAGAGGTTGGAGATGTACTTGGATTTGCCCTGGATGTGGGAGAAGGGGGAGGAGGGGCTGGCATTGGGGCTGCCGAAGCTCTGAGACCTGTCAGGAGTCTTTGGCCACTTGGTGTAGGAGGCGGATTTCCCGGTGATGCCCCTGGATTTGGCTTTGATATTTGTCACTGGCAGGAGGGAGGGCTGGCTTTGGTCTGCGGAAAAATGGGAGAGAAGGTTGTGCTGAGAGGCAGAGAAAGGCTGGGAGCACTGGGATCACCCTGTCCCCATGTCACCTCCTGATGCTCCCCAGGTTGCCCAGAGAAGCTGTGCCTGCCCCTGAATCCCTGGAAGTGTTCCAGGCCAGGTTGGACAGGACTTAGAGCTACCTGAGATATTGGAAGGTTCCCTGCCCATGGCAGGGGTGGAACCAGATGGGCTTTAAGGTCCCTTCTGACCCAAAGCATTCCAGGGTTCTGTGCTTCTATTCCCTCTGTGCCTAATGGAGCTGATGATGCAATGAGGAGGGAATGAGATCAAACCTCAAGGCAGGGCTGCTCAGGTGAGTTGTGCCTGGTGTAGCTTCCCATGACTTTTTGCTGGCAATATGGGAAGCTCCAAATCCTTTCCAGTTCCCACATATCCCTGGGAACAGGATCCAAACTGCACCACATGGGCAGAGAAGGATATAAAGGATACATCCAAGGATAAGGATAGAAAGGGCATCAGCTATTAGAGAGCTTCCAAAGGAGTGGAATGAGGATGATGAATGAGCTGGAGGGGAGAAGGAGCTGGAATTGTTCATCCTGGAGGAGACTGAGGAGACCTTCTCACAAGGAACACAAGGAGGACACGAGGTGACCCAAACCTTGGAGATGTCCCAGCTTTTCTGGGAATCTGGGCTGGCCCTCACCTGTCCGGTTGGTGGCATGGGCAGGGCTGGTCTCCGAGGGGACAGTGGAGGAGATGTCAGTGGGACCAACGGAGCAGCACGTGGAAAAACAGGGAGGGCTGAAACAGGCCAGCACACCGCGACTGGGAATGCCAAGGGCTACTCCATGTGTTTCATCTGGGACTGCAGGGACACAGGGAATAAGTCAAGGGATGGAATGGGAGCAGCGCCCGGTGTCCTGCAGCCCTTCCATGAAACCAGAGCCATCCCAATCCATCACCCACCATGCTCTGGGGGGGTCCTGCTGCCGGCTCCGTTGGATGCGGCCGTGGATCGAACGATCTGCGTCTTGTCAATGTTCTGGCTTGACCTGGAAGGCAGGAAAAGATGCTGGAAACTTCCTGGGTGTGGACAATGGGGTCACTTGTAGCTGGGGAGAACAGTGGCTGCAGCAGGAGGATGGCAAGAGGGACATGGAGTAAGTGGAGATGTGGAGGAGAACAGAGTTATCTGGGAAAGGCAGGAGAAAGGCACACGAGCCATGAAGACATCAAGGAGAGCTCAGAAATTCCACAAGGAATTGTGTGGCAGTTCCATGTCTGGCAGAGAAAAGTTCCAGCTGGTTCAGAGGACACCAACAACCCTCCTAGAACACGGTGTACATGGCAGATTTTACTCCCATCAGGAATCTCCTGGGTGAATTTAGCTTCTTGGGAATCAACAGGCTTCAAGCTCTCACCACTCCCTAAGGAATGTGCCCCTTATCCCCTGAAGACAGACTGTTCCAGACCTTGTTCCTCACAAACACACAAACCCCCCCCACCAAATTCATCCCATGGAATTCCAGGTGTTTCACTGCAGCTATCCAAGACCTGAGCTGAGGACATCAGGCATCTCCTGAGGGTAAGGGAGATGGGAAAGGGAGGGAATCTTTCTCCCAGGTCTGCAGAACAAGGAGCTCTTCTGGACCCCTGTGTCCATGTCTTATCTGTTCCTGAGCATCGCTCCGGGTTTCTGTGGGATTAACGCAGCTTCACTTACTTAGAGGAATTAAAAAAACACTTTGTCATCTCCTAGATTTGTCTAAATAGAGGGATTTCTTTTCCAGGTGAAAGGAGACTCAATGCCAGTCTTCCAAAGAGAATGTGGGCACAAACATCTGGAGCTTCACCTTCATCCCAGTCTAAATCCAGCCCTTATTCCTTAAGTTCCTCCACTGCCTCGTCCCTTCTCCTTACACAGCTTTATCTTGCTCCTGCTCTCCCTGCAGGATGCAATTGCTTTATTTAACCTTTAATTAATTGATTTTTCCATCTCCTACTCCTAATTTCCCTTCCCTGACAAGACCCATAACCCTTCCTCCTGGAATCCCACTGGAAGTCTCACACCCCTTTCTCTGTTTCCAGTTTCTTGGCCTTTCGTGGTGCAAGAAAAAAAGAGGAATTAAGAGAAGGGATGAAGGAATTAAATAATGAAATAATGAAACAGTCACATACCGTGGACACAGAGCGACCGGAATTCCGGGACCCCCGTGCCGAAAGAGGGCCAGGAGACAGGCAGTGGGTACAGCAAAGGAGCTACAGGACAGTGCAGGGAGACAAGGAGAACAGGAAAGTGGGAAGATGACCACGAGGACAGGGAATGAAAGAGGATAGGGAAGATAATGGGGAGGAAAAGACAAAAAAGGGGAAATCAAAGACGAAGCGTAAGGAAAATGGATTGGATGAGAGATGAAAGGAGGAAAGGAGGAAAAATGGGAGAGGGAAAAGAGGGAGAAAAAAAGACTCATTATCAGGTTGCACGAGCTCCCAAAGCTGATCCAGCCTTGCTGCACCAGTGGGATGAGGCTGTTTTAGTCCAGCTGGAGGCATCCAAGGAACATTCAGCACATCCAAAAAGAGATTCCCTTTTCCTTTTCTATTCCTCACTTCTTGCTCCAGATAATTCAACCACCATCAGACTGGGACGTGTGGCTGAGCTTGGCAGGGTCTGCAGCTCTGGAACTGTGCTCAGTAACCCCAGTCTCTGTGCTCCAGCCTCTCCCAGGTGACCCCATCCCTCCCAGCGATTCCCGAAATACCCACCCATCGATGTCCACGAGATCCTCCTCGCTGCGCAGGCTCAGCACGTAGAGCGTGGACATGGACACCACGCTGGAAAAGAGAGAAGGACAGGGTGAGGAGGAGCTGGGATCAAGGACAGGACATGGGATTGATCCACTTCCACGGGATTCCAGCCCAGGAGAGATGGATGCCCCATCCCTAGAAATGTTTGTGGTGAGGCTGGAGCAAACTGGGATAGTGGAAGTTCCCAGCTCATGGCAGGGGGGTGGAACCAGACAAACTTTAAGGTCTCTTCCAACCCAAAGCATTCCAGGGTTCTCTGGAAGAAGCCATAGACCCACAGCCCCTCGCTGCACACCCCATGGACAGCACAGTCCCAGTGGATGAGCCAGAGGGAGCCCAGGAGGGGGATCTCACCTGAATGCCATGATGATGACCAGGGCAATGATGGTGCCCTGAAGGAAGCGCTGGCTGATGCAGGCCTGCTCCGGGACAACTGAGGGAGACTGCAACGGAAAAAATCCTGGATCAGCTCATTCAGGATCCCCTGGATCAGCTCAGCTCCCTCACTGCTCTGCTCCCTGCATGGATCTCCGCCAGCCCATCCTGAACTCTCTTCCTGCCTCCCTGAAAATCCTCAACTCTCCAAGTTTAGAAGTCATTTAATGTCTCCATTAGGAGATAGAAAGGAAGATCATGGGGAAACTGAGGCTGGAAAAGCCCTCTAGGATTGTGGAGTCCAACCCTACCCCCATGACTGCCAAGACAACTAATCCATGTCCCTAAGTGCCACATCCACAGAGTCTTTAAAGCCTACCAGCAATGGGGACTCCACCACTGGAGCCTGCTCCAGTGCCTGACAGCCCTTTCCAAGAAGAAATTTTCCCCAATATCCAGCCTAGCCCTCCTCTGGCACAACCTGAGGCTGTTTCCTCTTGGATAAAGCAGGGAGGAGAGAGCCCAGCCTCCTGGCTCCAACCTCCTTCCAGGGATTTGTGGACAGTGAGGTTCCCCCTGATCTCTTTCCTCCAGGCTGAGCCTTCTCTGCTCCCGGCACTGCTCCTTTGGGATCCATCCCTTACCTTGCTGGCGACTTTGTGGGGTCTCTTTTTGTGGGGCACACTTCCTGCCCGGCTGAACTGGCTCCCAGTTTGGCTGCAAGGAGAAAGGAGGAATGGAGCTGAGCTGGGCAGGGATAGCTTTCCCAGGCAAAAATGGGATTTTCTGGGAGGGAAAAGATGTTTTTGTGGTGTGACAGTCAAACCCTTTTGGTGCTTTGCCCCAAAACCAGCATAAGCAGGGTCAGGATGGAGATTTTGGAAGCATGGGAAACTCTTTGCCATGAAAAAGCCACTGACTTTAGGGAAACATGGAGACCATTTCATCCTGGGTGTTGTTGGGCTGGTCCTGTGGGAATTCCAAACCCCCTCAAGCTCAGCTCTTTAAATCCACTCCAGGCCAAGCAACACCAGCCAACATCCCAGTCCTTCCTCATCTCCCTGTTCCCAATCTGAGCTGCCCCTTGGAACTTCCTGGGATGAAAGAAGCCACATTCCCTGTGGCTCCATGGGTACCTGAAGGCTCCAGAGCTCACAGTTGACTTCATGCTGTCCAGCCTCTTGAGCTTGGCCAGCTTGTGGCTCCACCTTTCCAGCTCATCGATCCGTGTCTCCAGGTTATCCGTGAGCTTGCACAGCTCCTTCACGGCTCCCACGTTCTCCATGAAGATCCGCTCCTGCCAGGAATCAGGGCAGCAGGCTGAGGCACACCTGGACCTGGATGATCCATGCTCTCCATGTGTGCCATGGGAGACTGTTCTCTCGATTCCCAGAGCAGCAACCAGGCTGCCACAGGTTGGGAAAGGTCAGGAAACAAGGTGCTCCAGGTTATCCTGACATAAGCACCTTATCTTATCTAGGAAGGGGAGATTAGGACTGGGAGCCTCCCTGCAGGAAGCTGCCAACAAGGAGCCCTTCCCGAGGGAGATGCTGCCAAATTTCACCAGCGTCAGGCTGGTTCCTCCCTGCTGGTGTCCGATATCCACCCAGGGCTGCTCCCGACTTCTGGAAGACCAGCCAGGTCTGAAACTCATCTGGGAGCATTTCCCAGGCATCCCACTTTTCCTCTTTCCATATCGATATCCAATTCCCTCGAGCCAGCTTCCCCAACCTCCTGGCTGCCACCAACCTTGTTCACCACCAGGAAGTTCTCCAGGGTTTTCCCATTGGAAAAGACCAGGTCCCCAGTGTCCTTCACAGCTTCTGGCAGGATCTCCTTCACTTCCTGAGCGATGACGCCTGTGTGGAGATGGAGCAGTGGGATGGGATCATCCTGCACCCCCTGGATACTCCAGGAGTGACACCAGGGTGTCCCTTCCTCACTCCAAGCTGTGCGGGGCTCCTTGGAGACCCTGAAGGGCAGAGGATGGTCAGACAAGGCTGCTCCCCAAATTCTATGGATAGGGATCATCATCCCACCATAGTGTACTCAGAGAAATCTTCTCCCTGTGGGAAGTGCCACCTTCTCTCCCACTCACCAAAGAGGGAATTTCATTAGATTCCTTAATTTGGGAGGTTAGAAGGCCCCTCTTGCCCACCCCACACCTGGGGGGCTGCCCTGGTACACAGCTGGGTACAGCCCCTGGGAAAGGCAGGGAATTCCTGCGGGGCATTCCTGTGTCAGAGACGTATTCCCATGGGACATTCCTGTCTCACAGGTGTATTCCCATGGGATGTACCTGTCTCAGAGGTGCTGTCAATGCCCACCGTGGCTGCAAACTCGGGTTTGTAGTTGTAGTGCACCAGCCTCATCCTGGAGATTCGCTTCAGCTGCTCCGTGGTGTCCACCTGGGACAAAACAGGCACATGGAATTCCCAACAGGACATTGCTTCTCAAGTCTCCACCACTCTGCATCCAAGCAGGACAACCCACTATGGCCCATGGGAATTCCTTTAGGAGACAGCCCTGAACCCTGCTCTGAGCAGTCATAAGGACAAACACTGGGATTAATGTCCAGGTTGGGACAAGATCCTTGGACAGGGAAATCAGGAGACTGAGTCTCTTTGCAGAACCAGACACAGGGAAGAGACAGTTCCCAAAGACAGGTGACATGATTATATCCAGCTTTTCTGGACAGGCAAATCCAGCTGAGAGGAATTCAAATCAGAGCCAAGCCTCTCACCCAGGCTCTGGCAAGGCCCAGTGTGGTACCTGCCACACTGACCCTTTTTTCACTCGTTTTCCACCATTTTCCCACTGTTTGCTACTACTGGTTAACACTGGAAGAGTCAATGCTCCCTAAGACACAGTAGACTGGCTGTGCTTGGAACAGAAAGAATCCTAAGGCACTTCCCATCCCCTCTACAGTCATAGGATCATGGAATATCCCGAGGTGGAAGGGACCCCCAAGAACCACTGGAGTTCTTCAGCCTCCTGGTGACCCCAAGCCCACGCTGCTTTCCAGGTTCTCACCTCCTGGATGTCCTCTTTCACTCGGACATCCGAAGGGTGCATCAGGGACCCCATGACCTTCACGTTGCCATGGACCACCAGGGCTTCATCCGGGCGGTCCGTGTTGATTCCCACGCGGCCGTGGTGGAACACGGTGTCTGGGAGCTGCGCCCGCTGCCACAGCACGTCACTGTCACTCTCAAACTGCCCCGGGTTGGAAGCCTGTGCAGAAATGGGACAACAGGGACTGACTGAAAAGCAGGGAGGAGAATGCTGGGAAGCAGAGATGGGGAAGGTTGGCCCATCCTGCTCCTCTCCTCTTCCTAAAGGAATATCCTCGCTTTCTTCAGCTGTTATCCCAGCTATCAGTGCTGCAGCCACTCATCAGGACAGCAGGAAACCAAGTGACATGGATGATACTCCTGGGTGCCAAATTCAGAGCATTCCAGGCTGCCTGCAATTCCCTGAAATTCTGCGCTGGCCATCCTAGAAGCTGCCTAATCTATCATGGACTTCTTGTCTGAGATCCCTGTTTGGGTTTTACTACCTGCTTTCATGTTTTGGAGCTGAGTGCTCCACTGAAACCCTGGGAGAGCCTGGGAATGGTGCCTTTCTTTTCCTGCTCCCCTGCCTTAGGACACGAAAAGGTGGTGTTCTGGGAGAGTGCCCAATTTTCCTGCATCTTCTTGTTCCTGATGCAGAGTTCCAACAACACTTTTCTCTCATTCCCAACAATTCTACTGGACACTGATCCCATTTGGAGAATGGGATTCCTTCCTTATCCTGTAACAGGCTCTTGAACCATGTTAGGAAAGTCTGAAGCCACAACCCAAGTGCGGACAGGGAAAGCTACAAGCAAGGCAGGAAGAGTTTGGAGGAGGTGGGAAAGGTGGGAAATCAAGTTTGGAAAAGACCTCTAAGAACATCAAAGCCATCCCAGCACCTCCACCACGTTCACCATTAAACCACGACCCATATCCAAACACTTTGTGGATGTGGAATGTGGGAAATAGCCCAGGATGGTGCAGCAAAGGAATGTGGGGATGGAGGGAGGAGACAGGGATTTACCCGGACGATGATCCGCTCGGAGATGTGGGCTGCCAGCGTGTAGTTCTGGTTCTGGGCGTGTGCCTGCAGGGCCACCACCAGCATGAAGTACCTGCAGAGGGACACAGCTCAGGGACACATCCTGTGCTGGGAACAGCCGGATCTCCATCCCCTCTGGAGCACTGGGCACCACGGTGGGCTCGCAGCACCCCTCTCCTTGTTCTGGGTGCCCCCAACCCCTCCCAGACCAGGGACACCCTTCTGGTGTCCGCAGTCCAAGCCCTATTCCCACGTCCCACTCCAGCCACTCTGCCCAACCCCGGGACAGGCAGATCCACAGGATTCTCAGGATATTCTGGAGGAGGCCCCTGTGCTCTCCCTCACCTCTGGTCCGGGTTGGGTTTGCCTTTTTTCCTCATGTTGTTGGCTGTGGTCTCACTGAAGTGCAGCCGCCCCACAGTGACCTTGGTGACCTGCTCTGGGGGGAGGTTCACCCTGGAAGGAAAGGAAAACAAAGGAATGAGTGAGGATGGTGGCTATCTGGGAATGCTGCCTATCTTTTCCCACTCCTCTCCTATCTCTTCCTTCCTTAGGTGGGAAGTACGCAGTTTTCCTGCACCTGGAGGCCCTGATCCCAACAACACTCTTCCCTCATTCCCAGCTGCACACTGGTCCTGTCTTGGGACCTGCCACACATACTGCATGCCCTGAGGAACCAGGTATGGAGAGGCTGGAGCCACAACCTGGAGAGGAGTGCTTTTTTGGGAATGGCCATCTCCTGGCCTGCTCCACCAGTCTATGACCTGGGCACAGAGCAATGTTGGGAACACAAAGAGAGGAAAACAGGAGAAAACTGGAGAGTGTGACACTCACACAGTGGAGTGGGAGACTAACTCCACCTCTTCCCCACCTTCTCCTGCTGTTGCTTATTCCCTGGAAGCACAGGATGCTCATTCCCACAAGGACATACTCACGTGACGGGGTTGAAGGGCCGTTTGCTGCGGTCCGACTGCGACTGCTCGATGTTGATGGACTGGTTCAAGGCCTCGAGCTGGAAAGACAATTTGGGAATGTGGCACAGAGACCTTCCCCTTTCCACCTCCTTCCCTCCCAGCTCTCTGCCCATCCTTCCATGACAGGGTACATCCAACTTTGAACACCCAGCCTGAGTGCAGGCATTGTCCAAGTGTCAAAAAAGTTGAGAGGGGAAGGATCTTCCTGGATTGCCTTTATCCCTCTGGAGTCAAAGGTGAGTGGGAAGCAATCCTGAAGATAGCCAGACTGAGCCCATCTTAGGACTTGTATTTCAATGACCTCAGGGGATGTTTAGATTGGATATCAGGGAAAATTCCTTCATGGAAAGGGTGGTCAGACATTGAAAGAGACTGCCCAGGGCAGTGGTAAAGCCACCATTCCTAGAGGGATTTAATAGCTGTATGGATGTGGCACCTGGGGACATGGATTAGTGGTGGCCTTGGCAGTCCTGGGGGGAGGGTTGGACTCCATGATCCTAGAGGGTTTTTCCACACTATCCAATTCCATAATTGTGTGAATCCACACATTCCTCTACTACATGAAGAGGTGCTGTTACCTGTCCCCAGCCACCTCCCAACCACCTTTTCCCAGCTGGATTCACCATGGTCCCTCAGCTCCCACTTACCTTCACTCCGTGCAGCTTCAGGTAAAAGCATTCCAAGGGTTTCAGGCCCTCGGGGGTCTTCACGTACTTGGGATCGCCAAGCATTCCGATGTACACAGTGACCTGGAAGTGGTTCTTCTTCTGGCACACGAAGGCGTCGTCTCCCACGGAGAAGTTG
Organism: Passer domesticus; assembly: GCF_036417665.1. Lineage (NCBI taxonomy): Eukaryota > Metazoa > Chordata > Aves > Passeriformes > Passeridae > Passer > Passer domesticus. The sequence goes on from NC_087479.1 coordinate 53,706,956, forward strand.
AAGCCCTTGTCGGCATCCACGCGGTACGTGAGCATCGGGCTGGGAAGAGGGAGCAGGTGAGAACAGGAATTTCCCACAGGAACTGTGGATATCCCATCCCTGGAAGTGTTCCATGCCAGGCTGGATAGGGCTCGGAGCAACCTGGGCTGGCTGAAGGTGTCCCTGCCCATGGATCATCACTGGATCATCTATAAGGTCCCCTCCAACCCACATCATTCTACAGCTCCTCCCATTCAGCTGGGAATGAATATGGAGATCCCAAGTTCCAAAGCCTGCCCAAAGCCTGGAGCATCCCCTCAACGTGGCTCACTGGGAGTAGCAGCTCAGTGGCATTCCCAATGTTACCTTCCACCAGCTGTACCCTTGTATCCCGAATTCCTGCTGAAATCACAACCACCTGCTCTGGCTGCTGTGGAAAAGCTTCCAGCTCTCCCTACGGACAGGTCTGGAGAAGGAGGAGAGGGAGGGAGGAGGAGGGGTCCTGGCTGCTCCATGAACACACACCAGCTGGAAAGGTTTAATCTACATCTCCTTAATGGGCTGGTTTCCATGGGAATCAGGGAAATATGTGGCCTTTGCAGTGAGTCCGTTTTCCTCGCCATCCATAAAGCCCAGTCCTGGGCTGGTGGGCCCTTGGAAGGGGGGAAGGAGCTGCCTCTCATCCCACAGAACACACAAATCCCATCGCTTTTAATTAAGGAACAAGGGATGAGATAAAGGGGGAGCTCAGCCCAGCCTTGGATCTCAGGCTTAAAAATTATGGAGTACTTTTCCCCCAAAACCAAACCACTTCTGACACCCACCTCCAGAAGGACTGGAGGAGTGGGAGGGGAGGTGGACAGACTGACAGTAAATGTGGCAGAACTCAGGAGACTCTGGGAAGCAGGAGAGAGGGATTCTTCACCAGTATCCCTCCTTTTTTTCTGGAATAAAACCATTCTCCCCCTGCAATCACCTGAGGAGTTAATGTGGATGAGAGCTGGGTGTGATTCCAGGCTGCCATGAGTAATTCTGGGATAGCCACGAGGAACTACTCGCTCCTTACGCCTCAGGGAGTCGGGAATGCTGTGCCCTGCTCCAGACACAAACCAGGCGGTGGGAGCAGAGCACTACCTTAGCCCAGAGGCACGAGAGGAATTCCCCAACCTCCTCCCAGCCTCACCCCTGGATTCTCCATCTGGATATTCCTGACTGGGACACGCAGCTGAAGCTGACCCAAGCACTCTCATCCCAAGGGGACCCAAGTGAAGCCATTCCCAGCTGTTTTTAGGGCTCCTGAGTGTTCAACATTCTTCCCACTGTCTTTTAACTGGCAAAGCCAAGGAGAGGGAGGGTCTGTTTGAACTTCCAAACCATGGATGCTTCCCAAATCAGAAAACTGATGGCTGCTAAACGTGTGCTGACAGAGGGGAGACAGGCAGGCCCCCACTCCTCTGCCTTCTGGAGATTCCAGGTCTTCCACAATCCCCTTCCAGAGGCTCCTTTTCACTGATTTTCCCATTTTCCCAATGGCTGTGCTGCTGCATCCCCCAAACTGGGATCCCTGCACTGGAATTGATCAAAGGGAAGAAGCTGCTTTCCATGCTGGCTTTTCCAGGGACAGGGCAGGGCCAAAGGGCAGAGTGTCAGGAATAAAAGGTCTGGGGTCAAATGGATTATTTGATCCCGAACATCCCTACTGACAGGGGTGGATTAAGGCAGGACAGAAGGGCAGGATCAGAGGAGGTTTTTCCTGATTCCAGTGAGGGTAAGGGGGTACAAACTCCCCACAGGGAATTGTATTGGGATTTGGCCAAGAGCAGGATGGCAGAGAAATGCTCATATTCCCGCATTCCTTCCTTCCTTCCTTCTGTCCATCCAGGTTTCCCTATATCTAAACCGCTCTTAAGACACAATATTGGGAGACCCCTAATCCAAAGACATTCCCTGATTTCTTTTGCTTCCAGGATACAAACTCCAGCTGAGCAGCAGGACACTGCTACACAACCTCCCACACTGTGTGTCCATACTATGTATTCCCTTCAGCTTCCTGGGACACATCCATGATCCATCACCAGCACCCCATATCACATATCCCAAAACGCATCCAGCAGGTCTGGACAACACCTCACAGGTCTCCATTCCCTTGGTGAGATCCAGGATGTGCAGCACAGCCAAGTTTGGAGCTGTTTATCCAAACACTTCTACCAGCCAAGGGGTGCAACCTCAAAACCCCAGGATTGACCCTCAGAGAGCACCAGTTTGCTGGATGGGAAAAGAACAGCACCTTTTCCCGTTTTCCCAGCTCCAAGGCTCTGGCCTCGGCATGGAGATGCTTCCATGAAGGGCTGCACTATTCCCAGCTGCCTTCCCTCAAACTGGGAGAGGGAGGAGGGAGCTGGAGTTTATCGGAGCCCGCTGTCAGGGAGATGAATGGCTCCTTCTCCCAGGAGTAAATTAGGGAATTGCCCGGTTCCAGGCCTCTTTGGCTCCGCTGCGGGAAACCAGCTCATCCCTGGTAATGTTCACTGAGCCTAAAACCACAAAATCAGAGCAAAAGGCCAAAAACATTTTATGTTATACATAAAATTAATCCAGGGATTTCTGTCTCGTTCAACAACACAGATTCCTTGGCAAAACCTGAGACACGGGCCTGGAATGGAACCTAATCCCTACCCCATCCCCTTATGGAACCTAATTTTTTGTGTGCAAAGGGAGGAAAACATGGAATAGCATTAATTGTACTTTTTGCCCTGTAATCACTCCCAAGAATCTGGTAAGAACCTGGACAGCTTCCCATGCTCTCCCTCCTTCACCTCCTTTCTGGACTCTTTTCTTAGGATCAAGAGCAGGAAAAATCAGATAATTCAAATGATTCACATTCCTGAAGCTGTGAAAAGGTTTTGGGCACCTGGATCACAGGGAACTCAAACAGCATATCGAGACTGGGGACAGCTTCCAGCAGAAACCAGACTGGGAATGGCTGCTCCTTGGAAGCTAAAATGGGGAAATAATTATGGATCCCAATGTGGATGCTGCTCATTTGCTGAGGACACCCAAAAGCAGAAAAGAAGGAGACAATTCCCACCTGTCAAATTTGAATTAACCAACCTAAAAATGCCATTATAGGAGCAAGGAAAGATGGACTTTTTTGTGTGTTTCTCATAGATTATCCTGGGAAAGTGCTGCACCAGGAGAATGAAGGGATATTCCATTTTAAAAACAGATGTAGCTCCAGCTTGGACAGGAGCAGGAAGAGTCCCCTGAGGTAACGTGGAGCTAAAAATTAATCAATCAACCTTTAACCCTTAATTCTGCTCAAATCCAGCACCACAACAAAGCCCACGTGGCTTCCTCAAATCCCCATGGAGTCACCTCAATGGAATTTATTCCTTACACAACAGGATGACGACCTCATGCTGCAGAAGTGGGTTTGCTCTGGCTTTTACCCTAAATCCTGAAAGCAGGCATTAGGGAAGTGATCCTAAGATCCAAAGGGCAGGGCTGGTTTTGTAGATGCTCTCCAGCAACTCCTCCGTGCCCAGCAGAAAATATCATGGAGTTTGTCTCTGCCAATCCACCTGGGGACAGCAGGGTGCATGAAAAATCTCTGGAACTGGGATAGAAATGCTTGGAAATGGCACGGGACAGGCTGTGATGTGTTTGGGATGGAAAAACATTTTCCCAGAGCGGGAAGTGGCGAGAAGGAAAAGGGAGACTGGAAAACCAAAGGATAAGAGGTGACGTGTCCAGACAGAGGTCAGAGATGGTGGCAGTGGAATTCCTGCACATGGAAGAGGGATTTGGGGACAGGATCCATGGGAGATGCTCAGCTTTCCCCATCCCACCATCGAGAGGGAGCAAACTGGTGGTGGAGAGCAGGGAAAGATGCAGGATGGCTTTGGAGCTGCTGATATTCTCTTATGGAAATGGCTTGGTAAACCAGAAAGAACTGTCTTCCCAAATTATCCCTCTCCTGCTGTGGGGTTGTAAAACGGCCACAGAGTCCAAAAGAGGCAACTAGCTCCAAGAGAGAATTCCCTGCCCTGGCACCACCATGAAAGATGGGATAAAGACTGGATGAGCAGATTTGTGTGGGAAAGCTGGGACTCTGCCCCCACCCTTGGAGTCCTTGGCTCCCATTCCCAGGCAAAGTGTGATCACAGTCCCAGGTTATCCACCGGTACCAGAGCATTCCCTGCTCCATGTCCCCCACAGGACCCCAGCTGGCTGTGTGGAAAGAGGAGGGAGGGAATTGGGAGGGAACAGAGGGTCCCTAGGAGGTTCCTGGAAGCCATCCCATTGCTTGCCAGCTCTTTGTCACCCCCCAGGAATGCAGGGAGGATGCAGAGTGGTTTCCTCCTGAGCACTCCTCCCTTGCGCTGTGCTGTCTCCACCCTCTGCTGCCTCAGTTCCCAGCCCACCTTCCCACTTCTCTCTTCCCTGTCTTGATCATCCCAGCCTTCCTCTCTGGCCTGTCTGCCACTTCCTAGATTTCCTAAACCCCTTCCCTCTCTTTCCTTCCTCCTCTGCCCCCCTAGCCTCCTCCTCCCACTCTTCCTCCTCCTCCAGCTCCTTTCCACACTGCCCTGAAGTGGCTCTGGATGACCTCCAGCCTCCCACACTAGGAATTCTCAATCCTAAATTTAAAATCCAGGACCCTGATAAACCTAGGGAGAGGGAAAAGGTGCTGCTTATCCCAACTTTCCTCAGGACACGGTTGGATTTGCCAATTAAGCCCTCCATGGTGAGCAAGGTCTGAGTAGCTCTGGAATTGTTACCAAATCTGCTGAAATGCCTTTTGCTATTCCTTAATTATCCAAAGAAAGTGTGGAGGAGTAACATTCCCAGCAGGAAAGAGGCAGTGGGGAGCATTACCTCAAGCATTACCTCCACCACAAAGCCCAGCCCAGGGAGATCCTTATCCCCTATTTCCAGGGGGATGCTCCCAACACCAGGGGCAAACCAAGGAATGTGAATCCCACTTTCTCCAGCAGCGAAGGAATTACTCACAGCTCCTTGTAGTTGGCATCGTACAGAGTTGCCCACTTGTTCTGCTGGTGTGGCTGCCACTTGATGGACTGGAAGTTGGGATCCAGGTAGGAGCCATTCAGGCTGTCATTATCCTGAATCAGGCCTGTGGGGAACAGTTAAAATGGATTAAATCCCAATTTTACTCGCTGGGCTGACTATCCAGAGGGGTGGGAGCACAAGGAAGCGACCGGCACTGCCTGAAGCTTCCCTCCTTCTGCCGGGGCAGCACCAGATCCAGGGTGAATCCCACAGGCTGGCAACCTCTGGCAACCACCTTCCCGCCTCCCACACCCCTGGCCCGGCGGGAGCGGGGCTGGAATTCAGGGGATGAGGGGGGTACCTGGAGAGAGCGCTCCCGGCTGGTGCCAGGGCGGCGTCTGGACGCGATCGGGATTGAGCGGCACCGATCCCATTCCCGGCTCCTGCTTGATCAGCCCGTTGAGCATCTGGGCATTGAGGGTGTTGGGGGGGGACTCGGAGTGTTTCCGCTTCTTGGCGGGATGCACCGGGAGGCTGTGGACACCGCGGGAACACTCAGCAGGGAACGGAGAGTCGGGAGGTGACAATCCCACAACCAGGACAAGCGGGATCTCACATGGAAAACACAACATTCCCACAGCACTGTCCCACCTTATCCCACACTGCTGAGTCTGGGTCACTACTTGTGCTGAGCCACATCTTTAATTCCACAGAATCCCAGAATGGTTTGGGTTGGACGAGACCTTAAAGCTCATCTGGTTCCAACCTCCCCTCCATGGGCACAGAACCTTCCACAGATTTCCCTTGTTTGTTCCTACCACCCAACCCCACACTTCAGGCAATCCACACACCTCCAGCTCCCATTCCCTCACCCTCACCATTCCCAGCCTTACTCTGCTCCGTGCTGCTGGAGGAGCTGGTGCAGCATCTGGGACTGCTGGGCATGGTGGAGCTCGGCGGGCGCCATTCCTGGCCCGACGCTGTACGGGGGCATCAGGGGCTCGGCCTTCAGGAACATATCCCGCTGCAGGCCGGGAAAGTGGGAATTGTGCTGTGGCTGGAGGGGGTGAGGGGGCGGTGGAGGGGGACCCTGGAGGTGAGGGGGTGGAGGAGGAGGTGGCGGAGGAGGAGGGTGCTCCAGGCGGGAAGGCGGAGTCATGTGACACATATTTTCGGGAGTCATGGTCCGGAGGAGGTGAGGATCTGGAAAGGGAGAAAGAGCCAAAGTTAGGGGTGTCCTGATCCCAGGTCCAGCACTGACCCAGGTATCTTGGATTCTCAGGCTGGATGAGGCTTGGAACAACCTGGACTAGGGATAGTGTCCCTGCCCATGGCAGGGGCTTGGAATGGGATGAGCCTTAAGGACCTTCTTCACCCAAACCATTCCAAGATTCTATCATTCCATAGGACAATGAGGGAGAAGAGTCAATGGAATTACCTGGACACCCCCAGCACTTACAGGGAGGATTTCTGAGGGGGGACTTTAAGCATTTTAACTGAAACCAGGAGGAGACTTTGATCCCTGAATTTAAATAGATAAAAAGGGACATTCAAATGTGATTCCACCTTTCTCCTCCTCCATTTGGAATGGGATACTAAAGCCATTCTATAATTAGGGTGGATTTGACTACAACAGCACCAACAGAAATGGTTTGGGTGTGGAGGGACATGCAAATCCATGTCCCTTCCTACCCTGCTCCTCAACACCTCAACATTCCAGATCCACTCCCTTCCATGGGCAGGGACACCTTCCACTATCCCAGGCTGCTCCAAGCCATGCCCAATCTGGCCTGGAACACTTCCAGGGCTGAGGCAGCCACAGCTTCTCTGGGAAATCCATTCCAGTGTCTCACTGCCCTCACAGGGAATAATTCCTTCCCAATGTCCCTCTGGTAGTGGGGAAGCCATTCCCCCCTGTCCTGACATTCCATGCCCTTGTCCAAAGTCCCTCTCCAGCCTCCAGCCTCCCTTTTTGTCACCAGGACAAAGCCCATCTGTTATTCCAGCCTTTCCCTGATATTTGCATCAAGCTGTGCCTTCAGGTGTCCCCACAGAACACCGCAATCCCAGCAGGAATGAGGGACTGACTCCTGGGATGTGAGGAAACCACGGCGTAGGAAGAGACAGTGACTTTGTTTTAAAAGCAAGACACAGCTTCTTCATGCTCCAATATGGAAAACCAGCTGGAAAATGCATCCAGGGACTGGCCAAGCCAGGCACAGCCTCTGGGAACACCAAGAGGGACGGCAGGGAAGGACCTGTTGGATCATTCCAGGCTGAGCTGGATGGACTTTGGCCTCAGAACACCCAGGCCGGGGCTGAGTAATGAGGCCAAAGCGCTTGACCAGGAATGGGAAAACTCCTCCCGTCAGAAGGTTTGGAAAACTGGAATGTGTTTGCACTGGGTCCTCCTGCTGAAGGCTGCCAGGGCAGGGCTGCTTTCACCCATCCTGCTCCCTTCTAAGGTGTTCTGCTTCCCCCTGGGATCTCTCAGTGCCTTTTCCACACACATGGAACCAGATTCCTCCTTCCAGGCTCAATCCTGGGCCAGCCTTCCTTCGGGAGCCGCCTCAGGGACAGCCCAGCCAAGGATAGGCAAGTGATGTGCTTGCCCAAGGCATCCCCAAACCAGGGAAAATCATCTCCAGGAATGCAATCCCAGCTTTGTGGGTGCCCTCCGGAGCCTCCTCTCCTTCCCAGCTGAGCTCTGAACACTCCAAAGCCACTCTCCCCATGGAGAGCAACCCGGCCTCTTTGTTATATTTAAGGAAGGGCCAGGAGGAATTCCAGGGATTTTTTTTTAGTAAGATAAACAGAACTCTTGACCTCTTCCATCAAAAAAAAAAAAAAAAAAGAGGAACAGGCGCTGCTCCCGGTGGGGACTGGGCTGGAGCCTGGGGAAGAGGGTGCTCCTGCTGAGGGGGAAGGGAGACTAGGACAACCTTCCCAAGGAGTTTTTCCATGGTAGAACAGTGAAGGTCACCAGAGGGACCAAACAACCCTCGGTGGCTTTCCTGGGGGAAGCCAGGAGTACCCTGCAGAGACCCTGGAGACGGTCCCAGCTCCCTGTGCTATTTCTGTGGGAGCAGAAGATCCTTGGGATCAGCTGGAGGGGAGGGAAAGGCTGGGAAGGAACTTACTGAAGAATGGCGGGTTCATGGCTGCTTCCCAGAGCCGGGTTCCATGTCAGGGACGCGCTCCCGCTCCGTGTTCCCGAGGCAGAGGGCAGGACGAGGGGGATGGCAGGCTCCACATCCCACCCCGCCACGATCTCCCCGCGCCCACGGATTCCCACCACGGATTCAGTGTCCGTGGATTCTGGATTCCCACCACGGATTCCGTGTCCGTGGACTCCCAGCTCTCCTCCTGTGCCGGTCCCTCTCCCCTTTTCCACAGCCGGGAGCGGAACAATGGGCGAAAGCTGAGGGATATTTACTAACTGATAATCTCCCCACGTAGTGCAGCCGCCTGTTTTCTCCCGGCTGATAAAGATTGCAGAGCCAACCACTTTCACGGAATTAAAAGGGGGTGGATGCTGGATTTGGGGCTTGGATTAGGATTTTTTTTTCTCCCCTTCTCCCTTTTTGAAGCACTTACCATTCACCTGCTGAGGGGAGTAGGCTTCCGATCCAGAATCCGGGGGAGAATCTGGCAAAGTGCTGTGGAGCAATGGGAAAAGAGAAGGGAAAGTCATTTTAATCCAGCTTCCAGCACAACCAAGAGGTCCAGGTGGATTTAAGCACCTCCAGGATCTGGCAGGGGAATCCCAGGTGCACCTGCAGCTGATCCCAGATACCCTGAGTGTGTCCAGCTGGGACTGCCATCACTGTCACAGGTTCCACTGGAGCTCGAGAATAGGGATGTTTTGTTCAGCTGACAGTGAGAATTCCAGGGAAAAGAAGCCAAACAAATTTATCTGCTTCCCAGGGAAAGGTGTGCTTCCCATGGAAATGTCAAGTGGAATGCATAGAGCTCTCTCTCCCCATCCCAGGAAGCTGTTCCAGGCCAGGCTGGAAAAGGCTTGGACCAGCCTGGGATAGTGGAAGGTGACCTGCCCGTGTCAAGTGTTGGGACTGGATGGGCTTTACAGTCCCTTCCCATCCAAACAATTCCATGATTCTGTGAAATGGGAGGCTCTGGGGAATCTGGGAATCCCATGGAACAGATTTTGCCTGTACAAAACTAAACACCACCACAGCTCCTGCTGTACTCCCCTGGATATATTCCAACATCACCAGGAGCAGGATTTGGTCCTGACTGTGAAACACAATCCAAAAAAAAGTGAGAGCTCCCAGCTGCCTTTTCCAGCACCTCCATGGCTAGGGATGGCAGGACCAGCTTCCAGCTGGTTGCGTGTGGTGGCACAGCAGGGACAGGGAGGGATACCATGGCACATTTCCACAGGAATTCCTTTCCATTCACCCATCCTACCCCATCAGCTTTATGGATGTGAAATAATCCCAGACAAATCCCAGTGCTTCTTGGATGAAAGCCAGCCAAAAAGCAAATTAATTTGGGAAAGGGAGGAAAAGCACAGGACACACTGCACCAACTGCTCCTGACAGCACCCAGAATTCCAGCTGGGAACCAGGATATGGGATCTTCCTAGACCAGAGAAGCCTAAGGCCCATTGAGTGGATTCTCCATGGGAAGTTGCACCCAGCAGTGGCTGGAGAAGGATGATGTAGGTTAATTCCAAAAAACCCCTCACCATACTTCCCTCACCCTCCACCTTCCCTTGGAGCACCTTTCCATCATTCCCTTCCCATGCCTGGCTGGAGCATCTATTCCCAGCCTTATTTCCAGGCTCCTTGACATGCAGGATCTGAGTTCATACTGTATTTCCTACGGATTTATCAGGATTTATGCACCAGCAAGCCAAGTCTTGGCCAGTAACAAAAGGGAACATCACAGTTCAAGGAATCCAGGAGGCTGGAAAAGGTGGACACTGCAGAACTCCCACTGGGAGGTACTGTGGCTGTGCCCAGTCCAAGGGAAGGGTTTGTTGTTATCCACCACATTGTCCCTAAGCATATGAGGGGATGCTTGGGCCAGGAAGTGGATTCCATTATCCTTATGTGTCCCTTCCAGGATATTCCATGATTCTCCACTGGAAAAAGCCTGGCACAAGGGGGAAGAGTCATTCTGGGATACTGAGGGAATGCTGCCATCAAAGCTGATCCAGCTCAGCTACATCCAAATGAGGTCTCCTCCTCGGACAGCAAGGTGTGATCCTTACTCATGACATCCTGCAGAATTCCAGATGCATCCAGAAGAAAAGGACATAACAAGGCATCACTTCATGCTTTTGACTGCCCTTAAGCTCCAGGTATCCTTCTGGGATCACTGCAAGGAAAAACCCCCTGGTCTGGGAATAAAAGAAAGGTAGATTTTTCCTTTTAGCTTTCTGGGATCTCTTCCCAAGTTCATCCAAAGAGTGAAAGTCATTAACTGAGTGTTCCCAAATTTGGGAATCCCCACGTTGTGCTTGCTGGCAACACTAGAGGGCACAAGGCAGAGGGAGAAGAGCCATCCTGGCCTCAGTGTCTTTACATCCATAATCCCATGGGAGAAGGCTGTCTGGGGCTACCACCACCTAAAGATCGAGGCTGGAGCAGAGCACAGCACCTTGGGATGTTACTGATCCCTTCCTTCCATCCCAGAGAGCAGGAACCACATCCTTTCCCCTCTTGGGAATAATTCTCCAGCTGGGTCCATCAGCAATCTCAAAACCTGCCCTTCCTCTTTCCCAGAGCTTGTTGAACGGGACACATCCAGCTCAGATCCATCTTCTCCTTCTCTGGAGTGGAGCATCTACAACATCAGGCCATGAGAAGAGCATCCTCCTGCCCAGTGTAGTGAATTATCCTCTGGGACAGTCATGGCAGAGGCTGAGTTCCATCCCAGAGACTGAATTTTGTCTTGTTCCAGTTTATTCTGTCTCTTCTTCCTTAAAAAAATGCTCCAATGTTCTCCCACCTGTAGATGTCCAGCAGAGGTATCCAGTACTCTACGAAGGCATGGGGGATGGTCCCAAAAAACCTTTTGGGAAACTTCAGGAGCTCCACTCGTCCATAACCAAGGACTTAACACAGAGCCACGCCGCCACATGTCACAGCTCTGTGGGACCCTCCAGGTGCCACCAGCCTGGGGGAGCCTCCATCCCAGCACCCACCCTTATCCCGCCATCCCATTCCCACTTACCCAGGTGCGTAGGGGGCCTTGGGCTCTGATTTGATTGGAGGGACCACGCTGTTCAGGCAGTGGCCAGCCAGGAAGCCCTTGGGCACCACCATGCCATTGTTGTTGTTGCAGTTGAGGTGAGCTCCGTAGGCGGCTCCGCAGGGATTGGCCAGGAGAGGACCATGCCGGATGGGGAGCTGGCTGCCGGCCGGAGGGAGGTGGAGGGGAGTGCTGGGAGAGGGATTGCTCACGCTGCTGACGGAGCTGGCAGGAGGCGCAGGGATGCCGGCGGAGCTGGAGGGCTGGGGGTGTGTGTAGCTGGTGGGAGCAGGGATCTCAGGGAAGCAGCTGAGGGAGAAAACGGGACACCATCAGGGCAACAGGTCAGTGGGACTGATGGAAGAGTCCAAAATCCACCCGGGAAGTTCTGAAGTGCCCAGGACAGCAACCTCAAGGAATGCGTAGCCAGCAGGATCTGCTCACCGTGCTCCAGCTTTACAGACCAGCCATGCCAAAGACTCCCACCCTGCTCCCAGATTCCCTTAGTGCTCTCCAGGTCTACTCCGTCCTCCTTCCCAAAGCTGGGGTACACAGGGAGATCCTTCCCTTCTCCAAATGGATGTAGTCCTGGGGATTTAATCTGAGCTCCCAGTGTTCAGATTAAGGAAAAGTGTTTATGGTGCCCTTGGAGGGAATAAAGATAGGGAACAAAAAAGACTGGGAAAACTTGAAGGTAAGAAGCAGGAAGAGACAGGAGAAAGAGCTGGGAATGATAAAGGAGCAAAGAGCAATCCAGGAAGACTCTAGAGAGGCACAGGTGATTCCTAAATGATTCCTCAAATTTCAGGGCTGGAAGCTACTCAGCAGGTTTCCAGAGAAGATGTGGCTGCTCCATCCCTGAAAGTGCTCCAGGACAGGCTGGGCAGGGCTTGGAGTAACCTGGAATAGTGGAAGGTGTCCTGCCCACGGCCGATGGGCTTCAAGGTCCCTTCTGACCCAAAGGCTCCTTCCCACCCAAACCATTCCAGGATTCTGTGATCTCTCCATGGAAAATCACAAGGAACACCATTCCTGCTGCAGAGCAAGGGAAGCACTTACATCTCTGGGGAGTCTTCCTTGCTGATGTACTCTTCCAGGATGCTGGTGTCGATGTTGGATGGTTCCAGAGCTCCATTAATGTCGTGGCCTGGAGGGGAGAGGAGGTGGAAGCATGAGCGGGAGAAGGATAAGAATGGACCTTGGAAACACCACCAGACCCTTACACAGACAAGGAACTGATCTGAGAATCACGGAATAATGGAATGGGTTGGTAAGTACCTTAAAGATCATCTCATTCCAACCCCCTGCCATGGGCAGGGATGACTCACTAGATCAGCAGATCCCCAGGGATTGCCAGCTGTCTACACCCACTGCATCCCAGTGTAAAGCCTCATCCTGGGAGATGGGGCACTTGGGACAAGCCAGGGCAGGGACACAGACACATGGTGGGAACCAGATCCTTTGGAATCCCTTCCAACTCAGGACATTCTAGATTCCCTTTGGACCCTTTGCAGAACACTGAAATTCTCCACCACAACCCAGATCAACTCCCGACCTTCCTCCCTCTCCTCTGCTCCATGGGCAAGCGGTGGATTTCCCTGTCCTTTCTCCAGAGGGCTCCTCCTCCCCTCCCTGCCCTGTTCCAGGGAAGCTGGGCAGGGTTTTGTTGACAGAAAATCCTTCCTTTATCTGTCTCTCCCAAGTGGGAGTCCGGAGGCTGCCAGGGCTGGAGCCAGCCCACAGTGCCAAAGGCACTGCCAAGAAAGTGGAAGAGAAGATCCAACTCCCCCTGCTCCGATAAGGAAGTCAGTGAAAGACCATCCTGAAAGACCCCACGTGAAAGCCCAGGAGAAGCCCCTGCCCGCCTGGATCCCCCAGGTTCCCGGGAAAGGTCACCCACTGATCCGCAAAGGCCGGCCCGGGGGGCTCCAGCCCACCCCGGCCAATTGCAGCTCTCCCTCTGCAAATCCCTTTCATACCAAGACAGGCAAATCGGCAGAAATAAATCCAGCTAGGAATTCTGCCAAGCGGACAGGGCGTGTGTGTGGATGCAGGGATCTCTGCCTTAGAAACCTTGGCTGGAGGGGGGCAAATCCCGGGAAACTGTTTGTTTTTGGGACATCTCCGTGGCAGAGCGCGGGGACCTGGGGGACAGGGTGAGGGTGTTCTTGCATGTGAACACGGGATCCATCTGGAGCAGGGACACACGATGCTGCTTCCAGGTGAGCACTGAGGTGAGGAAAAGATGGAGCAGGCAGAGCCTCCGGGATCTGCAGCTGTGCCAGCACATCCTGAATGGAGCTGCAGATCCCAGGGGAGCACAGGGGTGGCTTCTGTCTCTCCACTGTGACAGCCACATCCTGCCCTGAAGTTCCTGGGATGTGGTAGCTCTACCCTCTTGTCCTCGGAGTTATGAGAGATCACTGATGGCCATCTGTGTGTCCCTTGCTCATCCCTAAGGATCTCTGCCATAGCCTGCTCCCAAAACTTCACCGCAAACACATCTCCCAAGGCACCTCTTCAAGCCATCACTGTCATTCCATAACATCTCCGAAACCTCCTGCCAGGGATGAGCACTCCAGGAGGGTGGGAATCCTCCCCATGCTCCACTGCCTCCCTCTCAGCCAAAAAAACCCCGGGCTATAAATCACAGGATGCCTTTTGCAGACACCCACCCCAAAGGCCATCAGGAAATTTGTCTTCATCCCAATTTTCAGCACTGGCATCCACGATCAAAGCAGCAAAAAGAGCACTTGGCCAATTTTTGTGACTCAGCCTGTCCAAGAAAACATCAACCCCAGCTGGTTTCCCTCACACTTCCAAACTCCAGGAGCTGCTCTGTGGTGGAAGAGGAGCCCAGGAACCCTCCAGGAAGGACGAGAAGCCATCTATTGACAGTAGGAAGCTGTGCTTCCCAATATTCTGAGGGTGCTGAGGCCCTGGCACAGGGTGCCCAGAGAAGCTGTGGCTGCCCCATCCCTGGAAGTGTCCAAGGCCAGGTCGGATGGGGCTTGGAGCAACCTGGGATAGTGGAAGGTGTCCCTGCCCATGGCAAGAGGGTGGTACTGGATGAGCTTTATGGTCCTTCCAACTCAAACCATTCCAGGATTCCTTTGCTTCCTTGAAGTCACCTTGAGGAGGGCGAGATAAGCCCAGTGACGCGAGAGGCGCGTCAGGGCTGGAGGGGAGATGTGGCTGCCCATCAGAAATCAAGGACCTTCCTCTGCTCCAGGACAGTGGGATTTGCACAAATCCAGGGATATCAGAGCAGGCACAAGGAACGTCCCACCGCCCAGAGCTTCCATGCAGCCAGGCTCTTACCAAAGCCAGCTTAGGTGATTAATTAAAAGCTAATGCTGCTCCATAGTCACGGGATCCCAACGACACCGGCATTCCCTCCCCCTCCCAAGTGGGGATTAGTGGGAAGCCACCAAGGAGGGAAGCTCAACACCCACATGGCTCCGCATGGGACAGACTCCCCCATCTCATCCCAGCAAAGAAAGATGGAGGAGCCCAGGGAAGCACTGAGCACATCCATCCCAAACCTACATCCCACCAGGTCCCTACGCCCTGTCCTCTCCTGCCCCTGGCACTGCCACCCTGCTCTCCCACCATGTCACCGCTCCACTTTCCAACCCTCCTCTAGGAAAAGAGCCATGGCAATCCCAAAAAAACCCAGCCTCTGCCTTAAGAACAAGAAGTTAAAACCCTCAGCACCCTCCTCGTGAGCGGAGCCGGGCGGGCTGAGGCCCCTGGACGTGTGAGAATGTCAGGAATCCCAATGTTTGGACTGGTTTTCTCTGCCTTCCCCAAACCTCCAAACACGCTCCACAACCCAACAGAGGTGCTTCCCACCCCGCTGCCTCCTCCCTGCCCCTGCTCCAACCAGCTCGTCCCTCCTGGTGGCACCTTCCCAACTCCTTGTCCCAGTTTTGGGTGCTCCCAGAGATGGGCATGGGGCCATAGGGCTTGGAAAGAGTTAACAGAGCTTGGCCTCTGTGAACTGTCATATTTACAGGTCTGAGGGATTTAACCCGGAATTTTCCTGGAGTGATAGGCTGAGAAGTTTATGGAATTTCTATTTATAACAGTCCCCCCTCCCTCTTCAATTCCTACTCTGTTGCCTGTCTTCAAATCACCCCTAATCCTGCCTGGGTCACCTGGGGGTGGGAGGAAGGGAGAGAGCTGGAGAACTTCATCCTGGGATGCGCTAACAAGAACCAGATGTGGGAAGGTGGAGATGACGACGAGGTCAGCACTCTGCAGGGGCTGGGGAACATCAGCCAGGGGTGGGGGGACACCGGGGAGGCGGAGGAGGAGAAGGAGCAGGAGAAGAGGCTGTGCCAAGCCCAGAGCTTCCCAGTGCCATTGAAGCCACGTACCAGAGAATTTTCAGGGAAAACTGAGGCGTGGAACAGCCTGGGAGGTGATAAAACATCCAAACTGGTGCACGATAGAATAGGATCAGGAAACCCCAGGAGCTTCTGGTTCCATGTGGTCTCTCTCCTAACGATCCTCCAGCACGTGCTGGAGCAGCAGTGGGATACCTGGATGAGCAGGACATGTGGCACGAAGCTCCACCAGCAATGACCTGGGATGCCACAGCAGTGCCAGTGCTTGGCGAGGCGGAGAGCCCAGGCACATCCCTGGGCTCATCCCTGTGTCCGTGCACCAGGGCTGGTTGTGCAATCCTCGAGCCAGGCTGCAGCATCGGCACATTCCCGGGGCCCCGCGCCGCTCCTCACCCCCTTCTCCCTCCTGCCGTGTTTATCCTTCGGCCCGGGAGGATTGGCTGCCGGCCTGGCCGCGAGCACCAGGAATCCAGGCCGTGGCAAACAAACCAAACACCGCCTAAGCCCGGGCAGCCGCAGGGCCAGCGCTTGGCTTCGGAGCTTCTTCCCATCCTGGATGGCTCTGCCACGCAGGGAGAAGCCACTCCAGCTGGGAATAGCATCCCTGCCGTGCCTGCAAACTCAGCAAACCCAGAGACCTGGCCTGCACACCCGGACAACGCTGCTTCCATAAGGAACAGCAGGATGACGTCCCTACTGCCCCACATGCCCAACCCTGGGCTGCTTCCATCCCCTCCGGTGACCCTGGAGGAGCCCCTGGCTCCCTCTGGAACCCAGCCCAGCATTCCTGCTTAATTAATGCTCTTTATTACCTGACTGGGATGATAACCAGTCCCCAAACAGGGCTCCTGTAACCGGAGCAGGACAGAGCCAGCGCTCCCACAGCTCCCCAAGACCACCCCAGAGTGAAGTCCCGGCTGTCCAAGGCATTTCCAGGGGATCCCAGGCCTTTCCTCTGAACCACAGCCTCTCCTCATCCCATTACTGTCCTCCTTTGCTCCCCCCAGGAATACCACCCTTGAGCAGTCTCCTTTGGATTAGGACACCTTTGGTCCCTACACATCCCAAACCAGCCCGTGTCCCTTCCCATCACAAAAGGTGGGACTGTCCCAGGCAATGCTGAGGTTCATCTGGTCCCTGTGTCCCATACTGGGGACATTCCCCAGCCAGCCCATCCCCAAGGACAGCCCTGTCCTTCCAAAGCAAAGGGGCAGCTCCTGCATCCCTTGTTCATACCAGGCTGAAAAACACAAGGTCGAAATTCCAACTAATTCCACACCAAAAACACAGCCAAGGATGAGCTCTGGCATCTGTGGGATAAGATCCCAAGGAAAACACCAAACTGAGGAGTGAGGATTTGGGCGTTCATGAGAATTGGGTTGTCATGGAATTTAAATGAAGTAATCAACATAGCAATAGATACGGGCTTGGAACAGACACATCCCATCAAATTTCTACATGGAGGGGCCAGGATTGCTCCCAGTACCTGACCCCCTCCTTCCTGGGAGTTCTTGGTGAGCTCCCAGCCAATATCCCAAATTCAACCCCTCTGCATTCCTAGACAAACTATCCCGTGCCAGGGCAGGGTGTGGGGAAGGCAGTGATCAGGGACAGGGATACAGGACAGTGGGATCTAGCCAAACTCCCAGACTGAGGGAGAAAAGAGCACTTACAGGGTGTCCAGGAATACTGGTAACAGTGAGCCAGCTCCAGAGGCAAAACACTTGGAATATTGAACTGGCCAGGTGGGAAGTACAACCAAACTCATGGCAAGGGGCTGGAAACAGATGATCTTTAAGGTGCTTTCCAACCCAAACCATTCCAGGTTTCTCCAAACACCCAGTGTCCAGAGGCAGCAGCATCTCTCTGTTGCCTGGAAAGCTCTCTCTGCTCCTACATAATCCCACAACTCCTTAGTTTAAATCCACAGATTAATATACTTGGCAAAAGCACCTTTGGATGAGGTGGACAAGGCACTGGGAAACATCCCAAACTCAGGGATAAGGAGATAACACCCTCCATTCCCCATTCCCAAGAAGACAAAGTGCTGGTGGGAGACATCCCAAGTCACAGGAAGTGTGAGGAGCCAAAGAAAATCATCCTGCTGTGCCATGGCAGGCCGTGGGCATGTTCCTTGGGAAACTGCAGGAAAAGGAGGCAGAAAGGATGATCCTCCTTCCCAAACTTCCCTGAGCCCTCCCCCTGAACACCTTCTCTCCTCCAACCCTCCTGGAATTTCCCCTCATCCTCCATCTCCCCTCACCAAAGCTGTTCTCCCTCCTGCATCCCTTTCTCCTGGCAGCTCCCCACCCTTGTCCTGGCCTTTCCCCCGCCCTTGCCAGCTGTGAACCTTGGCATGGATGGAGCCATTGTCCTGGGAGGACGGGGGCCGAGGAGGAGGAGGGGAAGGTGTGAGAAGGGACACAGAGGCGCGTTTGTCCCTGTCCCCGCGGCCGTCAATGCCGCGCTTGTCCATTCATGCTCTCCGAGGGCAGGAACAGCGGCTCCATTTGGGAGGCTCCAAGGTGCCTGCCCAGGGGGGCACATTGCCCTGTTTGTTTGGAGACAACGCCTTTATCTCCCTTCCCGGGATGAGGGTGTTGGAGCAGGGACAACAGGACCGGAGGAGGCCACTTCATCTGGCGGCTCCCGCTGCACGAGGCTGGGGCCTCATCCTTGGGGACCACAGGGATGGGGAAAAGCTCCTGAGGATCCCCGCTGCTGAGGTGCCTCATCTGACCTTGCTCTATCCAGACTGCAGCTCTGGGGGGACAGGAGGGGCATTTTCCGTAGGATAACATGATGTGGATGAGCTCCTGGACACTGCCGTGGTGGTGAAGGTCCATATCCATATCCCACACCATTCCCTCAGAAAGAATTATTGCCAGAATGGATAAAAAATTAATAACATAATTAGCAGCTACATACCACGACCAAGAAGAGACTTGATCCAGCTGCCCAGAGCTTTCCCATGCTTGGCAACGACCAGGAGAGGGAACCCCAAGGAGTTGACAGAGCTGATGGCAGATTCTGAGCTGTGATCCTGCTGCTCTTCTAGCTCCAAGGAAAGAAGCCAGGGATGCAGTCCCTGGACACTGACCTCACTGAAGGGCAACACTGTGGCTCTGGAAAGGCTCTTAGGGAATCTGGAGAGCCAGGATGAGCCACGATCAGCCCAACTCTAAGACATCCACACTACACACAGAGGGAACTTGGGATAACTCAGGATTTGGAGAAGTGCTGCCTCTCCTGGAAACCCCTCCAGCACAAAACAATCCTTAGGGAGGGAGATTAAGAATAGAACAGCACCAGGATACAGGAGCAGAGGCAGCCAAGCAGCGCCAGGAACACCGTGTCCAGATCGAACACATCATTCCCTCCCTCCCAACTGGGAGGCACCCAGGTCTGTCCAGGCTGGACAATCTCCAGAGGAGACTGGGAGGAAAAAGCAGAGCCATTTATCTAGATGGGACTTCTTCCAGGGCTTGGGAAGGGCCATCCCAAGTTTTGTGCAACCACCACAGATCTTTCACAAGGAGGAGCGTTGGGTCACCAGGGTTTTCCACACAGCAGGGACATTTGCTCTGGAGTTGTCTCCCAAGGAAATCATAACAAGGGGTGTCAAAAGCTTCCTCAGCCATGTGGCACAAAGCTCCCAAGGAGAATCCCACTTTTCCCAGGATATAACATGACCAATAGACATGGGACAGGTCCAGGGCTGTCATTTCTGTCTCCATGATCCCATGGCAGGGGGTGGAATTGGATAGTCTTTAAGGTCCCTTCCACACCAAACCATTTCAGGATTCTACACAATTGAACTCACTATTGAAATCCAAAATTCCCTAGGGATTACTTCCATGCTGGCTATTCCCACATCCCCTTTTCACAGGGAACTGAGGTTTCTTTTTTTTTTTAAAGAAAACCTTGTTTGCCTTTTCTGACCAACTCTGAGCCATCCTGGAACATATTTCCTGCTCCAGGGATTTAGCAAACACTTCCCAGACAATACAGCCGAGATACCAAACGTGCTGCTTGGATCCCGTCCATCCCGCGCGCTCCCTGGGTGTTCCTGGGATCACTTCAAAGCACCGGGCTGGCTGGAGAGCCCCAAATCCAGAGGGAAGGCTCCTGGCATGATGCTTGAGGATGTGCCATGGGGAGGAGAGGATCAGGAGGTCACTTGGGAATGAGTTGTGCCCAAATTAAATACCAGGCACAAGGATTTTCCTAGCAGAGACCCCCAGGAAGGGACTGAGGTCAAAAACATTCCAGGGGGACCTTCCTGGTATCCACAACTCCCTGACAGGAGCCAGGAGACAGGCTCTGCTCCCAAGGAACATGGGACAGGACAAAAGGAAATGGCCTCAAATTGCACGAGGGGAGGGTTGGGTTGGATATTAGGGAAAATTCCTTCATGGGAAGGGTTGTAAAGCACAGGAACAGGCTCCAGTGGCGGAGTCCCCATCCCTGGAGGGATTTAAAACCTGTGTGGATGTGGCATCTGGGGACTTGGGACAGTGGTGGTCTTGGTAGTGCAGCACCAGGGGAATGGTTGGACTGGATGACCCCAGGAGGCTTTTCCAACCCAAATGACTCCACCATTCCATGATCTCTGCTCACATGGGGCGAGAGAAACTCCCAAGGTTCCAGGCCTCTTGTTTTTGCCCAATCGCCTCTGTAAGGGATTATATGGATACAAGAAAGGAAGAGGTGGCAAAGCCCTTTTCTCCTGGCAAAACCGGGATGGTGACCTCAATCTCATGGATAAACTCTCTGTGGCAGTGGGGAAAAACCTTCAGAGCTAATCCCTGCTGCAACACAGCTGGCAATGAGGGAAAAACACCATAACAATATGAGAATGGGGAATGGTTTGACTCCATGATCCTGCAGGGTTTTCCAACTTAAACCCGACTTTTTACAGGTTGGAAATCCAGTAAAGATCCCTCTCAGTGATCATTCCTGACCTGCTGCATCCACAGATGCCCACTGGATGTCCAGAGCCACACCATGTGTGCTTAAAAAACAGGAAGCAGAAAAGGTCCCTACCTTGACATTCCACAGCCCATCCTGTTGGATTGGGTTGAGTTTGTCCAGTTCTTCTTTCCAAGAACACCAGCACAACTTCCAGCATCCAAACTCCTCATTCCGGGCTGTGAAAGCTGCTCCCAGCCTGCAGGTCCTCACAGGGCTGTTCCCTCTATCCCTCTGGCTCCTCAACACCGTGAGGTGAGTTTTGGAATATCATTTATCACCCAGCATGTGTTGGGTTGGAAGGGACCTTAAGGATGATCCAGTGCCACCTCTTCCATGGACAGGGACACCTCCCACTAGTCCAGGTCACTCCAAGCCCTGTTGAATCCAGGCTTGGCCTTCTCTACACATCAGCCTCTCCATTCAAATATCCATTCCCAAAAACTGAATTAAAACAAGACAGAACGGAGGGGACATGGACAGGTAGGACGTCCCCCTGCCCAGAACTCCTTGGATTTTGGGATAGATGGGATCTCATCATCAGGGAAAACCCCATATCTGTTCAGGAGAGGAGCACTGACCTCATTATCAGCAAGCAGCCAACTGTAAAAAGGTTTGATGGCCCTTATAAAACTCCATTTTCCAAGTTTTCCTTTACTTAAGCAGGTGTTTCATTCCCAATAAAGTCAAAGCATCCTTTTTAATGCTTCCACGAATCAATGTCCATAAACCCTGGCTAGTCATAACACAGGAGATAAGCCAAGATCCAACAAGCTGATAAGATGTTTGCTTTCCTGTTTATGTGGATTTTGAGCAATCAGCATTCAGGATCAAAAGTCATAAATTATGTGGATGCCCCAACCCCTGGAAGTGTTCAAGGCCAGGTTGGACAGGGCTTGGAGCGACCTGGGATAGTGGAAGGTGTCCCTGCCCATGAAACAAGATGGGATTTAAGGTCTCTTCCAACTGAAACCATTCCAGGATTCTATAAATCAATGAATGAAACCTCCAGTTCTTTGGATATCACACCTGAGTCTTCCAAAAATCCTGTTCCATGCCCACCCCACAACTTCTGCACTGTCTCCCCCCCACCAAACTACCTGGGTAGGAAAACCAGAACAATTTGCCACTCCACAGCGAAGTTGGGGTGATAGCAAAGACTCCACGGGGAAAAAAAAAAAAAAAAAAAACAAAAAACCAGGGAAAACCAAATCAACCCCAGCAAAAATCCCTTTAACGCCTGGTTTTTACACCCAGGCTGGATCCAAGCACTCCCACACTGTTTAAAACTCTAGCCTTGGCTTTTCCAACCAGTTCTCCTCCCCACCACCTCAAAACCCAGGAAAATACACAAGTGTTTGCACTTGGGAACATCTGTGGACAGGGAATTCCACAAGAATCCTGTCCACTCCATTTGCAGCCAGGCCTGGCCACTCTTCCCACCTTTCCCTCTCCGTGTTTGGAGTAACTGCCCCAAAGCAGCCAAAGTTCAGTGAGATAAGTGGTGGACCCTGGGTGTCACGTTACATTTTCCCTCGGGAAGGAAGCCTTTCCTTCAAAGGTGCCTTGAACGCGCCCCAGGTGCCGCTGGAAGCCGGCCCAGAGTGTGGGATCCTGGGCTGGCCACATCACCCACCATCAGGGAGAAGATGCCATGGATGGGGGTGGATCTGGATGATCTTTAATGTCCCTTCCAACCCAAAGCATTTCATGATCACATGTCCTGCTGTGCAGGAAGAACAGGCACAAGGAAGGTCTGTTGGCTAAGCAAGGGCATGCCAAGCATGCCACTCAGTTGGAATAAAAGGATATATCCATGAAAATAAAAGTGAGAGCCACCAGATAGCCAAGTGTGATATCCAGTCACAGAATCCTGGAGTAGCTTGGGTTGGATGGGACCTTAAAGCTCATCCAAGTTCCATTCTCTGCCATGGGCAGGGACACCTTGCACTAGCCCAGGCTGCTCCAAGCCTGTCCAACCTGGCCTTGGACACTTCCAGGGATCAATCCACTCCACACTTCTCAGAGTTCCCATTGATCCTCCACAGCAGCAGGACACCTCCCTGGCTCTCTGCCACTGTCTTATCCCTGTCTGTCTGTCCCTAGTCCTGCTATCCCTCCGAAATGCCCCATGTTGATGGTTGTCCCTCCTGAATGATGCTGGAGCATGGGATGGGCACCCAGAAAGCACTGGCTTGGCCCCAAAAGCCACGAGACTGTTCCTGTTTGTGTCTCCAGCCACAGCTGCTCCCTTGTCCTCTGGCACGGCACACGCTGGTTAATCATTCCTCAGGCACATTCAGTGTCCCGGGATTCTTATCGGAGAGTGCAAAGTCCAATCAGCAACACCGCTGGGAAGAGACAGGAGGGTTCCCCGGCAAGGGCGGCAAAGCTGTGCTGGAACAACGCCATCCTCAGGCTGGGATACATGAGAGGGATCCAAGGCATCAGCTGGGAAGTCCCTATGGGCTCACTTGCACCTTCCCAGCACAGCTCCCAGCTCCAGATCATGGAGTCCTGGAATGGCTTGAGTTGGAAGCAACTGTAAGGATCATCCACTCCCTGCCATGGGCAGGGACACCTTCCACTACCTCAGGTTGTTCCAAGCCCCATCCAACCTGGCCTTGGACACTTCCAGGGATGGGGCAGCCACAGCTTCTCTGGGCAGCCTGTTCCACCACTCTCACCACCAGATCACTCCAGCCATTCTCAGCAGGAGGAATCCATAAGGCCCTATCCAGAAGAGGGAAAGCAGAGGAGGATCCTATCTCTCTTCCTTGAAATAACCATGCCCAGGAGCCATTTAATTCCCTCTTTCTGTCCTGGAAGGGCTCTCCCTGATAAGGGTGAGGAAGCAGAGGGAAACCTGTCCGTCCGGCATTCCACGGCTCCTCCTTGACCACGATTCCTTTCCCATCTCCCTGCAAGCAGCAGCCCTTCCACACCCCATCCCACGCACGGGCTCAGCCAGATCTCTGTGTCACCGTTTCCATGCTGGTCACACCTCCAGCAGGACTCCCTCTAATCTGCCCCATCTTCCTGAAGTTTCTCTCTGTCTGTGTCCGGGCATTGCTCCCAGGGCACCAGCCTGTGGAAGGGGCATTACCCAGGACACGGGCAAAGTTCCTCCTCATGGAGTCTCGTGCTGACATCACCTTTCCAAATCCCAGCCTGCCCTTTATCAAGCTTTACGGATCCACCCTCTCATGAACAGCTCTCTGGCCTTACTCCACCTGGATGTCTCTTGCCCTTTTCCTGGGAATAAGGAGTTTTGGGGTCGAAGATAAAGTAGTTTTGGAGAAATGGGAGGGAGAAGCACCAGCAAAACCATCATAGGACCTGCCAGCAGTGGAGGTGTTTGGCACCAGCCTTTCCCTGAGGAGTGGACGAGGATGAGTCTTTAGGCTGAAGAGACTCCAGGAATCTCCTGTTGGGATGGATGTGGCAGCTCTCCCCCACTGTCCAGGAATGCCACCTGGGTGTAGTGATGAGCTCAAGGGAATGTTTTTGTCTCTCCCCTGCTCTGCTCAGGCCCTGGGATTGAGCTGGACTCAGCAGCATCCTCATGTCACCTGCTCCTGTTGAGGGCTGACCAAGCAGAGCAGGCAGAGAAGCTTCAAACAGAGGGAAGAGAGAGGAGAACCAGGGAACAATCCCATTGGGAAGAGAGACGGAGAGGCAGAGGGGAAAGCAAGGCAAGCCACGGAAGGGCTGGGGGGCCGTGCCGTTACCTGCTCGGATCCAGCGCATCCTGAGCATGGTGAGAGCCGATGTCAAGCTCCCGCCGTATCCCTGCTCTCTCCCTGTGTCATTATTCCCTGAGCTCAGCTCCTCCAGCTCCCAGGGCTGCTGCTGCCTGCTGGTTTTTCTATTCCCTCTGGGAAGAGTGGGAGGGCCGGGGAGGCGGCCGGGCGGCCGCTGCTCCGCGCTGGGATTTGGGACCGCGAGGGGATTACCCGCAGGGATGGTCATGTGTTTGTGCTGTACCAGCTTCCCCGGGCCCATTCCGGCACGGGCTGACTCCCGGCTCCCAGAGAACTCCGGGCAAAGCCTCTTACCTTCCCGCGGCGCCAGCCAGGCCCCGCAGCGACTGTCACCTGCGCCGCCACCTCGTCCCCAAGCCGCTCCTCCCGCAGCCAGGAGCCCCCGGCAGGGATCACGCTGGGCTTTTCCAAGGTGCTCTCCCCCTGCCACAGCAGCTCCGTGTGGGAAAAGCTCTCTCCAGCATCAAGCCTCGGAAATGGATTTGGGGGCAGGCAGAGGGCGACGAGTGAGCAGGAAGGCCCCAAAGACCCATTTTTAAAGGCATTCCATGAAAAGTGATGCTCTGATCCATGTAGTTGCATTTCTGTGTCAAGCTCAGGAACCTAAACCATGGGACACCAGGACAGACTCCCCCAGTTCCATTGGTCTCCTGCCCTTTCTGCTCCCAGTTTTCAGCCTCAAGACATCCCAAAGCAATAGGAAGACTTGGGAGCAGTCCCTGGATTCTCATGGATGTGTACACCAGCAGGAGTCTGACCAGCAAATTCCTTCACTCATTCCCACCACCACCACCACCAAATCCCCCTTATGGCCCAGTATGTGGGACAAGGGGCAGTCCCAGCTGTCCTGGGGTCACCTCACTGTATCAGCTCCAGTATTCTACATTCCTTCATCCAGGGAAAACAGAGAAATGTTCCAGACCTCTTCCTGCAGGGCGATACTTCCTCCTCACATGCACCAAGTGCTCCATAATCAAAATCACCAGGAGTGTTACCAACACCAGCAACATGGGAACAGGTTGTCCAGAGAAGTTGTGGATGACAGGGGGAGGGTTTAGATGGGATATTGGGAAGAAATCCTTCCCTGGGAGGGTGCTGAGGCCCAGGAATAGATTTCCCAGAGAAGCTGTGGCTGCCCCATCCCTGGAAGTGGCCGAGGCCAGGTTGGCTGGGGCTTGGAGCAACCTGGGATAGTGGAAGGTGACCCTGCCCATGTAGGACTGGATGATCCTTAAGGTCCCTTCCCATCCAAACCATTCCAAGATTCCATCACACATATCCAAACATTCCCATAGGCAAAACCATCCAGTCCTGGTTACTCCGAGCTTGGAGATTCCTGTGCATGCACAGCCCAGCAACCCCTGCACAGACACACGGCTGCTCCACAGACAACATTCCCAGTGTCCCAGCCACTTGTGCTCCATGAATACCTGTGGAGCTGTTGGATAACCTTCATGAAAAACTTCTGCTGAACCAACTCTTGTCTTTCCCAGCTCCACCTCAACCCCAAACCCGCTCAACTTCCAGTGCTTGCTCTCCTTTCTCTGCTCCTTTCCCGAATTCCCGCTTCCCAGCCCCCGCCGGCCCCGCTCCGAACATCTTTCCTGCTGTACATTCTTCCCCAAGCCCTTATCTCATAAATTAGCCAGGAGAGGGATCCCAAATAGCTGAGCCGTGGCGTAAGCGTTTCCCTGAGGCAGGGGTGGGCGGGAGCAAGGGAAAGGTTGGGAGCAGGATGCCAGCCAAGGGTCAGACGCTGTCAACTCCCTCCTTCTCCTTTGAATCCAAACACAAACGCTCCAGGAACACTCCCAAACACATGGAAATCTCCCTTCCCTCCCCTGCCAGAACCCCCCAGCATCCCACGCTCGCTGCTGCAGGATTTTTGCCTGAGGTCTCCTCAGCAGGATGGTCCTGGGCACCTCCAAACACAGGGATCAGCTGTGCTAACACAAACCATGGAGATTGGGAAGATTCCTGAGTGGGAAGGGATGGTCCATGAGAATCATCCAAGTCCATCTCCTGGCCCAGCACAGGACAATCCCAAAAATTCCACCATGTGCCTGGACAACAAGAATCTTCCCAACACAGGAGAAGCCCTTGAGGACACTCAATATGGAAAGTCAGGATTGCATTCCCAGCACCTTCATCCCAGGAAAGAGTGAAGTTATACCCAACACATCTTTTCCCTCAGAGACTTTTCCATAGCCCATCCCAAATACCAGAGCAAAGCCTGGGATCCTTCCCATCACTTTTCTGCTTCTCCAACCCCACACACCTCAGATCTCACCCTCAAAGAGTAGACAGCCATATTCCAGGGAAATAAGGATATCTGGGAAAACAAGGATAGCCGGGGAAACACGGATATCCATGGAATTAAAAATATCCAGGAAAACAAGGATATCTAGGGACACAAGGATACCCAGGAAAACAAACGGTACCCAGGAAAACAAAGACATCCATGGAAATAAATACATCCAGGAAAACAAGGACACCTAGGAAACAGGAATACACAAGGAAATATGGATATCCAGGAAAACAAGGATACCCAGGAAAACAAGGACACCCAGGCAAACAAAGGACACCCAGGAAAACAAAGGACACCCAGGAAAACAAAGGACACCCAGGAAAATAAGGAAATCCTGCCCGAACAAACATCAAGGAAAACTTGGGAATATCCAGGTCCATCTCTCACGGCTGAGAAAACCAGGGACACCAACCAGACCTGAGATTTTGGGAGCATTTGCTTCCCAAAACAAGCCTAGCTCTGCAGAAGGGACCAGCCAAATTCCAGGATTTGGAATGACCACAGGCACAGATTCTTCCCCAGCTCCACCAGCACAGCCCCCACTCCCAAACATCTCCATGAGAACCCCGGTTAATCCTTGTCTGACATTGGGACATACCAAGGGCTCAAGGATTCTGCCTATATTTTCTGGGATTTCTTACATCAGGCTCAAATCCTGGGAAAATCAGTCAAGCAAAGGAATGAGAATTCCCAAGTTATTCCAGGCTTCTCAGCCTGCAGGAAGAAATCTCTTCAGGGGTGGGATGATCCATAAGAAGAAGAAAATATTTCACTCCAAGCGAAAAATAGGTTGGAAAATTATTTCCTTATGATGGGAATTCAGTGATAAATGTTAAAGGAGTGATGGGATAATTAATTTATTCCAGTAAATTATTAAATTCTAACAGATCTATTGTTTACCACATCCAAAAACCATTAATTCCTCAGGAGGGCCAGATTCCAGAGTAAATCCAACTCCATGCCATGATTTAAGGCACTGACCTTCACTCCCAAAAAGCCAGAGAACACTTTGGCCTCAGAGCTCCTCGGAGCACAACAATTAAACCTGGCACAAGAAGGAAAAACTGAGCAGCAATTCCTGGTGGCAAAACTTTCTTCTCTTCCCTTCTCCCTTTCCAGCTCCGTGTTGGAACAGATCCTCTGGAATAACAGCGGGAAAGGGATCGAGCTGCTCAAACAAAGTCGTGCTCCGTGGAATATTTGGCTCAGAGAGGTTTTAAGAAGGATTTTATAGCTGAGGGTAAGAAATATCCTTCAGGCACAGTTTTCCTTGATCCTGGATTTTTGCAGGGACAGGATGGTTTTGATTCAAGAGAAAAAGAAAGAAGGAGAAAGATTTAAAAAGGGAAAAAGGTAGAGGAAAAAGGGAGAAAGGGGGAGGAAAAGGGGGAGAAAAGGAAGAAAAAAGAAAGGAGGAAAACAGAAAGGGAGAATCCTAGGATGGCTGAGGTTGTCAGGGATCTCTTGGAGTCATCTTGCTCGAGCAGGATCACCCCCCGCACTCGGAAAGAACAGGAAAACAGTAAAAGAAAGAAATCTCCACATTATAATAAAGATGCTCTGGGGAGAGGGAGAAATTCCACGTCTCCAGCTGAAGAGACAGAGAGCTGGTCCATAAATAACATCGGGATGTTGAGCCAGAGCTCTGCAGGACTCCCAGGAGGTGCTCAGCACCCCCAGGATGGGAAGTGGGAGAGGAAGATTTAGGAGCTTGGCCCAGTGAAATCCTAAAACCAAAGGAAACCCCAGAAGGCTGCAGGGAACATGGGCTGGGAGCGGCCGATAAGAGCCCTCGTGGTGAGGCTTCCCATCCCTGCTAATCCCGGGGCTCCTGGGAATCTGGGATCATGGCTGGAACTAACAGGGGGTGCTTTTTCCTTGGAAGAAAAGATGCCTTACTGAGAGGTCACAGGGATGCCAAGAGAGAGGGGAACAAGGAGGAAGCAGCTTAAGCTTCCACTCGTTCCCAAGAACATCTTCTGTTCCCACTTTCCAGGATAAATCCTTCTACCACCCAAAGAATCCACAGGGACACCACTGTCCTGCCCCAACTGCTTCTGGGGGGTTCATTGCACAATCCCAGTGCTCCAAAGGGGATCCCAGCTCTGGAGTTCACCCATGGATTGGGATCCACCCCAGGACCTGCTGGGGCAACGGAGCCTCACGTTATTCCCTCAAGCAGCACATCCATGTGCCAGGGGCTCATCCCAAAGCACACAGTCCGTGGCAACTAAACCTGGGCCTGGCAAGCGACCCACTGGAAAACAAGGGAGGGAAACAAAGCAACGAGGGGGAAAGAGAAGGAACCAGCCACTCCACAAGGAAGAGCGGAGCGTGCCAAGAAGGCCAGAGCAGGGAAGGGAACATGGAGCCGAGGCAGGAACAACACCGGGATCAGGCTCCCAACACATCCCAGTTCAGCCATGAGCAACCACATTTCATCCAACAGAGGCCAAGTTCTCTTTCCAACCGCTTTTCCACCCTGGTGGGAAGGAGAGTGATCCACAGCCATGCGGTGTCTACAAGGATCCAGGCTCCGGAAAAGGTCTGGGATCCATAGGCCATGAGCCTGCTCCTGCTCCAAGGATGGTGAGGGACATTCCAAGGTCCTTGGTGGGGTTGCAGTGGGAATCTAAGGCACAGCACAGCACAGTTCCCAGGATATCCAGCTTGGCACCCAGGGTGTGCACTGGAGGATGCACAACTGCCCTTGGATTGTGCCCCGGGACAGGGATCTGTGCCGTTCCAGAGCTGGCTAGGATGGTATGGAGCCAGGATGGGATTGTTCAGCCTGGAGAAGGCAAAGCTCCAGGGAGACCTTGGAGCCCCTTCCAGTGCCTAAAGGGCCTCCAGGAGAGCTGGAGAGGGACTTTGACAGAGGGCCTGGAGTGACAGGACAAGGGGGAACAGCTTCCCACTGCCAGAGAACAGGGTTTAGTGCTGAGGCCGCGGAATGGGTTTCCCAGAGCAGCTGTGGCTGCCCCATCCCTGGACGTGTCCACGGCCAGGCTAGCCGGGGCTAGCGGAAGGTGTCCCTGCCCAGGGCAGCGGGGTGGCACTGGCCGAGCCCTCAGCTCCCTTCCCACCCTCCAAGGCCGATCCCGGGGCACCCCGGGCCGGCGCTGCCCTCCTTACCTTCGAAGAAGCGCTGCAGAGCCTCCGTCTCGTCCACC
Source organism: Passer domesticus (assembly GCF_036417665.1). Taxonomy (NCBI): domain Eukaryota; kingdom Metazoa; phylum Chordata; class Aves; order Passeriformes; family Passeridae; genus Passer; species Passer domesticus. Next base: position 53,736,738 of record NC_087479.1, read on the forward strand.
ACCTCCATGGCTGGGCCATGCACCGGCCGGCCCCGGCTCACTCCGTGCGGCTGCAGGGGGGCATCGCCCCGGCCCGGGCGGCCCCGCCGCGACCCCCGAGCGCCGTGCGAGCGCCGTGCGAGCCCCGCTCTCAGCGCCGGGCCCCCGCCGCCCGTGCCCCGCGCCGCCGCCCGATGCCCATCGGCGCCCGCCCAGCGCTGCCCCGCACCCGGGCTGCCGCCGCCGCTCCTCCCTCCCTCCCTCCTGCCCTCCCTCCTTCCCTCTCTCCCGGCCCTTCCCCGCCCGCCGCTCCTCCTCCGCCCGGCACCGCGCTCGGGGCACCCCCGCCGGGAGGGCTTGGAGCGGCCGCCGGGGCGTGAGTTTGGCAAAAGTCACCTAAACACGGTAGCGAGGGAGCGGGAGGAACCTCCGAACTAAAAAATCCCGCGGGGAAGAGCTGAAAAGCAGCCACGAGCCGCCAAAAAACAGCCCCGAGTCACAAGCCACTAAAGCCCCAAAAACCAGCCACTAATGCCCCCAAAACCAGCACTAAAGCCCCCAAAACGAGCCACTAACGCCCCCCAAAACCAGCCACTAAAGCCCCCCAAAACCAGCCACTAAAGCCCCCAAAACCCAGCCACTAAAGCCCCCAAAACCCAGCCACTAAAGCCCCCCAAAACCCAGCCACTAAAGCCCCCCAAAACCAGCCACTAAAACCCCCCAAAACCAGCCACTAAAGCCCCCAAAAACCCAGCCACTAAAACCCCCCTAAACCAGCCACTAACGCCCCCCAAAAAACAGCCACTAAAGCCCAAAAAACCCAGCCACTAAAGCACCCCAAAAACCAGCCACTAAAGCCCCCCAAAAGCAGCCACTGAAGCCCCCAAAAACCCAGCCACTAAAGCCCCCCAAAACCAGCCACTAAAGCCCCCAAAAACCCAGCCACTAAAGCCCCCCAAAACAGCCACTAAAGCCCCCCAAAACCAGCCACTAAAACCCCCCTAAACCAGCCACTAAAGCCCCCAAAAAAACAGCCACTAAAGCCCCCCAAAACCAGCCACTAAAGCCCCCAAAAACCAGCCACTAAAGTATCAAAGGTCTGTGCACAAAGCACCAAAAAAAGAGAGCCATAAATCACCAGAAAACAAAACAAAAAAACCAAAACAACAAGCACAAACTACCAAAATCTGTCTAGAAAAACATCAAAAACAGCCGCAAAGCACCAAAAATTTGCCCACAAGGCACCAAAACCCCTCACAAAGGACCAAAATTTGTGCACTGAGTGTCAAAACCCCTCACAAAGCACCAATCCCCCTCACAAAACACCAAAATTTGTGCAAAGTTCCAAAATCCCTCACAAAGCACCAATCCCCCCTCATAAAACACCAAAATTGGTGAACAAAGCACCAAAACCCCTCACAAAGCACCACACTCCCCTCACAAAACACAAAAAATCTGCCACTAAGCAAAGCCACAGGGCACCAAAAAATCAGCCAAAACCTGCCAAAATCCAGCCACAAAGCACTAAGAAAAAAAAGCTGGCTCCAAGCCACCAAAAATCCAGCCACAAACTACCAAAATCTGTCCATAAACCACCAAAAAAACCAAAGCTACAGAGCACTAAAACATGGCCACAAGTCACCAAGATCACATGCTACCAAAATCCATCCAGAAACCACAAAAAAATCCACTCACAAAGTACCAAAATTTGTTCACAGAGCACAAAAAACACTCACAAAGCACCAAAATCTGTGCACAAAGCACCAAAATCTACCACAAAGCACCAAACTCCCCTCACAAAACACCAAAATCTGCCACAAAGCAACATTACAAGGCACCAAAAAAAAAGACAACCACAAGCTATTAAAATCTGGCCAGAAATCACTGAAAAACAGCCTCAAAGCAGCAAAATCTGTCCCTAAAGCAGCAAAATCTGTCCCCAAAGTCATAAGGCATCAAAAAAGAGCCACAAATCGTAAAAAAATCCAGCCACAAATGACGAAAATCCATCCAGAAATTATGAAAACCTAGTCACAAAGTACCAAAACCCAGCCACAAAACACTGAACCCACCACAAATTACAAAAATGCAGCCACAAACCAGCAAACCTGTTCATAAAATGAGGCCTGAGGCATGAAATCCAACCACAAACCACCAAAATCCTCCCAGAAATTCCAAAACCAGCCACAAAATTACTGGAATCCTGTTTTTAAAAAAGGCACAAATCACTGAAATCCAGGCACCAGTTACAAAACCAGGAAATCCCCAAAATCCAGCCTCACATTCCAGCCACAGACCACAAAACCAACTGCAAATCACCAAAATCCAGATCACCTTAAAACAGCCCCAAATCACCAAAATTGAACCTCAAATCACCAAAATCCAGCCCCAAATCACCCTAAACACCAAATCCAGCCCTAAGTCATCAAAATCCAGTCACAAATCAGCCTAAACCAGCCCCAAACACCAAATCCAGCCCTAAATCATCAAAATGCAGCTGCGAACGACCAAAACCCAGTCACAAATCCAGCCCCAAATCACTAGAATCCAGCCCTAAATTCACTAAAAATTAGTCCCCAAATCACCCAAATCCAGCTCCAAATCACCCTAAACCAGCCACAAATTACCCTAAACCAGTCCTAGACACTAAATCCAGCTGCAAATCACCCAAATCCAGCTGCAAATCACCTTAAACAAGCCCTAAACACCAAATTCAGCTGTGAATCAACCTAAACCAGCCCCAATACCCAAATCCAGCTGCAAGTCACCCCAAATCAGCCCTAAACACCAAATCCAGCTTCAAATCACCCTAAACCCGCCCCAACCACCCAAATCCAGCTGCAAGTCACCCAAATTCAGCCCCAATACCCAAATCCAGCTGTGAATCACCCGAAACCAGCCCCAAGCACCAAACTCATCCCTACGTCATCAAAATCCAGCTGCACACCACCAAAATCCAACCTCAAATCACCCTAAATCAGCCCCAACCAGCCCGAAATCATCCAAATCCAGCCCCAAATCACCAAATCCAGCCCCAAATCCCAACCCCTGCCCCCTCAGGGGAAGGCCCAGCTGTGGTTTGTTCTCCCCAGATGTTCCCACAAGCCCCAATAACGCCCAGCTCCCCCCACCCCTCCCACCCCATAATGACTCCAATCAAACAAATAAGGGCCCGCTGGGAATAATGTCCATGAAGTTCCGAGTTCTCGGAGCGCCGGGGCCCTGCCAGCCCCAAACTGTGGGGCCTTTCTGCTGCAGGCCAGCCAGGGCACAATGAGGGATTGTCCAGCCCCACATCCCAATTGAGAAGGGCAGATTCTCCGGGATATATAAATATATTTATCCCGCTCCCACAGCTGTGCAGTGACCAATTCTTCTCCCGGGAGAGGAGGGGGATTGAGGATTGGGGACAGTAATGGGTCTATTATTTCGGGATGGAGAGAACGAGCCCTTTTTTCTCCTCTCTCTCCACATTAAGACAATTGTTATTCCCTGCTCCCCTTGTTCCTGCTCTCAGCCCCCTGTTTCGGGCACAAGCTGCGTGGGAAGGAAAGGAAATTAAGGGAAAATGGATTTTTCCTGGGAAGCCGAACGCCAGCCCAGCCTAAACCCTGTTAGATGTTGGCCTGTAATATTTTACTTAAATAAAGATAAAACCCAGCACTAAAGTCAGAATTGGACCGGATGATCCTTTTGGGGCCTTTTCCAACTCAGGATATTAAATCCTAGAATGCATGATTCTGTCATTTAGAATCCTGGGATCCATGGAATCATTTCCCATACTCTTATGGGCTCATAAAATCACTGTTTGATTTCTAGAATCATATTCCATGATTCTGTGATTTAGAATCCCAGAATCCTGGAATGGCTTGCCTTGGAAGGAAACTTAAAGCTCATCCATGGGATTATTCAACTGGGAATAGCCCCAGGCCATGAGAACCTGCTTTATGATTCCCGAGCCATGTCCCTGTGTCCCTCACCCTGTAGGACACTGGGAAAATTCCATTTGGGACTCACCTTCCTTGCAGAAAGATCCCAGCATCCAAAGGGCAGATTTCCATACCATTCTGACTCATATATCCAACATAATTGAATTTTTGGGATATATTCTTGGCTGAGAGCATTCATCTTCCTCTTCTATCCCTGTAATTCCCATCCACTCCCAAAAATTCCCTTGTACCCAACTTTGTTTGCACTGAAATCCTTCTTTCTATATGTCAGGATGACTTTAACTTGGGATAACTCAAAGCATGAAGTTCCTCCCTTAATTTCCTTCTCCACTGAAGGACAGATTCCTAGAACTGCTCTTGAGGGACAGGGATTATGGAATCCTGGAATGGTTTGGGTAGGAAGTGACCTTAAAGCCCATCCAGTTCCACCAGCACTTCCACAAATGATGCCTGTGACAGCGTTGGACCATGTATATGGGTCCAAGGATGATCAGAAGATTTGGGAAAGGATCCTGAGCGTGGATATGGATCCCTCTGGATTGACCATGTTGGACTTGGCCTGGGATTTCCCATCCTAAAGTGTAAAATCCTGCGGAGCAACTAATTTACAATAAATTACAATAAATCACCCTAAACCAGCCCAAATCACCCAAATCCAGCTGCAATACTAATTTACAATAAAAATAGGACACTTCCCTCCTTTCTTTAGGGACAATGTCAACATTCCCACATCTCAACCTCTTGTGATACAGCTCTGGAGTGCCACACATCCCTTACCACACAGGAAAATCCCTTTGGGAATGGCTCATTAAGGATTCAAATCCTCTAATTTGAGGGTTCTGCCCTCACAAAATGACTGCCATTTTCAGAATGCCCTCCTCTGGACATATCCCTAAGGAATCTTTGCTCCTTCCCATCTTTCCTCTTCCCCTGGTGCCTAAATCGAGGTGTGGATGATCCATGTCCTTCCCACCTGAGTCTGCCTCCTGCCTTCCAGTCCTGCTCAGCTCCCACTCCCAAGGAATGCTGCTCTTGCCTTTCCCAGACCTGTTTAAAGGGAAAAGACCCAGTGGAAAAACACAACAAGGGATGGAGCCAACCTCATCCATATGGGATGCTCCAGCTCCCTTCCTGCAGTGAGCTGGGAATGCAGCACTTCAGGCATGGACTTGTGTGATCCCCAAAGGATCCTAGAGACCTCTGAATCCCAAAAAATCCAAGGTATTGCTTTGATCCATAGGGAGGCAGCTCCAGTGGGTCCAAACGCAGTCCCTCATTGGTTTTCCTTTCTCCTGTCCTCCATGTTTCCCACATTTCTCCCTCTTCCCAATCTCCTCTGGATCATACTCCCTGCAACCCCTGCTCTCCCTGTCCCACGTGGCTGGCAGGCAGCACGAGCCAGGAAGGGGTGGAGAGATGTTCCTCGGGATATTACTCATGGAAGGTGCGGCCGGGGCTCCCTCCGGCGCCGAATTTCAAAGTCCAGTTTCCAACAAAACAATAATTCAGGAATTTCCCCCTCCCTTACCCCATCCCTCCCCCACATCCCAACCTCCAGCTGAGGCTCCCAGGCATGACTGGAAGGACATGGAGTCTATTTTTACAGTTTTTCCATCAGCTCTGAGCATGACACCTCAGCCTCTGGAAGGGCACTGGAATCGTTGATCTGGCTCACATGAGGCTCAGCCGAGCCAGGATCATGGATCCAGGGATATGCAATGGATATAAGACCTATTTCTCTTGGTGGGACCAAGTCCCAAAGAAGCTGCTGTGTCGCTGTTAGAGATGCTGGAATACTTGGCATCTCCTACTCACAAACCACCCCAATCCAGGCACAAACTCCCCAAATCCCAGATGGTTTGGGTGAGAAGGGACCCCAAAGCTCATCCCATTCCATCCACTGCCATGGGCAGGGACACCTTCCACTATCCCAGGTTGCTTCAAGCTTTGTCCAGCCTGGACTTGACACTTCCAGGGATGAAGCAGCCACAGCTTCTCTGGGAAATCCTTTCCAGCTCCCAGGGAAGCTCCCACCCTGCTGGAGGCGGAAGCAGAGCTCCCTCTGTTATCTCCTCCTGGCAGGAGACTTGTGTGGATCAATCCCTTCCTGGTTATCCATTAACTCCAAAGGGTTCGTTCCCGAGACAGAGAGAACACCTCCATTGATTAATAAAGGAATAAAGGACCATCCTCAGGGAGGAATATACATGTCCTGGGAGACCTCTGGAGCTGGAAGCACGAGGACTCAACCCAGGCCTGGAGCAGGGAAGTGTCACCCACCCACTCCCAAGAAGGACATCCAGGCTCTATGGAAAGCCCCTGTCCACTCTACAGGACAAACAAGGCCACAAGGGCTGGATGTGCTTTCCAAGGAAGTTCTGTGGCAGGAGGGATGAGTATAGATTGCTGGAAAATCCAAGGAAACACTGCTCAGGAGGCAGGAAAATGCAAATCCCGCTGGAACAGCCTAGGAATTACAGGAGTTACCATCACCCTCAGATCATAATTTCTTTTCCCTCTTCTCCAATGGAAATACAGCCCAGAATCCTTGGAAAAACCCTGAGGAACTATTTGTGCCACGCTGGTTTCCACTGAATTAATTAACAATTAGATCCCAGCTTTAGTTAATTAAATATTCCCATTATTTTCCCCCATTTTCTTTGCTTGCTGGGGAACACTTCAGAAATTGTTGGAAAATTTGGGGTTTTTTTCTGTAGTTCTGGATATTTTCTCAATGGATTGGAAACAGCTTTTCTCAATAAACTGGGATTTTTTTCCCTAAGGCCACCAACCCACCCAGCAGCTGGAGAATCTCCCTACAAAACACGACTACATCCCTAAGGAAGGCTTTTAATAGGTTTTATAGCAGCATCCCCCACTCCTGCTGTGTCCACAGCCATATATTTTCATCCTTAAAAACTGAATTAAAGCAGCCTCTCCTAAACATGGATTATTCCGTGTTTATCCAAGGATAGCAGCCAGAGTTGGATGTTTTCCTTCCCCAGGAGAGGAAGGGTTTCCAGAAGAGCCAATATCCTTTTATGAGGCTGATATAGCTCCAGGTAGGGAAAAAATCCCACAAAACCATCCCAAAACATCAGGCACTTCAACATTCCAGCACTTTTTATAGGCATTTTTATAGGAACTCAGTAGTTCAGCCACCTTTGAGCTCTTAATTCCCTGATAGTCCCTTCAGGAGCAGCCATAAAAAACAATTCCATGCAGCCATTAATAGGATTACACACTTCCAGGCATTCCTTTTCTCCCTGGATTTCTCCTGGCTGGTCAGCAAGCTCCAGGACATCTCCTGCCCTTATTCCCTGACCCTGTAAGCCATAAATGCAGCTTTTCCCTTTTCCAGAATATGAATTATGTGGAATTATTCAGCTGGGAGCAGCCCTCAGGCAATGAGAATCCTGCCTTACAACTCCAGAGCCGTGTCCTGCAGGACACTGGGAAAATCCCAGTTTGACTCACCCAGCTCACAGAAGGATCCCAGCACCTTCTTGTTCATCCAAAGGGGAGATCACCACACTGTTCAGGCTGGAATGTCCAACAAATTGAATATTTGGGATATATCCTTGACTGAGAGCACACATGCTCCTCTTCTATCCCTGTCATTCCCATCCACTCCCAAAAATTCCCTGTTTGCACTAAAATCCTTCTTTTTATAGGACAGGTTGAACTTAACTTGGAATAACTCAAAAGCATCCAGTCCCTTCCTTCATTTCCTTCTTCACAGAGGGAGAGATTCCTAGAACTCATCTCAAGGGACAGGGATCATGGAATCCTGGAATTGTTTGGGTAGGAAGGGACCTTAAAGATCCAGTTTCATCCCTGCCATGGGCAGGGACACCTCCCACTACTTCCAGGACAACTTCCACCCTGCTCCAACCTGGCCATGGGATGGCAAATCCACAAGCTCTGCATGTTCCCCCAAGTGTTTTCCCACTCCAAAGGCTGAGATGCAGAGCAGAGAGAGCTGGAGAAGAAACAATCAACCCCCAGTGATTCCCTGGATGCTTCCCAAGAGCCGCACACCCGATTCCTGGTGCCCTTCCCACCTCTCCCAACTCACTCACCACCCTTTAAGGCAGAAACCTCAGGCAATTCCCAACCATCCATGTCCAGGACATCCTTGGGAACAGTCACATACTCCAGCCATGCTTCCAACATCCATTTTATACAGAGTGCCATAGAATATACAGAAAATTTATATACATCCATGATTCTGGAATTAGGTTATAATTCATCCGGATCTTTCTTTACAGCGGGATTAGTTCAGATCTTTCGTACAGAGGTACAAAAAAAGTCACGTGGAGAATGAAGGGCACATGAGGAGTGCTTGAGTTTCCTTGGAATCTTCATGCTGGGGCAGCTCGGAGCAGGGATTCAGAGGGCAGCATTCCCAGGATGAGCATGGGGACGCAGGATGCTGGGCTGTTTTCCACCCCAGTTGCATATCCAAGTGCTCCAAGCCCTGCCAGAAGCAGTGGGAGTGCCTCAGAGCTCCCTGGAAGGGCTGCTTCTCCCAAAAATGCCAAAGGTTTCGGATCTAAGGAGGCAATTAGGATCCAGCAGGAAATGAATCCAGAGGTATCCTGCTCTGAGCTGCCCCAGCACGAGATGGGACACAGGTGACAGGCAGGAAGGGCTTTTCCAGAGAGGCAGAGCCAAAGGAAAGAGGCTCGCAGGGCTCAACATTCCAGACAGAGAGGCACAGCCCATTCCCAAATATCCCTGTGCCATTAGGAATTCCACTTAGTGCCAGGACAGGAGGTCAAGAGTATTCCCTGGACTTGTGGAGGGAAAGGTGGGAAGCTGGAGCTGCAGGTGCGGCCACTTTGCCACCACCAAGTGCTGGGGACATCCCAGGAAAGGAGTTAGGACCCAAAGGGTGTGGCAGTGTCCTAGGACAAACTTCCCAAAAGTGAATATCCCAACAGGACAGGTCCATGCCACCCCCAGCTGGGATTTCCAACTCTGAGCCATTGGAACTGCACAAAGCCCGGGATGGGAAGCAGGGAAGTGGAATCCAAATTAAAACCAACGTCAAGGCTTGTTCCTGTGCTGCAAGGATTTTCAGGAATCAAGAGGTGAAGACAGGGACAGGTTCCCCTCATCCCACAGGTGTACACTGGGAAAGTGGGAAAGTCAGGACACGCAGCATGGTGTGACACAGTGACGTCAGAAGGACTGGACACAACAAGGAAAGCAGGAAAAATTCCCAGGGAGCTTACCTTTGGAAGGGGGCTGTTCCAGAGCCAGGGAGAAACTCAGTGTGGGCTGGAGGAAATTGTCTGCCTCAGGTCAAGATTTGCTTTTGGCACTTGGATACGACCCCAGGCAGCAGGGAAAAGTGGGAAGATGTGGGAAGTCCTGGCTGAGGCAGAACAGGAGGGCTCGGGAGCAAGGGCAGCTCCTACCAGGCCTTGGCCACACTTCCATACTCCCAGAGAAGTGGGAAAGTAAGGTGGGAAATGTCTGATCCCAGAAACTGGGACCTGAAGGCAGGGAGAACAAAGGCACAAGAGGTATGAACTCAAAAAACATGGAAAAAACAATGGGAACGGAGACAGCAAAGCACTTGGAGGCTGATGATGATTCCCAATGACAAAGCAAGGAATTGCCCTAATCCTCGGCTACTTGGAATTTCCAGCCCTTAAGCAGCTCCTTGGAGCTGGAAGAAGGGGAAGGACATCAGTAACTGCTGATCCAGGCCCCTTCCCATCCCTCTCTCCATCCATAACTCCCCTGTGGATTTGACTGGAGAGCAAAGAACTCCCAGACTGAATCCCAGCTCCAGCTGCAATATTCCCCCCTCTCCTTCTTCCCACAGCTGCCAAGGACGGGCAGTGTTTGCCTCCAGCAGGATCCATGCAGCATTGCTTCTTCTACACAGGAGCCATGAGAGGGAGCTTTGGCACAAGAAATGAGGCTCTTCCCAAAATCCAGCAGCTCTTCCCAAAAATCAGCACTGCACAGGCTCTGGGAACAAAGCAACGAGCCCAGTTCCACACAGTGCTTTCCAACTGCTTCCTCAGAGGAATTTCTCAGCAGAGCAATGCATGCAGAGGTGCTGCTGCAATTCCAACCTTCCCTTTCCTGCAGTACCATAACACTACAAGCAGAGAATCACAGAATTCCAGAATCATTTGGAAGCTCTCACCTGCTGCCGTGGGCAGGAACATCTTTCCCTAGCCCAGGTTGTTCCAAGCCTTATTCAATCTGGCCTGGAGTATTTCCAGGAATGAGGAATCCACACTTCCCTTGGCAATATTACTAAAGGTGCAGTCACAACCACTATCCCTAAACCCATTGGAATTAAATATTCCTGCTCCCATCCTGCAAAGCCAAAATGCCCTACTGCTAAGGGAAGAATATCCCAGAATGGATAAGGATAAACCCAGCATGGAGGGGAGTTCCAGCCCAGCAATTCCCAAGGCAAACACGGAAGGGCTCTGCTGCCCAATGGAGACTCGTGGATACAGCCTCAAAACACAAATCCAAATACACCCATTCCAGCAATAACTAATCCCACCTAATTCCCATTGCCAGGAGTAATCCTGATTATTCCTATGTCCCAATTTGTAAATGAAAGCTGTGTGGGCGAGTCCATGGAAATAATATTATCTGCCTGCAGGAAAAGAGCAGCAAAAGCTGGGAAAACATCAAAGTGCATGGAGAATGTGTTAGATATTCATCCTGTATCCCCACGCTTGGAGCTTTTCCTCCTTCTTATGTGCCCTTGGAAACAGATTTCCCACTTTAATCCTGCATGGGACCATCAACTATTCCTGGAATCTAACATCCTAAAAGAATAGGACTGGGAATCGCTGGAATTCTATAACCACACTCCCCACCCTCTGCCATCCCAGCCCTCTGCAGAGACCAAAATACCTCCCACAAATCCTGTTTGCTTTGGAAAAAAGTTCCTAAAATGTTCCAAGAATCTCATTTAACTGCTTTGGAATAGTTTTCCCATGTTTCCCATGTGCTACCAAGGATGTCAAACAAGCCACTAGCACCCTGAGAAAAGGGAGGGACGAGGTGGCTCCTGAAATAGGTGAGAAGAACGTGGAGCAAAGAAGTTTTAGGAGGAAATTAATATTCCAAATGGAGAAGGCAGCCCCAATGGAGAAGAAGTAATGATAGATCCTGGAAAAGAGCTGGTATATCCTCAGCACTGCAGGATCCTTCCCATGTTTTTGGCACTGCTGCAATGAAAGCAACAATAAAATCAATTTACTGCTGCAGAAGAGCCTCAGCTCCATTCCTCTGCCAAGAAACTCTTGGAATACCAACACTCAGCAGTGTTGGAAAGGACCTTTAAAGGTCACTCAGTCCAAGGAAGAAGGACCAGAATGGATTTTAAGGATGAGGCATGCAATGGGTGACCTGTTGGTCGGTCTGGGATCTGGGGTGTCAGGCACTTCCAGCACTGCCTCTGCAGAGGGTGGAACATCCTGTTGGAGTATCATGGGAATATTCAAAGATCAGAAGGCACAAAGCTGAAGAGGAAGAAGCAGAAGCCGAAAGATTTGGAAAACTGGAGATGCTTCATATTCCCAAAGAGAGAGCAGGAAGAGAAAGCAGGAAGTGTGTACAGTACAGATGAAGGAGGTAGCTGCAGCTTTAACATTTATTTCAGCATTCCAGGTGTGCTTTCCCAGGAGGATATGGGAGATCAGCCTTTCCAAATGCCCAGATAGCAAAGGAGTGATGGGAATGGAGACACAGAATGCTGGGGATCAAGACACAGTAATGGGGATCAAGACACGGAGACATTTAAAGCAGAATTAATTTCAAGAATGTGGATTTCATTTGGGAGGACTGGGATCAGATCTGTTTGTCAACAAAAAACAGCCATTATCCATGACAGGATACAATGGGAACCTTCAAGGGGCTCTTTTGTGCCTTTACTCCTTGACCTATGGAAAGCCCAGCTCCCAGGAATTACATATTTCCAGGTTTTCCAAAGTCCAGTAATCACAGAGCAAAAAACCTGCAGCATTCCAGACTGCTTCCCCTCAGGGCAAGGGAAGGCCATTCCTATGGGATACAGTTCCAATGGCACAAAGAAGGAAACAGTCACCCAAGGACTGAGTCTTCCAGGACACGGCAGAGGAACGTCAGGGAAGGGACTTTCTAGTGCAACATTTGAGCCATGGAACATCAGCAGGTTCCCAAGGGAATCATTTTAGGAGGGAGATATCCCATTTTTCCTCACCTGGAGGCACCTCCCACCAGTAGTTCCACCTAATCCCAGGTATCCATGTTGCTCCCAGGGACAGAGATGATCCTTTTCCTTAGTGTTTTAAAGTGCTTTGCAGATCCCAAGCTCTGCCTTAGTGCTAAGGGTTAATTCCTGCTGGGATTAAGGGCAGGAATGAGCTCCTTATCCCAGCTCCTGGGCCAGAGGGGAGCTAGCCCGCTAGCCCCAGCCTCCCTGCCCCTCAGCTCCCCTTTTCCCCTCAAACCTTCCAAGATTTTTGTGCGTATTCCTGAAAAATCACCTCAGTAGTGTTTCCTGAGTGCAGGAATTCCTCCTTACCCTGTGCTCCCAAACCACTTGCTCCTTGCTCCTTTTTTAAGGACCTACAAAAACAAAAAGAACTTCTGGTTGCTCAGAATAAAAGGATTTTTCCTTCTCTGAATCCCTCTGAACCAGAGGGGCTTCCTCCCTCTGATTCCACTCAGGGAAAGGTCACCTTTGGAACCTTAAACCACAGGGATAATGTTTTCCTGGCTGCCTGAAGCACTTCTGAAGGCTCTGAAACAGGTAAGGAGCAGGGGCTGGAGCATCCCACGCTGGATGGAGTGGGATATCAGCATCTGGACTCAAAATCCAGTGGAATTCCGTGCACCCAGGATGATTTACATCAATGCACACGGGTTATAAAGTGCTCCTCAGTGGCATTGGGTCCCACTGGCTCCCGGGAAGCACAGCCCTGGCCTATCCCAGAACTTCCACAGCCCACCAGGAGAACAGGAAGCCCGGGATTTGCCAGGAGCTGAGCTCCTGGAAAGCACAGCATCCTCCCACAATGGAAACAGCACTGCTAAGGAGGGGAAAAGGGAGCAACCACAGGATTCTAATGAAGTTAAACCAGGAATTTCTTTTCCAGGAAGGGAGGATGGAGCTCCGGGGAGAGCTATCAGTAACTGCTGAGCTTTGAGGGGGAGTTGTGGCAATTCAAGGCCTTTTCCAGGTCCCAAGAATGTTTCATTTCCTACAATAGGTAGTTTTCCTCCTGCTCCCATCATTGGAAAACCTGCCTGGAGAGGCAGAGCAGGCTCCTCTGGGCCCGCAGGCTCAGGTAGTTTTCCTAACTTGCTCAAGCTTTCCTACATGGAATTGTGCAGGTGGGGAGAGGGGGCAGACAGTTACCCCCAAATCCAAGCCACTTGGAAAGCAAGGGGCTTGGAATTCTGCCTGCCCATCCTCTCTTCCCTCAGCCCTCAGAGGGAACAGCACGGGAAGGAGAGGATGACCATGGATTTTCCTTTGGGAAAGCCTCCCTATTTCCTTAATAAATACCTTCCAACCAGCTCAGCAGCTCTGTAAACATACAAGAGATTGCAATACTGGGAAAAAGTCCATCTTTTCCCTGAATTCCCAATGACAGAGGCTGGCACTGATCCACGGATGCTGCATATGGGTGGTGTGAGGACCCCCAGGGATCCAGGAGAGACTCCCAGACTCCACAGGGGCCCGGAAAATAATGCCAGGTACATTTTGCAGTTGATCCATCCACATCCATGCAGCTCTGAGATGAGAATCCTGGCAGTCCCACAGGAATGTCGCCAGCTTGGAGGGGTCCAGGGAACCGAGGAGTGATGGGGGTGATATCCAGGAGAACTTTCTGCCAAAGGCAGAGGGATTGGGCTCTTGGGAGCAGCGTCCTTCCCTCTCAGGAGTGCTCGGGGGAGAGAAACCATGGTGCCAGCCCCATTCCTGCTGCGCCTGGCCGGGAAGGGGAGACTGGATTTGGGGGGAATACAGCCCCAATGGCTTTAAAACAGGAGTGTCCTACAAAAGCAATCCCCATGGAAGTGTGCCGAATTGGATCTTGGGCCGGATCCGTGGTAGTGCAACAGGGCCCAAAGTCTCAATCCGCTCATTTCCCAAAACCACCGGCTCGGTCCCGAGGAGAGGGATCTGGCCTGGCTCCCTCCTGCTTCCATCTATCCAGGTATCTCACTCCCAAACTCAGCAGGTGCCCCAGGGCAAGGAATCTGCCTCTGGAATGAGACAGGCTGAGGTAGGGAACTTTAGTGCCTCAGACCCTCTCAGGCCCCGTGGGGCAAAGCTTCTCCCAGCTCCAAGCACAGGATTCCAGCACAATCCATCCTCCAGACACCACCACTGGGTCACCCCAGAAAGGATTTTTCCAGCTGTCTCCTCTGATCCCAACTGCCCGATGACAGCCTCCTCCATGGATTATCCCACTGGGATCATTCCACCCCTTTCCCCTGCACTAAAGGGCCGAAATCATGAGGTCGTCCTGCTTGGCAGGGCTGGTTACGTGTCCAGAGGGGGTGGAAGTCCGGATTTTGTCCGTGGCCAGGCACTCCTGGCTGCTCACACCCGTGGGAGTGATATCCATGAGTTCTCCGGATGAGCTAAGGGGGAAGGAGGGTGACACGGAGATTCCCGACGAGGGATCCGTGGAGCCCGCAAACAACCTCGGGGGCTTTGGGACTAAGTTAGGCTCGTACTGCGCCCTCAGCAGGATCTCCTGGTCGCTGACGGATTTGGGAATCTCCGCAAAGTCGCTGGAGCTGTCCGACACCATCATGCAGTAAATGTCCTGGAAGGAGCTGCTTTTGCTGTCCAGGTTGAAGAGGCTGTCGATGAACTCCGCAAATTCCAGCACCTGGGGGCTGGGAACGTCGGCCAGGCGGCCGTTGTGGAGCGGCGGCTCTTCCCGGGGGGACGAGGACGTGCGCTCCCCGTCGCTCCCGGCGCCCTCGGCGCTGCAGCGGCGCTGGGGGGTGGTGCCGCCGCTGTTGAGGATGTTTTCCGGGGGCTGCGTCTCCTGGGAATGCTTGGAGAGGCTGTCAGCAGCCAGCAGCTCTGTCCGGGAGCTGAGGGAAGGGTTTTCCTCGGGGATAACGGGGTCTATATAAAAGCAGTGCGTCTCGTCCTTCTCCATGACCGCATGGAGGCTGGGGGAGCCCCTGATGCTCCGGAAACCGGAGGAGCGCCGGGAATCGAAGCTGTAGATGGATTCGTTGTCCGAGAGGCTCTCCATGGTGGCCAGAGGGGCGCGGCGGTCCTGGAGCTCCACGGAGAGACGTTCCTTAGTGTCCAGGAGAAGCAGCTCCACGGGGTCCTTCTGCACAGGAGAAAGTGGCTTTGTCTCATAGAATCCCTCCAGGCTGATTTCCGAATGGGATTTGCTCCTGCAATGGGAAACAGAGAACACAAGGCTGCAGAATTCCAGAAGAGCTAGAGGATCCGAGGGTTCCTCACACAGCTCCTCCAACCAGAGGCATCCACAATTCTGGGGAAACTTTTCTCGCTCTGTCCTCCCAGCTGGAAATATCACAAATGGATCCTCCCTCTGCAAACTCCATTCTTGGCCTTCTCTCTTTTTTCCTGGCTCACTACATCCTTCCCTCCTGTCCAGAGAGGCTGTGGACTATCCCTGATGGTGTTCCAGGTTGGACGGGGCTTGGAGCAACCTGGGCCGGTAGAGGGTGTCCCTATCCATGTCAGGGGCTGGAACTGGGTGATCCTTAAATCCCTTCCAAACCAAACCAAACTTGGCTCCAAGTTTTATCTTGGGAAAACCCCACCTGTCTGGATAAGGAGAAAAAAAGGAAGTCTCTTCCATACCTTTTCCTGACCTTACTGCAGTCAAATTCCTAAGCAGCACAAGGGATTTTTCCCCCTGACATTCCTCAAGATATCCTGAAGCTTTGATTTCCACAAAGGCTCATGGATCTGTCTTTCCCACAAACATGGATCACAATGCTCCAGGAGGAAGAGGACACACACCTGGAGCCAATATTCCATATAAAATCTCTCCTTACTTGGTACTGCTGTTCCTTCTGTCCACTGGGATGGCTCCAGTTCCAATCTGCACAGAGGGGCAGCTGGGCAAGGGCTGGCTCTGGAATATCAGCTCCGGGGTGAGATCCACTTCCGTAGGACTCACCATCACTTTGGCTGCGGAAAGCAGAGCTGTTTTCCCCTTGTTGTAGTTCTCCAAGACCTGTCCAAGGAAAGCAGAGGAACAGCAGGGATTGACTGGAGGCTTTCAAACAGCTGGATTGGCCTCTTTCTTCCCAGAACCTTTTGGAAGCACAGGGAGATAAAGGATTAGATGGGTAAATCTTGACACATCCCTGGATGTCACCTGGGCTCCAATTTAATGACAGCTCCTGGAATGAACCATCACCACCCAACCTCCTGTTATTCTGATGTTACATTTGGAAACAGGAGCTTCTGGGACTGTGGGAATTTCATTCCACCTCATCACACTCCACTCCAACACCCTGCGCAAGACTGACCAGGAGCATCCCCTTTCCTCCTCTTCTCCAAAATAAACAGCCTGGTGTATTTAACCAGCAGCATTCCCGGGCTAAGCCCACCTGTCCCAGTGGTTTTTGGGATGACAATTCCCTGCCTCACCTTGTTGAGCCCTTCCATGACCACGTAGGGGAGGTGTTCATGCAGCATGGCCGGGGAGATGATCACCTCGTTGAAGGCCTTGTTGTCCCCCCAGATGGCAAAGTAGGTGGGATCCTCCTGCTCACAGCAGCTGGAAAAGGGGTCCAGACAACAGGGAAAATGGGGTGGGGAAGAGAAAGGCAGTGTTTTGGCATGTGAAAACAGCAGGATGCAGAGGGAGAAAAAGAGGAAAAAACAGAGGGAGGCGCTGTTAAAATACATATTGCTCCAAAACCCTGCTTTATGGGGACATGATTATCCATGGGCTAATCATCATCTAAAGAGGAAAAGGACTTTGGACAAGGACCTGGAAAAGTGGGAAAAGGGGGAGTAGCTTTAAGCTGAAAGAGCGTGGGTTTAGATGCGATATTGGGAAAAAATCCTTCCCTGTGAGGGTGCAGAGGACCTGGCACAGGCTGCCCAGAGAAGCTGTGGCTGCCCCATCCCTGGAAGCGTTCCAGGACAGGTTGGATGGGCTTGGAGCAACCTGGGATGGTGGAAGGTGTCCCTGCCCATGGCAGGGGCCAGAACTGGATGATCCTTAAGTCCCTTCCAACTCAAACCATTACAGCATTCCATGTGCTGGTTTAGATTAGATGTTGGAAGAAACACTTCCCTGTGAGGGTGGTGAGACTGGGAAATTGGGATGGATTTCCAAGGAAAGCTGTGGCTGCCCCATCCCTGGAAATGTTCAAATCCAGGCTGGACTGGGCTTGGAGCAACCTGGTCTGGTGGAAGGCATCCCTGCCCATGATCTCCACAGTCCCTTCCAACCCAAAGCGTTCCATAACTCCCACAAACACTGTCCCCATGAGACAGCAGGGAAGAAAACCCCCTTCTCCTTGTGTCAGGGAGACTTTTCCAGCAAGAATTCCAGCAGGAAGTGCAGGACTCACCAGCACTGCTCAGCAGGGTGGTTGTGCACCACGTGGATGATGCGGCCCGGGGGGTACAGGGGGGTGCTGGCACTCAGGGCGATGGTCAGGTCACTGGGATGTGTCCAGAGCCGGTTGCTTGTCACAGAGTTCTCCTCTGGCTCCTCGGGAAGCTCGGATTTGGGAATGCACTTGGTAGCCCCCACAATGATCCGCCACTGTTCCCACAGAGAGAGAGAGAGGAGGGAGGATTTGAGGAGAGAAAAGCAAAAACAAGCAGAATTGCCTCGTGAGACTTGAGAGGTTTAAAGAATTCCAGAGGCAGGATATTCCCAGTTTTCTTCCACTCAGGAGGGATTTGCCTAAGGAAGGAGTGTGAAACACCAACAGAGGTGTCCAAGAAAAACACAGTGACATTGGGAATAAAGAACAATACAAGGACAGGAAAACAGGGAAGCTGGATACAGAGATGATCCAAGTGCTTCTGAAAGCTGATTTTCCTTTCCCAATTATATACCCTCTCCAGGTAAATTCCAACATGTATTATGGAATATATGATCATGATATATATCCCTAAAAATCTTTGTATTTTGTGTTTTTTTTCCATCTTGGTGCAATGGTAAAGACTGGGGAGGGACAACTTCCCACATTTCCCATCTCCAAGACATGAGCAGGCCATTTATCCTAGAACAGCATCACCCCAATGTTCTGACAAGCACAGCAGCTGTTGTACTTCCAGCTTGTTCCCAGTTTTAACTGACCAGGAAAATCCACGCTTGGAATACAGACTTCAAAGAGGTTCAGACAGGAAATTCCCTGCTCAGTTATTTGGGATCTGTGACGGTGAAGTTTCAGCAAGTGAGCCAGAATGATCCCCCTGACCTCTCTAGCTTTTTCCATCATTCCTCTGCTTCCTTAAATAATGATCCTGAAGAGACCTGGAGGAAACCCACCCTTCCTGCCACTAAAATTCCCCGTCCCTGCTCAGAGACATCTCCAGGTGTTGGTTCCTCCCTCTTACCTTTGGTTTGGTGCTTCTTTGCAGAACATCCAGAAGCTGCCGGCGAAATCCCTCCAGCTGAGAGAGCCCGATCCTGGAAGAGAGGAAGATGTGACCATGGAAAAGAGGAAGATGTGACCCTGGAAAAAAAGGTGTGGTTATGGAAATGAGGAAGATGTGATTCTGGAAGAGATTAAGATGTAATTCTGGAAAAGAAGAAGCGAGTCTGGAAAATAAGAAAATTATGGATATGGAAGAGGGGGAAATGTGTTCACAACACCTGGGCAGGGAACAGGACAAGAAGGATATGGAACACAGTAAACAAGACATTGTGTTCAAAAGGACACTGTAAGGTACAGCATGGAGCAGATGGATTCAGAGGTGGGCTGTGGCATCACCCAGGAGCAGGAGCCAGGAGTGAGAGGCCCCAGGGAATTACCAGGACAATAACCAGGATAAGATCAGTGAACAGGGAAGGAGGGAGGTGACGACTGAACATGGCACAGAACAGGTGAGTTGGAAAAGTGTCCTGGAGCTGAATGACACCACTGGGCAGATGACAGGATGGACAAGATCATGGCATCCAGGTAAATCCCAGGTTGCCTGGCTCCGTTCCAAATCCCTGCTCAGCAAAATGTATCCCAGGAGATGAGGAAGGTGGGGAATGCCAAGGCACAAAGAATGAGCTGGTTTGGAGATGAGGTGACATGGAACAGGGATTTTGGGACAAACTGGTCCAAATGAAGTGGCAGCACATCCAGGACAGGGCCAAGATAACACAGGAAACCAGGAAGGTGGCACACCTGATGCTCCAGGTACCACAGGTACCAGAGGTGGGACATTCCCCCTTTTCTTTCACACAGGAGGGATTTGCCCATAAAATTCCCAACAAAGGTGTCCAGGAAAAACACAGTGACACATGGAACAGTAGAAGGACAGGAAAATGAGGAAGCTGGAGACAGAGATGATCCAAGTGTTGTTTCAGACAGGAAACAGATGATTTGGGACAGAACAGCAGAGATTCATCAAGGAATTCAGACACATCTCCACTTGCCTGGGTACCAGATCTTTGCCAAGCACCACTGCAGTCACAAACTCCTTGGAATACTCCATGGCATCCTCACTGGAAGAGAAACAGGAGCAAGAAGAAGCAAACAGTGTTTCATTCCCTATTCAGTGGCAGGGAAACCAGGGGCACAAACCCCAATCCAAGCTGCTCCAAGTTTTGGGGATTTGTGCCTTGTGGAAAAAGAGCCTTATCTCCACATCCCATGGCCCAATCATTTCCCTGCACAAGACTCTGGATATAGCTGGGAAAGGAAATGCTTGAACTGAATGCCTCATAGTCATCTTCCAATAGTTTGGGAATGGTGAGACAGCCAAGGAAGAGGATATTTTGTGCTCCTGAGGCTACAATGTAGGATGAAATACCCCAATATTTGGGGGAATTCAAACAGCAAATTTCTGCAGCAACCTGACTTCTGAGACAAGAAAAAAGAAATCAAGATTCCCACTCTGAGTTTCCTGGAGATATTCCCAATCAGTTACCGTGGGCAGAGGCTGCCTCACTGACCTAGGGATGATTCTGGGCATGACACAAGTCAGGAGCTACCAAGGGATCCAGGAGTGGAAGTTTGGAGCAGAAGGTTGTACAACTCTCCTAAAATATCCTCCTCTGTAGCTCTGTGGCTGCAGAAGACCTGGGAATATTACAACAAGGAATGCCAGCATCCAGATTCAGCAGCAGGATGGCTTAAAACCCCTGGCTGCTCCTGGAATATGATGCAGGAACTACCAGGAGGAGATTCTCATGATCCATAGCTGATTCCAAGGATCCCCATGGTGTCTGTTAGGACCAAGAAGACCTTCCCTCACTTCCCAGCAATCCAATGGAATGTTTTGTTTGGGAATGACATGACCAGAAGGTCTGCTCCCATTTATAATGGGAAGGATTCATGATTAATCTCTCCCTGGTTTTGCCCCACAGCCAAGAGAGGGAAACCAGAACAATCCCTGTGAGCAATTTTAGGCTGCAGAATGACAGAAATCACATCCCAATTCCAGTTTCTTTGGAAAAGGAGCCCAAACAACTGGATCAGCTGCTGCAGACACCTGCATTTGGTCAAATATCTCCCTTACTTCCATCTGTTTAGTGGGAGGGGGCAGAGAGTAAGGAAATTGCACCCATTTCCCATTAAATTTAGAGCCATGGATAATTCAGTTATAAACCAGAATATTTGTGAAAGTGGCCATTTGCCATCCTAGCTTGAATACCAAACTATATCCCAGGGGAAACACTGGGCTTCTCCAGGCTGCCTGTCCATTTCACTGCTCCCTAGAGCCTCACAAACAGGATCCAGTGCATCCCAGGTGTATCCCACCACCTACCTGAGCAGCCCACCTGGGGGGGAATAAGCAAAGCACTTCAGGGATGGATACTGGGGACGCAGCAGGAAGGACAGGATGGCAGCTGTGCCAGCACCAAGGGAGTGCCCAACCACAATCAGGCCGTAGTGTTTTGTTCCTCTTCCCTGAAAAACATGGAAACAAAATTAAATCAAGGTCAGATTAGATATGAAATTGAATTTATCCCCCAAATCTCTCCCTTTCCCCAGTTTTGGGGTCTATTTCTATCCATGAGCACTCCAGATTCCAGCTGAATAGCTCCTTGCTTGTTCTGAATCATGGAATCATCATGGAATCCTGGAATGGTTTAGGTTGGAAAGGAAGGGAGAGATCATTCCATTCCACCCCCTGCCATGGGCAGGGATCCTTCCAATAGCCCAGGCTGCTCCAAGCCCCATCCAACCCATGCTGGAACACTTCCAGGGATGGGGCAGACACAGCTTTTCTGGGAAACCCATGCCGGGGCTCCACTGGAGGGTGGAATTCATTCACTTATTGAATTCTACATTTGGCCTACTGGGACATTCCTGAAAGAAAGAAGGTGGGAAGAAAAAGGAAAGGCACACCAGCTATTTGAATTATTTAGGATTTGATGGGAGCCTTTTGTCCCTCCTGATAACATCCAAGCCCACACAGAAAGTGTCTCTAAACCTCAGTGGACACATTTCTCTGGAATATCTGTCCTTGGCAACTGTCAGAAACAAGGTCCTGGAATGGTGGGACCTGGGATGGCATTTATGGACCTAAAGCCAGGAAATATTCCTCCTGAGTAACAGGAACAACACCCATTTTCCCTTTCTACCATCCCAAAAAGCTCAATGCTGGTTTATCTCTCCCTCCATCCACCAAATATCCCAAGGCAGCACTTCAGCAACTATTTCCAACATATAAACCAAGGTAAGCTGCTTCCCAACATCTCCCTTGAGTCCTGTGACATCTCCCTGCCACCAAGAATGTGCCCACAGGGACAGTCAGCACCGCATTCCAAAGAAAATCTCCATAAAAATGGGATTTTAGTTCCTGCTGATTTAGTTTTAATGCTCCCTGTCCTTCACTGCCACCATGTGGGACTTCCTGCCTCAGGAAAAAGGAAAGCAATCATGATCTCTGCAGTATTGGTGCTTCCAAAATGAAAAAGCCTCGCAGGAAGTCTGGATGGGGCTTGGAGCAACCTGATCTTGTGGAACGTTTCTCTGCCCATGGCAGGGGGTGGAATGGGATGAGCTTTAAGGTCCCTTCCAAACCATTACATGAAATGAGTAACTAACTGGAAATCCAGGAACTAAAGGAGGAGCTGAGAAATTAATACAACAGACTCAGGGACACAGAGATTCCCTTAAAACCCAGTATTTTATGGAAATCTCATCCTCTGTCCAGAGACAACTCGTACTCACCAAATCCCGTCCAAAAGCTTGGGACAGCACCATCTCCTGCTCCAGCTTCTTCTTGATGTACTCAGCAGACAGCACCATTCCCTGTGGGAAGCAGGAACACACAGCAGGATGTAAATGGGATCTCCACATCCGGCAGCCAGAAGGTGAGAAAGCTCTGGAATGTCCCTCAGCATGGATCAGGATGGAGGGAGAACTGATTCCCCTCTGCATTGCCAAAGTTTTGGTGTTTAAGGAGTAAAGGCAGTTCTTAATTAAGGAACACTCCAAGGGCCTATTCCTGGGCTTTTAGGGGGAAAACTACCCCAAATCCAATTAACTTAAACACAGGATTGTGGATTTGGCACTTCAGGCCAAGGGACCTGGGGCAAAACAGAGAAACAGACTTGGATATTCTAAATATTGGTGGTTTTAAAGCCAAATTATCCTATTCCAGATAAATCTGGGATGGAGTTTTCCATTTGAATCTGGGAATAAAAGTGTGAATCATTCTAACAGAGATAATGATTCAAACACCAAAGGGAAAAGTGGCAGCACTAGGAATTAGTTCCTGCCTTCTCAAGCCATCAATATTGAGGGAATTTGGCTGTCAGAGGGCATTCATCCCAATTTATTACAAGTTTTTATTCCCTAGAAGTCAAGGAGTGCTGGAAGATGGGAAAGATCATATCTGGGTCTAAACATTCATCCTCTCTGCTGAGGAGTGTTTCTCTATCTGTGTGGTGATTCCAAATGTGGTTGATACAATTCCAAGGACAGTTATAAACAAGCAACTGGAATTTGGTTTGTTGCATGAATTCCTGATAATGCTACAGTTTAACTCAGTGAGAAGTGAGCCTGAACTCCAAAAAATGGGGGAAATGGGGAAAATCATCTTCTTGGCTGTTCTCCTTTAAATCCCTATCTTAAAATGGTATGAGTACAATGGGAATGTTATCAGGGGCTCACTCTCCATCTCAGAGATATAAAAGGATAAAAGGATTCCTAGCTCCAAAAGCAAAGAAAAAATATAAATAATAATATATAAAACCTCAGTTATCCTGGAGAGCTGGATTGGGGGTTGGAGTTAAACACAGCAGGATAATCAGAGGGGAAAATCAGGGAAATATCAGGGAGAAATCAGAGGTAAATCAGAGGAAGAGCTGAGGGGGAAAATGGTAGGGGGAAAATGAGGGGGCAGAAATTGGGCGGGAAAATCTAAATAGGGGACAAATCAGGAATAAGTCAGGAATAACAGTCCTGACTCTCTTGCATCAATATCACCTCATCAAGCCTCCAGAGATCAAGTTTTATTCCATTCTTATGGAATAAAGAAATAAATAAAGAATAAAGAAATAGTACAATTTCTTGGGTTGTTTCAAAGAGGGAAGCCAGTGAGGAAAATAAAGCAAAGAAACATGGAATTTTCCAGGTCCTTAGTATCTGAAATGTCTTTGATCCCAATCTGGATACTGCAGAGGGGAAGCAGGACAGAGGAGACCCCCTCCATGGAAATGAGCTAAATGGGATGATGCCACCCCCAAAAAGCACCACAGTGGTTGTGCCTTATCCCAGCTCCCAGCAGCTCCCCAGCTTCCAGAAGAGTCTCCACTCCCAATCCTAATGAGAAGTGAGCAGCAGGCCACTGATCTAAATTCCCACCGCGAATTTGGGATTCTATTTTTAGAGATCGTGACCCAAATCCACAGTGATGTCACTGCTGGGATGTTAGTCAGCCTTTGGGACGTGTTTTTGGTAATTATATCCTAATGGAGAGAGGGATTTAAATTATTATGGAATGAGACTAAATTTCCATTTAGATTCACCATTGGAAAACTTCCCTAAACTTCATGGAATCCTGGTTTGGGTTGAAAGGATGATCCTTAAGGATCATCCCATTCCATGGACGGGGACACATTCCATTAACCCAGGTTGTTCTGAGCCCTATCTAATCTGGTCTTGGACACTTCCAGGGATGTAGCATCTGTAAATTCTCTGGGAAACAGATCCAATTTCAAGTTAATAGAACTATTTGGGCTTAATTTTGTAAGTTTACATGTAAATAACTGAATGGATCAAGGATTTAGAGAAAGGGAATGGAAATATTCTGCATTGTTCTGTATCCCAAAGGCACAAAACTGCTCTGGAATATTTGAGATTTTGAGGGAAAACACTCAGAAGGGTCTATTTATGAGAGAAAAATGTTGGAAATTCTCATTACTGGGATCATGGCTGAGCTTCCAGGACTTTCCAGCAGCTCCTTGTCCTTCTGGTTGGCTCAACACCAGGAAACAAAGCTCTGTAACATCCTAGTTTCACTAGTTTTGTCCTGGGAGTTCAACAATTAAATCTGGATTCACCCCTTTGGCTGAGGATTATTTTTAAAATCAACTTTGTTATAAAATCAGTGGACTTTATTGCAAAAATAGTGAAGTTGGATTCTTCTTTGAGTTATAATCCCTTTTTCTATTGGCATTCTAATCCCTAAACTTTAGTTCCAGCTCTATTTTTTGATCCAGAATAGCTCAGAGCCCCGACAAATATTTTTTTTAATTGTGACATTGGAGCAGTGGAGTGATAAAAAATTTCATGTAAACACCAAGACTTGGAATTTCAGGATGGCTGACAGACACCCCCGGGGATGGGTGGGACAGAATCAGCAGGAAAACACCCCAAATCAAACAAATCCTGGGAAAGCTCCCATGTAGCCAAGTCCTTGTTTCCAAATTAAATGTGTAAGTGAGACACTGGATTTGTTTGGATATTAAACTTGACTCCTGGACATTAAAAATGCATTTAAAATTCCATTATCTCCCTTAGTTTTCCCTCGGGAATCAACAGCACATTATTGTCTGCAGATTAATATTGATAATAATTCCAGAGAAAGTGAATATTTCTCTCCTGGCAGCAATCCCAAAAAAGAAATAACACAAAGGACAAATAAAAGCTGTGTCTGGAACAAAGGGAATAAACTGATAATGTTTCATGGAAGTCGCCAGTGGAGGAATATTTTCATACAAAGATCAAAAGCAAAGCCCATTTCTGTAAGGATCTATTCCTGGAATTTCATTGAATCATGGAATTCTGGAGTGGTTTAGATTGGAAGGGACCTAAAAGCCCATCCCAGTCCCATGAGCAGGGACACCTTCCACTAAGCTGGGTTGCTCCAAGAGCCATCCTCCAAGGTGTCCCAGCCCGTGGCAGGGATTGCAACAGGATTTTTAAAGTCCCTTCCAACCCAAACCATCCCAGGACTCCATGGTTCTATCTCCTAAAGCAGAGGGAAGAGGTTTGGTATTCCAGCAGGACACCATGAGGCAAGCTGGAGTTCCCAACTCATGGCTTCCAAGGACTTCCAAGCTCCACATCCCACCTTGAGCAACACCTCATTCCCCACAGCAGCACTTCCAGCAACTGCTCCGTTCCTTCCAAACTTCACTCTGGATTTTCCTTTCCCAGCTTGGCACTGCAGCTTTGGAAGCTGCCAAATTCCTGATCATCTTAAAAACTTGGCACGTCATTCCTTTGCCAGACAGGGGCAAAGGTCAGCTCTGGAATAAAAGGATTTAGCCAGCCCAGGGCTGCTCACAGACACAGAGCACCCATCTAATTTCAGGGATCAGAGTCCTGCCAGTATCCTTTGAGGACATTCCCTTCACAGCAGAGTTTTAAGCACATTCTCAGGCTTTGATTGAAAATTCCTTAAAGGCTGTTGGAAGAAAAAGTCATTTGAGTGGCTCCAGGAATTTCATTGTAGGTCTCCACGATGCCTTTCCGAATCTGGAATTCTCTAATTGTACAGAGTTTTTAATTACACGCCCAGTGATTTTAACTGTTCCCACTAATTATTTAACACCTCAAAGCCCTTTCGGTAACTTCTTTTTCAAGTAATCAAGACCATTTGGGGGTTTATAATTAAAAAGTGAAATAACTAAAAAAATCCATGGGGTTTTTGTTTGGTTTTGGGTTGGTTTGGGATCGTTATCCCTTTGTTTTCCCCACCTTGTGTCCCAGCCATGTTCCATGGTGCCCCTCAACCGGCAGGCGCTCCGCGTCCCCCGTCAGATCCGTCAGTGCATCCTGGAAGAAAAGCAGTCACCTTGCTTCAGGTGAGTCAAATCCGAGTCAGGATTCCAAAATGGGAAGGGCTCCAACTCTCTGGAATATCCACCAGGGAGGCCACTGCATATCCCACTTACTTTTGGGGACAGAGTTCCCCGGATGCTGATGACCACCTTCTTCTTGTCGTGGTCCACAGCCACATAGAAAGGGGTTTCATAAACCTGCAAGAGATCAGGAGAGACATTCCTGTTGGATTATCCTTTGCGAAAAGGAGACAGAGTACGTGACAGGATTTGTGTCCAAATAACATCAATTTTTGATGGAAATGGAAGAGAAAAAGGCTTCATTTCCCTTCTTTGTCCCACTGCAGCCAGGAGCGGGTAAATCCCTTGGGAAGGGGCTCTGGGATTGTCCTTACAGCGTCGTGGCAGGAAGTGTAGACGATGTCCACGGAGGTCATGTTCTCGTCCAGAAAGTGGCGCCGGATGGCGATGGCGTTGCAGCCACAGCAATTGTCCTCCTCGATGGTGACGCCGGGGGCGTAGCGCGGGCGCGACGGGCACAGGCAGCAACATCTGCGGGGAGGAAGCACGGCTTTGAGGGAAAAAGGCTGGATTTAGAGTGCCACTCCCAGAGGAAAGGGAAAGGCGGACCCTCCAAACCTCATCCCAATGGCAGTGAGTGGCAAGTGAAGGACAAACCATGGAACAGCCTCAAAATCTGGGATCAGGTGCAGTTTTCCTTTTGAGCACCAGAGAGAGCTACAATGCAGCCAGTCCCCAAGGACTCTAAGGATTGTGGGGTGGGATGGCTCCTCAAAGGACACTATCCTTGGAAGCTCAGTTTTCCAGTGCTTCAACGTGGAAAAGCCAACATTGACTGAGCTCCAGGTTTATTTATAGGAAAAAAAGGGCTTTACAATCATCCCAAAATAAAAAGAAAAGATCAGGTTGATTTTCCTTTTTTCTCCTCCACAAATAAAAGTATTCCCAAGGAATCACATTCCTCCCAATAGCCCAGGAAGTCCCAAAAGCTCGTCCCCAAATTGAATCCAGTGACAGAATTCTGGCAGCTGGAAACAAACCCTTGCACCGGGGCAAAAATTCTGAGCTGGAAAAATCCAATTAATCTGAGGGAGCACAGCCCAAGCCAGGCAAATCTTGGAGGTCTTTTAATCAGGACCCAAATGTCAACTCCCTGATTTTTGAGCTCCAAGAAGCTCTTTTTGGACTTGGTGTTGTGCCAGGTGAGTTGTCTTCGCTGACTGTTCCATGCTCCAGAGAGGATGGAGCAGAGGACAGGCTGGTTTATGTACTAGGAACTGGAAGGAATTCAGAAAGCCTTTGGAATATGAAGCCCAGAGAGACGGAAAGAAAAAACACGAGGAGAAAAAGGCAGAAAAGAAATGGAGCAGGGAGGAAGCACCAAGAATATGACATAAATATGGGAAAAAAACAAAGGGTGTTTCTAAACATGGGAAAACCAGGCAGGAAGAAAGGGATGAGGGTGGGCACTCACGAGCAGGATCTGGCCAGGCGGCAGAGTCCACATGTGGGCTTCCTCATGAGGTAAATGGGCCAGCCATAGGCAGCCAAGGCGAAGAGCATGTAGTAACACACCTCCCGGTACCGCTGCATCTCTTGCTGGAAGACACGGGACTCCCTGAGCCTGGAATCTCTTGGAATTTCCTCCCCATTCCCTTTATCCATAGTTAGGCACGTGCCAAGTGCCAGCCCCATTTCCCAGCAGTGAAATAGGAGAGCAAGGTGGGGCTGCCAGGCAAGAGCCACTCCCTCCCAAAGATTCCTCTGCCTGATTTCCTGAGGAATTCTCTGGGTATCCCAACATGCTGCCAAGGAAGATGCTTCCTGCAGATTTGGCAATGAGCTCCCTAAATATCCCCTTTCCAGCAGGCCACAGGATGCCTGGAGAGGGCCACAAAGCCAATTTGGGGTCATGTGAAACAGTTGCACCCTATAAAAGCTCAGTTATTCCAGAGAGCTGGATCAGGGGTTGGAGTTAAACACAGCAAAATAATCAGAGGGGAGAATCAAGGAAACATCAGGGAGAAATCAGAGGCAAATCAGAGGAAGAGCTGAAGAGGAAAACGGTGGGGAGATAATGAGGGTGTGGAAATTTGGTGGGAAAATGAGGCGGGAAAATCAAAATCAGGGATAAGTCACACAACTCTAAATCAGAGATAAATTAGGGATAAAATTAGGGATGAATCAAAATCTGCAAAAAATCAGGAATAACGATTCTGACTCTCTTGCAGCAATATCACCTGCCTCCAGAGATCAAGTTTCATCAATATCCAGCCTCCAGAGACAAGTTTTATTCCATTCTCATAGAATTTCTTGGATTATTTCAAAGAGGGGCAGAAAGGCATAAGAGAAGCCAGTGAGGAAAAGAAAACAAAGATGACAGCTGGGACTGGAGGATCCCACATCCCAGGGACTTACCGCATTCTTCAAATCCAGGTATTTGGTGTTCCTGGTCACTGGCATTCCAGACAGGAAAGCTAAAATGTCATTGTTTGCCTAGAAGCCACAAATGCACAGAAAAATTCCTCTGTGTGACAGCAAGATAAAAATCTACTCTCAAATACCCCAACTAGGCCCCTCAAATACTTCCAATGTTTTTATTCCTGCCTGATTTGAATAACAATTCAAGGGTGAAAAAAAATCATTAAAATAAATCAATTTCCTACTGGGCTAACAATCTGCAAACCTCATCAGCAGCTTGGAAAACTTTTCCTGAATCCCAAATCAAGGGGAAAACTCCAATAAAATAAATCCATTTCCTACTGGCTTGACAGTGTGCAAACCTCAATAGCGGCTTGGAAATTTAGGAATTTTTCCCCCTGCAGATTGATAAGAGTCTCCTCCATAGCTTTGTAAAGTGGGAATAATCTTCCCATTCATTTCCAAGTACCTACAACTCCCTTTGAGGTCCTTTTGGGATCAAGAGCTCCTCCTGTATCACCTGCCTGGGGAGGATCAACCCAGATTCCAGACTTGACTCAGCACCAGCTGAGCCCTTTGACAGGGAAAAACTCAAGGGAAAGCTGCTGAAGTCGCCATTATTTTTCTTTCCCACCTCAGCGAGTGAGAACAGCCCAGAAAGGAGGTGGGCAGCTGTTTCCCAGGGAATCCCAGAGCAGCTGGGAAGAGACTGCCAGGTTTTCCCACCTCGTCCAGCACGGCGTTGCGCTTGGCGCGCTGCCGCTGCCGCAGGAGAACCAGCCCCGCGATGATGTCGGAGGGGACGATGTCCAGGTCCCGGAAAAATTCCGCAAAAAGGTAGGCGATCTCGGAGTAGGCGTCCTGCAAAATCCAGGGAGAGAGGGGTTGGAGGAGGAGTTTGGGTGTGGGAAGCCTCAGAACAGGACACAAAGTGAGAACTGGACTCGTTTCTGGAGCTCAGCCTCCGAAACAGCCACAAGATTCCTGCAGGGAACGCCAGATCTGGACTAATCACATGATTATTGTGTCTTGTTTGTTTTCCACAGTGCCACTCGGGGGCTGGATTTGTGCTGTGTGTGGGCACCTCGACATCCAAACAGCTCACACAGGACACGGGGAGAGAAAGGGAATGGTTTTGGCTCTCTCTGTTAAACAAAACAGAGAAAATAGGATGAAAACCAAGCAAATCCCAATCCAGTGCTACGTCGGAGTCATCCTTTCTCCTCTAAAGCAGAATAAAGGCCATTCCATGAGGAAAAACCACTAACTTTGTCCTATTTAAGAGTCTCTTCAACTTTGTCCTGGGATCCTTTTTCCCATATTTATCCCAGATCTGAGATCCTGTTGCCCAAACTTAACCCAAACCTGGGAACCTTTCCCCAAATTTACCCAAGGCCTGAGACCCTTTTGCCCATATTTAACTTGCCTGTACTTATTCCAGACCTAGGATCCTTCTGCTCGAATTTAACTTGCCCAAATTAATCCAAGACCTGGGATCCTTTAGCCCATATTGCCAGGCTTTTCCAGGTTTATTTTGGATGACACCCAAACAAAAAGGCAGGAAAAGTAAAGACTGAGACACTGAATGCAGAATTCCCAGGAATGAAGGTGACCAAACCCAAAAAAGGAAAGACAGAAATGGAAGTGACCTGAGAGGGTCAAGCAAAGCCCTGGAGCAGAGGGACAAGGATATTTTGAAGAGAAATGTCCTTTTCTCACTTTTTGCTCTGTGCTACAGGAAAAAAAAAAAAAAAAAAAAAAACAAAACACCAGACCTTTCAGGAGAATATTTTGGGAGGCTGGAGAGGGGCTGGAATGTGGGTCAGTGCTGACCTATCATTACTCCAGCCTAAAGACAAGGATGATCCAGAGGCTGGAGCAATAAAATGTGGAACTGTACTCACCAATGGTCCATATTTGACTCCTGCCATCCAAAACTTTTCCTACAAAGATGATCACAGCCTTACCTGAACCTTTATCCTGTGTTTCCATAGTATCCTTTATCTAGCATCAAAACCCACAAGACTGGAGTGTTGTGGAAACCCCGAGCACTCCAGGACGGGATTTCTCCTCTCCCTTCTTTGACCATCAAGACAGTAAATCCCTTCTCTTCCCTGCAGGAATGACCTACATCCTTTCATCCCTGCCAAACTCCTGGCGTGTGGGATGACTTTCTGTCATTTTTCACTTCCCTACAAAAGCCAGTTAAATCCCCATTAAGAACTGGGGCTCCAGGTGCCAACTCTCTGTGCCAGCAGTGCCTTTGGAAAGCCAACAACATTCCAACTGCAGTATCCTTGAAAACCTGACCTCATCAATCCTAGCACGGCTCCTGTGAGCTCACAAGAAACGCCAAGAGCCTCCAAAGGAAACAGGACAAACACCCATTAATCCAAAGTGGCAGCTACAGCCCTGGATGCTCTGACAAAAAAAGGCCCTGATGGAAGTTCAATGCGTATTTTCCGCTCCAAAGGAACAGCTTTCTGTGGGAACACCTGACATTATTCCTGTTTGTCCACCTGGAGTGCTCTGCTACAAACCCTGAAGGCTCTGAGGCTTCAGACTTCACCCCAGATCCTTTCCCCAAAGTCATGTCCATCCCATAAAACACTTTTCCAGCCCAGAGGACAACGATCCTCTGCTGCTACATTTTTTTTTTTCCATGGGGTCTGGGATAGGCAGCAATGGATTCATTTCTGATCCATTACGTGCTCATTCATTCCACACGCTGCCATGCCAGGACACAACATCAGGGCTTGTTTCTGCAGAGAAAAGAGGCTGGAAATTGCTCAAAAGCTGGATGTAAAGTGGAAATTCAACAGCATGAGGAATGTGAGGCATTTGGAATCCACTTTTATTCCAAGCTTAAAAAAAAGAGAGAAACAGTAACTGCAGAATGGAAAATGTGTTAAAAAGAACTTGAAATATTTGCAATACTTTGCAATTCTGAATAAAATGGAAGTTGTTCAGGGCATTCAGGTGCCTGTCAGGGCTCCCTCTCCCAGGATGCAGCATCCATGCTGTGCCCTCAGGACAGGAGTCTCCAGCACCTGGGCAAGGTGACCTGGATGTGCTCTCAGGGAGAAGGGAAGCATCTCTGCTCTGGAGCACCAAGGAAAAGCTGCTGTGGGAGCTGCCAGGGCACAAAGCTCCCTTGGTCTCAGTTTTCCAGATGGATTTCCAGATGGATTTCCCCAGCAAATAAGCTGGGAGCTGGCAGGCCTGGGCTTGAACTTCCCAGAAGGACATTCCCAAGGAACATGGTGGCATTTCAGCCAGGGAAAGGGATCCTGGGAGGGGCAGCATTCTGGGACACAGTGCTGGATTTCTGCACAAGGGCTGTGACAATTCCTGAAGCCTTCCACACCCTGGAAGCTGCACCTGTGGATAATTCCACAGCACTCCCTAAGAAATGCTGTTAATCCAATTCATCACCTGGGAAGAACGATTGTTCACCTGACTCTCCTTTATTTTTCCACTTTCCCTTTGGAGCTTTCAATCCCAAGTCTCATTTCTCCTCCTCTCCACGTTCACATCCCTTCCAATGTGCTCCTTTTCCCGCTGCATCCTTTTGGAGCACGAACTCTGGGCTATATTTAGTGAGGACACGGCGGCTGTGGTCGGTCCCTTGGTGTTTTCCCTGTCATTTTCCGTGCCCTTCTAACTGGAGTTAAACGTCTGGGCGGATTTTTTGGCCACTGCTGGTTTTGTTGGAATGTCCTTGATAAATCCCAGCTTTTTCCCTGAGAGGTTGTAACTAATTCAGAGCTCAGTGTCTGCAAGTACACAAATCTCCTGATTTTTATGACTTTCTCCTCCCTTTGAGAACAATTCCCTGGTTCTGCTGGCTCCTTCAGGAGTCCTCAAATCCTCAGAATTTTAACCAAATTAGTTAAATCAAAAGGAAATTTTTCCAGCACCAAAGTCTGACTTGCCTCTCCAGCAGGTCCTCAGGAATGCTGGTGAATCCCACCCTCAGGAAAAAACCTGTTCCTAGTGATTCTAACAAGAATGGAATGATAACTTTTGGGGAAGGAATTTCAAGGCCTTTACCCTTCCCTGCTAGAGAACAGCAAGGGAAAGTCCCAATGGCAGCACATAAAAATTCCCAGTGATCTTCATGTGGCTCTATGGATTAGAGAGTTTTTGATTGTCAGGAGATCCAGAAGTATTTTGGTGATTCTTCCAGGTTTGTTTTCCCATTTCCAAATTCTCCTCCTTAAGGGTGTGAGACTGATGGAAATAACAGGAGAAAGTGCTCAGGAAGAGGCTGATAAAGGGAAATGGGAGCTGCCCAGAAGTGCTGCCAAATGTGATCCTAAGCTGAGGGAAAACAGGGATTTGTCCCATGGATATTTTGATTCCCAACAGGAGATTTGTGGTACCCACCGACTGGGAGTCCTTTGTCCGTGTGCAGCAAAGGAACACTTTGAGCCTGCGTGTCCAGCTGCTGGCTTGTCCCTCTTCCAGGCGGTGTCTGGGAATAAAGGGGAGAGCAGGAATGTGAGGAGAGGCAGAACATGGTGTAGGATCCAACATGGAGTGGCACAGCCTGTGCTATCCCTGGAAAAATGGGATAAGGTTCCCCCAATCCTCCTTTTCACCAGGCTGAGCCCCTTCAGTTCCCTCAGCCACCCCTGGTGCTCCAGCTCCTTCCCCAGCTCCATTCCCTTCCCTGGATACACTCCAGAGAAGTGTGAATGCACAGGATAAGCACTGTGTTTGGATACCTGGTATCCTGCCTGAAGGGCATGCAGGGAATGAAGTTCCTGTTGCAATTTGGCAGCTGCTCCATGTGCCAGGATGTGCAACCATTCAGGAGAAAAAGTTACCTCAGGGTGAGGGAGTGGGAATGGCACAAGAGACCCTGAGCATTTCAGACATGCAATTTTTCCCAATCACAGAATCAAGGAATGCTTTGGCTTGGAAGGGACTTTTAGGATCATTGTGTTCCACCCCCTGCCACAGAAGTAGGGACTGATTCTGTGCCAGACTTCCAAGCTCCCTGAAGTGCACAGCTCCTCTTTTTTTTTTAGGGAAACACAGATCTAATCCAGGTCAGAGCAATCCAAAATAAAACACCACTCCATTTTCTGGCAGGGTATCCCATCAGGATAAGCCCAAGCCCAGCAAGTGGGTTGCACATGGAATGAAAAGATGCTGGCAAAGGAATATTTGCCTGAAATGGAAGGAGCAGATCCCATAGGGATCCATCAGCTCCTGCCTGAGTATCTGAAAACAGCTCTCCATAACCTTTCAGAAAAGGAATGGGAATATGAGTGGCAGCAGGGCTTTGCTCCCCTAGATTCCAAAGAACTTCAGAATTTCCCTGGTGGGGTTCAACAACCAAGTGTACTCTGAGCTGTTTTCCCTCCATCTTTTCCCAAATTCTTTTTTCCCAACTTCCACACATTCAGTAGGAGCTCAGAAGCTCCTTGGAAAAGCCTTGGCACAGCAAGCCCAGCCTTTTATTGGGTTGTTTCTTTTTCCCAGCCCACACACACCACGATGCCACTGGGAAAGGAAATCCACCGTGGGACACAATCCAGCCAGGCAGAGAACTTCCTCATCTATTCCTTGGAAAGGATTTCTTTCAGCAAGAGGGAGAAGTTGGGAATGTATCCTTTGGAAACAATTGTTTGAGCAGTGAACAGTCACATTTGATGTTTGTTTTTCACATCATAGCCCACAGCGTTTGCTTGTTAACAGCTGTTAACATTCCCTTTCCAGAGGGAAAATCCATGAACAGCAGGAACAAGCTCTCCATAAATGCTGCAGGCCTGGAGGGAAAAACCCAGCCAAGGGAGAAAGGCCTTCACTCAGCTTTCTGGAATCTCAAAATTCCCCAGAGAGGAGAGATTTTTGGGGTTGGTTTGAATTTACTTGTGCAAGCTGTAGAGCTCAGATTCGCTTTGGAAAAATCATCACAGAATTCTGGAATGGTTTGGGATGGAAGGGACCACAAAGCTCATCCAGTTTCAGCCCCTGCCATGGGCAGGGACAGCTCCCACTGTCCCACACTGCTCCAAGCCCTATCCAGCCTTGGATATTTCCAGGGATAGAGTACACAGCTGCTCTGGGAAAACCATTCCAGTGTCTCACCACTCTCACAGGGAAGAATTTTTTTTCCTGTACTGCAGTACTACATCCACAATATCATGCTTCTTATGTTCCTGGGAATTTCCTGATTCCAAGCAGCAATCACCATGCTAGGCACTAATTCTAAATATTCCAGGCCACTGTAACACATTGGAAAGGTCAGAAGGAATATCTGGCATTCCACAAAAAAATCCAGGCTCCTTCCCACAGAACTTGATGCACTATCCTTAGAAAAGCCCAGTTTTCCCTCAAAAGGGACCTCAATCCAAGTCATTGGAATAGAGAAAACAGACCAACCCAATGAAAAATGGGAAATTTACAGAGTGGTTTTTGAAAGCCCCATTTTTTATCCCTCAGATCCCGATGCCCTCCAAAGCCACATTCCTCAAGGACAGTCACATATCAAAGGAAACAAAGCCTGTTTGTGTTGTCCCCTACTGGAAAAAAATCCTTCAGAAAAAGCTTTGCTTGGTGAAAAAAAGCTTTTTCTTTCCCCATCTGGGGAGCTCTAAGATGGAATCCACTCTTAATTAAAAGATCCAACTGCCAACACAAATGGAATTGTTCCTTGGCCAAGACTAAATAGGAGAAACCTCAGGGCAAAAGGTTGGATTTTGGAGAGGAAAATAAAGGAAGAAAGGGGATTTGGAAGGAGATGCTGCCTCGAAGGAAGGAAAATTTAAGCACACTGTCACTGTTTCCACGGAAAACGCTGCTATGGGCTACGGACAAACAGGTTGTTGTGGTCAGCAGGGTCCACGAGGATCCACAAATCCAGTCATTAAGACAGAATCCAGCTGGATTCTACATGGCTTTGCCTCCTTTGGATGCAGGTGCCCACACACAGCACCTGACAGGGAGCTGCATCCTCCCAAAATCCCCTTCAGCAGAGCAGAATGGTCCCTGCAGCAAGGTAAGGAGAAGGGCAAGCTCCCAAAAAAGCAGGACACCCTTCCAGAAACCTTGCCCTGAGAAGCTGTGGTTGCCCCATGCCTGGAAGTGTTCCAGGACAGCTTGGACAGAGCTTGGAACAACCTGGTACAGTGGAAGGTGTCCCTGCCCATGGCTGAAAGGGCTTTAAGATCCCTTCCAGCCCAAACCATCCCAGAATTCCCTGGCTTGAGGAGGATTTTGGGTGACTGCAGCCATGAGGACACAGCACTGGTAACCCTGAAACCCTCCACTGATTCTTTCCTTAAATCTTTGTGTCCTTGGATAGAAGGGAAATTCAGACTGCTGTGAAGACAGGCTGGGAGAGCTGGGAATGTTCAGTCTGGACAAGAGAAGGCTCCAGAAAGATCTTAAAGTGCCTAAAGTGGATCCAAGAGAGCTGGAGAGGGACTTTGAACAAGGAGCTGGAGGGACAGGACAACGGGAAATGGCTTCCCACTGACAGAGAGAGGGTAGGGACAGATGGGATACTGGGAAGTGAAGCTTCCCTGTGAGGGTGGTGAGGCCCTGGAACAGATTTCCCAGAGAAGCTGTGGATGCCCCATACCCGAAAGCATCCAAAGCCAGGCTGGAGCTACCTTGTCTAGTGGAAAGTATCCCTGTACATGACAGGGGGGTGGAATTCAATGATCTTTAAGGTTCCTTGCACCCAAGGCACCCTGGAATTCTGGGATCCCACGGAATGCTGCCTTACCTGAGGTTGTAGGTCCTTAGGTTGCGCTGCCGGCGCTTGGTGGCGCGGAGCTTGACGAAGGTGCGTCCCGTGGGATCGAAGACACACAGCACAGTGATGCACACACTCAGGATCACCACCCAGTTGCACACCACCATTCCTGAAAAAAAACCCAGGAGTCACGTGCTCCAGCCTTTACTTCCCACCCCAAACTCACGCAGAAAAAGGAAATCCTCTGGAAAGGCTTTTAAGCCACAGCTGGATGAGTCTGCCGGCTGTTTTATGGGGCCATTAAATGCTCCCTGAGTATCTGGGACTGCACCATTAACATCATCCCCACCAGGAGACTGGGAAAGGCTTCCAGGAAAACAGTAAAACCATTCTGAAGGGAAAAAGTGGAATTTACAGACTGCCCTTCCCTGGGAACACGCATCCCTGCCTGAGTGCCGGCAGCACAGGCGGATGAATGGAACGACTGTTCCGAGCAATAAACAGGAAAACAAGCCCCACATTGACAGCTCCCATCCACTTCCCAGAGTCAATGGGCACAGGCAGGAATGAAGGATGCCCGCCAATCGGTCGGAATGCTCCCAGGCCACATTCCAGCTCCGTACCCAGGGTGACACTCTTGGCTGTGATGTCGTTGCAGGAGGTGTAGTACTGTGTCAGCCACACGATGCCCACGATGGCGTACACGAACTCAATCACCAGGATCGCTGGAAAAAATGGGAACAGCACGGATGATGGCAGCCTTTTCCCTAAGGATGAGCTCCTCTCCCCATTTTCTCACAAGGAATAGGTATAAAAACTTTGGAAGGGGGATGCGTAAGGAGATGAACCTAAAGTGCAACATGTTCCAAATAACTCCGAACAAATGGGATCGTGGAGGGGTCAGCGCCCTTGGTTGTGTCACAGGTATGAATCAGAGATCCAGACCTTCCTCCCACGCTGCTGGAAAGACTCCCTGAGGCAGCAGGAATGACAGGACCCAAACCTTAACTACCTCAGACAGCTGGCCTGACTCACAGATCCCAAATACGTGAGTGTGTGGATCCAGGATTAATCCTGCTCACTATGCTTAGCAAACATTCTCGGCACCTTTGCAGCCCTTCCCATAACAGTTCCAAGGAGACAGCGCCTAAGGAGCTCCTCAGTTTTGCATGTGACTGACAGCAAACTAGAAACTGGGGATTAACAGTGCTTCCCTGGAACAAAAAAGCTGGGAAACTGCTCTGAAGTGCCCATCCTCCCACTTTCTCCCCAGAATTCCAAAGGACATGTGGACAATCAGGTGTGGAGAAGGTGAATACCTTGCTTGAGATTGCCTAAATTTTGGTGGAGCTGAGACTAAATCCAGCCTGGCTTATCCCACTCACCCTCCGTATCTCCTGCTGGCATGGAATCTTTCCATAAGTGGCTTTGCTACAGACCTGGAAAGAGCAGTTCCAGGAGACAGAGCTTTCCTGGGCAAGGAATCAGGGCTGGGACTGGCTCCTGCTGAACCCAATTTATGCCCGAGGTAGGTTTTGCTTCCCTTGGCTCCTCTCCCCTTTGCCTGCTGCAGGACAGGAGCAGCAGGAGCAGGGATGAGACATTCCCAGGTTCACATTAGAGTTAATTCCCTAAATTCCTCTGCATTAAACAGCATGCTTAAATTGGGATAGTCACATGGACCTTGCCCACGCACTGGTCACGCTCCCACTTCCATCAGCACAACTGATCAACCACCAAGAGCAAAATACCCAGGGAAGAGGGAATACAAGACCCAAAATCTAGAGGAAATCCCACTCCTGAGCACACAGAGAGCTTACGGAAGAAGAAGGGATGCTTTAGGGGGCAGGAAAACCTTTCTTTGGATTCTCCCTACCTCCTCTGCCCCACTTAGTCTGGTTTTAACACAAACTGCCAGGCTCTCCATGCTTCCCTAGGGAGACTGGCTGGGAAGCTGGAGAGGGAGATTTGTTTGCTGTTTGCGTTAATGACTTGCACTGAGCATTCCAAGTCTTCCAGACTGAGCTTTCAAGCAAGGTTATCCTTATTTTAGTGGATTCTGCAGGAAAACAACATGCAAAAAGCAGGGATGAAAACCCACAGGATAATTTGTTTGGAATGGGCTTGGCTCTGCATCTCCAAAGATTTTTCTCTTAAAACCTTCATTTGGCACAGAAAAATCTGATTAAATTTCTGAAAGGCAACAGAATCCAGGGG
Organism: Passer domesticus; assembly: GCF_036417665.1. Classification (NCBI taxonomy): domain Eukaryota; kingdom Metazoa; phylum Chordata; class Aves; order Passeriformes; family Passeridae; genus Passer; species Passer domesticus. The sequence continues at coordinate 53,775,458 of NC_087479.1, forward strand.
AAACAAGGTAAAAGGGAATGAGGGATCAAGGAATAATTCTCTTCCCTGCTCTGGTTTTTGGAGAGGGAGCAAGACAGGAATTGCTTATATAGGAAGAAAAAGAAAGTGAGAAGGTGGAACACCTATTTTCCTTCCAGTGCCTGGAGGGATGGATCAGGTGAGTCAAGAGGCAACACCTTGGAGTCAGAACCTTTGGGATTTATGCCTCTATCCTTGGAAAACGTAGGGGGGAAAAGAGAGCCAGAAGGGGAGCAGATTCCATGAGAGGAAAAGGAGGCTATTTGGGACACCGCCTGCCAGTCTGACAGCCGTGACAAGGCGCAGCCTATGGATTCATCGGGATGCACGGCACATCCTGGCAGCCATCTGCCAGAGGAGCTGCAGCAGGCAGGGAGAGGAGGCTGCAGGGAGGAGCACATGGAAGCGCCGAGGCTCCGGCCGCTTACCCAGTCGGACATAGAGGACGTACTGCATGGAATCCCGCGGCTCCGTGTACAGGATGCTCCCGCGCATGCTGAGCCAGATGATGGCCAGCTCGGCGATCATGCAGCTCAGCAGGATGCCCAGGTAGCCCCGGCCGTGGTCCACCAGGTTCAGGGAGCACGTCTCGTTGGGATTGTACACCAGCCCGAAGAGCACCACCGAGAGAATCACAAACCTGCGGGGCAGGAAAGCCAAGGGAAACCATGGAATATCCCACAGCTGCTTCCCTCCTCAGTGTCCCACAGCTCCTCTTCATTTGGGCCCCAAATCCCCACAAGCCATCCAGAGGCCCTGCTATCCCCGGCAGAACCATTTCATCCATGACACATTATCCCATGGGATTTGCCACTGCAGAGAAGCTGTGGCTGCCACATCCCTTGGAAGTGTTTGTTCAAGGCCAAGTTGGATGGGGTTTGGAGCAACCTAGTGGGAGTCGTCCCTGCCCATGGCAGAGGGATGGAATTGGATGGTCTTTAAGGCCTCTTCCAACCCAAACCATTCCAGGATTCCATGCTTGTTTTTCCTGAGCTTCTGTACAGAAATATGGCCTTAAATTCTAGCGGAGAATCTTGGGTGGCACAGGAGGATAACAAGAAGCTCTGGTCAGGCTCTTTGGAACTAGCCTAGAACTTGGAACAGAGCTAAGCCACGAAAACAGAAGCTGGAAAATGTTGGTGTTCATCAGGAATGCCCCAACCAAACTTTCTGGCCCTGTGTAGAAGCACAGGGGAGAATTTCCAGACGTACCAGGATTAGCCAGAAGAATTCCTGGGTGAATTCCAAGCATCCTTGTGCCCTTCTCACTTACCAGGTGGTGTGAAGGAGGAAGAGGAAGACGGCTGGCAGAACCAGGTCATCGCTGCCCACAGACCAGCGCCGGCGGAACACGACAATCCCTGGCATGGCTGGCGGGTCCCGGGAAGTTCAGCAGGCACAGCACTCACCTCCTGGAAAAGAATGGAAGCAAAGCTGCTGCTGAGCCTCTCCAACCCCCTCTGGACAGCCCCACAACCTGGGAGCCATCCTGGTTTATCTCAGAGCTGCTTCCTTCCAGCACCAGGGGGCATGGCATGCTCGGAAAGGAGGGCTGAGAGCTGAAGGAGTGGGAAGTATTAGGTGAAGCCGGTGTGTAACTCACCCAGCTCCACTTCATGGGATTACCTGGAATCCTGTTAGGCTGTGATGGTGAGCAGCCACTGTGGGATTTGGGACAGGTCATCCTGGCCTCAAATCTCTGGCAAACCCTATTACTGTGTACTTCCATGCACAAACCTGCTGCCAGGCTGTTGTCCAACAATTCTCCCCCCCACACTTGGCTCAGGAAGCCAAAACATCCATTAACAGCAAGTGGCAGCATCTGGGGAACTATAGACTGGCTCCCAACAGCACTTCCAGTGAGGATATTGGCTCCTAGGAGATCTCCCCCTGGACCAGCAGGAGCATCCTGCCAGCTCCACATCTCCGTCGCATCCGCACCGGCCCTGACAGGCACGACCAATTCTACGGTGGAAGATTCAGGAGCTGCTGTTCCTCCCTGGGTTTTGTTTGTGCTCCTATTTTTAGGGCTTCCCAAACCCTTTGGAAAATAGAAACAGGAGTGGTGCAAAGTCACGAGACTGCACAGGGCGCTCCAGCCTCCTCCAGCACAGCCATCCCACTCCATCCCTGCTGGCTATACTCCAAGCTGCTCCAGAGGGACTCTGGCAGCACACCTTATCCCACTCCTGCCTTCCTGGCTCAACACATGACCCACTAGCAGGAATTTTCCTTGGTTTTGCCGAATCCAGGATGGTGCCTTTGCATTCTTGCTACAGACACCAGGGATTTCTGGATTTGGGGATCAATCCTGTCCCTCTTTCCATGCCCTAATCTCTGTCCCACCTCTTACCTGCGCTACCAGGGAATGCTCCACCTCACCTGTGCCTCTCTGCTCCAAGCTCTCCCAGCTGATCCATCTCAGTTCCCAACTCCACCAACCTCCCAATTCCCACATCCATGCACTGCTGCTGGTGTGCTCCACCCGTGGCCTGCGGTGGCCATGCTGCTCCAAAGCTGCACTTACAAATCCCTAAGTGCTCTTGGATTTTTGCCTCTGTGAACCCAACAGCAAACTGCCAGGTCAGGACAAAGTGTCCTCATCCACTACTTACAACAGGATTTCCAACAGCATTCCCAAAGGAATACCACCTGCAATACTTCCTGTACCAGGCAAAAAAACCCCACACTTGGATATGATGCCCCTAATTTAGTGCTGTGGGTAAGACAAATTAGAAAGGGGAAGACATCCATAGCTTGGATAGGAAGGAAGCTTGAAGATGATCCAGTTCCATCTCCCTGTCATGGATTGGAACACTTCCCACAAGTCCAGGTTGCTCATGATTTAAACTAAAGTTGAACCTTTCAGGTAACACAAATGTTGTGTTTGAGGCAGCCCACGTCACCAATTCCTGCCCTGTCCCACTAAATCCAACCCAGCAGTCAGGTATGGTTACCTCACCACTTCCCAGAATATCCCAAATCCAGAGTCTCCTCTCCTGTGCCAACACCCACAGCCACTGGAATGGATCTTCCAGCCACCCATTACTGAAACCTACACAATCCCCTCAAATTCCAGGGGATTTCAAGTTAACAGGCAGATTCCAGCCTGTCACTCAGCTGAAGGAAATGCTCCATTCCACAAACAAAGCAAATGCAAAATTCCAATGCCATTCGGATTCCAACTTCCTCAGCACAGAATATTCAGAGCACTGGGTACATTCCAGCTCTACCTTCACTCCTCTGGCCATCTGGGAACTCCCTCCCAGCCCCATCTTGCCTGTCATTCACCACCCAGGACAGCCGGGATATCACAAACCCTGGATACACCTCCAGCACTTCCCAGCCCAGCTCTGTTCCCATCATCCCTCGGCTGCATCCCACCAAGGCGGAACTCTTCCACCCCTCCAGTTGGGCTCTCCCAGTTCCCACCACCCTCTCCCAGTTTGAGAAGCAGGATAACGATGACAGCAACAAATATCCAATGTGGATTCCTTATCCACAGCAACAGATGGGGACAGAGCAGAGAAACCTGTCACTCACTGTCACATACGGGAATACTCACCGTGGAACTGTCACTCCACTTACCAGGCTCCCAGGGCAGGAACATTGCCAATTTATTCCCAAAGATTCCTGAATTTAAACCAGGAGGTTTTGGGCTTTGCCCCTGCTTTGGAAATGAGGTGGATGAAGGAAGGCCTGAGACTGGAAAACCCACCAGAAAAAATTCTCACTGTGAGGACTCTTCAGGTTCATCCCAGCACAGCATATCCCAGGAACTGTTTTAAGATGCTGAAGATATGATCCAGCAGAGGAGTTGGGAGGAGCCGGAAGGCTGGAGTGCAAAGAGCCCTGAGACCACTGACCCCGGCTCTGCGACAGCAAGAACCCTCACACTCTCCCAAAAACTGCTGGGAAGAGCCAAACATTCCCAGGATCTTGAAAGCTGAATCCCAGTACAAGCAGCCCCAAGCTCCCAACACTGAAATAAGGGAAGCACATGCACAAGGAGCCCCCTCAGAGACCTAGGGAAGCAGGAACCTTACATGGCATGTGGTCCGGCCGCTGCGCATCCTTCTCTCCCACAAGGGTATTTCAGGAAAAGTGCATATCCAGGGAGATAGGCATCACAAGCTCAGGAGGGAACAGCAAACTCTTCCTGCAGCCATTGAAAATCCCACTCGGCAAAGGGAAGCACGGCGTGGGAACTGGGATCTGCCCGCCGACAGAGCCGGGCATCATCCTCAGAGCAACTCCCTCCCTGCACCTCATTTATCCACCGGGAATGCCGAGAGCCAGAGGTCGTGACTCCCCCCTTCCACACCCCCCAGCACCCTCTGGAAGGAAGTGACATCATCCCTATTCTGAGGAGATTGTACGTGGATTGTGGGAAGGAGGACTGGGAGCGAGAGCGGGCGATGCTGTCAGAGATGCGGAGCCGGGAGAGGAGGAAAACCCCGGAGCGGCACAAACCTCCTCCCTCTTCCCAGCGAGAGAAAGCGGGAGCGCTGCCGGGAGCCCTCGGACACAGCCACGGCATCGGGCTGGGAAAGGCTCCTGGCCACGGACTCTCCAGTGAATGGCCAGGGGGAGGGGACTTGGATGGGACACAAAAGGGACACACAGAGGGGGCCACCCCGGGCACAGAAAGGAGAGACTGTTCCAGAGGAGCCTCTCCCGGCCTTTCCAGCCGTTAATTCCTTGTGACATGCTCTGGGCTATGACAGGATGTGGGGGAAGGGGAGAATTAGCTGTCTGTAGGGAAAGGCTTAGGGAAAAGAGCAAGGGAGAAAAACGCTACAGTGAGACAACATTCCAGCTAAACCTCGGAGACTTAGGCTAATCCAACAGCCCATCCCATCTGACATGAACCTCCTTAGGGAGAAGTACACCAGGAAATAAAGCTGAAGGAAAAAGGCTGTGCCTGGATCTTGCATGCCAGGAGCCCACCCACACCACAGCAACACCCCCAGAGTCACCCACTCTCTCCACCCAAATCCAGCCGGATTTGCTCCAAGCTCCCAGAATTGCAGATTCCCGAGGCACCCACACAGCCCAGTGCTCCAACCCCCTGCAATCCTCATCCCTGCATCCACAGGCTCACAACCCCCTGCAATTCTCCACCCCTATATCCAAAGGCTCACAAACCCCTGCAAATCCCCATTCCTGCATCCACAGGCTCAAAACTCCCTGCAATTCCCCATCCCTGCAATTCTCCATTCCTGTACCCACAGGCTCACAACCCCCTCCAAATTCCCAGTCCTGCATCCACATACTTACAACCCCCTCCAAATTCCCCATCCCTGTATCCACAGGTTCACAATCCCTTGCAATTCCCCATCCCTGCATCCACAGGTTCACAACCCCCTGCAGTTCCCCATCCCTGCATCCACAGGTTCACAACCCCCTGCAGTTCCCCATCCCTGCATCCACAGGCTAACTCAGGATTCCCACTTCCATCACCCCAAAACCTCCCCTGGTTCCCAGCCTCCTGCTGTTCAGAGCAAAAGATGGGAGGCCAAACCCAGGCTGAAATTGGGAGTTTTTCCTCCCTCTGCCATATCCCTGGGGATGTCTGCATGGAGGAAGCCCTGCTATCCCAATATTCCTTCCCTACCTTTTCCCTCAGGCACCTGATGACACTTTCACAAGACCCAGGTATGACAAAGCAATCCCATCCCATTTCTGCCAGCACCCTCTTCCAGCTGGCCTCTGCAAATTCCAGAGTCCTCCAGGGTGACTCACTCAAGGAAATTCCCTCAAAACAAGCCAGATGTTTGCCTCCACTGCTCAGAGCTACAGAATTCACCAAAAATATTGGATTTCTAGGTCTCAGTGGATGGTTGCAGGTGTTGCTAAAGGACAGAACCCTTTGCTGTTCCACAGAAATCCAGCACCACATCCCAGAATGCTGCCCCTCCCAGGATCCCTTACCCTGGCTGAAATGTCACCATGCTCCCCAGGAAAATGTCCCAGTCCCAACCTGCTGTCTCGCTGGGAAGTTCAAGCCCAGGCCTGCCAGCTCCCAGCTCAACTTCTTAGGAAATGCAGCTGGAAAACCAAAACCAAAAGGAGCTTTGTGTCACTCCTCCCACAGCAGCTTTTCCTCAGGAGTGATTTTCTGCTCTGGAGCAGAGGTGCTTCCCTTCTCCCTGAGAGCACATCCAGGTCACCTTGCCCAGGTGCTGGAGACTCCTGTCCTGAGGGCACAGCATGGATGCTGCATCCTGCTTTTTCACTCTGCAGGATAACAGACAGTTCACTTCTCTAACCAACAGAACTGTGGTCCCATCAAGTCACCCCAAATACTTCCTTCCCTCACCAACATGTCCCACATGGAATATGGGCTTCCCACTCCAGGCTGGATCATTCCCTTGCAGCTCTCAGAATTCTTTCGTTCCCACCAAGCACTTACTGGACTTGACGGAAATCATCAATTCCAGCTTGGATCCAACCCCATCAGGCCCCATCCAGCTGTTCTGAAGGGTTTTAAATGAGGCTCTTTCTGCTTCTGAGTTGGTTTCTCACAATCTGGGAATTGTTCTCGCCTTCCAGGGAGAAGGGGGATGGGTTATATCCACACAGAATGTCCTGAAGCTGGCCAGAGGAATTTGCATGGAGCAGCTCTGCTCTGAAGCCGGGCTGGGAGAGCTGGGATGGCTCAGCCCAGAGAGGAGAAGGCTCCAGGGAGCCTTAAAACCTCTTCCAGTGCCTAAGGGGGCTCCAAGAGACCTGGAAAGAGCCTTTGGAATAGTGCATGGAGAGACACCACTCACATGGTGTGGGTTTGGATTAGATATTGGGAAGAAATCCTCCCCTGTGACAGTGGTGAGGCCCTGGAATGGATTTTCCAGAGAAGCTTTGGCTGCCTCAAGCCTGGAAGTGACAAATCGAGGCTGGATAAAACTTGGAGCAACCTGGGATAGTGGGAGGTGTCCTTGTCCACAGCAGTGGGTAGAATGGGATGAGCATTCCATGTCCTTTCTAAACCAAACCATTCCAGGATTGTATACAAGAGGGGACAAATTCCGTGGCACCAAAGGAAGGCAAGTCCTTTCTGCCTTTTCCAAGGGGCAGGAAGTATCTGCTGCAAGCAGTGCCTGCAGGAATTGCAGGGAAAGCTCTTCCCAGGGGGAAGAAGGCACAGCAGCTGCCGGAAGCTTGTGAGGAGAGCTCTGCCCTCACCGGAGGTGATTAAGGGAACAGACCCCTACTTTAAGGAATATTCCATGGATTCATGGAACATTTAAGAGCCATATTTATAGGCAAATGCCAGGCAGAGATCACTGGCAAAAATCAATGCGGTTAGAATTTTGGGATATCTTCATGGTTACTTTGAAGATTCTCCTTAATAATCTCCCATTTTCCAAGGAGAATGGAATAAAATCAGTCAGCGGCAGAGCCAGGGAAGGAAGCTTGGAGACAGGAAAGGTTCAAAGAGCCTCCTGTGGCTTGGCACACTTTGGATGTGGCTCCCTCGGGATAAGGCCATGGCACCACAATCACCTCCGCAATGTCATCGGGACAGAACTAATGGGATCAGCTTGGATCTGGAGCTCCAGCACTGCCCACTGACACAAATTCCCAAAATAATCTCTGAGTATCAACAACTGACCTTCAAAACACAGGGAACAAGAACTTACATGTTTGGCCCACCAGTTTAGCCCTGAAATCCTGGAATAAATTCCTTGTAACTGCAATGGTGATGGACACAGGATTGGTGTAACCACTTCCCAATTGGCCCAGCCCTGATCTATCTTCATCCCACCCCATTCCTCCCTCAGACTCCTTCCCAAAGCCCCTTTGCCATAAACACATCAAGATGCATGTTCTCCTTGGTTAAATCCATCCCCTTTTTCCTTAACTCCAAACTCTCCTGCCTTGGGTAGAAACAGGTCTCAGGAATCCTACATTTCCCCCAAACATACACGACATCTCCTTTCTGTTACATTGGGAATGATTAATTTTTAATTCTGGAGACTCCAGAATGCATCTCCTTGGCATGGACTTGACCACAGCAGTGGAGTTTTCAGGAAAAATGGGACTGTCTGGCAAACCCTAATGGATTTAGTGCAAAAGGATGGGCAAATCCCAAAGGTGCCACTCCCAGCACTTGTTCTCAGTTAAAAGCAGGATAAGGGATTCACTGAATCAAAGAGAAACAAGGAAATTCTCCACTTTGGAATGAATTTCCTTCAAACAACTGAGACCAGTTCTGAGACTGTTCCCAAGGATCCCAGTCCAACAAACCAGTGACACAGCACATCCCAAGGGTTATCCCCACTGGCTCTCCAGTCATATCCCTGCACCACCCCATAGGCCAGGATTTGTCCATAGCATCACCATTAAGGCTGGAAAAGCCCTCCAAGATTGACTCCAACCATTTCTCCAGCACTTCCAAGGCCACCTCTATCCCATGTCCCCAAGTGCCACATCCACATGGCTTTTAGATCCCTCCAGGGATGGGGATTCCACCACTGGAGCCCGCTCCAACGCTTTAAAACATTTTCCATTGAGGAATTTTCTCAAATATCCAACCTAAACCTCCCCTGGTGCAATTTGAGGCCATTTCCTCTCATCCTGCCACTTATTCCCTGAGAGCAGAGCCTAATCCCACCTGACTCCACCCTCTTGTCAGGGATTTGTGGAGAGTGAGAAGATCCCTCCTGATCCTCATTTTCTGCACGCTGACTCCCCCAGCTGCTCCTTGTGCTCCAAACCCTTCCCTGGACACAGTCCAGCACTTCCATGTCCCCCTTGGTGAAGGATCCAGAGCGCTTCATTAATTCCAGACCTCAGCAACCATCCCTGGGCATAAAGGAAGAGGTTTGTAGGGATAAGTCCATAAAGACAGGAATCACTGTGAGACATTCCAGCCTCCCAAATGAAAGGGAGGATAATGCTTGGAAAGGGATGGAAAAGCCTTACTCACACCTCTAAGATTCCCAGGACTTTTCTCCTTGACCTTGACAAAAGCACACCTGAACTCCAGAGCTCCAGACTCAACAGCTTATGGAAAACCCAAAACCTGCACAAACACCTGGCTGAGAAACAAGGGAAGCCGCCACTTTTTCAGGAATTTGGGAGGGGAGAAGGAACTGTCACACACAATTCCAGTGTGCTGACAGGAACGGAGTTAAAAACAACCCCCAATCCTTGTCTCGATGCCGGCAGCTCCGCAATTCCACCCACAGTTTGTGCCAGCAGAGCCCACGGGCAGCTTCCCGACCACTCCAAGCTCCGGCAAAAATAACGGCCAAGTTGCCACGGGGGAAAATGTAATAAATTCCAATTAATTTGGGATTTGAAACAGAACCCCATGTTCTACAGGGGAATAAAATCCCCTACAACAAGGAAAGCTTGGCTGGAATGGGGTAGGGAATGCAAAAGAAATACCTGGATGAGGTGATGGATACAGCAATAAATGCTGCCAGCATCCCAAATCTGCTCCCAGGTGTGGAACAACAGCTCCCTGGATATATTTACTGGGAATCACTGATCCTTGGTTTTGATGGAATATCCCACAGCCACACACAGAACTTGGTAATTCCTGGTCGGAAAGCACACGGCCTCTGAGTTATTTATAGCCAAAACTCCAAGGGTTGGATGAAGCCAGCCAGGGCAAACCCAAGAGGTGACCAGTAACTACACAAGGAGCATTTTGGATAGAGCCTCATTTCTTTAGGAAAAGCTATTTTCCAGTACAATCCCGGCAAATTCCTGACAGTTTTCCTCCACCCTGGAATGCTTATCAGTTCAGCCTCCTTTTCAAAAAGGCAGAAAAAAAGCAGAAGGAGCAAATATCCAGGTGAGATATTGAACTCAGAGGCACATCCCTGCTCCAGCACATCTGGAAGCAATGCCTTCAGGAAAAGGAAGGAAAAGCCCAGTCATTCCCAAACTGAATTGCCTCTCTCCCCTCCTGCAAGCAGCTTCTTGGCTCCCTAGTTTACACTAGTGGGCAAACAGTTTTCCCAATAACTTGACTCATTGCTTCAGGAATTCCCTGGGGATGAGTCACATGCAGGGAAAGCCACCGGGAGCGGTGCCGGGACCACCGCTGCCAACACGAGGAGAGCGAAAGAAGTGGGAGAACACAAAATCCCTGCCAAACTCGGGAAAACTGTGTGGTCAACACCATTCCTTGGCACTCCTTCCCTGCTCCCCCCTCCCCACAAATGTGCTAGAGAGGAGAAGCGCATCCGGAGAGGCGGCTCCAGGCTCTGGAGCACAGGAATCATCAGGGAGAGGTTCCCTCCACGTGCATCTGCCAGCATAGGAGGGAATGCTGGCTCTGCTCATCTCCCAGGAATGATCCTCAGGAATTTAAAGTAGTGATTATTTCCCTTCCTCCTGGCACTATGGGGCAAAGAGGGACACACGTGGAATTCCAGGGCCTCCAGCTTCTTACTCTACTTCCTGATCACCAGCATTTCCAATTTGGCCCTTTTTCTGTATCACATCCCACAGCTTATCTCAGGAGTTTTGCTCTTCTTGTATTCCATGACAAAGCAGTTAGGCAGGTACGTGCCTAGTTGCAAGTCTAAAATGTTGGGAATCAGGCCTATCTGGGAAGTTTTTTTGGGAATCTAAACCCAAATGCATCTTTTCTCAATGCAATTTGTCCTCATTAAACAGGGATCCTGGATCTGTGACACTTCGAGGCTCAAAAACCTTGGGAACAGCTTCAAACAGCCTAAGCCTGACCTGGACATGACTTATTCCCATTTTCCTGATGCTGCTTATTTATTTCCCTCATCATGTCCCTGCTTGTTTCCTTGGCTGAGGACATGCCTGTATCCCACATTCCTAGAAATCAGCCCAGAAAGAGGTCATGGAGGTCATACTTCCCAAAGTCTAAGTGAAGCCACCAACAGCCTATTTGAGAACCTCATCCTGTAGGAGTACATTCAAGAGGGAACATTCCTGAATGCTATGAATTCCCTGAAAATGCCATTTCTGTGCTTTGCCTTTTCCTGTAACTCCCCAAACCCACCCATATTCCCACTTTCCAGTATCTTGGAAAGCATCAATCTTGCACCTGATTAAGCAGAATCTGTTTCTTGGCCCTAATTCCAGATTTTTCCCAGCCTCCAGTGAAAATCAAACCAACATCAAGATATCCTGGATTCAGTTATTTCTGCAAGCTCATTTGATAAACCAGAACCTACAGGAATATTTATGGATTAAAAAACCAATCCTGATTTCATGTTTTTCCAGCAATATCCTGTGATTTAATCACCAGCATCCAAAGGATTACTGGTCTCCAAGGGCTCTTTTCCACACTGAATGTATCCACTTTCACTTCCCTGTTTACCCTGGAAGCAAGGATCAAACACCAAAGTCCTGTCTGGGAAAGGGCCAGGACAGGAACACCTGTACAGGTGGGAATTTTAAACACACAACAGTAGAGAAGTGGGAATTTCAGCCCAGAAATGTTCTTGGCTCAGATATGGACATGGACAACATCCTCTCTCCCAAACTCAAAGGGAACATTTTAAGCCTGACTCTGGATTTCCAGCAGCAACTTCCCAAGAAATGTGCTTCTGCCCCTCCCATCCTGTGGTTTCCACCTCAACACATGGGAATAGCCCTGGTAGGAAAAGAAATCATCAGGCTGAGCATTCCCAGTAGAAGAATCCTGCTTTATTCCCACCTGGAGAATACTCTTCTAAAGGAACTGCCAGTTCTGCCCCTGCTCCTGTAAAACTGCTAATTTCAGTGCAAATCCAAAGAAAGTAGGAGCACGGAAGGAAGAAGGGAATGAGGAAGGGAGAGGCAGATTCCAGGTCTCCAGCTCACCCAAATGACAGCTTTGGAAAACTTTTCCTGCCTCAGTGCTTGCTCCTAAGAATAAATCACCCCTTCCAGGGCTGCAGGACCCCAAAATTCCAGCCCCCATGGAGACCCTTGGGAGCAGCTTCCTCCTTCCACATCCCAACAGCTCCTCTCTCATCCCATCCCAAAAAGGCCCATTGTCCATTAGGAACATGGAGCTCACTGAGGAAGAGCACATGGAAAACCACCAAAGTCCAGCACATGCAGCTCCAGCTCTCTCCCAAGTTTATGGAATTAAATCCCAAATTCCCACCCCACAGAAATCAAATCCTGGGACTTACCAGCCTGCTTTTCCTCCACCTGGTGCTTGGGATAAAGATGTTGGAATCACCACAGGGAACAAACAGCACTGGTCCCACACCTCTCCAAACCACCAGGACCAAAGGGCCAAATGCTTCCTTCTCCTTTTCCTAGGAATTCTTACCCATCCAGCACTTCCCTAATGACAACCAAGCAACCTAGAACTGCAATCCTGGGCTGAATCCTGCCAAGCTGAACTCTCCAGACTCTTCCTGAATCTCAGATTTGAGATGAAAAGCAGGAATCCTCTTTTCCTTTTGCTTATGTAAGCAAGGATGAATCAAGCCCAGGGTTCCCTGATCCTGTGTCATATTTAAGCCTTAAATATATTTATTTTTCCACATTCCCTTCTCCTTGGACACTCCAGGAGCTGCATTTCCAAATCCCAGCATACACATCCCTCCTCCTCACCACCCACAGCCTGCACGTGGAGCTGATCCGCAGTTTCTCCAGGCCCTGCGCTCTCCTGGCAGCCACAACTCCCATCCCTCCCCAGCAGGGATCCAGCCCTGCCCACTGCTCCCCAGGGACACCCAGGAGATAGGGATTCAGTTTCAAGCTCAGGAATTATTTAATTCCATAAGGCAGTTTTACATCTCCTCCATTTCCACAGGTTTTCCAGCTCCGACTCCTGGAATTACTCATACATATTTACTCCAACTTTTTCCTGCTGACACAGATTCCTTGTGCCTGTTTCTCCCCGTGGATTCACCACTACAGATCCTGGAGCTGGAACTGCCATCTCTACTCTCCGATACCCGGCAAACTCGGTGCCACAGAAGCACAGCCACACATTCCTGGCTGCAGCCATGGCACCAGGAATCTCCTCCTGCTCCCATGCTTATTCCCTAATTGACACTTCTGGTGTCTCCTTGATACACTGACCTTGCTCAGCCTGGAGAAGGGAAGGCTCCAGGGAGACCTTGGAGCTCTTTCAGTGCCTGAAGAGATTCCAAGATTGCTGGAGATGGACTTTGGATAAAGGCGTGAAGGACAATGGGAATGGCTTCCCACTGCCACAGGGTGGAATTAGATGGGATATTGGCAAGAAATTCTTCCCTGTCAGGGTGATGAGACCCTGAATTTCCCAGAGAAGCTGTGGCTGCACCATCCCTGGAAGTGTCCAAGGCCAGCTTAGCTGGGGCTTGGAGCAACCTGAGCTAGTAGTTCTTGCCCCTGGCTGGGGGATGGAACTGGATCACATTCCAGATCCCTCCCATTCCAAACTATTCTGCAATTTTTCTCCCTGGTACCACCACTCTCCATGTTCCCATACCCTCCTTACTTTCCCTTGTTACGGGGGAGGGGGAGTCCTTCAGCAGAGCTTGGAAGGAGCTTGGAAAGTTGTCACTCCAGGGACACTGTCCCTGCCTCTCAGCCACCAGCTCCAGAGCCAGAATTTGTTTGGAAAAGCTGGACAAGAGTGAGGTGAAAGGAGGTGAGGCAGAAGCAGAGACGCCACGTGACAAGAGTGGAGCTGCAGCCGAAGAAATCCCTGGAAAAGCATTCCTTGGCTCCAAGCAGCTGTGCAGGCACAAACTGAACGGCACAGATTGGAACTGACTGTTCCTAACAATTGGTTATACCACAGAAAACCAGGAACAATCCTTCCCAAGCAAACAGGGAGCAGAAAAGATGAATTGGCCACATGTGGGAATGCACCAGCTCTGGAGCTGGGGAATGCCAGACTATGGCAGGAGGTAACCAGAAGCAGCAGGAGATGATCCAGAACCTAAATCAACCATGTGATTCCTAAAATATAGACAGGAGGATCCAAAAAATGAGATTAATGTGTTCCTCACAAAATTATCCCTAATTCCAGATGGCTTGGGTAGGAAGGGACCTTAAGCTCATCCCATTCCAGCCAGCCCCTATCCCAGGTTGCTCCAAACCCTGTCCAGCCTGGCCTTGGACACTTCCAGGGATGGGGCAGCCACAGCTTCTCTGGGAAATCCATTTCAGGGCCTTGCTGTCCTCACTGGGAAGCATCTCTTCCCAATATCTCATCTCTCCCTGCCCTCCGGCAGCAGGAAGTCACTCCCATTGTCCTGTCACTCCATGCCCTTGTCCCAAGTCCCTCTTCAGCTCTCCTGGAACCCCTTTAGGCTCTGGAAGAGGCTCTAAGGTCTCCCTGGAGCCTTCTCTTGTCCAGGCTGAACATTCCCAGCAACCCCAGCCTGTCCTCAATCCATGTCTGAATTGAATAGGAAAAACATCACCTTTCCTGTAGCACATCCCAGCAGGATCATCTTCAGGGCTGTACCTGGATTTCCCACCTGGCTGCTGGACATCCTGGATCATGGCCAGGTGATCCCAATCCCTCTCTACCGAACTCAACACCTCTTGGAAAGCAAAGGAAAGCAATTCCATTTCTCCAAAGACAAACAGCTCAAATCTTGCCCAGGGAAGTTGGCAATCCTCAGAAAATGGGAAGGATCCCTGCTCCAACAGCACAGGGACACATTTTGCAATTGATTTCCCCTCCTCCAGCAGACACAAATTCCAAACGAATTTCACACTTGAATTTATAATCCTAACAGGATTATAAGGAAAAAAGCTGTTCACAGGGATCTACTTCAGGACAAGCCTCTGGCTCCGAGCCCAACCAGTTTGAGGCTGCTGGAAAAGAAGTTCCTTTTTCCTCTCCTTCCCGAGGCAACGCGTGGCCATCCTGGTAATTAAATGGAGTGCCTTTGCAGAGATTCCTTTGGCAGGATTTGTCCAGGTGTGGATTTTGCCTGCTTTCCTTTAATTATCTTATAATTAACCATGAAGTATCCAATCATCCAGAGCTTTTTCAATTAAGCTTCAAAAGGAAATGCCTGGAAGAGCTCTTGGTGGGAATGTTCTAATCAGCTGGGAAGAGATCACAGGCACCAGAGTTGGGGTTTGGTGACTCATTCCGTTATTGCCAGGACAAGTGAACTTCCAAAGACTGAAAAAATTCCTTTATTCCATCTTTTTCAGTTCACATCCTCATCCCTGATCAGAGCTCAGAGGCCTGGGAGCGATATGATACTGTAATTAACACAGTTGATTAAAGAATAATAATCAAGCTCTGAAGGATCAGGAATTATCCCTGCCCAGGTCTGACTTTTCTTCATCCCTGTGCCTCTTTTTGCCTCAGTTCCTTCCCTCAGCCTTAAATTCTGAGCAGAGGCACAAGCTGAGATCTCCTACAGTTCTCTTCTGGGCAGCAAGGGAAAATATTCCCAGTCTTTTTGATAAGGAATAACAGGAATTTTGCCTGCATCCTTGTGGAGATGTTTTGGGATCGCAGAGCCCACGGGAGAGATGAATTCTCCTCAAATGCCAGGCTGAGACTTCTGTGTGTCCAACAGCATGGACAAATGGATCATGGAATTGTTCAGGTTGGAAAAGCCCTCCAAGATCATCCAGTCTAATATTCCCCAGCACTGCAAAGGCCACCACCACTATCCCAGGTGCCACATCCATGCAGATTTTCAATCCTTCCAGGAACGGGGATTCCACCACTGGAGCCTGTTCCAATGCTTTGCAACCCCTTCCAAGAAGGAATTTTCCCTAGTATCCAACCTAAAACTTCCCCTGGCACAACTCAAGTGTCACTTGCCACATGCCTTGTCAGATGGCTTTGATTTTTTTTCAAAATACCAAGAGAATTCCAAAGGTCTCTTGGAGAAGGGATCTCTTGAGCGCTCCCAGAACTCCAGGAGCTTCTCACACACCTTTCCAGCCAGGTTCCTGACAGTCTTTCCCACATTCCACATAAAACACACCCTCTCCAGTGGGGAAAAAATAAATCAATCAATGTCTCCAACTGCTGACATGTCCATTTTTGCAACCTCCCATGGATATTTAAGGATTTATAAAGATCCCATGGATACTGAATGATTTTATTTTCACTGCAAAGAGGGAAAGAGCGGAACAGACACACCCAGGGAATATCCAGCATCCAGCCTGGAATTGTCCAGCACAAGATGAACCCAAGCATTCCTTAAGCTGGAAAAACCCCAGGTCCACAGGTTTTTTCCTCCCTCCACCATATTCGCTGCTCCCAGCTGGGATCAGTGTCCAGCAAAAAAGCCCAAATGATCCTCTGGAGTAAGGCAATAAGGTTAAGGAATGACATTAGGAATAATTCCCCCCTCAGTTACATGATTTCCTGGCTGGAATTTTCAAGGTGCTCCAGCTCCCAGCCTGAAGCTGGAAAAGGTAAAAAGGGATGACCCTGACCCTTTCTATGAGGATGTTTTAAATTCCAGCACCAACAGCCCACATATCCCTTCTTCCCTCTCTCCCTGATAAGCCAGGAAGGAGACAACACAGCAAAATGGGAAAATTCCGTGTTTCCACCAGGAAAGCAGCAGGGGGAGGGGGAGGGACAATCCAGGCTCTGAAATATGTTGGGATAAAATCTCACCTCTGCCCTCATCCAGCTCTTCCCAAATCCACCACGGGGTTTAGCATTACCAGGATGGGAGCCAAAGAATCCAGAGGTAAACATCCAAGAGAAAACAAGGAGGGAAGGGGTTGGAATCACTGGAAGAGACCAGCAGGAGCTGCCTCTTTAACACCCCTCCCTCAGCTGCCAGCACCCAGGAATCCCATTCCTGCTCCGGGCTGCCAGCAAGGAGTGACCTCTGGAGAACACAGATCTGTCCACCAGCAGCACACAACTCACCCCTTTTCCCTCCTGCAATGATCCAACACCCCCATTTCAGGGAAATCTGAGGCACAATTCCGTGATTTTCTGCAGGGAAGAACAGAAGCTCCGAATCCCCCACGTTTCTGGGGTGGGCTTTTCCCCCGCTCCAGGAGGAAGATGAAGTCATGTTCCCAAAATAGTTTCAAGGAAAAAGGCTCCAAGGAAGAAAGAGCTCCCCTTTAACAAGGGGGCTGAAACTTCCCTGCCCTCCAAAGGGACAGATTAATTCAAATTCCATTCTGGAGCACTGGAAACATGGAAAACTGAAGTATTAAAGTACCAAGCCATAATTAATAACAGCCACTAATTAATGGAAAATCCAAATTTAGGGGGGAAAAAAAGACAACCCCATTATTACAAAATAAGGGATGACAACCTTCAGGCAGAAGTCCCAAATCCCAGATTTATGACAAATTAAGGGATTGGAACCCTCAGGCAAGAGTCCCAGATGCACTGACCACAACCCAGCTGTGGTGCAGTGGCAGGAGAACCCCAGGGAAGCTCCCACAGGGAAAAAACTGCACAGCTGCTTCAGTCAGGATCCCAGCACACCAAAACCCAGACCCCATCCCATGGCAGGTGCCTGTTTTTCCATTGGATTTGGCTGGAAACTCATTTAGAAACCACAGTTCTTCCTTAATTGACCTCTCATCTTTTTCCCATTTCGATTTTCTAAGTGAAGTTTGGGACTGCAATTCCTCTTCCCTCACACAACGCGGTGGTTTTACTGAACTTCCACACCCCCCAGCCCTTCTGAGCACACATGGGGCAATATTCCCAGGAAGAGGCACGCTGACAGGACTGGGCAAAGTCCCATATTCCTTGGGAGCTACTTAAACAACGGCTGCACTGAGGAAAAAGAAACCAGATTTCTCTGTCCTGAATATCTTATCTACTTCCAAGGAGGTGGGAAAAGCAAATTCAGGAACAGCTCAGCCCGGAAAACTCATCCCAAGGGGCTTCCTAACCCTGCTCCACAAGCATCTGGAATCCAGGGTGGTCTTTTTGCTGCCCCCCTCCCTAAAAAAAGGAGCTCTGAGCTGCTGAGTCAGCAAAACAACAGCAGGGTGGATTCGGGCATCTCCTTATCCAACTTGTAATTAACTCTGAGGCCACGGAGCAGCCTGGAATGGGAAAACTCGGAGTCAGGAGCCAACTGGGAGAGAAGGAATCTTGGTTTCCCACTTAAGTCAGAAATTAAATCCCTTCCCTACCTTTCTTGACAAATCTTCTTATAAATGAGAGCTCCAAGACTCCCTGTTCCCATAGGAACATGAGAACTTCCAACCTCATCTCCTTTCCCAAGAGCAGCAATGCCTAATGGAGCCTCGGCAGCTGGAATATTATAAAGATTGGGAAAGGTAAAAGAACACTTCTCTTATTTCTCCTCCAAAAAGGGAGCAGCAGCCACAGCCCCAGGGGCCACCAAGTCCTAAATTCCTCCCTTTTCCTCTCTCCTAATGGGATTTGTCACATTTTTTTCGCCAAAAACGCCAGAGTTTCAACAAAATCTCCAAGCTGAAATGCAAATTCCTTGGACAACCCCTGCAGTCAGGTGTAAGGAGCTGAGCAAACACCAGGACAGCTGTCTAAAGTACAGAGCAACAAATGGTCACGTTGTCTGGGAACAGGATCTCCTGCTTCTCCAGGCCTGGACAACCAGGAATTCCAGTATCACACCCTCTGGCACAGCACCTTTTACCTCTGGACACTGAGGAGAAGATCCATCTGCTTTCATCCTATCCATGTAAAACTTCCAGGCCCTGACACACTGGAATGGTGAAAGCACTCCAGAAGGAAAAGGGGATTTGCTCCCACTCTCCACCTATCAAACTTCCCTAAATATTAAGGTTTAACCAAACAGCACCTGCTGGAAGAACGGAAAGGCCAACTCACTGTTTTTCAGGAATGTTGAACCCTCGTGCTCCAGAGCAGAGGCTCCAGGGCTGTGTTCTCCATGCCAGGCAGGAGGGAGTGTTTTGGCCCAGCCCCAGGGAACTCAGAGCCGAGTGGTTCACCAAACAAATCCACGTTAACATTGGGATTTTGGTGTGATAAATCAGGTGCTTTCAGGTGAAAAGGTTCCGGATTGCTCCGACCACACCCTTTCACGCTTTTTGCACTCCAAAGGGCAGCATTTCCCAGCTCTCGCACACAAAAGGCAAAATCCTGCAGCTACAGGAACAGGAACCAGGATGAGTTCTTCCCATTCCATCTGGTTTTCCAACCCCCCCCACCCCCGTCTAGGCTTTTCTGGAATGAGAAGCCTCATTTCTTAGCAGTGGGAAGTGCCCCTCGCTCTCCTCAATCTACATCCTGCTTCCAAGTGTTGTTCAATTAAGAGTTAACACAGAAAGAAAAATTAGGAGAGTATCTGGAAACCAACAGGATAAATACAATGACAGCTGGGAACACCAAGGACAACAGGAGCTGGATTCCAATGATCCCTGTGGGTTCCATCCAGCTTGGGATACCCTATGATTGACTTGTCCATTGCACAACATCCCAAGGTTTTAAGAGGATAATTGGCTGTGGACAGTCCAGGATCCTCCGTGTTGGAGAGATTCCCACGTTCCCTTGGGCGACTCCGCCTTTTCCTCAGCCTGCCCAGGTGACACCTCCCCAGCACCTCGTCCACCCGGTTGGAGCTGCCACGGAACACTGAACTAATCCGACCCCTGGGATGAGCATCCAGTGCACAAACACAGCGCGTTCCCTTCCGCTCTCCTGAGCCAGAAGGATCTGGGTGAGCCCGGAGTCATTAAAAGCCACCTCGGATCAGTTCCGCTGCCTGAATCCCCTCAGTGTATCCCAAAAACCCGGAACTGTGGGTGCTTACTGGGCTTGCAGATGTTGCAATTCCAAAGTTTACTTCCCTGTCTTGTCACCTGCCAAGAGAAGGAAAATCTGGCAGGATTATCCCCCTGAGGACCAAACTAAACCTCGTGTGTCGCAAGGAATAAAGGCCAAATGTGAGAATCCTTGGAGTTCCTACCCAGAAATGGCTGGAAACCAGGGTTCCAGGCCATTCCAGGGAACAAACACGCAAGGAGCCAGCAAATCCATGGACACAACACATGGGTTATGGTATGAAGGACATGGGAAAAGTTGGGAACATCAAACCCCTCAGGAGTGTCTGGCCTGTACAGAGAATCATGGAATTGTTAAGGTTGGAGAAGACTTTTAGGATCATCAAATCCAACAATGAACCCACTACCCCATGTCCCAAAGTGTCACATCCACATGGATATTAAATCCCTCCAGGAATGGGGACTCCACCAGTCCCTGCTGCCCTGGGCAGCATCTTCCAGTGCTTTACAACCCCTTCCATGAAGAATTATTCCCAATATCCAACCTAAACCTCCCCCTGATGCAACTTGAGGCCGCTTCCTGCTTTCCTGTCATTTGCTCACTGGGAGAAGAGCCCAATCCCACCTGGCTCCCTCATCCAGGCATGGAGTTGTAGGGAATGAGAAATTCCCCCAATCCTCCTTTTCTCCAGAATAAAACACATCCTACAAACTCAACACGTTAGATAACACAGAAACTTCCAACATCGGCATGTTCCTGATTTCCCTCCCCAAATTCCTGCTCCCCACCTCACAAGGGAATTTCACCAACTCTGCCAGTATTCCCAGGAGGTTCCACACTTACTCAGCCGCCCATTCCCGAGCATTTTCTGCAGCTTCCCACGTGCTTCCCACCTCCCAGCTCGCCTCTCCTCATTCCTCCGCCCTCATCCAAGGGGAACACAAAGTCAGAGCAAGGCCCCAGAGAGTCCCAAAATTCTCCTTGCCAGCTGGGATTCCATAAGGCAAACAGTTACATGCAACAAATCCCTTTATCTCGGGCTCTATCAGGCCTTGGAATAACCATGGATAACACTGGATTTGGGGATTTGCCCATTTCCTACTGAGTTAAATTTGATTATGGCACTGGAGGTGTTCAAACAAGCTCGGGGAGAAAATGTCATCCATTCTTTTTTTTTAGGGGCCAAAAGACTCTTTTCCAAAAGCAACAAATTGATCCAGGAATAGCCACAAAACTTAAGAGGGAAGAAGGTTTTCCAGACAAAGCAGCCTGTAGCTTCCTGCAGAAGATTTAACACCACAATTCCACAAAGGGAAAGGGAATTTTGCCCCTGGATTTATCAGTGAATTTTGAGGAAAGCTCTAATCTTTCCAGTTTTGGAACATGGATATCTCTTTTTCCACTAGAAAATAAGGGAGAACTGACAAAGGTAGAGGGAAGAGCAATATCACAGAGCACAAAATCTCTCCATGAAATTTTCCCTCATTCCCTACTCTATCCAGGGAAGAAAATGAGCAGCACAAATCACAAATTCCCGCTTTTATGGGAAGTTTTTCTTCTTCCTCTGACAGGGCATATGTTTTCCCCTCTCCAAGGAAAAATCCAGTTCATCCCTGAATGCTCTCATTTAGGGAAATGCTGGTTGTCATTAGCGGATGCTCTGGTGCCATGGAGATGGTGACAAACAACTGAATCAGCCGGAAAAAACCCGGAGTCACTAAAAGGGGAATGTGCTTCCAAAGGTTAAACGTGCCCCAGAGGTAAATGAAGAACACTTATAGGATCTGGATATCAAAAAGAAATAGGGTGTCCAGGGGAGTTGTGGATCCATGGATGTGTCCAAGGCCAGGTTGGATGGGGCTTGGAGTTACCTGGGATAGTGGGTGAGCTTTGAGGTCACTTCCAACCCAAACTGTTCCAGGATTCTAATCATGGGATCCAAAAGCAGTGCAGGATAAACTTTTTTCAGGACAATCCCCAGCTGGCTGAGACGCTGGAAGCTCCTAAGCAGCACCTGCCTTGTTCTGATTTCCTGGGAGGTGAAACAGTTCATTTCCCACAGGAGAAAACAGCACCAATTTGCAGGATCATTTAGCAGACCCAATGGGAAAAGCCAAGCCTCCAGAGGCTCCCAGTTTGGAGCTGAAATCCATATTCCAAAAATACATCCAGGCTGTGTCAACACCAGGAATATGGGCTGCAAAGACAAGCCATGACAGAATAATAAATTTCATCCCAAAGAATGCAGAGCTGTGGAAATTCCAAATTCCAGCAGACATGGAGCAGCAGGACACATCCAAATGGGAACCTTCCAGGGAAGAAAAGCACCTTTCAGGAAAGAAAGGGCTGAATTCCATCCCAGCCTCCCCATTTTCTATTTGCTGCACTGAACTATAATAGGAATGTCCTGAATTTTCCTGTTTCTTCCCATTATCCAGTTCAAATGTTTTAAGGTGGCCTGAGGGATTCAGCATTTTATTCCAAAAGAACAAGGATAAGGATCCTGTCCTGCAGCCTGCCTGGATGTAAAATCAGGACCACTCAGATCTGTGGGGATAATAAAACCTCCAGGCCAAGAAATCCCAAGGAAACATGTTCCAGAGGGGAAAAAAGGAGTGGAAAATGCTCATTTAAGGTGGCATTCCCATATTTACTGATGGCTGTGAGTGAATTGCACTGGGATATTTGCCTCTGACTCCTGAAATGGCAAGTGAAAAACACCAGGAAAACTTAGAATTGAAGGTTCTAAATTACATCTTGTATCCTGTTTTCAGGGAAAAATTCCTATTGAGCTCAAAGCCAGCCCTGAGGAACCCACTTGTTTTAATTCCACACCAAGGGAACAGGCAGCAACCAAAATCTCAGCTGGAAGGGAACGTAAAGCCAGGAATTTTCATGCAATTCCACAGATCTTTGAAGAGGAGCTCAGAAGGCTCCTCAAAGAGACGGAGAAATGCCAATGGATGGGGCAGGATGAGGATTTTCAGGGATCTGCTGGAGCACAAGGGCAGTTAAGGAAGGATTTGAATTAAAGAAGAAACTCCTGGATTAAGAGCCCAGGACAGAATCCTGACAGTCTCTGCCTGCCATGCAGATTTCCAGCTCCTGCTGCAAGGAAAAGGAAAATAATCTAAAGCTTTTTTATTTCATCTTTCCAAAGAGATCCAGAGGTAAGGGATCCATGTGCCTTCCACTGGAAAGAAGGGAGAAAGGAAAGAAAAGGAGGAAGAAGGAATGCCTGAAGGTCCAGGGCACATTTTTTCCTGAAACTCTGTGGGAATTACTTCCTGTATCCAAAATCCCTGCTAGGGTCCAGCAGCATTTTTGTCCATATTTCAGGGCAGGATATTCCTCAGCAGGGCAAACTTTCCCATTTTTTACCAAAACCTGGAAGACCATTCCAATTTCTTCCATTTTCGAAGTTCCAAGCTGGGCAGGTGCTGCACCTGGCAAATTTTCAAGGATTTTTTTTCCTGATTTCTCCTTAAAAATGCACACAATAATGTATAGAAACACACCTAAATTAACAATATCACACATGAAATAACAAAAATATCAGCTCCAACTAGCCTGGAATGAAGAGCCTGATTGACTCCTATCTATCCCAGCAGGAATAAATCCCGGCGCTCTCCGCAGATCCCACAAAAGTCCATTTGTCACACTTCCCATGGCACAAAGGCCACTTTCATCTGCTCCCAGCTCCTGAAAAACTCCAGCCCTGCAGCTCCAAGAGCAGGTTAAAATGGTTTCACTCACCCCATCTCAACTGCTGTGTCTTTAACTGGAAATTCCTCAAACTCCAGGGCTCAATCCAGCTCGGGGTGTTCCTATTCATCAGCTGGATCACTGTTGGGAGCAGAGGTGGAACCAAGGGTCATTTATTTGGGAAAGATGGAATGGGAGGGGAGGAAAAGCAGGGTGCAGGCTCCCCAGAATAAAGCTGCGTGGTCTAGGGGAGGTATAAAGGCTTAATTCCCCTAAAGAAAGTCTTCAGACAGGACAGGGATGTTTGGGACAGAAGAGAATTCCTGCTGGTTTAGTCCAAGGAAGTTTCATAGAAGACAGCCAGGCCTGGGAATGACTGGAACCTTCTCCAAACTCTTCTCCATCCAAAGCTGAGCAGCTTCCCGAGCTTTACACCCTCCAATCTGAACACTTCTCCTCCCTACCATGCTTCCAGCTGCCTGGAAAAGACTCCCAAAAACCAGGATTATGCCACTTTAAGGAAAAATTTCTAAGGCACACAAGCCGCAAATCCCGATTTTGCAAATCCATACAATGATACGGCAGCTCCAAAATCCAAGTGACCTCGTTTGGAGCAGCCAGCTCTCAATTAATTAACTTCCAAGGGGAGGGACAGCAGAAGGAGCAGGACTGAGATTCCCACACAAAGTCCAAAAAAAAAACCAACCCCAAAAAGTGTTAGGGTTTTTTTTTTGGTTACTGTAACTGTTTGTCCAGGGAATTTTAACAAAGTTTCCAAAATGTAGGAATTTTTATTTTTTTTTTATTCCTCACATTTTTGGTCATTGGGAGGAGCATTTTCACCCTTCTCACTTTCCCTGCTGGCACAGCACTTCCTTTTAAATCCTATCATTGCACAACTGCTCCTTGGAAAGGGAACGGGTGGACACAGCCCAGAGAAGTTTCCCTTTCTCACCACCCTTTTCCCAGCAACCACAGAGGGATTTACAGCATTCCCTGTCTCCAGGATTTGGATCTGGCTGTGCAGGTAGCAGGCAAAAAGTGCCCAGTGCCTTAATTTAAATGGGAATTCGGGTCAAATCAGGATATTTTTAGGTCAGCACTGACAAAGTCAGTACCTGCAGTACAGAGTCCATGTCCTTAAATCCCTGATTTTGACCCTCCAGAGTAAAATTTTGGACAGCAGAGCTGCCAACTCCCAAATTTCTGATTTAAATTCCCATTTAAAGGGGGAATTTTATCCTGCTCCTTGCTGAAGGGTTTTGGCTGCAGAAATTCCAGGTTATCTGTATCATTTACCACATAACCAATACTTTTCCAAGTCTCTTGTCCCTGTTGGGCATTTCCAATCCCCTCAGCCATTCCCAGTCCAAGCTGGCACTGCTGGAATTTCCCCAGCAGCTTTAAGACCCCCGTGCAACTTTTATGACCCTGAAAACCAACACCTGGCACAACAAACACCTTCCCCCAGCTCAGGTTTCCAACTTGGAAAGCTTCTTCCAGCAGTGCCCACAGGATACACATTTCAGCCAAGCCAATGCCGGAATCACGGAGACTCCGAAGCTTTCCAAGAGCCACTTCCCACAATTTCATTATCTCCCATTTAAGAACACTCAGCCTGACCACAAAAACTCGGATGCTTCTCCCTGTCCAGCCAGGAGCATGCAGCAACTCATCCCCACTAAGTTTCATCCAGGGGGAGATGAATATTCCCACCTTGGAATACTCCTTTCCTTTAAAACCATTCCCCAGAGTTCTGCTGCTTTCATGTCCCGGGGTTCTATGTCCCACCGTGGTGAATCACGGGGTGATTTCCCACCTGGAGCAGGCTCTGAGGACCATGGCGTGCACCAGGCTCGGCAATCCCCATTCCCATGTTCCCAGTGCCAGCTGAAGCCTGTCCCAAACACACCAGCAGGTACTAATTCCCAGAATTGGGCACAGCGGGAATTCTGGCTGAGCAGCCTGGCAGCACCCCAGCTCCAAGATCTCGGAGCGACATCTCCCTTACTTTTATAAGGATATCTCACTTCTGCAGCTGCCTGCCATCCTAAATTTGGGAATTTTACGGCCACGGCTCAGCATCCGCCCGCGTTGCTCAAGTCAGGTACCATTCCCTGCGGGAAGTAATAAAAGCTGCGAGCCAGAATCCCTGTGTCACACCCACACCGCAGCTTCTCCCCGGACATCCAGCGGCACCGCTCCCGCCTCCCTCCGCGGGATCCCGAATCCCACACGGCGGGATCACCTTCACGCCTCGCACCTGCCCGGGCCGGGATGGCGCCGTGCCAGCGGCGCAGGTGGAAGCCCAGCGCCTCGCAGGGGCCGCAGGCCACACGGAGCGGGGCCCTCCCGGCGGGAACGCCGCGCTCCCCGCGGCATCCGGACCCCTCGGGCGGCGCGGGCCTGCGGCCCGGCGGGGCGGGGGGCGGCGGCGGGCGCACCCCCGGCCCTGCCAGCGCCCTGCCGGCTCCCCCCGCACCTGCCGCAGCGCCGGCCCCCGCTGCCGCGCCGTCCCCATCGCCGTGCCTCACCTCGCTCCCGCTGCCGCCGCCTCGGGAGCGCCGCGGCCGCCGCCGCCTCCTCCATGCCGGGGGCCCTGCGGCCCCCGATTCTCCAACGCCGCCTCCGCCCTGCCGGGGCCGCCCCCGCCTCGCCGGGGCCGCCCACTGCGTCAACTGCGTAAGGGCCGCTACGCAACCTGCGGTCGCCACGGCGACGAGGGGTGCGGGGCGCGGCGGCGCCGCCTGGCGGCGCGCGGCGGTAGCGCCACGGGGCGGGGCAATCCCGGGCGGCGGCGGGTTCCAGCCGGGAATTGGCGCTGGGAGCCCGGGGACCCCGGAACCCCGGGCAGAGGCCTCTCCTGGGCCGGTGCTCACCTGCCCTACCGGTATTACCACGGAAAGATCCCACTAGAATGACGGAAGGGTCCCCAGAGGAGCCAGTTCCCTTGGAAAAGACGTCCAGGACCGCGGAGTCCAGCGTGTGACAGTCCCCGCCTTGTCACCCAGAGCGCTGAGAGCCACATCCAGTCATTCCTGAAACACCTCCGGGGATGGGGACCCCACCACCTCCCTGGGCAGCCCCTTGCAGTGTCTCATCATCCTTTCCATGAAGGAATTCCTTCTGGTGTCCAAGCTGAACTTCCCATGGCACAAGTTGAGGCCATTTCCTCTTGTCCCGTGCCTTGTTCCCTGGGAGCACAGCCCGGCTCCAACCTGCCTCCCCCCCAGTCAGGGAATTCAGGGAGCAATAAAATCTCCCCTCAGCCACACCTGGGGCTCTCCCAACATCCCTTTCCCTCTGGAAAAGTGCCCTCATGGAGAGGGCCTGGCATGCTGCTTTCAATGCCCAGCATGGAAAAGCAGTGCTTTCCTCTCAGGAAAAAATGTTCCCAATAAAGATGGAGTGAGTCTATTCACGAGGGTATGGAGTGACAGGAAAAGAGGGAATGGCTTCCCGCTGCCAGAGAACAGGGTTAGATGGGATACTGGGAAGAAATTGTTAGACCCAGGAATGGATTTCGCTGGGAAGCCGTGGCTGCCCCATCCCTGGAAGAGTCCCAGGCCAGGCTGGACCAGCCTCGGAGAAACCTGGGATAGTGGAAGGTGTCCCTGCCCATGTCCCTGCTCACCCTGGAACTGGGTGAGCTGTTGAGGTCCCTTCCAACCAATCTCCCTCTTCACCAAAAAACCCTGGCGAGGACGGACACACCACAACAACCACCCCATCCGGGAGGAACGACAGCCATTCCCTTTGAGCACGGCAGCTGCCATCATCCAAGGACACAACTTAGATGCTCCTACTGCAAAAAAAAAAGGCATTGAAAAATAGAGAAAAAAAAAAAATCTCTGTCCCAGAAAAGCTGATCCAGCAGGGAATAGCAGCACATCCTTGCCTGCCCATTCCTCCTTAAAGCAAGTGGAGCAGCCTTCAAATGGTCTGCTGGGTGACATCACCGTACCTGGGAAATAAAACAGCCTGACAGGGGTGGAAAAACATTCAGGAAAGGCTTTGAAGCTCCGGAATTCATTTGTGCCGAGGCCTTTGTATCCTGTTCAGGCAGAAAAATCCCCCTCACGCTCATTCCGAGTCCCTTTATCTTCCCAGACAGGTGCAAAGTGGCTCCGGTTTGGATGAAAAGCTGCTGCCAAATTTAGCATTCCAACAAATCGTTTCATCCAGCCTGTGGCACTTCCAAGGTCTCCCTTCGGCACGATCCGCTCCCGGCCGGGCAGGCACCCCTGGAAGCCCCAAAACCTGGAGCAGACAGAGGGAAGAAGCTCAGGAAGACTGGAAATTACTCATTTATTCAGGGAAAGAAAATCGGAAGCCGTCCGAGGCTTTCCAAGGGGTGGGATAGAGCACATCCCAGCCCTGATCCTGCCAATTAAGGGACACAAGGCGATTAATCCGATACAGCTCAGGATTTCTGCCCTCCAGCAGCTCCAGCTGCCCGTTTCCAGCCTGGCTCCACCGAATTGCAAGGGCCAGACTGCATTTATAGCCCAGCTCCAGGGTCGGGATTCATCCCAGTGATCCCCAGGGCGCCGTTCCCTGACTCCTGTATGGCAGTGACACCATTTGCAGGCAATTTTGGAATGTTTTGGATAAAGTGGATGCCTTCTAAAGCATTAAGGGAAGGATTAATGCCCTCAGAAATCCCATTTTTTCCCCGCTGTCATGACACGGAGGGCGGGTGGCGAAGCATTTAAGGGAATTAAGGAATTAATTTGAGCCTGTCACAAAAGACATGATTTTCCGTGATTTTCGCATGGATCTGTCCCCACCTCCAACCTCTGGAGCAAATCCATTCCTTTCAGAGCTTCCCAACCCGTGGGAAAGGGTTGAGTCTGGGTTTAAATGCCTGGGGCAATGGTGTGGTGATGTACACACATTCCTGGGAATCCCACGCCTTCAGAGGGATGTAAGGGAGAGTTAGAGCATCCCAGACATCCAGCAGCAGGGTTATCCCTCTGGATCACTCAGATGCAGCATCTCCATCAGGGCATCACCAGCCATTTCACAAGGAAACCTCCAAAGGCCCCAGTGGTTATTCCCTCCTCACCTCTGGATGGATCTCTGCTCTTTGTGCAGGAATGACCCGGGAATATGAGGGAGAGGGAATTCTGTGGTGTTCTTCCAGCTGGAGCATCATTCCTCCACACATGGATATGGCACGGGGCTGTTCCACACCACAGGCTTGGAATTCTCCATGTCAGCTCCCAGGAAAAGTCCAGACCACTGTAGGCAGCCTTGGAGCTCAGGAGATCCCTGGAATGTGCCAGGAAGGATTCCATCAACAAAGAGCTCATCCAGCTGGGTGTCCTGAAAAAAAGCCAAAAGATTCCAGGGTTAAGGATTCTCCTAAACCTAAAAGCAAACCAACCCCTCCTCCAGGGAATTTGGACAGGGAACAAGGCTCCAGGAATAGCTGGGAACATGGGAAGCTTTTTATTATTATTCAGTTTGTTGTCATTGCCACCGCCCCCAGGCGCAGCACATCCAATCCCGCTGCTCCGAAATCCTGCTCCTGTTGGGCTCCCAGTCGGAGTCAGACGCTCTGCTACTCCCAGGGTAACGAGACCCTCTCCTCCTCCATCCCAACCCTGCCAATTCCCTCAGCTGCTCCATTAGGATTACAATAAATCATAGGGAAATAGCTGGAACAAGGCTGGGAGTGCAGCAGTCTCCCCGGCGCAGGGATTCCAACATCCAGGTTATCCAAACCACCTCCTCAGTCCCTGAAAACACCAGGCTGGGCTCCATCACCCCTGGAGCAGGCACAGGCTGTTCCAGCTGGCTGAATTCCAAGGAGAGACAGCAACAAGTGTCTTGGGAAGGTGCTTTTGTCTTTCTCCAAGGGGACAGGCCACCAGGGAAAGGTGGACAACAGCGTTATCCCGACATTTCCTCCAGGGGAAAAAATTCCAGCACCTCACTCGCTGTCTCTCACTCTCTAGGGAATATCAGTTACTGAAGAACTGAGGTTGGAAAAACCCTCCAAGATCACAGAGTCCAACTGTTCCAAGGCCACCACTAACCCATGTCCCCAAGTGCCACATCCACACGGGTTTTAAATCCCTCCAGGGATGGGGACTCCATCCCTGGAGCCTGTTCCAATGCCTGACAACCCTTTCCATGAAGGAGTTTGCCTCCATACCCAATCTAAACCTTCCCTGGCACAAGCCAAGGCTGCTCCTTCTGTGCAGCCGACCGTAATTCCACACTAAATTCCCACACATTTCCCCTCCAGAATTTGGGAAGTGCTTTTAAAATCCACACCAACAGGCATCCCTGTCCCCCATCCCCATGTCACCAAGCAGAAAGTGCCCGTGTTTGCTTCCATCCCCATGGTGGCTGTGCCTTCCCAGCCCTCCCTCCCTCTCTCCCTCCCTTCCCAGCGTGATTCCCGCCCGCGACTCTCTGGAGGCATCAGCCTCCATCACCTCCTACCAAAGCGCTGCTAATCCAGTGCCTCCAGACTGTTCCTGCTCCTCAAATCCTTCATTATCCCAGCAGGACTCCTCAGAAACTGCTCTTCCCCGATGCCCTCCAAGCCAGCACCTCCTGGCTCGATGCTCCATGTCATTCCCAGCCCCTGGGAAGCTCCCAAAGCAGGGATGAGCAGCTGGCAGTGTCCCCCCAGCAGGAGCAGCTGCTGCAGCTCTGCAGAGAAACAGCATCACTCAAACCTTCACTAAAAATCATTCCCTAATGGAGAGGCTTCTCCTGCACTCTGGATGTTCGGAAAAATCTCCCCCTCCAGCTGCCTCAGCTTTCCATGGCTCCTCCAGCACTGGGAAAGGATTTGGGGGGCCCAGGCTGCTGTCCCACCCCTGAGCCTGAATCCCTAAAAAGCACTTAATTCAGAAGAGAGACATTCCAGTCAGAGCCACACCTAGGGAGAGCTGGTCCAGGGATAAGCTGGAAGCCTAAATTCAGGCTCAGGCTGGTACACTGGAGGCTGGAATGCCAGCCAAAGGCAGGGCAGGAATTGGGAAACCTCTGTCAGGCACCTGAAGGGATCAGACATGGAATTTTGGAATGGTTTGTGTTGGAAAGGGCCCTAAAGATCATCCCATTCCACCCCCTGCCATGGGCAGGGACACCTCCCACCATCCCAGGTTGCTCCAAGGCCCATCCAACCTAGTCTTGAACACTTCCAGGGATGGGGCAGCCACAGCTTGTTTGGGAAATCCACTCCAGTGCCTCCCCAGCCTCACAGGGAAAAATTTCTTCCACAAATTCCAAGGTGTGGGCAGCGCCAGGTCCCACTGCAGGTAAGAAGTGCAGAGCAAGGCTGGCACATTCCCAGCTCCTTCCCTTGGGCACAGCTCTTCCCATTCCCACCTGCAGAGGGTGGTGACCTGTCCCCTCCTTAGGAGCCCCCTTTCCAGCCTCAAAGCCGCCTTCCCAGCGGGATCCCTCCCTTTTCCCAGAGGTTCCCACGCCGTGGGCTCACTCTTGGCACGTAGTAAACACGCCCGTGCGCACACGGCTGCCTTTGGCTCCCCAGAAAAAGCCTGGAGAGGATTTCTCCCACAGGTTGCATCCTGGAATTCGGCACAGCCCTCGCTGCTCACAATTCCAAGCACAAACTCCTCTTTCCAGCTGCTTTGCTAAATTGGTGCCAGATCTAACTCTGGAAGCCAAGCCTCGGAGACTTGCTATCAATGCCGCCAGCACTTCCCCCTCCCAAGGACATTATCCAGCATTATCCAAGCTGTGACTCCTCAGCCCAGAAATTTCTCCCCGGGAAGGAGCCATTGCCATGGAAAAGGACCATTAAATAACAGTTCACTGGGGTTTCTCACCGCTGCTCAGCCAAAGCTCAGGCCATCTTCCTGCCTGGCAGCTCCAGGTGGCTTTTCCTTTGGGAAAAATGAGAGGATAAAGCAGTGCTCCAGGCTGTCAGGATATTTGCCAGCATCCTCCACACTCCCCCTTGGACAAACCCATCTTCCCAAAGCTTTTTCGCCTCAGGTTGTAAAAGCCTCGCTGTTCTGCAGGGAATTAAAAACAGAAAAAGTGTGGAAATGAGCCCCAAAGGCTTCAAGGGGAGGAAAATGCAATCCCCCGAGCTCCCCTGAGTCACAGGGATGTGCTTGCAGCACTGGCAGCCACTGGAATTCCCGGCTCCATCCCAGCCCTGGCTAATCCAGGTGCAATAACAACGTGTCATTTTCCTCATCTGCTTCACCCCCGCCAAAATTCCTTCATGTTATTCCTCCTCCCCGCCCACCTTTTGAATGCCCTTGGCTCCATCCTCCTGCGGGAGGAGAGCTCCAGCCCAGGAATGAATCAGGATTTTAGCAGGAGCTTTAGGGATGTGGGATGCCTTCACCCCCACGATCAGGAGCGCTGGCCTTTTCCCAGGGCTCTGTGGCATGAACACAACTTCCCTGGCCGAGACTCCAAAGCACAGGGATTCACCCGGAGCATGAGCTGCTTCCCGATTTCCAGGAGCCTGCTCACCACCTCCTGTGCTGGGAATGGCTGCGGATGGAAGGACAGGGAAATTTACGGATCAGCTGTGTTGTTCCTGTCAGTGCTCCAGGGAAGCAGTGCCGGAGAGCTCTCCCTCACCAGGCAGCACCTCCCAGGCTCTCTGGGCAGCCGGGAATGCTGCTGTCACATGTGGGCACGGCACGGAGGATGCGGATGCTCCGTGGAGGATTGGATCCCTCCCCGCAGGCCACGTCTCTGGACATCAGTCGGATGAGACTGGAGAGCAGCAGCTGGAGCCAAGGCACTTGGATAATTTCATTAGGTCAAAGCCCTCCCTCCTCTGCTTCCTCAGGATCCTGCTCTTGCTTCTGGAGGCAGGTGGACTGAACCAAGAGGTTTCCCATTAAGGATTCCTTCCTGGCTCTGCTCCTGGCTCCTTTCCCGCTCCTCACACCGGGCTGCAGAGCCATTCCCCACTTGTCCCGGACCTCAAAGCCTTGCCTAACCCACTTGGCTTCATCCCAGCTCCGAGCTGCCGGAGGGGGAAGCTCAGCTCTCACCGGGAGACACCGCTGCCCGTGGAGATCCCAAATCCTAAATTGCAGCACAGCTCCTCCACAAAGCCCTGGCAGAGACCTTGGGATCACAGCCCAGCAGGCAGACAGGACAGGGACCTCAGAGCAAAGCCGAGGCTGGAGACCAATAACTGGAATAATTATCCTAAGGAGAAGTTCCCAGCTCCCTTCTCTACAAGTCCATGAAATATAGCAGGGAATTGTATCTTAACCCAGAGAAGAGGAGCCTCAGGGGAACCTTCTCCCTCTCCATGATTCCCTGATGGGAGGGTGGAGCCTGGTGGGGGTCAGGCTCTGCTCCCAGGGAACAAAGGACAAGACTTAAGTTGACTCAGGGGAATTTTTCATTGGGATTTTAGAGAAAATTCCTTCATCGAAGGGTTGAATCGGGCTGTCCAGGGCAGTGGTGGAGTCCCCATTCCTGAAGGGATTAAAAGCTGAGTGGATGTGGCATTTGAGGACATGGATTAATGGTGGCCATGGCAGAGCTGGGGGGCTGAACTCGATCTTGGAGGTCTTTTCCAGCCTGAACAACTCCTGAAGGAGAGGAACTGGAAAAGATCAGTCTGGAAAAAAAAAAAAAAATTGCAGCAGGCAGGAATGTGAGCAAACAGCCCCTGTCCAAGCTTTGTCCAAGAATTCCTGGGAGAGGAGCGTGCTCTGATGTCAGGACTCTGTGCCACAGTGACAGGAGATGGGAATGAGCCAGAGAGGCAAAAAGGGAAGCGAGAGAGGGTGTGCCAGGCAGGATCCGCCTCAGACACTTAATGAAGGAGAAAAGGACGGATGGTTGCTAAGGGAAATGGGACAGATGGCTGGCACCGGCAACTTGCTGACTCTCAGAGACTCCAAACTCTTTTTTTGGGAAGTGGCAGGGCCGAGCAGGCGAGCACACAGCGGCCAAGCCCAGCTGACCACTTCCCCTTTCCCCCCGCTCCGAGTGTCAGGACGGATCACGTCGGAGCGGAAAAGGTCACGGAGGCAGCGGGAGCCAAGGCTCATTTGTGCTCCTGCTCATCACCAGCGCTCCCCCCGCCAGGCCTCCATCCTCCCCTTCTCCAGAGCCCACCGGCACCATCCCACAGGCAAATCCCAGCAGGCGCCGGGACAGTGACCGGGCTCCCAGGGAGGGAAAACCGCAGGATGCTGGCTCTGGAGCTGCTGTCTGTGAAATCTCATGGCTCCTGGACATGCTGTCTCCCAGATCCGTTTACACCTCTCCCTGACATTTAAAACCATCTGAGCCTTTTGGCTTCTGCTGCTGTCATCCCTGTGCCAGGGCTTTTCTGGCTCTAAAAAAAGGCTGGGAGTTGATTTCCCGGCAAACGCAGCCCTCCCAACAGGTCTCCAGCTGTGGTGTCAGGGCGAGGGAAAAGGGGGAGAGGGAGGGAATCGCTGCTGCCTGGGGGCGGGAGACCTGCCAACAGTGTCACATCCTGACGGCCACAAACAAGGCTCTGAAAGCTGGAGCTGGGAAGAAAAGAGGGGAAAAAATCCCTTGGCAGCAAAGGTGGTGGAGCTCCAAAGCTGAGGCAGTGTGTGCTCATCCAGGCTGGGATTTCAGGGATCCAATGGGAAGAACAGGGAGTTTGGGGAATCTCTGCCCACCTCAGGCTGTCCCCAGGCACTGCCACCTCCCTGGGCATAAAACAGAGGGACTTGGGGAGGAAGCACCTGAAAGGTCTCCAGGAGAGCTGGAGAGGAACTCTGGACCAACTGGAGTGACAGGACAACAGGAATGGCTTCCCACTGCCAGAGGGCCGGGTTAGATGGGATACTGGGAAGAAGTTCTTCCCTGTGAGGGGAGTGAGGCCCTGGAATGGATTTCCCAGAGCAGCTGTGGCTGCCCCATCCCTGGAAGTGTCCAAGGCCAGGTTGGCTGGGGTTTGGAGCAACCTGGGATAGTGGAATATGTCCCTGCCCTCCCAACCCAAACTATTATGGGATTCTCTGAAGGGAAAGCTCTGGAAGCAACAATTATGTCTCCCCTGTCCCACCCGTTCACAGGCATCTCTTGGATTGAAATCACCCCAAAACAGGCCACTGCAGTCCAAAAAGGAGCTGCAGATCCCAAAATTCAGTGACCAAGAGCCCACAGGGAACCGTCACTGGGCACTCATTCCCAGCAATCCCACGTCCTACACAAACTGAGGGAAGTCCTGAGCAGCAAGGACAGGATCATCCACTCCCCAGGATTGCTCTGCTCCTGCTGCCAAGAGGAGGAGGAGGAGGAATTTGTTCCAGCCAACTCGGCACCACACAGCTCCAGCCACAGAGCACCTCCACAGCCCTGCCAGGAGCAGCCAGTGCTGTGGAAAACATGGAAACCCCTGGATACCACGGAATCCAAGCAGCACAAAACAGTCAGTGTTGGAAGGGACCTTAAAAATGACTGAATTCCAGCTCCCTGCCATGGGCAGGGCCACCTTCCACTATCCCAGTTTGCTCCAAGCCCTGTTCAACCTGGCCTAGGGCACTTCCAGGGAGGGAGCAGCCACAACTTCTCTGGAAACATTACAAGGCAGCTGATGCTCCCCACAAGGATGGAAGGACACTGGACATGCCACCAACACCCTCTGGGCCACCAGAGATTCCCAGGAAGGGAAGAAGATGAGGAGAAGTGCCAGTGCCAGCTGGGAGTTGCTCTTCCAGCCCATTCCACTGGCTGTGTGGGCAGCTCCATCTCGGAGCCACATTCTAAGGAGCTGCTCAGAGCAACAGTTCCTGGATTCTGTGCCAAGCTGCCACTGGCTGCTGTTGAGATAAACCCACAGAAACAAACAGATGCCTGGAGAAGCCAGGAAGATCAGGAATACAGCAGCATGGATGGGCTGTCCCAAGGCTGGCCGCCCTCCAGCTTGTCCCTCCCGGTGATCCCAGTATTCAGAGATGTCACCAAGCACAGATTGTCCCGGTCCCTCAGAGCAATGAGGAGTTTTCCAGGGTGTCACAACCCCACCTCTTTGCCAGCAGCTCCAATTCAATTCCCACAGAGTGGGAATGCCCAGGGATTGGGTGGCAGGGCTTGAAGAGGAGCATCCACCTCTGGGTAAGGAGGATTCCGGCTCTCCTGGAGCCAAGGGAACAAACCCCATGGACACGTCCTTGTCCCATCCCCACATGGAATCTGTGGGAGCAAGGCTGGATGTCACCCAGGCCACTTCCAAGTAGGACACAAAGCTGAAGTCCCTCATCCCAGGGCACTGACACTGAACATGTCCCAGGAACAAAACTGCCTTAAGATTCAAGGGAAGTATTCCAGGAGAGCTGATCCCACACACATGGACAACACCAAACACAGATGCTAAAAATGCCAAGGATGCTCTCCCGAACTTTTTAAACCCTTTGCTTTCCTCTGCATCCACAAGGAATTCCATGCCCTCTGTCCCTCCTGCCAGGTGCTAATGAGGGTTTCCCTTCCCCTCGGGCAGCAAATCCCCCTTTTTGGGGGAAGAGAGCCAAGGATTTGTGCCGTGTCCACCCCTGGCAGGCACGGAGCCAGGGACACGCCGGCGTTCCAGATGTCCGGCTGCCGGCACAGTGACTCCGGCTGCGCCAGGGCTGTCCTGCAAATGAGCCCGGCAAGACACAAAGAGCCTGATTTCCCAAATTAAGCTGCTGGAATTACTCATCCCAAAATCAGCAGCATCAGCTGCTCGCGGTGACACCAATTACGCGCAGTCACTGCCCGGTGCTGCTTCCCACTCATCCCTACTACAGGCATTCCTCAGGCATGGAGCAGTGGAAAGTCAAGCAGGAATTATTTTAAACAAACAAAAAAATAAAAGTGGATTTAGATGGGATATTGGGAAGAAATCCCTCCCTGTGAGGGTGGGGAGGCTCTGGCACCGGGTACCCAAAGCAGCTGTGGCTGTCCCTGGATCCCTGGAAGTGTCCAAGGCCAGGTTGGATGGGGCTTGGAGCAACCTGGGATAGTGCAAGGCGTCCCTGCCCGTGGCAGGGGGTGGCAGGAGATGATCTTTAAAGTCTCTTCCCACCCAAACCATTCCAGGATTCTTCCAGCAGAGGTGCCACCAACCTGGGACATGGAATGGGCACGAGGTGACAGGAGAAGCTGGGAGAGCTCCAGCTCTCTCCAGTGCTGGACATGGTGAGGACACACCTTGGAGCCCCCCGGAGCAGCCACGGATCAGGGGGAGGCTGGGCTGGAGCAGGCAGCTCCGGGGAATCGCGTCACCGACGCAGAGCAGAGCTTCACAGGAGTCTCTCCTTGAAATGTTTTTTGCTGGATCACCAGCCCGGTTTTCAGGGACACTGACTCATCCTCAGGAGTGCTCTTGCTGCTGGTTGCACTCCGGATCAGGCAGCAATTCCTGACACACCTCCCAGCTATGGGGGAGCATCCCTGAATCTGCTGGTGGATTCTTCTCCCTGACAGAGGCCAGCTGGGATACCCAGGGTCAGGAAATCATGGAGTGGTTTGGGTTGGGAGGGACCTTAAAGCCCATCCAGAGCCACCCTGTGCCATGGGCAGGGACACTTTCCACTACCCCAGGCTGCTCCAAGTCTTGTCCAGCCTGGCCTTAGACACTTCCAGGGATGGGGCAGCCACAGCTCCTCTGGGAAATCCATTCCAGGGTCTCATCACCCTCACAGAGAAAAATTCCTTCCCAGTCTCCAATCTTTACAGGAGCTCTGGCTGTGGAACACATTGCCCCTTGTCCTGTCACTGCAAAGTCCCTCTCCAGCTCCTGGAGACCCTTTAGGCACTGGAAGGGGTTCCATGGCCTCCCTTGAGCCTTCCCTTCCCCAGGCTGGACACTCCCAGCCAATGTCCATCCCTCTGGCATCTCCCCTGGCTTCTCTCCAGCAGCTCCACATCCTTCTTATAGCGGGGCACCCAGAGCTGGACACAGCATTCCAGGTGGGATCTCACCAGAGCAGGAAAGAGGGGTGAAAATCCCCTCCCTGAACCTGCTGGCCATGCCAGGGAAAAATTTATGCGGGAAGAAAAGGGAGGAAAAACCCCAGTCCATCCCCAGGGCCCCCCCGTGCCCCAGATACAATCTGGGAAGTAACTCACCTTCTCCCAAAGCACTTCCAGCAGCTCCAGAGCCCCAGCCCGCATCCATCCCACCAGCACAGCAAGGAGCCCACCAGGAATTCCAAAGGGGTGGCAGCCCTCCTTAATTCCCCTTTTATCCCACCTTAGCTGCAGCTGTGAGGCCAATGGGCAGCACCTGGGATGGGCAGGGAGGGAAAACAGGAAAAGCTTTTACCAAGGGCAGAACCCCAACATGTCGGGAGTTAAAAGTGTTTTGGGAGCCTCCCACTGTTTCTGGCCTGTCCATCCACACCTGACAACGCCATGCCTTCCACCTCCTCATTTTCCTGGGGATGATGGGCCCATCCATCCTCCCCTCCCACTCAGGGGTGTCCAATCCTGATTTCCGTGCCCCAGCCCCGCGTAGGTGCAGCTCCAGAGGCTCTAATGAGGGAGCTCATTTACCGTGACCTAAATATTCCCTGTGCTCTGCTCGCCTGCCTCGGCACCTCCGGCATCCGTGGAGCAGGAGCGGCGTTTCTGCAGGAGAACAGGATCAGCAGCTCCCCATCCCAGGGCTTTCCTGGCCATCCCTCTCTCTGCTCCCTGCCCGAGCTCCCTCTTTGGGGCAGCCCCAGATTCTCCTCCTCCTTCCCACGTCCCTTTTTCCCTCTGGGAAGTAATCCCAAGGGAAGGAGGGGCTGGCACTGCTGGCAGCCACCCCATCCCAGTGCCCAGCAGTGCTCCAGGAGCAGGACAATCCCACCGGGGAGTTTCCTCCCTGTGGAAACCACAGCCAGCAAGGAACAATGGATGGGGTGACTGCGGCAGAATATTCCAGCACAACCAAGCTCTCTTCCTGCTTTTCCAAGGCTGTTTCCCTTGGGAATTCACAGCTAATTTAGCCAGAGGTCGGGCTCCCTGGGCCTGGGCTGAGGGAGGATGCAAATGGGACAGGTTGCTATAAAAAGCCACCAGCAGCTGCTTTTTTTGGAAGTCAGGTATTGATTTTTCCTTGTGGAGCTCTGACTGGAGGGCACAGCATGGAATGGGGGTGGGACCCTCTCCCGAATAACAGAGCTGGGAGTGATCCCAATGGTGGCACATCCCACTTGGATGAGGTGCAAGAGGTGACGAGCAAAGCACAACACCACCACTGGCTCCAAAAGCGACCCCAATCCCACACCTGCTCCCTCCTTCCCAGACATTCCTGTGACACTGCCAGGCCCTGCTCCCTGTGAGGGGTTCCTGGGTATTCCCACCACTTTAGGGACATCTCCCATGGAGGAGCAGCAAGCTGCTGGGCTGGGAACATGGTGCAATCCATTTGACCATCCATGGAAAGCTGTCTGGAAGCACAGCTGCAGCTGCCCTGAGGGTCCTGGATGTTCCCATTCCTCCTCTCTCCCTCTCATTTTCAATACCTTTGCCAGCAAAAGGAAAAATAAAGGAATTGCTGCTCGCAGCAGAAGTGATTTTCCACTCCCTCCTCTCTCCCACACTTGGATCAGCCAGGACCGTGGCCTGGAATCACATCCCAGGCATTAACATCCAGCCTTCCCAGAATCCCCCCGTGCCGGTGGCGCTCCGGGATTCCCGGGATGGTGGTGGCGGTGTGGAGAGTGGTCCCGCTGCTGGTGTTCCCATGGCAGGTGAGCCGGGATGCGGCCCCGTCCCATCCCGGCTGGTTGCGGGATGGGGGAGATCCGTTCCATCCCGGAATTCCCGTCGCCCCGTGTTTCCCGGGATGCTGGGACGCTCCGTGTCCCGGCGCCCCGGCCCGGCCCGTGCCCCGGGGCTCTCCCGTGTATCCCGGGCCTCTCCCGGTAGTTCTCCCCGGGAGCCACGAGGAGGAGCTTTCAGACCGCACCGCCGCATCCCGGGGCTCCCGGCGCGTCCCGCTGCATCCCAGTGCTCCCTCTTCCCAGGCATCCCAGTGCTCCTGGAGCATCCCTGATCCCCCAAGGATCCTGATGCTTCCAGAACTCCCGGTCATCCCATCTGTCCTCAGGGTTCCCGGTGTTCCTGGAGCATCCCTGTGCTTCAAAGAGACCCAATTCCAATGCATCCCAATGCTCCAGTGCATTCCAGTGTTCCTTCTGTTCCCAGAACTCCCAGTGCTCCTGGAGCATCCTTCTTATGGATCCTCATGCTCCCAGTGCTCCCAGTAAACCCCTCTGTTCCCAGGGTTCTCCGTGCTCCTGGTGCATCCCAGTGCTCCTGATGCATTCCAGTGCTCCCAGCATTCCCAGTGCTCCCAGTGCTCCCGGTGTATCCTGGTGCTGTTCCCTGGGATCCTGATGTTTCCAGTGCATCCCAACAGTTCTTCTCAATGCACCTGGAGTTCCTCCTGCTCCCATCCCAGCAGTCCCAGTGCTCCTGGTGCCATTGGTTCCCCTTGGCTCTTCACAACCATTCCAGGAATTCCATTCCCCAGCTCCATTCTCCCACCTCGGAACCCACATCTCATCCCTGTGGAAAACCAGTCATGAAGGACTGGATTCAGAATGGGATTTTACCACAGCTCTCCAGAAGCTGCTCCAGCTCCTGCCTCGTGCTGCTGCCCTGGGGCTTCCACACGGATGTCTCCTGGGTGCTGGGATAGTGGCCCATCCCATTCTTTCCCACTCCTTCTCATCCTCTCTTATTCTTTCCCGTCCTTTCCTTTCCCATCCCACCCCATATCCCATCTCATCCCTGGTGAGAGTGTTGGCATGAGGGAAGTGGGAACGTCTCCAAGATGGGCGCCCGCATTCCCGCTCCTGTCCAGCCCCAACCATCCCACCCCTCGCTGGGATTTGCACTTCCAGCTCCCCCAGGATGGATCCCATCCCGTTCCTGCTGGCAGCCGGGCTGTCGGATCCTCCCTGGCAGCGCGGTGGAGCCGTTCTAAATCCGGCACCTGGGATTGGGGTGGGAGGATTTGCGTCAGCCGGTGCCACTCGGCTGAGGAGGGGGATCCCGGCGGGATGAGTCACGCGGGGAGGAGTTCCCCGGAGCAGGATGGGGCCCAGAAGGGGCGAGACGCTCAGGATGAGCTTGGAAGGAAGGGGAAGAGGAGCCTTTCCTGTTCCTGGAGGAAAGTCAGGCTGGGATTGTTGGATGTGCCTTTCTCCTGCCTCCTTCCTGTAGCCCCCTGGGATGGGGAGACTCCCTGGAGCCCAGCAGGGCTGAGCTCAGCATCACTGCTTCCCTCTGCACTTCCCAGTTGGAATAACCTGCCCTGGGTGTGTTCCTGCTGGACACGAGGGAGTGGGAGCTCATCCACACTTGGAGCCCCAAAACATCAGCAGTGGATGGGAAAACCCTGTTTGGGGCTCCTTAGATGGGCACAGACATCCCATCCCATCCCATCCCATCCCATCCCATCCCATCCCATCCCTTCTCATCCGTTCCCATTCTTTCACATCTCGTTCCATTCCATTGCATTCCTTCCCATTCATTCCCATCCCTCCCCATCCCACCTCATGTGTTTCCGTCTGTTCCTAACCTATCCCACCCTATTCCTGTCCCTTATCCCATCCCCTTCCCACTCCCCTGGGAAGGATTCCCTCCGAGTGTGGGCAGAGGCCACTAACAAGGACAAGACCCAGTGGAGCCCAGTTAAGTGCTGGCACTGTCCCACCTCCTCCCATCCGAGCCTGGAGTGCCTCCATGCCCAGAGAATTCCCTTTTGGAAAGCAGGGAAGAGCAGATTCTCCCACTAGTCTAATCCCTCCCAATGTCTTCCTCCAGCTCTTGTCTCCACTTCCCAATAAAGCCCCTACGGAGCATCACAGACACACCGCAGCCCCAGGGATGGCTCTGGAGCCTCTGGAACACCGAGACCTCCCTCTCCTTCCCAGCTCTTGGAGAGGAATCAGGAAGAGCGACAGGCAATGAGATGGCCCGTTCCCAAAATACCCACAAGGATCTCACATCCAGGGAAGGCAGCAGGTGCTCGACAGCGCTGGCGGAATCCTGCTGCCTTCCAAATCCTTTTTCGGAATTCAGACAGCCTGCTGTGCCGTGGAACGTCTCCATATCCATGTGGGAATGAGGGGTAGGAGCAGGAGAGCGGGTTCACCATCCCGGCGCTCCCTGCCGCGGCAGGAATTGCTTTCCCGCACTGCGCTGGAGCATCGGGAAGCCCATCTGGCGCCCTCCGTGCCAGGAGCTGGGAATCTGTGGAGCGTGCCGGAGGTGGCCGGTGCCGGACATCTGCTCGCGGCCCCGGGGAGCGCGGGAGCGGGAGGGCACCGGCAGCGGTGCGTGACTCCGGAGCCGCGGGCTGCTGGAGCCGTGCAGGGAGCCGACAGTCCCAACATCTGTCAGCAGCTGGCACGGAGCCCGAGCCGGAGCCAGAGCCCTCCCTATCCAACACAGCATTCCTGGGATGGCTGCTGTGTTTGGATGGGGGCTGAGCACTGGGGACTCGGTACGGAGCAGGACCAGCCTGTCCTGAGGAGCCTTTTCCAGTGTCCCCTTTCCCACTGCAGGACACAAATCC
Organism: Passer domesticus; assembly: GCF_036417665.1. Classification (NCBI taxonomy): domain Eukaryota; kingdom Metazoa; phylum Chordata; class Aves; order Passeriformes; family Passeridae; genus Passer; species Passer domesticus. The sequence goes on from NC_087479.1 coordinate 53,817,337, forward strand.
TCCCTTCCCACTAAATCGGGTGCCAGAGGCTCTGGTGATGGCCTTGAGGAGGGATCAGATGGGATTGGGAATGCTGTGTAACATCTTTTTGGTGGAGAGGATGGGATGAAGTTTCTGTTGCCCTGTGAGGTTGTGGGAGGCCCTGGCACAGGTTGCCCAGAGAAGCTGTGGCTGCCCCATCCCTGGAAGCATTCCAGGACAGCTTGGATTGGGCTTGGAGCAAGTGGAAGGTGTCCTTGTCCATGGCAGGGGGCTGGAATGAGATGAGGTTTAAGACCCTCTCCACCCCAACCATTCCAGAATTCCATGCTCTTCAGCTGTGGTGCTCACACTGAGAAACTGGCCCCTTCCCAAGCAGCTGAAGATCCCGGAATCCCGGAATGGTCGGGGTTGGAAGCGACCTTAAGACTCATCTCCGTCCCTGATTACATGGGAGCTGTTAGAGGGGTTTGGCACAAGCTGTTCCCAACAATCCTTGGCCATTAAATCCCTTCTCCCAGCCATTAAGCGCCTCCACAAGCAGCTGTTTATCTCCAGGCCGGGATGTCAGGTGGGTTCCCACCTTGGCTCTTCCTGTAGCTGGCATGGGATCAGCCTCCCTCCTCCCTGCTCCTGCTGCCCCTCCGATCCTGCCTTTCTGCATCCATCACAGGCAGGTGCTGGAGGCTTTTCCAGCCGGATTTGCTGGACTTTGCTCCGGCGCCAGCGGCAGGACAGAGATGTTTGGATAGCAAACGGATGTGGCAGCACTGGCCGTGGATCATCACCCCTGTGCCATCGCCTTCCTGCGCTCCTCCACGCCCGGCTTGCCATGAATTCCCAGCATTCCTGGTTTTCCCAGAGTCCTTGGCGCAGCCAGAGTTCTTTGGGATGTTCAGGCAGTGCTCACCCCATCTCCCTGCCCAGCCCAGGCTGGTGGGGTTCTGTGGGATTTTCTGCCATGTGCCAGGTTGCAGTGCCCACTGGATGAGGATTGGCCATGGCTGTATCTTGGCATTGGCCTGGGATGTGGGATCCCATTTCCAGATGGAATCCTTTTTGGAGCTTTTTTTTCCTCCAGGCTACTTCTGCCCACCCTGCTGCTGCCTTCCAAGGAAAAATCCAGGCCTCTCCAAAGGCTTTGGAAGGAGGGTTCACCCCAAAATATGTCCGGGGAGGCAACAAGTCCGAGGTGGCTGTGCAAAGATTCCCAGGTGTGGGAGAAATCCATGGAGCTGCTGGGCAGGGCAATGGGTGCAACAGGAATGTCTCTCTCCAGCCCTTTCCTGTCTGATTTTCAAGCAAGTCCTTCATTTTCTATCTCTATCTGATTTTTCCTGATCACACTGACCTCATCCCTGCCCTCACAGCCATGAGAATTAAAATTGCTCATCATCCATCCATCCATCCATCCATCCATCCATCCATCCATCCATCCATCCATCCGATGCAGGAATGATTTATCCCTAATTGTGCGGTGACTCGGCCTTTCCATCCTCCAAAAAAAGCCCCGGAGAGGCACTTTGGGAACTCCTGAGGAGCCGGAGAGCTCGGCTAATAGAGGTCACCGCTCATTACGGAGCCGTGCTCCGCAAATTATCCAACAGCACGACATGGAGAGTGGTGGTTTCGGATGCTCTGAGAGCTCCTGGCTCCATGTTGGCAGCGCCAGAGCACTTTGGAATGGGCAGGGAAAGGGCAGTGCCTGCGCTGTTCCTTCCCTGGCCAGAGTGTCCAAGGGCAGCTTCTTCCAGCTCTGCCTTTCCCAGGCATCGACCGCCGGCGCTCATGAAAAAAAGATGATCCAAGGCCGGCGCTGAAGGGCTGGGAAAGCAGCGGGTGGGAGGATGGGGTTCAACAGGATTTCAAGGGAGGGGGGAACCACTCCCAGGCTGTGCCCCAGCATGGCTTTTCCCCTGGCAGCACCTGGAATGCAGAGTGGGATCATCCAGACATCGTGTGTCACTGTTCCCAAATTCCCCTGGGACAGCATTCCACATGCTGGGAGCACCAATGGCTCCCAGACCCCTTCCCGGCTGCTTCTGGCCTTCCCAGTCAGGATCCAAAGGCACAGCGGGGACTCAGGGAGTCGGGCCCTGCTGAGTCAGGGCAGCGGGGCTGGAGCGACTGCATCGATTGAAACCTGATCCCAAATTGGCTGCGGAGAAGGACCCCGGCACGACCTGGCTTTGAGCTGCCAGGAAGGACAAACCCTCCTGTCTCCGCAGGATTTTGGGAGGCGGGATCCATGCATCCCTAGCCCAAGCCCACTGCAGAGTCTCCTGGTTCCACCTGGGGTTCTCCTGCATCCCGCGGCTGCCGCGGGCTCGGAGCCAGCAGGAAGGATCCCGTGGCGCAGCCTCGGATCCCGTCTCACCTGCCGAGCAGCTGCTCCCGGGCCAAAGTCCACACCGCGACCTTCAGCCTCCACCTGCCGCCTTTCCCGGCTTTCCTCGGAGCTTTCTGGGCACCCTGGTGATGCCAGAGGGCCCAGAGCTCCCCTCCCTGTTCCAGCAGCCAGGTCAGCCCTGTGCAGCCAGGGAACACTGGGAAGGCAGCTGCCTCCAGGATGAAGAGAGCTCAGCCAGAAGGGTTTATCCAAAATTATCCCAAAAAGACAGGGAGCATTGGGAAGCTGGGGTTAATACACACCTCAAACCGGACTGTGTGGCACCATGGAGTAGGGATGAGGTGGCAGGAGGACAGGGAATTTGTGACATCCCCCATGGCCACCCACCCTGGCTCGTATCTCTCCATCCCCAGCATTCCACATGAGTTATAATCCACGTTCCTGGTTCCAATTCTTTTGTTCTTTTAATACTTTTCTGCCTGGCAGAGGAGCAGGAATAAATTCCTCGGATGGAGAGTGCAGCTCCAGGGCTGGATGGGTGATCTCCCAGCTCTGTGCGGGGGCATCCCAAGCCCTCCACCCAGATTCCTGGTGGCTTCAGGCTCTGACTGAAAGACCCTAAAATCCCCAGTGTGCTTTTTTGGAAACCACCACACCTTGGCCCCGCCCAGGGACACGCTGGCCTGCTGCAGGCTCCAAAGGGCTGGAGGCACGCAGAGCAAACAGGGAGGATGTGCCGAGGGCAAACAGCGCCGGCCACAGTGGGAATGTCCCCTGGAGCCGCTGGCAAATGTGGCGCCGAGCGGCTCTGCCACACGACGGATGCTCCCTCCGTAATTAAAATATCCAGAGGATACTCAGTCGTCAGCGGGATAATGATTCCCAGGCAGCGAGGGAGGCCTGGCCGGGGTCCTGCTGCATTCCCCGCTCCCCGCCGCCCCCACGGGTGGGCTTCCAGCCTTCCCCGCGGCCCCGCTGCGCTGCTCATCCACGGGCCAGCGAGCTTGTCCGTCACTTATCCACTCATGGAACAGCACACGGCAGGATGAGCATCCCCCCGGAGCCAATCTCCGCCGCCCGCCCTGCCGTGCCCCGCGGGGGCCTCTCCCGGGATGCGCGCCGGGAGCGCCCGGGGCAGCGCGGCGGATCCCGCCCGGCCGCCGGACCGGTTCTGCCCCGCGCTCTGTTTGCACAGAGAAGGCAAACACGGCCCTGCTTCCGCGGCGGAGCGGGAACAGGGAGCGATGGGAACAATGGGAGCAGCAGCCGGGTGCCGCTGCCGGCTCATTAACATCTTTATTAGCTGTGACAAGCGCCGGGTCACCGCCCGCTCATGTCCGACTTGAGGGAGAGTTCGCTTCCTAACCCCCTGTAATTGCTCCCGTTAGGCTCCGAAAATTTCCTCGTTTTCCATGGAATTACCCCCGGCTTGGCCTCGGCCCGGAGATTAATTTGGATAAACAGCTCCAGCGAGGGGTAATAAATACAAATGGAAAGGTTCTCTCCATTGGGTGGGGAGGGAGAAGAGGAAATATCCATTTTTTCCCCCAAAAAAAGAGGCAAAATGAGGAAAAAGGAGCGGGATGACTCCTTCTGGAACAGTCAAGTGGCAGAGTGTGCCTTTTCCAGGGAGTCCTGAGCGGGAGCTTGGGAGACATCCTGGAGACACTGGAGTATCTTCCTGCCCAGTAGGGCCACGCTGGTTTGGGGTTTGGTGTGCCCAGGGATTTAGAATGGCAGGGGCTTCAGGCATCCGGGTGGGATGGTAGGGACTCAGACACCCAGGGGGTTGGGAATGCAGGTGTCCAGTCACCCAGCCATTGGGGCACCAGGAATTTGGAATGGCAGCACTTGCACTTTGGGCACCCAGGGATTGGGGCACCAGGAATTCGGAATGGCAGCACTTTGGGCACCCAGGGATTGGGGCACCAGGAATTTGGAATGGCAGCACTTTGGGCACCCAGGCATTGGGGCACCGGGAGTTTGGAATGGCAGCACTTTGGGCACCCAGGGATTGGGGCACCGGGAGTTTGGAATGGCAGCACTTTGGGCACCCAGGCATTGGGGCACCAGGAGCTCGGAATGGCAGCGACTCAGCTTACCTAAGGGTTCAGGGCACCGGGCACTCACAGAACCCTGTTTTGGGCCAACTCTCTCCTTCCACGCTGGCCCAGGAGGCAGGAAAGGCTCCCGGGCGGGTGCCGGGGTGCGGCGGGCGTCGGAGGCTCCCGCGTGGCCCTGCCGGGCACCGGGCCCGTGACTCAGCAGCGCTCCCACCCCACCCACCGGCCCCGCGGGAAGTGACGGCGGGAGCGGCTGAGTGGGAGCGGGAGGTTACGGAGCTGCCGGGCTGCCTGTGCGTGCGGGGATGGGGATTCAGAGCTCGCTGGAGTGTGTGGGAAGCGAGCGGAGTGAAAGCCAGGGCTGCTGCCAAGGGCTCCGTGAGAAGATTCCCACGACAGGGGCAGAAATCGTTCCAAAATCAAAATAAAGCTCCGCCAGCCCTGGAGCACAGAGGGGCAGAGAGGTGCCCTTTTCCCAGCCCGTCCGGAGTGCCAGGAAGGCTGGCAGCAGGCTGGCACTGCTCCCCCTCACTGGAAGAGTTTTGCCAGGGTGTACGTGCTGGAGTTTGCCTGGCACGTGGCCCCCAGCCGGCTTTCCAAAGTGGGATGGGGCTGGCCCAGCGCTGAGGGGCTGGGAGAAACCCCCATCCCCCGGGGAGAGCACTGGGATGGAGCCCCCGGTGTGAGTCAGGCACACGAGACCAGATCCCTCATCCCTTACCCCTTATTCCCCTGCCAGGGAATTCCACGGCACTGGCGAGTCACCACTGCCACCAGTCCAGCCCCATCCCTCAATCCAGCGCCTGCCAGTTCGGGGTTTTCATAAGGAGATGTTTCCTGCTTCATTCCCTGCGCCAAACCCAGCCTAGGAGCAAGGAAAGTCCCCTATTAGATCCCCAAAGAGCTTCCAAACCATGGCTGTGGTGGTTTCCTGCCTTCTCCTGGCCCAGTACTACTCCAGAGAGATTCCAACTGATTCCCAAAGGTTTGGGTTGGAAGGGACCTTTAAAGGTCATCTGGTCCAAGTTCCATTCCACGAGCCCAGGTTGGGCTCTGCCTCTGGAGGTTCCCACTAGTCCTGGACCAGCCAGGAGTGTCCCAGCCCCATTATCCCATCCTGGGATGAGTCCCTGACTCCATCGTCCCATCCTGGGGTAGATCTCTGATCCCCTCATCCCAGCAGAAAGCGGGATCCAGCACGGTTCCCAGTTCCAGGAGAAAACCCCCAGTGCCCATCATCTTTCCCCCTACTGTCGCTTCCATCCCTGGGCACATCCTACATCAGCAGGGTCTCCTCCTTGGCCGCGCCCCCTCGCAACCGGGGGACCACCAGGCCAGCGCCCCTGGAACCCGACCGGAGGGGCAGGAATTCTCCGGGAATCGCCTTTGCCCGATGCTGTGGGCGACAGCGGGAGCGAGCTCCGTGAAATCCACTCCGCGTTTTCCGGCGCCCGCAGCGCCCGCCGCGCCCGCAGTGCCCCGGCAGCGCCCGCCGCGCCCCGGCTCCGCCAAATCCCGGCCTGGAGCGCGGCGGAGCGCGGCGCACGGAGCCTGCGGGGGCCGGGGGGTCCCGCGCCGCCCCACGCGTGTGCGCGGGGACCCGGGGCGGGCTCGGCCTTCCCGGGGATCCGCCACCGTGAGAAGGCGGGTGGGCGGCCCTGTGAGCCCCCGCCGTGCCGGCCCGCCCGTCCCTGCCCCGTGCCACGCGTGTCCCCCTCCCCACGCGGGTGCCACGCGTGGATCCGGGGGGACCGCGGCCCCGCAGCCGCCTTACCGGCGGCGCCAGCGCGGGCCCGCGGGGGCGTCACGGCGGGCGGTGTCAGCACCCCACGCGTGTCCCCCTGTCCCCGTGCGCATCCCCGAGCCCCCCCCGCCCCCCGCCGCTCCGCTCCCTCCTCCCTTCCCGGCGGCTGCAGTTTCCAATCCCGCCAGCAGCGAGCAGCAAGTGGATGCAGGATCGCGCCGCACACGCACCCGCACACACCCGCACACGCACCCGCACACGCACCCGCACACGCGCGCACCCCGCAGCAGCGGGCGGCCAGCACGGGCTCCGCGGGGCTCCCGGCCCCCCGCCGCCGCATGCGGGCCCCCGCCGCCCCGCCGCCGCCCCCCGCCCCGCCGCCCCCTCCCGCCGCCGCCTCCGCCGCCGTCTGATGAGCCGCGGCCCCGCTGCACCGGGCAGCCGCCGCCCCGCCGCCCCGCCGCGCCCCGCCGCCGCCCGCCACCATGTACCTGCACCCGGAGGCTGCCAGCGCAGGTGAGCCCCGGGCCGCCCGGGAGGGGGGGACGGACACACGCAGGACGCGGGGACACGCACCGGGGGTGGCCGACCGCTCGCCGCCCCCCCGGGGATCCGCCGCGGCCGCTGCCCGCTTCCCCCCGCGCCTGCCCGGGAGTTACGGTAGTTTGGGGAGAAAGTCCCCGCCGCCGCTGTCACCGCGCTGCGGAGCTGCCGGAGCCGCCGGCGCCCCCCGCCCGGCGACACCCCAACCCCCGCGGGCAGCATCCTGCTCCCCAGCCCCCCAAAAAACACGGGGAGAGCCCCAAATCCCGCTGGGCGCCGGCGCCCAGACAAGCATCCAGCACATCCCCCCTCTCCTCACCCCGCGGAGCTGCCGGAGCCCCGGATCCCCCCCGGGACACCCCGAGCCCCGGGGGCAGCATCCCGCTCCCCAGACCCCCAGCAACCCCCCAGACCCCCCGCGAGAGCCCCAAATCCCGCCTTCCAGAGCAGCATCCAGCGGTCAGCACATCCCTGCTCCTCACCTCCCGCCCCCTTCGTCCTTCTGGGGGTCCCCGTGCCCCGTCCTGCTGCACCTCCGGAATGACACCGGGACACGCGGGGGTGGGCGCCCGGGGAAGGGGCTTTCTCCGGCGCGGATTTGCTGAGCTCATGCTGGGAAGGCAGCAGTCGGCCCCGCACCAGGGAATCTGGGACGCCGGCGGGGACGTTTTGGGGGTGCCCGAGCCGGTGCGGAGACACAGGGATGCTGCCGGAGCGCTGCGGCTCGGCGGGGCCTGGCGGCTGTCCCCGGCCGTGTCCCGGGGCCCGGGGAGCGCACGGAAGGACAGCGTGTCCTGCGGTGGCGTGGGGACGTGCCGGCGGGGACAGCGGGGACAGCGGGCGCCGCCGGGGAGAGCTGCAGGTGCCAGGCCTGCGGGATCCGGCCGGCTGGGGCACCGCCACGCGCTGTCACCCACGGCAGGTGACGGCGTCACCGCTGCCCGGGAGCTGCCAGCCCCGGCCGAGCTGCCTTCGAGGGCAACTTCGCGCCTGCCCGCGGCTGAGCGCTCCCACAGGGAGCGGCTCCATCCCGTGCCACCGCGACCCCGCAGGGATGCCCGGAGCGCCGCACGGCACTGCGTGGCCCAAGGTCACCCGGCTGGGTGGCACAGGGGGGACACGCCAGCCTGTGCCCACCGGCAGCGGCGTGACGGGGCTGCCCTTCCCTCCCGGTGCCCGAGATTTGCTCCCGCCTTGTTCCCCCTCCAAACTTTGCACCTGCCCCCAATTTGTCCCCCTTGTCCCTGCCAGGTGTCCCCGTCGTTGGCCGGTGGGCCACTGACGGCTGCTTGTGCCATCTCCAGCTCTGCTTGGCGGGCTGGCAGCTCCCAGGGCAGAGCTCGAGCCGCCGGATTTGGGGGGGCAGAGCCCTGTCCCCGCTTCCCAAAGGCCGTGCCCCCCGGCTGCCGGGGCTCCCGTCACGTGGGAGTTGTCGCACGTCACCGGCGGCGGCTGTGCCGGGAGCCCTGGGGTGCTGGGGGTGCGCACACCTGGGCAGCACCCCGGCACCGCCTGCTTCCCTGCATGTTCCCACCTTTCCTGGGCTTTCCAGACGTGGCGCTGACCGGGTGCCGGGTCTGTCCCCCACCCTGATGGGGGCTGAGGGGGTGCTGTCATCTCACACCCCCGCAGGATTTGGGAAGAGCCAGCCAAGCCACATCCCGGGGTGAAGCAGTGCCTGTTGTCGCCCCAAAACCCTGCCCGAGGTGGCACCAGCCTCGTCCTCCTCGTCCCCTGCTCCGTGTCACCGTGCAGGGACAGTGGCTGTGGCCCCCAGCGCTGGCTGCGTTTCATTTGGGGAGAAGATGCCGGGAAATTTGGCAAACTTTGCTGCCCAGGGAAAGAGGGATCTGGGGGGCAACGTGGAGCCCGGAGGTGCTGCCGGGGTGCTCTGGTTCTGGGCTTGGAGATGCCCGAGGGGCTCTGGGCTGGGCTGGCAAGGGGTGTTGGGAATTGGGATCAAGCTGAGGCGCTCACCAAAGCGGCTCCCGCCAGCTGGAGGATTTTTTTGGGGAGCCGCAGGGGGTTGTGCCGCTGGGGGACCACCAAACCCTGTGTCCGGAGAGCCGCGTCCAAGCACGGAGCAGAGCTGGGGCTGCCCTCAGTGCCACAGGGACAACGTCCCCCTTGCTTTGGGAACACCGGACAGCTCCCTTGTCCCTGCCAGGCTCTCCCCACCCCACCCCATCCCTGTCCCCTCTGGGGTGACATTCGCATGCCCAACGCTCCATCTCAGCGCGGCCAGCAGGTGCCGGGGGCCCTGCTCCGCACGTCCCCATCTTTCCCGGCTGGAAGCGTTCCGAGCAGAGCCGCGCGGCGGCTGGAGGTGGTGAATCAATAACCAGGCAGCAGCTGCCTGCTTTCCCCCCGCGCCGCCTCGGAGCGGGCGATGGAGCCCCCGGTGCCGGCGCGGCCGGGGGAGCGGCTCCCCGGGGCTCGGGAGGAACGCCGGGCTTCCCGAGGAGCCGGCACACGGCGAGGAGCGGGGCGGGGGCCGGCGGAGGGGCTGCGAGCGGGATGAGGCAGCGTGACGGGCGGCAAGGCAGACAAAGAGCGCAGGGATGGCAGCCACGGGCCTCGCCGGGAGCCGGGCACCTGCTGCAGCCCCGCGTCCCGCACGGAGCGGGAGCCCCAGCCCCCCCGGGACCCCCATCCTGCGCCGCTCTGGGGTCCCCTCCCGGGCAGCCCCTCTGCTCCAGCCCGAGGGATGCTCCTGCCGGCGTCTCGAAGCATCCCCCGCGGCCTCACCCCGGCCCTTTGTCCCCCACGGCCACTCCATCCCATTTTCCGTGCCCATCGGGGGGGGTCCGAGCGGATGCCGAGCCCCCCACGGTGGGGGCTCCTCGCTCCCAGCAGCCGCCATCAGTTCGAACCCTTTGAGCCTCCCCACGGCCGCACTGGCGCGTCCCAGGACCCTCCCGAGCACGGCTGGGGCACAGCAAGGGCAGGGAGCGGGGGGCTCTGAGGGGTCTGGCGGGGAGGTCGTGCTGATCCCCCCTGACTCCGAGGAGCGGCAGAGGAGCTGGAGGCGGCTTTTCCAGCGCCTGATCTCGCGGCTTTTCCGCCTGCCGAGGAAGGAGGGGGGGAGCGGGGAATGAAGACAGATGCAGATAATATCGCTGCCACCCCCCGGCCCCCGGGGGCTCAGCTACAATATCCATTATGGATGGAGCCGGCAGGGAACGGCTCCCGGGGAGCCGCCGGAGCGCGGGGATGATGGGCACAGCCCCAGCGTCGGGCAGGGGGACGGACCCCGCTGCCTGTGGCTGGCGGGGGGTCTGGGGGACGCGTGTGGGGCCGGGCTGGGCGTGGGGGGCGGCGGGCTGGGGTGTGCCAAGCGGAGCATCCCCCATCCCCGTGGGTGCCAGCCCGGCTGTGGCACGGGAGGCTCCGCGCCCGCCTGCCAGCTCCGGGTGCCCCCCCGGCGCCCCGTCCCCTCCTGGCGTCCCCGGGCCTGGCTGCAGGAGGGAGAGGGTCACCTTGGGGGGAGTTAATGAGGTTTGAAGGGAAGCGGTCGCGCCGGCGGGGACGGAGCCGGCGCGGCGGCGGAGGGACGGCACAGCACAGCAGCCTTGCTCCCGGCCCTCCGAGGGGGGCACAGCCCGCGGGATGCGCCCCGGGGGGCTCCGGGTATCCAGGGAAGGAGGGGTGATCGGCTCTTCCCCTGCGGATGGGGCTGTGGGACACTGGTGGCTGCGGGGGGCGATGGGTCCTGTCCCCGCTCCACCATGGATGACCATCCCTGCTGCCCCACGGATGACCCTGGCCCTGTGTCCCTGGAGGATGCAGCCCCGGGATCAGGCTCTCCTGGAGGATTTCCACCACCCCCACCTACCCCGGGCACCTTCCCATATCTGAGTCCCCAGTCCTCCCTCCGGGGCCTTCCTCGGCCCTTCATTCCCCTCCTCTGCCTCCTCCCTCCGAGCTGCGTTTCTCCATCTTTCCATGTGCTCCCCTCCAAGCCTCCCCTTCCTCTCCCCGCACCGCCAGCCCCCGGCTCTGAGGGCTGTGGCCGACCCTGAGCATCTCCCATCCTTGAACTCCCTGCGGGAATCCTGTCCCCACGGTGGCCTTGCTGTCACAACACGCGACGTGAGCGGGGGGCACTTCCCGGGGGGAATCAGGGGGCTGGGGAAGCCGGCGGGGGGCTCTGGAGCCGGGATGGGCAGCAAGGAGCCTGCCCGCCCTTGTTCCCTGGGAGCCGCTGGCTCTGTGCCTGGCCTCTCTCCCGCTGTCACCCGAAGGGCTCGGGAATGATGGAGAGCCCCGGGCCGAGAGGCTAAGTGGCGACGGCGCGAGAGCTGGCAGTGCCACTCGGGATGAGAGCCCAGCCCGCTCCTCCGTGCCCGCTGCCAGCGCCAGGAGAGGGTTCTGCGCCAGGGGAAGGGGGGCTGGGGTGACTCCAGGGCGGCGAGCAATGCCCAAGGGCTCATTTTGGAGCTGGGATGACGTGGAGCACCAGCCTGGCCAGGGCATGAGCGGCGTCCTCTAGGGAGCAGGGGCGGGGATGGGGATGGGGATGGGGTTGGATGCAAACCATGGGAGCAGAGGGGTTCTGGGTGCTCCTCGGGAAGAGAGGCACTGTGGGGACCACGAGGCACAGAAACCACACGGCTCTCCGGAAATCCTCGGCCAAAAATAGCCCAGCACCAGGGAAGGAGCGCCTTCCCTTGCCAAATTCTCCCTCCATCCCCAGCTCTCCTGCTCGCCGTGGCCACGGAGCGGGGATGGGTGGCATCGTGGGGCTGGAGGGGACACAGGAGGGACTCGTCCATGCATGGCAGTGGCCATGGGGCATGTCTGGGAGCACCTGGCCGGAGCTGTGCAGTGCTTTGGGACGGGGTTCCCCTGCCCCAGCCCCCCGTGGTGGGGTTGGTGTCGGTAGGTTCTGCACCCAAAGCCCCCCAGGAGCAGCAGCTCGGCGTGGGGGAGGCAGAGCCGGCCGGATTGACAGCTCCGGGGGATGGCCAGATGGCTGGATGGAGAGGCAGATGTGTACGAGGGATGGATGGACGGATGGATGGATGGAGAGATTGATGGATGTGTTGGAGAGGGGGAGCACGGATAGACAGGCAGATGGGGAGCAGACGCCCGTCCTCGCCCAGAGCACGCCTGGGGTGCTGAGCTGTGGCACCGCTCCTCTCCCCGAGGCTCATTCCAGGATCCTGCCGGGCAGCGGGATGGCCGTGGGGCTTCCAGCGATCCCTCACACCTGCAGAGCCCCCGGGAGCCCGTGGGCAGGTGGCACCGCCGGACCCAGCTGGCCCAGCCCTCCGGCTCTTCCACGTGACGCGCCAAGCCTGGCTCACAGCATTCCCAAAATGCCCACTGGGCTGTTACCAGGCACGGCAGCCAAGCTTCGTCCCCCTCCGTGCCCATCCCTTCTCCCTCTCCCCGTGCCAAGGGCTCGGATTCCACATTCCTGCTGTGCCCGCCGGGGTCCTGGCCGGCTCCCCCCGCCCGGGATCCTGCACAGGAGCGAAAGCTGCAAATTCACAGCTTTTCAGCTGCATCCTAAAAATAAGAGGTTTGGGAAATATCAAGCAAATGAGTGGGAGGATGAGAAGAGGAGGAATTGATGGCCCGGCGCCAGGCAGGCAGCATCTGGGAAGCCCCGGCGTGACAAGGCGGCCACCTCGCCGGGCGCCGCGCTGCCCTCCAGCCCGGCAGCACGAGGGGCTGCTCCGAGGCCGCATTCCTGCCCCGTCCCTCCCCATCCCGCAGCTCCTCCCCGGCACCACCATCCCCGCCGGGCTCGGCGTCACATCCCGCTCCGGCCCCGCGGCTCACCACGACGGCGGTGGAATTTTGGGAGGGTGGGGGGACGCGCTGCTCGCTTGGCACCTTCTCCCGCTGCCCTTTTCCCGGGAATGCGCCCGTTTCCGCTGCCGGTTTGGAGGCTTGGCACGTGGAGCAGTTTCTCCGCGTGGAGCCGCGGATGTCGGCTTTGATCAGCACTTCCAGGGAGCTCAGCGGGGGCTTGGCCTGGGGGGGCTCCCCACGGCTTTGATTTTCCCCCCCAGGGTGCTTGGCATCCATGGATCTCGCCGCTGGAACGGGGTGAGTGGGAGGATGCTCCAGGAGACGGGGCTGCAATACTGAGCAGCTGCCAGGGAGACGCAGTGACCACAAAAGCTGGGAATTTTGGGGTCTGGAGCCAAAAATATGGCCCTGAGAGCCTGGACAGGGCCATCCTCAGCGGGACAACTGCAGAGAGGTTGGTTCCAGCCGCGGTGCCACAGGTGTGAGGCTTGTTCCAAAGCCTTTGCTCATCCAAAGCCTTTGCTCCAAAGCCTTTGCTCATCCAAAGCTTTGGATGAGCCTCCACCCCGTGGAGATTCCAGCCTCTCCATCCTGTGCAGGACCTATTGTTTGGGAGAGCTGGAACCATCCCTGGATGCCCCTTGCAGGGCTTTTCCTTCCCAGCATTGCTCCAGGGCCGTGGGCTTTGGCTGGAGGCGATGGGGCTGAATCCTGGGATAGGCACAGGGAAACAGGGAACTGGGGGGAAATGGGTGGAGCTGCCCATGATCCTGATGGTCTCACCGTGCCTGTCCTGGAGCTGAGTGTGCACAGGGCCACCAGCACCACAGAGCCACCACGGTGTCCAAGGCTGCTGGGCTGCACAGGGACACTGGGATGCACGGGGACTCCCAAGATGCCAGGGCCACCAGGATGCACGGGGACACTGGGATGTGCAGGCTCACTGGGACACACCAAGATCCACAGGATCACCAGGATGCCCAGGACTACCAGGATGTTCAGGGACACTGGGATGCCCAGGGCCACCAGGATGCACAGGGACACCAGGATGTGCAGGATCACTGAGATGCTCAGGGACACCAGGATGTGCGGGACACCAGGATGCACCGGGCAATCAGGATGCACAGGGCCACCAGGATGCTGAGGGACACTTCTGGGTGCCCCTGGCATGGGCAGTGCCATGGCTCCCACGCCCACCATTCCTGCACAGGCCGGAGCTGAGCCGTGTGTGGGATCCCTTGGCACTGGCAGCTCTTCCAGCCTCAGGTGCATCGTGCCGGATCTCACGCCGCTGGAGAGGACTAATCCCTCTTGGATCTCCGCACCTCTCCCTGTGCCGGGGTCGGGTTTGAAGTGTTTCCTCACATCCGTAAAGGCCAGAGCTCGCTCGTGCTCCGGAGGCAGCTAATCCCGAGCCCGCAGGAGCGGCGGATAAAGGAGCAGAGGCACGTGACCGCATCCCTGTCTCCCAAACATTCCCCATCTCCCACCCCAAAGTGGGCACTGTGCAGGGGGTTCCCTGCTTGTCCTAGATCTGCCATGGAGACCCTTCCCCTGGATCCAGAACTCTCTCCAGTGGCACAGGGACCCTCTGCCTGCATCCGGAGCCCTCTCCCCCCGGAACAGGGACCCTCTTCCCTGCCTCTCGCAGCACCACACAAATCCCACGCTGGAGAACAGCGGCGCTAAGGAGGCAGGTAATCCCCTCATCAATAACGGCCTGGAAAAGTGGAATTATATCCCTTCAAGTGGCATTGAATCCTGATGAAAGCGCCGCAGGGATGTTCCACCCCCTTCCCAGCCTCCGCAGCATCCCCTGCTCTGCCAGCACGTGGGACGGGATTGGGACCTCGATCCCTCCGAGGAGGGACGTGCGGTGGCCCCCCCTCACTGTGCCCTCGGGATGAGGCAGGACCAGCCAAGGGCCGCTGGGATTTGGGACACAACCGCAGGGACCCCATGGCCGTGGACCCCCGAGTCCCACGCAGCCGTCTCCATGCTCCCGCCTGGATGCGCGCTGGCAGCCGCCGGGATTTATGGAGAGCGGCAGGGAAGGAGGGCCAGCGGCGGCGTAAACAAGCGTCGCGTTTGCACCTTGTCACCCGCCCCCGGGGCTGTGTCCCGGTGCCACGCGGCTCCCGCGTCCCCCCCGGATCCGCCCGCCCCAGGGCATCCCGTGCCGCGCATCCCAACCGGCACAGGGACCCCGCACCGCGCCCCGGGGCTGGGGACGCGCCAGCAGCTCCGAGCGGCTCCGAGTCTTTAATTAATCGAGCGCTAATTGCCTGGAAAACGAGTCATTTAAGTCACGCTGAGGGCGGCGCAGCCTGGGGGCCGGAATGCCTCCCCCCGCCCTGGGGACGCGGCGTGATCCCACCGGGAAGGGCCGGAGCCACCTCGTGCACAGGGACACCCCCTGGAGCCCCCCGGGCAGGATCCCGCCCGTGAATCCACTTGGGTAACGCCAGGTTTGGGGGATGGTGGCACCTTGGCACCGGGAATTTGTCCCCTGGAGCCGGCGCTCCCTGATGTCCCTCTCCAGGCGCTGCCCCCGCAGTGCCCACCCCTTCCCTCGCCTTCTCCTCTGATTCCCAATCTCCAGATTAATTTCAGGATGAACTCGACCCCGCGAGGACCGAAGGATCTGTCGGAGCTCGGGGCTAAGCCAGAGGGGTCACGGTGTTCCCAGCTGGAGCAAGGAGAGCTCATCCCAATTCCCAGTGCTCCCCGCAAGGCCCGGTGCCACTCGCACTGGTCGGGGTCGCAGCCGAGGGGGTGCCGTGCTTCCCATTCCGGCTGCTTCCCATTCCCCCGGCAGCTTATCCAGCCGGGGTTTATAAATGTTGGAAATTAAGGGCTGGTCCCGAATTCCCTGCTAGGCAACAGTTGCTATGTGAGTTTTATACACAGGCTCCTCGTGATCCGGGAGCGATGGAGGAGCTGCCTTTGGATGGAGAGAGCGCGGGTGCTGCAGGGGGGACCTGTCCCCAAAACCACCGTCACCTCCTGCACAAGGAATTGTTATAAATGTCCCCTTCACGGCCACCACTCCCTTTCCTCCTCGGATTCCAGCGGGGATGGGAGCTGTGGGAGCCTCGGCACGTGCCGGCGGCGATTCCAGAGCCCTGATCCCCCCTCCCGGTCCACTCTGACTCACCCCAGCCTCGGAGCCGCCGGGAATTTTCGTTACAATAACAAGGTCTGCGGGCGAATTAATTATTAACGTTTATTGTTTAATATTTATACTGCAGCACGGCTCCCGGCGCTGCTCCGGCCTCGCCGCCTCCCGCCGCCAGCTGGGGCTCCCGCCACGGACAATCCCACCCCAGCGGGCTCGGCGGGATGCGGAGCATCCACAGGGATGGGGGTCCTGCCTGGAGACAGAGCTCAGCTGGTTTGGGGTCCCACTGGACCCCTCCGAGCCCCCTTGGGTCGGTGTTCTCACCCCACCCTGGTCATCCTGCCTGCTGGGAGCCTGGACGTGAGCAGAAGTGCTGGATGAGGCTGACGGGTCCTTCCCACGCTTTTGGGGTCCCCAAGGCCAGGCTGGGATGGAGGGGGGCCTGCGCTGCCATTTGGGATGAATCCATGTGGGATTGGCGTGCAAAGCAGTGGCCGTGGCCTTTGCCAGCTGTGCTGGTGTTCCCAGGGTGCCAGTGGGGATTAAAGCTCCAACCTGAGCTCCCGGGAAGTGCTCAGGCCGGATTCCCCCCAGGACACACCGGGAGCTCACCCAAAGGGGCGGCCACCGTGATGGGACACTGCACAATGGAGCTGGAGCCTGTTGGACCACATTCCCTGTGCTTTCCCTCCCTGCACCCCGGCGCACGCCAGGAACACCCCAGGATTTAGGTCTGACCCCCGCTTTGTGCTCTGCTCCCCCCAGGGACCCCCTCCCGCGACGTCCTCCTGGTCTCAGCCATCATCACCGTCAGCCTTAGCGTCACCATCGTCCTCTGCGGGATCTGCCAGTGGTGCCAGCGGAAAATGGTGAGCGTGCCGCTTCCCTCCCGCCCTCCCGGCATCCCGGCGCGCCCCCGTGCCGCCGGCCAGGGCCGATTCCCTCTTGCAGGGCAGCAGCCAAGCGGAGGCAGCTCCCCGGAGCTGCCGGCTGCAGCTTTTATTTGGGCTTTTCCGGATGTGCTAATGAAATGTTTGGGCGAAACTGTTTGTGTGGCACAAAGGGAAGTTTCCAAATATATGGATATATATTGGTGACGAGCCGGAACGAGCTGGCCCCTGTCCTGCTGGGCACGCTCCTGCCTGGAAAAGCCCCGTGGGAAGGCGGCCAGCCCGTCCCTGGCAGCGCCGGGCGCCGTGAGCCATTCCCGCCGCCCGCTGTGCATCCCTGCTTCCCTCCCGGATCCCACCGGGGGCTCGGGACAGCGCTCCCTCCCGCCCCGCGTCCTTCCTCCTCCTCCTCCTCCTCCACAGGACGTGCTCGGCCACGTTTCCTTCGCCATCGGAATCGAATCTGGGTCAAGTGCTGCGATGGCAGCGGCGCTGCCCGCCAGGGAGGTGCCCACCCCCAGCCGTGGGAAGGCAGCGCTCCCTCGGGAATGGGAGAGGAGGCAGCGGGAGGTGCCAAGGGCCCTTCCAGGTGCCACCCAGGGCATGGGGAGAGAGAGCTGGCGGAGGAAAAAGCACTGGAAAGGAGGAGGCTGGAGCTGGCAGAGGAACAAAGGAGTGTGAATTGGCCGGGAAGGCACATCCCAGCCGGCCCTGGGCCGGAGCTGGAGCGGCTGTGTGGGAATGACGGCCAGGCCTGGCCGGCTCCGGGCTGTGCCCACGCTGCCACCGCTGCCGTGTCCTCAGGAGCCCTGAGCCACCCCAGCTGGGGACACGGACTGGGAGCTGATTCCCTCTGGGATGGCCTGTGAGCACCCAGCGGGGTCAGGCACCCTCGTGCCTCCCGCTGGGATTAGCCCAGGGGCATCCAAGGAGGTCCAGGTGCTCCCCTCCAGCTCCTGGCAGCACCAGCCCTTGGGCATCCAAGGAGACCCAACATCCCTGCAGTTCCTGGCAGGATGAGCCCAGGTGAATCCAGGGGGGTCCAGGTGTGTTTCCCTGCAGCTCCTGGCAGGATGATCCCATGGCTGCCCAAGGACACTGTGCTGAGGAGCCAGGTGTCCCAGCAAGCCAAGGAGATGGCTCCACGTGGATATGGAGAGGCTGGGAAGAAGGAGGAAGGAGAAACATTCCCATTCCATGGGCAGGCTGGGTCAGGCCTGCCTCCTGGGATGCAGGACAGTGGGATGGGAGGGCTGGTTCTCCACCCCTCCTGCTCCTGCAGCTGTTCCCATCCCACCTCATCCCCCTGGCACTGCATGGAGCATCCTCGCTCCCAATTGTTGGATAATTGGCATTAATTGGCTCCTGCCCACCCTGGCTCAGAGCAGCACTCGGAACCTGCCGGAGTGCCCTGATTACCAGCCCCAGTTTGGAGCCAGCTCCAGCTTCATTATCCTATGGCAGCACTTCCCTGGCGCTGGGAAAGGTGAACTCAATTAATTCAGGCACAATTAGGCCTAAAATTATCCACTCCTTCCCAGTGAGGCCTTGGAATGGGATGCTGGTGGCTGTGGCCGTGCTGTCCTCAGGGTGAGGCAGGGCACGAGCCCCCAGGGACCAAGGGATGGAGCCTGTGGGAATTTGCTGCCTGGATGGGTGGGATGGAGCCTGGAGACCACAAGGGAAAGGGCAAAATCCAGGTCACACTCTCTAAGTGGTGGCAGCTCCCATCTTCCATTGGGATACTCCAGGGGTCCTCTGCAACCCCCTGACCCCCTCTCCTCTCCTTTCCACAGGGAAAGCGTTACAAGACTTCCCTGGAGACTGTGGGAACTCCGGATTCCAGCCGAGGCCGCAGCGAAAAGAAAACCATCAAGTAGGTGCCAGGATGGGGGGGGAGAGGAAGGACAGAGGTGGCCATCCCTTCTCCCAGTGGGAGAGGGGCTCCGGGACACTGGGAGAGCTGGTGGGCATCTCCAGCATCCTGGTGTATCCCACTGAGCCGTGGGCATGACGGAGTCACGGGAATGGCGGCGTGGGTGTCCCCAGGGATGCTCCAGGCCTGGGTGTGGATTCTGAGCTCTGCCCGGCGGGGCTGGAGCAGCTCTGCATCCCACGGGCATTCCATGGAGAAAGGAGAGCCCGGCTGGGGCATCCCACGGCACTGGGTAGGGAGTGAAGTGGAGCCTGGAAGCTGAGGCTGTTCTCCTGGGCATCCAGATCCAGCACTGCCTCTCCACACCCTCCGCAGGCCTCCAGGGAGGAGGGAGCTGGACACCAGCAGGGAAAAAGCTCCTGCCTGGAATAAGCCTTTATTATTTAACTTCCTCGTGTGGTTGGCCTGGGTGTTACCAGGGTGCAGGAACACCTGGACGGCTGCTCCCAGCCAACCAGGATGAGCTGGGAACGGAGGGGAAGGCTCATCCCACCCGGTGTCATGGCACGGGCAGCTTTCCCAAACTCCAGCACATTCCATACAGCTGGCATCAACCCGGAGCTGCAGGTGGGCATTGGAGACTTCTCCAGTCTCCCAGCACCAGCGGGGAGCTGCTGGGCCCCCCAGGCCCTGGCACCAGCTCCAGTGGCTTCCCAGAGCCAGGAGGTTCAGGTTCTGTGCTGGCAGCAGGCCGGTTCCTCGGGAAGGGATCCGCAGGGAAAGGGATCCAGAAGGGTCCCCAACACGCAGCAGTGTCACAGTTAACCGAGCGCTTCCAGGACCCGGCTGCTGAGCAGGCGAGGACACACGGACAGGCGTGCCGAGGGCGCACGGACACACCTTTGGGAATGCCCTGCAGGCACCGCGCTCGCCGACACCTCCGTCACCCCCCACATCCTTCTCTCCTTCCCAGCCGGCGGAGCCGCCCGCTCCTGTCTCTCCGCAGCTCTTCCCGTCCTTCCGTCCATCCTTCTGTCCGTGCCCGTGTGTGTGTGTGTGTGTGTGTGCTGCTGTCCAAGGGTGGGCTCCCCGTCTCTCTCCGCAGGATCCTGGCGCTCCGGGGGCGGAGGGCTGCTTTTCCTTCTCTCTCGCAGGAATTCAGCTTCTCTCTCTTGTATTTCCCTTTTCTTTCTCCCCTGGAATCCGGCCGCTGTAGCGATCTAGACAGAGACTTTTGGAATAACAATGACAACACAGTGCAGCAGAAATGGAGCTCCTACCCTCCCAAGGAGTTTATCCTAAACATTTCTCCTTACGCTCCGTACGGTGACCCGCGCCTTTCCCTCAAGTGAGTCTCTCCCTACCGAGTTTGCTCCGTGTAGTGAGTATATGGGCAGCACCCTCTCGCCTTCCTCCTCCACTTTTCCTCCTCCTCCTCCTCTCGCTCCCGGGCTCCCCGCACGCCACCCCATGGGCCGTCCCATGGAGACGAGCAACCCCTCCTTCCCGCACTCCCGGGGCCGGCCGGGATCTCCCTCCAGGACGGGGTTGCGCGTTGGGGGCACCCCCTCGGCGCGGGGACGGGTCCCCCCGGGGCTGGGCTGCCGGCGAGCGGGACCCTCCTTCCCGACCCCTCTCCCTCCTCCGCCCTTTCTCTTGGATGTTTTGCCGAGGCCCCCGCGCACCCCGCGGCCAGGACCCCCCTTTTTTTTTTTTTTTTTTTTGCCGTGCTGATGTCTCTCTTTCTCTCTCTGTCTGTCTGTCCGTCTCTTGTCCGTCTGCCCCCTCCGGCTCTGTCGCCCTCCCCTCATTCCCCGACGGCTCCCCACGTTTTCCACGTCCGTCCGTGTGTCCGTCCGGCTCCTTTCGTGTCTGTCTGGGGGGGTCCGGCCGCCGGCCCGGCCCAGTGGCTCTCTGTTATCAGGGGCCAAACTGACGGCGTCGGCCGCCGCCGGGCTGTCCGGGGACCGCGACGGCCGGCCCGGGGACAAGCAGCGGCTCGGCGAGGATGGAATGAGGAGCAGCGTGTCCGCCCACAGCGAGCCCGGAGCTGGAAAGGCCGCACGGGGCCGCTGGCACACGGTGCAGAGCCACTTGGCCGCAGGGAAGCTCAGCCTGTCCAAGTGAGTGAGCACGGCACGGTCCGGCACGGCACGGCCACGGCCGGACGCGCTTGGATGGGGGCCACCGACAGGACCCCGGGGCCGCCAACAGGTCCCCAGGACCACCGTGCCGAGGGAGAGGAGGCGTTTCCCGTTCTCCCAGCGGTGCTTTGGCTCAGGGGCAGCAGAGGAGGCAGCCGGGCAGGAGCAGCACCTTTGGGTGCTGTGCCCAGCGCTGAGGGTGGCCCTGCCCAATCCCGCTGGGAAGCGGCTCAGCATTCCCAGCTCGGGTTCTCAGGACACGCAGCGCCACCTCGGTGGCGTCCCGAAGGCAGGAGGTGCTGTCCCATGCTCCCATCCCTCAGGGACGATCAGGGACAGTGTGTGGCATCTTCCCCCCGTGCGCTCCCTTGGCTCCCGGCACAGCCACCGGACCCGGCGCCGGCGCCACCCCCTGATGCCGAGAAAAGTTCGGGAAAGTCCGGCACCGGCCAGATTTAGGGAAAATCCGAGCTCTGCCAGCTCTGCGGGGCTCCAGGCCGGGGTGGGGGTCTCGGCGAGACCCTTCACTGCCCGCAGCGCCGTGGCTCTGGCGCGGCTGTGCCGGCCGTGGGCTCCGTCCGGCGGTCCCGGTCTCTGCTCCGGCTCTCGGCGCTGGGATGCGGCAGCCGGGGGGTCCCGGCAGCACTCCGGGACAGCTCGGTGACAGCGCCCGCTCGGCGTGAGGCCGCTGCGCTCCGGTCGGGCGCCGGGAAGCAGGAGGGAGAGGAGGAAAAGCGGGAGCGGCGCAGCTTCAGCCGCTCCCCGCTGGGAATCCGGGCAGGGATGGAGCAGGGCGGCAAGGGCACGGTTAAGGGGACGTGGCGGAGCGCCCTGTTTTCCAGCACCCCCGGGACTGGGGGTGTCCCGGGGGTGCGGGCCGAGGGTCGGCGGTGCCGGTGCCGATGCCGGTGCCGGTGCCGGGGGATCCACCCGGGCACGGGCAGGGCGCGGTGCCGCCTGGCACGGCGCTGGAGGAGCCCGCGCCTCCAGCTGGCGCGGGGCCGACAGGAGCCAGATTTAGTTTCCTGTGACTGAGAGGTTGTAAATTGAACTAATTTAGGATTCGATAGGAAAACGAAAGGAGGTCGGCGGCAGCGCGGAGGGGGTGGGGGGGCGGCAGCGTCCGGGCAGTGCCTTTGGCCCCGGCCGTGGGGCGCCGTCCATCCTGAGCTCTCCGCTCCTCTCCACTCCCCTCCCTCCTCTCTCTCTTTCTCCCACCTCTCGCTCTTTCTTCACCTCTTTTTTTTTTTTTATTTTTGGTGTTTTTTCGGAGCTGTCTATCCCTCCCCGCTCCCTCCCTGTCCCCGCTGCTGGCATTGCACGACGGCACAGCTTCCTTCTCCCCGCGCTCCCGGCCGGCAGCGCCGGGACCGGGACAGGCGCGGGGGCTGCTGCTCGAGGCCGCTCCTCGGGGCCAGGCGGTGGTCCCGGGAGGACTTTTGTCCCCTGATCTCGCGGCCACGAGCTTCCCAGGCTGCCGTGGGCAATGCGGCTGCATGGGCTGCGCCACGCATGTTCTGCACGGCCGGCGCCGCTTCCTTGGGGCATCCCGCTGCTCTCCCCGCTCCGCCGCCCGCACGAAGCCCGTGCGCCCCGGGCCGGGCTGCTCCGCTCTCCGCGTCCCACCAGAGCTGCGTCCGTATCCCCCAGTCCCATATCTCGCAGCCCGGCTGGAGCCTGGCTTGGCCCCGGGGACGCCTCTCTGGAATGTCACCCCCGCGGGGGTTCGGCGGCGCTGCGGGATTCCCCCTTCCCGCAGCGTCCAGCACGGAGGGCACGGGACGCCGAGCCCCCGCGGCGCCGCTGCCGGGCGCTGGGCTGGGCTGGGAGGGACTGGGACGCTGGGATGGGCTGGCTGGCAGCACGTGAGCGGGCGCCACGGGATTTGCCTCCCCGCAGCAGCCTAATTATCCCGCAGAGCAGGTCGGCCGGCGTGCTGGGAAGGCGCTGGCGGAGCGGCGGCCGCGGGAGCGGGTGGGCATCCGGCCCCGGCGAGCCCGCCGGGAGGCAGGATGGTGGCGGCCCGAGCCCCCCGTGCCGCCGGCAGGGCCGAGCCGCGGGCGAGAGGCGGAGGATCCGGGCGCTGCCCCCGCTGGCTCCCGCCGGAGCGCTCCCTGCGCTGGGGCATCTTCTCTCTAACTCTCTTCTTTTCCTTCCTCCAATTTTGCCCCTTCACCTTCTTCTCCTTTCTCTCCTCTCCTCTACCCTTCCTCTCCCTAAGTTTCGAGGACTCCACCCTGTCCACAGCCACTACCCTTGAGTATATCCCCACCTCAGCAGGCGATCCCAAATTCCAGAGGCCCCGCACGCTCGTGCGCCAGCAAAGTCTGCAGCAGCCCCTGAGCCAGCACCAGCGCGCCAACCACAGCCAGCCCACCACCAGCCAGAGCCTGGGCCACCTCCAGGCCCACAGCGGCTCCTCCGCCGCCGCCGCCGGCTCCCGGGGCTCCCGCGGCGGCCCGGCGCGCCAGGGCACCGCCGCCGGCTCCAAGCAACGGATGGCCGGGGGCAGGAGCCGCTCCAACCCCGGCAGCTGGGACCACGTGGTGGGGCAAATCCGCAACCGCGGCTTGGACATGAAGTCCTTCCTGTAAGTGTGCGTTCGCCATCACTGCCGTCTGCATTCTCTCCTCCGCCCCCATCCATTCCTCTCTGCGTCCCTTCCCCTCCTTTGCTCTCTCTGCTCCATCACTCTCCATCAGCCTCTCATGTGTTCTGTCCCTCTGCTCCTTTGCTCTCTCCATTCCCTCTCCACCCTCCTCTGCTCTACCACTCTGCCCATCCCTCTCTAGAACCCTCTCTCCCTCCCTCTCTCCTCTGCTCCTTCCTTCTGCTCATCCCTCTCTCCTCTGCTCCTTTACTTGCCCCGGCGCGGCCGCTCACCTGTCACCCCCTTGGGGACACACTGCCCACGGCCTGCGGGAAGCTCCACGTCCCCCCCGGCTCACGGGGGGCCCAGGGAAGGGGCTCCTGCCCTTCCCCAAAGCGCTCTGCCACAGCCCTGGCCATCCCCTGCCATCCCCAGGGACGGCCACCAGCGAGGTCCCCAGGGAGTGACGTTGTCACGGTGCGGGTGGCAGAGTCTCCCGTGCCGGGGTGACCGTGAGTAGGGCCCTGATATCATTCCCAGCCAGAGGAGCCGTGGGATCTTTAATCCTCCTTAACCCCATCTCCTCCATCGGCTCTGGATTTCCAGCATCAAACCCCGGGGACTAATCCGAGTCCCGTGTTGTCACCGTATCTCGGCGCATGACATTGTCCCTCCTCTGCAGAGCTGGGCCCCCCGGCTCCATCTTCCCTTGGATTCTCTAGCTCCTCCCTGGCCGTTGTTTGCCCCCTGGCACCCTGGAAAAAGGAATGCTGAGATCCCAGCTTTGCTTTCTGCAGGCTGGTGACACTTGGAGGGGGATGCAGGACTGACCTTGCCCCTCCATGAGTTGACACAGCACTTCCTGCACCAGGATTAGATGAGACACACAAATTTGGGTGCCCATCCCACCCTTCCCGCTCTGGTGAGAGGGTTAAACCTTCCTCCAGACACCCTCGGGTGCTCTGCCCGGGATGCCCTCTCCACTCTACCCTCTCCCAGGTTCCTCCCAGCTCCATTTCCCGGCTTCCCGATGTGGAGCTGCGCTCAGCGGCCATCCCGAGGGTCACGTTCTCCCTGTTTGCCGCTGCTGGTTCCAGCCTGACTTGGCGGAGAGGGAGCAGCCGCAGAGCCCAGACGTGCCGAGTCAGCGCCGCTCCCCAGCGGAGGAGCCGCTGTCATTTCCCACCGCCTCTTTCCCCATCCATCGATTTTTCTTTCGCTCTTTCACCCCGTTCACCCTCCCCGCGCCGCGGGTAAATGCGGTTACAGACCCGGAGAGGTCAAAGAGCCTGCCCATGGCACCGCCAATCCCTTCCTCCATGGAATGATGCTGGCACCTCACTGCTGTCACGCTCTCCCTCATTCCCAGCCCCTCCAGGCATCTTTTCCCCCCTTCATCAGGATTTTGGCACCCTCCCTCGCCCGGACCGGTGGCGGAGAGGCACAGCGCGGGTATCCACGCCTGCCGAGCTCCCTGGAGCCGGCGCCTTTCTCCCCACAGCCCTGTGCGCCCATCCCGGCCAGCGGCACCTCGCAGGAGCCGGCGGGGACAGCCGGGGTCCCCTGGCCGCCGGGGCTCCGCGGGACGCCGCCGGCTCCTGCCGGTTCCCTGCCTGACGCTGTGTTCTCCTCTCTCTTTCTCTCTTTCTCCCGCTGCCGGCGGGGCCGCCCGGGCAGGGAAGGCCGGATGGTGGTGCTATCCCTGGTTTTGGGACTCTCAGAGCAAGATGACTTTGCCAATATTCCCGACCTGCAACCCGCTGGGACGCAGCCGAACCAGGCGAACGCTCAGGGGGACAAGAGGTATGAGCGAGGACGAGGCCAGTCCCGCAGGAGGAGGAGACGAGGGCCTCACCCAGGGTGGAGGAGGAGGAGGAGGAGGAGGCTGGCCTCGTGGAGCGCGAAGGTTGGAGCGGCACAGGGTGGCCCAGCGGGCACCGGGACGTCTGAGCTCTCCCCGGCAGCGGCACCCGCGGTTCTGCCTCTGGAGCGGCGGCACCGAGAGGACCCCCATCCCTTCCTCCTCCCTCCTCCCTCCTCCCTCCCCCTCCTGCCCTTTCCGGCCCTGGCTGCATGCGGGGAGGGGGTGCGGGGGGACACGCTCAGGGACAGGGGGACACGGGGGGTACCCCCCAGGTGATGCCGCATGGGCTGAGCCGCGTTCCATCCCGACACGCTGCTGCCGCCTCCATCCCGGCGGGATGGGCAGCTCCCCCGGGCATCCGGGGACACCGCTGCGGTGGCAGGGAGGCAGAGCGAGCGCCACGGGCCGGGAGGATGCCGTACCCCCGTTCTCCTCCGGCACGGCCCGGCCCCTCGCCTCCGGCTTGCCCCGCATTCCCGGCGTGCCGCCGGCTCGGCACCGGCGCCCGGCCGCGGCCACCGGCGCTGGCTGGCAGAGGCAGAGGGTCCGTGCGCCGCCGGGAGCGGGTGTTCATCCCCTCCGGAGCGGGGAGGAGGTGTGAAGCCGGCGGGCGCTGCCTCCCCGTGTGCTCGGCGTGCGGATGAACTGGCACCGTTCTCGCCCGCCGGCTATTTTTACCCTGCTCCGCTTGGTTTCGCTCCATCTTTTAGCACTTCCCTCCCCAGCGTCGCGCTGCGCAGCCGGTCCCCGCCGGGAGCACCGGCAGCCCGTGCCGGCCGCCGGCTGCCCCGTGCCGAGGGACGGGGACGTGGGACACGGCGGGTGGGGGGCTGTGCCGCAAGACCCCGCTCCCCGCTTGCCTCAGCTGCCCGCTCCGAAACCCCATCGCAGCACGTGCATGGCATTCCGCACCTCCATCCCTCCCGCTCCTCGTTCCCTGGACTCCGCAGGAGATCCGCCGGCGGAGGGGACGCGCTCCGGCAGCCTCGGCTCTCTCCCGCCCCCCGACGCTGCCGACCACCCGCTCTTCTTCCTCAAAACATCTCCTCCATCCCTGTTTCGCAGCTTCTTCCTTCCAGCCTGTCCCCGGCGGCTCCAGCCCGGCGCCTCGGCGTGTCTCCTGTCCCGGCGACTCCGTCTGTCCGTGCACCCGCCCCGCTCCTCTCTCCCATTCCCTCCCGGCAGGCCGGCGCTGGACGACGCTGCTCCTCCTTTCTTTTGCTCTCTCCCGCTCTCTCTCCCGCTATCCGTGACCTCCGCCGGCATTCCCGGCTCCACCGGCGCCTCCTCGCTCAGCGGCCCCGCCGCCGGCTCCTCCACCTTCATTTTCCCTGGTTTTAACCTAATTTTGCCTCCCCAGCTGCCTCGGCCTCTCCGGTCCTTCCTGGGTGCCATCCCGTGTGTGCGTGTGGGTGTCCCCATCACCCCGCCACGTCCCCTCCCGTGTGTCTGCGTGTGCTTGGCGTGGTGGCGTGTGTCCGTGGCATGTTGTGGCTTCCCGTGTGTCCCTGCGCCTCTCGGTCCGTCTGGTGGTTTGTCACCGTGTCCCAGCTCGGACAGGAGCCGTGGCGGGGGGGTGGGAGCATCCCGGGCCCCCTGTCCCCTCCGCCACGTGCCTGTGTCCCGTTGTCCCCGTGCCTCATGGCAGCGTGGCCTCGGCGCATTCCCGCCTGTCTCCATCGCTGCTCTGTCCGTCCGCCTCCCACCGCTCCCGGCTGCCCACCCTGCCTGGCACCGTGCCCGGGAGCCACCGTGTGTGGGGACAGCCAGGACAGTGATCCCAGGGGTGTCTCAGCCACAGGAAAGTGGGGCAGGGGGCAGCGAGCCCACGTGGAGCACCCGTGGGTGCCTGGCACCCACCGGGATAAGAGGGTGTGGTGTGTGAGGAGCAGCCAGAGCCGTGGATGCTGTGGGGACCGCGCTGTCCCTGCCATCGCTGTGGGATGCGGCCAGGGGGACCTGCTGCCGTGTCCTAAAGGTGCCAGGCCACCAGCTGGCTCTGGGAGCAGGGCCAGGATGCTGCAGCCACCGCGTGTCCCGGCAGCGTCCGTCGGGCGCTGGCACAGCCCAGGCTCAGTGTCCGCTGGCAGAGGGTGCCCGGGAAGCCCCTCGCTGTCTCGCCCTTGGCTCCTGGCCCCTCTCCTCCAAGGCCTCTCTTCCTGCAGGTTGCCGGCCGGTGGGAAGGCTGGGAATGCTGCACCGGCACCGGGGCAGCCGCCGCTCGATGAGTCCGACCGCAAGACGGAGCCGCACTCCTCCGTCTCCGACCTGGTCAACTCCCTGACCAGCGAGATGCTCATGGTGGGTGGGTGGGGTGTGCTGGGCTTGGGGGTCTCCACGCTCGGTATCCAACCCTCCCAGCTCTTCCCTGCGCCATCCACAAGCGCTCCGGCACGTCCCTGCCCGCTGTGCCAAGTCCCCGTCGGCTGAGCCGACGCGCCGCGGACGCGTCCCCCAGGCTGGCACGAGGGAGCGAGCGGTGCTGGACACGTGAGGGATGCGCTGTCAGGAGGAATTTGGCTAATTGGAGCTCCCGTTCCGCGGGACGAGTGGCGCCGAGCCAGGAGCCGTCGGAAGCGGTGGGGGCAGCAGGAAGCCGGGGAGAGGCTGATGTCCCCTGACAGCTGGCGGGGCTGGGGTCTGGGGGACGGGGCTCGGGTCCCCGCCAGTCCCCGGCACTGCGCTCACCCCCCTCCTCTGCCCCCCTCCCGCAGCTCTCCCCCGGCTCCGAGGATGACGAGGGCCACGAAGGCGTCAGCCGGGAGAACCTGGGCCGCATCCAGTTCAGCGTCGGCTACAACTTCCAGGAGTCCACCCTGACCGTGAAGATCATGAAGGCGCAGGAGCTGCCGGCCAAGGACTTCAGCGGCACCAGCGACCCCTTCGTCAAGATCTACCTGCTCCCCGACAAGAAGCACAAGCTGGAGACCAAGGTCAAGAGGAAGAACCTGAACCCGCATTGGAATGAGACCTTCCTCTTCGAAGGTATGGATTGGGATGGGCTGGGGGGGATCAGGGTGGGAGCAGAGCCTCGTGGGACCCTCCTGGGGTTCAGCTCAGCTCAAGCCACCAGAGTGGTGGCTGGTGGTGATGCGATGGGTTGGCCAAGGCACCGAGGCCAGGCTGGATGTACATCCCATAAAGGGGATGTAGGAGAAGGTTTGGAAGGCTCCGTGCCTCCATGGGTGGGTGCAGATGTGAGAATTAATGTGGCAGCAGCTCCTTGTGCCATGGGCTGCTCCCCATCCTCTGCCTGGTGCCAGGGTCTTGCCACCAGGACAGGAAGGGTGGAGCAGTCCTGGAACTGCTCCTCACCCCCTTTGGCTTTTCCATCTCTGTCACAGGGTTCCCCTACGAGAAGGTGGTGCAGCGGGTGCTGTACCTCCAGGTCCTGGACTACGACCGCTTCAGCCGCAACGATCCCATCGGAGAGGTGTCCATCCCACTCAACAAGGTGGACCTGACCCAGATGCAGACCTTCTGGAAGGACCTGAAGCCCTGCAGTGATGGCAGTGTAAGGCCCTGGACGCCCCCATCCCCCTGGGGAGGGGAGGTGACTCACTGTCCCTGCAGTGTCCCAACAGGACCACCCCCCATCCCAAGCGGGACATTTTCTGCTTCAACATCTGACAGAGATTTTTCTCTTCACAGATTTTATATTAAGTAGCCCAAAGTCTCATTTTGGGTCAAATCAAACTGTTTCAGGTAGACCTAAAATGAAAGTTTTTTCTTTCTCCTGCCTCCAGCAAGACCAGAAAATGTCCCACTGGGGGTGGCCCTATTTCCTCCTGCCCTGATTTTCTGTGCCTTCCCAAACCCCACCCTTGGGCTGCTGTGGTGGGGGTCCCGTGCCAGCACCCTGCTCCCACAGAGGAGCTCTGGGGGTGTGGGTGTCCTCAGAGAACATGTGTGTCCTGCAGGGAAGCCGCGGGGAGCTGCTGCTGTCGCTGTGCTACAATCCCTCAGCCAATTCCATCGTGGTGAACATCATCAAGGCAAGGAACCTCAAAGCCATGGACATCGGGGGCACCTCAGGTATGGCGTGGGCTGGCCCCGATCCCAGGCGGTGTTCCCTGGCTCCCACCCGGGGCTGAGGGATCTCCTCTCCCACCAGATCCCTACGTGAAGGTGTGGCTGATGTACAAGGACAAGCGGGTGGAGAAGAAGAAGACGGTGGTGATGAAGAGGTGCCTGAACCCCGTCTTCAACGAGTCCTTCGCCTTCGACATCCCCACGGAGCGGCTGCGCGAGACCACCATCGTCATCACCGTCATGGACAAGGACAGGCTGAGCCGCAATGACGTCATCGGCAAGGTGGGTGACACGCCGAGGGACACCCAGGTGGGATCAGGGACAGCCAGGCCCAGGCTGCCAGCGCCTGGTGCCATCTCCTGTGTGAAGCGTGGTGCAAACCCCTCGTGCTGGGTGTCACGGCCACAGAGGGCCCAGAAAGGCAGGGATGGAGCATGGGGAGCCACATCAGGATGGATCCCACCCCCAGGGATTACTCCCAGGGAAGGGAACGGTGGAATTATCCACGAAATCACCCAGCTCATCGTTAGCACAACGATGACAAACGAGCGCCATAATCTCCATCCGTGATCCCCAAACGCCGTGCTGGGGTCGGGACAACTCAGCAGTTGGGATAAATCCATTAAATAAATCCCTGGATCAGCGCTGCAGGCTGCCAGGCAGGGGCAGAGGGGGCAGAGTCCCCAGTGTGGGCACATCCAAGAGCCCCATTCCAGGGAAGGACAGGCAGTGGCCATGATATCCCACTCTCCGTTAAAACCCCGCCGTGGCCTGAGGCTCGCTAATCACTTTTGATCTCATAATTAGCAGCGAGCTCTGCTCCATCCCGGCTCTCCGGTGATGATCCGCGGAGCCGGAGCGGTGGCACCGGCTCCCCGAGGTGGCAGCAGCAGCAGCGAGAGCTGGCACACGCGCTTTTCCAAGGCGCCATATGGAAAATTGAGGGATAAAAATAGCCCGGCTCTGTGCCGAGCCGGAAAAGCGGGGCTGGAGCAGTTTGGGGGTGAAGGCGTCAGAGCCGGGCAGCGGGATGGGGATGGAGAGGCCGTGGTGGCTCCAGGGATGCGTTTCCCGCAGATTTACCTGTCCTGGAAGAGCGGTCCCGGCGAGGTGAAGCACTGGAAGGACATGATCGCCCGCCCGCGGCAGGCGGTGGCACAGTGGCACCAGCTGAAGGCCTGAGCGCCCCCGGACCGCGGGCTCGGGGTCCCCCTTCCCAGCTCCCAGCCCCTTCCCGCGGCGCTCCCGGCCAGGGACCGGCGGGACAGCGGCCTGGCTGGCGGGAACCCCGCGGGAGGACGGGGACGGAGCCCCCCCGAGCCCCCGGGTTCGCCTCTCCCCGGGCTGCGGGGGATGCGGAGCCGCCCCCAGCCCCGGCCGAGGAGGTGCCAGAAGCGATGTCCCCCCATCCCTATTCCCACCGCCGGGCAGGACTTCTGCGAGTGCTTCCAGCCCCGCTCCCGGAGCCCCTCGGCCCCCCCCCGGCCTCGCCCCCTCCCCATTTCAGGGGGTCAGGCTGCGGGCGCAAGAGGGACCCTCCTCCCTCCCCTTTCAGCTCCATAAAACCTCTCGGAGCCGCCAGCGGAGCCACGGAGCCCCCTGCCCCGCGCCCTCCCCCCGCACCCCCTCGAGTCTCCCGGGGCTGGCGGGGGACACCGAGGGGAGGGCACAGCCCCTTTTCCTGGGATCGGAAGCCATGACACAGTTCCTTATCCAAAGCGGGCTCCTCCGTGCACTGCCTTCAGCCGGGTTCGATGCTTTACCTCCGTCTCGGGTTTCGGCGGGAGCGGGGGGTCCCTAAGCCGCCCTGGGGACCCCGGTGCTGCCCCCGCCCCCAGCCCGGGCTGCAAGGGGCCCCTCGGGGGAATGCGGAGCTCCACAGGGTCCCCTTCCAGCCGGGCTGATCCGGGCGCCGGGGCTGCTCCGGGAGCTCCGTGCCCACCCCTGGGGATAAAGGGTGGAGCGAGCGCTGTTGTCCCCATCGAGGGCAGGTGACATTCCCTGGGCTGGTGGCATTCCTTGGGACAGCCAGCCTGGCAGGATCAGTGCCAGCAGCAGCATCCCCACGGAGCCCTGGGATGCACACGCCAGACCCCTTCCCACTCCCTGCGACCCCCAAAAACAGGGACAGACCCACCTGGGAGCCCCACAGGGGTGACAAGGGGGTCGGTGGTGGCTCTCCGTGGCAGACGCCAGATCATCCTCAGTCTTCCTGCTCCCCCCGTGGCAACCTTGGCTCCCAGCAGCTCCCACAGCCCCAATTTAGACGATTTTGGACAATCTGGAGAGAAGTCATAATACTGCTATTACAGTAATAACAACGCTTTTAGGGACATTTGTATTTTTGTCATATTCTCTCTTTTTTTAACATAAAAGAAGAGACTTACATGCCTGGGGAAGAGGTGGCAGGGCCAGGGCTGTGCCAAGCCGGGTGCCCCCCACGGCCCCTCGGGCACCCCGCTTTTCCAGGCTGGATTCCTCGTCCGCGGTCGGGCTCCCCGGGGGTTTGTGTGTTCATTTTTAACTCTAGAGCTCGTAGCCGTGATCTTGTTCAGGTTCTCTCTTCTTCATGTGACGGTAACATCCAACTGGTGTGTAAAATAAAGAAAAACAGGAAAAAAAAAAAGATTAAAAAAAAAACCAAAAAAAAAGAAAAAATAAGATAAAAAATCCATTAAAGAGCCCGGCCTGGCCCGGCTGAGGAGCGGCTGGAGTGGGGGGTGCCCAGCTGGCAATGCCAAGGGTGGGGCACACAGGTCGAGGCGTCTCCTTTGAAGAATCCTATTTTTGGGGAGAGGGGCCCCTCGTTTTCTGGAGGCAGCCCCTGCTCTCAGTAATAAAGGACAGTCAGTAACTGCCAGCGTGAGTCATCTGTGGGATTGGGGAAAGGCAGGGGGTGGATCCTGGGGTGGGAATGGGGTGAGCACCACAGCTGAGTTGGGTGGGCATCCCCTTGGCACTAAGCATCCCCCTCCCACAGTGTTATCCCCCCAGACCTGAGCATTCCCACAGAGTTATCCCATCCATCACTGAGTATCCCCCACCCCAAACTCTGGGATCCTTCTAGGACTGGGATCCCCATGGGGGCTTCAGAAACAACAGGGATCCCCGCAGCCTGCTTGGAGCCAAGCGAGCTCCCATCCCATCCAGGTCTGGGCTGAGTTCCTTGGCATGGGATCGGGACTGGAATGTGGCTCCAAAGAGAAGGAAGAGACAGGGAACCATATCTTGTGTCCTGGTGCCATGGAAAAGGCACCGGTGGCTGCTAAATAATTCATGGAATGCTGGTCTTGAATAAATAAATGAAACTCCAAACGCAGGGATGGCAGGAGGGCCATCCATGTCCTCTCTGCACACAATAAGATCCCTCTGGATCCACCTTTCAGGCCCCGGGATGCAGAGTTGGAGGTGGCAGCAGGGGACAACACTGTCCCCTTGCCACCTGCACCCCGGTGGAGGGGAGGTGGCTGCTGCTCCACCTCCAGCTGAGCCAAACCTGGCAATTTTGGCATTCCCAAGCTGCCAACAGCATTGATGCCACCAGTCCTGGCTCTGCCTGGGCTCTTACACCAACGCCGGGCTCCTTTTATCCTCCCAAACCTTTGCAGGCGCAGCGGTCCCGGCGCTCCTGTTGCAGGGATACGCAGCGATTCCCGGTCCCGTTGCTCTGTGCTGGCAGGCAGCGGGAGCAGATGGAAATAGCAGCGTGATCCCAGCTGCGGAGAGGCCACAAACCGTCGCACGCGGGGCCGGGAGAGGAGGCAGGGATATATATAGGGACAGACGTATGGATGATGCACTGCCGGCAGCGGGGACTCGCCGGTGCCAGCGGCCCCAAAATACTCGAGCGGAGCCGGAATCTGTCAGATTCCCACTGACTGCGGCAGCTCCTGGTCCTGGTGTCACCACCATCGTCACCGGTGCCTGGATCCCGACCCAGCTCCTTGGGAAAAGGCTGCAGAGAGGGAGGACCCCTCTACCCCAGGTGTCAGAGCTCCTGGATCTGATCCCAGCCATGGGGACAGGCTGGTGGCATCCAGAGCCACCTGCATCCCAATTCCTGCCAAATGGGTGGGCTGGCAGGGATCTGCATGGAGCTGGTGGCATCAGATCTTGCCCACATCAGGGGCTTGGAATGCTGAGGGTCTCTGCCAGGGTCAGCACCCTCGGGATCATGGATAATTCCTTGCTAATTAGCAGCACTCTCTTCCTAGATAAAGCATGAAGGGCTGGGAGACACCCAGAATTCCAGGAGTGTGTTTCTGGGATGTCATGGGATCCTGGGATGCTCTGCCTTACAGTGATGGGTACCTGGGAGGGAAAAGGGATTGACAGCCTGCACCTATTGGGAAAACCTGATTCAAAGCTCCTGCTAAGCCCCACATCCCTGAAATTACCCCGGAGGAGCTGGCACGGACAGCTCGTGCACATCCCACAGCTGAGGAAGTTCCACGTGTCCAAAATAGCCGTGGTTCCTGCTGCGGAATGGGAAGCGGCAGGAAAGGCCGGCAGCATCGCCCTGCAGTGCCGGAGAGGATGTGGCAGGAGCTCTGGCTGCCTCCCAGCCCCAAACCCAAATCCACGGCCATTAAAAGCGGATGTGTGGTTTGAAACCTCCAGCGAGCTGCAGACCTCGGATCCCCAAGCTTTCCACCACACGGGCTCAGCTCAGAGATGGACGGAGGGAATCAGGATTCCTTGGATGTCCAAAATAAGAGGAGCTGGTGGTTGCACACCAGGATATGTCACTTGGTTTTAGGGGATCCCAAATAAACCCTTCCCTGAGGCTGGTCCCCACCACTTTTCTCTCACAACAAATTCCTTGGATTTGTGCTTTTTATTGCCTGCGTTTGGTCCAAGAGGCACTTGGAGAGAGGAAGAGGAAGGATAAGGTGTCAGCCCTGGGTCTGGTGCCCGTTTTGGGACAGACAGTGCCAGGGATGAGCTTCCTCTTCCCACAGAGGCAAAACCCTGTCCAGGTTGGAGACAGGCAGTGCTTCGACCCAGGCGGAATTTCCATCGTCTCCTTCCCAAACTGGATGGCCAGGAGGAGCCTGGTGGAAAATTCTCTCCCCCAGCCCAATTCCCGCAGCAGGATGGGGTTCTCAGGGCCTTTGTTCCCAAAGCTCAGAGCTCTCTAGGATGATGGGATCCATGGAATGGATGCATCCAGCATTGCTTTCTCCTGCGTTGCCCATTGGGACAGGAGTAAAGGATTTTCAGAGGTGGAGGAGTGGAAATGTCCTTGTTCTCGTGGGGTGGCAGTGTGGGATCAGCGCACAGGGAAGGGGGCTGTATCCCAATCCAAGGCACCCTGGAGTAGCGGGGTGCTCTCAGGTGGGATAACCACTGGGATCCACGAGCCCTGCCAATCCAGGACACAACGCTGCTGTCCCAACAGGATAAGGCTGATCCTCAGCTCGTCGGTTTTCCTTTGTGGAGGCTGTGAACTTCCTCCTTTCCCAGCCCTAGATGGGAATTCCCTGGGAGGCAGGTGGAGGCTCGGCACTCCTTCAGGGGGACAGCGGCTCACGTTTCCTCAGGAGATCCCGTCAGGGCCGCGATTTCCCCCTCCCCATCCTCCGGCCCATCCTCGGGGGACACCGGGGCGGCCTCCGTGCCCTCCTCCTCCTCCTCCTGGCGCTGCAGGCTCTGCAGCCGCTCCTGCCGCGCTTCCATGTATTCCTGCGCCCCGTCCCCCACCAGCTGCACCTCATCCCCGACACAGGGCGGCTGCCGGACGGGATTGTGGTCGTAGGACAGGAGGCGCAGGGAAGCGAGGCCGCTGAGGTCCGGGAAGCTGGCGATGCGGTTGCGATCCAGGTCGAGGACGCGGATGTGATCCATGCGCAGCAGCACGGGCGGGAACTCCTGGAAGCGGTTCCCGTAGAGCCAGAGCCCCCGCAGGCCGGCCATGCGGGGCAGCGCCGCGGGCAGCCGGCACAGCCGGTTGTCCCCCAGCTGCAGGCTGCGCAGCTCCGGCAGCTGCAGGAGGGCGCGGGGGAAGTGCGCCAAGAAGTTTCCCTCGATCCAGAGGCAGCGCAGGCTCTGGAGCTGGGCGAAGGAGGGCGGCAGCCCCTGCAGCCCGTTGCGGCCCAGGTACAGGTGCGCCAGGTGGGGCAGGTCGCACACGGCCTCGGGCACCTCCATCAGCTCGTTGCCGTCCAGGGCGAGGGTCCGGAGGTGCTGCAGCTCCGCCAGCTCGTCCGGGACCTCCCGCAGCCCCGCGTCGCTCAGGTAGAGCTTCCGCAGCCCCTGCTGAGCCCACAGCTCGGCCGGCACCTGCCGGCCCCGCACCTCCAGCCGCTGCTCGACGCCGTCGGGGCCCTCGGCGGCCGCCATGCGGGCCCCGCGCCCCGAGGAGCCGCCGCTGCCCATCGCTGACCGGGACCGGCACCGGGACCGGCACCGGGCCCGCCAGGGCGGCGGGGGGGGGACGCCGTGGCCATGGCAACGCGCAGCAGCCAATGGGAGCCCGCGCCACCGGGTACAGGCCCCGCCCCGCCGCTCGCGCCCAGCGAGGCCACGCCCACAATTCCATTCATGCCCCGCCCGCCGTTCCCACGCCCGCCCGGCCCCGTTCCCGTGCGGCTTGTCCCGGCTCCGGCCCCACACCAGGCAGGGCCCCCTCGCCCCCCGGCATTCCCAGCCCCTCTCCCAGCAGCCTGGCACCAGCGTCCTCACCCTGAATTCGGTGTGAGGCCCTAAGTTGAGTGTGGGGTCCCTGGGCTGGGTGGGAATCCCTAACTGGCAGGAGGGGCTCCCTGAGCTGTGCGTGGATGCCTTGACGGGGTGCGGGTCCCTAAACTCGTGGGGAGCCCCTCTGTGATTCCACACATCCCCTGGGACCCTGCCGGGAGCCACTCCCTGGGGCACAGATCCCATTCCCCACGGCCAGGGAAGATACGGATGAAGCCTCTCCAAGTGCCCCCCGTGCCATGGCTGCCCACCCCGCGGGGTCCTTCCTCCTCCTCATCCTCCTGCTTCCCACCACAGCCCTGCCCAGATTTTCCTGCCGCAAATGAGCTGTGTCATCCCAAAGCCGGCTTGGAAAGCTGGAAAGCCGGGCTCGTACAGCCCTCCAGCGGCAGCTAGCCAGGTGACATCCCCCGACCACCCAAACCCCTCCTGCCAAGCCTTGGGGATGCAGGAAACCCCCAACATGAGGGAGCAACCCAAGGGCATCACGCAGGGTCTTTATTCCTCCTACGGGGGTTTGGGAAAAGCCCAGGATGGGATTCCCAGGACGCAGCAGCACTTTTTGGGGGGTCACGTCAGGGGGTCATCGATGCGCCACAGGTTGGTGGGGCGGTTGTTGGTGCTGAAGCCACTGGGACTCGGGATCTGGATGCCCTCCACAGATCTCGGGGCCCAGGTGGTTGGAGCCTGTGCCCACCAGCCTGGAAAATCCAGCAGGGATCGGTGAGGGGGGTGCCACTCCTCCTGGGGGCTGCAATGCCCCCACAAACTCACCTGGTGCTACGGGGGCCAGCGGCGAGAGCTTGTTCAGGAACTTGTTGTGGACAGTGCTGTAGGTCAGTGGCTTCTGTGGGATGCAGTGGGTTGGGAGCGTGCTTCCTTGGGAAAAGGGATGGGGACAGGGGACACGGCTGGGCTGCACCCACCTTCACGGCAATGACTCCCTTGGGTCCCACTTCGAGCTCCGGGGGGGCGAAGGGGGCAGGGTGGCCCATGGCAGGCTGGGGGTGTGGGGGGACACAGGGATGAGATCCTGCTCATTCCCACGCCCAGGCAGCTCCCAGGGCTGCCTCAGAGCCCACTGGGAGCGCTGGGACAGGCTGTCCCCTGCCCTTGCCACCCCGTCCCTTTGCTTACAGTGCTGCATATGGCAGGAAAGGAATCCATCCGACCACCACCGACATCAAGCTGTGGGATAGGAGAAGTGTCCCCTGGGGTGCTGAGGGGTGGGGGGCACAGGGGACACGGTGGGGACGGGGCTCACGGGCTGCTCTGGCAGGGTGAGGTCACTCCTTGGCGCGGTCCCGGCGCAGCCCGACAGCTCCGTCACCCTCGGTGGGACACCTGTGGGGAGCAGATGGAGCAGGGATGTGCCCCGTGCCCCCAGGCCTGGCATTACCTGGATACACCTGTCCCACTGTGTCTGAAGGGGGCAGGGGCTCTCCAAACACTTCCAAAACCTCTAGAGGTCTGACCTGACACTGACATCCCAAAATCCCTAGAGCTGCACGTGGCTCTGGGACCATCAATAATCCCAAAACCTTCCTGATGTTGGAGCCGGACCTGGAACCCCCAGGGCCTCATATCCTCCTGTGGATGGAGGTTTCCTAGGAATCCTAACACCCCAAAATCCTCATAAGGACAGAGCTTTCCCTGGGATCACCAAGACCCCAGAATCTCCTGGGAATAGAGCTTTCCCTGGGATCACCAAGACCCCAGAATCTCCTGGGAATAGAGCTTTCCCTGGGATCACCAAGACCCCAGAATCTCCTGGGAATAGAGCTTTCCCTGGGATCACCAAGACCCCAGAATCTCCTGGGAATAGAGCTTTCCCTGGGATCACCAAGACCCCAGAATCTCCTGGGAATAGAGCTTTCCCTGGGATCACCAAGACCCCAGAATCTCCTGGGAATAGAGCTTTCCCTGGGATCTCAACACCCCAAAACCCTCCCCCTAAGGCTGGAGCTTTCCCTGGGATTGCCAAGACCCCAAATCATACCTGGCTTGGCAGGACTGGCACAGTGGCTCTGGGTGCCGTATTCCCCGGATGCATTCGGGGCTCTCACCTCCCCGAAGCGGAGGTGGGAAAAGGAGAGGCCGGTGGGATACGGACACTGCGGCTCATCCACGTGCTCGGGCAACATCCTTTGGTAATCCGGGCGCCCGAAGACCTTGAAGTCCTCGGAGGTGGTGGACACGTCGGTGTCCTGGCTGCGGTGGGAATGCCCGTGACGGAATGATCCCAAAACGTGTCCCCCAGACTCCCGGAGCAGGCACCTACCGCTCCACGTGCGGGAAGATCAGGGATTTGAGCGCCGAGTAGTTGTTGACGACGTATCCCGAGCCGGTGTGGACGCCGAGGAGGGGCCGGATGCTCCTGTCGCTGGGGGGCTCGATCCCCCAAATTCGCCCCTCCCTCGGCTTTCGGGGCGAGCCCGAGCGCCGCTGCCCGAAGGCCGCCTCGTAGGTGGTGACGTAGGAGCCCAGGGGCCCCGAGCGGGGGTCCCTCACCATGGGGAACCCCGTCCCCAGTCCCGCGGCGGGCGAGTCCTGCGGCAGGGACGGCATCCTGGCTCTGGGAATGGGGCCCTGGCGGCGGGAATGGCCCGAGGCACGGCGCTACGCCATGGCTGGAGGTGCCCTGGAGGTGCGGGGCCTTCCCAGCGGAATGTGCCCGTGGAACGCGACTCTATCTCCCGGCAACCGCGACAACGGGGACCTCCCGGGAGGCTGTCAACAACCTCTGGAGGGCACCGGGAATGTCCCGCTCCAGCCCCCGCCCCGGGGTGGGGTCACCTCCTGGGGGAACTGGGAGAAGGGGCAAGTGGGAATTGGGAATGTCAGTGAGGTGGCATGTGGCAGATTGAGGTGGGAATGTCACCGAGGGCCCGAGCCCGATGTCACAAAGCAGGAGAGGGGCAGGGCCAGCAGCCAGGCAAGGCCAGGGTTTTATTCAGCATTCCACGAGTGTCCAGAGGCTGCTGGGAGAGGAGGAAAACCACAGGGAAGGTGGAAACGCCAGTCCAGAGCCCCATGTCCCCGTGCTGCTCCAGGGAACGGGGACAGAGGCGTCCCCTCCCTCAGCGTGGTGGCTCAAACAGATATTCCAGGTCCGGCTGCCGGAGCCTCTGCTCCCTGTTCCTGTTTTTGGCAAATTCCCTCAGCATGGCCATCACATCGGTGTCGAATTCCGCCGGCGTGGGCTTCGCTTCTGAGGGGAAGAGAGGGAAGGCTCAGCTCCGTGCCGGCGCCGGGTGCCACCCCGGCGTGCCAGGCTGTGCCACACGTACCCGTGGCCCAGTAGTAAATGTCCCAGTCGTTACTGGGCTCGTTGATGAGGCGGTCGTAGCGCGTCAGCTGCTCCTCGCTCATGCGCGCCAGGTTCTCCTTGGCAAAGAGGCTGGGGAGGGATGGATCGGGATGAGCGGGAGGCGAAGGAAGAGCTGGGATCTGAGAACCAGCTCAAAAAATGGGATCCTGGAAAACACGGACCCCCAGCCCGCCCTCCCTCAGCTCGGCGGGTGGGAAAACACCTGCACAGCACTGCCAGAGGAGCTCTGGAATCTCCAGCCCTGGAATCCCCTTATCCAGCCTGGTCTGCTGGGAGGTGTCCCTGCCATGGCAGGGGGTGAAGCTGGATGTCCCTTCCATCCCAAACCATTCCAGGATTCCATGAGCTCGTTCACATGAGATGTTGGAAAGGAATTCTTTCCTAAGAGGGTGCTGAGGCCCTGGAATGGACTTCCCAGAGAAGCTGTGGCTGCCCCATCCCTGGAAGTGTCCAAGCCAGGTTGGACAGAGCTTGGAGCAACCTGGGATAGTGAAAGGTGTCCTTAAGGTCCTTCCCCACCCAAATCTTTCCAGAATTCCACAATTCTATGTCTCTAATTGCTCCTTCAATCCCAAAATCCGACTGGCCTTGTGCTCACATGTCCCAGGATTTACATACACCCTTCCCAAAGGATTCTGGCTCACTGAGCTCTCCCAGCTCTACTCCATCACTGGATCCTGAAACAGCAAGATCTCGGAGCAACTCATCCCAGGGATTTTTGCACTACCTCAGTAATCTCCTCCCTGTGAACGGAAGGACCTGGAATCCTGGGAGCCAAGCCCACCTGAGCAGGATGCAGTTTTCCAGCATCCCCCTTTTCCTGCTCTCGTACAGCAGCCGGGCTCTCTTGGTGTGCAGCGGCTCGTCGGGACGCTCCTGCCAGGGGGGCAGGGGGATCTCCAGCACGTCCTTCCCGGAGTCCGTGGGGCAGTCGCCCCGGTAGCCGCGCTGCGGGACCAGCGCCCGCAGGAGATGCTGGCGCAGGGAGCAGAGCTGGAGGGACAGGGAAAGCACAGGGGTATCAGTGCCTGCGCACAGGGACCGCTCCAAATCCCAGACGGGACTCCCAATCCCAGCCCCCAAACCCCGCTGCCCAGGCCCCATGAATCCCCCAGATCTCCATTTTCCCCCCAAAATCCCCTTCTGCCTGCTCAGACTCTCCACCTTTTTTTATCTCCTCTTTTCCTCCCATCCTGCCTCTCCCCCAAACTCACCCCTTTCCTCTCCTTTTCCCTCCCCCTCTCTCCCCGTTTTTCCCCCTTTCCCCCCGTTTTTTCCCCCTTCCCGCTTTCCCTTTCTCTTTCCCCCTTCCCCAACATTTTTTTCCTTCTCCTTCCCCGTTTTACCGTTTCCCTCCCACTTTAACCTGCTTTTTCCCGCTCTCCCTCCTTCCTCTGCCCTCTCACCCCCTCCCCTTCCCTTTTCCCTCCCAGTTTTCCCCCCTTCCCCCCCCACCCTGGCCGCCGCCATCTTGCCGCTCTCCTCCCCGGCCACGCCCCCTGGCGGCTCCGCGGGGCGGGGCGTGCCGGAAGTGGGCGTGGCCCCGCCCGGAAGTGGGCGCGGCGGCGCTGGCGGTGAGCGCGGGCGGCGCGCGCGGGGCTGGGACCGGGGGAGGGGGGGGGGCCCCGGGCGGGGGCGCGACCTATCGCGACATATCGCGACCCGCCACCCCCGCCCCCGCACTGCCCCTGCCCGCAAAGCCCCCGGCCCGCGCCCCGCCGCTCCGCAGGGCCGCAGATGGCGGGGACGGGGCGGCGCGGAAAGGGGGGGGGGGCGGCGGGGGGGGATCGTGGGGGGCACAGGGAATTTGGGGGGAAACGGGAATTGGGGGGGGAGACAGGGTACGGAGGGATAGGGGGATTTAGGGGGGACACGGGATTTGGAGGGAAAGGGGATTTTGGGGGGGCACAGGGGTTTGGGGAGCAGAGGGGATTCAGGGGGACACAGGGATTTAGGGGGGACATGGGATTTGGGGGGACACAGGGATTTAGGGGGGAGAGGGGATTTGAGAGGCAGAGGGCATTCGGGGGGGAGAAGGGATTTAGTGGGGCACAGGGATTTGGAGGGAAGAAGGGATTGAGGGGACACAGGCACTGGGGTGAGGAAGCGGGATCCGGGGCACGCAGGGATTTGGGGGGACCCCCCCGCGGGTCCCCAGGGCCTCGGTGACCCCGTGCCCCCCATTCCCAGAGCACCTTCCGTGTCCTGGCTCCGCCCGGTCCCAGCCCGGGCTCCCGCTTTTCCCGCCTCTGGAAATATGTCCGAGGGAGTGGATCTGATTGACATCTACGCCGACGAGGAGTTCACCCAGGTGAGGGCTGGGATGGGGGTGCAGGTCCCCCCCCTTTCCTTTGGGAAGAGATCCCGGTGTCCTGCAGCTCATCCCGGTGTCCTGCAGCCCATCCCGGTGTCCTGCAGCCCATCCTGGTGTGGCTGGGAGAAGGGAAGCATCGTTCCCGATCATTCCCAAATCTCGGGGGCTGCCACCTCCAGCTGTGGTTAAAGGTTTTCCCTGTGGGTTGTGACACGTGGCTGGTCACGGAATGCTTGGGATTTAACAGCTTAGCTGTGTCCTGCTTGGAAAAATGAGCTGGAAGAGGCACTTCCAGGGAATTACACAGTGAGGGGATACCAGGAGCCAAATCCATGGGATCACCCAGGCTGGGAATCTGTGCAGGAGCTCGCTGTTCCTGCGCTGCTTGTCCCATCCCAGGAATATCTGGGATTCACAGGAGGAAATGATGAAGGAAGGGGGTGTGTTGGAGAAGCAGATTTTAGGGAGCTCATGGATGTGGGAAAGCAAGTGCGAAGGCAGATGTTGGAAAATTCGAAACTGCCATGGAAAGCTTGTGGAGAGAAGTTGGCAAGAGGAAAAGTCATGGAAACTGGAAGCAAAGCACCCGGAGGAAGGAATCACCATGGAGAAAGGAATTCTTGAGAACTCCTGGAGTGATCAAGAGAAGCTTCTTCTGGTTTTGGGTGGGAATATCCCATGGACTCTCCTGGGAAGACTGAGTGCATGGAGGATTCTCCAAGCTGGAATGGTGATCCAGGCCAGTGACTCTGGCATGTTCCTCCCCCTGGGATGTGTGGCAGAACACCTGGAATTCATCCATGCCAGGATCAAAGCAGTGGGGAGGTGCTGTGGTGTCCCTGTGGCATTCCAGGGATGCCAGTGTAATTCCAAATCCCACTTTTCCACGTGGTGATTCCCACTAACAGTGCCCAGCTTCACTCCTGTGCACCTCAACTCAGCGTGCAGGAGAATCCCTAAAATCTCCCAAGCTGAATCCCCTAAGTAGCAGAACTGAGGGATTCCTAGGGATTCCTCCTCTAGCCCCTCCTTCCTATTTTTGGTCTTGACTTTCTGAAACTTCCAGGCGGGAATCTTCCAGCCTTGGGCTGTGTCCAAAGGCTCCTGGTGGAGGTGGGAGCGTGGGAGTTGGATTAACCAAACACTTGAGCTTTTTTGGGAAATGAACACAAAACTACAGCTCCCTTTTCAAATCATTCTTTTATCAGCTCCAGGGAAAGAGCTGGATGCAAAAGCTCAGGGAGGGGGAAAATGGTTGGATTTTTGGATTCCCAGGTTTCCACGATCCTTGGAAAGCTGAGTGCTGAGCATCCTTCTCTGTCCAGCTCCCGAGAGGATGTTTGCAATTCCCTGACCCTCAGGCTGTCTCCAGCAGAAAACATTGTCCAAACTGCCTGGAATTGAAAGTTTGGGAGCAGAACCTCTGGTTTTATGGCACACCAGCTCCTGTGGGATGGATCCTCACGGAGTGATTTTGTAGGATGAAACACTCGGCACAATCTGAACGAGGAACTGGGATCCATAGTAAACACAGCACTTGCTGGACATTCCAAATGAAATACAGCCTGGGACAGAGTGGGAATTGGGAGGCAGATCTAGCTGGAATTCCCAGCTCTGGAGCTTCCTGAGCTTCCTCTGCCAAAGGGACAGATCCAATGTGTGGGAGCTCCTACCCTAAAAAGGGCTGTTTTCCCAAAAAAGAGGAAGTTTGGGGTGATGAGCATGGTTTGAGGGGGGTGTGCAATTCCCAAGTTAGATTTTTGGGATGCATGTGTTGCTAAGGAGTGATAGGCTCATCCCTGCAGGGCATTTGGTTTTCCACCACTGAATTCTTGCCCTCCAAATCGGGAATTTCTTCCTGGTGGCAGCAACAGGGTCTTGTCCTGTTGTGTGGGATCCAAGTGGGCTGGTCCTTGGAATGTGCTGGAGCTCAGTGGGGGTTTAGATGAGATATTGGGAAGAATTTCTTCCCTGTGAGGATGGTGAGGCCCTGGAATAGATTTCCAGGGAAACTGTGGCTGCTCCGTCCCTGCAAGTGTTCCAGGCCAGGTTGGACAGGGTTTGGAGCAACCTGGGATACTGGAAGGTGTCCCATGGCAGGGGATGGATGGGATGATCCTTAAGGTCCTTATTCCAACCCCAACCATTTCATGATTCCATGAAATCAGAGCCCATCATCCTGTTTTTTGGGATTGCCCAGGCAAGGGGTGGCTGTAATTCCCAACTGTGCACAGACCCAAACCAAGTGATTTGGGCCTTAAACCTTTGGACTCGGCTTGGAAATTCCACTTGGGAATTGGGACAGCAGGTTTGGAAACAGCAAAGAAGGCTTCCCAAGCCAGGATCTCATGACGTTTTCCCAGCAGGACCCGGAGTTCAGTAATGCTGACCAGATGGATCTCTACGACGACGTGTTAGCAGCCAGCTCCCAGCCCCAGGAAAAGCGTTCCAGCAGCTCGGAAGCGCCTCCGGAGATCCGTCAGGAGCCGTCTCCCAAGCCCAACAGCAAACCCCCAGCCATCCTGTACACCTACAGCGGGCTCCGGAACAAGAGGGCCGCCGTCTACGTCGGGAGCTTCTCCTGGGTGAGTTCATCTTCCTGGGAATTCGGGATTCCTGGGGAATCTCTGAGGGGCTGCTGGGCTCTCTAGGGGAGTGGCAGGGATTTTGAGGGGCCTGCTCCTCCTCAATCCTGAGCTGGTGTCCTGAGCTTTATTGTGAACTGGGATTGGCTTTGTGATCCTCAGGGGAAAGGGATTTGTGTCCCTGAGGAGCTTCTGGGCTTTGAGGTGCTGCTCCTGAGTTGCCTTCTCCTGTTCAGGGATGCAGGAACAGTTTTGGGAGGGCTCTGTTTTGTCCGGAGAACTTGTCACTGTTACCCGTTCCCAAGGCTTGTTCCGGATGATTTTAAGCTCCCTGAGGAAGTCTGGGGGTGACATTCCTCAGGTGGGTGGGGGACACTGGGGACAGACATGGATACCAGCCTGTTCCCTCTGCCCTCAGTGGACGACTGACCAGCAGCTGATCCAGACCATCCGCTCCATCGGAGTCTACGACGTGGTGGAGCTGAAATTCGCGGAGAACCGAGCCAATGGCCAGTCCAAGGGGTGAGAGCCAGTGGAATTTCGGGTGGGAATGATGGGAGCCAGGCCCTCATTGCCACTTCCATGGTTTTGTGGAGGGTGAGGGAGCAGCTGGCGCTTTTCCTGCCTGGGACAGGGAATTCATCCCAAAGAGCATGGAAAAGTGAGGAGGGGGTGTGGAACAGTGGGATGGGATCAGGAGGAAGGTCTGGGAGGTCTCTGCAGGGGTTCAGGACTCAACCTCCCTCTCTCCCGCGCAGGTACGCGGAGGTGGTGGTCGCCTCCGAGAACTCGGTCCATAAACTCCTGGAGCTGCTTCCCGGGAAGATCCTGAATGGAGACAAGGTGGAGGTGAGGCTGGCGACCCGGCAGAACCTGTCGCAGTTCGAGGCTCAGGCTCGCAAACGTGAGTGCGGCGCCGGTGCGAGGCGGGCGGGGGGTTCCATCTCACACACATCCCAAATCCCCCCAGATCAGCTGCCAGGCCCAGCCCAGCAAGCCCTCGGGATGGGGGGAACCCTGCCAGGAGCGTCTGGGGGTTGTTTTTCCCATTCCTGAGC
The DNA here is from genome assembly GCF_036417665.1 of Passer domesticus. NCBI lineage: Eukaryota > Metazoa > Chordata > Aves > Passeriformes > Passeridae > Passer > Passer domesticus. Next base: position 53,862,283 of record NC_087479.1, read on the forward strand.
CGGATTAGCTCCTGACCCGAGTCTTTATGATCCCCTTTTAGGTGCTCCCACACTGCGAAGATCCCTCGTAGCCTCCTCCTCCTCCTCTCCAAACTGAATGGGCTTAAGCTCTTCAGGCTCTCAGCATAGCTAAGACCCTCCATATCTATTAGTAGCTCCTCTCTGGATCTGCTCCAGAATTTTTCCATCCCTGCGGAGGTAAGGTGCCCAACACTGGAGGAATATTCCAGCTGGGGCCTGGCCGTGGGCATCCCTCAATGGCAATAGGTGGTCCTGGCCTCACTCCGCAGTGATGCGACGGGATCCTCAGGGATTGTCCCGGCAGGAGCGTGTCCGAGGAGGTCTTGGCCAGCTCTGGTCCTTGTAGATCCCTTGGCATGTTTTGTGCAAGGAAAACTTCCCCCTTCCCAGCAGAGTTGCTTTACTCCCTTCCTTTGGCTCAGGTGCCTGAGGGGATCGGCTGCTTGGTGCTTAGGCTGTGTCCCAACTTGCCCTGCAGTTTTGGTGGAGCAGGGAGTGTTCCCTGGGCCGAGTTCCGGCTGCCCCCAGGGCACAGCGGAGCTCCCATGCAGCCTTTTGGCATCCTGGGAGCCGTGGCTCCTGTCACACCCCTTCTGTCTCATCCTCAGTGCCTCTTTGGATAGAGCAAGGCTTCTTGACCCTCTTGGAATGCTGAGTTTTCCTTCCTCTAGCAGCAGCTCCGTTGCTGTCAGCACTTGGGTTCTGTCCCCTCGTGTTCCTCCACGCTTGGGCCTCTCCAAATCCATGTGTAAATCTCAGGCTCTCCGGGTCTTTGGATGTCTTTGGGGATCTCTCACCATTCCTTGTGGCTTTTGGCTCCTGTCCCTGTGACCTGCCTGACCCCAGGGCACTGTGCGGGGTCTTGCTGGAAAGCTGGGCCCCTCTTGGAAAAACACATGGAAGCGGAGGCTATGTGTGGCCGGCTGGATCTCTCTCTGGGCACCTCCAGCCCTCCAGGGGTGGGAGGAGGAGGAGGAGCAGGAGGTCTCAGAGACCCAGACACCCTCCAGCTGCAGCTCACAGCTCTTTTCCCCATGCCACTTCCAGGTGTGCCGCCGCGGGCCCACTCCCGGGATTCCATGGATGCGGTGGACGGCCGGGCGACGCCGACAGAGAATGCGCTGCCCCCCGCCCGCATGGAGAAGCCCCCCTCGGTCCTGCCCTTCTTCAGCCGCCCCCCCGCGCTGCCCCTCATGGGGCTACCCCCCCCTCCCATGCCCCCTCCGCCTCCCCTCTCCTCCGCTTTCGGAGTCCCTCCGCCTCCTCCTGGAATTCCCTACCAGCACCTGCTGCCGCCGCCGCCCCGGCTGCCCCCGCCCCTGGCCGTGCCCCCCCCCGGGGCTGTGCCCCCCGCCCTGCACCTCAATCCCGCCTTCTTCCCGCCGCCCACCGCCGCCCTGGGACCCCCTCCGGACACCTACGGCAAGGCCATGGCTCCATACAACCACAGCAGGTGAGCCGGGCGGGAATGGGGTTGGGATGCTGGGGGAGGATCCCGCTGACCCCTGTTCCCGCTGTGCCAGCAGCCGGGAGCTGGGCCCGCCGATGCCGGCCGTGAGCGAAGGCGAGTTTGAGGAGATCATGAACCGCAACCGTGCCATCTCCAGCAGCGCCATTTCCAAGGCGGTGTCCGGCGCCAGCGCAGGTACTTCCCGCGTCCCTCGTGTCCCCCATCCCGGGATGGATTCCCGCTCCTGACCCCCTGCTCCGCTCCACCAGGGGATTACAGCAACGCCATCGAGACGCTGCTCACCGCCATCGCTGTCATCAAGCAGTCGCGCGTGGCCAGCGACGAGCGGTGCCGCGTCCTCCTCTCTTCCCTCAAGGATTGCCTGCATGGAATTGAGGCCAAATCCTACAGCAGCAGCTCCAGCAGCAGCTCCAGGTATCCCCCTGGATCCAGAGAAGGGGATCCGCCCTGCAGGTGAGCGACTGAAAAATCACTCTTTGGGTTTTGTCTCCTCTTTTTCCAAAGGAAAAGACACCGATCCCGGGAGCGCTCTCCCAGCCGGTCCCGCGAGAGCAGCCGGCGGCACCGGGATCTGCTCCACAGCGACGATCGGCACGAGGATTATTTCCCGGAGCGGAGCCGGGAGCACGAGCGGCATCGGGACAGGGACAGAGACCGGGACCGGCACCACTGAGACAGGTGGGAGGCTCGGGAATCCCCTGGAAGCGTGAGGGGTGAGGGAAGGGCACTCCCACCATTCCTCTCCTCTCCTCTCTCCCGACAGGAATTTGGCAGGAAGTGGTTTTTAATGGACTCTATCTCCTCACCTCGACCAGGATGCCGTGCCCGAGGCTGCTCCGCCCCATCCCGGTCCCTTCCTCGCCACCACAGCCCCCTCCGGGCGGGAACCCCGCCCGCACCTCGTGGCCTTGGGAATCCCCCCCACCACTGCTGCTGCTTCCTGGGGCCATCCCGCTCCGCTCCGTGGATACTCGGACCCAAAGAGAAATGGTGCTTTTATTCCATGGAGGGAGGTTTGTGAGCCCTTCCCAGTCTGGGGGGGAACGGAGGAGACGGAGCCCTCCCCGTGCAGCTTGGGGGCTTGGAGATGCACAGCTCCCGATCCCGGGATCAGGAGCCATGTGCCATCCTCTGGATTGCCTGGGGACACTCGCGTCCCCATCGCCCTGGTGGGACACTGTGCCACGCTCCTCCTTTGCCCCTTCGCCCTCCAGGAGCTGGGAAAAAGGGGCTGGAGCTGGGTTGGGGGTCATCCTCTCTATCCCGACATTCCCCACAGCAGCATTCCCACCCAAACGGCAGCTCCGGCCTCTCCCGCAGAGCCTTCCTTGTTTTAGAGGAAGCGGAAGAGGCAGGGCAGGCTGTGACCCCCTTGTGTCCCCTCAGAATCCCAAGAAGGAGAGGCAGGGAGAGCCCAGGAGGGTCAGGATGAGCCGGGACACACTGGGTGACTTCCAGGGCTGGAATCACACTCAGGTGGGAAAACCCAGGCCCTGGAAGTCTTTTTAAGTTGAAATAACCCAAATTCAGGAAAAATCACCCTGATTTTCCCAAGCCCCACGAGGTGGGAGCACTCGGCAGGAGAGCTCCGGGTTTTTTTTTACTTACCGCCACAGATTTTTAGTTTCTTTCCAAATAGTGGAGGGGGAAAAAGATTTCCCCCATAAATTGCAGAGCAAATCCCTGGAAGCCCCGGCGAGGCGCCGCCCCTCCTGCTCGCAGTGATTAGATTTGTCTTTGGATAGGTTGGAATTGTGTAATAAACTCAGATGACGTTGTCAGTCTTTTACACAGCGCTCCTGTTGCCTTCCTACGGTGGGATTTGGGATAATGAGGGATGGGAGGGATTTGGGGAGGTCTGTGCACCCGTTGTCCCTCACCCTCTTCCTCCTCCACTGGGCTCCTGTGCTTCCCAAACTGGCTCTGAGGTGCTGGAAGCACCTGAGCATTCCCAGGGGGACCCACGTTCCTGGGCACCAAGTAAAAATAAATATTTATTGGAAAATAGTGAATTAGTCTGGAAGATCATAGAAAATAAAAAGAGGGTTCTTCATACCTTGAGCTGGCTCAAGCTCTGAGGAGTCCGAGTGGATTGGAGAGTGGGAAAGGTGGGAGGGATATGTCCAGGGGGCAGTGAGTGAAGTGGGAAAAGGGAGGGATGAATCCGTGTGGCAGCAGGTCCCTGCTGAAGTGGGAAGCAGGAAAAATGGGAGGGATGTGTCCACATAGAAGCAACAGAGTGGGAGGGATGTGTCCAGGTGGCACCAGGTGAAATGGGCAGTGGGAAAGGTGAGATCCTCCCCCTTCCCGGGGCTGGGGAGTGGAGCTGGCACGGGTGATGCTTCCCTGTGTCCCTGGGCCGTGTCCTCAGTAGGGATCCGTGCTGTGGAAAAGGACAGAGACGGGGATGTGTGGGTGCCAAACCAACCTGGCAGCTCCCGCGCCGGCTCCCCCAGTTCCTGGGATGCAGCACCTGGAGAAGGAGAGCAGCGCCAGGAAGCCCAGGAGCAGCTCCAGGCCGTAGAAGAGGAGCAGGATGGCGCTCAGGAACGCTTCCAGGCGCAGGGAATATGTCTGGAGCAGCAAGTAGTACACGGCCAGCACAGCTGCCGGCACTGTGAGTGCCAGGCTGAGGGACAGCGGCACCTTCCGCTGGCACAGGTTCCCCTTGGAGCCTGTGGGACACAGAGCTGGGATCAGATCGTGGAAATCATGGGAGGCTTTTGGGTGAGGAATTAAATGTCCCGTTCCCGTGGGCAGGGACACCTTCCTCTAGCCCGGGTTGCTGCACGCCCTGCCCAACCTGAACACCCAGGGATGGTCCTCGGGGGTGTCCCAGGACTCTGCACTCCCTGTGGAGCCTCTGGCATTCAGGGCCACTCACCGAAGAAGATGCGTGTGGCCTCAATGCCGAGGTAGAGGAGGAGCAGAACCACGTCCAGCACCAAGTTGGAGACGGGATAGGGCAGGAGCAGCACTGCAGGAAAAGCACCGCCCTCAGCACCACATTCCTGCCCGTCCCGGCGGCGTCGGGAAGAGTTCCGGAGCGAAGGACTCACCTTTGTACACGAACACGAACGCTTCCAGGAGAAAATACGTGGCGCAGTACCAGCCGTTGAGGAAGAGCAGGACCTGCAGCGGAGCCGAGGAGCGATGGCGGCCTGAGGGGACACGGGGCGGCCATGAGGGGGGGCACGGGGCGGACACGGCAGCGCGGCCCCCGGAGCCCTGCAGCGCCTTGGCCGCCCCCCTGCCTCCTTCCCAGCGCCGCTCCCAGCCCGGGTTCCTCCCGGTACCCCCCGTACCCTCCGGGATCCCCCGTTTCCCCCCGGTCCCGCTCCCACCCCTGGGCGCCATCTTCCATCTCCATGGGAACCGCCGCCGCCGCGCTCGCCCGCACGGGGGCGCCGAGGGCGAGCGCGCGGAGCGGGAGGGCGGAGCCGCTCTATCCCCCGCCCCTCTCGGTGGTTTGGCGGCACGCGCGCTGCCGCTCTACCCGCACCTCTCTATGGCGGGAGGACCGATCGCTGCTCCGCGGGTTCGAATCCCCCTCCTTCCCAACCCCGCCCCCTCGTATCCATCGGGATAAGAATCCCACACCGGAACCGGGAACGGCCCCGTCTGGCGGCTGCAAGCGCAGCGCCGAGCTGGGTTACAGTGCAAGGAGTGCAGCCGTGACACCGGGTGGGCACAAACACCCGGCAGCCTCTGGAAAACACATCCGATTTATTCCTTCAGGGTTTCCAAAAACATTCCAGTCCCAACCACGGCCGTGGCCCTGAAGTGCAGGGACGCCCCACAAGCCTCCCGCTGACTCCCAAAATCCCAAGGGCTGGTCCCCAGAGAAAGGATGAGCCGGAACCGACCCCCACGGAGCCGGTGGAGTGCAAGGAGATTCCAGGGGATCCATCAGCCACGGAAGTGGGCAAATTCCTTGCGGAGCCAGAGTGAATCCTGGTAGAAGAGGGGGTCTCCCAGGTGCACAGCTGTCCGCTTGTAGAAGTAGCAGTAAAGCACGGCCGCTGCAGGGAATTTGGGGATGAGAGAGGGCCCCCAGCACCCCCACAGGATGTGGGATCCCCACCCTGATCCTTGGATCCTTACCCAGCCTCTGGAAAACAAACAGGGTCTGAAGGCCTTCAGTCCAGATGAAGCGGCTGGAGTCACGCCAGCGCAGGTTCTGAGGGGGTTGGAAAACTGGGAATAACCCCTGGAGCAGCTTCACTGAGCCCTCCCAGAGCCCTCACCCCATTCCAAAGGTTCTGAGCAGGATGGAGGGACATCAAGCCAGGAGTTACACCTGCAGAAGTTTGGGAAGCTCCCTACCCCAAAGGTTAAGCAGCTCAGGGGATTTAGGCATTGAGCCCAGACCTATTCCGGCTTCAGACTGCAGATCCCTGCAAATCCCTGCAAATCCCCTTCCTGGACGGCGTGGGCAGCACCGGAGCAGCTGCTGTGGCTCCTGACCCCCAAAACATTCCCTGTGCTCCGGGGCAGCAGGATGGAGGGATGTCCAGGGGATGGGAACTGCTCCATTGGGAAGGAGCTAGGAAGGAGTTTATTCAGGAAGGAAAAGAGGAAGGTGCTGCCGGGACAGATCCAGGAGCTGTGGGAAGGGAGGGGTCTGCCCCCAGGTAGAGGGATCAATCCCAGAAAAAGCAGGAGCTGCTAGCACAGGCTTTCCCTGGGGAAAGAGGATTTTCTGATGGGTCACGGCCCGTAGGGAATGAGCTGGGATGGGGCTGGGGCTGGGCAGGACCCTCCCAGGCTGATGCCAACCACAGGGTCATGGAAGGGGAACATCCTCCACGGGACACCTTCCAGGGGGAGCACTGTGGGAAGCTGGGGGTCAGGGAAAAGCCCCCTGGGAGAATCCAGCAGCCGTGCCCACGCCACCCTACCATAATCCAGACGTGGAAGGAGATGCTGAGCGCCAGGTAGGCCGCGGAGAGCAGGATGGTCCCCTTGAACTTGTGGAAGAGGAGGTTGACCAATCCCGCCTGGAAAACGTAGGTGTTGAAGAACATGAGGAAGACGATGATGACGTTGAAGACGACGGCGATGTCCTGGATGCTGCCGGGAGAACAGAGGGACTGTGGGCCCCAGGCTCTGCCGGGGCTGCTGCCCCACCTGGCCCACACTCACATGAAGAGCACGAGCTGCACGGCCGGAGCCGCGCGCAGCAGCTCCGAGAAGGAATTCACAAAGAGGTCGTAGGAGAGCAGCAGGAACTGCAGGAACAGCACCAGGCTGTAGTTGCTGGGCTGGAGCATCCTCCTCCCTGGGGCGTGGAGCCCTCAGCCCCAGCATTCCCAACGGATCATGGCGCTGGGGGGGCTCAGCAGGGCCTCTCCCGACATCCCAAACCTGCAGGGGGAACACAGGGGTTGGGGTGGATCCCAGAAACCAGGACAACCCAATGAGCTTTCCCCTGAAATCCACCCCAATGCCCATGTGAGGAAATCCAGGGATGAGTGAGACGTGCAGTCCCAAGAAGCAGTGTCCAAGCAGGTTATTCCTGGCTGTTCCCAGCTCCATGGGCAGTTCTGAGCAGGTGTGGGCATGTCCCACTCTGGGCACAGGGACAGAGGAGTGAGGAGAGACAGACGGGAATTTTTGGACACCGGAGCAGGTACAGCGCTCGTGGGACACATATCCCACGGGAACAGCCCCCTCAGGGATCATCCTGGCTGGAGAGAGACGGAGGGGACAGGGATCCCGGCAGGAAAAGGGCTGTGCTGGGGCTGAATTCCCTGAGGGGGCACATGGTGACAGACGGGGGTAAAGGGGCTGGAAAAGGACGGAAAGTGGCCGGGAATACGGGGGAAGAAAGGCTGGGCACGGGAGCGGGAAACTGACGGACATGAGAGGGGAAAGAGCTGGATACGGGGATGAAGAGATCCCTCTGTGCCCCTCCACACCCCGCGTCACTCCGTCCCCTCTCACAGCCACCACCGCGGAGCCCCCGCGCCCCCTCTCGCCGCCCTCTCCCCCCGTCCCTGGCCGCCCCCCCGGTACGCCCGAGCCCCCCTGGGTGCCGGAGGTGCCGGTCCCGGGGGTCCCGCGGGGTCCCGGCCGCGCCCCCGCCCCGGGCGCTCACCCGCCGCCGCCATCTTGGTCCCCATGGAAACGGCCGCCAGAGCCGGAAGTGAAGGCGGAAGTGGAGGCTGGAGGACCCGCGGGGCCGCTCTGGCCGCCGCTCCCCTCTGTGGCAGCGCATTGGGGCGGGCGGGAAAACCATAGAGATGAGCAGGCAGAGCGGCGCTCGCCAAGATGGCGGCGCCCAGTGACGAGGAGGGGGCGGTGGGGCCCAGGTACAGCCCCGGGGTTGGGAGCGCTGGTGGGCGGCTCCGGGGTTGGGAGGGGCCGAGGGACCTCGTGGTGTGGGTTTGTGGGGGTGTCAGGGCCGGGCGTTTTGTTCCAGGTCTAGGGGAGCCTCAGGTTTGGGGGGGGGCTGTGGAGTCACGTGTTCCCTATTTTCGGGGAGCCATGGCACCGACTACCCCAGATTTGGGAGATCCGTGAGTCTCTGTGTCCCGGATTTTGGGGAACCACAGGGCCGCGTGTCTCCACCCGTTTCCTGTCTGTGTGTCCCGTAAGGCAGCCGGTTTGAGGGTGTCGGGACATCCCCGGTCCCCGGAGGCGACAGAAATACCCATTTCTGGGGGCACATGCAAATCACATGCAAATGAGAGCGATCGGGTTCCTGCCAGGGGGGCCATGACAGCTGACACCGAGAGCCCCTCGCTGCCATTCCCTGGAGTGCCGTGCCCGGGAATTCTGCTCTGCACATCCTGTTCCATCCCTGGCCTCCTTCCCAGTGCAGGGCACAGCTGGACTCTGGTCACCCCCTCAGGGTTCCCGGTTCCCCTTTCCGTGGTTCCTCCTGGCGCTGCCGGAGAGCCCCAAAGGCACCGCAATCCTCCCCAGGTGCCACCATCCCGGATCCATCCCTGCCACCATTCCCAGGCCGGGAAGCAGCTGGGCCACCATCGGTGGCTGGGAAGCAGCTCCGTCCCTGTCACCTTGCCCAGGCTGGGAAACAGCTGCTCCCCCCACGCCCTCTGGGGCTCCCAGTTCCCCTTTCCGTGGCTCCTCCCTGGGACCGCATCCGGAGCCTGAGCCGGCTCCTCGCTCGCCCACAGGTGCCACCACCGCTCCTCGGCCATGCTGGACGTGCCCTTCCTGCCCTTCTGTGCCTTCCTGGGAGCGCTGGGACTGCTCTGCGTGGCCATGGTGGGCACCTGGTGCCAGCACTGGCGCGGGGGCTTCTCCCTGGACGGCAGCTCCCGGACGTTCAACTGGCACCCGGTGCTGATGGTGACGGGGCTGGTGGTGCTCTACGGCGCAGGTGAGCAAAGGGAGCGCGCGGATCCCGCCACGGCTCCTTCCTGACGCTTTTCCCCCCTCACAGCTGCCCTGGTTTACCGCATTCCCAACACGTGGAGCGGCCCCAAGCTTCCCTGGAAGGTGCTGCACGGCAGCTTGGCTTTGGGAGCGTTCGTCCTGACCGTGCTGGGGCTGGCGGCCGTGTTCTCCTTCCATAATTCCCAAGGGACGCCCAACATGTACTCGCTGCACAGCTGGATGGGGCTGGGAACTGTCCTGCTCTTCTCCTGCCAGGTGGGAATCCCTGCTGGATCCCTCAATCCCTCCGGCATCCCGAGTTTTCCACCCTCACCTTCTCTCCCCACAGTGGGCGGCGGGTTTTGGAGCGTTCCTGCTTCCCTGGGCTCCCACCTGGCTCCGGGCACTCTACAAGCCCATCCATGTTTTCTTTGGCTCTACCATCCTCATGCTGTCCGTGGCTTCCTGCGTGTCAGGAATCAACGAGAAGCTTTTCTTCAGCCTGTGAGAGTCAGGGGCGGGGGGGTGGGCTTGGGAAGATCCCTCACAGGGACTGGGGGGCTCAGGATGTGGATTTGGGCTGGATATGGGAGTGACCAGCGCAGAGCAAAGGGAACTGAGCACTTCCTCAGGTGTGTGGCTCCCTGCACACTTCCCTGCAAGGTTTGGGGTGGGGTTCAGGAATATCCAGATCATTCCCAGCCTCTCTTCCCCGCTCCAGGAAGAACGGGACCATGGCGTACAAGCTCCTGCCGGCTGAGGCCGTGTTTGCCAACACCCTGGGGCTCCTCATCCTCATTTTTGGAGTGCTGGTGGTGGCTGCCCTGGCCAGGCCCAGCTGGAAGCGCCCGGATTCCGACTCCCCGGACTCCCGCCAGGTACGGGACATGCTGGGTGGATTTGGGAAGGTGAATTGGGAAGCTGCCCCCCAGCACAGTCCCGAGGTGGGGAAGGATTGAGGGATCCCGGCTCATCCCTGTGTCCCACAGCCCCTGCTCTCTGCCGAGCGCTGATCCCAGGGATCTCCCAGCACTCCCAAGCTGCATCCTTGTGCCTCCACGTGCCAGCTGCTGCCTGGATCCCGGGCCATGCCAAACCCCAGCACTTGCCAGTGCCATCCCTCAATGCCACAGCAGCTGGAGCTGCCGGAGCCTCGCTGGGACAAAGAGGAGCATCCGGATCACTCCCACTCCAGAGGATCCGGCTCAGGGTGGAGCCACTCAGGGACCTCACGGACACGGAATAAAACATTGGCTTCTGCAGGGCTCTGCTACTCAAATCCCTGGGGACAAGGGAGGGCCTGGGGTGGGAGAGGTGGGAGCTTGGGAGTAGGTCCTGGCCAAGCCAAGCTGTCCCTTCCAAGGGCTTGTCCTTGCTGGCTCCCTGAAGACATGGGACAGCTCCCCGTGGTCACCCCACGGGATCTGGGATCATGCTCTGCCCTGTCCCTGCTTGTCCTTTGCCCCTTTCCCAGAATCGCCCCCAGACCCCGTGCCCAGAGCCATGTGAGCTCTGTGGTTTCCCCTCCACACCCTGGGTTTCCTTCCTCCCCCAGTCACAGGATCCCTGTTCCCATCTCCCTTCCCAGCCTGGAGCAAAGGGGGGCACCCCCAAATTCCACCATCCTCCCCCTCCAAGCTAGCATGGGGGACACGGAGGGTTAACATTTATTGAGAAAGATCCTTGAAGGAACACGGGGGGTTATTGGGATACACCTCCCTCTCACACGGCAGGGACACAAGGGTTTATTGGGATAACCGTTTCTAGCACTACAAGGGGACACAGATTTTTAGGGATACACATCCCTGTCATTACTGGGGGGTGCCCAGGGGGTCCTGCAGCCCCTGCAGCACCGCTCCCAGCACTGCTGCCACTGCCACAGCCCCGGCATCGGGCTGCTCCAGCCGGGAGGAGCGGATGTAGCTGGCCCTGCCTGCCCCAGCCTCCATGTGCCTGGTGGCCTCCGCCGCCGCCTCCGCGCTCTGCCAGGGAAAACAGGGTGTTTTCCAGGACAATGGCAGGGATTCCCATCCAATTTTCCCACTATCTCAGCTCCCAGCTCTGCACACCTGGACAGCTGCTGCCAGCACTCGGAGTGGGTGGGCACCGGGATTGCGCAGGGAATGCAGAGCCTGTGCGGCTGCAAACAGCGAATCCAGCTGCAAAGAGTGGGAATTAGTCTGGGATCCAGGGCCGAGGCCAGGGGGGAACTCCCTGGCATCCTCCTGGAAGCCTTCACGGCTCCGGGGCTCTCCCAGCACTCACCATTGTCCGGTCTCCTGGCGCAGCCCCTCCGTACCTGTGTGGGATGCAGGGAAATTCAGGGGGGATTGGGATTCCCAGGGGGAACTGGGATTCCGCAGCCCCCGGCACTGACCTCTGCATGGCCTCAATCCCGGCGTCCATGGCATCAGCCCACGCCGGGAAATCGCTGCGGCCACGCAGGCTCTGGCCAGCCGCCGTCAGGAAGAGCCCGTAGAGCTTTGGGAATATCATCAGTCATATCCTGGAACCACGGCCAGGTGTGTTCTCCCATTCCCATCTCCATTCCCATTCCCACTCACCACTCCGGAGGAGCCTCCCATCTGCTCCAGCACCACATCAGCCAGGGCGGAGAGCAGCTGGGCTGGAGCTGCCGGAGGCGGCCGGGAGCGCATCCATTCCTGGATGGCTGTGGGAATGGAAGGGATAACGGGATGGGGGGTGGCCCTGCAGTCCCCTGTCCCTCGTGGGGACAAGCAGGGACAGCCCTCAGTTCCATAGGGAAGCTGCCACTGGATGCAGACACATTCCAGGATACAATTACAGGAAGGGACACCCCAGGTTTCCTTAGTCCCACGAAGGGATGTCCTGGGGAACTCCCCGCTCCTGGGAGGTGCCACTGGGGTATCATTCCCCACAATTCCCTGGATAATGGCCCCCACACCCACCTTGGGCTGCCTGGGCGTGGGTGTGGCCGCAGTCCCCGTCACCTGCTCCCCGATCCAGCTCGTTGAGCTTTTCCTTCATATCCAGCAAGGTGCTGCACACCCGCTGCAGGACCCGCTCCACCCGCGCCGTGCTGAGCCCTGCCGAGAGGAGATGCATCCCTGCACGTTCCCGAGGGAAACTGAGGCACGCAGGGGTGTGACAAGGCATGGGAGCCCTGTACCAGTTCCAGTCTCATCCTGTGGCTTCCTGGGTGCCTCTGTCGGTGCTGGCACCTCCTCCCTCCGGGCGGTCGCCGGTCCCGCGAGAATGTTGGGCCACGCCATGGCCGTGGTCTTGGTATCTGCAAAAGCCAGAGGCATGTGGTGGCTCAGGATCCCATTGGATCCTCACTGGCACACCCAGCAGGCAGGAATTCCACCTCCAGACATCCCACTGACTTTGTGTCCCATCACCCAGTATGTGAAAACCCCTGTGTCCCAATCCCAGGCCACATTCCCACCGGGAACTCACCGATCAACCTGAGCAGCTCCTCATCCACCAGCATGAGGGTGAGGGAGACTCCAGCCATTTCCATCGCCGTCATGAAGGATCCCACCAAGGCCCGGGCGATGCGGATCCCTCGGTTCTCTGTGGGATCCAGGATCGAGACAGGGTCATTCCAGAGCGGCCGGAGCCAGGGAATGGGATCCCAAGCTCCCCTCTGCACTCACCCAGGCAGCGCACAGCAGCTCCAGCCACAATTCCCAGCTCCAGGCAGGACAATCCACCCAGATTGTTCACCACGAGCACCACAGAGGATCCTGCAGGATGGGGGGCAGGATGAGACTGGGACCCAGGGGGTTTGGAGGAGCACAGAGGGTCCTGGGGAGCTCACCAGGGGTCAGGGACAGGTGGGAAGCACTGGATGGATCCGTCATGTGCTTCAGCATTGTCTCCACAGCCTTATCTGCCGGCAGCACCTGGGTGGGACACGAAGGAGGGGAAGAGCAGAGTGGGGAGATCCGGGAATAGGGGGGATCTGGGAATGGGGAGGAAGCAGCAAAATTTCCTCCTCACCTTCATCCTTTGCACTCCAGCCTCGCCGTGGATCCCTACGGAGATGGGGCCGTGTCACATCCCAGCCCTGGTGATGGCTCCCCGGGGGGGCAGGGACACTCGGACCCTCCAGGGACCCAAGAGGGACACCAAGGGGCCGCTCCTCACCCAGCCCCAGCTCCATCTCGTCCTCAGCCAGCTGGAACGAGGGCTTGGATCCCGGGATGCTGCAGGGAGAGAGGCTGAGACCCAGGGTACCTGTGCGGGTGGGAATGTTCTGTTAAAACTGGGGGGATTTTTGGGATTCAGGGGGTGGGGGACACAGGACAGCATTTCCATGGGATATCACAACGCACCCATGACTTTGGCAGCTGCCATCGCCTTCTTCTCGATCTCATCCAAGCTCGCTCCCGCCTCGGCCAGAGCTCCCGCCACCTGTCCCAGGCAGAGCGGGTGAGCGACCCCCCAGAACTCCCCAGATCCCCACAAAGGGTCCCAGCAGCACCTTGTGGATGAGGATGGTGCCACAGATCCCGCGGCGCCCGGCTTTGCCTGGCTTGGTGAAGGCGCAGTCGTCGCCCACCACCACCATCCGCACGTCGGCCCCCTCAGCCCGCGCCCGCTCCAGGGCCATCCCGAAATTCAGCCGGTCCCCGGTGTAGTTCATCACGATCAGGAGGATCCCGGCTGCAGGAGGGACGTAGAGACAACGGCAACGGTGCGGCACTGGAGGGAGGAACCCCAGAATTCCACCCCGGGGCGTTCCCAACCTGCTCCGGCCTGTGCCACGGCCCGGATGGCCGCCAGGATACTGCCCACGGACGGGGACGCGAACATGGCTCCGGCCACCACTCCGGTCAGCATTCCCTTCCCCACGTAGCCTGCGGAGAGGGAAGAGGGCTCGGAGCCGCGTCCGTGGGTGGGGGGTACAGGTGGGACAGGGGGGTCTCACCTGCGTGGGCGGGCTCATGGCCGGAGCCCCCCCCGGACAGCAGGGCCACACGGCCACGGATGGCCTGCAGGTCATCCCGAAGGACCACCCGGTGTCCCTGGAGCAGCCGCAGCCCCGAATTGCAGGCCACCAGCCCGGCCAGCGCGTCGTCGGCGCAGCCGGACACCGTTGTCACCAGCTTTTTGGGGACCTGTGGGGAAAACGGGGAGCGGTGGGATGGGAAAAGGAGAAATGCCAGCCCCAGAGGAATGCCAGCCCCACAGGAACGCCAACCCGCCCTGCTCCGGGCTCACCTCCATGGGAGCGGAGCGCCGCACTCGGATCCGAAGACGGAATCTGTCCGGAAAGAGGGCAAGGTCCAGTGTGAAGTGGACAGCGGTCCGGAGGGGGCTGGGAAGGGGGCGGGATGGGATGGTGCCTGGTGTGATGGTGATGCTATGGGGAGTGTCCGGCGGGCATGGGGCTGGCGCTGGAGCTGTCCCCAAACACGCACACCTCCCCAGGCAGGGAGCTCCCTCTGGGAATTGGCGCCAGGATGTGACCACTCCCCCGGCACCCAGCCAGGCCGCCCTGCTGGAACGAGGCGCCAGCATGGGACAGCCTCTAAAGAGGCCGCCTTTTTGGGAAGAGGGAGGACAGTGACGGGCCCCCCTCAAAGAGGCACCCCCTTTTGAGGTGGGAAATCAGCATGGGACTACCCCCAAACAGGGACCCCCTTTTTTTTCTTTTTTTTTTTTTTCTTTTTTTTTTTTGTGTTGGGGAGGCTCCCACGTTCAGGGATCTCCTCTCAGTGTAGGCCCTTGACGGATCCACACTCCCCCCTCACAGCGGGGACCCCTACCCCAGCTTTCGGGGGGCACAGAGCTGCAGGGAGGGGGCTGCACCCTCCCATGCGGGGCCCTTCCTTCGGGATACGGCGTGGGGTCGGGGCGGGATCAGCGCTGGTCCCGCGGCCTCGGGGGGAGACCCCCGCGCATCCCCCTCCACACCTGCGCTCTGCCGAGTCCTCCAACCGCCCTTATCGGCTGCTCCTCTCGCTCCTCCCAGCGGGCTAGAGCGGCTCCTCTCGTCTGCTCCTCCGAGTCCTCCCAGCGGGCTAGAGCGGCTCCTCTCGTCTGCTCCTCCGAGTCCTCCCAGCGGGCTAGAGCGGCTCCTCTCGTCTGCTCCTCCGAGTCCTCCCAGCGGGCTAGAGCGGCTCCTCTCGTCTGCTCCTCGCGGTCCTCCCGGCGGGCTAGAGCGGCCCAGCGCAGCCACTTCCCGGAAGTGGCGGCGGCGACGGCGGCGGGGAGGCCGCGCTTTCCGTTCCCGCCGGTTTTCCTCGCGCCCCCCGGGACCCCCCGGCTCCCCCAGCATGTCCTACAACTACGTGGTGACGGCGCAGAAGCCGACGGCCGTCAATGGCTGCGTCACCGGTACGGCGGGGCGGGCGTGAGGGGAGCGCCCCGTTTGGGAGTAGCGGGGGATTGTGGTTTACCGGAGGGTTTGGGGGCTGCCGGAGGGTTTTGGGATACTGGGGGGTTTTGGGGTGGAGGAAGGATCAAAGTGCTCCTGAAATCCATAATAGTGAGAGAGAGTGGGGTTTGGGGAAGCCACGGGAGCCCAGGAGAGAGGATTCCTGAGGAAAAACAGTAGGGAGAGCGTTTCTGCGGAAAAACGAGGAGCGCAGGCCGAGGGAAAGCAGTTGCCGAGAGCGTCTGGCACTGTGGAAGGAAGCAGCTCCAGGGAGGCTGTGGAAGTGCAGCCCGGCTCCCCGAGGTGCCAGCTGATCCCTCCCGCGGGATCCCTTCCCTGTTTTCCCAGGACACTTCACCTCGGCGGAGGACCTGAACCTGCTGATTGCCAAAAACACCCGGCTGGAGATCTACGTCGTGACGGCCGAGGGGCTGCGGCCCGTCAAGGAAGTGGGGATGTACGGGAAAACCGCCGTCATGGAGCTCTTCCGCCCCAAGGTGGGTGCCGTGCCCCCCGGGCGGGCTGGGAATGCCCGGCCCTGGAACTCGCGCCGACCCCGGTGTTTTTGGGGCAGGGCGAGAGCAAGGATTTGCTGTTCATCCTGACGGCCAAGTACAACGCCTGCATCCTGGAGTACAAGCAGAACGGGGACAGCATCGACATCATCACCCGTGCCCACGGGAACGTGCAGGTGAGGGGGCAGGCAGCGCCTGGGCTGGGGATTGCCTTCCCTGGGCTGGGGATTGCCTTCCCTGGGCTGGGGATTGCCTTCCCTGGGCTGGGGATTGCCTTCCCTGGGCATGGCTTTGCCTTCCCTGGGCATGGCTTTGCCTTCCCTGGGCATGGCTTTGCCTTCCTGGTGCAGCAGGGTGCTGCTGGATTTCTGCTCCTCTCTTGGTGGTGCCTTGCCGGCTGCTGGATCCAGGAGGCACCACAGGATGTTTCCGGAGTTAGTCTTGGTCTCTGGAAGGATCTGTGGAATTCTGGGGTGGTTTGGGTTGGAAGAGAGACCTTAAAGCTCACCCAGTTCCCTTTCTGTGGGCAGGGACACCTTGGTTGCTCCAAGCCCCATCCAGCCTGGTCTGTAACACTTCCAGGGATGGGGCAGCCACAGCTTCTCTGGGAAATCCATCCCAGGGCCTCATTACCCTCACAGGGAAGGATTTCTTCCCAGTATCTCATCTAAACCAGCACATGGAATCCTGGAATGGTGTGGGATGGACAGGACTTAGAGATCATCTCATTCCACCCCTTGCCATGGATACCTTCCACTAGACCAGGATGCTCCAAGTCGTTTCCCTATGGATTCAACTATATTCTTGGGAGACCTTGTGGAATAACAAATTAAATTTAAGGAAAATTAAAGCCTAAACTCCTTGTGGGGCCGAATTTTCCCTGGGAAATGAATCCTGTGGGAATTTGTGGTGAAGCTGTGCAGTGTGGGAGCTCTGCCAGGTGGGGCACTTGGAAAGGTGTCTCCTCCTTGGGGCTTCCCATCTGGAATTCTCTAGCCTGTTGGGAAGTGTGCAAGGAGCCATTCCTCACCTAAGGGCTGGTAACTAGCTCCTATCCCTCTTTTTCAGGGATATTGTCCTGGCACTAATCACCCTTTTCTTTGCCCTCTCTCTGGAATTGTCCCTCAGGATCGCATCGGGCGCCCCTCGGAGACCGGGATCATCGGGATCATCGATCCCGAGTGCCGGATGATCGGGCTGCGCCTCTACGATGGCCTCTTCAAGGTCATCCCCCTGGACCGGGACAACAAGGAGTTAAAGGCCTTCAACATCCGCCTGGAAGAGCTCCAGGTCATCGATGTGAAATTCCTTTACGGCTGCCAGGCTCCCACCATCTGCTTCGTCTACCAGGTGCCTGCTTTTCCATGGATAACCCAGGTGGAGCCAAGGGCTCCCAAGCTTTTCCAAAGGCTTTCTGGAAGGCAGAATGAGGGATGATTCCAGTTCCTCCAGGTCCCTATTTCTCCATACTGCCTTTTTCCAACTCTGGGAGGGAGGAAGCAGCACTTTCCCACAGGATTCCTGGACAGCTCTGCCTTGGGTGGGAATTTTCCTGGTTATACCCCCCAGGAGGAGTTTAGGGATCTTTCCAGCAAGATCCACAAGCTGTTGTTTCCCACAGCGAGATTTGAGCCTTTCCTTAAAAAACAAGGCAGTGACCTGCTTGCTGTTCTTGGGAGGTGATTCCAGGTGTGTAGAGAGGATTCATAACCTCTCCCATCCTTTGGCTCCTCATGGAGGGGAGCATTCCAGGTTTTCTCTGGATGCCTGTTTGGATCCTTTGCTGTTCTGACTGAGCAAAGGATTAGCTTTCCTGTGTTAAATTCCAGGCTATCCCAAGCTTAGCTGAAATCCTATGCCAGCAGTGGCTCCATTATTCCTTGTTTGGGCACTGCTGGATCCCCCCCAAATTTCCTGAAGGGAGGAAACCACTTTGTCACTGCATACCTGGAAAAATGCTTTTCCAACTTTTAAGGATTCCATGATCCATGTCAAAACAACTTGAACCCTTGGAGCAGGATGTCAGTTCTGACTCAAAAACCTCTGGGTTGTTTCTATCCCTGCCTATGTAGAGGAGAGTGTTTCCAAGCTGTTTCCTTGATTCTTTCTTCATTTATTACTCATTATCCCAGGACTTGGCCTGACTAGGACAGCAGGAGCTGGGATAATTTTTGGGAAGTTCTGAAATTATAGGGAAATATTATAAAAACCCCTGAATTCCTGGACATTTGCAGGAACTGGAGGAGGGGGTGATACTCCATTATGCCACTTGTTCCCAGGTTGTCAAGAGGAACACAAATTCCAGAATATCAGTTCCCATATCATTGTAAAACAATGGAAAAATACTTTCCAGCCTTTTCCAGCACAGGGATTTTCTCAGGGGGTAATTATATATGGAAAAATTTGGGAAAATGGTGGCGTGTGGATGTGGGGGAGGTTGAGGAGGTGAGAAGCCTCAGAAGCTCTCTGGAATGGGTGTTTTTGTAGGAGCTGAGGTGGAATCTCCTCACTTCTGGAATCTCATCCACTTTTGCTTCTCTTCCAGGACCCCCAGGGCCGCCACGTGAAGACATACGAGGTGTCCCTGCGGGAGAAGGAATTCAACAAAGGCCCTTGGAAGCAAGAAAATGTGGAGGCTGAAGCTTCTATGGTCATTGCAGGTTGGGCCTTGTTTGTAACAGATCTTCCCATGTTTTTCCAGGCCGGATGGCTCCTTTTTTTCCAGGCAGGTTGTCTCATGTTTGTTGTGTGCCCCGCAGTGCCGGAGCCCTTCGGAGGCGCCATTATCATCGGGCAGGAATCCATCACCTACCACAATGGGGATAAATATCTGGCTATCGCTCCTCCCATCATCAAGGTGAGGGGAGCCAGGACTGCATCCCAAAATATCCCTCCTTTCCCAGGCCTTCCAGCCAGCAATTCAAACCCCTGTTGTCCCAAGTGTGGTCTAACAGTGCCACTTATTTGGACTTCCTGAGGTTTGGCTTCCTGGTCATTGTTTTTGAGGGCTGAGGGACATCCATGATCCTGTGTGCCTCCTCTTTCTGTAGAGCTCTTGGAATTTTGTTTGGGCCCCAGGGAATGGGATTCATTAGGAATTAGTGCATGGTGTGGGCACAGTTCCAGGGCAGAGCCTGGTTTCATTTCAGGCAGTGGAAAACATGGATGAGCCCCTTGGAGACTTGTTCAGAGGAGAAAAGGCTTAAAGATTTTGGGACAGCATTTGGAGTTGTGGGTTTTGTGGGAATAACAGGCCACTTCCCACGTTTAATTGGAGGAGGAAGCACCAATGGCATGGCTGAGGTGCTGCTCCAAGCTGAAAGAGGGCTGGAACTGCCATCCAAAGGTCCTTTTAACATGGAGATAAAGACAGGCTTAAAATCTTGGGGGAAGAAACAGAAATATTGGTGCCTGAAGGTTTCAGTCCATTCCTGGAGCTCTGGAATGGGTGGGATACTGGAACTGGGAGAACATCACCTGCACAGAACTTTGGGGGAACCATTTTGGGGAATGTTTGAATGGAATCCTAGAATTCCCTTCTTTCCCTGCAGCAAAGCACCATCGTGTGCCACAACCGCGTGGATCCCAACGGATCGCGGTATTTGCTGGGAGACATGGAAGGGCGGCTCTTCATGCTGCTCCTGGAGAAGGAGGAGCAGATGGATGGCACTGTCACCTTGAAGGATCTGCGTGTGGAGCTGCTGGGAGAGGTAGGAATCACCTGGGCCAACCCTGGCACTTGCCTGGGATTCTCCCAAGTCTGGAAAGGCTCGTTTCAGGAGTGAGTGGGAATTCTGGGAGCCTTGCATTTGTCACAGCCCTGAACTGTTGGGAAAATATCCTGTGGGCACTTAAACTTACACCTCCTTCCCATTTTTTTTTTCCTGGTACTTGTACTGGAGGAGCTTGGACTGTGGGATTTATGACAGGATTAAATCCCCTTACCATGCTCAGGGTTCTTCTGTTGGATAACAGCTTAGTGGTGGAAGGTGTGCGTGTGTGTGCCAGGACCTTTCCATGCCACTGGTGGGTGACCTGCCTCTTCCCATTTCCCAGACATCCATTGCTGAGTGCCTGACCTACCTGGATAATGGAGTGGTGTTTGTTGGCTCCAGGCTTGGAGATTCCCAGCTCGTGAAGGTACGTGGCAGCTCCTGGCTGTGTGTTCCCACAGGACTCGATTTCCATCAAAACCTGGAGATGTGGATACATTTTCCTGTCTTCTCCTTGCCCACCCTTTCCCTGTCCTGCTTCTTGAAAGACAAAAATTGATTCCTGTGTTTATTCCCAGCTCAACGTGGACAGCAATGAGCAGGGATCCTACGTGGTGGCCATGGAGACCTTCACCAACCTCGGGCCCATCGTGGACATGTGCGTGGTGGACCTGGAGAGGCAAGGCCAAGGCCAGGTAACATTCCTGCTTTTCCCTCCTCACTGCTGGGAATTTTTGGCTGAGCGTATCCATAAAATCATAGAATCCCAGAACGGTTTGGGTTGGAAGGGACCTTAAGGATCATCTCATTCCATGGGCAGGGACACCTTCCACTAGACCAGGTTGCTCTAAGCCCTGTCCAGCCTGGCCTTGGTGGATCTTTCAGGATCTTTCTTCCAACCCCAAACCATTCCATAATTCCATGATTTGAGAGTGGCTTCCCCATTTCCATGAGAAATGGGACCTCCCAGAGAAGAGTGGGAGAACTTCCCAGGCACAGCTGGTAAAGTCCATCTGCTTTTCCTCCAGCTGGTCACCTGCTCTGGGGCCTTCAAAGAGGGATCGCTGCGGATCATCCGGAACGGCATCGGGATCCATGAGCATGCCAGCATCGACCTGCCGGGAATTAAAGGTGTGGGAGGTGTCCTGCAGCCTGAGGGGGGACATGGTGGGCACAGATGAGGTTGAGATGTGGAATTGTGAGGAACTGTGGCCTCCTTGTTGCAGGATTGTGGCCACTGAGGTCAGATCCGCACCGGGAGACAGACAACACCTTGGTGCTGTCGTTTGTTGGCCAGACCAGGTAAAGGTGGGATGAGCTGATCCAGGCTCTCAGCCCCATGTTGGAGCAGGAATTAATGGGAATTCCCTTTCCTGCTCAGGGTTCTGATGTTGAATGGAGAGGAAGTGGAAGAGACGGAACTCACAGGTTTTGTGGATGACCAGCAGACGTTCTTCTGTGGCAATGTGGCACATCAGCAGCTTATCCAGGTAAATCCAGCATGAGGAAAACATGGATATGGTCTCCTGGAGCCATAGGGATCGTGACATACCCAGGCCAGAGGTTGGAGTGCTTCCCTGAGTTGATGGGATCAGCAAACAGGATCCTGGGTTCATGTTCTAAGGGATATGGAAAGAGGGAGGTTCTTGCTGTGCCACCCACCTTGGAAACACTCTTCTCCATGATTTTTCTTGTTTCTCTTCCCAGATCACCTCTGCCTCAGTGCGACTGGTCAGCCAGGAGCCCAAAGCCCTGGTGAGCGAGTGGAAAGAGCCCAATGGGAAGAACATCAGCGTCGCTTCCTGCAACACCAACCAGGTGGTGGTGGCCGTGGGAAGAGCCTTGTACTACCTGGAAATCCGGCCCCAGGAGCTCCGGCAGATCAGGTGAGCCCACATCTTGAGGCCTCCTGGGATGCTGGGATTTGGGATCCAGGCTGACACCTGTCCTCTCTTCTTCCTCCCAGCTGCACGGAGATGGAGCACGAGGTGGCCTGCCTGGACATCACCCCCCTGGGAGACTCCAACGGGATGTCCCCGCTCTGCGCCATCGGGCTCTGGACCGACATCTCTGCCCGCATCCTGAAGCTCCCGTCCTTCGAGCTGCTGCACAAGGAGATGCTGGGAGGAGGTAGGAGCCTCCCAGGGGTGGCAGTGGTCACTGTTCATGTCCTGAGTGACCTCATCCATCCCTTTCCCTGCTTCCACAGAGATTATCCCTCGCTCCATCCTGATGACAACCTTTGAGAGCAGCCACTACCTCCTGTGTGCCCTGGGGGACGGAGCTCTCTTCTACTTTGGCCTCAGCCTTGAGACAGGTGACCTTTTCGCTTCCTTTCCATTTTTTTTGGGAAAGATCCTCCTTGCTTTCTCAGCCTCATGCTCAGGTGGGACTGGCTGTGGGCTGGAGGATTTCTCCAGGAGATAGATTCTTAAATCTGGGGTGTGCTTACCCGCAATCGTTTTTTCCCTGAGGTGTTGTGGCACATCCCAATCCCTTTTCCCTTTGAATCCAGGCTTGCTGAGTGACAGGAAGAAGGTGACCCTGGGCACGCAGCCCACGGTGCTGAGGACGTTCCGCTCCTTGTCCACCACCAACGTGTTCGCCTGCTCCGACCGCCCCACCGTCATCTACAGCAGCAACCACAAGCTGGTCTTCTCCAACGTCAACCTCAAGGAGGTCAACTACATGTGCCCCCTCAATTCCGATGGATATCCCGACAGGTGAGCCTGCCACGAATTCCTGATCCGAAGGGATATGGAGGAGAGGGAGGTTCTTGCTGTTTCACCCAGTTTTCCATTATTTTTTTCCCCACAAGTTTGGCCTTGGCCAACAACAGCACCCTGACCATTGGCACCATTGATGAGATCCAGAAGCTGCACATCCGCACTGTTCCCCTCTATGAGTCACCCAGGTGAGGATTCCTGGGATGAGCATTCCTGGGATCAGGGTGCTCTGCTGCACCGGGCAAGGGTTGGGGTGATGTTGCCATCCCAGGAGCAAACAGACAGCTCTTGTTGCTTCCAGAGCTCTTGGAATGGCCTTTCCTGGCTCTCCCACCCACATGGCTCTGTTTATCCCACAGAAAAATCTGCTACCAGGAGGTATCCCAGTGTTTCGGGGTGCTCTCCAGCCGGATTGAGGTGCAGGATGCCAGTGGGGGCACCACGGCGCTCAGACCCAGTGCCAGCACCCAGGTAAGATCCCAGGCTGGGTCATCCCTATGCTGTGGGGATCAGAATTCCTGATCCAGGTTTTCCTTGATGGTCCTCTCTTCCAAAGCCGTGAGTCCAGTCCCGTTCCTCAGCTGGGGAGGAATGGGATGGTGGGATCCCTCTGAGGGGGTGACACAGCCACAGTTCCATCTGATCCCCTTTATTTTTGGGTGCTGCTCCTTCCATATCCTATACAGGCTTCTGTGTGGTCTCCAAAGTGTTCCTTTTCCCAAGGATCCAGCTCTGGAAACCAGCTCTTTGTAAACTCAGATTAACACCATCACTCAGCCCTGCAGGAGCAGGGAGTGTGTCCCTGTACTCATTCCTTGCTCTACCTGCTTTCCCATCCCTTTTCCTGCTCACTGGCTACCTGAGGCTGTGTGGATATCCCAAGTAGCACCAGGATGTGACGGATTTTCCTGTTCCCAGGCCTTGTCCAGCAGCGTGAGCACCAGCAAGCTGTTTTCCAGCAGCACAGCTCCGCATGAGACATCCTTTGGAGAGGAGGTGGAAGTGCACAACCTGCTCATCATAGACCAGCACACCTTCGAAGGTACCTGTCCCATCCCAAAATCCAGCCTTTTCCATCCTGGAGAAGC
Source organism: Passer domesticus (assembly GCF_036417665.1). Lineage (NCBI taxonomy): Eukaryota > Metazoa > Chordata > Aves > Passeriformes > Passeridae > Passer > Passer domesticus. Next base: position 53,885,534 of record NC_087479.1, read on the forward strand.
CGTGGGGAGCTTCTGCCAAAGCATTTTTCTGGAGGAAAATCAGCCATAAGCTTCAGGGAATAACAATTTTTAATGGCTCAGGGTGGTGGGGAATAGGGCAGGGAATCTCTAGGATGTGTCTTAAGCTTTGAGTTTAAGGACTTGAAGATCCTAATTGTTCCTACCTTTCCCACTTTTTTTCCTCCCCCCCAGTGCTCCATGCTCACCAATTCCTGCAAAATGAGTACGCCCTCAGCCTGGTCTCCTGCAAGCTGGGAAAGGATCCCAACACCTACTTCATTGTGGGCACTGCCATGGTGTATCCCGAGGAAGCGGAGCCCAAGCAGGGCCGGATCGTTGTCTTCCACTACTCCGATGGTAAGAACAACGTCTTCTCACCTGGAAAAATCCAGCTTTTTTGGTGGGAGATCAGGGATGAACTCCTCAAACCCCAGAGAGCTTGTGTCACAGGAGCAGATCGTTTTTCCCAGGGAATCTGTTGTCAGGATCTGTAGATGCTGTGTTCCCTTTCCCCCTGTCTCATAGAGATGCCCAAGAATCCCTTACCAGCCCTGGATTCTGGGATTTACTTTCCATGTCACTTGTCCCCCTCAGAGACAGTTTTTTAGGAAGCAAAATTCAAGCCAGCTCGGCTGAACCCCCTTGACTTCCCACTCTTTGGATAAACAACCCAAGTAATGCCTGGCTTTATTCCAGGGAAGCTGCAGAGCCTGGCTGAGAAGGAGGTCAAGGGAGCTGTGTATTCCATGGTGGAATTCAACGGGAAGCTGTTAGCCAGCATCAACAGCACAGTAAGCAAAGCCCTGGCTTATTTTTAGGAGCGTGCTCGTGGATCTGGATGTCAGCCAGATGTCTGTTGAGGAGCATATCCCAGCTCCCGTGTGGAGAATCCCAATCCGTGTCCCATCCCACAGGTCCGTCTGTACGAGTGGACAGCGGAGAAGGAGCTGCGCACGGAGTGCAACCACTACAACAACATCATGGCCCTGTACCTGAAAACCAAGGGGGATTTCATCCTGGTGGGAGACCTCATGCGTTCTGTGCTGCTCCTGGCCTACAAACCCATGGAAGGGAATTTCGAGGAGGTAAGGAAGTGGTGCCAGGCATCAATTCCAACAGCTCTGGGCACAGGGAATGGTGTTGGAGGGGATAAAAGGAGGAGTTTGGCTTGACTGGATACAGTTTGACATGGATCCCTGTGGTTTCTGGAGGAATGGATCCCTCAGTTTCCAGGGAACTGGCTGTGGGAAGAGCAGCTGGTGCCTGGTGGGTGGGAGGTGCCATCTGGGATGCCTGGTGTCCACTTGGAATGGGGGTTTAAATTGCTCGAGTGGCTTTGGCATAGGCTGCTCTGCGCTTTCTCAGGATGTTTTCCAAGTGCCACTTGGACTAGGACCATCTCCAGGAGTGCCTTTCCTGCTCAGCTCCTTCCTGGAGCAGAGAGGGACATGCTGGATCCCGCCTCGCTCCTGAATATTGGTGTTGAGTGGGATGAGGATGCAGGATTCCAGGCCAGGCCACCTGGACACAGCGTGTCCCTTCTTGGCCCCTTCCAGATTGCCCGGGATTTCAATCCAAACTGGATGAGTGCTGTGGAGATCCTGGATGATGATAATTTCTTGGGAGCAGAGAACGCTTTCAATCTGTTTGTGTGCCAGAAGGACAGGTAAACTGGATGGGATGGATTGGGAATGGGATGGGATGGGATAATGGGATGGATCTTCGGGAAAACTGGAGGAGCATTCCCAGCTTTTGGGAGCAAGGGAAAGTTTGGAGTGCCCCCATCTGGGACTGAGTGGTGTTTGGGATTCCAGCGCGGCCACGACGGATGAGGAGCGGCAGCACCTGCAGGAAGTGGGATTATCCCACTTGGGAGAGTTCGTCAATGTCTTCTGCCACGGATCCCTGGTCATGCAGAACTTGGGAGAGACCTCCACGCCCACCCAGGGATCCGTGCTCTTTGGCACTGTCAATGGAATGATCGGTAAGGAGCAGGGGCTGAAGATTCCCTGCAGAATCCTGGAACGGTTTGGGTTGGAAAGCTCGTCCAGCTCCACCCCCTGCCACATTCCCGTTATTCCCGTGCAGGCCTGGTGACATCCCTGTCGGAAAGCTGGTACAACCTGCTCCTGGACATGCAGAACAGGCTCAACAAAGTCATCAAGAGCGTGGGGAAGATTGAGCATTCCTTATATCCTTTAGCATTCCAGCCAGGAACTTGTGCTGGGTGGAATTTACCAGCTGGAGAGGGTGGGAGCGGGTTTGCCATTGCCCTGAGCAATCATGGAATTAAAGTTGGGAAATCTCTGAGACCACAGAGTCCAACCATTAACCCAGCACTGACATCCCACCATTTTAACCATGTCCAGGGTGTTATTCCCTGTGGATTTGGCTCCTTAACAGCAGCACCTGGAGATCGTTCCACACGGAACGGAAGACGGAACCAGCCACAGGATTCATTGATGGAGACTTGATCGAGAGTTTCCTGGACATCAGCAGGCCCAAGATGCAGGAAGTGGTGGCAAACCTGCAGGTGAGCTTGGGAATGTGGCCTTGGATCCTTCAAGGATCTTGCTCAGGAATCCAGGCTCAGTAAATCATGGAATTGTAGGGTTATGGAATGGTATGGGTTGGAAGGGACTTAAAGACACCTCCCACTAGACCAAATTGTTCCAAGCCTTGTCCAACCTGGCCTGGAGCACTTCCAGAGATGGAGAAGCCACAGCCTCTCTGGGGAAGTGCTAAATCCACACCTTCCTGAATGATCTGGAAATGTTTTTTGGCACCTCCCAATGTCTCCAATGCTTTCCCTCCCTGTGCAGATTGACGACGGAAGTGGGATGAAGAGGGAAGCCACCGTGGATGACCTGATAAAGATCGTAGAGGAGCTGACCCGGATCCATTAGCAGGACTCGGGATTGTTCCCTGCCCCTACCCTCCACATGGAGCAAGAGAATCCTTCCCCAGCTGTGCCCAACACTGGCAGCAGCGGCCAGAGGGGGACGGAATCTCACAGGGGAAGCAGCTTTTCAGGAATTTGGGGAGGTGTCCGTCATCATGAGTTCTGCGGAATTGGTTGGGCCCAGAACTGTCCCTTTCCTTGGGTGATCCACTGGGATCTGACGCCCTTGCCTCGATTCCCTTTTCCCTGGTGTACTTAGATATTTTATTACTTGTTTTGGCTTCTGGTTTCGCGTTTGATCCTGGTTTGGGGTTTTTTTGATTCCTTGTGGTTTTTTGGAAGAGGAATCAAAGCTGAGGAGCAGCTGAGGCTGGAGCCGAGCAGGATAAGTCTCTCTCCATAGGATCCATGCCTTGCTCAGGGGGGGAAGTTCTGGGAGGTTTAAGCTGTTGCTGATTTCAGAGTTTTGCCAAATAAAGTAGTCCGAGAGGAAAGATCTTTGTCCTGAGGAATGATGATATCTGTGTCCTAGGTTCTGGGATCTCGGGGACATCTCTTTTTCAGGTGCATTTTCCTGACTTTTATTGGATTTATAGGAAATTTTAGTTTGTTGCCTGGTTGCCAGTGGCACTGTGAGTGCCTTGAGAGGCAGATTGTAGTGGAATTTTTTTGGGAAAGCTGGATTTTCCAGCTTTCATTAAGTCATTAATAGTTCTCATGGTCTCCCTCTTCTTTCACATCTGTCATGGAATTTGGGGGTTATCCTGGATTTTACCATGCTCTCCCCAGCCTGGATCTCCCCTGTACCCCTTGGTTAAGTGAGTCCCAAGTCCCATTCCATGCTGGTTTTTCCCAAATCCTTCCCTCCCAGAGACAGCTCGTGCTGGAATCATCCCTGGCTCCTGCCTCCATCCCGTATTTTCAGAGGAGGCCACAGGGACAAGGCTATATTTGGACATCTCTTCCGAGAGCTGGGGGAGCAGGGAGTGACCTTGGACTCTGTGCTGCTGCTTTTATTACCTCGGGCTCTGTTTACCTGCCTGGAGCAGCCTGTTCCCAAATTTTGGGAGGCCCAGGGAGCGGCACAGCCCAGGTCCCAGCAGCGCTCTTTTTCTTCCCACCAAAACGGGGGGTGGTGGTGCCAATGCAGTGTTGGCACCCTGCTTTTTTGGGGATAGAAGTGCTGCTGGCTAGGCCTGGATCACTGTTTATCCGCTGCCACTGGAGCTGCTTCCCAGGGATTTGGGATCACATTCCCTTAGGACAGGAGCTTCTCATGGCTGCATTGGGTTCCTAAAAAACCAGCGTGACATCCCCCCCACCATGGTTTTTATTTGGAAGGGGGCTGTGTCTTGCTGGGTGATCCCAAGCCTTGGGCAGAATCTCGTGGGGAGAAATCCATGCTGGACTGAGAATTTTGGAGGCAGCAGCGCCTTTTGCTCCATGGGATCAATCATTTACCTGCCTCCGACCTTCGCTTCATTCCCTGCCCTGGGATGGGGACACGGGGCCAGGGGGAATGTGGGGGTCACCAGAGTGGGGTGTCCCGCAGCATCCCTCTCCCTCCTGGATGCATCCCACCATCCCGGCTCCACTTGGCCCCTTTCTCCGCCGCGTGGGTCCCCGTGCAGGGCTGGGAAGGCGGCCCAGCGCCTCCAGGAGAAGGAGGAGGAGGGGTGGGGAGAGGCCATGCCGGATCTTTGCCAGATGTGGGAAAGGAGAGAAGGGGGGACGCCTTTCCCGCTGCTTCCCAAACCTAGGGGGGACCCCGTTCCCCGACGCGCAGCCAGGGCAGGAATGGCCGGGATGCCACCACTCGCCCCAGCTGAACGGGACAGCCTTGGGGTGACCCCAGGCCCCCCGTGCGGGTTTGGGGGGGGGTGGGTGGGTGCCGCTGGCGACCCCCCCCCCCGCTCTCGCCCCCCTCCAATCCCGCATTGTTCCCGGCTCGGCGGGAGGAGGAGGAGCAGGGCCAAGGGCCAGCGGGAAGGCAGGCGGGAAGGCGGGCGCCGGGACGTGCTGGAGCCGCCTGTCATGTTGGTGGAGCTGCTCTTCCAGGCTGCCTGTGTGTCCCTGTTCCTCTCCAGCGGCCAGGGCAGGGTGTATCCCGCGAGGAAGAAGCCGGCCAGCTTTGCCGTGGAGAGGTAGCTGGATTCCCCCCTTTCCTTCTCCCTTTTCCAGCTACACCTGGGATGGGCAGCCTGCCGAGCTCCGGCTGTCCCTGCCTCCCGCTGCAGGAGGGCTTGGCCGGAGGGGTCCCAGCCGGAGGGGCTGGCACCCCGCAATTCCCTCTCTCTTCCCGGGTCCAGGGGAGCATGACACTGCTCCCCGCATCCCTGTGCTTCTCCCCTCATCCCTGTCTTGCTCCCTGTATCCCTGTCCGGCCGGGGGGCGCTTCTCCCGTCACCACGTGCTGGGATGTTCAGGATGGGTGGGAAGTGGTTGTCCCCTCTCTGTCCCCCCTCATCCTACCTTCCTCTGATCCGTGCCATGCTCTGCTTCCCGGTACATGGGCACATCCTGACCGCTGTGGCTGTCCTCCTGTCCTCACATTCCTGGGACCTTTGCTCCATGCAGGGGGCTCAGGACAGGGTGGCCTCAGGCTCTGGTGTCCCACAGGCGCCGCGTGGGGCCCCACGTCTGCCTCCCAGGCTCCGGCAGCGGATGTTGTCCTGGCTGGATGCTGTCCCCGGGCAGCGGGAAGTGCACCCTGCGTGAGTACAGGGCTCTGGGGGGCTCGTGGGGGTCCTGTTCCCATTCCCAGAGCTCCTGTTCCCATTCCCACAGCGCTCTGCTCCTTCGGCTGCGGTGGTGGTTCCTGCATCGCTCCCAACCTTTGCATGTGCCCGGATGGAGAGCAGGGAATCACCTGCCCAGGTACTGAGAGAAGTGGCTATGCCGGGTGCCCTTCCCTCTCCACACCATGAATCCCAAGGCGTGGAGATGGCCACGAACCCATGGGCACCGTGCCCAACCCTCTTCCCTCTCCATGCCACAAATCCCAGCAGATGGAGGTGACCGTGGCTCCTTGTCACCTCTCCCTGACACTGTCCCCATCCCTGGGGGATCCATGGAGTGGGATGGGAAGCGGGTGGTCCTGGGGTGGCATGGGTGCCCCGTGGGTGCCACGTCTGTGTTCCAGAGCCGCCGGGGACTTGCGGAGAGTACGGCTGTGACCTGTCCTGTAACCACGGCGGCTGCCAGGAGGTCGCCCGCGTGTGTCCCGTCGGATTCTCCATGGCCGAGACGGCCAATGGCGTCCGCTGCACCGGTGAGTGGGAGTGCTGTATCCTGACGGGACTGGGCATCCCCGTGGGGCCCAGAGCCCCAATCTGCCCGTTCCCTGTGTCCCCCTAGACATCGATGAGTGCCAGAGCGCGGCCTGCGAGGGGACGTGCCTGAACACGGAGGGCGGCTTCGCCTGCGAGTGCGGAGCCGGCCGGGAGCTCTCTGCTGACCGCCGCAGCTGCCGGGGTGCGTGGGGTCCCGGGGGGGCGGCTGCGGCTCCCGAGGGATCCTGACCCTCATCCCAACCCCCAGACACGGATGAATGCCAGGCCACGCCGTGCCAGCACCGCTGCGAGAACAGCGTGGGCAGCTACCGCTGCTCCTGCCGGCCCGGATACCACCTCCACGGGAATCGGCATTCCTGCGTGGGTGAGCACCGGGATGGGGCTCTTCCCATCACTCCCGGGGGATGGAGGTGGCCCTGAGCCCCTGAGCACTGTGCCACACCCCCTTCCCTCTCCATGAATCCCAAGCAATGGAGGTGGTCACTGAGCTCCTGCATGTATGCTTAGCCCTAATCCCTCTCATGCCATGAATCTCAAGGGATGCAGGTGGCCATGAGCCTGTGGGCACTGTGCCAGACCTCTTCCCTCATCATGCCACAAATCCCAAGGGATGGAGCTGTCCGTCAGCCCATGACCACAGTGCTGCCACCTCATCCTCATCCCTGCGTGGGTCATGCTGAGGGCCCATCCTGGTGCTCCAGGCTCTTTCCTGGGCCACATCCCAGGGTGCAGCACCTCCTCATCCATTCCCTCATCCCGCAGATGTAGACGAGTGCCGGCGGCCTGGCACACGCCGCTCCTGCCAGCACAGCTGCCACAACATTCCCGGCAGCTTCCGCTGCTCCTGCCGCCCCGGATACCGGCTCAGCGCAGACAGGGTGTCCTGTGAAGGTATCCGTGTCCTTCTCCTGGCTGGAGGAGCAGGGTGGGATGCTCCCATCTCCCTGCCAGCCCCAAGCGATGTCTCTGCCTTCCTGATTTCCTTCCTAGGGTACCCCAAATCTATTCTGGCCCCATCGCCCATCCTGCAATCCCTGCAGCATCCACCCACCCTTGTCCTGCTCCCTCCTGGCTCCCACCTGCTCCCGCGGGGCTCCCCCTCTCCCCACCTCCCTGTGGCAGCTCCTGGCACCCAATTTCCTCCCTCCTCCCCATCCCTGTCCCCTGAGCCATCTCCACGTGCCATGGGAGCCCCCAGCACCTCCATCCCACCATCCCGTCATTGTCGGCACCGGGGAATCTCTCGGGAGCCCGGCAGTCGCTGGACAGAGCCAGGCTGCCAGAGCTGCACCTGCCAGGTGAGCATCCCATCTTCCCACCCCTTCCCATGGCACCATCCCGACCTGGGATGAGCCACCACGTGTCCTGGCAGGGGGGACGAGTCCTCTGTGACACCGTGAGCTGCTCTGTTCCCTGCTCCCACCCGCTTCCCGCTCCGGCTGGGGGTTGCTGCCCCACCTGCACGGGTGAGTTCCAACCCCCTGATCCCCCCAATTCCTAGGATGGCCCCCCTTGAATTCCCAGGGGGACACCCCTGACCCCCATGGCTTGCAGGGTGCCTGCACGAGGGGGTGGCCAGGGCTGAGGGCGATGTCTTCTCCCCATCCGATGGGAATTGCACCGTCTGCGTCTGCTTGGTGAGCTGGATTGGGATGGGAGAATCCCCCCTCATCCCTGGGAACCTCCCAGCACTGGTGACCCTTATCCCTGGGGACCCTCATCCTGCATCCTGGCTCAACCATGGATTGGGATGCTCTGGAGCTGATGACACCCTCCCCTCATCCGTCCATGGGGAATCAGGGTCCTCTTTCCCAGCCCCACATTCCCCTCCACAGGCCGGGAATGTCTCCTGCCTCTCCCCGGAATGTCCCCCAGGATCCTGCCCCAGCCCCTCTCCGGCTGACTGCTGCTCCTGCAATCCAGGTGATCCCAGGAGCCCTAGTCTGGGGTGTGAGTACCCCCGGGCTGGGCTGGGGGCTAGGGAAGAGCCGTGCTTGGCTCTCCAGCACCTCTCCTTCCCCTTTTCCCAGAAAAGTGCAATTTCCGGGGACGCACATACGCGCACGGAGCCCGGTTCAGCCTGGATGGGGACGACTGCACCACCTGTGTCTGCCAGGTGAGTCCTGGATGTCCCCAGGGATGAGGATCCCCAAAGCTGGGAGGTCCCCAGGGATGAGGATTCCCAGGGATACTCCAGTGCTTCCCAGCACCTGCTGGGGGCATCCCAGCTTCGCTCAGGGCTGGTGTAGGGACAGCAGGTGACCCATTCCCGTGTTCCCAGGGAGGAGAGGTGGAATGTTCCTTCACTCCCTGCCCCGTGCTGGATTGTCCCCAGCACCAGCGGCAGCTGGGTCCCGGGCAGTGCTGCTCCACCTGCCGGGACCCTCCAGCCCCTGCCGGTGAGTCGGGATGAGTGACACAGCTGGGAATGGGCAGGGAGGGACAGGGATGAGGGGGAAAAGCTGGGGAAATGGGAATGGCATGGCACGGGAAGAACAGCTGGGATAGAGGATGTGGGGGACACTTGAGTGGGACATTTGGGGATGGGATGTGGGGGACACAGGTGGGGTGTGGGGATACTTGATGATCAGAAGGGTGAGAGATGGGGAATATCTAGGAGCAGGAAGGGTGGAATATAGGGAACCCTTGGGGACAGGAAGGGTAGGTTTTACAGCACAGTTGGGAACAGGGATCCTACCCAGGTTGCTTCCTGGATGACAATGGCGTGGAGTTTCCCGTTGGACAGATCTGGTCTCCGGGCGATCCCTGTGAGTTATGCATCTGCCAGGTGAATGAGAACCTGCTCTGCTTCATTCCCTCTTCCCTATCCCTGCCCCAGCGCACGGCTCCTGCTCCATTCCCGCCCTCAGGATGCCCGTGGCCTGTCAGGCCCCAAATCCCCCAAATCCGGCGGGTTTGGGAATCCCGAGGTGTCTGTCAGGGTGTTCCCGCCCGCAGGCAGACGGCTCCGTGAGCTGCCAGCGCACGGATTGTGTGGAGACGTGTCCTTATCCCATCCGCATTCCCGGGCAGTGCTGCCCCGACTGCTCCGCAGGTGAGGGCGCGCCCGGAATTCCGGGATTCTGAGCCGCCCGGGGACCGCCTGAGCCCCTCTCCCCGCAGGCTGCACCTACATGGGGAGGATCTTTTCCAACAACGAGACCTTCCCGTCGGCGCTGGATCCCTGCCTGAGCTGCATCTGCCTGGTGAGGGCTGGGCCGGGCGTTCCCAGAGGATTTGCGGCTCCCGCCCCGTGGGCTGAAGCCCGGTTTTTGGCTCCGTTGCAGGGAAAAGCTCCGGGGGCGCTCCGGGGTTCCTAACGCCCGGCCCTCGGGGGTCTCTCCCGTCTCTCGCAGCTGGGCTCGGTGGCCTGCTCGCCTCTGGAATGTGCCATCGTGTGCTCCTACCCCTTCCACCCCGAGGGTCGGTGCTGCCCCGTCTGTGAGGGTACGAGCTCGGGCGGGTTCCCAAAATCCCCCTCAAGCCCCAAATCTCCCTGAGCCCCCCCAAACCCCCTCTGGACCTTGGTCCCTGCAGACTGCAACTACCAGGGCAGGAAGGTGGAGAACGGCCAGAGCTTCATTCCCGAGGGACAGCCCTGTACCCGCTGCACCTGCCAGGTGAGACCTCCCGCCCATTCCCATGGGATGCCCGTGTCCATGGTGCCTGTGCCAGTGTCACTCGATCCCAGCAAGGGCTGGGCTGGCTGATCCCTGTTTTTCCAGCTTGGAGAGGTGAGCTGTGAGGAGAGGCCGTGCCCCAGCTCCTGCTCTGAGCCCCACACACTGCCCGTGGGCTGCTGCCCATCCTGCCCAGGTAATGGGATCCCTAGACCCATTCCCAGGCACTTGGATGTGCCCCCTCCGGACCGGGGGTCCTGGGAAAGAGGTGGGTGCTGACCAAAATCCTCCCTCCATCAGCCACAGACAGCCGGCTCCTGCTGCAGGGCAGTGACCTGTCCTCATCCTCATCCCCATCCTCATCCTCATCCCAGTCCCCATCCTCACCCCCATTCTCATCCCAGTCCCCAGTCCCTGAAGATTCACCCCCTGGCACCCCTCAACACCGCCGCTACCGCCTGGCCCAGCTCCTGCTTCCCACCACACTCCCCCTTGGCCCCTCTCCAGGGATTTGGGGTGCTGGGAAGCCCCCTCTGACCACTCCAAGTCCCTCTGGATACCCCTTGGCACCCACTGTGCCCTCTGACCCCCTCTGTGAGGCCACGGCCCCCCCTGATCCCATGGGCAGCCCTGAGGCTCAGGAATCCCCCAGGGATGAGGATCCCTCTGCGGTGCCATCGGACAGCCCCAGGTTCCAGGTGCCAGGTGTGCCTGGAACGCCGTGAGGAGGAGGAGGAGGATGAAGGAAAGGAGGAAAAGGGGGTCTGCAGGACCAGCAGGCCTGGCCCTGGGGAGGGAGCAGCTGTCCCCCTGCCACCAATAAAGTCACTCTGGTATTTATTCCCTGTCCCCTCATCCCTGCACCACCAGCACGTGGAGCCCTGGGGCTTGTCCTCTGGGAATTTTGGGATGAGTGACTTTCCAGGATGATGAAGGCAATGCTGGAGGTGTTCAGCCCCCTCATCCTGAGTGGGGTTTGGGGACAGGAGGGACATGTTGTGCCCCAGGTCCCCCAGGCTGGGAGCTCCTCAGGGATGAGCAGAGCCACATCCAGGCTCCCCTCCTTGGGGCACAGGGACATCCTTGGGGGGTGCAGCTGAGGGTGGCACCAGGGACACACCCCATTCCCAGGGATGTGTTGGCCTTTCTCAGAGAGACACGGCACGGGGCGCTTCTCCACACCTTTATTGTCCTCGGTGGTGGCAGGAGTGCCAGGAAAGGGACAAGCCCTGCCAGCCACCGAGGTGGGGACACCTGGGATTCCCATCCCAGCTCAGGGCAGCCGGGACAGCCCCACCTTGTTGTTGGCCCTGTCGAAGATGACGTAATACTCCCGGATAAAGACATCCCCCAGGATCCAGAGCTCGCCCTCCTCCGTGGGCACATCCATGCCTTGCAATCCCAGGGTGCAGTACCCGTTACTCTGCTCCAAGCACATGGAAGGGAGTGGTCACCAGCTGTTGGATCCCTCCCTCTATCCCCACAAACCCATTCCCAGCGGGATGCTCACCCTTAACACATAGGCTCTGGGCGGCACTGGGAATTCTTTGCCGTTGATATGGAAGATGAGGCTGGGAAGGTTTCTGATGGCCTCACAGCTGATCTGGGGAGGACACAGCAGGTTAGCGGCCATTCCAGCTGGGATCAGATGTCCTAGGGAGCATCCTGAACCTCACCTCACCACTGTAGCTGGCACCAAGGCGCCTCATGAGGGTGCGGAAGGCCCGGATAGGAACAGCCAGCAGAGTGGTTCCTGTATCCACGATGGCCTGGCATCCCGAGGAGCAGGCCACCGGAGTCCCGCTGACGGAGACACTGGAAAGAGGGATGCAGAGTGAGCCTGGACTCCCCAAAACACCGGCTGGAGGGCAGGGAATACTGGGAATACCCCTCCATGGCGATCTGCCAGTAGGTTTCAGCAGAGAGTGGGATCCAGGAGATGCCTTTGGTGGTGTAGTAGGGATCAATGGCACCGAAGAGGACAAAGCTCCCACCTTCACTGTCCCTGGAAAGGCAGATCCATCTGGGGTTTTTCCCAGCCCACCAACACCTCCATTCCCATTGGAAAATGGGGCCAGTGTGAGGGAAAAGGGAGAAATCCTCAGCAGCTTTGGCTGGGATTTACCTGCTCAGATAGACAGAGAAAAGACGCCTATCCACGAGGTTTTCCATCATCATGTTGTCGAAGACAGGGGTGGCTCCGGAGGAGGCAATGCTTGGGAATGCCAATCCCAGGATGCCATCAAAGGGGGTGTAGTAGAAGAAATCCCCTGGCTCTGTCTCGGCCAGCCCAAAAATCTGGTTGCGGACGTTGATGCCAGCAACCTGGGAGAAAGGAGACAGGTGTGGATTGGGCACGATCCCAAGGGATCCCATGGGATGAGGGGGCTGGAGCGCCTGGCCGTACGTCGACGGTGTCGTATCCCAGGATTCCGGTCATGCTTCCCGTGCCGTAGGCGATGAACAGGGTGTCATTGGTGCTGAGGAACGTGGAGGATTCCGCGGGATTGAAGCGGTTGTGGTTCCCTGTGGGGGTGGGAAGGACAGGGATTGCCTGGGATTTGTCCCTTGGGAAAGACTGGCCAGAGCCATGCAGGACTACTCCCAAAGGACACATTCCAGACTCATTCCAGACACCTACTGCAGGCTGGGCTGGAGCAGAAGACTGAGGGAACCCAGAGGTTGGAGGAACCGGTGTCAAAGACCACGGTGAATTCCTGAGGTGGGGTCCCAATGGAGATGGTGCCAAAGTACTCATCCTGTTGGAATGGGATTGGGAAGGGGTTAAGGGGATGGGGAAAGGAGAATGGATAAGGGGCTAATGGAATAAGTTACAGGGATGGGGAAGGGACTAGTGGAATGGATAACAGGCCAATGGCATGGGGAAGGAGCCAGTGTCCCCCTGTGCACCCTGATCCCAGTTCCCAATCCCAGCCCCTCACATCCATGTAGTTCTCCAGGGGCTCCACGGCGATGCCCGGGAAATACTTGGCAGCCAGGTTGTAGGGATGCTGCTCCAGGTAACTCTCCAGCAATCCCTGCTCCTGCAGCCTCTGCCGCAGCGACTTCATCTTCCTCAGGGGCACCCTGTGGACAGGGACCGGGATGCATCACTGGGATGTGCCCTTGGGATCACCCCGCATCCCACATCCCTGTTTTGGGGACCCCCTGGGGCTCACCTGGTCTGGAAGCCCTGGGCCAGGCCCACCAGGGTGAGGAGCAGGAGCAGCTTCATGGTGGGAGCTCACGGAAAATGTGCCTCCGATCCCGGCCCCGCTCCTTATATCCTGGCTCCGGTGTTTGGCCGGAGGCCCCGATAAGAAAGGCAAACTGCTCCTGGGATGGTTATCAAAACGTCCTTAAGGAAGGGGGGGTAGGAATGTCAAGCTGGGGGATCCCCCTATTCCTGGGGGGATTCAGGCCACAGGTATGTTGGGATGGGCGGGAAGAACTCCAGGTTATTCTGTGGGAGCTGGTGGGAATGCAGGGCTGTTCGTACCCTGAACCCTCTCGTACCTTGCTGGAGGGTTTGAGCCAGACACTTCCAGGAATGGGGCAGCCACAGCTTCCCGGGAATTCCATTCCCAGGAATGATTCACCACCCTTACAAGGAAGAATTTCTTCCCAATATCCCATCTAAACCTGTCCTCTGCTACTAGGAAGCCGGTGCCCCTTGTCCTGTCACCTCAGGTCCTTTTACAAAGTCCCTCTCCAGCTCTCCTGGAACTCCTTGAAATGCTGGAAGAGGCTCCAAGGTCTCTCCAGGTCCTTCTCCTCTTGCCAAGGCTCCATGATGGATTTTCAGGCTGCCAGGTCCAGATTTTCCATGCTGGGAATCAGCCAAGGCTTTCTCCTTTCCAGCCCCCTACAACACATCCCATCCTCCTTTTTTTCCCCCTCAGGGACAATCCGGTGCTCCATCCCTTTTCTCCCAACATTCCCCACCCAGGTTCTTCTTCATTTCACTCCCCCAGTCCAACCTGGCATCACACCCTCAGATTCTTCTATCATTCTGAGCCGGGATGGGGCTGATTCCAAGGGAGGAACGCCAGCTCCAGCCTCAGGGAGCCTTTGATCTCCTCCAGGACAAGGTGACCGTTCCATGGATCCAGCACGTGGTGACGTGACCGGAGCCAAGTTGCCCAATCCCGCTCCTGTGACCTTCATCCAGAGGCATCCAGAGCTTGGCTTTCCCCCAGCTCGTCCCAGTTTCCCCCCACTTCAGGGACTTTGGAAGTGGGAATGGAGTGACAGGAGAAGGCTCCAAACTGGAAAACAGGATACTGGGAGGAACCTCTTGCCTGTGAGGCTGGTGAGGCCCTGGAATAGATTTCCCAGAGAAGCTGTGGCTGCCCCATCCCTGGAAGTGTCCAAGGCCAGGCTGGAGAAACCAGCCTGGAATGTGTTCCTGTAAATTTTGGAGTTACCAAGTTTTCCTCCTTTTTTGGCCAAAATAGTAGAGAAAACAAAAAATATGAAGTTTTCCCAGGGCTATTTATCCATCGAATTACCAAAACTGCCATCCTTGGAGATCAGGATTCCTGTTTTCTCAATGGGAAAAAACCCACATTTGCCCAATTATGGCAAGTTCTAGGACAAGCTCGTTGTGCTGCTGCTAAATCCCATAAGAGCAGAACAATGGATCCAACAGGGATGGATTTTTGGATGGATGATATCCACAGAAGGAAGAAGCTGTGGAATTCAGGACTGGGGAAAAAAAAATGGGAATTGTGATTTAGCACTAATTAAATCCAGAATAAAATCTGTGAGGATGGAAAAATAACCCCTTTTAGGGCGTGAAACGGTTTCCTGGGAGAGAAATCCTGAATTTTCCAAACCTTGGTGGGGAAATGGAGGGCATGAGATGCTGGATCTCGGAATAATCCATCCGGGTGCTGGGAGCTCTGTGGATGGGAGCAGGTGGCCTCCCTGCCAGAGCTCTCCTTGGCACCAGAGGGCACCACAGCATGCAGAGATCCCAAAAACCCCCAGCTGGAAAAATGGATCTGGATGCTTTCCCTCCTGGCTGATGCAGCAGGGGCTGGGTGAGGATTCCCAGGCAATAAAATTCTCCCAGAATTTAGGCTTTTACCGGGAAAATTCAGATTTTTTAAATGTCGTTTTGACGTGCAAACACCCCTTGGGATGAATTTGACTTCCATGGGAATCACCCTCTGGATCAAACAGGGATTTTCAGGCTTTTGGGACATCAAAACTCCTTCTGACAAAACTTCCTTAATTTTATCTCTGCAGCCACCAAAAAAATTCCCCTTATGGAGACAGAGCTTTCATTGGAAATGGATTCATGAAGTCAACTTTTCCAGGCCCTGTTCCCAGTTTTTCTTGTCCCTTCCCTAAAGGCTTTTATCACACGGGTGCTTTATCGGAGCTGTCAGATGAAAGGAGGGAAATCTGACGCTCCTGAGGTGTCAAATTTCCCATATTGGATTCAAAATATTTAATTAACTTATCAAGGAAGCCCAGGGATGTTGGCTGATCCTTGTGGGAATGGAATTTTGCAGAACAGGACCTCGGGGTGCTCAGGTCACCTTCTCCTACCTGCTGTGGGCGATTTTGGCTGGGATTAAGATGTCATCCAAGGGGAAAAAACAAGTGGAACCATCTTTTGTGGAAATTAAGGATATTAATAAGCAGCTAACGGGAATATCCTTCCAAAACCACCTAAACTTATCCCAAGTTTATTTCTGGATAACACTTTTAAATGGGTATTTTTCCATTTCTTCTGTACGAATCCAAACACAATTTTCCCCTCTCCTCAAACCTTATGTTTTAACATAAAATGTTAATTAAACATTTTCCCAGCTCTGTGGAAACTGCTCCAAAAGAAGCCTGGAAAATGTTGTTTTTTCCCCTTTGGCAAGTCAAGTCCCTTTTCTTTCCCATGGCACTGGGGGTTTGACCCGGTTATCAGCCACGCTGGGAACAAATTGTCCTTGATTTATCCAGAATTATTTGGGATCATATGACTCCCGTTTGTTACACAACAGCCCTCAGGTGATGGGGTAGAGGCGCCTTTCCCAGATCCCAGCACTTCCCCAGCACCTGCGTGACCTTGCCCAGACTTCCAAAGGAGCAGAAATCATGGAGCTCTTCCCCTGCCTCGTCCTCGCTTGGGTTTTGGGAACGTGGAGCATTTTCCAAGCATGTTTTGGAAAAGCTGGGTTTGTGGAGAGGGCGATGGGACTGAGCTGCCTCAGGAACATTCCTGTGTCACGCGAGGAGGAGCCGAGCAGGTATTCCAGAGGAATCTGCTTTCATCCAGCTGGAAGAGCCCGACATCTTATGAAGTTTTGGGATATTGCCGAGGTCTCTATGTGCTTCCTAAACCACTTCCAACCTGGCCTCGGACGCTTCCAGGTATGGAGCAAGTGCAGCTTCCCTGGGCATGTCGCTGTGGCAGCCTCACAGGGAAGGACGCATTCCCGATATCCAACTTAACTCCAGGCGAAGCCTTGCCCCCTTTCCCTATCGCTCCACGCCCTTTCCAAAACCCCTCTCGGAGCCCCCTGCAGCCCGGAAACACGAAGGATATAATTCCTAGAGCAGCTACAGCTCGGGGAGAGCCCCGCGGGTAGCCAAAGAGCGATTATTGATTAAAAAATGCCATTAAATTGATCCGTGCTCCCGCCCCCCCCAACATGGCGGCGCTGGGAGGAACCGCCCCCCTCACGCCCGAGGGGGGGGGGGGGCGCGCGCCTCCCGCCCCGCCCGAGGTGGCCCCGCCCACTTCCGGTTTGTACCGGAAGCCGGAAGCGGCGGCGGGCGGAGGGTCGCGGTGGCGCTTCGGTGAGTCCGGGGGAGGGCCGGGAACGGGAATAACGGGAATAACGGCGGGATAGCGGGGATAACGCCGCTGCTCCCGCCACGGCGTTCGCTGCAGCCCCGCAAGTGGGCAGCCCTTTGCGTCCGCCTTCCTGAGCGCCTGTGGATGCTTCCCGGACCCCACCCCGAGCTTTCCCGCTCCCACCCTTCCCGCTTCTCCCTCTTAAACTCCATGGAAGTTCGCTGCTACCCCCCTGAAAGACCCAAATCGGGTGATTTCAGCCCCACGCCTGCAGCGCGGGATTGAATTCCCATTTTTTCCCTCGGACAGGTTTGTCTGGATCGTGGGTTGGGCAAGCCTGAGCCTCGGCGTGGCTCTTGCGGCATTCCCGGTGTAATATCCTTGGGATGTTCCACCTGGATGAGAGCTGGAGGAGCTTGGAGTGAATAGGACAGCGCAGGTGTGTTGTGTTTCCTTGGGTTTTGGGACATTCCCGCGTTATTCCATCCCCCCTCTTGGAATTTACACCACACACGGGATACTTGCTGAACGTACCAGACAGCCGGGAATGCTTGGGATAAATCATGGATATGGTGCAGGAAGGCCATCGCTTCCCCTGATCTTTTTGTTTCGCTGAATTCCGTGGCGGGAAGGTGGAAGTGGGTGATCCCTGAGGTCCTTCCCAGCCCTGTGCTCAGATCCCAGTTTCCTGGGTGGGATGGGATGGAGACTGGAATGAGGTGGGTTCTGGAATGGGACGGAGACATCCAGCTGGAATTTGCAAGCTGGGGCTGTGGGTGGATTTTTCCTTGACAGAACACCCTGGGATATGCAGAATCCCACCCAAACAGGCTTGGGAAAGGGGGAAAAGGTTTTTCCCAAGCAGGAGTTAGTGGGAATTGCGTTGCTCCCTCTCAGCTGACAGATCCCAGCAGAGCTGCTCTAAAGGCTTTAACCACCCTGGATTTCAGCTGGAAGCCTATTCCCAGCTGGATTTGGGAGTTGATTTGCCTCTTTTTCCACGTGCCAGGGGTCTGGGAGGATGGACACGCTGAGGAGCCGGACGGTGGAGGAGCTCCGGGAGCTGCAGGAGGATTCCCAGGAGATCGAGCGCCTGGCTTTGGAATCCCAGGAGGTTCGTGCCAGGAGGTGGCTCCGGGGTGTCCCCGTCCCCTTCCCGTGCTCACCATCCCAAACTCCCTCCACAGGTTCAGGAGCTGCAGCTGGAGAGGGAGATGGCCCTGGCTGCCAACCGGAGCTTGGCCGAGCAGAACCTGAAATTCCAGGCGCCGCTGGAGACGGGACGCAGCGACCTCTCCAAGAAGTACCAGGAGCTGCAGGAGCTGGCTGGGAGGTGCAGGGAGCAGAAGGAAAAGCTGGGTGAGCACTGGAGTCTTCGCCCAGGAAGGATTCTGCTTCCTGGGAAGCTGATATCCCTCTTTTTTCCCCAGCAGCCCGATGTTATTCCTCTTGGGTTTCCCTCTTTCCATCAGCAGCTCCCAAGCCCTTTCCTGGGGGCTCTCTGCTGGCTTTTCCCTGGTTTCTGCTCTGTGATGGTGACTTTGGTTTCTCTTTCCCCCTTTGTTTTTCCCAGAGAAATTCTCAGCAGCGCTGCAGCCTCAGACTTTGCTGGATCTCCTCCAGGTGGAAAGCCAGAAGATTGAGGAGGAATCTGAGGTGAGCTTAGGCCTTAAATCCCTTGGAAATTCCAGTGATTCATCCTCAAAGCCTTGCAGTTAAACCCAGTCCCTAAAATCGTGGATTATCTTTGGAGCCTGCTGGGTTTTCTCCAAAGAACTGCATCCATCCTTGTTTGTGTGTGGGTGTCGCTCCTTGGGATGCGGCTGGGAGAGACCTAAATCAGGATTTTAGGGAAGAGGAGGAGCAGGGGGATGCAGGAATGAGCCCGAGGCTGTTCCTTTCTTCCAGAAAATGGCTGAGAAATTCCTGGAGGGGGAGGTGCCCCTGGAGACGTTCCTGGAGCAGTTTTCCGGGATGAGGAAGTTGTCCCACCTGCGCCGGGTCCGAGTGGAAAAGCTGCAGGAGATCGTGAGGAAGTCGGAGGGATCCCAGGAGCGCACCAGGGACTCTCAGCCTCCTCTTCCTCCTCCTCCTCATGTTCCCACGGATCCACCAAAGCCCTTCCCACCGGGATCTCCGGCCTTCCCTCTGCCCTACAGCCCGGCTCCGGCCCTCCCGCCCGGCCCCGCTGCCCACGGAGCGCTGCCTCCCGCCCCTTTCCCGGGCTCTCCGGTCGCCGTGGGACACGTGGCCTCCTCCCAGCCCAGCTCCCAGTCCGCCTTTCCCTACCCGCTTGCTCCAGCTCCCGGATATCCGGCGGCTTCCGCTGCTGACTCTGCTCCAGGGTATCCCAAATCCACCTCGGGAGGCTTTTCCTGGTCTCCGTCCCGGGGCCCACCACAGCCCTTGCCCTATCCTGCTCCCCATCCCTCTCCTCCCCCTGCCAGACCGGGATACTCTCCCTACGTCCCACCTGGAGCAGGGAGACCGCAGTGTCCGTACCCCACCCAGCCCCCTCTCCCGAATTTCCCCATCCCAACGCAGGCTCCCTATCCCGGGCCTCCCCCACCCTTTGGATACCCCCCGCCTCCCAACCCTCAGCGTCCTACCTGGCCTGGATACTAATCCGGGACTTCTGGGGAGCATCCTGTGCTGATTCCTCCTTTTTCTGGGGACTGAGGAAGAGGAGGGATTCCAGAGTGTTGCTCCTGGATCCGTCGGTGCAAAGGAATTACACGGGATAAGTCACGGCTCCGGAGGTCGGAGCGAGAGGCAGAGCCAGACCAGCAGAAATCCAGAGAGGAGAAACCTCCAGGGAAACCTTGGAGCACCTTCCAGTGCCTAGAGGGGCTCCAAGAGAACTGGACAAGGACTTGGACAAAGACTTGGAGTGATGGGATAATGGGGAGTGGCTTCACGCTGTCAAAGGGTGGGTTTAGATGGGATTTTGGGAAGAAATTCTTCCCTGTGATGGTGGTGAGACCCTAGAATGGATTTCCCAGGGAAGTTATGGCAGCTCCATCCCTGGAAATATCCAAGGCCAGGTTGGACAGGGTTTGGAGCAAGTGGAAAGGGATTGGAAGTGGCTGATCCTTAAGATCCCTTTTCACCCAAACCATTCCAGGGCTGTCAGTGGGAGTCAGTGATTCCCACCCGGGCCTGGGCAGCCTCCAGTATTCCCGACCTCCCGTGTGGTTTTTCGGGCTCCTCACATCTCCCTTCTCAGGAAACACTTGGAAACGGAGGGAATGACAAACGATGGAAACGGGATTTGCTTTGCTCAGCACTTTATCCTTCAAATCCTGCCTGTATCCCTTTAAGTTATTTATAAGGAACGATTACTAATGGACTAGGATGAGGGACTGATGGAAGTAATTCCATCCCTGGGATTAATTAGAGTAATAAAACTGGATGAATTAATTGCACTCTGGAGTCATGGCCCTGGTTACTTTGGGAAGCAACAGAACATCCGGATAAGGATTGATCCCTTTATCCCTTCCTGGCATTCTGCTTCCTTTGGATCCCATCACTGAAATCTTTCACCCCCTCCCAGAACCATCTTCAAGCCTGCTTCAATTCCTGCATTCCTAGCATTTATCCCTGGGATCAAAAAAACAGGGAAAAGGTGTTTCCCTGTCCGTCTTTTCCCTCCTGACTGGGGGTTTGGAGTCACACTGGGATAATGGAAGGAAGAGGACAAGGAGTAATTAGTACAAAACCCCAATTTTATTACAAGTATTTGTTATTAAATATCTCAGACTCATTCTCAGTATTCCCACCCTTGCATCCCTATCCTTTATCCATCATCCCAACTCTTTATCCTGGTTTGGAGAAGCTGGTGATCCCACTATTCCAAAGGGCTCCTTGCACCCCCGTACCTCTTAAATTCCTATAAATAGCTTTAAAAAAACCCCAAAAACCTCCTTTTCTCCCAAGAGGAAGGTGGGAAGTGCTCCTGGAAGGGTGCTGGAATGCTGGGATGCCCCCAAAGCTGAGGTGGGAGGTGGCATCAGCTCCTTTGGGAAGCAGGGAATCACACCCTGCGGGCAGAGTGCAGGTCGTAGTCGCTGTCCGAGGAGTTATCCGGAGGGTTGGAACGCCGGCACGCTGCTTCCAGAGCTGTGGAGGGCATGGATGCACCTCGTTGGATTCACTTCCATGGCAAAGGAACGGGAAGGAGCCACTTCCAGCACTTACCTGGGTAAGCGGAGAGCTGGGAGCTCTTTTTGGGGGCCTGAGCGTAGTCGTTGTCCCCTCCCTGTCCCCGAGGCCTCGGAGCGGTGCTGGAGCGGTGGAAAGACACTGGAGAAGACAGCGGGATTGGGATTTGGGGGTTGGAACAGCAGCTTGGAGGGAACAAAGCCACCCAGGAAGGGGCTGAGTAAAATTGGTCCCTGCTCCAGGCCCGCCTCTCCTGGATCAGTTATATTCCAAAAGGAAGTGAGATCCAGGGCCCTTGTGCCAGGATCCGGGGGGAACAGCCCACCCAGACCCCAGATCCATCCCCAGGAACTCCAAATCCCATTCCCAGCTCCCCAACAAGCTGCTCCTCACCTGTCTGGTTGAGTCCTGTGGGGCCGATCCACTGGCGCTGCTTCTTCTTGGAGACTGAGAGAGAGGGAGAACTGTGTTTCCAAGGATCTTCCTGATCCTTCCTCCAGCTGCTTCCCCCCTGCCAGCCCCATATGTCATCCCAAATACTGCCCCCCTTCCCAATAATCCCCCCCGGGATCCTCCACCTGCTCTTTTGTTTCTGCTTGGAGCTTAATCCCTCTTCCCGCTCCCACACTCCATGTGGGACAGGCTTGGGGACAATGGGGCAGGTCTGGGGATAATGGGGCAGGGGGATCTGTCAGGCTGAGCAGCCAAATCCCCCCCCAAGGAGTTTAGGGAAGCATCCATGGAGCTGCCAGCCCTGAGCCGGCACGTGGGGATGAAGGAAGGAAGAAAAGAAGGATGAAGATCCCGAGGTTGTCCCCTACTTCTCTTCATCAGCTTCCGATAGGCAGGAGGGCCACAGATCAGGGAAAGGATGAGGAAAAGCAGCAGGGCCAGGCAGATGCTCACGACGGTTCCAGCAGGTGTTCCAGTGGGAAGTGGCTTTGAGTCCTGGCCTGGAAAGAGCACGGGTGTCACTGGATGTGTCCAGCTGGAGATGTGAATATCCATTACCCCGCCAGGAACCCAAATCCCACGTGGATTTGGTCCCCCCATCCCTCCCCGTTCCATAGGTGTGGCAATTCCAGCTCCCAGCACGGATCTCGTGGCTTACACACAACTCTGGTCCGGGAGCAGCTCCGGGCATTCCCAAGTTTGGGCTGGCAGAGGTGCAGGGGTTCGAGCTCACAGGTGACTCCCGTCGAGGGAGGCTCCCGGATTTCCATGCTGGAAGTGAGATTCCCGCAGCCCAGCTCCCGGCAGATCTGCCGGCCACGCTTGTCTCGCTGCGCTGCTCCGGACTCGCACAGATCCCACCACCGCCCCGCATGGAACACCTGGATGTCCCCTTCACACGGAGTGGGGCCGGCCGCCAGCCTCCGCAGGGCCCGCGGCTGGGAATCTGCGGGAGAGAGGAGCACATCCGTGGGGAGAGGGGTGGGATCCACAGGGAGGGTCAGAGCCACGGGGAGGGGTGAAATCCACGAGGAGAGGATGGGTACAGGGGGATCAGACCCATGGGGGTCAGAGCCACGGAGTGGGGTCAGAGCCACAAGGAGAAGGGAGTCAGATCCACGGAGATGGGTCAGACCTGTGGGAAGAAGAGCCAGAACCACAGGGAGAGAGGAGTCGGACCCACAGGCAGACAGGGATGATATCCACAGGGATACCACTGGCACATGCTCATCCTTCTCCCAGCGCCAGCTCCTGGCACAGGGATGCTCCCGGCAGCTCCCTCATGCCACAGGGACTGAACCAAACCAGAGCCAGGCATGGAGTGGCTTTGAACTCTTCCCATGGGAAATGCAGCATGGAAGCCAGCTCTGCCAGCTGCCACAGCCCATTAAACCCCTAAATCCCACGGGATTCCAAGCTGGGGCAGATGGCAGGACCCACAAGGAGCCTGCTCCGAGCTTCTTGGCTTGGCTGTCTGTGCCATGGAGCTGGCACCGAGCTGATTTCCAGGGAAACACTCATGGAAAATGACAGGGAGAGGCCTGTGGCTGGGAGATGCTCATGGCAAGGGAAAGATGCTCTGGCAGGGACGTGCCTGTGGCAGGGAAGAGGGTCATGGAAAAGAAGGGATATGCCTGTGGCACGGAAGATATCCAGGGACATGCCCGAGGCAGGGAGATGATGGAGCATGGATATGCCCAAGGCGGGGAAGGTGCTCAGGGAGCTGCCCACAGCAGGATGCCCAGAGCCAGTGTTCCCAGCTCCAGCTGGAATTTGGGATGCTGCCATGGCCGCTCTCCCTCCCCGGCTCGGAGCTGCCGTGCTCGGCGCTGCCGGGAACTGAGATTTCCTGTTTTGCCTTCGCACCCCGGAGAGGAAGAGCGGGAGTGGGTGGATGGGGCCCATGGGGCCGGCTGGGATGGGGCTGGCTCTCTGTTCTGGGCCCCAAAATCCCCCCGGGGTCTCCCACCGGAGCAGGAAATCAGGGATCCTCAGGACCATTCTCACCTGAGCAGGTGATGAAGGCGGGCGCTTTGCCCCGGGGGCTGCTCCTGTTGAAGCAGTCCAGCAGGGAATGGCTCCCGCAGGAATCCACTGCCTCCCACCGCACCGGCAGGTGGATCCCGGGATCCGGCTTGCCGTGGCTGCTCCCGGCAGTGCCACAGCGCAGCTCCTGGCAGATGAGGGTGACCAGATGTGTCCAGGTGTCCGGGATGCTCGCCACAGCCCCCCACAGCCCCTGCTTGTGCAGCTCCAGGAAGCCAGAGCAGCTGAAATTCCCGTCCACCAGCCGCAGCCTGGGGGGTCCTGGACAGGGATTGGTGATGCAAGAGGAAGCGTTATGGATTGGGATGGCAATTTTTCCATTGTTTAGCGGGAAGTTCCCAAATTTGAGGCTACAGATTCCCTGGGATGAGGTGCTTACCCGTGGGCTCTGGGGTGGTGGCCGGGGGTGTTGGTGGGGGCTTGGGAGTGGTTTTCACTGGCTCTGGAATGAGAAGAGAGGAACCACGTGGGCATGGATGATCCCTAGGGATTGAGGTGGCCGGGCTGGGGGTCCAGGCTCACCTTTACAGGCAACGATGACATGCTCTGTGCAGTTTTCCAGCTCCCACTGGCATCCCAGTGGGTTGCTGCACCTCCTGGGCTGACTCTGTGGCCCTCTCCCACCGGGAATGATGAGCTCCAAGGGCTCAGAGGTCGGGGGGCCGCACTCCAGCTGCTGGCAGATCCAACCCAGGTCTCCCATGCTCACGCTCTCCCAGCAGATCGGTCTCCACTGGTGTTCCCAGTTCACCTCCAGTATCCCAGTGCAGCGGCAGCCGCCTCTGCTGAGTCTCAGGCTGGATTCTGTGGGAAAACACCGGGAAAACACCATCATTAGGGGCTTTCCTTCCCTTCCCAGTGGGTTTTCACCCTGGGAATGATTCCCAAGGCCCCTTGGTGGGGGTCTTGGAGAACAGCGGGAGGGAATGGGAGCGTGGAGGGGTCGAGGGAATGTGGGGGCTTGAGCTGGGACCCCGCGATGCCGCTTCCGGATGATGCAACTCCAGCACCCGCCGTGCTCACGGAGCTGTGGGGGCATTCCCAAAGGGCTGCTCCCCAAATTCTCACCTCCAGGGATCCAGGTGGCTCCTCCATGGTCAGGGATGGCTGTGAGAAAGAGCGGAAATGGGGTGTCAATCCCGCATCCCGCCCTGCAGACCCCGGGTTTGGGACAGCGGCTCCGCTGCTCGGCCCGTTGATGGTTATTTTGAGGAAAAGGGGGGTTTTGTGGGGAAACTGGGATTTTTGGGGGAGAAAGGCGATTTGCTGACTCCTCATCTGTCTGCTGGGGGATTTTTAGGGCAGAGAAAAGACGAGGGCCCTGCAAATTACTGCTAATTAGCCCTGCTCCTGGGTGGAATGTTCGGGAATGATGCCATGAAGATGGAGGGCAGGGCGGGAGCTGCCAGGGAATGAGGATGTGGGGATACCTGGCTGCCCTCAGCACCACTGGCTCAACCTGGGACCCTGGGGACCCCCAGAGTGAGGTGGGTGGGGATTTGGGGGGTCACCAGGGTGCTTCCCACCCCAAGCCCCAAACCGTGGCTCACTCGAGGTGCGGATCCCACCTGGAGCGGGAAAACCGGCGGGGCTCTGCCACGGGATCCGAGGGGCACACCAAGGCCAGGGTGCCCGGTACTCACCCCACATTCCCAGCAGGAGGCACAGGATGGGCAGCCGGGTTGCCATGGGCTCCGCTGGTGCCATGGGGGCACGGGAGGCTCCGGGGGCTCCGCCGCCTCCGCTGCCCGGCCCCGAGCAGGCGAGGGAGGGGGCCCGGACAGGAACCGGCTGTTTTTCCTCCCTCTGTGGTTTTTTGACGTCACCTCTGGGCCCGTTTGAAGACTCTGTTGCCTCCCTGGGTCCCGCCAAGCATGAGAGGAAAGGGGTGAGAAACATGTGGGGTTCAGGCCCCACCAAATCCCAGGGTCTCCGCGGCTCTGGGAAAGGGAGGTAGTGAATATATCCAGTGCCGAGGGAGATCTGGGGGTCCCCGAGCCCCCCAGGGTTGCAGAGGAGTTGATGCCCATCCTGGCATCCCCTAAAACTCTGTGATTAGCCCAGGAATTGGATGGGATCCAGGCACATCCCAGGTTCTGGCATTCCAGGGACACCCTACAGCCCTGCAAGAGCACGTGGGGCACCAGCAGTGCTGGGCCCGGGCAGGGCAGAGGCGTTAATTGATTGTGCCCTAATTAAATGCTCTGAATCCAGGTCAGGCATGCTAATGAGGCAGCTGTTTTCCATTGACCCTGTGGTATTCCTGCTGGAAGGAGAAATGGATGGAACTTCCCATCCCATCCTGCTCCAGCATCCGTGGATGCTCCAGTGCCCAGCCCTGGAGCAGGATCTCAGCATCTGGGTGCTCCCTGTAGCCATCACTTGATCCCATCCCAGTTATCCCAGCGGTTCTGCTGATCCTGGTGGGAGCAGGCCCTGTTGGAATATCCCACACTGGGGTCCTGGAGCTGCCCCCCACCCACTTTGGCTTTGAAAATTCCCTGGAAAAGGGGTGCAATTCCCAGACCTGCTCCCACAGGAGTCGATGGAGGGTCCGCAAGCCACAATCCCCCAAAATCAACCTGAAATTTGGGATTCCCCTCAAACATCCCAGGACACTGTGCCTCCAGGAAAGATCCGTTATCCAAAGGTGTGTGACCCCCATGGCTATGGGGTGCCTGGGGTCCAGCCCTTCCCTCAGAGCAGCGACTGCCTCTGGAGGCCATGAGATCCCAAGGACAGGATTTGGCTTTGCATTGAGCGTCTGCCTTGCCTCGGGCGCTGCGAGTCAGCTCAGCATCCTGAGCGTGCCGTGGCAGCTCGGGATGATTGGAATCCCTTCCCGGGGGGAGTCTGGGGGGCGCTGGGAAGTGCTGACAACGCTGCCTGCCGTGAGGAGCCTTTTAAAAAGCAGGAGCTGCCTTTGGAGCGAGCGGGAAGGGGCTTGTCGGCTGTCGGCACGCTGCTGGGATCATAATGATGAGGAAAAGGGGGATTTTCGGGGCGGGAGCAGCTCGGAGGAACGGTTGGCACTGATATGGCTGTGTGGGGATGGAGGTGACGCCCGGGCTGGGTTGTCACGCTCCAAGGGCAGTGTTATCCCCAGGGAACTGGTGCCCCCAGGCTGTTGGTATCCCCAGGGAATTGGTGCCCCCCAGGGCTTTGGTACCTTCCAGGGCTTTGTTATCCCCAGGGAACTGGTGCCCTCGCAGGAATCAGCACCCTCAGGACGCTGCACATGGGGATCCCAGTACATCCACACCCCCTGGATTCTGTGACCCCTCCAGGGCATCAGGACCTGCCCGCAATTCATCCATCCCTCCAGGCCTGTCCATGCCACAATCCCAGTGATCCCAGCCCCCCGGAGCCAGGAGAGGGGCTGGGGCTGGGGCTGGGGCACCCCCCGTGCCCGCTGCGCTCTCGGCCCGCGCCTCGCCCCGTGCCCTTTGTCGGGGTTTTGCTGCTATTTTGGGATTTCCTCCGTTGTTGCGGCTCCTTTGTGCGGGGCCTCTCGCTCAGCAAACAGCTGGAGGATGTGGGGGGGGGGGGCACATTTTCCACTTGGGGTGCAGCTGAACCCCGACCTGTCTCTGCTCCCCGGGGAGACAGAGATCCGACGCGGGGCCGGGCGGGAGCAGCCGGCTTGGGATGGGCAGCAGGGTCCCAATCCCGGGGTGGTGGGTGGGTGCTGTGCCCCTTCCCAGCTTTTGGGAGCACCCCCAAATCCCAAAGCTGGGATGGTGCTTGGCTCCAGCTTCCTTCTGGGATATGGATGGACTGGGAGGTGCTGAAGGGTTTGGGGGTTCCATCCCACCCTCACAGGGCACCACCCAGTGGGTTTGGGGTGGCACATCAATGGCTTCCCTTCCAGCATCCCTGGAGACTTCCTGGACAGGATTTATGGACAGCATGTTCCCGGGATGGGGACTGTCCCAGAAGGGTGTAGGCAAGCTCTGGGGGGGACATGTGGGACTTCCAAGTCCACCCTTCCTGCAGTTTAATTTCCACCCCTGGCGCTGTGGAGCTGGATCAGGGCCCTGCCACCCCTTCCCTGCTGCTGTGGGCTGGGGCTGGGATGTTTGGCCATCTTTGTGTCAGTGGACAAGTGGGAGCACTTGGTGGCCCAGTCTCACTGCAGGGCTGGTGACACCCCTATGGACAAGGGACACGGTGGGAAAAGCTTTTAATGGCAGCACAGAGGAGATGGCTGGAGAATTCTGGAGGAGATAGCCGAGAATTCCAGGAGATTTGGCCTCTGGAGTGGTGGGACAGGCTCAGTAGGCAGAGTCCTGGATGTCGTCGTAGTCGCTGCCCTCGGAAAAGTCGGGATCCTCCCCGTGTTCCCCCGAGGGACAGGACGGATCTGACCAGCCTGCAAAGACAGAGCCCATCAGGAGGATTTGGGAATTCCTGGAACTCCCTGTGTACCCCACCTCCAGCGCAGGATCCTCACCTGGGTGTGAGGAGGGGTCTCCGGGGGGCTCCGTCTCCTGCACGTTCTCGTACCACTCCCCCGAGGAGGTGCTGGAGCTGCCGTCGGGATCGGGATCTGCCGGAGCTGCAGGTACCCAGGGCTGGGAGGGCACTGGGGCGGGCGCTGCCGGGGGAACTGGGGGAGCTGGGAGGAGCAGAGTCACTGGCTGGCACTTTCCAGCCCTGCTCCCACTCCATGGCGTCCCCCCATTTCCTCCCTGAGGTGGAACCCATCCATCTTCCCATCCTTGGGGTCCCTCTATCCCTGCTCCCATCCCTGCTCCCACACTTCCCACCTGTGCCGCAGCCATGGCCGGTGGCTGCCGGGTGCCCCTGGGGGCCCTGGGCAGGGGGGGGAATGCTGCCATTCCAGTAGGGCTCCGTGGATGAGGTTGAGGATGAGCTGGAGGAGCTGCGGAGTGGGGGGCCTGGCCTGGCTGACTCTGTTAGGACAAGGACATCAAATGTGGGAACAAAGATACTGGAAGAGGGGGTGGCCACCATTCTATCCATGGGAGAGACCCCACCTTGTGTCATACCGTCCTCAGGGAATGGCTCCATCCTGTCCTGGCTGGGTCTCAGAGGAAGAAAATCCTCCCTGGAATGCCGGCGCAGGGAGTCTGTGGGAAGGGGAGAGGGGTGGGAACATCCTGGGTGACAGGGATCCCGGGACAGGGCGTCAGGGATCCCAGAGGAAGTGGGATGCTCACTGTAGAAGGTGGACAGGGCGACAGGAGGCTTGCTGCTGAACTCATAATATTCCGAGTCGGAATCAGAATCCTTGGAAATGGCTGTGACCAGACAGTCTGGGGGGTGACAAGGGGATGTGGCATCTGTCACCAGCTGGCACCTCTGGCCCCACAGCCCCTGGGGGGACCTGCCAGACCCACCTGATTCTTTAGGAAGGCTGGTGGGAGTCTTCCTGTAGTCGTTGGGGATCCTGGAGGGAGCGCTGGGGCGCTGGGAGCTGTGGGTCACCAGGACTGGCATGGGTATTCCCAAGGAGGACATGGCTGTGGGGACAAGGGGATGCACCCACTCCATGGCTGAGCTGAGCCCAAAAAGTGAGGATCGTGTCCCAGTTCCATGTCTGGATCCAGAGTTCCTTACCGCTCCTCTTCCTCAGCCTCAGCAGGGCAGTGGAAAAGGCCAGCACGGAGAGCAGGAGCAGCGCGGCCAGCACCAGGCACAGGACAAAGAGGGGACTGTCCACTGGCGGTGTCCCCAAGGTCGGGGTCCCCTCCTCGGCTGGGACAGGGAACAGACACAGCTCATCCCACATGAATCTTTCCTGCTGGGAATTTTACCCTGATCCCAGGGAACGGCTGAGGGCTCGGACACTCACCGTGCAGGACAGTGACATTCCTGGGTGTCACCTCAGCCGCCGTGGGTGTTGGCACCTCCAAACCCTGGGAGCCTGGAAAGGGCGGGAACAGAAATGGGACGCTTGGGAGAGAGCAGCACCCAGGCCGTGCCTCAAATCCCGTCAGCAGGATGTGGTACCGTTGCAGATGACCCCGGCAGCCCCGGATTGGTAACAGGGAGCGGATTTATTGAAGATCCAGAGGCACTCTGCCAGCGAGGGCTGCAGGTTGTCACACATGTATGTCATCTTCCCGGGAAGTGTGTGTCTGAAGGAGGGCCGCTGGAGCACATCCCCGCATCCCAGCGTCCGGCACAGCACCGTGGCCTCCGCCTCGTACCAGGTGCTGTTACACACCGTGCTCCAAGTGCCGCGGAAGAACACCTCCACCCTGCCGGCACAGCCATCCCGGCCTCCGGAGAGCCGCCACTCCTGGTGCTCTGCTGGAAGAGCGCAGCCATGAGGGCGCGCCATCCACATCCCCCGCTCTGGAATGTTCCAAACCCACCTGAGCAAACCACGCCAGCGTCCTCCTTGTGGCTGCAGTCGTGCTCCAGCGCGGCCGGACATTCCCAGAGGTCCCGCTCGTGTCCCTGGCATCCCACCTCATCCCGGAGGATGGGGCCGTGCCCGCGGCCGAAGGCGGCGTTGCCGTGGGCTCTCACGGCGTGGCCGCACTGCAGTTGGCGGCACACGACGTCGGCGTCGGGAATGTCCCAGCCGTCGTCACACACCGTCCCCCACGTCCCCTCCTGCTCCAGCTCCACCCGGCCCTCGCAGCGGCTCCGGCCGCCCACCAGCCGGAGCGCTCTGGGACCTGGGAGGTGCACCGGGAAGGGTGAGCTGGCGTTGTCCCAGAATCCCAAAAAAGTTGGTGCAAGGATGTCCCTCACCCTCCCGCACTCACCCGGTGTCACTGAGGTGTTCCCAGCCGGAGTACTGGGAGGTTCTGTCGTTTCTGTGGGGACTGTGGGGAGAAAGGACAGAGGGAAGAGGTGCAGAGCCCCCAGGATTCCCAGTTTGGAGGGGTGCATCCCAAACCCACCAAAATGTGGCCAAGAGGATTCTCCCAGCTGTGAGTGCACAGTGGGGAAACCCCCGGGCTCTGGCAAAGTGATCACGGAACTGTTGCATCCCAAAAATCAATCCCTGTGTGCCCCAGGATGTTTCTCAGAGCTAAATCCTGGTGTGGGATGTGCTGGGAGAATTTGGCCTTAAATATGGGAATACTGGGACACGACTCAGTGGTGGAAGAGCTGAAATTTGTGGTGTCATCCTGCATCCGTGTTGTTCCCGCCTTCCGGTTCATGCCTGCAGACACAGAGGGGCTGGACCTGTCTGTACCCACCTGCCTACACCCACTCCAGAGCCACAGGTGAGTGGATGATCCAGTTATCCCTAAAAATGCCCCATTTGGCTCCTCCAGGGGGAAGGATTCAGCCCCAGAAGTGAGGCATCCAGGGGGGGCTGCTTGGGTGGGAATCCTGGGAAGAGACACCAGAGCTGGTGCAGTGTGGATTGGAGTTAAAATGTTCAAGGATAAGGCCAGGGATGAGGGCAGAAGGTGGGAATGAGCTGCTCCAGCAGGGGACGGAGGTGTGAGAAGGGCGGAAATGGGGTGACGGGGCCGTTTCCTGATCAATTGGAGGCCTCCAAGCAGCTCCTGGCAGACATTTTGGCAGCCAAACAATCCCAAATCCTGCCAGGGTGGGGAGGACAGGTAGTGTCACATCCCAAAACCATCCAGGGGGTACATGAAAAACAGGATGGGCTTCAGGCCGAGTGCCACCCTGTTCCCGAAGGGACTGTAGGTGGGATGGCTCCGAGAGCACCTTTAGGGGCTTAGGGTCCTCTTCTAGGGGTTCCCAGGGTGCTTTTGGAGGGGATCCAAGGGGATCTTAACCCTTAGGAGAATTCCCAAGCCCTAGGATACTCTTTCAGAGGATCCCCTTCCCTCTGAGTGTGTTGAGGGGCAGCATCCTCCACCACTGACACCCCTGTTGGGAACCCCCCAGAACCCCCAGTGCTCCCCATCCCAGGGAGGTGGCAGGTCCCCCACCCCCAAATCTGTGGCTCCACCACCCCAAGGTCCCAAGAGAGCGACGGCGCGGGCCAGGATGGGGACGGTGACGTACCTCGTGCAGGTGCCACGGCAGAAAGAGCCACCAAGAGCAGGCAGAGCCCCCCCATCCCCTCAGCGGGGCAGCCCCATGGAATTCAGGGGTCTGGGATTCGGGGTGTCCCTCTCTCAGCAGCCTGGGGACGTGGCTTGGCCGTGTCCCCGCGCTCCGGCAGCCCCGGGAGTGTGGCGGAGGGCAGGAAGCCGACTCAGTGCTGTGGGGTGGAGGAGGGTGATGGGGTGGCTCCATCCTGCCCTGGCAGGGAGGAAACAGGGTTTTGGGGACCCCAGAGACCCTCCGGGGCACGGGAGCCTCGTGGATCTGGTGGTCCCACCCCGAGGGACACAGATCTGGTGGAGCCATCATGATCTGCAGCTCGTTTGTGCCTCCAAGTCATGGATTTGGGGTGGTGGCATGGGGGACTCGGGGCCTCCCGAGATGTGGGACATCTGTGGGGTGATGAAGAGCCAGGAATTTCCCTCTTCTCCCTGTTGTTTGGAGTCAATGTTACCTGCAGCTCCACATCCTCAGCATCTTCCAGCATATGCAGGATCACTCCAGGACCCTCCAGGAATATTAAGCGAGGTGTAAGGCTGGAATTTCCATGGGTGGGAGGTGGGGCGTCCCAGGAGACGTTGATCCCCACCCTGGGTGAGGGCTGGGATCCAGCTGAGCACCTGGGGGGACCCAGGATGCTGGGAAGGGGGGACAGGATGCCAGTCACGTCCTCTCAGCAGTGTTTTGGGAAGTTTGGGGAAGCTGGGAGCAGGGTGATGGGGTGGGGGATCTCCTGCTGTTACCCAGGGTGTCTTGGGATTGCTGGGACTTACTGGGAAGCTGGAAGAGTGGGAATCCCCATGGCCACTAATACAGGGAGGTGCTGAGGAGACATTTAGGAATGTTGGGGACATGCAATACCAGGCTGCTGTTGGGGTTGGAAAGGTGGAGGGGGAAGATGGCAGGAGAGGGAGGAAGGCAATCCCTTATCCCAAGGTGACCCCAGCTGGGCCGTGGCCAGGCCCAGCCCAGATCCAATCCCGTGACCAGCTCCCACGTGGAGCCAAGGTCAAGGGCATGTGCCCATTCCCAGGAGCCTGGCACTGCCATGGGGGCAGGGGGGGACGCGGTGTCCGGATCACAGGAGATGGCTCAGAGGAGAATCCCAATCGTTTTTTTAAATACTTTATTTTTGTAACAACGTCAGAATTAAAAATTTTCCATAAATACCAGCCCCTGGCAGCCCCTTCCCGGGCGTTCCCGATAAAAAATGTGTACAAAACGGATGCGTGGCCGGGGTGAAGGTGGGGGGGATACAGGATCCTCCCCGGGATCAGACCACAGGAATCATCACCACCATCATCATCACCACTATGAACACCATGTCGCAATGAGACCCAAAGCAGTAAGAGCATCCCAAATTCCTCCCCGGTGCCGCTGGGATCCAGCCCCCGTAAGGATAGGGCTGGGAGACCCCCTCTCACCCTCTGTGGGCACCTTGGGGTGGTCCCAGGAGGCCACCAGTGGTCCCCGGCCCATCCCACTGGGAAGAGGGGTGTCCCCCCAGCACGGCACGGGGAGGAGGTCGGGCCCTTACTGGTTTGCCCGGGAATTGGGGGCTCCGGGAGTTGCCCCCTCGGGGTCAGGAGCTGCCGCGGATCCTCTCCATGTAGCTCCGGAGCTCCTCGGGATCCCGCAGCCCCATGTCCTCGCACACCCAGCGGATGTCGTCCTCGCTGGCCACCAGGATTGACTGGACGTGGGGGGTGGCCGGGGGGGGCTCCTCGGGGACACGGGGGGGGCCGAAGGTGACAAACTCCACGCGCTTCCTGCGGCCGCCGCCTGGAGCCGACCCCTCCTTGCGGGGCGGCGGGGCTCCGGGGCCCGGGGAGCCGGGGGGAGCCCCGTCCTCGCTGGAGCCCGGGGGGCCCCCGCAGCCACAGGCGGGGCCCGGGGATGCCGGGGGCTCCGGCTGCCGGCGGTCCGGCTGTGGCCGCTCCAGCTGCTGCCGATCCAGCTGCCGGCTCAGCTCTTCCTGGTCGGTGCCCAGCCAGACCCAGTTGTGGGGTTGTGGGGCCGAGAGGGCCCCGCCCGGCTCGGGCAGCTCCTTCTGCTGGTACCGGAGCACGAAGAAGATGCAGTTGACGAGGAAGATGAAGATGGCGAGGCAGAAGACTCCCAGGAGCACGTACATCCCAATTTCCAGGTCGGTCACCCGCTCCGGAGCCTTCACAATCTCCTCCTCCTCTTCCTCCTCCTCCTCCATGCCGGCACGGTTGCGTCCGTAGCCTTCCTCCTCATCCTCCTCCGAGGAAGACCCCTGGAGCTTGGTGGCTGCTGGCCCCACGCCCGCGGGGTCCCTCTGTCCCACGGTCACCGCCTCCCCGGACATGGCGCCCTCGGCCCGCGGGAAGGGCCGGGG
The DNA here is from genome assembly GCF_036417665.1 of Passer domesticus. Taxonomy (NCBI): domain Eukaryota; kingdom Metazoa; phylum Chordata; class Aves; order Passeriformes; family Passeridae; genus Passer; species Passer domesticus. Next base: position 53,919,189 of record NC_087479.1, read on the forward strand.
GCTCCCGGGAGAGGGGACCCCCACCTCGAGCCAGGCGGTGCCGGTGGCCAGGGCGGCCGCGCGGTGCCGGCCACGCCGGCACGCATCCGGGGGATGCAGGCTGAGCTGGAGCAGGGCCCCCCGGCCCGGCCCCTCGGCCACCACCCACGGGTGGGCAGCGGGGACCCCAGGGGACCCCCTGACGGTGGCAACAGCGCGGTTGAGGGACGTCACGGTCAAGGCCACGTCGTGCCACCCGTAGAGCTCCAGCGGGGCCAGCGTGTGGTCGGAGAAGGACAACCAGATGGACAGGGTCGCTTCCTGGTGGGATGACAAGCGGGATGGCAGAGGTTTGGGGGACACCGGGGAGACTGGGGTCACTCCTCACCTGTCTCACCTGCTTGAGGGCCCGTAGCGTGGGTGTGCCCAGGACAGTGGCAGTGACCACGCCAGGCTGATCCGGCTGTGTCCGCAGGGATAAGGAGAGCCCGGCCACCACCTGGGCGTGGAGCTCTGTCACCGTCACCTTCTCCTCAGAAACCACCAGCGTCTGCTCCCCCAGGATGGAGTCGGAGAGCGGGGAGCGCACCTGGAAGCAGCTTGTGAGTCCCCCAGCATCCCTCACGACCACTGTTTCCTCTTCCCTTTCCGTGCCAGCCCCTCCAGCCCCTCAGTTCCCTCCCTCCCTGTATCCTGCCCAGCTGCCACTGGGATCATTTCCAGCCCCCCAGCTCCATCCCGGCAACCTTCCCACACCCCCAGATCTTCCCAGGATCCCCCAAATTCTCCACAAACAACCTCGTTTACCTCCACAGAGGTGACTCCAGGCTCCCGGCCCACAACCACGGCCCCCGCTTCCAGTGAGGCCACGCGGGGGTCCTGGACACGAGTCCGGGCAGCCACCAGGTGGGTGACATCCAGGAGCCACTCAGGGCCGGGCAGGTAGGACAGGTGACGGCCACCATCCAGGGGGTGGGCCACAAAGTGTGCCAGGACACGGAGCCCCGTGCGCTGGAACTGGGCCCGGCAGCCCCGCGCCCGCCGCTCCGGCTCCTCTGCGGCGTCCTCAGACTCCACCACGGCACTGGGGACAGGGACAGGATGACGACAGTCAGAGGATGGGGTGACAAGGGGTTCCCCAGGGGCATGGGAACAGGGATTGAAGGACAGGGTGACAGGTATTCCACGACAGGGTGACAAGAATCCCGAGACATAGGAGTGTGTTGGGGGCTCACTGATGCATCCCCACACATCAGGTCCCTGCCCCATTCCCGTCTCCCCCTTTTCCCACCATGCCATTCCGTAGGGCTCACCTGTCAGGCCCCCCAGGCAGTCTCCAGCCACGGAGCTGCTCCAGGATGGGATCTCCCAGCTGGACACGGAGCGGGAGCAGTGGAGCCCAGACGGAGAAGCTCAGCTCTGCGCGCAGCCGGCGCACCCAGAAATCCACGCGGGCCCCCCGCGCCCCTCGGCTCTCCTTGCCCCCCACGAACACCAGGTCGCAGGAATCCGACACCTGCAAGGGTGCATGGAATTCCGTGGGAATGTCCCGGGGTGAGGCGGGATAGCGAGGGGATAGCAGGACTCACCTGCAGCACCTGCTTGTCAGCGGATTCGCATCCCACAGGATCCGTGAGCTCAGCCACTCCACCCCCTGCTTCCACAGCCACCAGTTTGACCGGGATAGCGCGGGGGATCCCGGTCAGCGGCGCCGTGTTTAGGATCTCCAGCTCCTGGAAGCACAGCAGGATGAGGGGGTGCTTTCCATGGGATGGAGGGCTGGACTGGGATGGGGACACCCACCTGCACCAGCGGGACAAGGGCGCGGACGTCCCGCTCTGACACCTGGATTTCCCAGACCAGTTTGTCCTTCTGCGCCTCGGGATCCTGGCCGGGATACTCCACCTGCCACGTGAGGGGCCGCGCCGGCGCCAGCCCCCCCGTCCCGTTTTCCACAGCCACATCCAGGTGCAGGAGCTCAGCCGGCTCAGACACCCTGCGGCACCACACCGGGATCAGGGTGGAACAACCCGGAATTCCCACCGGGATGGGGGTATTGGGGTGCTCCCTACCTGGAGCTGTCAGGGACAACAGGGATGTCCCCAAGCCGCCGGCACGTCACCACGGCCGTGGAGTGCTTGGGACCGCGGGAACGCTCCAGGTGAACGCTCCAGGTGCTGGGAATTGTGGGACGGGCAGAGACCACCTGCAGGCCCTTCTTGGCCTTGACCCTGTGCGGGCACATGGTGTCACACAGTGTCAGATGCTGTCACACAGTGCCCCAAAATGTCACACAGTGTCACATAATGTCAGGTGCTGCCAGACGGTGTCACTCAGAATCACACGGTGTCACTCGCTGTCACACAGTGTCACACACAGTCACACAGTATCGGATCCTGTCAGCTGGCATCACACGGTGTCACACAGTGTCACAGTCACACTGTCACACAATGTCACTCAGTGCACATGGTATCAAATATTCACATACTGCCACAAATTACCACACAATGTCACAGACTGTCACACAGTGTCGTGACTGTCACAGCGTGTCACTCACAGTCAGGCACTCTCACATAGCATCCCAGTGTCCCACAGTGTCCCGGTGTCCCCACTGTCCCCGCGCTCACCTCAGGGTCAGGCTGTCGGCGGTGAAGTTGTGGCGCAGGGCGATGGTGGCCGTGAAGCGCTGCCCGGGCCGCAGGGGGACGTTGGGGACACGCAGCAGCACCTTCTCGTCCAGCCGCACCTCCTGCCGCCGCTCCGGCTCTCCTGCCCGCAGCTCCAGCATTCCCAGGAATCTGGGAGCCTCCTGCTCCTGCCCCCCGCACTCCCCCACGCCGTAGCGCAGCTCAGCCAGCTCTGGGTGCTCCGGGGGCTCCACGGGGTCGGAATCTCGCCGGTGGCTCCGGTGGGAATGGAGGGATCCCAGGGAGAACCAGCGTGGAGGGATCTCCAGCTCCACCACACACACACCCAGTGGGGCCTGCAGGGGAGAGGGGGTCCTGGGGTTAGGCTGGGGGGGAGCTCTGGGTCCCCAGGGGCCCCAGGGTGGCACTGACCTGCAGGCGACATGTCCCCCGGGCCACCCGCCCACGGTGGTGAGCGTGGAGGGTGACACAGGGGAGATCCCGAGCTCTGAAGTGATCCCAATCCCTTGAAGAATCCCAGCTCCCAGGCTGGTCCTGCTGCTCATGGTGGTCCCGGTCTTTGAGGTGGTCCCAGTTCTTGGGGTGATCGTGGATCCCAGGGTGGTGCCGGTCTTTGGGGTGAGTCCGGGTCTTGGGGTGATCCCGGACTCCATGGTGCTCCTGCTGCTCAGGGTGGTCCTGGTCCCTGGGGTGGTCACGATCCCCAGGGTGATCCCGGTTCCTGGGGTGATCCCGAACCCCAGCGTGGTTCTGTTCCCTGGGATGATCCCAGTCCCTGGGGTGACCCTGACCCCCAGGGTGGTCCTGGACTTCAGGGTGATCCCAGACCCCAGGATGGTCCCAGTCCTTGGGATGACTCCGGGCCCCAGCATGATCCTGCTTCCCAGGCATCCAGTCAGGCCCGTACAGATGGAAGAGGACCCGGGCCACGGGCTCAGCAGGGGACACAGAGCTCTCCAGGGACACGGCACGGATGGCCCAAGCTGCTGAGCCGGGGGGGCTCTCCGTGGACACCTCCTGTAAGGACACCAGGATGGTGGTGGGGGCCGGGACAGCCCGGGGTGGCCCAGGGGACACAGGACTCCCGGTTACCTGGCGGATGCTGAACGGGGCGTAGGTGGCCTGGACCAGGGGCTGGGATCCGGCACGAAGCAGCAGGAATGTCTCGGAGCGGGTGTGCAGGGAAGAGTTGGGGGCCACGTCCTGATCCACCCTCTGCAGCCGGTAGGACTCGGGCACCCCAAGGACCTCCAGCTCCGCCGGCAGGAACACGGCATCCGGGGGCTCCCCGTCACCCCTCACTGCAGGGACAAGGACGCGTCACATCCCTCAGGGACACAGCGGGAATGGGTGCACAGGGGTGGCAGGAGGGGGTCTCTGTGCCCACCTTTGTGGCAGCACACAGGGTGACCCCTTGCCTGGGCCACCACATTCTGAGGTCAACCCTGCCATGGTTGCGCTGTCCCAAGGTTATCCCATTCCAGGGTTGTCCCATCCCTGCATCAGGACTGGGGAGGGGGGGCACTCGGCTCCCCCAGTCCTGGCTGTTCCCTGTGGGAATGCATTCCCCGCTGGGGAGAGGCTTGGAACCATGTCCTGCAGGGTGGGATCCACGCTCATGGTGCCCTCACGGTGCCCCCCTCATGGTGCTCAGAGGGATCCCTCATCACAGGGAGCAGATCCCACCTGGATGCCCGGGCAGGGCTTCCTCACGGCCGGGAATTGATCCCACCGCGGGGATCGGGTGTGCGGGAGAGAGGCCAAGCAGATCCCGGGATCCGAGGAGGAGTCCCTCGGGCCGTGGGTTCCCATGGGGACTGGGAGGAGATTCCCCCTTCGAGATCCCAGCGGACCCCACGTTCCCGGGTGAACCCCTCGGGATCCCAGGCGGTGGAGGGGGCACGGATCCCCGCGGAATGGGGGACGCGGATCCCGGGGAACGCGGGGAAGGAGGAGGAGGGGGTGAGGTCGCCCCGGCTCCCGGGATCCCGGCGGAACGGAGGGACCCCGACCGCGGCGAAAGGGGAGAATCGACCCAGGTTGCGGGTCCACGCGGGAGCGGATCCCGGCAGGACGGCGGGAGGGGCGCGGAGCGGGGTCGGAGTCGGTGCCCGGTGCTGTTCCCGGTGCCAGCTGCCGTTCCCGATGCCGTTCCCGGTGCCGTTCCCACTTACCCGGAGCGCAGAGCAGGGCGGCGGCCAGCAGCGCCAGCCGGGCCGCCGAGGCCATGGCCGGGGGGGCTCGGTCCGTCCGCCGGTGCCGCCGGTGCCGGTGCCGCCGGTGCCTCCTGTCGCTCCGCCGGTGCCTCCCGTCCCTCCGCCCCCGTGCCGAGACAATGGGGCCGGGGCGGGACCGGCACCGGCGCCGCCTCGTCCCGCCGGGTCCTAAAGCCCGGCCGTGCCCGGTGCTCCGGCTCCTGCTCCCCAGCCCGAGCCGCATCCCATCCCACCACCCATCCCCAGCCCTGCTCCCCCTCCTGCTCCCCATTCTCATCCTCACCCCATTCCCCATTCCCAACCCTGCCCCCCATTCCGACCCTCATCCCATTCCCCATCCCCACGGCTGCTCCTCATCCTCTTCCTCATCCCCACCCCAATCCCTGTTCCTCATCCCATTCCCAGCCCACCCAGAGACCCTCGGAGCAGAACAGGAGGGTGGGAATTCTTCCCCCAGCTGCCATCCACCTTTCCCTGTTCCACCAGGGATACTGGGGACATGGGAAGGACAAAAACATCCATGGCAAGGGGCACGGAGCGAGTGGGAAGCACAGCAGGAACAGCCAGAGGGTGGTGGGATCCGGGCATGGATAAACCACCCTCCTTCTCCTCCTCTTCCTCCTCCTTCCTCCCACCTCGGATGGACTGGGGGGCTGCCTCTGAGCCTGACCCCCTTCCCACAGGAAAGCAGTGGGGCCACGCCGGATAAATCCGTCTTTATTCCAAACCACATTATCAAAACCGTTTTAAAAAGCAGCTTTAAACCCAAATCCTGACAGTGAGGGGACCCCAAAACAAGCAGAGCCCCCGGGATGGGGAACGGGATCCCCTCTGCACCCCAAGCCGGCTGGGCTGGGACAACATCCCAGGCCAGCAGGGAATGCGGGAGCTCTTCTCCCACATTTGTAGGGGCTTTTGGGGTGAAGGCACTTGTAGCATGTGTGGCAAGGCACAGCCCCCGATTTTGGGGTGCTCCCAGAGGCATGGGGGGCTCCCAGGACCCCTGGGAGAACCGGGAAGCGGGGCAGGAGGTGCGGGGGGCTCAGCGGAGCAGGGGGACACATGCTCGGGATGCTCGGGATGACGGAGCCAAGCTTTGGGAAAGCCTCAGCGGGGCTCAATCCTCCCGGTTCCGGGGCCCCCCAAACTTCTGGCGCCGCCGCAGCTCCTCCACCTTCCACTCCAGGCTCTTGACGGCCGCGTCCAGCCGGGCGCTGGGATCCGGGGACGCCACCAGGCTGCTCAGGAAGGCGTAGAGCACCCACAGGCCCAGCAGCATTCCCGCCTGCACCGTGGGGCTCTCCTGGGAAGCGGCCACGTGCAGGAAGGCCCCGAGGAAAAAGAAAAGCTTCACCCAGCGCAGCAGCGGCCGCAGCAGCCCCCGCAGCCGGGCTAGCAGCCAGGATCCCAGCAGGGCGGCCACGGCCCACAGGAGCACCCTCTGCACCTCCCCGGGAGCCAGCGCTGCCGCTCGGACCAGCCGGTGGCCTGGGAACGACGGGAGCTGGGAGTCAGCGGCGGGAACGGGGCTGGAGCCGTCCCACGGGGTGAGCCCCACTCACCGCTGATGCCGGAAGCGGCCAGGAGATCGCCCAGGATCCCACAGAGCGTGGTCAGGCCGGCCGAGATCCCAGAGGAAACGATCCACAGCGTGGTGGAGAGGCTCTGCGGGGAAATACGGGGAGAAGGGAGCGGGAAAATGTCCCGTGCGCCTGCAGAAGGAACTCCAGGGGAGGTTTGGGAACGGGGATCCCACCTCCGCCACCATCCGCAGGGGCTGCTGTCCCACCCAGTTTTCCAGGGTGTCCCAAGTGGATCTTCCCAGCCGCAGCAGCAGGTCATCGGAGGCGGTGCTGGCGTGTCCCCGGAACCCCTCCTGCCCATCCTTGGCTCCGTCCCCCGCTGATCCCATGAGGAATGGGATCCACAGCAGCAGGGCCAGCAGGGCCCCGTGCCCCACGGCACTGCCCATCCTGGAACCTGGGAGCTGTGGGGACAGACGTGTGGGGGTGCTGGGAGGGGGAAACCCTGCTGCTTTTGGGGCTCGCTTGCTGGTTTTGGGGTCCCGCAAGCAGGAGGGGAGGCTGGAGGCCCCACAGCCCAGTTCCATGCCCCCCCCCAGCACAGGCCCGGGTGTCCCGGCTATTTTTGGGATCGACAAGAGTCAGCGGGACACAGCCAAGGGCACCGGGCCGGGCTGGGAAGGGGGGGCACCCCTTCCCCAAGGAGGGAGCGGGGCGCTCCAGGATGGGACCCTGCCACCCCCGAGACGCCCCGTGCTCCCCACTTCTCCCCAATCCCCCCGGGATCTCCCCAGTCCCGCCGTGCCCCGCCCAGTTCCCCCCATTCCCCTGGCAGCCCCGATCGCCGCTCTGCCCGCCCCCCTCAGGGCCCTCCACCCCTCGCGATCCCCAAAACAAACCCCCCCACTCCTCCCTGGCTCTCCCCAGTGCCCACTGGATCCCCAAATCCCGCTGTGCGCACCCCACCCACATCCCGCGGTCTCCGGGATCGCCCCGATCCCGCCAGGATCCCCCGGGCCCCGCTGTGCCCACCTCCCACCGTCCCCCACGACCCCTCAGGATCCCCCCGCTCCCCCGGGATCCCCCCCAGGGACCCCCACCGCGGCCCCCTCACCCCGCCTATCCCCCCCTGGAGCGCCCCCCGCCCATTTTCCCTCCATTTCCCCCCGACTTTCCCCGAATTTCCCCCAATTTTCCCCGCATTCCACCCCCCACCCCGGGGTCCCCCCCGCCCCCCCCTCACCGGGGCTTCCCTGGGCTCCGCCGCGGGGCACGCCGGGAGCTGTAGTCCCCGGGCCGGCCGCGGCGCATGCCGGGAGCGCGGTCACCATGGCAACGGCCGGGGGCGGGCGGCGGCGCGCGGTTCCCGCCGGCGGGGGGAGCGCGGGGGATGCCGGGAGCGCTTCCGGTTCCGGCGGCGCCCGCGTGAGCGCTCGGGAGCGGCGCGGGGGCCGCGCGCGCCAACCGGAACCGGAACCGGGACCCCGGACCGGAAAGGAGAACCGGAAACAGCCTCGGAAGGGCAGCGGGGCCGTAAGCGGAGCGCCGCGACCCCCCGGCCTCCGCCATGGCGCTCATCTGCTCCAGTGAGTGCGGAGAGAGCGCGGCCGCGGGAGCGTTACCGAACGGGGGATCCCGGGCTGCGGGGCGGGGACGGCCGGGCTCACCGGGGGATCAGCGGGCGGGGGGTTCGCAACGCCCCGTTCCCGTGCCATCCCGTCCTTCCCTGCCCCCCCGCAGTTTCCAACGAGGTCCCGGAGCACCCGTGTGTGTCGCCGGTGTCCAACCACGTGTACGAGCGGCGGCTGATCGAGAAGTACATCGCGGAGAACGGCACCGACCCTGTCAACAACCAGCCGCTGTCCGAGGAGCAGCTCATCGACATCAAAGGTGCCGGCGGCGGCGACGGCACGGGAAAGGCCCTCCCGGGGTCGGGAGCGGCGGTGCCCGAGGCGTTCTGGGCTCTGCTGAGCCGGGGCTGAGGTGCCGCGCTCAGCAGCGGGGGCTGGGAAGGAGCGGGGTGAAGCAGGGATGGTGAAACGGGAGAGGGAAGGGACGGGGGTGCGGCGATCCGCGGGGATGTGGGGACACGGGTGACGTGTCCATCTTCCCCGCAGTGGCGCACCCGATCCGGCCCAAGCCCCCCTCGGCCACCAGCATCCCGGCCATCCTGAAAGCCCTGCAGGACGAGTGGGTGAGTGCCGGGGGCGCCGCCGGGGCCGGCGTGCCGCCCGTGCCGGGCTGACGGGCGCCGTTCCCGGCAGGACGCCGTGATGCTGCACAGCTTCACGCTGCGGCAGCAGCTGCAGACCACGCGCCAGGAGCTGTCCCACGCCCTGTACCAGCACGATGCCGCCTGCAGGGTCATCGCCCGCCTCACCAAGGAGGTCACCGCCGCCAGAGAAGGTGACACGCGGGCATTCCCGGGAAGGGGCGCTGGGAAGTGCTTTGTCCCGGTGTTCCTTTAACCCCGTTGTGTTTCCGCAGCTCTGGCCACGCTGAAGCCTCAGGCCGGGCTCATCGTGCCCCAGGCGGTGCCGTCGGCGCAGCCCAACGTGGCCGTGAGTGCTGCTCCCCATCCCGGCCCTTTTCCCGCTCGTTCCCAGCCCCTTTCCCACTCACTGCTCCCAAATTCCCTCTCTGCACGTCCCTTCTCTCTGTGCCACGCAGGGCGCTGGCGAGGCCATGGATCTGGGAGAGCTGGCGGGAATGACCCCGGAGATCATCCAGAAGGTAGGGGCAGTGTTCCCTGTGTTCCCTTCTCCCCCTCGCAGAATTCCCGGTCTGTGCCCACCCTCCTCCTGTTTTCCAGCTCCAAGACAAGGCGACGGTGCTGACCACGGAGCGTAAGAAGGTGAGTGGCCTTATCCAAGGATTTGGGGGGAGCTGGGATGTGCTGTGCTCCAGCCAAGGCTGATGGTTATCCCTGTTTTTCCCCAGAGGGGCAAGACGGTCCCGGAGGAGCTGGTGAAGCCGGAAGAGCTCAGCAAGTACCGGCAGGTGGCCTCACATGTGGTGAGTGGAAAGGACTGGGAAACTCCCACATGGAGCTGGGAATCACTTTTTCATTCCTTTTGGGAAGGTTTTGCTCCTTGTGGCATTAACCTGGGGCTCTCCTCTCTCACACAGGGGCTGCACAGCGCCAGCATCCCAGGAATTCTTGCCTTGGATCTGTGTCCTTCCGACACCAACAAGATCCTCACTGGTAAGGGAGCTTTCCTGGGGATTTCCCAGCTGGGAGTGGATCTCTTTCTCTGTGTTTTTGGGAATTTGAAGGAGGAGAAGGGACGTAAGGCGGGCGCATTTGGAGCTGGTTGGCCCCACGCTCCCATCCCAGCGCTTCCCGCTCGCTTTTCCAGGTGGAGCCGACAAGAACGTCATCGTGTTCGACAAGAGCTCGGAGCAGATCCTGGCCACGCTCAAGGGCCACACCAAGAAAGTCACCAGCGTCGTCTTCCACCCGTCCCAGGTGCGTCTGGCGCTCCCCTCGCTTCCAGGCTGCCTCAGTCTGGATGTCAGGACCCTCCCCTGCTGGAATCTCCTGCTGGGAGCTCTCGGAGAGGCGAGTCCTTCCCGTGTGAACCTTCTGGTGCTGTCCTTGCGTAGGAGTTGGTGTTCTCGGCCTCTCCCGACGCCACGATCCGGATCTGGTCCGTTCCCAACGCCTCCTGTGTCCAGGTGGTCCGTGCCCACGAGGGCTCCGTGACCGGGCTCAGCCTGCACGCCACGGGTGATTACCTGCTCAGCTCCTCGGATGACCAGGTGAATCCCTGCCCATCCCGCAGCTCCCACCCGTGCTCCCCAGCCCTCCCGTTCCAACGCTCTTCCTCTCTCCCAGTACTGGGCTTTCTCGGATATCCAGACGGGCCGTGTCCTCACCAAGGTGACGGATGAGAGCTCTGGATGTGGTAAGCTTTGGAGTTGATTTTCCCCACTTTGGGGATTCCTTGGCTCCTGGAGTTCGTGGGAACTTCTCAGCCTTGCCAGCTTTCCTGAGTCTTTCCAATCTCGTCAGCCTTCTTGAGTGTTCCCAGCTCTCAAAATATTCCCAACTCCCTGTGTCTTGCCAACCCTCTTGAGCCTTCCCAATCTTCCCAGCCTTCTTGAGAGTCTTCCCAGCCCTGTTGGGAGTCTTCCCCCCAAGTGTCTGATGCTCCTGCTGTCTCCACAGCTCTCACCTGTGCCCAGTTCCACCCGGATGGGCTCATTTTTGGGACGGGAACAATGGATTCCCAAATCAAGATCTGGGATCTGAAGGTAAGGGCTGATGAGAATGTGTGGGAACAGGGATGTGGGGGTGTTCTGAGCTTGGTTTGGGGGTCAGTCCAAGGAGCAGGACTTTGAGGAATGTTTTTGGAGGTTTCTCCAAAAATCCCGAGATCCCATCTCGAGCAGCCGCTGGTGCCTCCGTGACCGCGCAGGTCGGTTGGGAACGGTGCCACGTCCCAGCACTGTGGTTCCCTCTGACCACCCTGTCCCCAGGAACGCACCAACGTGGCCAACTTCCCGGGACACTCGGGCCCCATCACCAGCATCGCCTTTTCCGAGAATGGCTACTACCTGGCCACGGCCGCCGACGACTCCTCGGTCAAGCTCTGGGATTTGAGGAAGCTCAAGAACTTCAAGACGTTGCAGCTGGATAACAACTTCGAGGTGTGTGGTGTCCCTTTTCCCCCACGGCCTCTCTGCTCCGGGGGTTGTGGCATCCCAGAAAAGCCACTTGGAACCTTTTCAACACCTTGTTGTGATTCTTCTCCACAGGTGAAATCCCTGATTTTCGACCAGAGCGGGACCTATCTGGCGCTGGGCGGGACCGACGTCCAGATCTACATCTGCAAGCAGTGGACGGAGATCCTCCACTTCACAGGTGAGGGATTCTGGGAATCATGGAAGTGGCTGGGGCGGGGATGGGACAAACCCACTCGGAATTGTGACCATGGATTGTTTTCCGTCCCCAGAGCACAGTGGTCTGACCACAGGAGTGGCCTTTGGCCACCACGCCAAGTTCATCGCTTCCACAGGCATGGATCGGAGCCTCAAGTTCTACAGCCTGTAGCCCTGGAAGTGGGGCTGGGATTTTTCGGGATGTGGGGTGGGAGGTGGGTGGGAATATCCAGGTGGGATTATCCAGGTGGGATTATCAAGCTCCCCTGTTGTAGCTGTTGGTGTAAGGGAAGTCAGACATTGCCTTCCCCGTGCTCCATGAATTTATTGTTTAGTTTTTCCCCCAATACTGTGTGTTTTCCGCCTTTAGATTGTTTTGTGTAACTGGTTTGACAAAAAACCCTAATCCCGGTGCTGGTGGAAGTTTGAGGCCGGGATGTGTGGAAGGAGGGAGGGAAGGGAGGACTGTGCAGTTTTGTAAGCAGTTACTTAGTTTCAGTATGGAAATAAAGAATTATTCCCTGTCATCCCAGCTGGAAAAGGCTCCTGTGAAGGGTGGGGGTGTAGCAGGGTGGGATTTGGGGGATGTGTGGCTGCTGCCGGTTTGGGAATGGGGATGAAGGATCCTCTTTCCTCCCCTCTCAAGGACAAACCACCCTTAGAGCCATGCTTTGCACTGGTTTTATTTTTCCAGCTTTCCCAGAGACATCCAACAGCATCCAGGTAGAGGCTGTGAGGAGGAAGAGGGGGAGTAGATAACTTAGAGGGATGAAGGGGTGTTTGGGATGAAGGGGTTTTTGGGGAGCAGAAGGCACTCACCCCTCAGCCTCTCTGCTGAGCTCCCCCTCTCGTGGGAACCTCAGGAAAGACAAGGCATCCCTGGGATGTGACTGTCCCCATGCTGTCACCTGTCCTCCTGTCCCCTGGAGACCTCCGTGCTCCTGTGGGGAACAGCAGGTTGGCTTGGGAAGAGGGGAACGTGTAGAGGTCTTCCCAACGCCTGGAGGCTCCCAGACTCACGTGAGGGCACTGCCAGCTGGCAGGAGGGCCGGCAGGGCTCCGGCTGGGCCAGGTGGCACACGGAGGCACTGCAGGAGATGTACACCTGGGAGCCACAGGAATGCCAGCGTCACCTGGGCATCCCCAAAAAGTGTCCCCAAGCCTCAAGAGGCCCCCAAAAAGCATCCCCAAGCCATGAGGAACCCCCCAAAAGCAGCGTGAGCTTCCCAACAGGAAGAGACTGTGGGCAGCTGGAAGCAGGGTCAGTGCTGGGGTGGGGTTGGGGATGTTGGGATGAGAGATTCCCAACACTGAGGCATTCCCAACACGGATTCAGAGGGATCCCCCTCACCTCCCCCTCCAGCACAGCCATTCCTGGGGGCTCCACAAAGGCGAAGGTGGAGATGACAAAGCGCTGGTAGTGGCTCGGGAAGGGCAGCTCCGGAGAGGCCGGGCCCATCGGAATCAGCCGTGTCCTGTAGTTGTCCCCTTGGAAGGGACACCTGGGCGGGAAGCAAGGACACACTGTCAGCACAGTGACCCCCTCACTTCCATCTTCCCATCCTTTTCCGCTCACCCTTCCACCAGGATGGGCCACTGGGGCTGGGATGTGGCGTGGGAGCCAGGGGAGGCCCAGCAGTGGTGCAGCACCAGCACCAAATTGGGATCCGTCTTCTGGAGCAGCCGGACTTCCACGTAAATGGGGTCCCGGAGCACCCTCACCAGGGGGAAGTCACCCACAGCGTGGTAGGAGCTGTAGGATTCGTCTGTGGGAATGTTGGGAGGGGTTGAGTGGGATGGGGAGCGGGATAGGGAGCGGGATAGGGAGCACTCACCGGTGGCAATCCGCAGCTGGAGCCCCAGCGGGCCCGGCATGGCCAGGGGGGCGGCTGTGGGGGGCACGGCCACCTCCACTCCCAAGGGAAGGAGGTCGCTGGCGTTGTAGATGCACCGAGCTCGGAGACTGGGGAAAAGAGGGAGGGAAAGGTGGGAGACTCCCAAATCCTCCACAGCTCCCTCAGCCCAAGTTTTGGGGACACCACCAGGGACGTGGCAGGGGTGAGGGCTGGTTTGATCCAAGGGGGAATCCAGGCTCTCTGCCTCGATTTTTCCACCCTCTCCCTTACATGTAGACACTGTCCCGAGTGATGGAGCCACGGGGGGATCCCTGGACATCGATGGTGGAGATCAGCTGGTTCTCATAGATCAGCATGTCCTCGACCGCCTGTGTAGGGAACACCAGAATGGGAAACATCCTGGGGGATGCACGGATCAGGATTTGAGGCAGGAGGCAACACGTGGGTGAGTTCTTTACCCTGAAGTTTTGGAGGGACTGGGAGCATTCTGGGGGCACTTCCATCCTGAGGTGACCCCCCCATGCCCACCTGGGGTTTTCCGGGGTTTTCCCGCCCTACCTGGACGGTGGTGCCGCAGTGGGTGACCGGGAAGCGGAACATGACGAAGGCCTCGGACACGTGGCGGGGCTCACACCCCGCCTGGCTGCTGGCCAGCCGCACGCTGTCCAGGTTGTACGGCAGGGCCACCATTCCCCGCGGGACCACCAGGACAAAGTGTCCCTCCAGCAGGCACTGCACGGTGGCTGCGATACCACGGAGAGGCTCCATCACTCTGAACACCCTCTCCTGGCACCGGGGAGGGATTTTGGGACGTGTCCTACCGGTATTCCCGTAGTAGCAGGGTGTGGTACGGTCCATGTCGTCGTAGCAGCATCCCGCCTGCACGCATGCATCCCGGCCCTGTGGAGCCACGCACGGCACCCGGCCCGCCGGCACCTGGCACTGCTCCCGCGTCAGCTGCATTCCTGGGGGCAAGCAGAGATGGGACACAGCAGCAACGTGGGCTGAAAAAGCACCTTGAGGCTTTTCCCTTTGTCCCAGCATCCCGCCTTCCTGCCTTACCTGCCCCTGGCGAGGGGTAGAAGAGCGCTGTGGACTGCAGCAGGCTGGGCTGGGAGTGAATCCCAGGATGCAGCAATCCAGGCTGGGGCCGCAGCCCTGGGCGTCCCAGGCCTGGCTGGGGCTCAGCCTGGAGTCCAGGGCTGATGAAACCCGGCCAGGATGAGAGTCCTGGGTGCACCAAAGCCGGGCTGGGATGGCCGGGATGGAGCAGCCCCGTGTGGCCTGGGAGCCCAGTGTGGGAGTTGGAGTGCTGACTGGGACGAGATACTCCCGGCTGGTTTAGGGGCTGAGCTCCCGGGCGCAGGAATCCTGCTGGAGTCTGGGCACCAGTGGAGGTCAAGCCAGGCTGGTTGTGGGATACAAACCCTGGACGAATCCCTGGCTGGGTTTGACCCCCAGGAGGATTTTGGTATACAAACCCTGGGCGAAGTTGCCCCGGTTGGTTTTGACCCCCAGGCTGGGTTTGTGATACAGACCCTGGGCGAATCCCTGGCTGGTTTTGACCCACAGAATGCATCATCCCGGGCTGGTTGTGGGATACAGAACCTGGGCGAATCCCTGGTTGGTTTTGACCCCCATGATGCATCATCCCAGGCTGATTTTGGGATACAGACCCTGGACGAAGTTGCCCTGGTTGGTTTTGACCCACGGAATGCATCAACCCGGGCTGATTTTGGGATACAGACCCTGGGCGAATCCCTGGTTGGTTTTGACCCCCATGATGCATCATCCCAGGCTGATTTTGGGATACAGACCCTGGGCGAATCCCTGGTTGGTTTTGACCTACGGAATGTATCATCCCAGGTTGGTTGTGAGATACAGACCCTGGACGAAGTTGCCCCGGTTGGTTTTGACCCCCATGATGCATCATCCCGGGCTGGTTTTGGGATACAGACCCTGGCCGCAGGTGCCCTGGCTGGGTCTGACCCCCGTGATGAGCCAAACTGGGATGGTTTTGGGACACAAGCACTGGGCGAAGCATCCCTGGCTGGCTCTGCCCCCCAGACTGGGAGGGCTGCACTGCTGGGCGGAAGAAGCTTCCCTGGATTTGGGTGACAGGATGAACCCCAGCAGGCTGGGACAGAAGCCCCGAGTGGGCTGGACTGGAATGGTGCTGGATCCCAGGAAGCACTGAGCTGGGCTGGTACTGTCCCACGGTGTGAACCTGCTCCAGGTGATCTTGGGATGTGAAGTGGGATCCCGTGAGGGTGAGGGAGGACTCGGAGAGCTGGTGCAGGCCGGTGTGGGAGATCAGGACTCCGCTGTCCCGGGTCTTCTCCCGGGTTCCATCTGGGAGCATCTCAGAGCCATCTGGCTTGGGGCAGGTCATGTTGACCTCGTAGGAGGTGACGGGGATCCCGCTGGACAGCAGCTCCTCCAGCTGCACCCGCAGGACGTAGCGGTTCTCCTGAGGGGGGACACGAGGGACAGTCACCCCCATCCTGCTGGAGGGGACCGCGGAGGGGACAGGAGCGTCACCTTGAACAGGACGTGGCAACCCTTGTAGCCAGAGGAGAAGATGACAGAGCCGTCCTCCCTGGAATTCAGCCAGTGGAGGCAGATGGAGCAGTTGGCCACGTCAAAGCGGGAGCCAAACTCGTCTGGGGGGACACCATGGACACGGGGAAGTGACACATCCTGGTGCATGGAAACCCCCCAGCCAGCAGCAACAGCTCATCCAAGCCAATGGGCTCATCCCACTGGGATACCATCACCACGGAACACTCCAGGACTGAGGGGAATCCCAGAGAAATCCAGCACCCCAGGGGGATCCAGGGTGTCCCCCCACTCACCCAGAACCTTGAAGCGGACGGTGCGGCCGTGGGACGGGAAGACCAGGAGCTGCATTCCCAACTCCCCGCAGTCGTGGCGGTACTGCAGCAGTGCCACAGTGGCTCTGGGCCACGGGGACAGGAGGAAGAGGAGCAGGAGGAAGGAGCAGCTCCGTCCCATGACGGTGACACAGACGGAGCACGGGGCTCCGCGGGGTGGATTTATATCCAGGTGGCTGGGATGCGGGGGGGGATCAGGATCAGCTGATCCCGTGGGATGAGCTCTGCCCAGGGCTCCTCGCTCCCGTGCTGCTGGTGACCTCAGTGCCCCAGCCCTGTGGTCACCTCCTGTGGCTGTGTCACGGTGACCAGGGACAAACCAAGCTTATCCCACACTTGGAGGCTGTCCCAGTGAACAGAGAATGGAACTGGTGCCAGGCGGGATGCCCAGCTGAATGCCCAGCTGGATCAAGTTATCCAGGGGGAAAGGAGAAGGCTGGTGTGTGCCCACCTCCCCAGAGCTACTGGGGACAGCGGTGACATCTGGACACGCCACTCCTGGAATAGCCACGGGACCAGGGGACACAGTGGCATGGCCCCAGTGGCATCTGAGGGATTGGAAATCAGCCTGTTACCCCAAATCCCTGCTGGTTGTTGTGCCCTGCTGACAGTGCCACCGGGAATCCAAAGTCCTCCATGTGCATTCCCTGTGCCTACCTTTCCCCAAGTTTCCCTTCTGGGATTTATCTCTACTGCAGATTAAACTGCATCACCCCTCCCCACCCCTCCCGGAGTGACGGTCACGGCCACTCCCTGTCCCCTGCCCTGGGTGTGGGAATGGGGTCACACCAGCTCCCAGGAGCACAGGGATCCCAGCTGGAGGGCATGAGGAGCCAGGGGCTGGATGTGATTCCCTCAAACCTCCTCTGGAAGTGAGGGCAACTGCAGAGAGAGCAGTGTGACCCCAGAACCACAGCTGGGCTGATATATGGCCAATCTATGTTCTATATGTGCCCCATATATGTCCTATATACTTATATATCTTGATGTCTAATATCTATTTTATATATGTGCTGTATATGTCCAATATGTCTGAGCTGTCTGTTCCGTATCCTATATATGTTCCATATGTGTCCAGTGTATATCCCATATATATGTCCAATATGTATCTGATCTATATCCAATAGATCTATCCCACATGTCCAATATACATCCTGTATGTATCTGACGTATGTCCCATATGTATCCAATATATACCTGACGTATCTCCCAAACATCTCCAATAAACCTCCTAAATCCGTGTCCCCCACATCATCCCCCAGGAGCACAGGCAGGAGCCACCAGTGACACTTTATTCCCCGCAGTGACAATCCCGGTGACCACAACCCCTTCTCCCCACCCCTCACAGCTTCATGGCAGCAACCGACCCCAGATGGAGCTCCAAGAACTGCAGGATCTCCTGCCAGGAGTGTTCCTGCGCCCGGGCATGGGGCTGGGGCTCTCCCCCCCACGCCACCGGCTTGGGAGTGCCCCGGATGCTGGAGTTGCTGCACAGGGGGGACCCGGGGGGCTCGATCAGGTGCCCGGCGCCGGGATAGGACAGGATGCGGCCGCTCTCCGGCGGCATCCGCGCCAGGGCCAGCTCGGCGAAGAGCTTGCTGTTGAAGCTGCGGTCGGCCTCTCCCACCACAAACAGTACCTTGCCCCGGATCTTCTCCACCGGGATGGCCGAGGCCTGGCGGGCGGGCTCCCGGGGGTCGGTGAAGATGGCCGAGTTGTCCATGGCTCCCACCTCGGTGAAGAGGACGCGCTCGGTGTAGTAGGGAATGGCAGGGATGCGCAGCTCCTTGTAGACCAGCGGGTTTCCGTACAGGAAGCTCGTCCCGTTGATCCACACCGTGGCCACCACCTGTGGCAGGAAGGTGGCCATGGCCAAGGCCACCTCCGCACCTTTGGAGACTCCCACCACGCCCAGGCCGGGGCCTCGGACCTGAAGCAAGAGGAAATGGAGCCAGCTGGGATAATACACAGGAATAATACATTTACTGGGACATCCGTGGGTGCCAAGGACAAGGATGTCCTCGTGGGATATCCCCCAGTCCCTGGGACACTCCTGGTGTCGGGACAACCCTGGGACATTACCCCTGGCCACCTGGACATCCTGCTCACCAGGATGAGGATGGCTCCAGGACATTCCTGGTCCCCAGGGCAATCCCTGGTCACCTGGATGTCCATCTCACCAAGTTTCCCCCAGTCCCCAGCACATCCTGGCTGACAGGTGCCTTTCTCCACACTCCAGGACTCACCTTGGGATGCCGGAGGAGCAGCTCTGCCGCTTCCTCGAAGTATTCCAGGTCCAGCTGGGCCAGGACTCGGGGCAGGTCGTCGTAGGCGAAGAAGGCGAGGGCCAGCACGGCAAAGCCCCGGCTGGCCAAGAGCCCTGCCCGGAACTCAATCAGCCCCCCGGCACCCCCAAACAGGTCGATGACTCCGGGGAAGGGGCCCGGACCTGTGGGAAGACAGGGAGAATGTCAGGGATAGGGAGCCACCCATGCTGTCCTGCATCCCAGAGGTTCCATGGCTGGACATCCCAAGGAGCATGAGGTCCAGTGTCCTGGGAGTCCCAAGATCCTAAGGTTTGATATCTCAAGGATCCCAAGGCTGGACAACCCAGGAATCCCAACTTTGGGCATCCCAGGGGTCCCGTGGTTTGTTATCCCAGGGCTTCCAGGGCTGGACAACCCAGGAATCTTACGGTTTAGCATCCCAGGAGTCCCAGTGTTGTTTCCCAGGGGTCCCAATGTTTGGCATCCCCAGGATCCCAGGGTTCAATATCAGTACACAGGGCTCCCAAGGGAATTCTAGCTGGATATCCCAGCAAGGCTGGGCACCAAAGAGCTCCCAAGAACAAGCCCCCTGCCAGTCCCAAGTTTGATATCCCCCAATTCCCCGCTCCCCAGTGCTCACCAGGAGGCAGGAACAGGGCGCCACGCACCCTTCCCTCACGGACGGGCACCCGCTGCACGCCGGGGCCCACGTACCAGCGCTCGGCCTCGCAGGAGCCCAGCGGCTGCTCCCGCGGGTCCGTGCCCAGGCTGAGCCCGTCCAGCACCTCCAGCCGCACGCGGAAGGGGCTGCCGGCCACATCCCGCTTGACCAGCCGGCGGAAAAGGGTGTCGGGCTGCAGGAACCACAAGAGCCCCATGGGCCAGACCCCGGAGTAGCTGCCCCCCAGGGCGGCATGGAGCCCGGGATCCACCTCTCCCGCTTCGTCGGCGCGGAAGAAGGCGCGGGATTGGAAGCATTCGCCCTGCTCGTCCTTCAGCCATGCCCGCAGGGTGACGAGTTGGGATGGGGACAGTCCCCGCACGCGGATCTGCACCGGCCGGTCGGCCAGCGAGGACTGCGGCGTCACTGTCACCTCCACCATGGCGCACCTGGGGATGGGAATCGCCCTGAGCGTCCCGCAGGGATTGCCACGCCCAGGAGGGGGCTGGTGGCGGGGGTCTGTCCCCAGGGATCCCCACGGGGGACCCCCAGGATGGGTTTGTGGTCCAGACAGTTCTGCTGGCATCCCTCCTTCCCTGTCCCTACCCCTCTTTCCCATGTCCCCATCCCCTCGTGGTCCCTGTCCCTTCTTTCCTGGTTCCTGTCCCCTCCTCCTTCCCCAATCCCCATCCTCTGCTTCCCTGTCCCCATCCCCTCCCTTCCTCACCACCTCCCACCCTCTGACCCCCAAACCCTGCTCCAAAACTCACCCGGCAGCCAGGACACCCCTTTGCCTCCCAGCCCCGCCATTCCCAGCACCCCCTGTCCCCCGTCCTTCTCCTCCTCCCCACCCCGGAGCTGGAGCAGGGCGTGGATCCAGGGGCTCCCTCCGAGCCCCCCGTCCTGCGTGCACCCCGCACGGCAGCCTGGGAACAGGGATGTTGGCCCCCGTCCAGCCCGGCAGGAGACACGTGGCTCTCCCACACCCGTCCCACCGGGAAGTCGGCCCCCAGGGGCCCCAGCTGCTTCCCCTTCTCTTACCCCGCCGGGCAAAGCTGGGCCGTGGGCTCTGCACAGGGAGATTCCTTGGAAATCATTAACCCGGGAAGGGCGAGGGCAGAGCCCTCCTGCCCTGTGACCCCGTGCCTGCCTGGCAGCGGCCACACCCCGAAATTCCTGCTAGTCCCCGCTTTCCCCGCGGCACCACCCCCACCCTGGGCACACCCCACTCCAATTCAGGGCCCCCCCCAAAATTGTCACCCCAGGATGAAGCTCCAGGGCCGTATTCCCAGCCCAGGGCTTCACACTGATTCCTGCAGTGCCATTTTCCACCCAGTGCACCTCTTTGTGCCCCCATCCCAGCTCACAGCCACATCCCTCCCCAGGAATGCAGAAAGGGGTGTCCACGGACCAAGAAAAACCAGGAATGTTAAGAAATCCATGTGGATTTCCAGCTTCCAGCCCCTGCCAAATTCCCAGTGTTGCCCCCCACAGGAGGGTGTGTGACACTGTGCCCCCTTCCTTGCGGACGGGTTCCAGGGCTCATTCCCAACGGGAATTCCCTCTTTGGGGAAAGGGCAACTGCAAGGAATGAGGGGCCATGGCACACTCCAACCCTAGGAATGCCTTAGGGAAGGCCCCAGCTGGAGCCCTCAGTCCCCAGAGCCAGTGGAGGCGAATCTGTCTCAGTTCCTATTCATTTTTACAAGAAAAAGGCAAATTTGGGAAAGCAAAGTTCTGTTCCGGCCTCTGGCACCGGCCACATCCTGATTCCACAGGGATTGGGGGATCCAGCAGCTGGTGCCTGAGGAATGCACCCCCTCAGCTCTGTCCTGCTGTTTGTCCAACACTGAGGGTCCTGGCAGCCGAGGAAAATCCCCCGGGAAGCAGCGGGATCCTCGTGGCAGCATCCCAAACCCTGCCTCACTCCGTGCTGCGCCTCACGGGCGTCTTCTGCAGCAGGGCCAGCGTGTCCCGCTTCTCCACCCGCCTCAGCTGCTTCTTCCTGGCCCTCCTGAGCTTCAGGGGGTTCCGGATCTGGGAAATGGGGAAAGAGAGGAGATTTCATGGAACCACAGGAGCCTGGAATGGTTTGGGTTGGAAGGGGCCTTGGGGATGATGCAGTTCCCACCCCGGCCATGGGCAGGGACACTTTCCACTGGTGCAGGTTGCTCCAAGCTCTGTCCAGGAGCATTTCCAGGAATGGAGCAGAGTGTGGGCACGAGGCAGGATGGGCATGGATGGCTCCCAGCCTCCCACCACCCTCAGGATCTAGGAAGGGATTTATCCCAACACCAACCCCATCCTCACCCACAGGTGAGCGCTCCACCTCACCCACCCCGAGCTCCCAGGTCTCTTCCCGATGGAAAAGCCAGGCTTTCCCCACATGGATCCCCTCCAGTGCCACATTTTCCTCGCTCCACCACCCCGTTATCCCTCAGTTCTGGGGTTCCCCAGCCTGGCAGAACACAGGGGACACGATTCCAGCCTGCCCGGTTTTGCTGGGAATCTCCCAGGATCCTCCAAAGACGGAGGCAGGGAGAGGAACTGCAGCAATCCATGGGGCTGGAGGTTGTGGGGTGCCCGCGGGGCCGTTCCCAGCTGGCACAGGGCACTCACCACTTGGACAACCTCGGCTTTCCGCTCGTTTTCCAGGCGCCGCTTCAGGTTTTCCTCCCGCCGCCGCTTCTTCTCCTGTGGGAGCAGCAGCACAACATTCCCTGCGGATCCCTTCCCCTGGGATTAAACCCAAAGCAGCCCCTGCCCAGCCAAGTGTGGAATCTGTCATTCCAGCAGCTTTTCCACCCTGGGTGAGGCTGGAATTGACCCAGGGAGTTTATTCCGAGTCAGTGACTTGGGGCATGTGACCGTCAGTGAGTGGATTTGGCAGCAGGACAGGGAATTCTCCAGCCCAGCTGCCCTCCTCCTGGGCTCTGAGGCCGGGAATAGGGCAGAGACATGGGATTGTGCTCGGGAAAGATGGGAATTCTCCAGCTCCTGAGCCCCGTTACCTCCTTCTCCTTCTGCTTGGCTTCCTCCAGCTGCCGTGCCAGATCCCGGACCAGCTTCCTCTCCTGCCTCTCCTTCATTTTCCGTGCCCAGGAGCTGCGCAGCGCCTTGTCCTGGATCATGTGGGAGAACCTGCGTGGGCACACCACAGGGGCTGGATCCCCAAAAACGCCGGGCTGCAGCCGGGGCCGCTCCAGCTCCCCTCCAGAATTCCACGAAACTCCGCCAACCTCGGAGCATCCCACGGCATCCTCAGCATCCCCTCCAAGTCATCCCTGGCACCTCTGGATCCTTCCTAAAGGCCATGGATACCTCCGGAACGCCCTCACAAGCCCCCCACAAACAATCCTGTCCCCCTCAAAATCCCCCCAGACCTCATGACCCCCCAGGGAGCCCTTCTGGAGCCCGAAGCCCCCCATGAACTGTCCCCCCAGTGCCCGCCTCCCTTCCCACCTCTTCTTCCCGGGATCCTTCCACACGCGTCCCGACTTGGGCTTGCCCCGCGGGATGGCCACCGCCGCCTCCTGCCGCTTCTTGCCGCCTTTCCGCCGCCGCCGAGGCGCGGCCGGAGCCGCGGCGGCCCCGCTGGGCCCCTCGGGGGTCGCTCCCGCTCCCGGTCCCGGTCCCGCTCCCGCTCCCGCTCCCGGGCTCCCCCCGTTCTCCGCCTCCATGATCCACGCGGCTCCGCGGCGTCGCGGAGAGATGACGTCAGAGCCGCGATCCCCGCAGGAGCGCGAAGCCAGAGCGCCTCCCTGGCCGCCATTTTTGTATTGGGCAACACCCTCAGCGCACGGCGGCGGCCGCCATGTTTGTGTGGGGCGTGGCCGCCATCTTTGTGCCGGGCAGCACCGTGGCCGCCGGTACCGGGACCCGCCGAACTCCCGCAAACACACCCGGGGCGAGCCCCCCCGCACCCCGAGCCACCCCCGGAGACACGCGCGGGCTGGGCTGGGCTGGGGAGAGGCCTTTATTGGGGAGCGAACACGCTGAGGGCATCCCGGGGGGCTCCGGTACGGGGACGTGCGGGGCTGGGCCGCGGCTACAGCGCCTGGGAAAGCAAAAACAGGGAAAATCTCAGGGAGGGACGCGGGGACGCCCGGACTGGGGCGCCAGGAAGGAAGGGGTGGTTCAGCATTCCAGGGAATCCCAGGGATGCCCTCCCTCACCAGCTGGGTGTAGGTGTGCTGCCGGAGCGTGTCGTATCCAAACGCCAGAACCGCCACGGCCACGCAGAATTCCAGGAGGGCGAGGATCACCAGGATGGAATCCAGGCTGTTGCTCAGCAGCTGCGAGGAGGAGAGCGGGGATATCCCGGGATCCAGCACCTCCCAGCGAGGACCTGGATCCCCGAACACCGCGCAGGGAGGCCGGGATTCACCCGCGGCTGTCGCACCTTGCTCTCAGCGTTGAGGCACCATTCCGGGCGCCGCTGGAAGGGCCCGGGCGGCTCGCAGCCGGGCACGATGCGGGTGATGGCCGTGCCGTGGATCCCGGTGGCCACCAGCGTGCCCAGGACGACGCCCACGCTGACCACACAGCAGGCCTTGACCTGCGGGAAGCACCCCGTGACACGGAGCCGGGAAGGGCCGCTTCCCACGTGGAGCATTCAGCTGGGACCAGAGAGCTCCTGGAGAAGCTGCCCGCTTTTGTCCCCCTCATCCCACAGTGATTCCAAGGCCATGAGGTCCTCCTGGACCTTTCATCCCTGTCATCCCACAGTGATTCCAAGGCCATGAGGGCCTCCTGGACCTTTCATCCCTGTCATCCCACACCGATTCCAAAGCCATGAGGGTCTCCTGGACCTTTCATCCCTGGGATCCCACAGTGATTCCAAAGCCATGAGGGTCTCCTGGACATTTTATCCCTGGAATCCCACAGTGATTCCAAGGCCATGAGGGCCTCCTGGACCTTTCATCCCTGTCATCCCACAGTGATTCCAAAGCCATGAGGGCCTCCTGGACCTTTCATCCCTGTCATCCCACAGTGATTCCAAGGCCATGAGGTCCTCCTGGACCTTTCATCCCTGTCATCCCACACCGATTCCAAAGCCATGAGGGTCTCCTGGACCTTTCATCCCTGGAATCCCACAGTGATTCCAAAGCCACGAGGGGCTCCTGGATCTTTAATCCCCCTCATCCCACAGTGACCCTGACCCCCATCCTGTGCTCCATGTGGGAGAGCTGGGCACTTCCGCCTGTGGATCCCATGGGATGAATCCAGGCTGTGGAGGGGTCCCGGCAGCTGCTGGAAGGGACACAAGGAATGGGGGGACACGTTGCCCCTCCCAGCCTGGATCTTACCAGCACAGGGCTGTCTTTCCTTTCACTTTCCACCAGCAACGAGCCCGAGACCAGGAGCTACTTGGAAAACAGCGGGAATGGGTGTCAGCAGCAAGGCAGACTTCCCTGGCACCCTTCCTGGGTGGGAATTGGGGTTCAGGGATGCACAAACACCCCGGAATGTGGGAGGGGGATGGTCAGTGGAGACCTGCTGACCCTGGGATATTGTCCCCAGTTCACCAGGATTCTCTGAGATTCCCAACGTCCTCGTCCCAACTTACCAGGATCCCCAGCCAGAAGAGGATCCCGCTGGCCACAGGGAGGGAAGGGTTACTGTGCTCCGACAGCGTCAGGATGAGCCCGAAGCAGACGTGGACAATTCCACTGAAGAGGTGGATGGTCTGGGGAAGGATGAGGGAGACACATCCCACCCCAATCCCACGTCACAGTGCCGGGAAGGGACTGGGAGAGGCACTGTCCCAATGTCCCCCCCACCCAGCCAGGGGGAACGTCCAGCAGGACAATCCCTGCGGATCCCCAATTCCTGCTGGGCCCCTGGAAGGCCGAGTCTCACCCCCAACACCTTGGGATGAGCCCTCCGGAAGCCTTCTGTTTGGAACGAGGTCCTGGCAGGTGCCTGGGAGCCTGAGGCCAGCTGGGCTGCCCGGGGATCCGTGGCCGGGATCACCTCCGTGATGATCCTGACGCTGCCGGCGTCGGTCACCGTGGTGGCCGCCATGGCCTGGGAACGAGCCCAGGAAGCTGGAGGAATTCCCAGGTGCCTTCCTCCTCCTCTTCCTCCTCGCCGTGGTCCCTTTGCTGTCCGAAATCCCCGGGAGGTGCCGGCCAGGCAGGGGCACGCTCCCGCTGCCCTTTGCTCCCTGCGGGAAGCTCGCTCATGGAATTCTCGTCAGGGCCCTCTTGCTCAACGCGGCGGCTTTGCCAATGGAGGCTCCCAAAATCCTGCACAGGAAGAGGGAGGGAGGGACAGGGAACCCCTCCCCGGCCTCTGCAGCCTTGGGAAGGGTTGGATACTTTTCCCTCAGGATGCTCCAAGATCCCCTTTCCATCCCAAATTGTGGATGCTTTGTTTGGGAATCACTCCTGCAATTAGCTTGGTGCCTAATGAGGTGTTCATAACGTAACCCTGCCCACTTCCCAGGAAAAACTTGCATTGATACAGGGAACGTTATAAACCCCCTTATATAGGAAATGCCTTTATTGCCATTTTTGGGAATTCTCCCTCCTCCAGTCCTGTGGGTTTGTCCCCAGTGAGGACACGCAGGAGGGATTCAGGGATCTCTGGCTATCTCCACTGGGAGTCGGAGGGAAAGGAGATGCTGTTATTTATATGGGAAATGGGAGCTCAGGCTGGGAATGGAGCCACCACACACGGCAAGGGGATCCCGAGGGATTCAGAGGCCCCTTCCTGCCTCCATTCCTCCCTTCTCCCAGAAAACAGCCATGTCCTTTTCTCCAGGAGCATTGGGATACCCCATGGCGACCTGGAGGACGCCCCAGGTTTCCTGGATGTCTGATGCGTACAGGGCAGGAATTTCTTGGTGGAACGGGAATTTTTAGGTCCAGGATTCTGGCATCACCCCAACACCTTTCTCTCTGCCTGGGAAAGGACAGGACCCTCCAGGTGGCGATTTCAGGAGCAGGTGGAGCAACTTGTGGAAGTTTTTTCCTTCTCTCTGGCTCTAGAGGGAGCTGAGAGGCCGCGTTTGGAAGCGTCGCGCTTCCAGAGCTCAGGAGCGGTTTCCAGCCCTGAGGCCGGCTTGGAACAACCTGGGTTAGTGGGACACGTCCCTGCCCATGGCAGGGGGGTGGAACTGGATGATCCTTAAGGTTCCTTCCATCCCAAACCATTCCAGGATTCTGCGCCCTCCCCATGCTCCCACACACCAGGGAATGGGACACCCCCTCCAAACCGGCCCAAATCATATCCCAAAAAGGAGCTGGAAGAACATGGCATTCCTCCATCCCACCCATGACCTTCCTCCATCCTGCATCCCTGATGGAAGCGTGCACTTGGCCTTGTAAAGGGCTGCATCTGGCAGCACGGCTTTCCAGGAAAAACATGGACATGGATGAGATTCAGCCTCTTCATCACATTCCTGATGCCTCAGAGCCTTTAATTCCTGCTGGTGCCTCATGCCTCTCAACACTCCAATCCTAACAATCCCAGGGATCTCGTTCCAGCCCCAGGAAGGAACACTTGAGCCCCCGTGGAAATTCTGGGATCCCCTCTTTAGCCTTTAGGCAGCCGGGGTATCCTCCACCATTATCCACGGCTCACATTCCCAGCCAAAACCACCCTACACGGTGGATTTCCTCCCAAATCCGCTTTTCCAGATTCCTACAGCATTCCTGAAGTTCCAGCCTTGCAGCCAGAAACAGCCGTGACTGCCCTCAGCCCCCAAACCCCACTTTCCGAGCGGGTGATCCATGGAAAAAGCGCTTTCCCCCTTTCTAAATAAACCCAGGTCCAGCTGGGGATGGCAGGAGCCCAAGGTAGGATGTCAGGATTTGTTTTGGAAGCGGATTTCAGAGGAGGTGAAGCTTTGAAGCAGATGCAAGGAGGCAGCAGGGCCGGGTGGTGGAGCTTTCCAACCTTTTCTTTGCAGGAATGTTTGGCTTTGTAGATATATACAACACATTCCTTGGATTTTAATGTTAATTTTCCTATTTTCTAGGACGAGTTTTGGATGTGGGAAGCCTGACTGGATGCTCAGGGGGGATCAGCGAGACCCTCCCAAATTCCCTCCCACCAGCACAGGACAAAATTTATGAGCCCGGTGGAACCAAAATTCTTTTTCCAACCCCAAAAATCCATTAGTTTTTTTCCAAAGAAAATAGATTACAATGGAGAAAAGCTCTCCAAAGAAACTTGCTGCTTCCTGGGACAAACTTTATATCCCCATAAAAATACCAAAAGTCAACATTTTGCTTTGCTTCCAGGTGTTTCTGCTTCCCACAGGGCTCTTTCCCTACTGATTCCAGAAGGAAAGTCATGTTTTCTGGGAAAGGTTTCAGGTTTTTTGGCTTTAAGCATCCCAGTGTCCTTCCTAGATTAGGGAATCTGGAACAAGGAGCAGGCAGGAGGCTGGGGGGGCATTGCTGCCTGCTGGGGTGATCCATACCTGGCATTTGGGACGCGGTGACATTGCTCCCAAACCCTGTCCCAGATGTGTCCATCAACCCCCGCACGTGACGTTCCAGCCTTTGATCCACTCATTCCCAGAAAAACTCTTGAGGCTGCAGAAAAGTTCCAGAAAACTTCTCCAAGGCTTCACCCACATCGACTTCCACTGGCAATCCTGGAATGGGACCTTAAACATTTCCAGGCATGGGGCAGCTACAACTTCCCTGGGAAATCCGTTCCAGCACATCCCCACCCTCGCAGGGAAAAATTTTTTCCCAATATCCCATCTAAACCCACTCCCTGGCAGTGGGAAGCCATTCCCCCTTGTCCTGGCACTCCAGGCTCTTTTCTAAAGTCCCTCTCCAGCTCTCTTGGGGCGCCTTTAGGTGCTGGAAGAGTTGCCAAGGTCCCCCTGAATCCTTCTCTTCCCAAAGGGAAGAGCCAATGGGACACCCCAGTTCACCTCACAGTTCCCCTTCTCCTCCAAGGGTTTTGGTTTTCCTTAGGGATCATCTCCCTCAGGGACACAAAACTCTGTGGTCCCTGTCACCTGCTATTCCCAACTCCTGGAAGTCTCCACTCCCCCTAGATCTGCAAATTCCCGCCTAAAAATAAAAATATATTTCAAAAAAACCCACATTCCCATAGAGCCTTCAACACTTACTCCAGCCTTTTCAGGGAAAGCCACATCTGAACACTGGGATACTCCAGGAAAACAGACCCTGATGCCAGTGGAGGAGGAGGAATTCTCCTTCCCAGGAAAGCACCACACCGGGAAAACACAGAGCTCGGATGGGAGGCGGGGTGGCTTCGTGGCGGTCCCGGTGGAGCCAGGAGAGGTCGGGATGCTCCGGAGCCGCAGGTGAGGAGCCGGGGCTGTAATGGGCTGTGGCCACGGGCTGAGCAGAGGCAGCCTGTTCATCCTGCTCCCCAAATCCCTGGGGCTTTTCCTACTCATCGGGCTCATTATTTTTTCAGAGCCGGGAACAGAAATAACTGACAGGGAGTGAATAATCCATGAGGCTTTGGCTGAGCAGCCGGAGCATTGTCAGGGAGTGTGGAAAGGAGCAGGAAAACACTGAAGTCACCCTAAAACCTAGGGGAATGTTCAATGAGGAGGTCACCGATCCCACTCTGGCACTGGAGGGGAAATTTGGGATGGGTCCTGTCCCCAGAAATCAACAGGATCCTCCCCCAGAGCACTGGGAACTCACCAGGAGTGGGACTCACAAGTCCCACCGCTTGGAAAATCAGCACTGGCGTCTCTTTCCTCACCTCCATCCCACCTTTCCACTTCCATGAGCTTGGGATGGTCCTTAAATAATTTGATGCCACTGGATGCTCATCACCACCTCATTAAATGCACCAGCATTCCCCCAGATGCAGGATATTTAAGGGTGGAGCCATAAATGAGCTTGTCAGGAGCTGACAAACCTGGTCCTGTTCAAAATGATCCCAGAGCCCTTTTCCTTCCCTGAAAATAAAGAATTTTTCAGGAATTGCTGCATGGATAAGGTTTGGGAGCACCCCTCATCGCCATTCCCGCCATCCAGGATTGTGGGAACAGCGAGCACATGACACCGGTGTCCCCATGTCACCTCCCAGAGCAGCTCCAGCCCCAGGGCAGCTTCTCCGGTGGCGGAAGAACCGGGATGTGCTGGCGTCACCGGCACCGCCGCCGGCTGTCCGGCTGCTCCAGCCGAGCTAAATATAGCAAACCACGCTGGAATGGGGGGGCTTGGGGAGCAGAATTCCCTGGGGACGCCAGGTACCTTGCTTTAGAGGGTAGAATTCCAGCAGGAGAGGGGATTAGAGGGGCAGAATTCCCCCAGGTGAGCAGGTACTGAGGGGTTTATGGGGACAAAATTCCCTCAGAATCAGGTACTGGGGTTTAGGAGGATGGAATTCTCTCAGGAGAGGGGTCTTGAGGGGCAGAATTCCCTCAGGAGAGGGCTCTTGAGGAGCAGAATTCCCTCAGGAGAGGGCTCTTGAGGGGCAGAATTCCCTCGGGAGAGGGGTCTTGAGGGGCAGAATTCCCTCAGGAGAGCAGGCACCAGGATTTTAGAGGAGCAAAACTCCCTTGGGAGCAGGTGCCAGGGGTTTAGGGGAGCAGAATTCCCCTCCAGGAAAGCAAGGGGGTACCAGGAGTTGAGGGGAGCAGAATTCCATCAGGAATTGTCTCCTCAGGAGAGAGCAAGTATCCCTAGATCAGGCAGGAGGAGCCTCTTTGCTGAGGGGCAGCAGCTCTGTGAGGGGGAAGTGTAGCTCCCACGCTGAAAATTCCCAAATTCAGGAGACACAAGCCTGGAGAGAGCATTTATTCCCAAGAGAAAATGAAGCCAACAGGGGACGAGCCGAGGTAGATGCTCCGGTGACCCGCCCGGCTCCCGGCACACCTTGGGGTCACTCCAAACCACCAGGAATTCCTGAACCCCAACATGAGCCAACCCCAGCATCCCACCAGGGATTTACAGGCAGGAATTGCCCAAGATTTCCCCCTTGGAGAAGCCCCTTCCCATAGCAGCCAGCAAGTGGAGCCCCTCAGATCAGGCCCAGGGGCAGAGGGGCAGGGAACTGGGGGGTGCCCCTGGCTTTTGGGGGGACCAGCACATCCCAGCCAGCAGCACAGTGGGAGGAGGATGCCGTAGCCCTGGGATTTAGGAGCGATGGAGGCAGGATCCCATTCCAGCAGCCTCGGTGTCAGACTTCAGGAGCAGCCAGCTGCAAAGAGACCAGCAGGTGTTTTGGAAAGGGGACAGGATTTGGGGGGACCCCACCCCCAGCACCCACCACCCACGGGGGTTTGGGGCCTCCTCCCCATTCCCAGAGCAGAGGGATGGATGCTCCAGGATGCTCCCTGGGCTTTGGGGTGGGAAGTTCTCCCAGGGAGGGGACAGTGATGACAGCAGGATGGGGACTGCCATCCCAGGAGCCATCCCAGTGCCGATTCTGCTCCTAGCCAGGCTATTCCTGGGATCACCTCGCTGTAGCTGGGAGGCTGAGGCAGCTCCGCCGGTGGCACGGCCAGATCCACACGGGTGGCACTGGGGACGATCAGCATGGCCTGGGAAACACCAGGATTACGGGAGACACTGGGATCATGGCGTGCAGTTTTTGGGATCCAGCCCTGCCACCCCCTCATCCTACCTCGTTGGAGCTGAGGCGGGTGGCCCGGCACCAGAAATTGGCGGTGGCCACGGCGATGCAGAATTCCAGGATGGTGAAGATGAGCAGCACGATGGAAATCCCATTCCCTGCGAGCTCCAGGATGGGGAAAACCCCATCAGCACCCCCCCAGGAGGATGAATCCCACAGAGGGCAGCGTTCTGTGGCTCCCCCTTCTTCTCTCCCTCTGCATCCCCAGCTCCCAGGTCTCACTCCAAGCCCTCCATGCCGTGTTTTTACGGCTCATGGACGCTTCCAGGGGGTGACTCATCTCCCGAGGTACCAGCCGAAAATAGGTCGCGCCGGCAGAGGAGAAACCGCCACCCCAACAGGGATTTGGGAAAGGACACAACACCCCTGGAGGGCTGGAGAAAAGGCCCCAGGGGAATTCCCAAGGGCAGGAATTGCGCCAAGTGGGATTT
The DNA here is from genome assembly GCF_036417665.1 of Passer domesticus. Lineage (NCBI taxonomy): Eukaryota > Metazoa > Chordata > Aves > Passeriformes > Passeridae > Passer > Passer domesticus. The sequence goes on from NC_087479.1 coordinate 53,950,140, forward strand.
TACCAGGACGAGATAGCTGTAGTAGTTGAAGCTGGAGCGGTAGAGCCCGTTGAGGTTGAGGTCCACGATGAAGGCCACGATTCCCAGGAGCGCAAAGATGGCACTGATGACGTTCATGGTCTGGCTGCCCTTCACCTGTGGGCACCCAGGGGGTTTGGGGGAGGCTGGCAGACCCCCCCCCAAAACACCAGAGGGACACCTCGCCCACCCCATGGACACCTGACCTCGCCATTCCCAGCGTGCTCCCGGGAAAACTCACCGCGCATTCCGTGGGGCTCTTCTCGGCGCCGATGGAGAGGCACCCGGAGATGATGAACTGCAGCAGGAGAGACGGGGCTCAGCTGGCACCGAGGGCACCCCGAGCACCCCAAACCTGCCCAGAGGTGGCACTAACAGGGCACAGGGGGACACGGTGACCCCCCTGCCCTTGTTTTCCAGCTGCCGAGGCCTCGGGAGCCGCAGGTGCATCATTCCCGGTGGGCATCCCTTCCAAAGGGGGTCCCACCTGCTGGCATCCCCCCAGCAGGATTCCCTTCCCTGTGGGCATTGTCCCCTGGTGAGTTTCCCTTCCTGGTGGGCATCCCACCCCCCTAGGCATTCTTTTCCCGGTGGGAATCCCTTCCCAGCCCCCGGCACGCACCGACACGCCGCCCAGGAAAGGGATCTCTCCGATGACGAAGACCGAGGTGTAGACATTGGTGAGCGTGGTCAGGACGATCCCGAAGCCGATGTGCAGGAATCCCGTCATAATCTGGATGGTCTGGAGGAGAGGGATGGGAGGGAATGGGGTCAACTCAACCCCCCTGCCCACAGAGCCACTCTGGGCATGGGGGATGCCTCAATCCCAGCGCCTCTCCAGAGCCGCAGCACCCCTGAGGGATCAGCAGGAATCCCCCGGGAAGGGGCTGAGGGGGGATTTTCCAAGCGTTTCTCGCCCCGACCCCCCCAGACTCACCCCCATGACGCGGTTCTTGCCCTTGGGGAGGGTCTCCGCCGTGTACATGACGGCGCGGCTGCCCAGCCGGAGGCTCCCCATGCCCTGCATGAGGAGAGCGGGGGGCACCGGGACCCCCCGGAGCAGCCCCGCTCCCCACCGGGGCCGCCCCCGCCCCACCCCGCCAGGGCCCGCGCCCATTGGCTGAGCGCCGTGACGTCAGCGGCTGCGGCATCCCCCCCCGGGGCACCGCCCAGCCCGGGGGGACCCGGGGGGACCGAGGGGACAGCCCCCCAAAACGCGGAGCGCTGCGTGGGCTGGGAAGGTGCTCCGCGGGGTCCCCTGGCTCGGTGGGGCAATTCCCGGTGTCGCCCCCCCCCCGTTCCGGGCGGGGATCCGGGACACCGTGTGCCCCCCGCCGGGAAGAGCTGCTCACCCCAAACCCTCACGCAAGGGAGTTAAGGAAAGCGGGGTGCCGGCCCTGCCCGAAAGCACCCCCCCTCCACCCCAAGGTGCGTGTCCCCCCCTCATTCCCGCTCCTTCCAGCTCCACGCGTGTTTACAGCAGCGCAGAAAGGGAAAAAAAAATTAGAGAAAGGGGAAAAAAAGAAAAATAAAAGAAAAAAAGGAAAAAAAAGAGAGAGAGAAATTAAAAAAAAAAAAAAAGAAGAAGAAGAAAAGAAAAAAAACAAAACCACCCCGCAGCGGATTCCTGGAAGAAAAATCCATCAAGGGCCATTAGGCTCCGGCGGCTCCTCCCCGCAGAGCAGGGGCACGGGCGGGGGCAGGGGCGGCACCCAGGACGGAGCTGGGCACTGCCCAGGCCTGGTTTCCCCTGGATCTCCTTCCCCAGCAAGGGGTGGGCCCGAACATCCCGGACCCCTGTTGCAGGAGGGGAGCAGTAGAGGGGATCCCCCACACTGATCCCACACGCTTTCCCCCCAAACTGCCTTCACTGCCCATTTTTAGCGTGTCCAGCCCCGAGGAGCAGGAGCCAAGAGCTCCAGGCAGAGGATTAAACCTGAAATCAGGGAGTAATGAACACCCTGGGAATGAGAGGGACACACGATACCACCCTGCACCCCAAAATTCACAGAGGACACCCCTGTATCCCATCCTGATCTGGACAACACCCCACTCCCCTGCCTGGAATCCCTCATGGACAGATTCCATCATGGGGCTTGCAGGGAGGATCCTGAGAGGGATCCGGGGCTCTGGGAGGGAACCCCCATTTCCCTGGAGCAGGAACATTCCACAGGGAGGGAGAAGGGCCTGCTGCCACAGCCACGAGCCCTCTGGCCAAGCGGGGGAAATTCCCGTGCTGGATGCTGTGGGAAGAAGTGGGATTGGGGCTGGGGGTGTCACCCAGCCCAGAGTAGGCGACAGAAAACCCATGGGGCTGACAGGGTCCCCTCACTGCCACCCTCATGGTCCTTCTCCCCAGGGGAGGGCAGCCAGGTCCCCCAAAACCCCTCACGCAGAGCAGCCCGTGCAGGGCTGGGGCTGCCAGGAGCAGCACAGAGCACATTCCCCTGGGAGCCTCCATGGGGACAGGGATGGAAAAACAGAGAGGAGCGGCCCCAGCAAGGGGCTTTAACACCTGGGAGGAGGCTGTGGGTGTCCAGTGGGGAGCCGGGTGGGGCAGGCCTGCCCTTGCACCCAGCTGGGGCTCACTTCCAGAGTCTCCCAGGGATTCGACCCTGGACACTCATCCCACCTTTCCAGCAGGAAACGTGGAAAGTCCATGAGGAGGGCAAGCCTGCTCTGCAGCAACCAAAGCACCCATGTGTGGTCCATGGGAGTCCCATCCTGAGAAGGAAGGAAAGGAAAGGAAAGGAAAGGAAAGGAAAGGAAAGGAAAGGAAAGGAAAGAAAGGAAAGGAAAGGAAAGGAAAGGAAAGGAAAGGAAAGGAAAGGAAAGGAAAGGAAAGGAAAGGAAAGGAAAGGAAAGGAAAGGAAAGGAAAAGGAAAGGAAAAGGAAAGGAAAGGAAAGGAAAGGAAAGGAAAGGAAAGGAAAGGAAAGGAAAGGAAAGGAAAGAAGAAGGAAGGAAGGAAGGAAGGAAGGAAGGAAGGAAGGAAGGAAGGAAGGAAGGAAGGAAAGGAAGGAAGGAAGGAAGGAAGGAAGGAAGGAAGGAAGGAAGGAACCCTCTTGTATCACCACACAATTTCAGAAGCCTCCACCCACGCACAGCAAGAGCATTCTACTTCAGAAGGCTTCAGGTGTCTGTCCACACAAAATAACATCCCATCACTTCAGAAGGCTTCAGGCACGTGCCCGTGCTGTTCCTTAGCCCAGCCTTTTATCCCCTCGTGCTGATGCACTGCCCCTGTGTGCCTCTGCTCCCTTTGGGGGTTGGTCAGTGCCCCTGGGCACTCCCTGGCTCATTGCTGTCAGTGCTGCTCACAGCTGTGCCACTGGGGATGAGGCTCAGCCCAGCCCCACTGCCAATCACCACACACTGTGTGCCTACAGCCCATCCCAGCCCCAACTCAGTTCTCTGGGGAAATGCTGATTTATTTAAAACAGAGCATCCTCAGAAGTATCTGAGCTGCCAACAGGGGCCTCATCCTGCTTGGAGGAGACCCCTGGAGATGGGGGAACTCCAGCTCCCGTTGCCTCTGGAGGATCTTCTCCGACACGGAGCAGCTTGGCCGCCCCTGCCGTGCTGTGGGGGCTGTGGATGGGGTGCCAGTGGCTCCAGGACGCTTCCTGCTGTGCCGCCTGCCGCTGGGAGCTCCTCACGGGAGCAGGCCGGGCTCCCAGTTTCACTTCCAGGCTCTTCTTGGCCACGTGCATCCTGAGGGCCTCGCGGGCCCCGCTGATATCCGCGGATCCGGCGGAGCTCGGCGTGCTGTCCGAGGCCTCCTCCCCGTCCGGAGTCCGGCAGCTCCCGCTGGGGCTCTCGGAGCCGGGGAAGCTCTGGGAGGAACGGGGCCACGCTTCCCCCAGCCCCAGCCGCTCCCGGGAGCGCCTCACCGCCACGGGCTGCGCTCTCAGCTTCACCTCCAGGCTCTTCCTGGCCACGTGCATCCTCAGGGATGAGCAGGGTCTCCTCGAGCCCGCGGCTGCCAGGGAGCAGCGGGACCTGTCTGCGAGGCCTTCCCCGGCGCCGAGGCTCCGCCAGGGATGGAGGCCTCTCGGAGGAGGCGCAGCAGGGCAGGGGGCCTCGCTCCAGCAGCTGCTCCAGGTCCTCCCACCACAGCTGCCACAGCTCTCGAGTCCCGCGGCAGGGACACCTCGGGCCACAGCGGCGTCACCAGGTCCTGCAGCTCGCGGGCCGCCGTCACGCAGGGGGTGCAGCAGGGCCCGCAGCCGCAGGGCACGTACGGGGGGCTCTCCGGGGCGGCCGGGCCCTGGGGCAGGGGCTCTCCTCAGCCCGGGGGGAACCGGGAGCCCGCGGGCCGCTCGCAGCGCCGCGAGCCCCCGGCCCGGCCCCCGAGGCGCTTCCGCGCCTTCCAAACGCGGGCGGCCAGCAGGACGGCCGTGGTGGCCACCAGCAGGACAAGCGTGGGGAGCAGGACACTCATGGCTTCATCCGTGTCCCATCGTGGCCACACTGGGAGCCAGGGGTGGTGGCACGTGTGCTGTAGAGACACCGTGCTGATGTCACAGTGCTGCGGGGGGGACACCTGTGTGACATCACAGCCACGGCGCTCACCCCGTTTGTGACGTCACGGCCCCGGATCGCCCATCCGGAACCCAAACCCGGCGCCGTGCCAGCTGCTGGGAAGAATCTGAAACCTATCCCCACAAACCCAGCACGCCAGCCCAGCACAAGGGCTGGCAGCACATCCAGGCCGCTTCCAGCGCCTCCCTCGGGACCCTCGGGGGTGTCCCCGCCGGCGACCCCCGCCCGGCTCGGGGCTGGTAATGGGATGCGCCGCGTTTCCCTCCGGAACTAATGTTCCCGCCGCGTTTCCCGGCCGGACCGCGGGCGGGGCGTGTTTGAGGACGGACCAATGGCGGCGCCCTTGCGGCACTTCCGGCGATGTGGCGATGGCGGCTCCCGGGGCCGCTCCGGCCCGGGGGAGGTCAGGGGGGGCTTGGCCGCGCTCCGGGAGGCCGCCCGTGCCTTGCAGGGGGTTCAGAATGCCGGGGGGGGGGGGGCGCCTGGGGCTGGCGGGGGGGCTCGGGCGGGCCGTGGAAGGGCTGACACCGGGAGGTACCGAGGGCTCGGTGGGACTCCCGGCCGGGCTGGGGCGATCTGAGGGCGGAATGGGGAGGCCCCGCGGGGTCTCTCCTCCCCTGCCGGCCCTGCCCGAGCCCCCCGCTGTGTCCCGCAGGTGCCGGCGGCGTAGCGGCTCCCCGGGCGGGGCTCAAGAAGTGGACGCTGCCCCCGGACTACAGCGGTGAGCGGGAAGCGGGGCGGGGGCACTGCCCGGGGTGTTCCCGGGGATCGCGGCGATCCTGATCCCGGCGTGCCCCGGCAGGCATCACCATCCCGGAGAAGCCCAAGCTGAAGTTCATGGACAAGGTGCCGGCGGTGCCCAAGGTGCGGCGGGAGCCCCGGCGGCTCCGTGACATCCGCGGCCCCTCCCAGGTGGCCACCGACTTCACGGAGGGGCAGTACGGGATCCTGGTGAGCGGGACGAGGCACGGAGCGGCTCGGGGGGGTTCCGGAGGCCGGGATTGCCTGTGGCTGAGCCGTCGCGCCGTGTCCCCCCACAGGCTTTGGGCGGGGGGTACCTGCACTGGGGCCACTTCGAGATGATCCGCCTGAGCATCGGGCGCAGCCTCGACCCCAAGTCCATGTTCGCCGTGTGGCGCGTGCCCGCCCCGCACAAGCCGGTGACGAGGAAGAGCCTGGGGCACCGCATGGGCGGCGGCAAGGGCCCCATCGACCGCTACGTGACGGCGGTGAGGAGCGGCCGCCTGCTGGTGGAGGTGGGCGGGCGCTGCGAGTTCGGGCAGGTGCAGCCCTTCCTGAGCCGCGTGGCCCAGAAGCTGCCCTTCCCCGCCGTGGCCGTCAGCCGGGACAGCCTGCAGGAGATGCGGCGGGAGGAGGAGAGGAGGAGGCTGGACAACCAGAACCCCTGGACTTTCGAGCGCGTGGTGGCCTCCAACATGCTGGGCATGAGGAAGTACCTGAGCCCCTACGACCTGCGCCTCAAGGGGCGCTACTGGGGCAAGTTCTTCCTGAAGCACAGGGTGTGAGGAGCCCCTGGGCGGGATGGATTTCGGGATTAAACTTTCCCACGAGAGCCTGGAGTGGGTTTTGGAGCTGGGGGATGAGTGGATCAGGGATTGAGCCATGAGGATCTCTATCCTGAAGTGGATTTTAGGGCTGGGAGCATCCTGAGGGATCCCCAGATCAGGGTTCGGGACATGAGGATCTTTATCCCAAGGTGGGGTGTGGAGCTGGGGGACAAATGGAACAGGGTTTGAGCCATGAGGCTCTCTATCCTGAAGTGGATTTTAGGGCTGGGAGCATCCTGAGGATGGATCAGGGTTTGGGAGATGAGGATTTTCATCCCAAGGTGGGGTTTGGAGCTGGGGGACAAATGGGTCAGGGATTGAAGCACAAGGATCTCTATCCTGAAGTGGATTTTAGGGCTGGGAGCATCCTGAGGATGGATCAGGGTTTGGGAGATGAGGATCTTCATCCCAAGGTGGGATTTGGAACTGGGGGACAAATGGATCAGGGTTTGAAGCATGAGGATCTCTATCCTGAAGTGGATTTTAGGGCTGGGAGCATCCTGAGGGATTCAGGGTTTGGAAGATGAGGATTTTCATCCCAGGGTGGGGTTTGGAGCTGGAAACGTGGAGCTGGTGGACAAATGGGTCAGGGATTGAAGCATGAGGATCTCTATCCTGAAGTGGATTTTAGGGTTAGGAGCATCCTAACCTGAGGGATCCACAGATCAGGGTTTGGGGGATGGGGATCTTTATCCCAAGGTGGGATGTGGAGCTGGGGGACAAATGGATCAGGGTTTGAAGCACGAGGATCTCTATCCTGAAGTGGATTTTAGGGTTAGGAGCATCCTGAGGGATTCAGGGTTTGGGAGATGAGGATCTTCATCCCAAGGTGGGGTGTGGAGCTGGGGGATAAGTGGATCAGGGTTTGAAACACGAGGCTCTCTATCCTGAACTGGATTTTAAGGCTAGGAGCATCCTGAGGATGGATCAGGGTTTGGGAGATGAGGATCTTCATCCCAAGGTGGGGTGTGGAGCTGGGGGACAAATGGGTCAGGGTTTGAAGCACGAGGCTCTCTATCCTGAACTGGATTTTAGGGCTGGGAGGATCCTGAGGGATTCAGGGGTTGGAAAATGAGGATCTTCATCCCAAGGTGGGATTTGGAACTGGGGGACAAATGGATCAGGGTTTGAAGCACAAGGCTCTCTATCCTGAAGTGGATGTTAGGGCTGGGAGCATCCTGAGGGATCCAGGGATCAGGTTGGAGGCAGGAGGCAGAGTGTGGGTGAGCTCTTTATTGAGGAGGAAGGCTCCAGCATGGGTGGCTGCACATCCAGGGAGCTCCAAGCACTGGGAGAGGCTCCTCCGGCCGCCCCGGCAAGGCAGAGCCCTGTGTCCCCCCCGAGGGACACGGCCCCTCCGGCCGCTCCGTGCCACCCAGGAGGGGCTGCTTGTCACAGCGGCCACCCACTGTCACCCGAGTGCAGGAGGAGGAGGAGGAGCTGGGAGGGCAGCAGGGAGCGCAGTGGGTGGGCTCCACTCCTCCAGGGACACGTGGGATGTCCTCAGGGCTCCGGGGATCAGGGCTGGGCCGGGCTCTCTCCCCTGGATCATCCGGGCAGGGGGGCAGGAGGGGGAAAGGCCACCTGTGACAGGGAGGTGACACTCAGCTCCCAGTGCTGTCACCATGCCCATCCCTCCCCAGCGTGGCAGCCCGGGGACACTCGGGGTGAATCCCACCCCGGCAAGGCCCGAACCCCCTCCCTGGGATTGGGGGGTGCTAGGGACCCCCTGTGCCACCCGCAGCCCTGTCCCTGTCACCTGGAGGGCAGCGGGAGGGGGGCTCAGGCGAAGATGCTCGCGATGCTGGATGCCAGGATGATGGCGAGGATGATGCAGCACAACATGATCATGATCTTCTTCTGCTCGGGGAGACAGGGAGCGTGAGGCAGGGACACAGCCGGGGAGGGGACACGGACAGGGGATGGGCCGGGGAGGAGGACAGGGGATGAGGATCGGGCTGGGGAGCGGGGCAAGGAATGGGGAGTGGGACAGCAAGGACAGGGGCAGAGCAGTGGGGAGAAAGGACAGGGGCTGGGGAAGGTGGCAGGGCAGGTGTGAGCTGGTTCTGTGTGGCACACCGAGGTGACAGTGCCAGCGTGCCCTGGGACAGGTGACCAAACACCGCGACTTACCCAAAAACTTGGTGGGGGGGGACAGTCTGGATAGGGCCCGGGAGCTGGGGGTGTCCCCAGCCCTGAGCTTCCTCCTCGTGTCCTACAGCACCGGGAAACGGGGCCGGTGCGGCCCCCAAACCCCCGGGCACCGGGAGCCGAGCCGGAGCCGTGCCGGCGGCTTTGGGCGTTCCCGGTGCCAGCACCGAGAGGAGGCACAGGGCGGGATCAGCGGGATTTTATTACAGCGGGAGTTAAATGTCCGTGACCAACACATCCTCCCGCCCGGACATCAAAGCCACGAGGGGACGGGGACCCCGACGGCTCCGTCTTGTCACAGCACGGTGACAAGAAACCACGCTGGTGCCGCCAGACCCCGCGTCCTGTCCCTATTCCCGCCCTCATCCCACCGGGATGCCCGCGCGGGTGGGAGTCCGGCCCTCGGGTCTGTGTCCTTGTCACTCCTCGCTGGGGCTGAGGCACCAGTGGCCGCGTCCCCACGGACGGAATCCTGTCCCTTTCCGTGGGGACATGAGGGGCAGATCCCAGGGAAAGCAGGACGAGCGGGAGTGGCGGTGCTGCTGGAGCCCGCGGCGGGAACCGGGACACGGAGGGCTGGGAGCAGCAGGGAGAGGAGGGCTCCAGGAGCAGAGCCGGGGAGCATCCCGCCGGGAGGTGACATCGCTGGGATGGCGCCGGGAGCGTCTGGAGGAGGGAAAGGGGAGCTGGAGGAAAGGGAACGGGGACTGCAGCAGGAAGGGGGGAGCAGGGATGGCAGAGATGGATGTGGGCAGGAGACAAAATCCAGAGCCTGGAGCAACACGGACCCCCAAAGAGCACCTCAAGCACTGCAAACCCCCAGGAACGCAGACCCCAAACAGCACAGACCCCTGAGCACCAGAGACTCCTGAACATCACAGACACCCGAGCACTGCAGACCCCCAAAAACACAGACCCCAGAGCACCAGAGACCCCAAGCACTGCAGCCCCCCAGCACCGCAGAGCCGAGATCACCAAAGCCAGAATGCAGCGTCCCCAGCCCCATAACAGCCCCAAAGCCCAAAGCACTGCAGCCCCCAAAGCAGGAGATGGCACTGGCATCCCCCTGGGCTCTGTGTCCCCGCAGTAGGGGCCCCCTGCCCCCCAACACTTACAGACCCCCGCCCCAGGGGCTATTTCATGTTCAGCCCCACCGAGAGTCCAATGATGAGGGCAACTGTCCCCAGCAAGAGCACGGCCACTGCCACCAAAGTCAGCAGCTTCTGGGGGAACAGGGGCGAGTTGGGGATGGTGACACCTGTCCCGTGATGGGGGGACACGGGGGCACCAAGGTGCTGCAGAGCCCTGGGGATGGGGCAGGAGGGGCTGAGTCCTCACCAGCTCATCACACCTGGGGCTCAGGGGGGGCAGTGGGACAGAGAGGGACAGAGCTGCCAACCTCCCATGGAGCCACTGGGGGGAGGTGGGAATTATTTGGGGTCAGCTGAGGGTTATTGGGGGTGGCTGAGGGGGACAGAAGGGAAATAAAGGGATCTCAGGGCTGCTGGAGGATATGGGAGGTGCTGGGAACACTGGCATGTGAGGGCACTATGAGGGCCAGAGGGGATAGCACTGGGGGTACCTCTGGGGTGCTGGGGGCTACAGAGGGGACATTGAGGGGTGCAGAGGGCACACTGGGGGCTAGGGAGGGGACGAGGGGCTGTCGGTCTGTCTCACCCTCCTGGCCTCACTTTGGTACTTCACAGCCTTTTTGGTGTCGGCCACGGCCCGTTCCACGAACCCCACGGACTGGTCCATGTTGTTCTCTATGCGGTCGATCATGGCTCCCTATGGAGCACCCGGGGGACACAGAGAGAGGGGGGGACACTGAGAGCACCCCGGGGTGCTGGCACCCACCCACCTGGCCCCGGCACCGGCTCGTCTCCGTGCTCTGCTCCACGTGCTCGGCTCCGCGTTATCCAGCAGCCCACCCTGGGGGAGAAGGGACAGGGTCGGTGGGGACACGGTGACACGGCCCCACAGCACGTGGCACGCCCGCACACACAGGTACTCACCCATCCCCGGGGCACGCAGCAGCTCCTCACGTGGCATGGGGGACAGAGAGGGGCTGAGAGAGGGGACGGCACCGCCACAGGGTGGGGGACACTCCTGTGTCCCCTGCAGCCACCACGGGGTGGTGGGTGGCTCCATGGGAACACGTGCAGTGGTCACCACCCCAGCCCCTATCGCTCCATTCCTGGACCCCCCCGTGCAGGTCCCTGTGCAGACCCCCCCACACTCAGGTCCCTGCTTGTCCCTGGTCACCCTGCGCACAGGTCCCTGTGCGTCCCCATACGTGGGTCCCTGCCCATCCCTGTGACCCTGTGCCCAAATCCCTCATGGCTCATGTCCATGTCCCCATACACAGGTCATCCCTGTGACCCCATGTCCTGTTCCTGCTTGTCCTCATGCTCAGGTTCCTGTCACACATTTCTGTGTCCCCATAGCCGGGTCTCTGCCTGTCCCTGTGACCCTGTGTCGAGGTCTCCGCTTGTCCCCGTGGCCAGGTCCCTGTGTGTCCCCGTGTCCCCGTGGCCAGGTCCCTGCGTGTGCCCGTACCTGATTCTCCACCAGCATGGCGATGTCCACGAACATGTCGTGGAGCTCCTTGATGCTGCTCTCCAGGCGCACGATGTCCTTGTGCCGCCCCTCGATCTCGCTCAGCGCCTGCTTCGAGATCTGCGAGTCCATGATCTGCAGGGACAGGGACACCTCAGCGGGGAGGCCTGGCCCTGTGACACACATCCCGTGTCCCCCGGCGTCCCCCGCGTCACGGCTCACCCCCGAGGTGAAGATGGAGGGGTTCCCACTCTCCAGCATCTCCTCCAGCTCCTCGTCCGTCGTGTTCTTGCCGGCTGCGGGCACGTGGGGAAAGGTGGGAACGAGCCCCGCCCAGTCCGGGTAAGGGGTGGGGCATGAATGGCTCCTCCCACTTGACTATATTTGGTCAAATGGGCGTGGCCTGTGTGAGTTGGCTCCTCCCACTCCGTGGAGGAGGTGGGTTTGATGCCGGGGGTGGTCACGCACTGATTTCCAGCTGGCGCTGGATCCGGCCCTTGCTCCGCTCCCGGAAATCCACCTGCGCCTCGTTGTACTTGGTCATGACGTCCACGAACTTGCGGGACAGGACCGAGTGCTGGGGACAGGGACATGAGAATGGGGACAGGGACTTTGGAATGAGGACACCCAGGGCATGGTGTGACCCTGCGGGACTGGACCTGGTCCTGGGAATGGGGACATGGAACGCCCCAGGCATGGCATATCCCCATGGGCCACTTCCACGGGGGACAGGAGCGAGGACAGAGGTGTGACACTGCCCAGGAGACAAGATGAGGTGCTGGGAGTGGGGATGGGAAGTCAGATCAGTGACACTCTGGGCATGGCATGTTCCTGGTCCCAGGATGGACAGGACAATGTGCTGGGAGTGGGGACAGCGGCAGGGGACCCCGGATGTAGCATGTCCCAGCAGAGGGTGACGAGACAGAGTGCTGGGGGCAAAGGGACACACAGCCTGGGATCACAGAGTGCTGTTGGGGATAGAACTGGGAGACTTGGGGACCCCTGGACATACCACAGGGACGGGGTGGGACCTGGGAACACTGGCTGTGGGCTGGAGCTCACCTGGGACTTGCGTATCCGGAGGTCGGCGGAGGATCGTGCCTCGTCCTGCTCGATGTTCCTCTCCATACCTGGAGAGAAACAGGCCTCAGCCCACCAGGAACCTCTCCCACTGCCAGCCCCCACGATCCCAGAGTCCCAGGGGGACAGGGACAGCCGTGACGCGGCGGTGGGGACAGGGCCGCTCACTCTTCAGCTTGTTACGGACGCTGTTGGCCATTTTCTTGATCTCTGCCGTCAGCTGCTCCAGGTCATCTTTGGTCTCTGCGGGATCACGGGTGTGAGCCACCGTGGGAATGTCCCCAGGGAGGGTCCCCGTGACCAGGGGAGGCCGTGGGGACACTGTGGCAGCACTCACTCTGCTCTGGGATGGGGGCTGAGAGGATGATGCTGTAGAGCTTCTTGGCCTCCTCCACGTTCTCTGAGATCTTGTCGATGTTCTGCCGGGTCTCCTCAATCTGGGCACGCCCGGGAGGATTTTGGGGGGTTAGGAGGCAGCCCTACACCCCCCAGCCCCGCTCCCAGCCCTCCCTCACCTCCGAGAAGAACTCATCCATGAAGGCCGTGTTGTCCACGGCGATCTCCAGCTCCTCCTCGTCGTCCGCATCCTGCTTCTGTTGGGACACGGCGCTCAGGGGGGGCCCCGTGCCCGGCCAGCGCCCCCCAGGGCCCCCCCGGGGGTGACAGGGACACGGGGGGAGCAGCCATGGCGCTGTGGTGGCACAGGGGGGGACATCTGCAGCGGGGGAGAGCGGGGGGGGGCCGAGCCCAGCTCACATCTGGCCACACGTGGCCGGGAATTAAGGGATTGCTGGGCTTGGCCAGAGGGAGGGAACGGGGACAGCCATGGGATGGGCACAGGACAGGGTTTATGTCCCAAACCGTGGCCCCACGGCGGGCCTGGGGCGGCCCTGGGGGGCACCAAGGTAGCTGGTGCCCCTCACCCTGGTGTCGTGCCCAGGCCCCCACCCATGTGCTCCCAAATCCAGCCCTTCCCAAAGCTCAGCCTCAGCCCTTCCGCCTCCCCTCACCCCCTCAGCTCCAGCAGCACCCCGGGGGCGTTGTTGGGGTGTCCTGGAGATGGGGACAGACCCCAGGCTGGGACCCCCCACCCCCCTCCTCCTGCTGCTGGAGTAAAAATAAAATTAATCCCTTCGCTCCCCCCCGCCCCCCGAGGGCTTTATCTGATGGCTCCATAATCCCGGTAAATCCCTGCCAAGCCTCCCTGCCATGCCTCGGGGCCCGGCCGCGAGCTGGGGGCCTGCCGGGACCCCCACGCTCCGTGGGGAGCAGGGGGAGCCCCCCAGGAGTGGGGGGAAGGGGGGCCCCAGGCGGAGCGGGAAAAGGGAGAAGGAAGCGGCGCTGGTGGCGGGAACAGGGAACTGTGGGGTGCACGGTGGGGAACTGTGGGCACCCCAAATCCACCGCCATCCCCACGGGATGGACACCCCCCCCAGGCCGGGGGGCTGCTGTGCCCCCATTGCACCCCACGGGGGGGTCACGTCACCCCAAAGCACCCAGCGTGCCCCCAAAGCGCACGGGGATGGCACCCCCAGTCCCTCCCAGCTGCCAGCCCCGCTGTGGGGAGGCTCAGGGTCCCCCACCCGCCGTGGGGTGACCCCCGTGGCCCCCCACGCACAGCGGGGGGGTCTCGGTGCCATCCATCCCGTGGTGTCACCACGGACTGGGGTGTCCCCGAGACCCCAGCCCTGCGTGGGGTGGGCTCTGAGGCACCCCCATCCCCGCGACACCCCCACGCCCCGCGGGGTGGCATTCCGGTGACATCCCCCCCGTGACGTCCCCATCCACCACGGACTCGCTTTTTGGGGTCCCCCCCTCCCCGCGATGCCCCCGCCCACCCTGGGGCGGGCTCTCGGGGACCCCCATCCCGTGTCACCCTCTCCCTGGGGGGCTCCCTGGGGGTGTCCCCTGTCCCCTCCCCACGCCGGGGGTCCCTCACCGCCTTGAGCTGCTCCAGCCGGTCCTTCATGGTGCCCCCGGAGGCTGGGGGGGCGCGGGGGGCTCCCCGTGCTGGCCCAGCGCAGGGATGGGGGACGTCACCCTCGCTCCTCGAGCCCCGCCAGGCCTCCTACATCCAGGCGGGGTGGCGGCTGGCCCTGTCCCCCGCGCCTGTCCCCGAGCCCGGGGCTGTCCCTGCGCTAATCCCCGGTGACGGGCACGGGGAAGGCGCCGAGGGGAGGGACGGGGTGGAGCCGCCTTCACCTGGGACACGCGGGGACGGCGGACGGGAGTGGCCCCGGGCACCCCGGGAGGTGACCGAGCTGGGGGACGATGTGGGGTGGCAGCCATGAGGAGGCTGGTCCCCCTCGGGGGTCACACGGTGAGGACGTGCCACCCACCCCCTGCCGCGTGTGGCTGCACGGGAGCACGGCTGGGGACAGGGCTGGGGATGCGGGGCACGGCTGGGGACAGGGAGCACGGCTGGGGACACGGCTGGGGATGCGGGGCACGGCTGGGGACAGGGCTGGGTTCGGGGGACACGGCTCGGGGGTCCAGGCTGGGGACAGGGGTCACATCTGGGGACACAGCTGGCGGCGGGACGCAGCTGTGGGGACACGGCTGGACATGAGCAGGCACAGGGGACAGCTTGGGGACATGGCTGCAGTGAGGGGACACAGCGAGGGTCGTGACTGGGGACAGGGGTCCCGGCTGGGAACAGGGGACACGGGTGGGGGACATGGCTGTGGATGGGACGCAGCTGGGGACAGGGCTGGGCGGGCGCTGCGGGGGCTATGGATGGGGTGGCCTTGGCTGTGGGCGGCGTGGCACTGGGGGGCATGGCGGGGGACATGCGGGTGGCACCGCTGTGCGCGGGACAAAAAGGGACGCTGCCCCTTTAAGAAACACTAGAAAGGGGGCGTGGTCTATACTGGGCGTGGTCCAGTTGGCCCCGCCCCACGCGCGCCGGTGGGCGGGACTCGGGGCGGTGGCGGTGGATGACGTCATGCGGCTGCGCCCGCGGCGGCGCATGCGCGGCGGGGCCCGGGGCCTGGTCGGGCGGCGCGGAGCCTGCGGGCGGGGGGCGCCGGCGCCGCCATGTTCCGGTACCCGGTGAGCGGGGAGGGGCCGGGGGGGCCCGGGCGGGCGGGGCCCCGCGGGGCCGGCGGGAGAACCGTGCCGGGACGGCCCCGGGGCGGTGTAACGGGGTGGGGGGGGGTATAACGGGCTGGGGCGGGGGAAGTGAAATGAGTTGGGGAGGGCGGGCGCTGAGGGGCTGGGAGGGGGCTCCGGGGGACAGAGGGAGGCCGGGGGACACCGGGGACCTGTGGCGGGCTGGGGGAGCGCATCACGGGAGGGGTCACTCTGTAGGTCTGCAGGGGAGCTGTAATGGCTTGGGGGAGTCATGGGAATAATGGGGTGGGATTTCCTGGGGTGGGTGGTGGGCTGGGGGTGCCGCTGGGTGGGTGGGGGCTGTTCGGTGGGTGCAGTGGGCTGGGGGGCCGTCAGGGCGGTGCAGCGGGGCTGACCCCGCTCCCGGCTCTCCCAGTCCCTGGAGGACTGCCCGCTGGACGAGGATGAGGACGCCTTCCAGGCCCTGGGGGAGGAGGACGAAGACATCGACCAGTTCAACGATGACACCTTCGGCGCCGGGGCCGTCGGTGAGGCCCGCAGTGCCACCCGCAGACCCCCCTGACCCCGCGGGCGGCCCCGGCCCGCGCCCCTCACCCTGTGCCCCCCCGCAGATGACGACTGGCAGGAGGCCCACGAGCGGCTGGCGGAGCTGGAGGACAAGGCCGGCTCGAGCCGGGAGCGGGACGGCCCCGCTGGGAGCGACGGGGACGTCCTGGGCGACCCCGAGGACGCGCTGGCCGAGCGGCTGACGCGCCTGGTCATCGACAGCGAGCTGGAGGACCCGGCCATCATGCAGGCCGTGCACACCAGGGACCCCCCGCAGGTGGGACGGGCCGGGGGAGCCGGGGGGGCGCGGGCACGGAGCCCGCAGCGCCGCCCTGACCCTGCCTGTGCTCCGCAGCAGCCCGCGGGGCTGAACTCCAGCATCTGGGACAGCTCAGCCGTGCTGCGGCGCATCCGGGGGCCGCTCCTCGCTCAGGTAGGGCGCTGGGGGCACGGGGCTGCTCCCTGCTGATCCCCGATGCCAGCTGGGGGGGATGGACTGTTCCTGGGATGCTGGAGCGTCCTGCTTCCCTCCGCCGCGTCTGTGGCTTGTGGGGGACCCTCACAGCTGTCACCTGCTGTCCCCCCTTGCACCCTGGAGGGCTGGGATGGTGGAGTGTTGCTGTTTTGGGATGCCCGGTGGTGTCTGAGGGATTTCAGGGCTCCCAGCTGGATTTGGGAATGTTGATGCCTGGAGGCAGAGGATTTTTGTGTTGTTGTGGTTTCATTAAGAGTCAGGCTTTGAAGTGCTGCGTGTCCAACCCTCTCCTGGCTCTGCCGGGCTGGGAGGTGACCCAGAATTCCCGCCCCACGCCCTGTTATCCCAAACGGCAGTGTGTGTGCTCCGGGAATGCCCAGCCTCGCATGGAGATCCCAGGGAAGCGCGGGGGGAGGTGGAGAGCTGGCGGGAGGAAGGGGGGACACTGACCCTCCTCCGTGTGGCTCCAGGGGGGTGTCCCGCCTGTTTTCCTGCAGGAGATGCCCTCGGTGTCCGTGCTGGACTACGCCCTGCCGCAGAGGCCCGCGCCGGCTCGGGATGAGGAGCGGGACCCGTCGGAGCGGGCGCTGCCGCGGCGCTCCTCCTCGCCCGTCATCGGGAGCCCCCCGGTGCGGGCCATCCCCATCGGCACCCCCCCCAAGCAGCCCGCCATCCCAAACTTCAACCAGCAGGTATCTCCTCGCTTCCCGCCGCTCCCGGGGGTGCAAGCTGCTTCCCAGGGGGGTGACTGTGCCGCTTGCTTCCTGGCAGATCCTGTGTCCCAAGCCTGTCCACATCCGAGCTACCATGCAGCAGCGTTATCCCGCTCCCTATGGAGAGAGGATGTCCCCCAACCAGCTCTGCAATGTTCCGGTATCCAGCTTTCCCTCCTCCCATCTTTTTGGGGATTGATGACCAGCCTTCCCAAATCCTCCCTGCGTTCCTGTGGCTCGTCCCCGCCCCACGGAGCTTGGCCTTCCTGGGGTTTGTCCCGTCTGCCAGGTGTGGTCTGTGACTGGGGTCCCTTTTCCCAACTCTTTCCCCAGAATTCCTCCCTCCTGGGCCACCCGTTCCCCCACAGCGTCTCTCCCGTTCTCACACACCTGCAGAGAGCCCAGCTGCTCGGAGGAGCCCAGGTAAAGCTCCTTCCTGTGCTTTATCCCACCTTTCTCTCTGCCTGGCTCCGGGACCTGGCACTCCACAGCTCTTGCTGGCCGTCCCAGATCCTCTTCCCGCCTGGCTGACTCCAGGCATCCTCTCTGCCCCTCCAGGCCGGCCGAATGTCCCCCAGCCAGTTTGCCCGGGTGTCCGGGCTGGTGGGGAGCCCGCTGCCCTCGGTGAACCCCAAACTGCTCCAGGGCAGGGTCGGGCAGATGATGTCCCCGGCCGGAGGGTTCCGTGCCTTTTTCGGGGCTCCCCCCGCCCCGCCCCCCTCGCAGCTGCCGCACCCTCCGGGCCCCGGATCCCACCTGCAGAACCTGAGGTCGGTGCCGTCCCTGTCCCGGCGTCCCCCACGCTCCCCGCGTCCCCCCGTGACCGCTCCCGCTGTCCCCAGGCCGCAGCCCCAGGCGTTCCGGCCGGACACGACCCACCTGCACCCCCAGCACCGCCGGCTCCTGCACCAGCGGCAGCAGCAGAACCGCAGGTGAGCGCGGGCACGGGGACGGGCCCGCGGCGCGGGGACGTGTCCCGCTTCCGGGGTCACCTGTCCCCCCTCTCTGTCCCTTCCTGTAGCTCCGGTGTGCTCACGGGTGCCCTTCTTCTCCTGCCAGCCAGCACCGGAGCCTCAACGGCTCCGGGGGGGACCGAGGGGGCCACCGGAGCAGCCATCAGGAGCAGATCCGTAAGGATCCCTACGCCAACCTCATGCTGCAGCGGGAAAAGGACTGGGTGTCCAAGATCCAGATGATGCAGCTGCAGAGCACTGATCCCTACCTGGATGATTATTATTATCAGGTACTCGGGAGCAGCATCTTCCCCCTGTCCATTGGGTGCTGGGTGGGAAGGGGAGGTCAGTCCAGGTTGTTTTCCTCCCTGGAAGAGGAAGGCAGAGGGACAGGGTGGGATCAGCATCCCTGGGAAGAGCTGACTCCCTCTTGGGTGAGATTTCCAGGAGTGAGGAGATGTTGGGGTACACTGGTTTCATAGGTCTGGCGCAACAGTGGAGCAGCTCCTCTCCATCAGAAGTGTGACAGAGCCAGGATAAAACCCCTGGAATGAGACAAGGGAGATGCTAAATGGAAAACTCAAGAGAGATCCTTGTCAGGGAAAGGCTGACTTTGGTCTGACTGGGAATGGTGGTGGTGAACCCTGTGGGAATCCAAGCGTGCAGTGGAGAAGGTGGATAGGGAGGGATTGCTCCTGCTTTTCTCCAGTTCAGGAATAGGGAATGTCAGACAGTGCTGGGAAAAGCCAGACTTGGAGCAGATGGAGCAAGGTGGACTCCTTGAGGATCTGTAGGGAGAGAGGGAAATGTCTGGGATGGACACTGGGAGACTGAATGGGGTGGGAGAGCTGTGGCTCCTCTCCTGAGCTGGCAGGTTTTTTTGGATCTGTGGGTGAGCTGATCCCAGTAGAGAAGAGGAACTGGTGCAGGATGTGAGTCAGCAAAGCTCTGCCATTGCGAAACGGGGTGGATGGGGTGGGGAGGCCCTGGCATGGTGCCAGTGGAGCAAGGCAGGCTAACTGGGATGTGCTGGGAAGGACTGGGAACCCCACAAGGAGAGAGGATTTGTCGTTGTCCTGAGAGAGGGCTGAGGAGGAGCCTCGATCTCTGACATCCTGAGGGATGGGAGAGGAGGATGGACTCAGCTGTGGCTTAAAAGATAATGTTGAGAAGATGATGGAGCTGAGGACAGGGAGATTGCCAGTGTTTTCTTGGGAGAAGGCACTCAACATTTCCTCTCCCTGCCTCAGAATTACTTCCAGAAGCTGGAGAAGTTGGCAGCAGCCGAGGAAGTGCACGGTGACGGCCCCAAGAAGGAGCGCACTAAACTCATCACCCCTCAGGTGGCCAAGCTGGAGCACACCTACAAGCCAGGTAAAGCCCTCCACCAGCCCCAGGGCTCCTTTTATCCAGGGACTGAGGGGACTCATCCCTCATTTCCCTGCTCCCTGCTTCCTGCAGTGCAGTTTGAGGGCTCGCTGGGAAAGCTCACCGTCTCCAGTGTCAACAACCCCCGGAAGATGATCGACGCCGTGGTGACGTCCCGCAGCGAGGATGATGTGAGTTCCTGGCCTTCCTCCCTCCCAACAGCCCTGTGGCTGCTTCCCACGGCCCTGATTCCCTCTTCCCTCCCTGGCAGGAGACAAAGGAGAAGCAGGTTCGGGATAAGAGGCGACAGACACTCGTCACCATCGAGAAGGTGAGTTTAATGCGGATCGTCCTGACCCTCAGAGGTCCGTGGTGGGATGAAAAGTGGGCCAACCCAGCCCATTCCATGGTTCCCTGAGTGATCCATGCTTCCTACAGACGTACAGCCTCCTCCTGGACGTGGAGGACTACGAGCGCCGCTACCTCCTGAGCCTGGAAGGGGAGCGGCCAGCCCTGATGGAAGAGAGGAAGCAGAAGATCTGTGACATGTACGACAATCTGAGGGGGAAGGCACCTGGGCAGGACAGGTGAGTGGCATTTGGGAGCTCCAACACTCTGGGAGCACTGGAACCAGTTTTCCATGGATCTGTTTGACTCTTGCAGGGGGCTGAAGTAATCTTTTTACCATTTTTATCATTTTACCCTCACTGTGGTTACAAAGTTACAACTTCCATGCCCTCCCTCTGGCAGAGTTAAGGATTAGGGATGTCGTTCCTGTGTAGTTTTTCCCACCTCAGGGATGTTTTTTCAGGCATGGGTGTGTTTTCCACCTGCTGCTGGGGCAGATCCAGCCATGGGATAACCCTGGGATGCTCCCAGGTGAGGGTTGGCACCTTTCTCCCTCCCTCGTCAGGCCGAGCGATGACCACTTTGTGCAGATCATGTGCATCCGGAAAGGAAAGCGCCTGGTGGCCCGGATCCTTCCCTTCCTGGCTCCAGAGCAAGCGGCCGACGTGCTCATGGCCACGGCCAGGAACCTGCCCTTCCTCATCAAGAAGGATGCTCAGGATGAGGTGAGGTTCCAGAGGCTGGGAGGGCTCCCTGTGTCTTCAGGGTGGCTGCTCCTGCCTTTCCTGGGAGGGTGCCGGAGGTTTGGAGGGGCTGTGTGGGAGAAGCTGTTTGCAATTCCAGCCAGGCGCAGGGAAAGGTGAGGAGCTCCCAGCTGTGCTCCTTTCTCCACAGGTGCTTCCCTGCCTCTTGAGGCCCTTTTCCCACGTCCTCTACCACCTTCCCTTGGGAACAGTCACCAGCCTTGTGCAGCAGCTCACGAACCTACCTCAGAGCGCCGCCGCTCCCTCCAACCTGCACCTCACTGCTGTGCTCCAAAACAAGGTGCTCCTATTCCCACCCCTTCCCAGCCTTGGGAATTGCAGCCTCTCAGCACTGGGGTGTTCCCCTCGCTAATTAACGAGGGTGTCTGGCACATTAATTAACGGTGTGAGGTGGCCCCGGGCTCTACTTCAGCCTGGCAGCAGCTTCTGGGTCGGTCCCACTGCGCTCCATGCTCCAGTCCTGGAATTTGGGGTGGGAATGTTGCTGCAGTGAATCCCTCCCAGGCTGGGAGTGGTCTGTGGTCTTCACTTCCTCCTCCTCCTGCAAAGGCAGCCAGGGATCTTCCTGCTCGTGCCAGCATTCCAGGAGGGCTGGGAAGTGCTGGGTTCTCTCAGGGAATGCTTGGAGGAGACTGATTCCCTGCGTGTCCCCACAGTTTGGTCTGTCCCTGCTGTACCTGGTCCTGAGCCGAGGGGAGGAATTGCAGAGCTCGGACACGAACACAGAGCTGATGCAGGACAACCAATGGTAAGTCCCTGTCCCGGGCTGGGATGCTCCTGCCTGGAGTGTCACCACATTCCCAGCCCCCTGGGGTGGAAAAGGCAGCCTCCAGGCTCCCGGAACCCCCACACCTCTCACTGCTCCCTCCCGTTTTTCCGGCAGGACGGAGCTGATGCTGATGGCGACCCGGGAGCTGCTGCGGATCCCTCAGGGAGCCCTGGCAAAGCCCGTGTCCATCCCCTCCAACCTGATCTCCCTCTTCTCTCGCTACGTTGACCAGCAGAAGCTGAACCTGCTGGAGACAAAATTGCAGTGAGTGCAAGCCCTCTTTTCCCATGGGAATGTGGCCCTGTGCCACCAGGGGACAACCGGAGGTGGAGGTGCAGCTGGAGAAGGACTGGGGTGGGGAAAAGCAGCTTGGGGAGAGGGGAATTGCTGCCTGCCTCTGATCCCAACTGATGTTCCCTGGTTCCAGCTTAGTGCAGGGGATCCGATAGATCTCCGTGGCTCCTCGCCACCACTGGAATGTTCCAGAGGAAGGAAGGATGGAAGGAAGGAAGGATGGAGGGCACACGGTTCACCCCACACGGTTCCCCTGACGCCCGGCCTGGCACACGGAGCGCATCTGCCCCCCAATCCCTGGATCAGCAGGAAGAGGGGGATGTTTGGCTGCTCCCCCCTTTCCCACAAAGTGCTGCCTTTCCCTGCTGCTCCCAATTTCCCCACGACTCCCTCTGCACCCCCAAAAGCTGCTGCTTCCCCCCCAAACACACACACACACACACACACACACACACACACACACTACGGAGGATCCCGGGGAGCCCCTCGCTCCACATCCATGGCCAGGGGTTCTCCGCTCGTTCCCTGCTCCTTTTCCAGCCCTTCCCACAAGCACTGAGCTCTGCTTCCTGCCCTTCCCCACACTTCACACACTTGTTTCGCACACTCGCCACGTCTTCCCAAAATTCGGCTCCTTCCCTCCCCCCGGGGTCAGCCCAGCAGCCCCGGGGTGGGGGGCACAGCCGGCTCTCTGTCCCCTCCGGATCAGATCCGGGTGGCTTCAGCTGTGCTGCTCCTCGGGAAGGTGGTGGTGGTGGTTGGGGGATAAATTTTACCCTTTTTTTTTTTTTTTTTTTTTTTTTTGCTTTTGAAAAGAAAAAAAAAAAAACCAAGAGATTTGCACATGTAAGGATTTTACACCCTGGAATTCCTCCTGGCATTAACCAGCCCCACCTCTGCTCCCAGCCCCTTCCCTGTCCTTTTTCTCTGACAGATCAAGTGGAAAGTTCATTTATTTTTATTTTATTTTATTGCTTTTTTCCTGCTTTTTTGTTTTGTTTTTTTCTTTTTTTTTTCTTTTTTCCCCTTTTTTTTTTGTTTTTTCCCCCTCTTTTTTGCTTTTTTTTCTTCATTTCATTTGCTTGCAGTAATTTTTTTTTGTTTGTTTGTTTGTTTTGTTTTTTTCCTTCCCCATCCCTCCCAGTTTTTCGTTCTGGTTAATGAGAATAAAGTTTCTAAATTTACATTTTTATAGGGTATTGTAAATAAAGATGAATTGTATACGGCTGCCAGCCTGGTCTCTCCTTCTCTGGCCGTGCCACCCCCGCCGTGTCCCCGCTCTGTCCCCTCGCGGGTCTCGAACCCGCGACCTCCGGGAGCGCCTCCGTGGGCAGCGGGCAGGGGGCGTGGTTACGCCTCAGCCAATGGCAGTGCGTCTTGTGCGAAGCCTCCGCCAATCACTGGTGGGTGACTCACCGCACGGCGTCAGCACGCGCGGCGCGCCGCTGCCGCCGTCCATTGGCTCCCTGCCTGATTGACGGCCGAGGAGTCCGCCCTCGACCAATCGCAACGCGCGAACCGCCCCGCCGGCGCCCCGGCCGCCAATGGGGCGAGGGCGTGGGCGGGGCGAGTGACGGCGACGCGGCGGGGCGGTGGCGGCGGCGGCGGCGATGGCGGAGGTGCGTGCGGCGGGCGCGGGGCCCGGCCCGGCCGCGCCCCCCGGGCCCGCGGCGCTGCCCGCGGCTCCCGGCGCGCCCCCGGCCCTGCCCTCACCGGCGGCGAGCGTCGGGGCGGCGCCGGCACCGACGGCGGTGCCGGCGGCACCGACAGCGTCGGCGGGCGGCGGAGCCGGCGCGGGCGGCGGCGGGGCCGGTCCCGGCTCGGCCCGCGAGGGTTGGCTCTTCAAATGGACCAACTACATCAAGGGATACCAGCGGCGCTGGTTCGTGCTCAGCAATGGGCTGCTCAGCTACTACCGGTACGCCCCGGGGCCGCCCCCCGGCCCCCCGTGACCTTGGCGCCGGGCTGAGCCCCGCGGCGGGAGGGGAGCGGCCGCGGGCCCCGCACCGGGCCGGGCAGCGCCCCGGCGCCAGCCGGGAGGAGGGCCGCTGTCACCTCCCTGTCCCCGCGGCTGTCGCCTCCGTGTCGCGGGGGATGTCGCCTCCCGGTCACCGGGGCTGCTCTTGGCGGGAGGGGGTCGCTAGCCCGCTGCCCGCGCCCCTCTGTGCCAGCAGGGGAGGGGGGCGGTTGTCACATCCCCGTGGTTGTCACCTGTCTGTCCCCGGGTTGTCGCATCCCTGTCCCCGTGGGTTTTTGGGGCGGGGGTCCGCAGCCCCCGCAGCTCCCGGATCCCGCCGTCCCTCCCGGCGGCTCTTCCCGGTGGCCTGGAGTGCTGTCACCCGCGGGGACACCTGAGCCTGGCCTCGCCGCTCCGTTATTGCTGGGGAACCGGAGCCTTCGGCAGCTGCCGGCTCCGGTTTCACCGCCGGCTCCGGGGGGGCACCGGGCGGGGGTGTCCCGGCTGGATGTCACCTCTGCCACCCGGTGACGTGGAAGGGGAGTGCCAGCCTGGCGCGGCCTCTCTGGGACTTCACCCTCGCCCCAGCCCGTGCCAGGATCCGGGAAGCACCGGATCCCTGAGGCTCCAGGATCCCTGAGGCCACTCCTGGGGGCTGTGGATTTGTCCCCACAAAGCGACATCCCCAGGCTTGGCCCTGCTCCGGCGCCAGCAAGCGCTCCCTATTAATAGCCCTGCCTGCCGGGCTGGGAATGCCGCACCCCCGAGGGCTCATCCCGGGAGTCCCTGTCCTTCCCTCGCTGCCATCTCATCCTGGGAATCCCTGTCCTTCCCTCGCTGCCGTCTCGTCCCAGGGATCCCTGTCCTTCCCTCGCTGCCACCTTGTCCTGGGGATCCTGGTCCTGTCCTTCCCTCGCTGCCACCTTGTCCTGGGGATCCTGGTCCTGTCCTTCCCTCGCTGCCACCTCATCCCGGGGATCCCGGCCCTGTCCTTCCCTCACCACGGCCTTCCCGTGCAGATCCAAGGCGGAGATGGGCCACACGTGCCGCGGCACCATCAACTTGGCCACGGCCAACATCTCCGTGGAGGATTCCTGCAATTTCATCATCTCCAACGGCGGAGCCCAGACCTACCACCTCAAGGCCAGCTCCGAGGTGGAGCGGCAGCGCTGGGTCACCGCCCTCGAGCTCGCCAAGGCCAAGGCTGTCAAGATGCTGGAGGAGTCAGGTACGGAATTCCTGGATCCATGGCAGGGTCACGGTGCACTCAGGGTGAAATCCCAGTGCCTGGCAGGGCCCAGGGCAGGATCATTGTCCTCAGAGTGGGATCCCAGCGCCAGGTTCCCAGAGCCCCACAGGTGGCAAGAATCCTAGGGCAGGATCCCGGTGCTTGGAGGACTCAGGGCAGGATATTAGTGTTCCACAGGATCCCAGTGCCTCACAGGGCTGAGGGCAGGATCCCAGTTCCCAGAGAAAAGTATCCCAGCCCCACAGGGCACAGGATCCCAGTGCCCCCAGGGCAGGATCCCAGGGCCCCACAGGAGCTAGGGCAGGATCCCAGTGCCTTGGGCAGCATCCCAGCATCTCCAGCAAGGGGATGGAAGGGGATGGCCATGTCCATGCATGTCTGACCCAAACAGCCTGGCACGCACAGAGATGGACCATGAGTGTCTGGGGGCCCTCAGGGATTTGGGGATCCCCCCGTGCCCTTCCTGGCAGCCCCACCACCAGCTCCTGGTGTGACATGACAATCCCACACTCCCCGTCCCTTCCCGCCCGCAGACGACTCCGGCGACGAGTCGGTGTCGCAGACGGACAAGACGGAGCTGCAGAACACCCTGCGGATTTTATCCAGCAAGGTGGAGGACCTGAGCACCTGCAACGACCTGATCGCCAAGCACGGCACGGCCCTGCAGCGCTCCCTCAGCGAGCTCGAGGCCCTGCGGCTCCCTCCAGAGAGCACGGACAAGATCAAGCAGGTCAACGAGCGCGCCACGCTCTTCCGCATCACCTCCAACGCCATGATCAACGTGAGTCCCCACCCCGAGGGTTCCACAGCGGGAAAAGGCCCCGCTTCCCTGCTGAGCGCTGTTTCCCCGCAGGCCTGCCGGGATTTCATGCTCCTGGCACAAACGCACGGGAAGAAGTGGCAGAAGTCGCTGCAGCAGGAGCGGGATCAGCGGATCCGGCTGGAGGAGACGCTGGAGCAGCTGGCCAAGCAGCACAACCACCTGGAAAGGGCTTTCCGGGGGGCCACGGTGCTCCCCGCCAGCACGCCCGGCACTGCAGGCTCTGGCAAAGGTGGGGAGGGACAAGTGCTGTGCCCGGGTGTCTCCCAGATGCTTCCCGGGATTTTCTGAGCCAGGCTCAGCTTGTCTCACTGTGCTGATCCCAAAAGATGTGTCTGTCCCATCTCATCTGTGCGGCCAAGTGATTCTGGCATCTCCAACAGGGTCCAAACTGGCTCCTCTGAGCCTTATCCGACACCCCTCAGAGGTGGGCTGGGGTGTGACCCCCTCGCCTTGCTGATGGTGACAGGGGAGCCTTCAGTGGGAAACTGGGAATGGTGTTCCTTCCTCACCAGCCCTCTCCCTTTTCCCAGATCTGTGCTGTCCTGCCAAAGGCGACCTGAGTGACGAGGACGACGACAACAATGAGTTCTTTGACGCCCCGGAGATCTTCCCCATGCCCGACATCATGGGCCACAAGTGAGTTTTGGGAGAGAGGGGAATCCCCTCGCTGCTCTGCCCTGCTCAGGAATGTTCACTCCCTTTCCCCCCTTCCCAGGAGAACTGGGAGCAACATCAGCGGCACCAGCAGTGACATCAGCCTGGATGAGCAGGTGGGATGGGGGTTTTATGGCTTGGGGATGCCCACATTCCCATGGAAGTGTTTTGTGGGGTCACAGGGATATAACATCCTTTGTCTCCCCTCTCCCTAGTACAAGCACCAGGTTGAGGACACCAAGAAGGAGAAGAGAACCCGCATTCCCTACAAACCCAACTACAGCCTCAACCTCTGGAGCATCATGAAGAACTGCATTGGGAAGGAGCTGTCCAAGATTCCCATGCCAGTGAGCACGGACGCAGCCGGTGCGTGGGCACGGGGCACCCCGGAACCCCCTTTTTTTTGACCCGTTCCCCCTTCCAGGTGAATTTCAACGAGCCGCTGTCCATGCTGCAGCGGCTGACGGAGGACCTGGAGTACCACGAGCTCCTGGACCGGGCGGCGCGCTGCGAGAGCTCCCTGGAGCAGCTGTGCTACGTGGCCGCCTTCACCGTGTCCTCCTACTCCACCACCGTCTTCCGCACCAGCAAACCCTTCAACCCGCTCCTGGGGGAAACCTTCGAGCTGGATCGCCTGGAGGAGAACGGATACCGCTCCCTCTGCGAGCAGGTGTGGCCGGCTCCTCTCTCCCAGCCTTTCCTGGGCTGTCGGGGTGGCCGGCACTGAGCTGTCCCCAATCCCGTGTCCAGGTGAGCCACCACCCGCCGGCCGCCGCCCACCACGCCGACTCCAAGAACGGCTGGACGCTGCGCCAGGAAATCAAAATCACCAGCAAATTCCGAGGGAAATACCTCTCCATCATGCCTCTGGGTGAGCACCCCTGGAGTGTGTGGGATTTTTGGGACCACCCGAGGCTCCGGGCGTGCCTCCCAGCACGATCTCCCTCCCTCAGGCACCATTCACTGCGTCTTCCACTCCTCCGGCAATCACTACACGTGGAAAAAGGTGACGACCACCGTGCACAACATCATCGTGGGGAAGCTCTGGATAGACCAGGTGGGAAGTCCTGGATGGGAGGTCTATGGAAGCGCTGATCCCTGGGGAATGGGGCGTGGGCGGGTCTGACTCTCCTCTCCCCTCCACAGTCAGGTGAGATTGAGATCGTCAACCACAAGACAGGGGACAAGTGCGTCCTCAAGTTTGTCCCTTACAGCTACTTCTCCCGGGATGTGGCGAGGAAGGTAGGGACACGGAGCCACGGGACACACCGGGCTGCTCGTGACTGCACAGTGTGTCCTGATCCGAGCTGTCCCCTCTCCCACCAGGTGACCGGGGAGGTGATGGACCCCTCGGGAAAGGTGCATTTTGCCCTGATGGGCACGTGGGACGAGAAGATGGATTGCTACAAGGTCCAGCTGGGAACGGGGGACAACGGAGCCGAGGCGCGGCCACGAGCCCACGAGGCTGAGGACAGCCGGGTGCTGCTGTGGAAGCGGAACCCGCTCCCGTGAGTGGGGAAAACAGGAAGGAGGAGGCATCTGGGGAGCCGGGCTGCGGGGCTGGCGCTGAGCCCCGCTCCTTGCCGTGCCCTAGGAAGTACGCAGAGAACATGTACTACTTCTCGGAGCTGGCGCTGACCCTGAACGCGCCGGAGAACGGCACGGCCCCCACGGACAGCCGGCGGCGCCCGGACCAGCGCCTGATGGAGAACGGGAGGTGGGACGAGGCCAACGTGGAGAAGCAGCGGCTGGAGGAGAAGCAGCGGCTGTCCCGCAAGCGCCGCGAGGCCGAGGCCGCCCGCGCCACCGAGGACGGTAAGGCACGGCTGCCAGACAGGGCTGTCCCCCCTCGGTGTCCCCCCTCGGTGTCCCCCCCGGCCCTGACCCCACTGTGCCCCCAGGGACGCCCTACGATCCCTACAAACCGCTGTGGTTCGAGCGGAAGAAGGACCCGGTGACGCAGGAGCTGGCGCACGTCTACAAGGGGGGCTACTGGGAGAGCAAGGAGAAGCAGGACTGGAGCTTGTGCCCGGATATTTTCTGAGCCCGGCGAGGAGGAGGAGGAGGAGCGGCGAGGGGGGAGGGATGAAGGCCAGGACCCCCCCTGTCCATCCGTCTGTCTTAACCGTGTGTCCCCGTGCCTCGCCGTGAGCGCCGGCCGGGCTTTGCCTTAGCCCACCCAAACTGACCTTGGGGAGCAGGAGCCAACACAGCCCCCCTCAAATCCGTGCTGGAGCAGGGGGGGGTCCGTTTGTCCCACCCACCTCCTCGGCACCCTGGGGTGGGGGGCACGGCCGCCCCTGGGGTGGGGGGCCCCAGGGAAGGCGCAGCGGGGCGAGCCCGAGGCTGGCCTTGGTCTCCCCCCCTCCCCTTTTATTCCCGTTCCCCTTCGCCCCCAGGAGTTCGGGTGCTTTTGGGGGTCTGGGGGGGCCAGACTCCCCCCCAGCCTGTTCTATAGGTGTATATTATATATATGTAGAGAGCAATCGGGGTCCCCTTCTCCCCCGCAGCCCCCAGTTTGGGGGGTCCCCGCCCTCCCCGGGGCGGCCCCCACGCGTGGGGACCCCCCATGAGGTGCCTTCCCTGTAGGTCTAGGGCAGGGGGAGGGCCTGGGTTTTGGGGGGGGTCTCTCCAGGGTGCAGTGGGACCCCTGCACCCCCAGACACTACAGGGGTGGGGAGATGCACCGTGGGGGGAGTCTCTGCACCCCCGAATCTGAAATTGGGGGCGTTTGATGCCTTTTTATTTTATTTTTCCTTTTTTTGGGTTGTTTTTTTTTTTGTCTCCAGAAAAAAGAACTAAATTAAAATCTGTGAATGCCCCAACCCTGCGCCTGCTCTGTGGGATAGGGGGAGAGTCCAGTCCCTTTCTGCGACTGGTTTTGGGGGGCACCCCCTACTCCTGTAGGGATCTGGGTGGCAGCACCCAAACAGGGACTTGAACCCCATTCCTGGGATTCTCCAGGAGCCACCTTGTCCGCTCCCCAGGTTCTGCTGCCCTGCTCGGGGGGGATTGAGGGGTGTCTCCTGTGTCCTGCTGTGTTTCCCACCGGATTTGGGGTGCTGGGGATACCCTGGGTGACTTTGAGGGACCCTTGACTCTTCCCGGGGACCCATTTTGGCCCAGGGGGTCACCTGGTCTGGGGGGAGCATCCAAGGAGGGCGGTCCCGAGTGGCCCTGGGACCCCTGAGGGCACTTCCAAGGGCGGGACTGTCCCCAGGGATCGTGGGGACCCCCTGCGAGTGGCACAGGTGCCCCCAAGCCCTCCCCACCCCATGTTACGTGGCCTCTGATTGGCCAGCTGGCATGAGAAGCGCATGCTGATTGGCCAAACCTGTGCCCTACCTCGTCCTGATTGGCCAGTTGGTTTGAGTGACAGCTCCGGGAGGGCTTGAATTTTCCCGCCCACCTTGAATTGGAGCGTGCTGATTGGCTGGGCGATCGCAGCGGGTCAGATCCGGCCAATGGGAGGGCGCGGTGTGGCCCTGCAGCCACGCCCCCCGGCAGCGCCCACCCCTTGTCCCGCGCGGGACCCCGCTGTCCCCAGCCCGGGGTGGCTCGGGTGGCCGGGGGGACGCTGGCCCCACGTCCCTCCCCACAACCAGCAGACAGGTTCCTGCGGCTCCGGCCAAAGCGTTTATTGGGCCGCTGGCTCTGGCCTCGGGGGTGTCGCTTCTGTTCCCAGGTTCTCCGCTCCAGCTGTCCCCTCTGCACCCTGGTGCTGGCAGAGCCCTGGGGCCGGCTGGCCGGGCAGGGAGGGGCTGGGGACGGGCTTGGGGGGCCATCCCGGGGTGCCCCCCTGCCCGGTGTCTCCGTTACCGGGACGACAGCATCATCACGAACTCTGCGGGGCGAGCAGGGCACGTCAGGGGAGCCGGGCTGAGCCCTGCCCGGCCCCCCGGGGTGAGGGGGTGCCCTCACCGTCGAAGTCCACATGGCCGTCCCCGTTGAGATCCACGTCCTGCAGGATCTCGTCCACCTCCTGCGCCTTCAGCTGCTCCCCGAGCAGCGCCGCGATGGCCTCGCGCATCTCGGCCGTGCTGATCTCCCCGTCCCCGTTCATGTCGAACTGCGGCACCCGCGGGCCGGGGGTCACCCTCCCGCCACGGCCACCGGCACCCCCAGGCTCCCTGTGGGCACTGTCTCCTCTGTGCTCGTGGTCACCGCCGTGGTCATCATTCCCCCCTGGTCACGGTCCCCTCCATGCCTGTGGTCACCCCATGGTCGTTGTTTCCCCATGGTCGTTGTCTTCTCCTGCCTGTGGTCACCCCACGGTCCCCACTACAGTCACCATCTATGGTCTTCCCATGATCACAGCGCCCATGATCACTGTCCCCACCAGGGTCTCTCCAGGGTCACTGTCCCCCCCCCACGCCTGTGGTGCCCTGAGGAGGGGACGCCAGGCCCGCTGTCCCCGCGGCGGTGGCCGTACCTCGCGGAAGGCGATCTTGAGCTCCCTCACGCCCACCATGTGCGCCGTCTCCTCGCGCAGCTTGGGGCCCATCATCTGCACAAAGTCCTCGAAGTCCACGCGGCCGCCCACTGCGGCGGGAAGGGGACACCCTCAGCGCCCCAGCCACCCCCTCCCGGCGCCCTCCCCGTGCCCCCCAGGCCACTCACTCCTCATCTTGATGTGCTGGGAGATCTCGATGAGCTCCATCTCGGTGGGCATGTAGCCCAGCGTGCGCATGCAGGCGCCCAGGTCCTTGTAGCTGATGTAGCCATCCTGGTCCGTGTCGAACTCCTTGAAGGCGTCCAGCAGCTCTGGGCACGGCCACGGGTGGGGACAGGGACATCATCAGGAGGGGACGGTCACACGGACACCGCGTCACCCCAGGGCAGGTCCCTTTTTGGATGTGGGAGACCCCCTCCGTGGCCATGTCCCCACGCAGATTCCTCCATGAGGATGTGGCCCCCCCATTCCCCCAGGCCCGTGTCCCCACCCCGTTCCCCCTGCTCACCATCCAGCTCCTCCGGTGACAGCTCCCGCTCCTGCAGGGGACACAGAGAAGGGGTGACAGCAGAGTGAGACCCAGCCCCGTGTCCATCCCCCCTCCTCGCCCCCCCAAACCTCGGTGTCACCTTTGTTAAGCGGGGGCCAAAATTAACTCCAGCAGAGGATTAGTGGGATTGGAGGCAAAGCCCCGCCCTGCCCTGTGCCTGCACCTCCCACCTGCCCTGTCCCGGTCCCGTGTCCCTGCTGCTGTCACCCAGCCCAGGGGTGTCCCTCCCCGGGCCCCCAGGCTCTGGATGGGATGCTGCCGAGGGGGGCTGTACTCCAGAGGTGGAAGAGCAGCACTTTTACCCCCACAGAGCTTGGCTGCCCCTGCTCTAGATGTCCCCTCAGCATGTCCCCTCTGTCCCCAGGGCCCTGGAGTGTCCCCAACACCATTCCCAGCACCCACACCCCACCTATCCCCACGATTCCAGACTGTTCCCAGTGCCCCATATCCCCTTCATCCCCAGGTTTCCAGACGGTCCCTGAGCCCATCCTCACTGTCCCCATGTCCTCATCCCTAGGGTCCCAGAGTGTCCCCGACTGTGTCCCCACCGTCCCCATGTCCTTTTAATCCCCAGGGACCCAGAGTGGCCTGACCAGTGCCCAACATCCCCTCCATCCCCAGGGTCCTGGAGTGTCCCAACCCCATCTTCACTGGCCCCATGTCCCCTCCGTCCCCAGGGTTCTGGAACATCCCCATCCCAGTGTCCCCAGGCCCATCCTGACTGCCTCATTGCTCTCTTCATCTACAGGGTCCTGGGCTGTCCCTGTTCCCATCCCCATGTCCCCATGTCCCCATCCCCAATGTCCCCATATCCTCTCCATCCCCAGGGTCCCAGACTGTCCCTGACCATGCCCCCAAAGCCCCTGTCCCCCTTCCATCCACAGGATCCTGGACTATCCCTGTCCCCTCATCCCCTCCATTTCCAGAGTCCCTCCATCCCCACGTCCCCTCCCGGTGTCCCCACCTTGCCAAAGACGGTGTTGAGGAAGGGGGAGTAGGTCTTGGTGGCAGCAGCGTGGGGGTCCACGGGAGCCTTCTTCCCACTCTTCTGCCCGTGCCCGCCGTGCCGGGACTCGGAGCCGGAATTCTTGGGGGCCGGGGCACCGACGTCCTGGGGGGCTTTGGGGGCTTTCTCGCCCTCCTCGTGCCCCCCTTTCCCCTTCTGCGGGGGCTCCGTGTCCTTGGGGGTCCCCTTGTCCCCGCGGGAGCGTGGCATGGGGCCGGGGCCGGGCGGGCAGCGGGCGGGCAGGGAGCGGGACCCCGGGATGGCCGTGCCGGAGGAAGGAGCAGGGAAATCCTCTTACACCCCCCGTGACCCCCCCAAACTCCCCCCGCCCGGGCAAAGCCAATTAGCGGTGATTAATGGCACGGAACAGCCACCGGCCCCCGGGCACAGCCACGCGGCCACCGGACAGGTCCCCACCCGCGTCCCGGGGTCACACCGAGGGACCCCGAGTCCAGAGGTGACACCCCACAGCCAGCAGGGTCCCCAGCATCGCCCCGTGCTCCCAGCGGTGGCACCGCAAAGTGTCCCCAGTGCAACCCACATCCCCAGCGGGGACACCGCGAGGCCACCACTGTGTCCCCCCACCTGGCACCTGTCCCGAGCTCCCCCCACCTCTAAGGTGGGTCCATCTACTGTCCCCCCAGGATGGGGACGGGTGGCGTGTCCCCAAGACACGGCTGGGCGGGGGTCCCACAGGGGGCTTCAGAGGGGAGGGACCCCCAGAATGAGAGCAGGGAAAGCCCGGCCCGGGGGGCGACCCTGGCTGCTGTGTCACCCCGGGGTGACACGGAGGGGCCACACTGGTGGCGGTGACAGCGCCCCCGTGCCATTCGCTGCCATTGCCCCCGTGCCACCCGCCGCTGTCCCCTCTGTGCCACCCACTGACGCTGTCCAGGGGACCGTACCCCCGGTGCCCCGGCCATGGGGTGCCCGGTGCCCCCCCGCCGGTGCCCCCGCCCCGGAGCCGCGCAGGCGCGGGGCGGCCCCGGTCACTTCCTGCCCCGCCCCCGCCGCCGCCGCCGCTCCCGCCGCCCCCGACACCGGCACCGGCACCGGCCCCGGGCACCGACCCGCCGGTGAGTGCGGGCACCGGCCCCGGGCACCGACCCGCCGGGCGCGGCCCCCGCGGGCCCCCATCCGCCTTCCCGGGGCAGCCCCATCCCGTTCCCTGCGGGGCCACCGCCTGTCCCTGTCCCCATCCCTGTCCCTCTCCCAATCCCTGTCCCCGTACCCAGCGGGGCCACCCTTTCCCCGTCCGTGTCCCCGTCCTCGTCCCTGTCCCCATTCCTGTTCCTGTACCGAGCGCGGCCACCACCGGCCCCATTCCTGACCCCGCCCCCGTCCCCATCCTTTTTCCTGTCCCCATCCTTGTCCCTGTCCTTGTCACTATCCCTATACAGAATGAGGCCACCACCGTGCCCATTGGTGCTCCCCCCCCATCCCTATCCTTGTCCCCTTGCCTTTCCCTGTCCCTGACCCCATCGCCAGCAGGGCCACCCCTGTCCCTGACCTGTTGGAGCTGTCCCTGCCCTCCTTTCCATCCCCACCCGTGTTTCCAGGAGGGCACCCCTGTCCCTGTCCCCATCCTGGATGGGACACTCGCTGTCTCACTCAGAGCCCCCATTCCTGCTTCCCGAGTTCCCTTCAGGGAGCTGGCAGGGACAGGGGTGTGTCCCCAATTCCTGCCTCCTGGGGGTGGCTGAGCCACCCTTTACCGGGCTGCGAGACAGTGACAAACCCAGCTCAGGGGACACCCAGCTCCTATTTCGGGGTGTCCCAGCACGCCTGACCGGGGCCGGGGCGCTCCCCAGCCATGTCCTTCCGGAAGGTGGTGCGGCAGAGCAAATTCCGGCACGTGTTCGGGCAGCCGGTGAAGACGGACCAGTGCTACGATGACATCCGCGTGTCCCGCGTCACCTGGGACAGCACCTTCTGCGCCGTCAACCCCTCCTTCGTGGCCATCATCGTGGAGGCCAGCGGCGGCGGCGCCTTCCTCGTCCTCCCCCTGCACAAGGTGACAGCAGGCTGGTGGCGCAGGGAACGGGGGGCGTTGGTGCCGCTGGGTGACCCCCTCCCTGCTGTCCCTTTGTCCCCAGACCGGGCGCATTGACAAGTCGTACCCCACGGTGTGCGGCCACACGGGCCCCGTCCTCGACATCGACTGGTGTCCCCACAACGACCACGTCATCGCCAGCGGCTCCGAGGACTGCACCGTCATGGTGAGAGGTGGCCCAGGAGCCCGGCGGGTGGCAGGGGTCACGGCGCTTCGCCCACTGTCCCCTCTGTCCCCTCAGGTGTGGCAGATCCCGGAGAACGGGCTGAGCCAGCCGCTGACGGAGCCGGTGGTGGTCCTGGAGGGCCACTCCAAGCGCGTTGGCATCGTCACCTGGCACCCCACCGCCCGCAACGTCCTGCTCAGCGCGGGTACGGGGGCACGCGGCGGGCACGGGGAGGGGCCCCCGCGGCCGGGGTGACCCCTGCCGTGTCCCCCAGGCTGTGACAACGTGGTGCTGATCTGGAACGTGGGCACGGCGGAGGAGCTGTACCGGCTGGACGGGCTGCACCCCGACCTCATCTACAGCGTCAGCTGGAGCCGCGACGGCTCCCGCTTCTGCACCGCCTGCAAGGACAAGAGCGTCCGTGTCATCGACCCCCGCCGCGGCACTGTGGTGGCCGTGAGTGTCCCCACCACCCCCCCGGGGGGTCTGTGTCCCCGGGGCGCTGCCCTGCGCTGCTTCTTCGGGAGAATCCCCTGCTCCCCGCTCTTGTCCCTTGGCGCACCCCGTTGTCCTTGTCGGGGTGTCCTTGTCCCCTGGTTCTCCCCGCTGTCCCCTGGCCCTCGGTGCGCGTCCCTGGGGTGCTGCGGGCACCGGTGACAGCCGTGCCCCCCAGGAGAAGGAGCGGGCGCACGAGGGGGCCCGTCCCATGCGCGCCATCTTCCTGGCCGACGGCAAGATCTTCACCACCGGCTTCAGCCGCATGAGCGAGCGGCAGCTGGCGCTGTGGGACACGGTGAGTGGCACTCCGGGCGTCCCCCGGAACCGTGTTGGGGTTCCCCGCGTGCCTGACACCTCATCCCACCCCAGGAGAACCTGGAGGAGCCCATGGGGCTGCAGGAGCTGGACTCCAGCAACGGGGCTCTGCTGCCCTTCTACGACCCCGACACCAACGTGGTCTACGTCTGCGGCAAGGTACGGAGCGCCCCGCCCCGCTGGTGGCACCCCCGGGGCCAGGGTCCCCCCTAACGGCGTGTCCCCAGGGGGACTCGAGCATCCGCTACTTCGAGATCACCGAGGAGCCGCCCTACATCCACTTCCTCAACACCTTCACCAGCAAGGAGCCCCAGCGGGGAATGGGCTGGATGCCCAAGCGCGGGCTGGACGTCAGCAAGTGCGAGATCGCCAGGTGGGCACGGGGACACGGGGTGGGGGACCCCCAGAACCCCCCGGAGCCTCCCATGACCCCGCTCTGCTCCCCTGGCAGGTTCTACAAGCTGCACGAGCGCAAGTGTGAGCCCATCATCATGACCGTGCCAAGGAAGGTGGGTGGGGATAGGGGAGAGCGGGGTGGGGGGACCCAGCAGCGTCACTGGGCAGGACACGGGGACGCGTGGGGCTCCTGGGCAGGTCCTGGTGGCTGGGCAAGGGCTCCCTATGGGGTCTGCGTGTGAGGTCCCTGAGCGGGACGTGGGAGCACTGGGGGGTCCCTGGTGAGGCCGTGTCCCCGTGGTGCCTCTCTGGGGGTCCCCCTGAGGCTGCCACCCCTGTGACGCCCTTGGGGGCAGTCGGACCTGTTCCAGGACGACCTGTACCCGGACACGGCGGGCCCCGAGGCGGCCATGGAGGCGGAGGAGTGGGTGGCGGGGCGCACGGCGGGGCCCGTGCTGGTGTCCCTGCGCCAGGCCTACGTCCCCAGCAAGCAGCGGGACCTCAAGGTGAGCCGGCGGACGCTGCTCCACGACAGCCGCGCCACCGCCGCCACCGGGGCCACCACGCCGCCTCCCACGCCCCCCGCGGCCCCCGCCTCCGCTCGCTTCAGTGCCCCCCCGGTGCTCGGCTCCGGCAGCGCCACGGTAAGGGGACACGGGGGACAATGGGGACACGGGGGGAAAGGGACAGGGGGTGTGGTGGGTGCGGTCCCTCTGGTGGCCGTGGGTGGGTGTGGCAGCGGGTGTGGCCGCGCGGGGCGTGTCCCGTGACGGGGCTGTCCCCAGGGAGGTCGCCTGGAGGAGGTGCTGCAGGAGGTGGCGGCGCTGCGGGCGCTGGTGGCGGAGCAGGGCCAGCGCATCTCCCGCCTGGAGGAGCAGCTCAGCCGCCTGGAGAACGGCCACGTGTAGGGAGCCCCGCAGGGACCACCGCCCCAGGGACCACGCCTGCACCCCAGGGACCCCCCCGAATCATCTCGCCCCCCCCTGGGGTGCCCCCCTTTGCCCCGCTCCGGGCCCTTCTCCCACTGGGGGGCTGGCCGCCCCTCTGGCAGCTCCCCGCTTCCCCCCATTGCCTTACTGGGTGCTGCCCCCCCAAATCATGGACCATTCTCCACCCCTGCCCCCATTCCTCGGGCTGGGGGTTGCTCCTGGGATCAAAGATTGCCCCCTGCACCCCCCAATCCCTGTGTGGGGTCTCCCCCCTTTCTTTGGAGCCGGGCATGATCTGCCTTCCTCAACTGTGAGATACTGTCCCCCCTATATTTTGGGGGCTTTTCCTCCCCTCCTCCTCCTCCTCCTCCTCCTTGTGACCCCCCCCTCTCCATTCCAGTGCAGGGTCAAAAACTATATTTTCACTCCGAATAAAGGATTTATAAGAAAAGCCCCGGCTGCAGGGCCACCTGCAGGGTGACAGAGCGGGGGCAGGAAGGTGCGGCGGTCGCGGGTGGGAGCTCGGCGCCTCGGCAGGAAGCGGGGGGGCACGGGGCGGCATTTTTGGGTAGCAGGGCTGAGGGGGTGCAGCCGGGCCCCCCCCGCTCTGGCACATCCGCTGCGCGGGGCAGGAAGTCGGGGGGGGCTCCCCCATCTCGGAGCGTGCCCGCGGCATCGGGACCCGCTCTGGCTGCACCCGCTGATGGTGAGCGCCCCAAAACCGGGCAGGGTGGGGGCCCGGGGCATGGGGGAGTCAGCTTCAGGGAGCCGGGGTGAGGCTGGGGGGAGCGGGAGGGTTTGCGGGGGGATGAGGGGAGCACGGTGGGCTTGGGGGTTGGGGTCAGGTTTTGGGGTGGGCTCGGGGGCTGTGCAGCCACAGCGAAGACTGCGAGCGCCGCGTTTTGGGGGGCCCCGGGGCTTTGGCAGGGGGTGCAGTGGGGCTGCAGCCCCGTGGGCAGGGACGGGGGATTCTAGGGGGGCTGTGCAGCCCTGTGGGGTGGCAGGACCGGGTTCCTCTCCCCCGGCACCTGCGGGTGCTGCTGCGCCCGCCACCCACGCCTTCCGTGCCGGGGGTCACCTCCCCCTCCCGGCCTTGTCCTGTGTCCCTGTACCTTGCCCCCGGCCCTTCCCTGCGTGCCAGCTCCGGGAAGCCACGTGCCGGGCTGTGACCCCGCTGCCGTCCCCGCAGGCTGCCCCGCGCTGGCACCCGCTGCTGCTGGCGCTGGCGGGCCCGGCGGCGGCCGGGGACCCCGCGGTGGCCCGCAGCGACCGGGCGGTGGCCGCGCTGCTGGCGCTGCTGCTGTGCCTGGCGGTGGGGCTGGCGCTGGCCTGGCACCACCTGTGCCGCATCTCGGCCGGCCGCTACCACCCCCGGCCCCTGGGCCGCCGGGCGCTGCAGCTGCTGCGGGGACAGTGGCACCGGCTGCGGGCACCGGGGGACCCCGCCGCGGCCCCCGGCGACGGCGACAGCCACGGGGAGGTGGCCGTGCGCGACGAGCAGGAAGAGCTGATGCCCTGGAGCCTGGAGCGGCGGCCGCAGCAGCAGCAGGAGGAGGAGGAGGAGGAGGATGAGCAGGAGGAGGATGAGGAGGAGGCCGAAGCACTGCCGGAGGGCGGGGAGAGCCCCCTGAGCGAGGGGCAGGTGGCGGGGGGCAGCGCCGAGGCCCTGCTCAGTGACCTGCACGCCTTCTCGGGGACAGCGGCCTGGGGGGACGCGCGGCCACACGTCACCGCCCTGTGACGTCAGCGTCTTGACGTCACCACCCTTTGATGTCATCACCCTGAAGTGTCACCTCCCTGCAATGTCACCTCCCTGTAATGGCACCACCCTGAAGTGTCACCACCTTGTAATGTCACCTCCCTGTAATGGCACCTCTCTGTAATGGCACCACCCTGAAGTGTCACCTGCCTGTAATGTCACCTCCCTGTAATGGCACCACCCTGAAGTGTCACCTGCCTGTAATGTCACTGCCCTGCAGTGTCACCGCCCTGCCAGCAAAGGGACCCCTTCTCTGTCCCCTGCCATCCCCCGCCGAGGCTCCTGATTGGCTGCAGGGGCCTTGCGCGGGTTTGCACTGACCAATAAAAGAGCAGCTCTGGGGGCAGAGCAGACCGGGGGCGTGGTTTGCACAGAAGTGGGTGGGGCTAACAAAGGGGTGTGGCAAGTGGGAGGAGCCTAAAATGGGGCGGGGCATCACGCAGGGGGTGGAGCCTGGACCCTCCCCTGGTGGGGCAACTCCCCACCCTCCCAGTGAGCCCCCCCAGCCCCAGCACAGCAACCACCACAGCCTCAGCAAGTCCTTTAATTGGCACACATCCAGCAGCAGGGCCACGCCCCAGGGGCCACACCCCAAAAGCGTTGCCCCCAGAGGGGCCACACCCCAAAAGGCCACGCCCACGGGGGCACATCCCTCGGGGGGGGCACGCCCCTGGGGGCTCTCCCCGTGCCCCCAAACCCGGCGGGCAGGGGGCTGTGCCGGAGGGGGATGAGCCCCCCGGAGCACGAGCAGCACCGTGGGGTTCCCCCCACCCCATGGGGAGCACCAGGCCCCCCAAAACCCCCCACCCTCCCCACCCCTACCTGGGCACCCGCCCCCGGCCCCCCTTCTGCTTCTTGGCCCCCCCCGAGGGTTTGATGGGCAGGGGGGCCGTGCCCTCGGGTGGGGGGGCCTGGGGGGGCCCCAGCTCCATGGGGTCGCCTGGAGCCACCGGCTTGAACGCCTCGAACGGGGAGAACTTCACAGGGCTGGGGGGGGGACACATGAGGGGGTGAGTGGGGCACCCACAGAGGGCGAGGAAGGGGGGGCAGCCCGTGCCCGCAGGGCTCCTTCCCCACCCCTGGAGACCCCAACTCCCCCCACGCTCCATGGACCTCCCCTACTCCTCCTTCACCCCCTCACCCCACAGCACCCCGAACCCTCACCCCACTGCCCCCACAGCCTCTCTGTACCCCCAGCATGGGACAGGCTCAGCCCCCCACTGCACCCCCAGCCTTGTCCCCTGTCGCCACCTCGGTTCCCACCCTGAAACCCCCATCCCAAAACGCCTCCATCCCAAAGCCCCCACCCCAAGCACCCCCTGTTCCCCGGTACCTGACGGGGGTGCGGGGGCTGCTGTTGAGGCGGCGGGGGGAGCGCACCTTGGGCTGGAAGGAGAACCCCTCCTTGATGCTCTCCAGCACGGAGGGGGCCACGTAGGTGAAGCCCTGCGGGTTTGGGGGTGTCACCGGGGGGGCCCTGGGCGTGCCAGGGGCCCCCCCTCGGGCTGTGCCCCCCTACCAGGAAGGCCTGGTTGGCGCTCTCGCTGATGGCCGCGTCGTCGGGGCTGTCCACGGGGGTCTGGCGGGTGAAGCGCGTGTCGAACTGGCTCACGTCCTCCTCCGACTGCTGCAGGGAACACGGCGGCTGCTCCCACGGGGCCCCCCGAAACATCCCCAGCCTCCCCCCTCGGCCCCCCCATACCAGGCAGGGCTTGAAGGGGGGGTCCAGCCTGCGCGCCAGCAGGTCCTCCCAGTTGATGTGGCGGAAGAAAGGCTGTTTCTGTGGGGTTTGGGGGGCTCAGGCAGGGCTTGGGGGGCTCAGACAGGGTTTGGGGGGCTCAGGCAGGGCTTGGGGGGCTCAGGCAGGGTTTGGGGGGTCAGACAGGGTTTGGGGGGTGTCCCCTGGCCCGCCCACCCCTGTACCTGCACATCGGCCGCGTCACCGGGGCCGCCCCCAACCCTCTGGCTGGGGTTCCGCTTGAGGAACTGGAAGAGAAACAGGGATGGAGATGGGACTGGGGGGGAGGACCTGCATAAATAAAGGTGGGGGAGGGAAATTTTTGGGGGGGGCTCACCTTCTTGAGGAGGTCACGGGCGTCGGGTGTCAGGTAGGGCGGCAGCACCAGCTTGCCCTTGAGGATCTTGTCGATGGTCTTCTTGCGGTTCTCGGCGGTGAACGGCGGCTGTGGGGGCACAGGGGGGCCGTGAGGAGCCAGGCGGGGCCAGGCAGGCTGGGGGTCACCCCGGGATGCCCCCCACAAGCCCCGGGGAGGAGGGAGCAGCAGTGGGACTTGCCGATCCGGTGAGCATGTCGTACATCAGGGCGCCCAGGCTCCACCAGTCCACCGCCCGGTTGTGCCCGCTCCGCACCAGGATCTCGGGGGCCCTGGGGGGTGCAGGGGGGGGGCCCTGAGCGGATGGGGGGCCAGGACAAAGCCCCCCAAATTCCCCCCAGTGCTGCATCCACCTCACATGTACTCGATGGTGCCGCAGAAGGTGTGGGTGACGGCTCCGTCGTGGATGGACTCCTTGCACAGCCCGAAGTCCGTCAGCTTGATGTGGCCTGAGGGGCGTGGAGGGGTCAGCACCGCCCCCAGAGAACCCCCCAGGCCCCCCAGTTTGCCCCCCCAAACCCACCTTGGCTGTTGAGCATGATATTCTCTGGCTTGAGGTCCCGGTAGATGATCCCGTGGGAATGCAGGTGACCCAGTGCCAGCGTAATCTCACTCAGGTAGAAACTGCAGCGGGATGGGGGTGGCTGTGAGCCATGTCGGGGTGCCCACCCCATCCACACCCACCACCACCCTCATCCCTACCAGGCAGTGTCCTCCAGGAAGATCCCTTCCCGCTCCAGCTGCATGAAGAGCTCTCCACCTGCATACAGAGCACAAGAGGGACCCTCCTGAGCCATCCCTGGGCACTCCTTAATCACCCCTGGGAGCACCTGAGCCATCCTGAGACACTCTGCAGCCATCCTGGGACACCCTTAAACCACCCCTGGACATCCTGAGCCACCCCTGGACACCCTCCCTGGACACTGTAACCACCCCAGGTCACCCTTGAACC
The DNA here is from genome assembly GCF_036417665.1 of Passer domesticus. Taxonomy (NCBI): domain Eukaryota; kingdom Metazoa; phylum Chordata; class Aves; order Passeriformes; family Passeridae; genus Passer; species Passer domesticus. The sequence continues at coordinate 53,991,235 of NC_087479.1, forward strand.
ATCCCTGGACATCCTGAGTCACCCCTGGGCATGCTCCCTGGACACTGTAGCCACACTAAGTCACACTTTAACCATCCCTGGACATCCTGAGCCACCCCTGGACACCCTCCCTGGGCACTGTAGCCACACCAGGTCCATCCCTGGACATCCTGAGCCACCCCTGGACACTGTAGCCACACTAAGTCACACTTTAACCATCCCTAGACACCCTGAGCCACCCCTGGACACCCTCTCTGGACACTGTAACCACACCAGGTCACGCTTTAACCACCCCTGGACATCCTGAGCCACCCCTGGACACCCTCTCTGGACACTGTAACCACACCAGGTCACGCTTTAACCACCCCTGGACATCCTGAGCCACCCCTGGACACCCTCTCTGGACACTGTAACCACACCAGGTCACGCTTTAACCACCCCTGGACATCCTGAGCCACCCCTGGACACTGTAGCCACACCAGGTCCATCCCTGGACCCCCTGAGCCACCCCTGGACACCCTCCTGGACACTGTAGCCACACTAAGTCACGCTTTAACCATGCCTGGACACCCCAAGCCACCCCTGGAACCCCTGGAGCCACCCCTGGGACAATGTGCAGCCATCCCTGGAGCCATCCCGGTGCCCCGAGCCGCCCCTCACCGCTGAGGCACTCCAGGATGAGGTAGAGCTTGCCGCCCGTCTGGAAGGCGTAGATGAGGTCCACGATGAAGGGGTGCTTGACGGCCTCCAGGATGTTCCTCTCGGCCCGGGTGTGCGCCGTGTCCTTGGCGTTGCAGGCGATCTTGGCCTGGGGGGGAGGCGGTGAGCGGGGGGGGTCCCCGGGGGGTTTGGGGGGGCCGGGGCGGCCCTACCTTCTTCAGGACCTTCATGGCGAAGATCTTGCCCGTGTTGGTGCCCTGCACTTTGCGCACCTGGAACACCTGGAGGGGCGGGCAGGGGAGGTTGGGGACGCGGCCGGGGAGCACCCCCGAGGCCCCCAGCGCCGCCGTGTCCCCACCTTGCCGTAGCCGCCCTTGCCCAGGACGCGGAGCAGCTCGAAGCAGTGGGGGCCGATGTGCTCGGGGCCGTTGTTGACGCTGCTCTCGGAGATCTCGATCTCTTCGTAGTGTCCCACCGGCCTGGCGGGAGAGGGGGTGAGCGGGGACAGCCCCCTGCCTGTCCCCTGCCTGTCCCCTGCCTGTCCCCTGCCCGCATACCCCCCTGCAGCCCGTCCCCCACTTACTCCAGGCCGTTTCCCCGGGGCTCCAGCTCCATCTCCTGCGGGAGGGAACTCGCGGTCAGGGGCGCGCAGGGGGGAGCAGCGGGCAGGGGACGCACGGCAGGGAGGGGACACATGGCAAGGAGGGGACCCACGGCAGGGAGGGGACGCATGGCAAGGAGGGGAGCCGGGCAGGAGCCGGGCGGGACACGGGCAGGACACGGGCAGGACACGGGCAGGACACGGGCAGGACACGGCAGCGCGGGGCGAGGCAGCGCCGAGCCGGCCCAGCCGGATGTTTTGGGGCCGAGGCCGGGCCCTGCCCAGCGGGAGCCGCCCGCTGCCCGCCCGGGATCCGCGGCTGCCCCCGGTGCCCGGGCGCCCCGTCCCCGCGGACAGCCCGGCTACACCCCCGGCCCGCCACCGGCGGGACCCTGTCACTGCCCGTGTCGCTGTCCCCCCCAGCCCCTGCCCGCCCTTCCCGGCACCGAGCGGACCCCACGCACCCCCGACACCCGCGATCCCGCCGTCCCCACCGCGCCCCGCTGCCGCTCACCGCCTCCACCGCCCGTCCCGCCGCCGGTGCCCCCCGTCCCCGCGGCGCCCCCCGCCCCGGCCCCGCTGCCGCTCGCAGCCCCGGCGCCCCCCGCGCCCCGCTGCTGGCTCACGGCGCCCAGCTCGGGCTCGTCCCCGTCGCTGCCCTCCTCGGTCTCCAGGTCGATGTCGAACACCCCCGCCATGACGGCGCCGCGCCGGGACCCCCGGGGACCCGCCCCGATGGCCACGCCCCCCGCGGGGCCACGCCCCCGGCACGCCCCCGCGTCACCGCCTTATCGGGACCCCGGGGAACCCGCCGCGGTGGCCACGCCCACGGCCACGCCCCTCCCGCCCGCCACGCCCCCCCGCGTCACCGGGGTGTCCCCAGCGCGGGGGACACGGGGACGGGGGTCCCGGGGGTGGCGCAGGGAACACGACAGAGGCAGCGCGGCCGCTCACAGCCTTTACTGGGGACCCCGGTAAAGGGGACCCGCCCCCTGCGCCGCGCTGACGTCAGCGGCGCCGCCGTGACGTCAGAGGAGGGGGCAGGAAGAGAGGGGGACACCCCGGTGACCCCGGGCGGAGATCCCGGTCGGGGTTTCCGCGGGGTCGGAGGGCACGAGTGGGGCTGCGGGACACCGGGGTGGTTGTGGGGTCACCGGGGTGATTGTGGGGTCACCGCTGTTACCGGGGGGCTGCGTGCTCCTGGGGCGTCTCTGTGCTGTTGTAGGGTCAGGGGCACTGCGGGGCTGGGTGTTGTTGTAGGGTCAGGGGCACTGCGGGGCTGGGTGTTGTTGTAGGGTCGCCGGTGTTATTGTAGGGCCAATAGGGGGTTGGGGTTTATTGGAGGGTGTCAGGCACTGCAGTGTCTGTGTGTTATTGCAGGCACCTCAGGGGCTCTGTGTTATTGTAGGGTCTCTGGTGTTATTGTAGGGCCGTGAGGGCTGCGGGATCTGGGTGTTATTGCAGGGTCACTGCTGTTATTGTAGGGTCAGGGGCACTAAAGGGCTCTGTGTTAGCGTAGGGTCCCTGGTGTTTTTGTAGGATCTCAGACATTTCAGGGGCTGGGTGTTGGTGTAGAGTCACTGGTGTTACTGTAGGGCCTCCCCAGTGACAGCCCTATATCACGTCACACAAGTCTTCCCAGAGGATTTTCTCCAGGGAATCCCTGGGTACCCCTCTGTTGTTGTAGGGTTCCCTGGTGCAGGTCTATCATTGTAGGGTCTCCCCGTGCCAGTTTGTTATCGTGGGGTCTCCCTCTCAGGCTGTGCTGCTGTAGGGTGTCCCCACACTGCTTTGCTACCGTGGGGTCTCCCCGTTTGTTATTGTAGGATCTTCCCTTGGAGGGTGTCACTGTGGGGTGTCCCCACCTCAGTCTGCTCCTGTGGGGTCTCCCCTTGCTGGCGTGTTATTGCGGGGTCTCCCCACGTTTCTTTGTTGCTGTGGGGTGTCCCAATAATTTTTTGTCATTATGGGGTCCCCCCATAACAGTTTGTTGCTGCAGGGTCTCCCTGTGCCAGCAGGTGCCAGCACACCTCACGCTTCACCTGCTGCTCTGTGGGGTGGCCTGGGTGCCCTGGGGGTCCTGGCTGCCCCACCCTGGGGATGGCATGGGGACAGCACGGGGACAGTGTCCCCCCAGGGACAGGGGGTAGAGACTGCAGGGACAGGGCAGGGGGACAGGGAGGGACGCTGGGGAGCCGGGGATGGGGTGCCAGGGTAACGGAGGGATGCCAGGGGATGGGGTGCCAGGGTAACGGAGGGATGCCAGGGGATGGGGTGCCAGGGTAATGGAGGGATGCCAGGGGATGGGGCGCCTGGACTGGGAGAGGGGGTGTCAGTGTGGTGGAAGGATGAAGTGCCAGGATGGACGGGGATGCCAGGGAATGTGGTGCCAGGACATGGGGCATGCCGGGGATTGGGGTGTCACAGTAGTGTGGGGGGTGCCAGGAGATGGGGTTTCAGGATGCCAGGGGATGGGCACCAGGAGAGTCGGAGATGCCAGGGGATGGCGTGCCGGGTTAACAGGGGGATCCCAGTGGATGGGATGTCAGGATGCCGGGGGATGGGCTGCCAGGGGAGCGAGGGGATGCCAGGGGATGGAGTGCCAGGAGGAAGGGGAGTGCCAGGCAATGGGGTGGCAGGCCCGGTGACTGCTCCGGGGCGGTACGGGGGTGCCAGGACATGGCGTGCCAGGCCACGGGATGGGGGCGCCGGGGGATGCCGGGGAGGGGCGGCGGGGCGGCGGGAACGGGTGCCGGGGCACCCATTCCCCCGCCGTCCCCGCTGCCTGCCCGGCGCTATTTGAAGTGGGACAAGAAATGCTCCACGGGATACCGCGGGGAGTCGATGCCCAGCCCCTGGCAGAGCCCCAGCAGGCGCTCGCAGGCCTCGGCCAGCGTGGCCCCGGCGCACGCCACGCTCAGCAGCGGCTCCTCGTACTCGCCGGCCCCCTCGGGCTCCTCGAAGAGCCGGTTGAGGCGGACGAGCCCGCGGCCGTGCAGCTCCCGCAGAGCCCGCATGCCGCCGCCGGCCGCCAGGCTGTCGCCGTGCTCGGACGCCAGGCACATCACCCCGGCCAGGTGCGTGCGGGGCGCGGGCCGGGCGGGCAGCACGGGCGGCACGCCCAGCGCCACCAGCACGGCGGCCAGCAGCAGGTCGGGGCCGTAGACCTCGCGGATCCAGTCGCGCAGGTAGAAGCCCCCCATGCGGGGGTTGATCTCCAGCAGGCGCGGCCCCGCCGGGCCCAGCTTGAGCTCCACGTTGAAGACGCCGTCGCGCAGCCCGCACGCCCGGCAGCACTGCAGCGCCGCCCGCACCAGCTGCGCCTGCCGGTCGGCGGGCAGGCACGAGGGCAGGCAGGCCGCCGTCTCCAGGAAGGCGGGGACACGCGTGGGGCCGTTGTCCGACACCCACGCGCCCAGCAGCCGCCCCTCGAAGACCACCAGGTCCACGTCGTGCTCGGTGCCCGGCACGTACTCCATGAGCAGCATGGCGTTGCCCCAGCCCAGCCCGATGCCCGGGTGGTCGGCGTCGTCGCGCAGGTCCCTCCAGAGCCGGGCGGCGTGAGCGTGGCACTGCCCGGCGTCCTCCACCAGCCGCACGCCCACGCCGCCCGCGCCGAACTCCAGCTTGGCCACGGCGGGGAAGGGCACGGCGCCCGCCGCCCGCTCCACGTCGCCGTGGCTCCGCAGGCGGCGGCAGGGCACGGCGAAGGCGGCGGGCGGCGGGCGGCCGCGGCGGCAGCGCTGCAGGTGCCGGTGCGTGCGGCTCTTCTGCTTGGCCACCCGCACGGCGGCGGGCGCGGGGCCGCGGAGCCCCAGCCCCTGGCACACCAGGGCCGCCAGCACCACGCAGTCGTCCCAGTAGGAGAGGCAGGCGTGGGGCCGCAGCCCCCGGGAGCGCAGCAGCTCCAGCACCCGCTCGGCGTGCTCCTCGTCGCGCCGGTGCTCCCGGCTGTCGTAGGGCAGGAAGGTGTGCACCAGCCCCGCCGCGAAGTGCTCCGGGTCCGACTCCACCAGGTGGATCTGCGGCCCCGGAGAGGCGTCACCGGGGCACCGCCGGCCCCGGCCCCGCCGCCCCCCACCGCCCGCCGCCGCTCACCCTCAGCCCGTAGTCGCGGGCCGCCTCCCACACGAAGCTCTTGCTGACGCCCCCGGCCCCGATGAGCAGGATGTCCTTGCCCTCGACCAGGTGTCGCTGCGCCCGGTGCAGCAGCGCCTCGGCCAGCAGGCGCGGCAGCTCCCCGCGGGGCTGGCCCACGCCGCGCCCCATGGCCTCGGCCAGCGCGCAGGTCTCCAGGCACCGCTGCCCGTTCGCGGCCAGGGCCACCAGCTCCAGCGCCTCATCCACGCTCGCCAGCAGGAAGTCCACGCCTGGGGATGGTGACAATGACGGTGACACCGGGCTCAGCACCGCGGGGCGACCGCGGGCCCCGGACGCCGCGCTCACCCAGGATGTCGGTGCGGGCTCGGCCGCCGCCGCGCTGCCGCGGGCTCAGCTCGGCCTCGCTGGCCAGGAGGGCGGCCGCGGCGGCCTCGGTGGCCTCCCGCAGCCGCGTGGCCAGCGCCTGGCGCTGGCTGGGGGCCACCACCCCCCACTGCTGCAGGCTGGAGTCCAGGCCCTGGGGCAGCGCCGCGCCGTGACGCACCGGGCTCTCCGCGCGTCCCACGGCGCAGGCCACCTGCGGGGACACGGCGACACCCGGGTGTGTGCGGGGACACCGCCTGCCACCATTGGCTGCCGACCCACAGCCTGGGGACGCAGCTGCCGCCAGGGCGTAGGGACCTGGGGTGACACGCTGGCCCGAGGCATGGATGTGGATGGCCTCCAATCCTGGGGACAGCCAGGGCCACCAGGACACGGGGACAGCCATCACAGGCTGGGGACGCACCGAGCCAGCGGGGTGTGGGGACATGCCGTACCTGGCAGAGCTGCGGCCGGTCCCCCCAGGACCTGCAGACGAGGGTGCAGATGCGCAGGGCCATGGGCAGCCGCGGGGCTGGGCTGCCTGGGGGGCAAGGGACAGGGCAGGCACGGCCGCCATGCGGGGACAGGGTGGCCCTGCCCGACCTCCCCCTCCTGCGGGGCCTTTTGGCACTCCCTGCGGCACCGTGGTGGCCCCGGCCAAGCCCAGCCCCAGGGAGTGAGGGGTACAGCACGGCCACTGTCATCCCCAGCCCCACGGGACTGTCGGGAGTCAGAGGGGGTCACCCCAACACCCTGCCCAGCCCCAGGGGACCGTGGGGGTCCGGGGTGACCTTCCCCACCTCTCCCCATGGGTCTGTGGGGGTCCAAGGTGGCAAACTGTCCCCCAGCCCTAACCCATGGGACTGTGGGTGTCCAGGGTGACCCTCGAGCCCTCCCCCAGGACCCCAGTAATTTGGGCACCCCCGATGCCCCCCACCCACCCGCCCCAGGGGACAGACACGTGGCTGGCAGAGCTGCAGGGACCCGAGGGACCCCGGGGGACTCTTCCCCCCCCTCCCAGGGTGGTGGGCGCCCGAGGGCGGGGGCCTTACGTGGGGGGGGCACGGGCAGGCGGGCGGTGGGCACCATGGCCTCCAGCAGGACGCTGTCCTCCTCTGTCAGCCCCCGGAGCCGGGCACCCACCGCCTGTGCCACCGCCGCCCCCTCCTCCTTCCTGTGGGTGCTGCGGGTGCCTGTCCCCCGCCACCGCCACCCGGCCGGCCGCACCACCACCTGCGAGCACCTCCGTGTCACCCCGTGCCACCCCGTGCCACCCGGTGCCACCCCGGCAGCCGGCCCGCCGCCTGCCCCCAGCCCCGCGTCACCTTGTGCCACCCCACCACCCGCACGCACCCCTGTCACCCCATGCCCCCCAGTGCCACCTGGACGCCACCCTAACATCCACCCCACCGCCCATGTGTGCCCCCGTGCTTCCCCGTGCCCCCCGGTGCCACCGGCAGCGCCCAGCCCTGCCGTGCCCACCTGGCCGTAGGGCTCCATGGCGGTGCCCCCCAGGAAGGCGCCCACCTCCTCCTGCACCAGGCTCTGCTGGCCCTGCGGGTCCTGCAGCCGCACCAGCCTCACCCCGGGGGCCACGGGCTCGGCGGGCAGGTCCCCCCTGGCCCCCAGGACAAAGGCCAGCGTGGGGGGCACGGGCAGGCCGGCGCGAGCCGCCAGCACCCAGCGGGTGACCAGCGTGTCCTCGAGGCGGTGGGCGAGCGGGACCGAGCCCCCCGTGGGGCAGTCGAGGTCACGGGCCAGCTCGCCCACCCAGCCGCCCTCGGGGTCCCCCGGCGCGAAGGTGCCCGTCACGTAGTTGGCGCGGCGCGGGGGCACGAAGGTCTCCAGGGCGCTGTGCCCCCCCGCCCTGAAGGAGACGCCCCGGGAGAGCAGCAGGGACCAGGCGCCTGGGGACGACTCCGATGGCACCCGGCTGGCCCAGGCGGGGGACAGGCACAGCACCATGGCACCTGCGGGTGGGCGCGGGGGTGGGCGGGGGCACCCCTGCCCTGAACTGCCCCCCGTGGGGGTGGTGCTGCGGGGGCAGGGGGTGTGGAGCGGGAGGTTGCTGCTGGACTGGTGTGTACTGGGAATAACAGGATACGGGGGGCTGCTGCCACCCTGCTCCCCTGCCTCAGTTTCCCTCACAGTCTGGGTCAGGCAGCACAGGCGGGCGTGGGGAGCCCTGCTGTTGGCTCAGGGGTGTCTCATGCGGGGTGGGGACAAAGGGATGGCACCCACCTGGGCAGCGGGTGCCACCCTCCAGCAGGACGGGCAGGAAGGGGGTGGGGGAGCCCAGGATGCAAACGGTCATGTCCAGAGGGCCAAATCCTGCCGGGAAGGGAAGGGTTAACAACCCCGGGGTGCGGACCCTGGCGCCACCCTGCCCTGGTGGCAGTGCAGTGTGGCTGGGAGCCCCCAAACCCGCTGTGTCCCTAGCCTGGCACCGCATCCTCATTGCCACCCTTATCCCTGCCACCCCCCTATCCCAGCCTGGCACTGCGCCCGCATCACTGTCCCTGCCACCCCCGTGTCCCCAGCCTGGCACCGAGCCCTTAACACTGTCCCTGCCACCCCCGTGTCCCCAGCCTGGCACCGAGCCCGTAACACTGTCCCTGCCACCCCCGTGTCCCCAGCCTGGCACCATTCCCCCATCACCAGCCCCGTCCCTGCCACCCCCGTGTCCCCAACCCGTGCGGGGCTCCGCGGAGCAGTCCAGCGTGGGGGGCAGCCCCTCCTGGCGCAGGGCGCTCTGGAGCCGCTCGTAGGCGTGGGTGGCACCGTCGGGGTCCCCGCTGTCCCCGGGCACTTCGCCATCGGGGGCCTCGTCCTCCAGCCAGCCCGGGCACAGCGCCTCGGGCCCGGCCCACTCCTGCTCCTCCGGGCTGGGCACCCGCTCCGGGCTCGCCTGCGACGTCGAGAGCTGCGGGAGCAGGGACAGGGCTGGCACGGGGCTGGCACGGGGGTAAGGGGGTGGTCTGGGGCTGGCCCGGGGTTCGGGGGCTGGCAGGTGGACAGAGCCCGGGTGGGCACGGGGCGGACACGGGGGGCTGGCACGGGACACGGCGGTGCCCGCCCGTGGGGTGGGGGCGTCGGGGTGCTGGGGGGCTGCGGGCGCCGGGCACGGCGCCACCGCCTCGGGGACAGCGGGGCAGTGCCAGCCGCCGGGGCCGCCAGCTCTGGGACAAAGCGTCCCCTTGTCCCCGCGGGGTCACGCGGCGGGTGGGCACGGCACGCCGCGCCGCCCGCTGCCCCGCGCCAGTGCCCGGCACCGCCGGGATCCCGGGATGGGGCACCCACCTCCGCCCGGACCCCCCACCCGGGGGCCACTCACCATCCTGGTGACACGGGGGCTGCAAGAGAAGGACAGGCACAGTCAGCGCGGCTCCCTGGGGACCTGCCACCCCTCCCCGGCCACCCCCCGGCGGTGCTGGGAGCCCCAACCCCAGCTCCAGCGGGGGGACCCGTCCTGCGGCACCCACCAGAGCCTGGCACGCTTCCTGGGGCACGCCTCGGTGCCAGCTCCGTGTCGTCACCTTGTCCCCTCAGTGCTAGTCCCAGTGTCCCGAGACTGACCCCCTCGGTGCCAGTGCCTGTGGCCCCAGCTTGTCCCCTCGTTGACAGGACTGGCGGCCCCAGATTGACCCCTCGGTGCCAGTCACGGTGGCCTCAGGTTGTCCCCTCGGTGCCAGCCCCGCTGGCCCCGGCGCCTCCGGCTTAGTGTAATCCTGTGCCAGCTCAGCACAGCCGGGGGCACCTCCCCATGCCGGGGGTGCCAGGGTGCCCTGCGGGTGCAGACCCAGGTCCGGGGTGTCCCCACCCCCTCCGGGTGCCCCCGCTCCCAGCAGGTGCCCAGCAGAGCTGGGCTCAGAGGGAAACTGAGGCACGGAGCCCGCTGGCAGCCAGGGTGTCCCCAAGCCCGGCGGGTGACAGCGTTAGGGGACACGCAGCTCGGTGGCGTGGCACAAGGACCCCCCAAAACCCCGTCACGGGGGTCCCTGGAAGTCCGCGCCCGCCCCAGCCTCAGGACCGCCCTGTCCCCCTCCATCCCCAGCTGGGAGCTGCTGCTGCTGTCCCCAAGCTGGGACAGCTGTGTCGCCGGTACCTTGGGGTGGGAGCCGTGGCCTGAGAGCGCGCAGGGGACGAGGGCTCGGGGACGCCTGGCACAGGGGACACCGGCCGCTCTGGCCTTTAAACCCCCCCCGCGCCACCCCGGGGTGCCAACCCCCGGCCCCGTGCCCCGGATTAGGCGACACAGAGCGCCATTGTCCCCTCTGCCACCTCGCGCCAGGCGCTGGCACCCCTGTCCGTGTCCCTGTCCCCGTCACCAGCGAGCTGCCTCAGCGGGAGCCGGGGGGTGGCTCAGCCGGACGGGGCTCTCCTGTCCCCCTGTCCCCCTGTCCCGCGTCCCCCGGCTGGGCACGCCCCTCGTCCTCCCCCCCTTCCTGTCCCCCTGTCCCCAGCGTGGCGGAGCTGCCAGCACGCACGTCCCCCGGCTTAGTTCCAGCTGCCCGCGGCGTCAGTGTCACTGTCACCGTCACCGCCGCCGGCAGGCGCGGGGCCACCAGCGCGGCTGCCGCGCCGCCGAGTCCTGCACGCGCTGTCACCCGCGCTGTCACCCTGCCGCCCGCACTGTCACCTGAATGTCACGTGCACCCTGTCGCCCACAACCCGGCACACACCGTCACCTGTACCACCGCCAGGGTCCTGTCACCCGCACCTGTCACTCACGCCCTGTCACACGCATCGTCCCCCACGCTGCGACACCGCACCATCACCGGCACCCTGTCACCTGCACTGCCACCTGCACTGCCACCCGCGCTGCCAACCACCACTTGTCGCGCACATCACCCACCTGTCACCTGTACCCTGTCACCCGCACCCTGCCACCCCCGCCGCGTCGTGAACACCATCACCCACCTGTCACCTGCGCTGTCACCTGCCGCGTGTCCCAGGTGTGCGCACACACCCGACCCCCTCCCGCTGCCCCCCAAACCCGCCCGCATCCCCCCGTGCCGCCCGCACCCACCGCCGGTGCCGGTGTCTGCCGGTGTCTGCCGGTGTCTGTCTGTCGGTGTCTGTCGGTGTCTGCCGGTGTCGGTCTGTCCTGGTGCTGTCGCAGCGGCTCTGCCCGCTCCGGTCCCGGCGGTGGCGGCTCCGCCGTGTCCTGCTCGGGCGGGGCGGGGCGGGGCGGGACCGGGGGCACCGGCGGGACCGGGACACCCAAGGGGGTGGCAGAGCGAAGGGGACAGCGCGGGCGAGGGTGGCGGGGCCGGGGTGCCACCGCCGAGAGACGGGGACAAGGGGCTGGGGTGGGGAGCGGGACACGGGACGGGGAGGGGGACAGGGGACAAGTGTCCGGGGGCAGGGACGGGGCCAGCCCGGGGTCAGCCGGGGCCGGCTGTAAAACTGACACCGCGGAGCAGAAATGTCAGGGCAGGCCCCGGGAGCTATTCGCGACCTCCCCGCACGACATGGAATGGGACACGGGGAGCGGCACGGCGCGGCACCCAGGGAATGGCACCCCGGGAATGGCATGGCGTGGCACGGCACGGCACGGCCAGTGGGGACATGGGACAGCCGTGAGCCCGTCCCTGCCGCTGCCACCCTCCGCGAATGTGTCACCCTCCCCCGTGTCCCCAGTGGGAGCCCGCCCTTCGGGGTGTGCCCGGGGACCTCGGGGTGGCAACAGTCACCCGGCAACAGCGCGGCGCTGCTCCCCACGGTGTCCCCAGGGTCCCCGGGCGGGGACATCCCTGCGCTCTACCAAGCATCCTGTCCCTCCCGTGTCCCCAGGCTGTCGCTGTGCTCCCAGGACCGGGATGCGGATCCCCGCTTGCCTCCGTGTCCCCTCCTGTCCCCTCGCAGTCCCGGGAGCCGCTGTCTGTGCCGAGGCTCTTCCCTTCCCTCTCCTCTCTAGCCCTGTGCCCCCAGGCCCAGGACACGAGTCCGTGTCCCCTCTGTCCCCCGTGTCCGCCTGCCCGGGTTGTTCTCTTGCCCGGGATGTCCCCTTTCCCAGGATGTCCCCTTTCCCGGGACGTCCTCCTTTCCAGGGAAGGCTCTCTGCCCGCGGTGTTCCCTTGCCCGGGATTATCCCTTTACCGCGGTATCCCCTTTCCCGGGACGTTCCCCTTCCCAGCCATGTCCCTCTGCCGGGGATGTCCCTTTGCCCGGGGTGTCACCTTTCCCGGGATGTTCCCCTGCCCGGAGTGTTTCCCTGGGGAGCGTGTCCCCTCCCCACGGCTGTCCCCCTGCCTCTGAGACACCGCCGTGGCTCCCTGCTGTGGGCCCCCCCGCCATGCTGTCCCCGTTTCCCGTCCCTGCGGGGCTGGGACACGGCTGCCGAGGGGACAGCGGGACGCGGGGACAGCGGGACGCGAGGACAGCGGGACGCGGGGACAGCCCCGCTGCCGTGAGTCCTCCCAGCCCGCAGGGGGCGCCACGCGCGCCGGGGCCGCTCTGGGCGGGCGCGCGGGGCGGGGCGGCGCGCGGGCGGCCATGGCGGACACCGAGAAGCTCAACCTCGACTCCATCATCAGCCGCCTCCTGGAGGGTGAGCGGCCCCCGCCGCCCCCCCCAGCGCCGGGACAGCCTCCCTCCGCTCGGGGAACCTCTCGGGGCCGGCTCGGGCCGTGTCCCGACGCCGCGGGGGGGTCCGCGGCCTGGGCCTGGCGGGGGCGGGCTAGGCCGCGGTGGTTTGGGGGGGGTCAGGGCTGGGAAGGGTTTTGGGGGGTCCCCGTGGGGTCTGGGGAGCTGGAGGTGAGTCCGGAGGACGTGGAGGATGTGAGGGGGGGATCCCGAACAGGTGTGTGCCCCGCGGGAGGGGCGGGAGGAAATGGGGGTCCCCAAAGGGTCTGTGCCCCGCCGAGGGGAGCGGGAGGGCACCGGGGCGCCTGAGGGGCTGGGGCTGAGCCCGCAGGGCGTGCGGGACACGGGCAGGGAGGGCCGGGGCAGGTAGAGCAGCGGCTCCTGGGGGTCCCGGAGCGCTTGGGGATCCCTGATCCCGTTCTCTGTGCTGGGAGCAGTCCAAGGGTCGCGGCCGGGGAAGAACGTGCAGCTGACGGAGAACGAGATCCGCGGGCTGTGCCTCAAGTCCCGGGAGATCTTCCTGAGCCAGCCCATCCTGCTGGAGCTGGAGGCACCCCTCAAGATCTGCGGTGAGTCCTGCGGGGCTGCTGGGCAGCAGTGGGGTGGCATGGGGGGCTGCAGGGTGCCACTCACAGCCCGTGTCCCCCCCCAGGTGACATCCACGGGCAGTACTACGACCTCCTGAGGCTCTTTGAGTACGGGGGCTTCCCCCCTGAGAGCAATTACCTGTTTCTGGGGGACTACGTGGATCGGGGCAAGCAGTCTCTGGAGACCATCTGCCTGCTGCTCGCCTACAAGATCAAGTACCCCGAGAACTTCTTCCTGCTGCGGGGCAACCACGAGTGTGCCAGCATCAACCGCATCTATGGCTTCTATGACGAGTGTGAGTGCCCGGCCTGTGCCCCCCAGCAGCCCATCTGTGGGCTCCCCTTTCCCCGTGTTGTCCCAGTGCTGTCCACACTGACCCCACCTGTGAGCTCCCTCCCTCCCTGCCGTGTCTTCCCGCCCTTCCTCCGTGTCCTCCTGCCCTTCCATGTCCTGCCCACCCCCACGCTGTCCCCAGGGTCACCTCCAAGCCCCCTCTGTCCCCCTCAGGCAAGAGAAGATACAACATCAAGCTCTGGAAGACCTTCACCGACTGCTTCAATTGTTTGCCCATTGCCGCCATCGTGGATGAGAAGATCTTCTGCTGCCACGGAGGTGGGAATGGCCCTTCCCAGGGATTTGGGCGGGCTGGAGGAGGGAGGGGTGGGATCTCCCTGCTGAGCTCTGGGGGTGCCCCTGTCGCGCAGGGCTGTCCCCAGACCTGCAGTCGATGGAGCAGATCCGGCGGATCATGCGGCCCACGGATGTCCCGGATCAGGGGCTGCTCTGTGACCTGCTCTGGTCCGACCCCGACAAGGACGTGCAGGGCTGGGGGGAGAACGACCGTGGGGTCTCCTTCACCTTCGGGGCCGAGGTGGTGGCCAAATTCCTGCACAAGCACGACCTGGACCTCATCTGCCGGGCACACCAGGTACCCCGGGACCCCCAGACGCTGGGGACACGTGGGTTTGGGTCTCCAGTGGGTGTCAGGTGGTTCTACCCCGAGTATTTCCCCTCTGAGGGCAGCGTGTACCCCAGGAGCCTGTGGGTGGGAATTCTGGGGGCGTTTGCCCTGGGATTTGGGTATTTACCCCTCAGCATTTGGGTGTTTGCTCTGATGTCAAACTATTTGCCCAGGAGGGATGAATAGTCACCCTTGGAGGTGGCTGTCCCTCCCAGAGGTTGGATAATCACTCTGGAGATGGATACCTGCCCTGGGGCAGTGCGTGTTTGTCCCAGCCGTGGCCATTTGCCGCAGGGCAGGGAGTGTTCACCCTGGTACACAGGGCTGGATATTCAGCCCGGGGGACTGGGAATTTGCCGGGGCAGGTGGATGGTGGCCAGGGGAGGTGGATTTTTGCCAACCCCGTGCCCCCCCAGGTGGTGGAGGACGGCTACGAGTTCTTCGCCAAGCGCCAGCTCGTCACCCTCTTCTCGGCCCCCAACTACTGCGGCGAGTTCGACAACGCCGGCGCCATGATGAGCGTGGATGAGACCCTCATGTGCTCTTTCCAGGTGAGCCCAGGCTGGGGAAACACCCCCAATTCCTGCCGGGAGGGCTGCAGGGAGCTCTGCCCTCCTGGGGAGTGGAGAGCTGGGGCGGGAGTTCACGGATTTCTTTGCCCCTTCCCCCGCAGATTTTGAAGCCGGCCGACAAGAACAAAGGCAAATACGGGCAGTTCAGCGGGCTGAACCCCGCCGGGCGCCCCGTCACCCCTCCCCGAAACTCTGCCAAAGCCAAGAAATGAGCTGGGAGCCGCCCCCGTGCTGCCCACGCCCCCCAGCCCCCCGCCCAAGCATCAGGTCGCTTTTCTTTCGACTCGTTTTTTTATTTGTAGGATCCTGCCCCCCCCCCAGCCACGCTCCACCAAAGCAAATCCAGGCCCAGGGCAGGGAGTGCTGGGGCGAGGGGGGAGCCCAGAGCCCAGCCCTGGGGTGGCAGCGGAGGGGGGGGCAGGAGGATTTTTTGAGGAATAAACTTGTAATGGGTCACTGGGGGGTGCCTGTCCTGGTGGTTGGATGGAGGCTGGGGGTGGCAGTGACTCGGGGCTCAGCTTTCTCCATCGCTGTCCTCCGCCAGCACCTCCTGGGCGGTGGCCGGGCCAGGCTTTCCTGGTGTCATCACCGAGCCAAAAAACAGGGAGCGAAACTGTGGGGAGAAATGGGGGGGTCAGGAGGAGGCTCTGCCCACCCCCTGCCCCCAGGCACACCCATCCCTCACCTTCTTGTGTGGGGGGGTCCCTGGCACAGCTCCTTCCTCCTCCTCCTCCTCCTCCTCCTCCTGGGGTTTGCTCTTGGCTGGCTGGGGGGTGCGCAGGGGGAAGGGGGGGCTGGGGGGCCCCTCTGACCACCCCTCGCTGGTTTCCATGGCAGCCATGTAGGACTCCAGGTCGTCAGCGAAGTCGTCTGACGGGGCGGGCAGGTGGGACACGCTGGTGGGGACAGAGCAGGATTGGGAATGCTCACTCTGCTTCCTGCCCGTGGCCGCTGGAGGGCTCATCTGGGGCTTACCCGTTGGTCGAAGGGGACTGGGACTTGCTTTCCAGGTCAGAGAGGGTGGCCAGCACCAGGTGAACCTCCAGGACAGCGTCATCCAGGGTGAAGATCACCGGCCTGGGCACACAGAGGGGCTGAGGGGGTGCTGGGGACAGGGCTGGCACGGGGTGGGGACGTGGTGACCGCTCCTACCTGCCGGGCTCGTCAAAGTGGATGGTGAGGGGCAGGTTGGAGGCCTCGGCGAAGCTCAGCAGGCCCTGGGGACAGAGGGGAGGGTGAGGGGGGCCAGGGGGTGACACAGGGCTGGGGGCTTAGCTGGGGACTCACACGGAACTCCTTGAGGCAGAAGGTGATGTGGGAGCCCGGGGCCACGGCCACCGACTGGAACTCGTCCTCGGCCAGCCACAGCTCTGTCACCATCGTCTTGCTCGGCTCTGGAGGGGGGAACGGGGTGGGTGCGGGGCTGGAGGGCACCCCAAGGT
The DNA here is from genome assembly GCF_036417665.1 of Passer domesticus. Classification (NCBI taxonomy): domain Eukaryota; kingdom Metazoa; phylum Chordata; class Aves; order Passeriformes; family Passeridae; genus Passer; species Passer domesticus. Next base: position 54,007,090 of record NC_087479.1, read on the forward strand.
GGGGAGGGGACCCCCTTAACCCTACAGGACTCACCTGCCTCGTCCTCCACGTAGTTCCGCAGGCTGATTTTGCCACCAGGGCCAGTCCCCAGTGTCACCTCAGCCAGCGTCAGGGGAAAGTGAACCACGGCCTCTGCCAGCACCCTGAGGGGCACAGGAGGGGGCTGAGCACCCCAAATCCTGTGGGGCCGGCTGGGCCCCCTCCTTCTGTGTGCCCTCATCTCACTGTGCCCCCCCCGGGCCGCCCCCGTGGTGTGCCCTCACCGTGCCGGGGCGCAGAGGCGGCTGGCGCAGCGCTGGGTGTCGAACACGGCCTGCAGCCGCTCGCACTCCTGGAAGGCCAGGTTGTGTGTCTTGGTGACACCTGGCAGGGGGACAGGGCTCAGCGGGGCGGGAGGCCAGCGTGCCGCGTCACCCGGCAGGGCTGTCCCCGCTGGCACTCACCGTACTTGCAGTGGAGCTGCAGGACCAGGCGGCTGGCACGGGGCTTGAGCAGGATGAGGCACTTCCCCACCGACTTCTCCAGCGAGGGCAGCGAGCGGAATACGCCCAGGAAGGACTGTGGGCATGGGTATGGGGAATGTCACCTGCCCGGGGCCCCTGGAACAGCGAGGAGCTCGGGGGGGCCGGGGCAGGGCACTGCACCTTCATGTGCACTTTGCATCGGAAGAGCTCCGCGTCGGGCCCGGCGCTGCCCGGCTCGTACAGCTGGAAGAAGAGGGGTGCGAAGAGGAAGGAGGCGAAGGCAGAACGGGAGGAGTTGACAGCACGGAGGGACAGCTGCGGACACAGCCACAGTGTTGGCACTGCCTGCACGGAGGGAGGGGGCGCAGGTGCCCCCCAGCTCCCGTCCAGCCCCGGTGCTGCGTACCCCGCTCTCGGTGGGCTCCAGGTAGAGCTCGTCGCCGATGCGGGACAGGGAGTGCACGGCTCGGCCGAGGACTGCGAAGGAAGGCGTGGGGGTCAGGCAGGGCTCCCCGGGCGGGCCGCGCTCCCCGGGCCCCGCTCACCTTTGACGTTGCCGCCGGCGATGACACATTTCATGGCACCGGCACCGGCACCGGCACCGGGCGGGCACGTGGGGCCCCGCCCCCGCCAGCAGGCCCCGCCCCTCAGCGCAGCGTGCGGGCTAGGCCACGCCCCCGGCGGGCTCCGCTCGGGCCCCGCCGCGGTTGTTGTTCCCTCCCCGCCCCGCCGGTGCCGCCTCTCCCCGGCGGGCCCGCAGCGGTGTCCCCCGGCCCCCCCGCCCCGTCCGCTCCCGGCGGTTCCGGCCTCTGCCCCGCCGCTGCCTTCCCGGCTTCCCGCGCCCGCCCTCCCGGGCCGCCTCCCCATTGGCCGGGGGCTCCGCTCCGTCCCGCCCCCGCCGCCAGCCGATTGGTCCGCGCTGAGGGGGCGCGTGACGGCGCGGCGCGATGGCCTCACGTGACCGGTGGGAGGGGCGGGGCCTCGCCCCCGCTGCTCTCGGGGCTGCCCCGCCAGTAAGCCCCGCCTCCCGCCGCGCGCTATTGGGTGGCGGTTTGACTGACGTGCGGCTCAGCCAATGGGGCTTCGACGCGCCCCTCAGCGCGGCTCCCGGCGCTGAGCCCCGCACCGGCTCCTTGCCGGGGCCTCCCGAGCCGTGCTGGGGCTCTGCCGGGGCCGCTCCGTGCCTGTGCTCCCAGCACCCTGACCCTCGCTTCGCTCCCGGCAGCACCCCGGGCGAGGCTGCCCTTCTGCTCACTGCCTGCACCTCCCGGTGCCGGTGCCGCTTCCCGCATTCCCGGGAAGGGCTGCAGCTCCCTGCGGCTGCTCCGGCGCTTCCCGAATCCCGGTGTTTTGGGGATCCCTGTCTCCACTCCCATAGGTTAATGCTGGACGGTCTCTCCGTGCTGGAGGTGCTGCCGGCTGTGCATGCCACGGAATCACGGAATGGCTGCGCTTGGAAGGGACCTTGAAGCCCATCCAGCTCCATCCCTGCCATGGGCAGAGACGCCATTCACCACACCAGCTTGCTCCCAGCCCCATTCAACACTTCCCGGGATGGATTTTTGGGGGTGTCCCAGAATTCTCCAGCGGGGGTACGCTGCAAATCCTGGGCTAGCCAGGTGAATCCATGGGTGGTCCATAGAATCCCAGAATGGTTTGGGTTGGAGGGGACCTTAAGCCCACCCCCCTGCCACGGGCAGGGACATTTCCCGCTGTCCCAGCTGCTCCAGCGTGGCCGTGAGCACCTCCGGGGACCGGGGAATGTGGCTGCGAGGAACCCGAGTGGCGCTCACAGCAGGGCCCTCCAGCCGTGCCTCCTCCCGGCCCCGGTGGCCCCGGAGCCCGAGCCGAGGGGCCCCGCCGCGGAGCAGGGCTGGCACCCGAGCACAGGGAACCGGGAAGGGGATGGCAGAGCCCTCTCCCCGTGGCTGCCGTCCTCCAGCACACCGTGACAGCCTCTCCTCCTTTCCCTGCCTGGGGTGCTCGGTGCCTTTTATCCGGGATTTTGGGCCCGGCCCGGCTGCCACATCCCCTGCAGGTACAGGAACCCCTGTCCCACGTGTTTGGGGCTTGCTGGGACGGCCAGCTCGGCGCTCCAGGGACTCGCAGGCCTGCCTTGGCCCGGGCTCGGGCTCCAGCCGGATCCGGCTCCTCCGCTCCTGGGGTGAGCCCTGGCTGCTCGCCTTCCTCCCGGGAGGAGGAGGAGGAGGACGGGCTGGTGTGGGAGCCTCCTCTGGCCGAGCGGGCGGGCTCCTCCGGAGCCGGCGTCCCCAGGAGGGGCTCTGGCCTCGGGGCTCGGCGTTTTATGGGGCTGCGGAGAGCACGCAGCTGGCTGCGGTCGTGACACACACACCTCGGCGGGGGCCAGGGCCAGGCCACCCCTCCTCTTCCCGCCAGGGAACGGGCTGGATGCGGGCCGGGAGCGGAGCCTGGCAGCCCTCGGGGGCTGGGGACCTCACCGGGGATGGCCGGGAAGGTGACGGGGCTGTTCCCTCGCACCCGGCCGGCTCGGGGCCGTGTCCCAGCGTCCCTCCCGCTCCTCCAGCTCCCTTCCCGGCACATGGCACGGCGCCCTCGCCCAGACAGACGGCCACAGCTGGGCTGCTGCTGCCAGCCCGGCAGGAGGGGACAGCCGAGCCGCACGGCTGCGCCCCGGGCTGTCCCCGCGGAGCCGGGCGCTGCCGAGCGCCGCTCTGGGGCTGCAGCCGGCGTGTCTGGGGCCCGCCAGCCCCCGTGCCCCGCTGCCCCGGCCGCGAAGGTCAGCGCTGGGAGGCCGGGCCGGCTGGAGGTGAGCTCGGTGCCCGTGACGGCGCCGAGGGCAGGGCGGGCACGGCCGCGCCCACGCGGAGCCGCTGCGGGCACCGCGCGAGGAGGAGGAGGAGGAGGAGGAGCGGGATGTGGGGATGAGGCTTCCCAGCGGCTTGACCTGCCTGTGCCCTGTGCCCGCCGTGCCCTGGGCCGGGGCTCCGCGCTGGCACCGCCGGCTGGCACGGGGAGAGCGGCTTGGGAAGGCGGGAGCCGCGTCTGCCGGGCCGCGCTTCCCTCCTCCTCCTCCTCCTCCTCCTCCTCCTCCTCCTCCTCTCCTGCCTCAGGTGCGGGCCCAGCGGGAGCCGTGGCAGCTGGAAAACCCCGGACCGAGCCGCAGCGCTGGGGTGTGGGGAGGGGAGAAGGCGGCGAGGGGCTGCAGACCCCCGGGGACGGGCCGGCGGCTTTTCCCAACTGCTCCAGCGCCGCTGGCGGGATCTGCTGGCCCGGGGGGGAAACCAGATACCCTGCCCTGCAACTGGGGGGGCGAGGGGCCGGCCCCGCGCCCGGCGGACCCCCCCAGACACGCTGCCCGGAGCCGGGCCGGGGCTCGGTGCGGCCGTGGGTGGCTCGGGCGGCTCCGTCCGACACCGGCGCTGCCCCTCCGGGTCCTCAGCGCTGCGGAGCGACCCCCACTCAGCCGGGGGAGGGGAGCCGGAGCCCCCCTCGTCACCCCTGACATGTCTGTTGGGCGCGTCCTCATGGATTCAACACCAAATCCGCGCTTCCCGAGCAATAAATCAGCCAGCAGCACGTCCGTGTGTGGTTTGTCCCTACGGGGGGTCCCCGAACTGCCGCTAATGACTTCAGCACCCCGTGTCCCGGTGGGTTTGGGGACAGAGGGTCCCGCTGCGCTCCGAGCAGGCGCCCCTCGTCCCGCAGAAAGCCGGGAGGATGCCGTGGCAGCCGGGAGGGCTCGGACCTGGCCCGGGCCGGGGTCTGGAGTGGAAGCGAATCCGCCTGTTACCTCCCGGCCCTTCCCGGCGCTCCCAGCGCCTTTGTTTTAAACAAAGCTTTTTTTGGGGGGAGCCGGGACGCTGCTCTCCCCGCCGAGAGAGCCCCCGCGGCAGCACCCACTCGTGGACGAGGGGAGCGAGGGGAAGGGACGAGGGGCTCCGGCTGTCGGGCCGCCCCCTCCCCTCCGGCGGCGGCTCCGCTTGGCCCTGGGGGTCTCCGCACGCCCCCAGCCCACCCCGCTCACCCCCGCCGGGCTGCGGGGAACGCCGCGGTCATTGCCAAGGGCCCCGCGGGCGCCGGGACGGGGATTGTCCTAACGGGGGAGGATAATCGGGAAGAAAGCGGCTCTGGCACCCGGAGGAAAGGGGCTGGGGGGGTCCCCGCGTGGAGCGGGGGCGCCGGGAGAAGCGCAGCCCTCCCTCGGGACGGAGGATCCCGCGGGGCTGAGCCGCCGCCGCCGCTCCGGGCGGCTCCGGTTGTGCCGCCGGGACCCCGCCGCGCTCCCCCCGCTCCGCCGCTCACCTGCCGCCGTCCCGGCGGGGCAGCGCCCGCCGCGCTGCGGGTCCCCAAGCCGGGGGGGGGGGCCGCGGCCCCCGGACCCCCTCTCTCGGCCGGAGGGGAGGGGGCTGGCCGTGCCAGCGAAGAGCCGAGGACCCCCCCCCCTCCCCGCCCCGCCGCCACCCTTCCCGCACCGGCCGGCCCCATCCCTCCGCCACTCCTCCCGCTGCCCCGGGGGGGGAAGGAAGGGGGGGCAGGCTGGCACCCCACGCCCCCCCCGGCCCCGGCCCCGCCAGAGGAGCCGCTCCGCCGCACCTCGCCCCGTCCCCCCCGTCCTCCCCTCCCCGGACCCCCCCCTCCGTCCCGTCCCCCCCGTGCTCCCCCCGGGACCGGGCTCTCGGCTCTGTGCGCGGGGAGGAGGAGAGGCGAGAGGGCTCGGAGCGGCAAATGGGAGCCGCAGTCCCGGGCCGGTGTGCGGGACCGCTGCCTGCCCGCCCGGGGACCCCAGAGCTCGCAGCCAGCGCCCCGGCCCCGCGCCCGTCCCGCATGGAGCTGAGAGCAGGTAGGAGACCCCCCCGCCGAGCGGCACCGGCCCCGCACCGGCCCCGCACCGGCCCCGCACCGGCCCCGCCGCTGCCACTTTAACAAAAGCCGGGCGGGAGCCAGAAGCGCACGGGGGGCGCAGCCAGGGAGAAAGCGGGGGGTCCCCCCCCTTCCTAGCCGGCCAGCGGCACCCCGGGGGACCCCCCTCTTCCCTTCCCTCCCCTCCGCCTTCCGCAGCTCCGGGGCTCAGCTCCAGCCTCCCCAGCTCTGCCCGGTGCCGGGACCCCGGGGATGGGGATGGGGAAAGGGGGGATGAAGCCGGGCCGGGGGGGAGAGGGAGGGAATGAATGGAGCCCGCTCTTGTGTACAATTGCATCAAATACATTCTTGAAAGCAACCTGGTTCTGCTTAACACTTGAATTGGGTAAAAAAAAAAAAAAAAAAGAGGAAAGAAGGAGGCAGCAGCTTGGAGAGGGTGGATGCGAGCTCCAGTTTTTTTTCTTTTTCTTTTCTTTTTTTTTTTTTTTTATTCCTGCATTCCTGGACCCCAATCAAAAGAGCAAATCAAGGGAGGTGGAAGGGGGGAACGGCGGCGAGCGAGGCAGCCGGAGCGCGGTGCGAGCCCTCCACACCCCAAAAACCCACCCAACCCGCCCCGGTTTTTTTTTTTTTTTTCCACCTAACACCCGAGCGAGCCCAAACCAAAACAAATAGAGACCGAGGGAAAAAAAAAAAAAAAAAAAAAAAAAGGAAAAAAAAAAAAGCCAGAAACCAACCCAAAAAAAAAAAAACCACCACCCAACCCTGAGCGCGAGTGAAGCAGCGAGCCAGGGCTGAGGCGAGCGGGCGGGCTCGGGGAGCCGAGCAAGAGCCGAGCCCCCCAAAATCCCCCAGCACCCCGACTATGCTAAATGTAACCGGGGAGCTCTCAGGTAAGCCCGCGGCGCTGGGTGCGGGGCGGGGGGCTGCCCCAACTCCCCTGCCTGCATCTGCCGGCAGTTTTTTTCCCCCTCTCCAAAACGACTGCTGATTTTAATTTGATGTGATTAAAACGTCTGTCTGGCTTTGGGATTGATTTAAGACTTTCCCCTCTCTAGGTTGGGTTGTTGTTCTTTTTTTTTTTTTTTCCCCCTTTCTCTCGTTGCCTCTTTTCCATGCATGTTTGTGATTACCAGGGAGGGAACCGCCGCTGAGCACGGAGAATTAAACCCCGGCACCGACAGAGGGGAGGAAAAGGAAAGTCGGTGGGATTTATGGGGGGCAGGAAGAGTTAGTTTTCCTGCCCGGGGCTGGATTTCGGGGCTTGACACAGAACGCCGCCGCTGGAGCAGGCGCCGTTCCTGCGGGACACAGCAGCGGGATTTGGGGTGCCGGGGAGGGGACGGCTTTGTTCCCTCGGCCCCGGCGGCACCGGCACCCCGGGGGCAGCCGCGGGCCGGCCGGCCTGGCGGCACCCCGGGGGCTGCCCGCCCGGAAAATGCTGGAAAACACCCTTAAAAGGTCAAAGTGTGGGCGCCGCCGGGCTCGCCGGGGTCCCGGGCGGCGGCCCCGGGGCCGGGGCGGCACGAGGCGGGCGCCGGGGTGGGCTCCAGCTCCCGCCGTGCCGCCGTGACGCAGGACGGGCACGGCGGGGCGAGCGCCGCCGAACCGGAAAAGCGAGGCCGGCATCCCCGGCGGCTCCATCGCCCTCCCGCGCCCCTTCCCCTCCCCGCTCCCGCCGCCGCCGGGCCCGGCGGACGTGGCCGAGCCGGTGGCACGGCCGGTGCCGAGGCCTGCGGGGCCGGGCGGGGAGCGGGACGCCGAGCGGGAGCGGCGGCGGCGCCGGAGCTCGGCCGCCAGCGCCCCGGTCCCCTTCTGGGGCATCCGCAGCCGTGGCGGTGTCCCCGGCAGGGCTCGGGGACTCTCGGCATCCCCGGTGTCGCCGTGCCTCTTTAGCGGGCACGGCGGCGGCCGCACATCTGGGCTGCATTAGGCGCAGGCTCCGCGGGGAAAAGCGGAGGGCTCCGCTTACAGGGCCGCGCTGGGGGGAAGATTTATGCCCTGCTAAGTGGCACCGAGCCCCGTAAATCATCCCCCCGCGCCCCCCGGGGCTGCAGCACCACCGTGCCAGCACCGCCGTCCCGCCGTGGCGGCAGGCTCGTGGGGATGCACTCCTAGACGGGATGGCTGGGATATCTGGGAAGCAGCTGGCCCGGCAGTGTTGTGGCTGCGTGTGGCACGTGGCCTGTGGGTGACAGACGCGTCCCAGGCTTCACCAGGGTGCTGTGGGGACATCGGGGCACGGCCGTGCCCACCAGAACTGCTGGTCCCACGCCGACCCAGCCGGGCAGTGTCCCCGTGGCTGGGGGTGCCAGCGGTGGCAGCGGGTCTGGAGGTGCCGGGGCGTGTCACCACGGCTCTGCGGTGCCACGTGGGCTGGCACCGGGGGTCCCCTGCCCCGCTGGAGAGCGGCCAGCCTGGTGCTGTGCCCGTGAACCCCCAGCTCGCTGCTGGGCTCTGTGGCTCCGTGACCTGCGCCGGGAGTGGGCAGGGACCGAGGTGCATCGCGAGGCTCCCGGTGCTGGGCGTGCGTGTGGGGCAGCGGGGTCTGGTTGGGATTAGGGGCCTGCGCTCCCCTCGCCGGCGGGGGTGTTTCCATCGTGCCGCTGGCTGGAGCCGGAGCTGGATGGGAAATCCAGGCCCAGCTAATTACGGCCTCGCTGGAGTCTCCCGTGCGCGGCTGCATTTATAAACACACGGAGGAGACAGGATGTAAACACTCAGCGCCGCGAGCGCAGGCACGGCCCGGGCCGGGGGGGACGCGGGGCCGTGTGCCCCCCCCGCCACCAGCCGCTCCTGGCACGGCAGCTTCGCCAGGGATGGATGGGATGGGATGGATGGGATGGGATGGATGGGATGGGGACCCCAGTGTGGTGGCCGCGGGTGCTGTTGGGGAACAAGGGCACACATGTTCTTCCTGCTGGAACTCAGGGAATGCTGTGTCTGTGATATCTGGGTGTGCAACGTGAGCATCCTCGTGTCCCCACCGTGCTTGGCTCCACAGGGACGCCTCTGTGCTGTGGTGTCACCTCCCCAGGCACAGCGGGGTTAAACTCCAGCAGTGTGGGGACACAGAGGAGTCTATCCAGGAGCCCTTGAGTGTCATCCACTCCAAGCCCCTCGGAGCTGGTGGCTCAGAAACGCCCTGTGAGGGTTAAGTGGTGCCACTTGGAGGCCAGGACAGTGGCTGGCGTAGTGGGGACAGGGCTGCTTTGTCCTCTGTGCCACAGTCATGCCTGGCCACCGCGAGACCTCCCGTGCTGGCCCCAGGAGCGGGGCTGCGGGCCGGGATGGGGCTGTGCTCGCCGCTGGACGCCGGCCCATCAGATAGGGCAGCTCCCGCCGCGGCGTCGGGGCCCGGCTGGGCTCCGCGCTCTGCCGGGGGCTCCGGGGCCAGGGGGTCTCCCCTTCCCGGCTGCCGCCCCCGCCACCAGGGTTTCGGGAAAGCGACTCTGGGCGGGCTGCGGTCGCTCAGCCCTCGGCGGCTCTGCCCACAGCATGCCCAGGGAACAGCTCACCGTCTCCGTGGCCGAATTCCTGCCTCGGCCACTGGCCGGGAGGTCTGGCCAGCACTGCCGCCTGCACTGCTGGCCGGGTGGCAGGCCGAGGGTCCCGGGTGTCACCCCAAAGGCGGGTGAGCCACGTCCCCGCTGCCACGTGTGCGGGGGGTGTCCGTGGCACCAGCGGTGTGCCCGGCGTGGGTGTCCCAAGGTGCTGCCAGCAGAGAAGGGGGTGCCCGCTCCCATGGCCCCTCGTCACCCCGGCTCCTCGGGTGTCCCCAGGGCCCAGCGGGTGACCCCGGGCAGGCACGCCATGAGCTGCTTACGTGGGCTGGGAGCATCCTGGCCGAGCTCCAGGGCCGGTTTTGAAACCCTCGGGCTCTTCCTCTCCGACGTCACCGGGATCCAGCTGTGCCGGCTGGAGCCTCCCTCCTCCACTGTCTGTGCCGGTGGGTGCCCGGCGCCAGCCGCTGGGACGGAGTGGGCAGGGGACAGCGGGGGCACCCGCTGTGGCTGGGCCATTGTCACTGCTGTGGCGTAGCCACCGTCACTGCTGTGCCACTGTCGTCATCACTGCCGTGCCACGGTCACTGTCACTGCTGTGTCATGGCCACTGGCTCTGCTGTGCCCCAGTCACTGTCACTGCTGTGTCATGGTCACCCTCATTACTGTGCAGTGTCACTGTCACTGCTGTGTCATGGCCACTGGCTCTGCTGTGCCCCCAGTCACTGTCACTGCTGTGCCAGGGTCACCGTTGTCACCGTGTCATGGTCACTACTGCCCAGCGCCATCCATTCTGTGCATCCCATGGTTCCATCCCTCTGACACCCACCTCCATCCCCTTCCTCCACCATCCTCATCCTCGTGTCCGGGCCACCTGCCCAGGATCCACCGTGGCTCCCGTCCCTGCCATCCCCCCTCATCCCGCTCCCCGGCTGTGTTTGGTTTGGCACCGGCCAGGCCGGGGCGGGTGTAAATCCCGCCTGGAAACCGGAGCCGGCGGCGGGCGAGGGTCCGGCCAAAGCAAACACCGGGAGGGGGGGGCCGTGTGTGCTGTGAGTCACCACGGCCCCCCCGCCGGCCCCCCCCGGCCCACGCTCGCACGCACGCGGGGCCGGCCGCACGCTCCGCGCCGGAATGCGCCGGAACGCACCGGAACGCGGGCAAGCGGCGGCACGTGCCCACCGCCGGGCACCGGGCGGGGCTGCCACGCACGGGGGGCACGGGGGTGTCACAGCGTGGTGCGGTGCGGTGTGTGCACGGCGTGTCACACGTGGGTGGCACGTAACGGAGCGTGCCCCCCGTGCACGGCGCGTCGCACGCTTGCCTGGCATGTCCTGTGGCTGCCACACGTGTCGCACGCCCGTGTGCTAGGTGGCACACCTGGGTGGTGTCTCGCGCGTGTGGTGCATCACACGTGTGCACGGTGTCACACGTGCACGGTGTCACACGCCGGGAAAGCGCGGTGCTCCCCACGCCTGCGTGATGCTCACACACAAGGTGCATCCCTGGACGTAGCCCAGAGGTGCCACAAGTGTCCTGCACACCTCCGGGGTGTATCCCGGCTGTGACAGTGTCCTGCACACCTCCGGGGTGTATCCCGGCTGTGACAGTGTCCTGCACGCCCACGGGGCACCTGCACCCCCACGGCGAGGCGTGCACTTTGCAGGACACCCACGGCGGGGAGGCCCTTGCGGCCGGGGGGGCCGGGGTGTCCCCGAGGACCGTCGTGCGTCACCGGCGGCCGGTGACGGGCAGCGGTGACGCGCGGGGGCGCGGGGGGCTGCCCGCAGCCGCAGCCCCGCCGTGCCGAGCCGTGCCAGCGGCCGGTCTTTCCCGGGAGGCGCTGCCGGGAAGGCCGGCAGTGGCGGGCCGGGGGTGCCAGCTGGCCGCAGCGTCCTGGCCGCGGGCCGTGACCTTTGCGGAGCCGCCGGCCGCGGGGCCGCGCTCCCGGGCCGCCCTGACGTCAGGCCGATGACGGGGACCCCGCCGCCGCTTTCCGGTGCCTCCGCAAAGGTCACCCCGCGCCCCGGCCGCTCCTCGGAGCCGCTTCCCCACCGTATTCCCGGTGGCGGGGGTCCCCGCTGGGTGCCCGGGCCGCTGCGGCGTTGGCGGTGCCCAAATATATCCCAGGCGTGCGTCCCGGCGGGAATGCCGCGGCCGCGCTGCTCCAGACCATATAAAGGATTGTTGGTGCAGCCGCGGGCGGGAGCGCTCCGAGGGGAGCCGGGGGGCAGCGCCCTGAGATGGGGGATCCCTGCTGCTCCCGGGGGCTGCTGAGGTGAGGGGGACCCCACCCTCCGTGCCTCAGTTTCCCCGCGCTCAGGCGGGTGACTCAGGGATAGCCTGCAGGCACACACGGAGACGGAGTGTCCCTGTCACCCCACCCTGAGGCGCTGTGTGTCCCCCGCAGGTGACTCTTGGGGGATCTTCACCTTCCTGTGCGCCGCGCTTTGCAACCTGCCGGCGCTGCCGGCGCTGAACTGCTCCGAGGAGCTGGGCGCCGGCCAGTCCATCCAGCAGACGTACGACCTGACCCGCTACCTGGAGCACCAGCTCCGCACCCTCGCCGGCACCTACGTGAGTCCCCGACGCACCCCCCGGGATATCCACCCCGTGCCCAGCCGCGCCCACGCCGGAGGTCACGGAAATGCCTCATCGCCCCCCGGGCGCAGGGCGGCTCCCGGGCACCCTCCCCTCGGCCCGTGATTCCGTCATGGGCGCGGGCATCCGCCTCTCCCTCCCCGCCGGCGTCGCCGACTCACCCGGAGGTTCCCCGTCCCTGCCCTGACGTGCCCTCGGCGGTGCCGGCACGCTCGGTGCCAGGCGGTGCCGGTGGCACTGCCCGGGCTGTGCCGGAACGTCCGAGGGGGGATGCGACAAGAGGAGGGAGAGCTGGGATGAGCGGAACGTGTCCGAACCGGGGGGCGTGGGGACAGGGTGGGCACGGAGAGCTGACCCCTGGCACCCCCATTCCCTTCCAGCTGAACTACCTGGGCCCCCCCTTCAATGAGCCCGACTTCAACCCGCCGCGGCTGGCTCGCGCCGAGCGGGTGCCCAGCGCCACCGTGGACCTGGACCTGTGGCGGGGCCTGACGGACAACGCGCGCCTGGCCGCCAACTACCGGGCCTACAGCCGGCTGCTGTGCTACCTGCGCGTGCTGGACGGGCAGGTGGGCACGGCCGAGCTGCGCCACCGCCTCGCCCACTTCTGCGCCAGCCTCCAGGGGCTGGTGCTCAGCATCGGCGGCGTCATGTCCTCGCTGGGGTACCCGCTGCCCGCCGGCCCCGCCGGGCCCCCCGCGCCCCCCGGCGCGCCCGCGGCCCCCAATGACTTCCTGAAGAAGATGGATGATTTCTGGCTGCTGAAGGAGCTGCAGACCTGGCTCTGGCGCTCGGCCAAGGACTTCAACCGCCTCAAGAAGAAGGTGCCGCCCGCCGTGGTCACCCTGCGGCTGGAGGCGAGGGGGTTCTGAGCGCCTGCTGGGTGCCACCACGGCCACACAGGTGCCCTCTTCCGCCAGCAGCGTGCCTTGAGAAATGGGGCTCCGGACCCCCAAACCACCCCACAACCTCATCATCGCCTGGCAGTGCCTTGAAGGATGGGGCTCCTGACATCACGTGTCACCACGGCCGCCCTGCAGCCCCTCCATCATCACCACACTGTGCCTTGAGGAACAGGGCTCCCCACCCCGAGTGCCACCACGGCCACCCCATGCTCCCTGTCCACCACCAGTGTGCTTCGAGAAATAGGGCTCCTGACTCCCGAGTGCCACCACAGCCACTTCACAGTCCCACTTTCATCACTGTGCCTTAAGTGAGGGGCTCCTGACCCCAAGTGCCACCTGCCACAGCCACCTCATGTTCCCTCTGTCACCACACTCTGCTGTAAGGGAAGCATCTCCTGACCCCAAGTGCCACCAAAGCCACTCATGTCCTCTCTTCACCAGCAGTGTCCCTCCAAAACTGTGTCTCCTAACCCCGGAGTGCTGCCAAAGCCACCCCACATCCTTCTCATCACCCAGCTGTGCCTTAAGGGGTGGAGTTCCTCACCCCAAAGTGCCACCACAGTCACCCCACAGCTCCTCTGTCACTATGCTGTGTCTTAAGGGACAGGTGTCCTGACTCCTAAGCGCCCCTCCATGGTGTCCCCAACCCCCCAGGTGCCTGTCCCCATCCCTAAAATCTCCAGTGGCCCATCCCAAAAAGGACCAACGCCCTCTGAGCATAGGAATAAGCCCCGCCCCAGCCAGCAGCAAGCCCCGCCCTGGAGCAATAGGCTCCGCCCCAGACGGCAATAAACCCCGCCCACTCGCCTGTGTAGCAAGCCCCGCCCCCTCCCGCACCAGGCCCCGCCCCCTCCCAAGCCCCGCCTCCCCCGTGGTTGCCCATCGGTGGTGGGGCGAGGCCGCTGTCCCGGTGCGTCTGTGAGTGTTTATTTATTGGAGATGTTTATTTATTGGGGTATTTATTGCAGAAGATCTATTCTTGTATGAACGAATAAAAGCCTTTCTCCAGCCCCCCGCCCCGCCCGTGCCGCACCCCGTGGGGAGCGGGGAGGACGGCTCCGTGCGGAATTTGGGGTGTTCCCATCAGAGCCATCAGTAGGGATCAGAGCGAACGGCTCCAAGCTGAGCTCAGTGTGGGAGCCGCGGTGTTCCACTCTCTCCCGCTGGGCCCCGGGGGGAGGACAGGCACCCCCCACCTTGGCACTCCTCCCTGGGCACTACTGTGGGGTGCCCAGGACCATGCAGAAGGTTCCGGGCTGGGGCACGAAGCCGACGGCCCGCAGGGCGCGCAGCGAGGCCGTGTTCTGGGGCAGCACGGCGCAGTAGATGGGGAAGCCGCGGGCGTGCAGCTGCCGGCCCAGCTCGGCCAGCGGCAGCCCGGTGAGGCCGTGCCCGCGCCAGGCGGGCACCGTGTAGCCGTGGCGCAGGCAGCCCTGCCCGTCCAGCAGGCTCCAGGACACCGGGCGGCCGCGCCGGTCCAGCAGGCAGGCGGAGGGCAGTGCCCGCACCAGCCCCAGCAGGAACGCCCGGCTGCGGGCATTGCCCCCCAGGGCCCACGTGGCGTTGAGCAGAGGGACGTGGGATGGGGACACGGGTGCCAGGCGCAGGCCCGGGGGCATCCTGCAACAGGGCGTGGCAGAGTGGGAACGCTGAACCCTGGTACCAGCCGGGATAGCAGATGGGATGGGATTGGGAACCCCTGTGCCACCCAGGGATGGAATCTGGGAGCCTTGTTTCCCCTAGGGATGGGATTGGGAGCCCCTGTGCCACCCAGGGATGGAATCTGGGAGCCTTGTTTCCCCTAGGGATGGGATTGGGAGCCCCTGTGCCACCCAGGGATGGAATCTGGGAGCCTTGTTTCCCCTAGGGATGGGATTGGGAGCCCCTGTGCCACACAGGGATGGAATCTGGGAGCCTTGTTTCCCCTAGGGATGGGATTGGGAGCCCCTGTGCCACCCAGGGATGGAATCTGGGAGCCTTGTTTCCCCTAGGGATGGGATTGGGAGCCCCTGTGCCACCCAGGGATGGAATCTGGGAGCCTTGTTTCCCCTAGGGATGGGATTGGGAGCCCCTGTGCCACACAGGGATGGAATCTGGGAGCCTTGTTTCCCCTAGGGATGGGATTGGGAGCCCCTGTGCCACACAGGGATGGAATCTGGGAGCCTTGTTTCCCCTAGGGATGGGATTGGGAGCCCCTGTGCCACACAGGGATGGAATCTGGGAGCCTTGTTTCCTCTAGGGATGGGATTGGGAGCCCCTGTGCCACCCAGAGATGGAAGCTGGGATCCTCATCCCACCCAGGAGTGGGATTGGTGATCCCTGTGCTCAGTGAACCCACTGCTGTCACCCTGTGCCTCTCAGGGATGTGCCTGGGGACTCCTGTGCCACCAAGGGAGGTGACTATGACCCGCCAGTGGTACAAAGAAGTGTGACAGGTCTCCGTGTGCCGCCCAGGGATGTGACTGGTCCCTCAGTGCCCATGTGCCCAGTGTCCCATGTCCCCCCAGTGCCCCTCACTCACTGCCTGCGGGGCTGGGGGGGCTCGGGGCTGATCAGCGCCCGGTACCGGATCGTCTCCACCTTCAGCCCCCTGGCACTGGCCACCTCCTGCACGGCCTCGTCCAGCCCATCCTGCATCCCTGGGACACCCTGTCAGCCAGACAGGGGACCCAGCTGGAGGGTAGAGGCGCCCTGTGTCCCCCCAGTGCCATCCTTACCCAGAATCTGGAAGGCTCTTTCCCGGGTCACCGCCTCAGTGCCCTCCAGCAGTGCCTGCAGGGCTCCCTTGTCCCGGTAGAACACTGACAGCTGGTTGGTGTAGTAGTCCCTGGGGTCCCTGTGGTCCTGGGAGGGACACGGAGCTGAGGGTGGCACCCCAATTCCCTGGCCCCTGGGGTGTGGGGTGCTGCTGCCAGGGCAGGGGCACCCGGGGCAGCACCTCTGGGCGCAGGCGGGTCAGGACGATGCCGAAATTGGGCCAGGAGTCTACCAGCACCTCATGGGAGGCCGGGTTCCCCCTGGCCACTGTCATCACAGTCCCCAAGACCTGCACGCCAAGGTCATTGTCACCTGTAGGACAGGGCAGAGGGGACAAAGGGGTGCCCAGAGTCTCTGTCTGCAGCAGGGCAGGGGAGAGGGGACAGAGGGGGCCTTGTCGCCACCAAGTGACAGGTGGCAGGTGGGCAGGCAGAGAGGTCCCATGGTCCTCATCACTGACAAGGCAGGGGAGAGGGGACAGGGACAGGGGGGTCCTGCGAATCAGCAGCACTGACAGGACAAAGGTGAGGGGACAAAGGAGTCCCCAGGATCCTCACCACCGGCAGAGAGGGAGGGAGGGAGGGAGGGAGGGAGGGACAGAGGGGTGCCCAGGGACCCTGTCACCAGCAGGACAGGGCAGAGGGGGCAGAGGGGGACAGAGGGATCCTGGGGGTGGCTGTCACCGGCAGGGTGCTGGGCAGGCTCTTCCGCAGGGTCTCCTCCAGGAGCTGCAGCTGGGCTGGGCACCTCAGGATCAGCATGGCTTCGTGACCGTGGGGCAGGTGGTGACACCGAGGATCCGTGGGGAGCTGGTGGCACTGGGGCAATGTCCCAGAATGTCCCAGCCGAGCACTCGTCCTCAGGTGGCCACAGGGCTGGCCTGGTGCCCAGTGTTCAGCAGGGTGGACCCTGCCCGCTGTCCCCCAAGGCAGGGGGCACTCACTGGCCCGTGACAGCTGGTGGTAACCATTGTCACCGAGTGCCACACAGCCTCCAGCCTCCCACTCCACAGCCCCCCAGAACCCACAGACTCAGGACTGTTGCAGGGTGAGTGCTGGAGGAGATGGGGACCGTGGGGAAGGGGATGGGGACGGGGACAGGGGCCATGCCTGGCTGCCCTGTCCCCCTGTTACTGAGAGTCTCTCAGCAGGACAATGAAGATCCTGACGTGCTCAGCCCATCTGCAGCAGCTGGAGGGGATCCTGAGGAAGAGCCTGCCCATCGCCCTGCCGGTGATGGGGACCCCACTGTCACCCCTGCCCTGTGCCACGATAGGGACCCCAATGCTACCCCCACCCTGCCAGTCACAGGGACCCTGCTGTCACCCCAGCACTGTGCCATGACTGGGACACCAGCGTCACTCATCTGTTGCTGTGATGAGGATCCCAATATCCCCCTTGCCATGAGGGGGACCCCAATACCACCCCTGCCCTTTGCCCTGCTGGTGATGGGGACCCTGGTGTCATTAGGGATCCTTTTTGCTACCCTGTTCCCCACACCTGCCCCCCTCCCCTCAGCTCTGACCCCACATCTGCCCCCACATCTGCCCCCATCCCTGACCCCCATCTGTCCCCTCCTTGTCCCTCACTGCTGACCCCCTTTTCCCCCAGGTCTTTGGGGCAGTGCTGAACATCAACCGTGGCAACCCCGGCCACTTTGAGGTGCTGGTGGACAAGTGGCCCGAATTTGGCGCCGTGCTGGCCCGGCCCAGCGGAGAGGTGTCCAGTGGGGACATGGGGCACTGCAGGAGGGGGGGGTGACACGGCGCCCTGGCACGTGCCAGGTGTGCTCAGAGCACCCGTGGGTGCCCCCAGGTGCCGGCGAACGACGGCTACTGGAACACGCAGGCGGCGTTCTACCGGGACCTGGGGGCGTACCGGGCGCTGCTGGAGACCCCCGGCTGCCTGCGCTGGGACGCCGCCTTCACCCTCATCGGTGGCCTGGGGACACCGGGGACCCGGGGGGGCCCTGGGGAGGGACTGGGCATGCTCTGGGCAGCACTGGGACTGTGGGACACCGGGGAGAGCTGTTGGAAGCAGGGAGGAACTGGGAGGTACTGGTGTGGGGGAATTGGGGGTGCTGGGGGATGCTGGGGATGGCTGTTTGGGTGCTGATCACCAAATCACACGCTGATTTGGTGTGCTGGCGTGGAGTTTGATGGGTGATACCAGTGGGAAGTGTTGGGGTGGGATTTGGGGGTGCTGGGGAGCAGCAGGGAATTGCACTGCTGGGTACCCTGGAAGCAGGGGCCTGGGGGGTACTGGGGTTGGACTTGGGGGTGCTGGGGGCACTGGGAAGCATTGCAGCTGGATTTGTGGGTCCTTGGGGAGACTGGAAGTACTGGGGTTGGACTTGGGGATGATGGGAGCAGGACTGGGGTACTGGGCATACTGGAAGCAGGGATTTGGGTGCTGGGAATAGAGGCTGGGGCTGCAGGTAGCCCCTGGGGACACTGAGGAGGACACTGGGGTCATGTAGGGATGGTGGGGTACAGGGGGAACAGGACCCCCGACATCCCCATCCCCAGGGCTACAGGACGGGCTGGCCACAGTGTCCCAGGACCTGGCAAGGAAGAAGGGTGTGGAGCTGGACATTGTTGAGTACTACTCCTACTGGCACCCTGACCCCAGCACCATGCCAGAGCCCCGGTGAGAGCCCCCCACCCTTGTCCCCGCACTGGGACACCCCCGAGCCCCCCACTGACCCCTGCCTCGCCCAGGCCAGCCCCCGGGGTGCGCGTGGGCTCCCTGAGCCCCTCGCACGTGGACCTGCTCAACGACACGTGGCCCTACGGGGGGAACGCCCGCAGCCGGCGCTTCCTGGCCGAGATTTTGGGGCGCTTCCCGCAAGTCTGCCTGCAGGACGGCAGCGGGCAGCCCGTCGCCTGGGTGCTGACGGATCATTTCGGGACGGGCACGCACAGCTACACGCTGCCCGAGCACCGGCGGCGCGGCCACATGCAGGTGGCACTGACGGTGGCGGCGCAGCGGGCGCAGGCCCGCGGGTTCCCCACGTTCGGGCACACGGCGCTGGGGAACCGGCCCATGCAGCAGCTGCAGGAGATGCTGGGCAACCGGCGCCTGCCCGGGGTCTGCCGCTACATCCTGCACAACCCCGGCCTGGACAGGGATGGGCCCTGAGGCCTCGCTGTCCCCTCTCTCAGATTAAACAGCGTGTGGAGTCTGTGGTGGCTGCTGTGGGGTTTTGTGTCCCCCCAGCACTGACTGTTAGAGCGGTGACACAGCTCGGTGGCTCACGTGTCACCGCTGAGGCACACAGCGGGGTCCCCTGGGAGTCACCCCGTTCCAGGGCACGCGTCTCGGTTATTCTCAGCTCCCCAAGGGAGGGCTGAAAGCCTCAGGCAAATTTGTGCTGGTGGCACCTGCAGTGTTGCCCCCTGAACCAGGGTGGTGTCAGCACAGCTGGGGGTGGGACAGACAGTGACACACAGGACAGAGTGGGACAGGGCAGACGGTGACAGTGCCACAGCGTGAGTCGTGGTTTGGGTGCTGATGGGGGGTGACAGTGTCCAGCGTGGTGGGCAGTGCTGGGGTGGGGGTGACAGTGTCCAGGCTGGCAGGGAGAAACCACAAGGGTGGCAGTGCCTGAGGTGATGGGGACAGACACAGGCGTGACAACGCCAGAGGGCAGTGGGGGATGGCAGTGCCTGGGGTGACAGTCACTGACACGGGTGACAGTGCCAGGCGAACAGGGAACACTGGCATGGAGGTGACAGCGCCCTGGCGGTGACAGGAACCGCCGCGGGGTGACAGTGCGGCTTTATGGGACAACATGGGGAGGCGACAGCACCCGGGGACAGCCGGGGGTGCCGAGGGGCACCGGGACCACCGCGAGGGGGGCAGCGGCCGAAGGCGGCAGCGGCCGAGGCTGCCCACGGCCGGCTCCCGGCCCGGCCCCGCCGCTTCCGCCGGCCGCGGGCAGGGGCGGGTCCCTGCGCTGGTTCCCGGTGGCGGCGGGGCCCGCCCGGTTCCCGGCAGCGGCGGGGCCGTGCCAGCTCCATGTCGCGCAGGGCCATGGAGCAGCCCCGGCGCATCACCGACTCCTTCCCGCGGCGGCGGCGGCGGGGCCCGGGGCGGCCCCCGGGCAGGCTGAAGGGCAGGAGGAACAAGGACAAGGACGATAAGGACAACAAGGACAAGGTGCAGCTGAAGGTGCGGGACTGTCCCCGCGCCCCCTCGCAGCCCCCCGCGGACCCGGCGCTCATGGAGATGTTGCGGCGCTTCGACCTCTCCTGGGAATACGGACCCTGCACCGGTGAGCAGCCCCGGGTGTCCCGGGTGTCCCGGGTGTCCCGGTGGCGCCGGGCTCCCGCTGAGCCCCCGGTATCCCGCAGGGATCACCCGCCTGCAGCGCTGGGAGCGGGCACAGGAGCTGGGGCTGAGCCCCCCCGGCCCCATCCGTGAGGCCCTCCTGGAGCACCGGGACAACCCCGACGTCACCTACAGGTGGGTGTGGGATGGGCTGGGACATGGGACATGGGATGTGGGATGTGGGATATGGGATATGGGATGTGGGATGTGGGATATGGGATGTGGGATATGGGATATGGGATATGGGATATGGGATGTGGGATATGGAATATGGGATATGGGATATGGGATGTGGGATATGGGATGTGGGATATGGGATATGGGATATGGGATATGGGATGTGGGATATGGGATGTGGGATGTGGGATATGGGATGTGGGATATGGAAATATGGGATATGGGATGTTGGATGTGGGATATGGGATGTGGGATATGGGATATGGGATATGGGATGTGGGATATGGGATGTGGGATGTGGGATGTGGGATGTGGGATATGGAAATATGGGATATGGGATGTGGGATATGGGATGTGGGATATGGGATATGGGATGGGCTGGGATGGGATGAGATGGGATGGGATGGGATGGGATGGGGCACAGGGCATGCTCTCAGGGCATGTCCCTGCCCTTCCCGCTGACCCCGTTGTGCCCCGCAGCCTGTGGCACGAGTACGAGCTGTGAGCCGCCGCGCCGAGGGACGGGGGGAGCCATTCCCGGCGCCCCCAGCCCCTGTTCCAGGGACAGAGGGAGGATTAAAGCTGCTGCGAGCGAAGGAAGGGGTGCCGTGTGCTGCCTGGGGGGCACGGGGTGGGGTGAATCCCATGGGGGGCAGGGGGAGGGCAGGGAGATGCATCCCCCCCAAAAAGCCAGGTGGGGTGTCCGTCACGCAGTCTAATGCCGCCCAGCTGGGACCCAGGCAGAACAGTGTGCTCTTGGGTGGAGAAAGGGAGGTGGGACATTTTTTCCCCAGGAACGGGGTGAAAAAATGAAGAAAAGTGAGCTCAGGGGTGTGAGCAGCTGGCTGTGGATGGTGGGGATGTCCTGCAGTGGGGTGGGCAGAGGGACAGTGTCCTGTGGGATGCATATGTTCAGTAGCCCCAATTAGCAGCTTTGCTGTGTGCAGAATCATAAATAACAGGATGTGTCTGTTAATTATTCAGGTTATCGATGACTTAATTCACCAGCTCTTTTTGTTGTTTCATCAATAAAAGAAATTGTTTCTATCTGTGGTGGGTCTAGTGTTGATTAAATGCTACTGCACCCACTAGAATATATTTAGTTCTTTTTTGTTGATCGTTTTGGTGCTTTTTATTAGCTTTAATTTTGGGGATATGGGTATTTATATGGTGGACATTTACAGATTTTTTTTAATCTTGGCAGTGATGTCTTTTTAATTTTTAGCAGTCTAAATTTATTTTTTATGCTTCTAATTAGTCTTTAAAAATGTTTCTAGCCATCCTCACAGGGTACTGGTTACTACTTATGAATTAGTGCAGAGGCAGAGTTTTGGCTGCAATGGAGCACTGGAGCCAGCAGTAACCTGGGATAAGGTGGGATGGGGTGGGACGGGTGGGAGGCCACCCACAACTCCCATGCCACTCGCACTGCAGGCTCCCGACCCTCTGGATTGCATTATCCAGCTGGATCTGGTCCTGCTGTGGGAGCTGCAGTCCCTTGGATATCTTCTACGGGGACATAATTCCCCTGCTGGGCGCAGCATGGAGGTGTTCAGGTGGAGCCCCAAAAAATCCATCCTACACCCAGCCAATCCAGGCTGTGCCCTCCTGGTGGGAAGAAGGAGGGAGATTCCCATGCTCCTTCCTTGGCAGAGGGTCAGTCCCAGCTTGGTGGGTGTCCCAGGAAAGGGTAAGTGTCTGGGGTGGCTCCAGCTGCCGGAACAGCCCTGGGAGATGGAGATGGACAGCAGCAGCCTCAGGGGCAGTCCCAGCCAGGAACCTCCTTCCCTGGGGGTGGGTTTAGGTGGGACTTGGGGAAGAAATTCCTCCCTGTGAGGGTGGTGAGGCCCTGGCACAGGGTGCCCAGAGAAGCTGTGGCTGCCCCAGCCTCGGAAGTGTCCGAGGCCAGGTTGGATGGGGCTGGAGCAGCCTGGGCTAGTGGAAGGTGTCATGTGGGTCAGGGGTGACACAACACGAAGGGACACCATGGTGGGAGGGGGTTGACACCACCTCACGGGGTGGCAGTGGGGGAGCACCTGGCTTTCCCCTCCACCATGGCCACAGAGGCTCTCTGTGTGCTTCAGTCCTCCACTGCTGGGCCTCGGGACTGCCCCGGTCCCGTTTCCAGCACCAATTCCAGCCCTGATTCCAGCCCAGGCCTAGGCCGAGACAGTTGCCATGGCAACCCGGAAGTTGTTCTTCTCGCGCAAAGGCCGCCGGGAGTTGCAGTTTCCCCGTGCCGCACAAAATGGCGCCGCTGGGTCCCTGTGCCCGCCCGGTGTCCTCAAAGCGTTCACTCCGGTCCCTACTGACAGCAGCCCACCCTCCAGACGCTCAGGGTCACAAAGGCACCAGGGGCTGCCATTTCCACGCTTTATTGCCAGTGCAGGAGCGGTGCCGGTGTTTGTGCGGGGCTGGGGCAGAGGCCCGTCCCAGCCCCGGGGTGCGGGCGGGGCGTGGGCGGGGCGTGCCGGCTCGCTGGCCACGCCCCCCAGGCGTAGACCACGCCCCTCCCCCGTTGCTATGGCAGTGAGGAGGCGCTGTCCCTTGCCCCCCAAATCAAGGCGTGGGTTCATCCGTGTGGCCCTGGCCAGGTGCATGGGTGTGGCCCTGGGTGTGGCAATCACTAAGGGTGTGGTCACAAAAAGGGGCGGGGCCGCCATCCAGGCTGGCCTGGCGCACCACCCCGCGCGGGCGGGACGAGGGTCGTGACCTCGGGGAGGGACCCCCTGCTTTCTCCGTGGCCTCGAACACCTGAGGGGGGACAGCGGGGTCACCGCACGCCGCTGTCACCCCACAGCTGGACCCCCGTCCCGCCCTGACCCCTGCTCACCTCCCCGGCCAGGGGCTCCCCCAGCACCTCGAGGGGCTCGGGGGTCTCCAGCAGGCTGATGCTCCGCATGACAGAGCACAGCGAGATGCGGGGGCGCCGGGAGGCCCCCAGCAGCCCCCCACCGGCTGCCTCCTCCTCGGAGGGCTGCGGGGACGCCAGCGGGGAGGACAGCGGGGACAGGCCACTCGTGTCCCTCCTCGCGGTGTCCTCCTCGGGCTGCGGCGCCTGCTCGGCCGCCCGGGGCTCCCACAGGACGCTGTGCCGGCTGCCACAGACCTGTCAATCAGCACACGGCCACGCCCCCCGCCGGGAGCCCCACCCGCCCAAAGGGGTGTGGTCACAACAGGCCCCACCCCCTTACACCACAGGGTGTGGTCGTGCCAGCCCCACCCACCTGTCCCCACCCTGTCCCCACCCTGTCCCCACCCACCTGGCGCTCAGGATGCCCTCGTAGAAGTCGAGCTGGCGCATGAAGCCGGGGTTGGGCAGGACGCCGGGCCGGCAGTGCCGGACGTGCCGCAGCGCCCGCTCCAGGGGCCACCCGAACTCCTTCATGGCGTAGGCCAGCACCGTGGCGGCCGAGCGGCTCAGCCCCATCCGGCAGTGCACCAGCGCCCGGCCGCCCGCCGCCCTGCGGCACCCACTGCTGGCACCCTGGCACGGGGGGCCCTCGGGGACACCGTGTCCCCAGGGCTCCCAGCGTCCCCAGAGCTCCCCATGTCCCCAGCCACCCCACTGCTCCCCAGGATCCCATGCCCCAGCACCTCAGCCATCAAGACCTGTCCCCATGCCCCCCTCTCCCCTGCCCCACCTCCAGCCCCGGTGTGCCCCGTGGTGTCACCGACCGGACGCGGGAGAGGAAGAGGAAGGTGTCGTTCCAGTGGGGCAGGAGCTCGGCCGCCTCCTCGTCGTACACCCGCACGTTCATGTACGTGAACAGCGCCGGGAAGAAGTTGTCGATCTCCCGCGCCACGTTCAGGATGTGGGTGACCCTGCGGTGACACGAGTGGCACCCCAGGGGCGGCCCGTGGTGACCCCCCCGCGGTGCCCGCCCCCGCTCACCTATTCTGCTGCAGCTCCTCCAGGTTGGCCGCGTTCCACTCGGAGCCCTGCGTGGTGACAGCGGTGAGGGGAGGGGACGCTGCCACCCGCCCTGCCCGGCGTGCCCGCGCCGCTGCCCACCAGGAAGAGGTGCGGGAAGACGCGGGAAGGCCGATCCATCTGCGCCAGCACCAGCAGCATCTCGTTGTCGATGAAATCCTTGTGCTCGGCCAGGCTGTGCCCCGTGCGCCGCTCCAGCTCCTCGCGCACCTGGGCGCCACGCCGGGTGAGGGACGGCCCTGCCCAGCCCCTCCCGTCCCCAGGCCACCCGGGCGCCACCCACCTCCTTGGACGTGACGTTCTCCAGGTCGGCGGCGGCCATCACCTCCCGCAGCAGCGCCCGCACCGCCTGCTCCGACAGCTCCGGCGCGGCCGGCCTGGCACCGGCACCGCCTCGTCACCACCCGGCCACGCCCGGGCAGCGATTGGCCAGCGGGCTGCGGGGTGTGGCAGGGGCGTGGCAGGGGCCTTACCGCGGGGTCGCGCTGGGCGAGGCGGGCCGCACGCTCTCGAGGTCGGCCATGGCCAGCCACTCGTTGAGGCAGCTCTGCTTGGAGCCCAGCGCCGCCGCGTAGCCGCGGGCCCAGGCCAGCGCGGGGCCGCCGGGGATGTGCCCGCCGCGGGCCGCGTCCTCGCAGGCGCGGTGCAGCTCCTGCAGCACGGCCCTGCCGCACAGCGCCGGCCACCCCTGCACTGCCGCCGCCCCGGGACAGCCGTGTCCCCCGCGCTGGCTGCCCCCAGCGTGTGCGTGCCACCCAGACCCTGCCCAGATCCTTCCCCGCGGCGGTGCCCGTGGTGATACCCAAATCCCCTGTGCCCGGGATGGTGACAGCAGCCCTTGTGTCCCCAGCAGTGCCACCTCCCCCGTGCCTGTTGTGCAGCTGAGATCCCCTGTGCCCCTGGCAGCGCCCGTGTCCCCAGTCCCCGAGGTGGTGCCCACCCCGCTTGTGCCCACCATGCCACCCACAGCCCCGTGCCCAGGGGGTCCCCACGCCCAGGCCTCGCTCACCACATGGTCTGCACAGAGATGGGCTTGAAGATGCGCGTCTGTCCCCCCGATGTCACGCTGAACCCCCTGGGCAACACGTGGACATGAATGGGTCGGGGTGGGCACCCTGACTCCTCCCTGTCCCAAAATTCCGTCCCACCCTTACCCGTCGCCGTCGAGGAACACCTGGGTGTCGCTCCAGAGGGGCAGCACCATGCCCAGGGTGCAGCGGGTGGCCCTGGGGCGAGCAGAGGTCAGGGGGTGCCGAGGCCTCCGCGGGGGCCCCCCGCACCCCGCTCACCCCTCGTGGGCGAAATCCACTCCCAGCAGCGCCGTCTCGGCCTCGGCGCCCGGCTCCTCCGGCCGCACCAGCAGCAGGTACCGCACCCGCCGCGGCCGCGCCGACTCCAGCCGCACCGCCTGCCGGAAAGGCGGGCATCGCAGCGGGCTCTGCCCCTTCCCGTGCTCCCGGTGACCGGGAGCAGCATCAGGCTGGGCCATACGTCCTCCTCATCGCCTCCCATTCCATCCCTGTCCCCATCCCACCCTATCCAGTCCCCATCCCTATGGCATTCCCATACCTTTCCTCGATGTTACTGTCCCCACCTTCATTCCATCCCACCTCCATCCCCAGCCCATCCTGTCGGTTTCCTCTCCCCGTCTTGTCCCCATCCATATCCCATCCCCTGACCCCACCCATCCCTTTCCCTGTCCCCGTCCCATCCCCGTGCTCCTGGAGGGGTGGATCCGTGTCCTACCAGCCGAATGGCGTCCTGGGGGCGCAGCAGCTGCATCATGAGGTGCAGGTGCTGCTCCTGCTGCCCCGGGGCCTGGCAGGGCGGCTCGGCCGGGGGGGGCTCGGCCGGGGGGGGCTCCTCGGCAGGCAGGAGCCGCGCAGCCCCCTTGACCATGACGAAGCTCTGCCTGGGGGGCAGGAGGGTCCTGAGCACCCAGGGCACCCCCAGAGTGCTCCCCAAACTCCCCAAAGCGGGGAACTGTGTCCCCATCCCACCCCGGTGTCCCTCACGCCGAGGTTTCGGAACCCCCTCTCACCGTCGCTGCAGCTGGCCACGTCTGGGAGCATCTTCCTCCTGCGAATTGGGAGGCAGTTCCTGGGGGAAATGTGACCCCAGGGAATGGACCGGGCTCGGGGGTCCCACCAGCCCCCCACCAGCGGGGACACCACAGTCTGGTGACCCCCTAAAGCCACCCCCAGCAATAGTGTGGGCCCCACGGGGGTGTAGGGACCCTTTGGGGGTCCCACTGTGGCGATGGATCCCTGGGGATCCCCCTCGGGATGGCGGGGGGGGGTGTATCATCCCTGTGCCCCCATCCCTGGCTGGGTGGAAGCGCTGGAAGGGGGGCCTGGGATGAACAGGGAAGGCCCAGGGGTCACTGGGGGGACATTAGGGGACACCGGGACCGCGAAGGGACTGGGAGAGGTGGCAAAGCGAGCGGGAGCAGCCTGGGACAAACACCCCCATCCACTCCTCCATAGTCCTCCCTTAGCCATGGGGAAACCCCAGCCGGGAGCACAGGAAACTCCAACGCGTGCCGAGGGCAACTCCGCTCCCAGTAAACTCCCAGCAAAGTCCCATCGGAAGCGCCTGGGATGACCCCGCGCCGGCAGCGACCGGAGCAACCTTCACCCCTCCGCCCCCGCGCTGGCTCCCCGGCACCGCGGGACCCTCGGGGCACCGGGACCCCCGGGGCACGGGAACCCCCGGGGCACCGAGAAAGCCCCGCGCAGCCCGTGCTCCCCGCACCGGGATCCCCCGGGCCGGCCCATTTCCCCAGGGCACCGGGACCCGCCGGGGCTCCGGGACCCCCCGCCCGTCCCCGCCGGGGCGCGCCGTGCCCGGTGCCGCACTCACCGCGGGGCCGCCGGCGGAGCCCCCCGCCCGCCGCACCGTCACCAGCGCCATGCCCCGCCGCGCCGCCCCCCCGCACCAGGAAGCGCCGCCGCTGCCCCGCCCGGACGGGAACGGGAACGGGAGCGGGAGCGGGCACGGCCCCGGGCACGTCCCGGCACGGCACGGCTCCCCCCGGAGCGCCCGCCCGCCATGGGAAGCTCCCCGGTGCCCCGGAGCCCCCCGGGCCCCACATCGTGGGGACAGCGCAGGATTGACACTCCAGCGCTTGAGACACCCTCAGGGCCTCCCAAAGTGGGAACCATCCGAGGGCTCCTGGCGCTTGGGACTCTCCCAGCGCCCAGCACGCGGGATGCGTTCCCCGGATCCCCCCGAGGGACCCCGGCACCGGGGACACCCCGGGGAATGCCCAAGTGTCCCCCGCAGCTCACCCCCAAAGAACCCCTTGTGACCCCATGGGCAGGGGTCTTTTCCCACGTAATATAAACAAAATAAACCAATCCCTGGGCCAGGAATGGGGGCACAGGGCCAGATGTGGGGCGAGCTGAGGAGGAGCAGCCCACCAGTGCCACCCACACGCTCACTGGATGAGCCCCATCACCTGAGCCCCACCCTACCTGCAGGATCCATCCCTTTTCCCAGGCTCCACCCCTGGGACACCCCACCCATCACGCCCCAGGCACAGACACACGTGTGTATATATATATATATATATATAATATATGTATATGTATATGTACAGACATTCGGGGCCCCCCTGCCCCCCCACTGCCCCAAAGGACGAGGCCTGGGGGTCCCCCAGCAGTCCCCCCTGTCGCCCTGATTTTTCTAAGATTTTCTAAGCCTTCTGATGTTTACGTTCTTGTAGCAAACTTTCTCTCACACTTTCTGTAAACAACTTATTATTTTCCGTTCTTTTATGGAGGAGGAGAAATTTCATGGACTGTTGGTTTGTCCAGCGTCATTGGAGAGGTGGCACTGTCACCCTCCAATCCACTGCCACCTCTGGAAACCTATAGATGTTGGAGTCAGAAAATAAACTTCCCTTTTCTACCTTGAGAGCAGCAGCGTGTCCGCGTCATGCTGTTTCGTGTCCTACAGCAACACCCCCCCCCCCACACTGCAGTGCCTTAAAACGGGGGCCACCTGCATCCCACGGGGACCCCCGGGTCCGTCCTGCCCCCCATGGGGTCACAACACCACAGAGGAGGGGGTTCCCTAGGGAGGGGTCCTGGGCACAGGGCTATCCCTGGAGGGGCGGTCCCCAGGTGAGGGTCCCTGGGCTGAGGTTTGAGCCTGGTGGGAGAAGAGCCCTGGATTGGGGGGTCCCGGGGCTAGGAGGATCCCTGGATCAAATCCCCTGTGGGGGGCTGTACCCACATCAGGGGGGGTCCCCACCACGGGGGGGCCATCCCGGCACCGGCTGCTCCCCAGGCAGGGCTGTGCCCGCGCTGGGGCATCCCGGTGGGGGACAGCGCCCGCGCCGGGGTGTCCCCTGCCTGGGGTGTCCCTATCCCTGCAAGGGGTGTCCCCACGCGGGACATCTGCGTCCGTGCGTGGGGTGACCCCACATGGGACACCCCTGTCCCTGCGTGGGACGTCCCCGTGCCGGCGTGGGGCGCCCCGGGGCGCTACTTCTCGGTGAGGGAGAGGCGCAGGATGCGCTGGAGCTCCTCGTCCTCCTCCCGCCGCCGCCGCTCCCGCTCCTCCTGCTCCCGCTCCGACAGCGCCATGGCCAGGCGCAGCTGCTCCGCGAAGCTGCCGTACCCGGGGGGGCCCGGGGGGCTCCCGCCGCCCGCCCCGGGGGGGCTCCCGGGGGCCGGGGGCTCGGCGCTGGGCCCGGCCTGCAGCAGCATGCTCTCCTGCAGCGCCCTGGGGAGGGGACAGCAGCGGGGCCACACCCGTGTCACGGGACATGTCACCCGTGTCATGGGACATGTCACCCCTGTCATGGGAGCCACACCCCCTCTGGCACCCCTGTGCCCCACCCCTGGAGGCCACACCTCTTTCACAGCCCTTAAATGTCCTGGAGAGCCATGCCCCTCCCCACACGCCCCGCCCAGCTCCTAGCCACACCCACACCTGCGGTTAGCCACGCCCATTGTGGACACACCCTTTGGGCAGAAAGAAGCTCCTCCCTTTCAGCCCCTCCCCTGGCCACACCCCAACACCTTTAACCCTGCCACTGCCCCACCCCGACACCTTTAACTCTGCCCCGACCACACCCCAACACCTTTAACCCTGCCCCGACCACACCCTGACATCTTTAACCCCTGCCCCTCCCAGTTTGACCCCGCCCAGGTGAGGTGGGCGTGGCACCCCAGGCCACGCCCCCACGGGTGCAACCTCACCTTTCCAGCTGCAGGTCCTCATCGTAGGGCGGCGGCTCGGCGCCGGGGCGGGTGTTGGTCAGCGCCTCCCAGATGGTCACCTGTGGGGTGTGGCCACACCTTAGGGGCGTGCCCAGGTGCACCGGGGGCGTGCCCAGGTGAGGGGGCGTGGCCTCACCTGGTCGGTCTCGGTGCCGGCGTCCAGCAGGCTCTGCTGGATGGCGAACTGCAGCAGGTCGTCGTCCTCGTCCCGCAGGGGCTCGCTGCGCCCCGCGCCCAGCACCGTGTACCCGGCCGGCACCTCGAACACGCCCGCCTCCACCTCGCACGGGAACGGCCACGCTGCCGCGCACGGGGAGCCGTCAGCGCCGCCCACGGCTGTCCCCGTGGCACCCCACAGCGCCCCACACCCATGGAACCCCAGCACCTCCCGGCCACAGGCCCCCCAGCCTCACCTTTGGGCCCGGAGGGCTGGGTGCCAGGGGGGTGGGCGCCGGGGGGCTCCTGGGGGGCGCAGATCCGCACGGAGCCCAGGGGCTGGTCACAGCCGCACAGGTTGCTGAAGGTGATGCGGGCGTTGAGCACGTGGAACAGGGGGATCTCTGCGGGTTCAGGCGTCAATTGAAGCCCCAGTGAACTCCTGCCCCTATTAATCCCGCCCCAAACTGAGCTGTCCCTCTCACCGATCTTGACGGGGAAGCCAGGGGGCAGCTTGAGGGTGATGAAGTCGCGCAGTTTGGCGAAGTGGGCGTTGGAGATGGCCATGAGGTCGATGATGGGCGTCACCTGCTCCGCCAGCGACAGCGGGTGCTGCTCGCACAGCCACAGCGTCGCCTTGAACCTGCCCGGGCACCACCGTGGGCACGGGGACCCGCTGGGGACACTGGCCACCAGCACCACCCCAGTGCCACCGCCCTGGCCACACCCCGTGTACGGACAGCAGTGGCACGGCCCCTGAGGACTCTGTCCTGTCACCACCCTGTGCATCCACATCCCGAGGACTTTGTCACCATCCCGTATGTCCCGACCCCGGGGCGGCGGCCTCACCTCTGCACCTTGCTGGACATCTCAATGGGGCGCCCGATGTTGCGGGTCTCCAGGTCAAAGTGGGGGTCAAAGTACTCCTCGGGGGTGATGGCCGTGGGGTTGGTGGGGCTGGCAGCCTGCAGGACGGGTGCCTGGGGGGACAGCAGCACCACTCAGCCCCCCTGGAGACCCCCAGGCTCCCCAGGGAGGCCAGGGATGGCCACTCACCCCGTTGTGGGTGCCGTGCTGCTGCGCGATGCCCAGGAAGGAGTGGAAGGGGGTCTTGGAGCCTGGGGGGAGAGCGGGGTGCAGGGTGAGGTGTGGGCAGTGGGAGGGACTCCCAGGGCTGTCAGCGGTCACACCCCTCATGGGTGGCACACTGCACGCTGTCCCACGCCTGCCACATTATTCCCACAGCGGCCCACACCTGACATGTCACACCCCACACCCAGAGTGTCACACCCACAGTGTCCCACACCTGACACCTGTGCCACCCAGGAAGGGTGGCTTGTCCCCACCGTGCACAGGCCCCCTGATTGGCTGACAGGGCTGTCACCTTTGCTGCGTGACTTGTCCTGGTCGGAGAGATGCTCCGTCCTGGTCTTGGTGACCAGCTCCACGTTGCTGGCACTGTACACCTGTGTGGGGACACCGTCAGGCCTGCCACACTCCAGGCTGTCCTCCGTGTCCCCCCCGTCCCCGTGCTCACCTTGGCCTCGTAGCCGCTGACCACCTCCATCTTCTCCGAGCGCCAGCCCCAGATCCCAGACTTGTTCCTGGGGGAGCGGGGAGGCCTCACCCTCTTGCACCAGCGCCTCCTTCCCCTTGGCCCGCGCTCCCCCCTCGCGAGCTCCCCCTCCCCTCCCACCTCTCGAAGGCGATGTTCCGCGTGTCCAGGTGTGTGGACACGATGGGCGAGGTGAGCCGGCCGGCCACGTGCTCCTCGGTGGGCTGCATGGCCGCCAGCAGCAGCTCGGGCTCGTGCAGGGCCAGCGCCAGCGTCTCCGTGTACACCACCTGCTTGTCGTGGTCCACCTCCATCACCACGGCCCCCTCGTCTGCGTGGGGACACCGCAGGGGTCAGCACCCACCCCCAGTGACACCCCCAGGCCTGGGGGCACTGGGGGGGCTGGGGGGATTGGGGGTCCCTCGTACATGCAGGAGCTGAGGTGGTTCCCTCAGGGAGAACTAAGGTTTCCTTTGGGAGATCTGGGGAATTGGGGGTCCCTGGTATAAGAATTGAGGTGTTCCCTTAGGGAGGGGGGAACTGGAATCCTACGTGGTCCCTAGAGGGGATCTGGGAGGTCCTTACAGGAATATTTATAGTCAAGAGGGTCTGGGGGATCTCCAGGGAAGTCCCTGTAGTGAATCTGGGCTCTTTACAGGGGTGCACTTATAGTGCAGGGGGTCGGTGGGTCCCCACAAGGACTGGAGGGCCCCCAGGGAATCCTGACAGGTCCTTACAGGGATGCACGTATGGTGCAGGGCCCCCGGGGGCTCCCCAGGGTGACAGAGGGGCGGCGGGGGGCTGGAGCTGACCTTCCCCCTTGAAGATGTAGCTGCGGCGGCCGCGCTGCCACGTCATGTGCTCGAAGCCCAGCAGGGTGGTGTCCACCCGCAGGCTCTCGCCGCGCTTCCACACGCGGTACACGTCGCTGGGACACACCTTGGACACCAGGGGCACTGCGGGCACAGGGACACTCAGCCCCGCGGCCGGGGGGCCCCCGGGGACCCCTACCCCTGCCCAGCCCGGCCACGCTCACCCCAGCTCGTGAACTCCCACTTCATCTCCACGTAGAAGTCGGATGCCTGGAAGGGATGAGGAGAATGGTGGGGGATGTGGAGGGGCTGGGGACTCCCTGCTGGGGTCACTGGGGAGGGGGGAGGAGTCTGGGGAGTCCTTATTGGGGTCCTGGGTGGGGATCAGAGAGAGGGGGGCCACTAGTGCAGGTCCACAGGGATGGATAAGCAGCGAGTCCCAGAGGAAAAGGATAAGCAGGGGGTCCCCAGGGAAAGAAGGGAGTCAGTGGGGGCTTCTGGGGAGAATTTGGGGTCCCTTCTCAGACCATCTCAGGATGGAGATTCCTACTGGGGTCATGAGGGGGATCAGGGCAGCGTGGGGAAGTGGGGTTGGATGTGTCCCTGGGGAAAGAGTGGGGTCATGGAGGAGACAGGGGGTCCTGGGGAGACTTGGGGGCTCTCCGCTGCAGTCACTGGAGAGGTGAGGAGTCTTGAGCAAAGGGATGGGGCTGGTGGGTGTCCCTGGGGGGCTCTGGGGTGCAGTTTTGGGGGGCTGTACCCGCCGCAGTTTGCTGAGCAGCTCGGGGATGCCGGCGAGGCGCCGCGTCGCCCGCTGGTAGTCACGGTACTGGAGCACCAGCTTCACCATCTCGGGGTCCCCCGTGCTCACCGCCTCCTGCAGCACTGGGGACACGGGGTGCCGTCAGCTGGAGGCCACCCGCGCCCCGGCACGGTGTCCCCAAGTGCCCGTGGTGTCCCTGTACCCGTCCATCCGTTGGCGTTCTCCCGGCCCACGTTGGCGTTGTGCCGCAGCAGCACCCGCACCGACTCCAGGTGGCCCAGGGACACGGCCAGCTCCAGGGGCGTCCGGCCGCGCGGGTCTGTCAGCTCCACGTCGTGCTGGAAGGGTGCTGGGGTCACTGCCCCCTCCCCGTGCCACCCCAGTGCTCCGCCTGTGTCCCCCATGTTCCCAAGGCCTGGTGCTCCCAGCCCCCCCTTCTCCCAGTGCAGCCAACCCAATCCCAGCGCTCCCAGTTGCTTCCAGGCCTTTGGTGCTACCCTTATTATCCCAGTGTCACAGTCCCTTATTACCCCAGTGTCACCAGTCCTTCCAGTGCCACCAGTTCTTCCAGTGCTCCCAGTCCCCTGAGTCCCAGTCTCCCCGGTACTCCCAGTCCCCACACCACTCCCAGTCTTCCTCCAGCACTCCCAGTTCCCCCAGATGCTCCCAGTGCTGTCCCCCCACCCAGTGCCACCAGCTCCCCCTGCTCCCAGTGTTCCCAGCCTCCCCCCAGCTCCCCCACTCCCCTGTGCCCCCAGTGCTCCCAGTTGTCCCATCCCCAGTGCCCCATCTCCCCATGCGCTCCCAGTCCCTCTGCAGTGCTCCCAGTCTTCTCCCCAGTGCTCCCAGTGCCGCGTCCCCAGCCTTCCCTGACGCTCCCAGTCTCCCTCCAGTGCTCCCCATCCCCGCAGTGCTCCCAGTATCTCCCAGTGCTCCCAGTCCCTCCCAGCATCCCCCTCCCCCACCTCCCCCAGCAGAGCCTTCCCGGTTTTCCCCAGCGCTCCCGGTCCCCCCCAGCATTCCCAGCGCTCCCAGTGCCCCATCCCCGCGCTGCCGTTCTCCCTGCCATCGCCCTCCCGCCCGCTCCCGCTCCCGGTGCCGGTGCGTGGGGGGTGCCCGCTCCCGGCGCCGCTCCCGGTGCCGCTCCCGGCGCCGTTCCCACCGTCCCCGCGCGCAGGGCGCTGTCCAGCGCCTGGTGCCGGTTGTGCCAGACGAGCCGGTGCAGCGGGAAGGTCTCGGCGGGCCGGGCCATCCCGGCACCATGTCCCCGGGGCCGCCGGGGCGGACGGAGCGGGCCGCAGCGCGGGGCCTGCCCGCAATGGCTGCGCGGGGGCGGCGGCGGCGCAGCGCGGCGGCGCGGGGCGGGGCCGCACCGGGCACCGGCGGCACGCACCGGCACCGGGCACGGCCGAGGCCGCGGGAACGGCGCTCCGCGAGCAAGCAGGCACCGGGAATGGAGCAGGCACCGCGCACGGGAACGGGCAGCGGGAAAGGGAGCGAGGTGTCGGGCCACCTCGAAATGTTATCGGCACCGGAAACGTTATCGGCACCGGGAATGGAGCAGGCGCTGGGAACGGCACCGGCACCGCGAGCCGTGACTGTGGGCAGCGCCACCGCAGCAGCACCGGGAGTGCCACTGAAACCGGCACCGGACACAGCCTGGGGCCGCCCCCTCTCACACTGTCCCGCCGGGGTTGTAACAGGGACCCGCTGGCCCCCAGCTGAGCCCCGGTACCGGGGGCTGCCGGTGCCCGGCATCGCCTGCTGGACACCCTGGGGGCCCCCGGCGCTCCCTGACCCCTTTTGCATCCTGACATCCGTGGGTACCTGCTGCTCAGCACCGTCCTGGGTCCATCCCATCCCATCCCATCCCATCCCATCCCATCCCATCCCATCCCATCCCATCCCATCCCATCCCATCCCATCCCATCCCATCCCATCCCATCCCATATCCCATATCCCATCCCGGCCCTGCCGCTCCCCAGGAATGCCGGAGCACCAGCCCAGCCGCGCCCTGACGCGCTGCCCGCAGGCAGGGTGTGGGCAGGACAGGTGGCACCTGCGCTGCCAGGTGACAAGTGACAGCCCAGACCATACCAGGGGACAGAGCAGAAACGGGGGACACAAGCCCCAGCCGCCCAGGCTGGCTCGGGACCCCCATCCTGTGGGGCCTGGGGACGCTCCAGCATGTCCCCAAAGTGCTGGTGCGTCCATAGGGGGACACGCAGGAATCTCCCACACCACAGGAGGTGACAAGGACTCCACGCCACCCTCAGCAGGTGCAGAGCCATCTCTCCCCCCTGCAGTGAGGTGGAGCCGGATGGTGTTTTTCCATCTTTTTATTATAAAAACTCTTCTTTTTTTTTGGCATTCTCACATCTCTGCTCATGAAAACCTCACTCAGCCACTGCCCCGGCCCTGCCCTGTGCCCCCCCTGCCCGGTGCCCCCCCGGCCCCGGGAGCAGAGCGACCAGAGACTAATATTTACAGATGCTGCCGGGGACTGGGGGGCAGGGGGCACCCCTGTGCCCACCCGTGGCTGATTTTAGGGGGTCCCACCTGCTCCTTTCTCCTCAGGAGGGAGGGCAGGGGGCTGGGGGTGCCCTGGGGAGGGGCAGGAGGGGCAGGGGCAGAGCGGGGGGCGCAGGGGACCCGTGGCACAGTATTTACAGGGGGTCCCCCTGGGCACACACTCACACACAGCCACGCACGCGCACGAGGGGGTGTCACAGCCACGCAGGGAGGGGGGACATGCCGGCTGGGGACCCCGCCGGCCCCTTTGGCACACACGGCACTGGGGAGCGGGCGGGAGGGACGGGGGCTGCCTTCATCTGAGCCGGAGACTTCCTGGAGGAGCGGGGGGCACACCGGGGAGAAGGTGCCAGGCCGCGCCCCCGGGTGACGCCGGCACCGGGCGCGTCCCCCCCCAGCCCCCGGGCACACGGAGAGCGGGGGACACGCGGGAACCCAACCCAATAAATTAGAGGTGGGGTGGGAAGGGGGAAGGGGGCGCGGGGAGGGGTCAGAGCCCGTTGGGGGAGCGCTGGATGAAGGGCACTTTGCTGAGCTCCACCACGGGCGAGCGCGGCTTGTTCTGCATGCGGGGCACCCGCTGCAGCAGCTGCTGCGCCTGGCGCTGCGCGTCCCGCAGCTCCTTCCGCCACTGCACCAGCTCGGGGTCGCTCTGCGGGGCAGGCAGCTGGGTCAGGACGGGGGAACAGGGCAGGGCACAGGGTGGCTCTGTCCCCCCAGGGTGCCAGGGCTGTGGGGTTGCCCCACGTTTTCAGTATTGCTGCCCTGGCATGGCTTGAAGGACTAAACATGCAAGTGGCCAGCAAGAGGCGGGTAGTAGCCAGCAGGGGGGATGGCTAGCAGGCAGCAGGAGGTGGCCAGCAGCCAGGGGGGCGGGGGGGACACTCACGTCGCACTGCAGCACGAACTGCTTGCCCCCGCGGATGCGCAGCAGGATGCACTTGCGCTCCTTCACCTGCGTCTCCTCCACCGAGTCGATCTCCTCCATGGTGAGCAGGGACTGCTGGGGGGACAGGCTCAGCCCGGTCCCCGTGCCCTCACCGGGGTCCCCCAGCCCTCACCCCCCGGTGCCGTGCCCTCCTTACCGGCGACTCGCCCTCCCCGCGCCACTCCAGGCGGTTGGGGAAGAGGTAGAAGTAGCGGCGCTGCCACTGCGTCAGGAAGGGGTTGCCCAGCTTGGCCATGTAGCCATGCATGATGCAGTCCTTGCCCATGGCGTACTCTGGGACCACAGGGAGCCGGAATCAGCACCCGGGATGTGGCCAGGGGCGGTTCAGGGTGGGGGTCCCCGGCCCCACTCACCCTCCTCGTGGCCCAGCTGCTTGTTCTTGGCCTTCTTGCGGGCCTCCAGCTTGTCGGTGTCGGCGTTGACGGCGTCGAAGACGGTCTCGGTGACCTCCTGCTGCCAGCGCTCCGAGATGGTGAGCGGGAAGTTGCGGTACAGCTCCTGGTCGCTCTCCAGCAGCTGGGCAGGGTGGGATGCCGGGGTGAGGGGCGGTGGGCCACCCCACGCCCCCACGCCCGGCCCCTGTGCCCGGTACCTTGATGCCCTTGGTGTCCTCCTCGTCAAAGGAGCCGATGTCGAAGGCGTCGGCCGCGTTCACCTCGCCGCGGGGCGGGACGAGGGGCGGCGGGTACTGTGGGCAGCAGCGGGGGTCAGAGGGGTGGCTGCCCGCAGCTGTGTCCTTGTTCCTGTCCCCAGCCATGGGCAGACACCCCTCACCTTCTGCAGGAACACCATCTGCCAGTCCAGGCCCTTGAAGAAGGGCTCTTCCTTCACCTCCTGCGCCCTGTGGCAGGAGGAGGGCGGGTGAGCGTGGCCGCAGGGGGACTGTGCCAGCACACCTTGTCCCATCCCCCGGGGGCCTCGGGGACACTCACCCTCGCCCCATGCAGCCCAGGCGCCGGTTGACATCCCGCTGCAGCAGCCCCTCGAGCAGGGAGCGCAGCTCCGGGGAGAAGGAGTCCGGCAGCTCCACGGCCTGTGGGACATTCCATGAGATCACTGCCGAGCGGGGACAGGGACACACACTGACACACAGCTGGGCACACACACGTGCTCCAGGCAAAGACCAGCTGTCCCTGACCCTCTGTGTGCCTCCCAGGCCAGGGGTGCCCACGTCCTGCCCACAGCCCCCCCAGTGCCCCCACCCACCATGGTGAGGGTCATCCGGTCAATCTCGTGCTTGTCCTTCGTCTTGTGCTGCCGGAACGGGCTGTGCCTGTGGCGTGGAGGGAGAGGGGGCTCAGCAGAGCCCAGCTGTGCCCAGCTGTGTCCAGCTGTGTCCAGCTGAGCCCACACTCACCCCCGGAGCAGCTTGAAGAGCATGCAGCCCAGCGAGAACCAGTCGGCGCTGCTGTCGTAGGCCACCCCCTTCTGCAGCACCTCCGGCGCCATGTACCCGTGGGTGCCCCTGGGGAGGGGGCACAGGGGGGTCAGGGGCCGCCCCGGGCAGGGGTCAGGGCGGGCAGGGGTGTGGGCACACTCACACGCTGGCGTGGGGCTTCTTCTTGGAGAAGTCGCAGGCCAGGCCCAGGTCGGAGATGCGGACGTGGCCGAACTCATCCAGGAGGATGTTTGCTGGCTGCAGAGACACCGGGGGACACCCTGAGCCCCAGAGTGGCCCATGGGTACGGGGTGGTGAGCCTGGGGGGCTCTGTGGGATTTGGGGATGTCTGAGTGCCCCCGAAGTCTCAGGGTGCCCACGGACTTTGCTGTTGGGGTGCCCATTAGACCTGAGGGTGCCCTCTCGGCT
Organism: Passer domesticus; assembly: GCF_036417665.1. Classification (NCBI taxonomy): domain Eukaryota; kingdom Metazoa; phylum Chordata; class Aves; order Passeriformes; family Passeridae; genus Passer; species Passer domesticus. The sequence continues at coordinate 54,044,410 of NC_087479.1, forward strand.
CGGCGAGCGCCCACAGTGTTCTGAGGGCCCCCGCAGGGTTTGTGACACCCGTGGGGCCCACAGGGCAGTGGAGGGGTTTCTAAAGGCCTGGGGATGTCCTGCGGGTGGGGACGGTCACCTTGAGGTCACGGTACACCACAAAGCGGCTGTGCATGTGCTCCAGGCCCAGGATGATCTCGGCCGCGTAGAACCGCATCTCCGCCTCCGAGAAGACGCCGTGCTGGGACAGGTGATAGTGCAGGTCCCCCCCTGTGGGGACAGGGACTGGCTGTCACCTGGAGCAGGTGTGGCAGGGGGCTCTGTGCCCCGGGAGTGGCTCGGGGCCGGGGTCTCACCGTTCATGAGGTCGAGGATGAAGCTGAGCTTGTCGGGCGTGTGGAAGGCGTAGGACATGCACACGATGAACGGGCAGTCCTGGCGGGAGACGCGGGGTCACCCTCCCTGTCCCTGTCCCCTGCCACCCCGTGCCCAGCCCAGCACCCGTGTCCCCTCACCCCAGTGCTGACGAGGGACAACATGATGCGCTCATTGAGGGCCAGCGTCTCGCCCTGCTTCATCTTGATGCGTTTCTTGTCCAAGCACTTCATGGCGTACCTGGCGGCGACACGGAGTCCCTGCAGCCACCGCGTCCCCACAGCAGGGCCAGCACCCAGCTCCCCCATGACAATATCCCCGCAGCCCCCCCGACACGTGTCACCACAGCAACGCCACTGGGGCCCCCCAGCACCCCGAAACCCCGTGCCGGAGCGTTCCCGTTACATTTTGCCCGTGTCCGCTTTCCGGCAGCCGTAGACCTCCCCGAAGCCGCCACGGCCGATGATGCGGTGCACGCTGAAGTCGTTCATGGTGAGCTGAGGAGGAGACTGGGATGAGCCTGGACACCAAGCCCTGCCCCAGTTTTCCCAGGTGAGGGACACGGAGGCTGCCTGGAAGCACATCCCCCTCCCTGGGAGGCGAGGGGCAGGGATTCCTGCTCACATGGATGTTCAGCTCCACGTTCTTCCACTGGCAGAACCGTGTGAACTTGTCACTGCAAGGAAGAGCAGAGAGGGCAAGAGTGGAGATCCTGGAGAAACATGGCCCTTAAAGACTCCCTGGATTTGTCTGGAGACGGGGAGCACCCCCAGGACACTTGGGAAAGGAAGAGACCCCCGAGTCCACAGTGTGGGGACCCCTGCTCCCTCTCTGGGCTGGGAGACAGTGGGATGGGACACCCCAGTCTGCATGGGAATTTCCTCCCAACTCACCTCTCAATGAATTTCTGGAAGATGCCCCCACGCAGGTTCTGGCAGATCTCCTCAATGTAGGGCTGGGGAGGACACAGGGCTCAGTGCTGGCTCCCCAGGGCCACCCAGGTCACCCCGACCCCATCATTTTGTGGGGTCTCCTCCACCCCTGGGATTTCACGTCCCCCCACTGCCACTTCCAGGCCCCTGGCGATGCCTCTGCCACCTCAGTCTCTGGGAACCCCAACACCACCAGCCCTGGGGACCCCTAGGGTGACATCCAGGGTCCCAGTCACCTCCCTCTGAGGACCCCCTGCTACCTCCAGCCCCCAGACTCCCATCACCCCATGGGGACTACAAGAAATCCCCCCTCACTCCCAACATTCTGGGGACCCTCTCACCGCCCCTCGGGGTCCCCATTCCTCCTGGGACACCCCCCTCCCACTTCCAGGGACTCCTGTCACCCCCAGCCCCCTCTAAGGATTAACCCTCTGAGTGTTACAGGTGGCAAGGACCCCTTCCCTGTCCCAGGTGATGCCTACCTGGAAGAGATCTGGGGGCACCTGCTTCTTGCTCAGGCGGCTCTGGACGTGCTCCGTGGCGCTCTTGGAGAAGGGCTGTGAGGGGGACAGCACGGTGTCACCTCGGGCAGAAGGGACAGCGGCCAGGCGGGGCTGCACGAGGCAGGAATCCACAGAGGAACCCCCATCCACAGGGCTGGGACGTGGCTCCCAGGATGGAGCCTGTGCGGGCTGTGCAGCTGCCCCTGAGGATGCTGTGGGCACAGTGGGGACATCCCTGCCACCCTGCTGTCCCACCCCAAGGCACTCACGTGGGAGCAGGCCAGCAGCTCCTTCATGATGTAATGGTCGAAGATGTGGCGGCTGCGGGCGGCTCGCTCCTCCTCCGAGTCCAGCTTCTCGTACTTCTTGATCTGGAGGGGGTACAGCTCCAGTGCATGCTGGAATTGTGGCCCCTCTGGGTGCCATGTCTCACGGGAGGGGTTATCCCATCCCCTTGGACAGTCTCTCCCAGCTCCCTGGGCACTGCCACCTCGGGTGGTGCTGTTGGCACCGTGTCCAAGGGCCCTGGAGGTACCAGCCCCACTCCTGGTGCACGCAGGGGGCTGTCCCTGTCCCCTGCGTCCCCTGTCTCACCTCCTCGTAAAATTCCATCAGGGGCTTGGCCTCCTCGGCCTGGTTGAAGGCAAAATCCCGGAAAAGCAGGTAGCCTGCAGGGACAGAGCCACAGCGTGAGAGGTGACAGCCCCCCAGCCCAGGCCAAGGGACACAGGGACATCCCCTGGGCCTGCCCAGCCCTGCTGCCACCCCGGTGCCAGGCTTGGGGAAGTGCCAAGCAGGGACCGGTGAGGATTGGCAGGGTGACAGGGTGCCAAGGACACAGCTGGCACGGGGAGCAGCACCCTGGGACAGCGCGGGGCTGCCGTGGGGCACAGTGGGGGCAGGGGCACGGGCGGGCACACGGAGCAGGGCGGACGTGCCCGGAAACCGCCGGAGCGGCAGGAGGAAGTGAGAGGCGCTTCCTGCCCCGGACGGTTTGCGCTGCCGTGGGGGGAAGTGACAGGACAGGGGACACAGGCTGGGGAACGTGGCGCAGCCCCCCGGCACCCCTGCCCAGCCTGGCCCCACAACCCCCCTGCCACTCCCGTGGCCACTCTCGCTGTCATGGTGGCCACCAGTGCAGCCCCCCAGCCCACCCCACCCACTGGTGTCCCCCACAGCCCCCGTGTCCCCAGCTCACCGATCCTCTGCGTGAAGATCTTGTCGAATGTCACCTCCCCCCGGTCCTCCAGGTACTTCTGCATGACGCTGCGGATGCTGGGGACACACCGGAGGGGCTCAGCCGTGCCCCCTGATGGAGCCCTGCTCCACAACCCCCCTCTCCTGCTCCTCCCGTGTCCCCAAGCCCCGGTGGCACGCATGTCCTGCCATCCTGTGTGTCCCCACCCAAGTGTGGCACGTTGTGGGTGCCAGGATCACAGCGTGTCCCACGCACTGGGGCCCAAGGGAGGGTGGGGACGAGCGTCACCCCGAAAAAAGCCTCACGGGTGCCTGGCAGTGAGGGCACGGGAGGGCACTGGGGTCTGGCAGGGGGCACCGTGACCCTCTGCACGCCTGGGTACAGGGATGTGTGTGTGTGTGTGTGTGTGTGTGTGTGTACACATGGGTGTGACACGGCGCCACAGAAGGGACACACAGCTGGGTGGGACAGCAGGATGTGTGCGTGCTCGCGTCCGTGTGTCTGTGTCTGTGTGTCCCTGGATCAGGCAGGAAGTGTGTCTGTGTGTGTGTCCATGTCCGTGTGTCTGTCTGTGCAACAGGCGTGACGCGTGTGTATCCATATCCGTGTGTGTGTGTCCGTGTCCGTGTGTGTCCATGTCCGTGTGCCTGTCTGTGCAACAGGCATGATGCGTGTGTGTCCATATCCGTGTGTGTGTGTGTCCGTGTCCGTGTGCCTGTCTGTGCAACAGGCATGACGCGTGTGTGTCCGTGCCGGTGTGTCAGGCCAGCTGTGACCGCCACACACGTGTGCGGGAGGTGTCCGTGACCGCGGGAGCGTGCGAGCAGTGCCGGGCAGGGCTGACCGAGGGACCGGGGGTGGCGTTGCCGCGGGCGCACGCACGCACGGACGGACGGACGGACAGACGGACGGACGGACAGGCGGAGGGGCAGCGGCGGGGCCTCACCTGGGCTCGGGCAGGACGATCCTCTTGCTGGCGCGGGCGGCGGGCGCGGCGCGGCTCTTCTCCATGGCCATCAGGTAACTCACGTCCGCCAGCACCGCCTCCAGGTCCGCCATCGTGCCGCGCCGCCGGCCCCGCCGCCGGCGCCGCACCGGCCCCGGCCCGACCCGACCGCCGGCCCCGGAAGCGGAACCGCGCCCGGAAGCGGAACGGGGCCGGACAGCAGCCGGGCGGAGGAGCGGGGAGCGGCCGGGAGGGGCTCGGCGGCCCCGGGACGCGGCGGCGGCGGCGCCCGGAGCGGCGGGAGCGCAGCGCGGAACGGGGCGCGGCCGCACCGGAGCGGGCGGGGACAGCGGGGCTGGGCGGCGACAGCGACACCGCCACGCCCGCCCGGGGGGGCCGGGACACCGGCTGTGGCACTGGCGGGGTGTGTGACACTGGGTGTGTGACACTGGCAGTGTGTGTGTGACACTGGGTGTGTGACACTGGGAGTGTGTGTGACACTGGGTGTGTGACACTGCGTGTGTGACACTGCGGGTGTGTGTGACACTGGGTGTGTGTGTGTGACACTGGGTGTGTGACACTGCGGGTGTGTGTGACACTGGGTGTGTGTGTGTGACACTGGGTGTGTGACACTGCGGGTGTGTGTGACACTGGGTGTGTGACACTGGGTGTGTGTGTGTGTGACACTCTGTGTGTGACACTGGGTGTGTGTGTGTGTGACACTGTGTGTGTGACACTGTGTGTGTGTGACACTGTGTGTGTGTGACACTGCGTGTGTGACACTGCGGGTGTGTGTGACACTGTGTGTGTGTGACACTGTGTGTGTGACACTGTGTGTGTGACACTGTGTGTGTGTGACACTGCGTGTGTGACACTGCGGGTGTGTGTGACACTGTGTGTGTGTGACACTGTGTGTGTGACACTGTGTGTGTGACACTGTGTGTGTGTGACACTGCGTGTGTGACACTGCGGGTGTGTGTGACACTGGGTGTGGGACACTGCGTGTGTGACACTGGGTGTGTGACACTGTGTGTGTGACACTGTGTGTGTGACACTGTGGGTGTGTGACACTGCGTGTGTGACACTGCGGGTGTGTGTGACACTGGGTGCGTGTGTGACACTGCGTGTGTGTGTGTGACACTGGGTGTGTGTGTGTGACACTGGGTGTGTGACACTGCGTGTGTGACACTACGTGTGTGACACTTGGTGTGACAGAGGTTGTGTGGCACTGGGTGCCCGTGTGCCACCAGGTGTGTGTGCCAGCCTGGGGGTGTGACACCACGGGTGTGACGCCATCCCTGTGCGTGCCATTGTGTGTGTGACACTGTGTGAGAGACAGCACGGGTGTGTGACGGTGGCTGTGTGTGCGTGACATCGTGTGTGTCACTCCACACCACGTGTGTGTGTGCCCACACGTGCCACGCGCGGCAGTGGATGTGACGCTGTGGGCAGGGTCCCTGTCCCTGGGGCCACAAAGGGACACCGGGAGGGGACAGGCAGGGGGTTGGGGCCCTGAGATTCGCTTGGCTCCGGTGCATCACTGCGAGGGGCACGTGGTGGCACCTGGGGACCAGGGCACAGGGAGGGTGACAGTGGCCTCAGCCACCTGTGGAGGATGATGGCACCTGCCGCGTGCCTCACCATGCAAATGTCACAGCTCAGCTGCCGTGGGGACCTGGGCTGTGACATCCCCACAGGGTGGGGGACACTAAATGTCACTCTGGTGGCCCAGGAATCCACTGGGAGAGGACAGGTTTCCCAAGGGACATGGAGGGCAGGAGCCCCACAGGTCTCTGGAGGAGCTGTGGCCCTGGCAGGAGGTGATGAGACACAGGGACAGCTGCCACCACCCGCCAGCAGACAGTGGGGACACCGGGACAGCTGCCACCACAGACGATGCTCCAGTTTCTTCTCGAGCAGCTGAGAAAGCCACAGTGGAGGGGACAGGGGGACACAGGAGGTCCCAGCCCTGGCCTGTCCCCTCCACTTCCCTCACAGACAAACGGGCAGAGCTCACACTCATGGATTTTAGTTGGTCTTTTTTTTTTTCTTCTTTTTTTTTCTTTTTAATTCCAAAAATCCACCCCCAAGAAACAAAATATTTCCCGTGGGAGGCTCGGGTTTTCCCTCCCCACACAACAGCTCACCCAGCCTGCTGCTAATATGGTATGAGCAAAGAGCCTCTCTAAAAATCCAGCAGGGGAGAAGGCTCAGGAAGCAAAAACCCCCAAAATAAAGAAAGAAAGAAAAAAAAAATAAAGCAAAAAATAAAAAAGAAAAAAAAAAAAGCAAGCCCACTTGCCAAATAGGTGCCCTCCCCCTCCCTCTGCCCCAGCCAAGAACCCCCAACCCCAGCTGAGAGAGTGCAAGACTTGGTTTACTTTTACCCTTAATGCTTACATTTAATTTTAAAGCACAAACATCAGAGATGGACTCTAAATCGCCAACAAAAAAATAGATATTTACAATATTTCTCCGGGGAAGGGAGGAAAGGAGGAAGGGAGGGAAGGGGGGCATTGAAACAAAACAAAACCACAACCAAACCCTTAAACAAGTGACTTTGCTTGCAGGAGTTGTCTTTAGGGAGCAGGCTGGGTTGGTTTTAAATCACTAAGTGATTTTTATTATATATAATTCTCTTTTTTTCTTCCTCGTGGATTTGCACCACGCCGGGGTGGTGAGGAGGGTGGCACGCCGGAGTCTCTGCGCTGGAGGGGGGGACACGGCGGGAAGGGGGTGCTGTCCCCCGGGGGAGGGAGCACCTCGCCCCTCTCAACCCCAGCTCTGGAAATTTTCTTTCGCGTTGCAAAACTCAAAAAGGAATCCAAAGGAAAAAGAAAAGCTTTAATTCTTCCGATGTCTTTCCCGGGAGCCGCCGCCGAGACAGGCCGAGGCCGAAGGCTCCTCCTCTCGCCTGGGGGGGCTTCCTGCTCCGAGGCCCCGCTGGCCGCACTGCCCCTTGTCGCAGCTGCGGGATTGTCCCCTGCTGTCCCCCTGCCGGGGACAGACCCCGCTGGCCGCCTCTCCTCCTTTATTGCTTCTGAAGCAGCAGGGGGGGTGCGGGCTGCCCCCCGGGCACCCCTGCGGGGCTGGGGACCGGTGGTGGCACGGAGGGGACACCCCGGATTGTGCTATCGGTATGCTGCCAGGGAGAGAGCAGGGTGCTGACACCGGGGGGACAGAGAGGGGGAGTGTCCAGGCACAGGCAGGACAGGGAGGGAAATAAAATAGTGACCCAGAAAAAGAAGATTCCAACCTTTTTTCCTTTCTTTTTTTTTCTTGTCTTTTTTTTTGTTTGTTTTGTTTTTTTGTCTTTTTTTTGTTGTTTTTTTTTAAAGTGCAAAAAGCTCTCTGCTGCCCTAGAGAGAGGTTCTTTGGACCAACCATTCATTGCAAAGGAAAATCGGCAGCGAAAAGGGGGTGGGGGGGAAAGGAGAGGACGATGCCAGTTCGGTCCCAGGCCGCGGAGCAGCCCTCGCCCCTCCGGCCCCAGAGTGCTTCGTGGTGCCGGGAGCTGAGGAGGAAGAGGAGGCAGCTCCTGTCCCCGCCCCGGGCTCACTCACCCCTGGCTGATGCTTCCCGAGTCCTCCCTGAGCTCTGGTGTACCTGTGGGTTCTCCCCTGCTCCATCCCCTCGGACAGACGAGTTATCCCCCAGCCCCTGCTCCCGGGACACCCCGGCCACGGGGCTCCTGCCCTGGGTGCTTAAAGAACCGCCCGGATGCGTGGGAGGAGGAGGGGCATGGACAGCAATCCCTGCAGCCAGTCGAGGGGAAGGGGAAGGGAAAAGGGGGGGAGAGCGCAGGGAAGCGCCGAGCTGGTGGCGGCACAGAGGGGGACGGGGTGTTCTGGCTCTGCTCCTGCTTCCTCGGAGAGACCTTGACCCTCAAGCTTTGTGCTACCGGGGAAGTGACAAGTGTTTCAAGGCAAGGAGACGACGGGGAGGAGGGGAAAAGCTGGGGGGAGAGGGTGCCCCAATTCTCTGCACAGAGGCCTCTGTCACAGCCCCCGCCTCGGGAGCGGCCAGCCTCCGGGCCCAGGCTCCCTGCCATGTGCCCGTTCCTCCTCTGGTACTGGCCAGCCTGGCGGGACGTCTTCCTCGGCAGAAGTCCCGGGGAAGGAGGAGGAGGAAGGACAGTGGAGCGAGGCCAGCGACAGCCCTGCCTGCCGAGCCAGGTGGGAGGCAGCGGCAGGACGCGCAGGGCAAGGGGGGAGATGGAGGAGGGGCTCTCCAAGAGGGGCGGGATGGGCTCTTTTCCTTCTCCTCAGTCTGCCCCGGGGAGGGTCTCTAGCTGATTTTTTGGATCAGCTTCTCATCAGACAGGCAGTAGAGGCTGTTGATGGACAGGTCCGAGATGAAGTGCTCACAGGCTTTGCGGGTGATCTGTTTGCAACCCCGCAGGTCGATGAGGGTGACGTTGGAGATGCGGCGCAGGTACAGCAAGGCCTGGTCTGTCAGCTTATTGCAGCCTGCGGGCAGAGCACAGAGAGCGTGAGGGGCACACCTCCAGCAGCCAGCACCAGGAGGAGGAACGCGAAGTCCAGGAGGCACCTGGAGCAGGGCACGCACCTGCCATGTTGAGCTCGGTGAGGGAGTTGCGTGTGGAGGAGCCCACGGCGGTGAGGAGGTTGGCCGACTGGTCCGTGAGGTGGTTGCAGTGGCTGAGGTCGAGGCGGGAGAGCAGGGGCATATGGCGGATGATCAGGCGCAGCGTGGCGTCCGTGATGTCCAGCCCGGCGAGCCGGAAGTCGATCATGTTGCGGAGTTTGCTGCGATTGTCCTGACCTGCACAGGCAGAGGGAGAACCAGAGTGAAGAGACTGCCCTGGGGACCTTGCCTTGTCCAGCCCCAGGGCAGCAGCGGCTTACTGGGTTTGTCTGTTGGAGGCGTGAGTAAGTCCCGGATCTGAGGGTCCTTGATTCCTACTGCCCACCGAAGATCGAGGGTCCTGAGAAGGGGGCAGCTGGAGGTACTGAGGGCACAGACCGCAGACCAGGAACAGCCCGCTAGGATGAGGTCTTTCAGGCCTGGCAGAAGGGAGGCAGGTAACAAGTTAAACGGGTTTGGGAGGCTCCCAGGCATCCCAGATCTCCACCATCTTTTTCCAGGCGCAGGAGGACGCAGGTCCCCTCCCTGCCTGGGGTGGGACACTTGCTGGGTGATGGGACCCAGGCACCCAGGAGTTTCCAGGCTTGCAGGGTGTCTCTCCCCATGACCCAGCCCTCAAGAAGCCTCATGGCTGGCTGGTGGCAGAGGAAGGGACCCCTCCCCAGCCCACACTCACCTGGTAGCCTGTTGACGAGCCATGTAAGCTGTTTTTTTGAGATATTGGTCCAGCTGAGATCAAGGCTGACCGGCTGCCTTTTGATGATGCCGCTCAGCGCCTGCGGGGTGATGGACTTGCACCTGCTCAAGTCTATCTTTGTCCACAATCTCTTGTCACAGCACCTGGGGACAAGGACAAAGCTGGAAGTTGAGTCCCAAGAGTCCCATGGGATAATAGCCAGCAGGCTGCCTGGCTTCTGGATGGAGCCCAGCCCTGGTGTGGTCCTAGCCACAGAACAAGGTTGTTCCTCCTAGCTCCCATAAGGTTTCCCCAAACATGCGAAGCTGCTGAAGGTGTCGGGCCACCCAGTGCAGCCCCAGCAGGGTTCTACTGCCCCAAAACAAAACTCCAAGTTGCAGCTGCAGGCTTGCTTGCCCCTCTCTGGGTGTTTCTCCTGATCTTAAGGATCCTTACTCCCAGCAGGCAAAACACTGTGTGTCCCACCCCACAGCCCACTCCTTTGCCAGGAGCAAACTCTTCCTCTCCCACAGGAGTTTGCGGAGAGCCAGGACCCGATGGCAGCTTAGCTGAGTCCCTGAAGGTGCAGGCGAGGGGACACTCCTCCACCACACCACTGCCACCAGCTGCTGATCAAAGCAGGCAATCCCTGCTGCTCAGCTGTTAGAAACCTCCCAGTTTCCATTCCCGTCTGTTCCCAAGCTCTCCATGCACAGCTGTCCTGGTGCCAGCATTGTCTTCTTCGGGCCTGCTGTCCCCGAAGGCGTTTCCAGCCAGCAAAGCCATCCCGCCTCAGCCTGCCTTCCCTGCCTGCTGGGAGGCGAGGCAGCAAGGGAGGCCAGGAAGGGCACCATCCCCATGAGGGCACTGGCACCTCACAAGGACACAGCAGGGGACAGCTGAGGGGACAGGAGGAAGGCAGAAGGGAACAACAGAGATGGTACACACACAGCAGAGGCAGCAGGGCTGGCTACAATGACACTGCCCGGTTCTGGGGAGCGACAGGAGGGCACTGAGGCGACATCCTCCCCCTGGTTCCCTCTGGGTGCCCGCCACAGATGTACCCCCAGCCCCAGGACGTGTCCCCACACTCACCACTTGTACCAGGTCTTGCACACCCGCATGCACTCGCAGAGCTCCCTGCGGGTGAGGTAGCGGAACACTGACATCCAGACCTCGCGCTGGACGCAGCTCTCCTCGCCCTCCTGCGCCCGGCCCCCGCGCCCGTTCAGCCGGGCCGCCCCCCCCTCCTCCGCGTTCTCATCCTCCTCTTCCTCTTCGTCCTCCTCTTCCTCGGCGGCCGCGTCCTCGTCGCCCCCGCTCCGCAGGGGCATCCTGGCGGGCGCGTGGCGCACGACCACACGCGGCGAGTGCTGCAGGTTGGCCGAGGAGGCCGTGATGGCTTGGAGCTTGGGGACAATCGAAGTGCCGTGGACATCTTTGGTGGGGCGCTGGAGCGTCACGGTGAGGTAGGAGCCGTGCAGCTTGGCCTTCTCCACCTCTGACAGCTCCTTCTTGCCGCTGGGGTTGTTCTCCTTCTCCCGCACCATGGTTCTCTCCGTGGCCTGGAGCCGCAGCAGCTGCCGGCGCTTGAAGCGCTCGTCCCGGCTGGCGCTGTGGTGGTCGCTGGGCCCGGCCCCCGGGGACGAGCGTGTCACCACCCCACGGGGGGACGCAGGGTCGTGGATCAGCTGCAGCATCGGGGTGGGTGAGTTGGGCGGGGGGGTCAGGGGCTCCTCGCAGCTCCGCAGGGGCCGCAGCACCTTGGCTTGTGCCGTGTCGTCATCGCTCTCCTCCACCTTCCGCTTCTGCGGGGAACGGGGGTGGCTGGTTAGTGGGAATGAGGCCTGGGGAAGGCTTTTCCCTTCTCTTCTTCCCCATGGAAACACCACGGTGCTGGCAGAGTCTGCACCAACAGTGCCCAGTGAAATCATAGAACAGTTTGGGTTAGACAGAGACACCTTCCGCTAGATCAGGTTGCTCCAAGCCCAAATGAACCTGGCCTTGAACACTTCCAGGGATAGGGCATCTGCAGCTTCTTTGGTCAATCTCTGCCAGGGTCTCACCACCCTCAGAGGAAGTAATTTCTTCCCCACAGCTCATCTAAGTACCACGAGGACCAGAGTCTACCCACACCGGCAACGAGCATTTTCCTAACCCCTTCTCAAAAAGGGCATCCTTTGAGGTTGGGGGTGGCTTCCACTGTGTGCCTAACAGTCCAGTGTCTCTTAGAGTGGAATATCTCAGGATCGCATTGCAGCAGGATGTGCCCAGTCCCTCAAGTGCTCCACCCCCGTGATTCTCATTCTCTGATGAGAATCTGATGACTGACTGATGACTGCCCTCCCAGCCCATGCTGGTTGAACACATCCCTGGCAGGATGCAGTGGGAGGGATGGAGGACACAGATCCTTGCCTTGCTCCTTACCTGGCCCTTCTCTGCATCATCACCCTGGTAGCACTTGGGGCACTCCCAGCAATTGGGGAGCTCATCATTGAGCAACCCTTCTCCATCCATCTGCAATGAGAGGAGGGGGTCAGCAGCAGCCCAGCCCCACAGCAGAGCCCCCCTTTGCCCAGCACGTGCCCTGCTCACCTGCAGACAGCCAGGGTGAACAATCTCATTGCAGATACAGCACTCCATCAGCTTCTTCTCAAAGTCCTGTGAGTCCTCGTTCTGATCCACCTCCCCGCAAAGTGCACACGTGACCGAGTGAGGCAACCTGGGCTACAAAGGAAAGCAGGGCTGACACCAGAGCATGGTGGGACAGCCTTCCTCCTTTCCTTCCCCACTACCTGAACCACGGAGAAGCAACCAGCTATCCCCCAGGAATCCAACTTGGACTCACCGCCAAGCACTGCCGGAGGACACAGGACTGCTTCATGCGGCCGGGCCCACCGAACTTCTTCATGTCCCTGCAGTAGTGGCACATGCCACACTCGCCCTGCATGCAGGCCTTGCATTTCCGGCACCGCACCCGCCTCCGCCGGGCGCCCGACACGATGGGAGACACCGTGGACCTGACGGGAGTGGGGCGCGGTGCTGGCTTCATGGTGTGCGGCTTGGTGATGGGGATGGTGGGCAGGCGCACCCGCAGCCGGGCCTGCAGCTTTAGCTGGCGACAGGGAGAGAGGGAATTGGGTGAGGAGAGGGATCCAGCGTTCCACTGGGACCCATAATGTGCCAGAGAGCAGCTCTGCTCCCTCAGCGCTCCACAGCCAAAGGTGCCTGGATCAGTGCTGACCTGGCACTTCTCCTGGAGCACACTCCCTAACCCCTCACACCAAGAGCTCCCGTTCCTGTCACCCCCTGCTAGGGCTCAAATGAGTCTGGAAAGGGCTGCTGAGTCCCAAAAGCATCCCACAGCATCCATGCTTTTCTAACAAAGCAAGTAATGACAAGGTCCACCCAGGCTGTCCTCTCTGTGTCACTCTGCCAACTGCACAAGGTGTCAACTCTGGTCACTCTTTCCCAAGCTTGAACACCCACACGCTCCTTGTTTACAGTGCAGGTAGGACAGCACAGCTCTCCAGCTGTCACCCTGCATCCCATCAGCCCTCACAGGAAATCTGCTGGCTGCAGCATCCTTCTGGAATTGGCTGTGCTGGGCTGTGCACCACAGCTTATGGGCTTGGAGAAGGGCAAGCTCCCAAGGATGGGGTTGGGGATGTGCCAAACCTCTGAGTGCTGCACCCAAAGCATACACATATCTCCAGGTCACTTCTCCCAGAAAAGCTGCCCAAGATGCTCATGTTGCACAAGGATCACTCTGGATCCCCTGGGCAGGGCAGGAAGCAGAGAGAGGCACCTCCAAAGGGCAAGCCAAAAGGCTCATTTGTCTCCAGAGTCCCTAACGGGGTGTTACCCACCCTTCCCAGGGTGATGGGGTCCTGCTTTTCCCATAGCCTGCCTGTGAGCCCATCTCCTGGCAGGAAGGAAGAAGTGACCTCTGGGAGCCATCCTGGCAGGCCACAGGAAGGCAGCCTGCAGAGGGGAAGTCCGGCTGCTCCGTGCCTCCATCTGCTCAGCGAGCTCAGCCCGGGCTGCAGCCCAGCTGTGGACCCTGGGCTGTGAGCACAGCTGGACAGGGAAAGGCAGGGATGCATGGAAAAGCCCCTTGGCTGAAGAGCTGACTGCTATCCACAGGGAGAGACTCCCAGGAGAGAGCTGCCTTGCTTGGCATTGCAAGACCCAATCCTAGAACAGGGACATGGACACAAGGGACATGTTCACCTCACAGTAAGGAGCTGGACTGCTCTTGGCCACCAACCCCACACCTCACCCTACCACAGCAAGGCCTTCCCTGACACACAACATTCCTCAGGCCATCCACGATTTTCCCTATCAATCCAGAGAACTCCTAGGAGAGCAGGATCACCCCTTCCTCCCACAACAAGGCTCCCTGTTCACCAAGCACAACCAAAGGGCTGGAGAACATGGAGCAGCCAAGGCTGATCTGGTTACCACCCATCAGCTGAGCTGAGATAACCAGCACAGTGGGAGATGGCCCGCAGTGCCGTGGAGGTGGCTGCACCCCACATCCCACTTTGGCACTGCTCCCAAGGCGGGTATGGAAACGGTGCCACCACACCCCAGGCCTGGCAAATGACTCAACACGTGACACTCGTCTGGGTCCCCTCCTTGCAGCTCCTACCTTATCTCTTTTGGGCCACTGGACGATGGGGACGCCTGTAAGTGCCAGTTTGGGGTCGCTGTTTGCGTATTCTTCCAACAGCAGCTATGGAGAGAGAGGTGGGGGGGAACACAGCAGAGAGACAAAAAGCACAGGTGTGAGCAGAGGGAAACACGGCTCCCGCCAGCGAGGCAGGCTCTGACCAGATGCCAAGGCCAGCATGCTTCAAAGACGGCTGGGAAGGAGCCCTCCTCTCCCCACGCCCGCCAGCAACCATCCTCCTCCCCACATGAGACAGACAAGCTCTGTCGAGTCGATTTGCACCAGCGCTTTCATCAACTGCATTTCAGCCCCGAGGCCCCGCGCTGGGCGGCGGTAGAAGTGGGGAGTGCCAAGATTCGGAATCTGGGGGGATTTTGGGGGGACGATTCATCAGCATTTCCCCCCCAGCTGCTCCCAGGCAGGGGGCAGCCTGGAGGGTGCAGCAGCAGGATGTGATGCCCCAGCACCCGCTCTGTGGCCTGGCACAAGCTGCCGGTAGCTGAGAGGTGCTCCCCCGCACTGCCTCGGGATTTGGCTTTGACTTGGAGGGAAAGATCCCTCGGCACCAACTGGACTGGCACGGACTGGCATGCTGCCCTCCAGCACGACAGCCCCTCACTCCCAGTGCATGGGGCTCCCGTGCTCACCCCGGTCCTTTCAGCACCCTCCAGTGCAGCCCCCTCCCCACATCCACTCCCCACCGAATTTGCTGGTTGCAAAGGTGCTTTATTTACTTGATGTTGCCATGGTTACACAGGCAGGAGCCTCCTGTCGGCATCCCGGCGGGCGGTGCTTCCCGCTGCCAGGCAGGGCCGGAGCAGGGGGTGCCTGGCGTGCCCCCCGCCCGGTTTTCCGGGTGTCTGGGGAGGCAGGAAGCCGCAGTCTCCCCTGGGCTCCCCGGCAGCGCAGTGTGCCGCCTTCAGACCTTCCGCCTCCCCACGAGCACACACCGAGGGAAAGGTCAGGGCTCGGAGCTCCCACACGGACATCGTGGGACCGCAGCGTCTGCCTGCCCGTGGCACCGGGGACGGGGCGGGGGCGGCTCAGGCACGCTCCTCGCCAGGGAGCCGAGCGATCGCGGGGGCTCCCGGGTCCTGCGGCTGCATCTGTCTCAGAGCCGGGGTGGGCGACAGGCCGCTGGTCCCCTGTGCCCCGTGGCGCTGTGGCCGGCGGGACGTGGCAGAGGGGACCCTGCACACACGCGGCCGGAGCCCCTCGGCAGCAGTGCCGGCGAAAGTGCCCCGGGAACGGGAGAGGTGAGCCCAAGCACTGGCCAGGGAGCCCTCCGGGGAAGCAGGGGTCCCCCCGCGGTCCCCTCCCACCCTGTCCGGGACCGGAGCGTCCCCACGTCCCCTCCCCGCGCCACGAGCATTGCCAGCTGCCTGACCTTGCGCTTCTGGAACTGCCGAGACTCTGGGGTGAAGTTTGCCGAGCCCTCTTTGTTTCGGTGCCCGCACTGCGAGGGCTGGAGCCCCCTCCCTTCTCCCCGGACACCTCCGGGGGCTGGCTCAGACCCCGGCCGGACCCCCGGTGTTCGGGGACATGGCTGGGGAGCAGCTGCGCCCCCCGCCCCGAGCGCCCCCGGCTCCTCCCCGCCCCCAGCAGCCGCACTGGCGGCCGCGTGCTCCTCCCGAGCCCTTGGGCAGCGGCGGCGGCAGCAGCTTCCTGAGCCGGAGACAATGCTGCTGCGTCACCCACATGCGGTTCCCAGCAATGCTTTGCAACGGGAAGATGGCAGAAGAGAAAAAGGGAGCGAGGAAGCGGAGGGCAGAGCCGCGCTGCTGCAGCGCCGGGAGGGGCCGGGACGGCGGGGATTGGTGCAGGGTCCGGGCGGCGCTGCCCACCGGCCTCCCCGGGATCCCTCCCTCCCTCCGCCGCCGCAATCCGAGAGGCCGGGGCCGGGCTCCTCGGGGCCGGGCAGAGCGTGGCGGAGAGCCCTTACCCCGTCCCGCTCAGGCCCAGCCTCCCCGGCGCCTTTCTTTTGTCTGTTGCGAGGCGGGTTTGGGATCTGGGAGACCCCGCTGGAGCGAGCGGGGCTTTGGAATGCAGGCAAGGGTCGTCCCCCTTGCAGCTCCCCCCAGGGTCTGCACACCCACTCTCCCGACCTGGAGGGAGAAACATCCCGCCAGCCAAGTTTGGGAGCAGCCACATTCCCAAAGGCACTGGGGACCAAACCGCTAGAGGGGGACAGATCCATTCCGGGCGATCAAGGTGTCCCCAAGCAAATCCCAGCCCCGCAAGACGCCCCCCAGATACACAACGCAATTAAAATGGAGGAAACTCCAGAAATAAAGCCAAACAGCACAAGGGAGCAGTGGCTGCTCCCACTTCTGATGCATCCAAAGCATCTGCAGGCAACTCCAGCTTTGTGTTTCCAGGAAGCCACTCAGTCACGTGCTGACCTGGCTCCGGGACTGTCACCAACTGTGCAACCAGTGACACCCTTGGGCCCCTGGCATGGGCACTCTCCGACCCGCAGGCAGGAGCGTGACCAGTGCTGCCATCCCACCAGGGGAGACCTGCCTGGCACAGCTCACAGGCCACCCTGAACTTCCTCACCCATCCCTGAGGATTCCAACCCCACTCCTCACCAAGTTCCCCCTCTGCTCATTGCCCAGTCAGGTAGTGACCAATGCCACACCAGAGGTTTTGAGATGAGGTCCTGGAGACAGGATCAGCAATTCAGGGAGACGCTTATCTTGTTTCTACAATCCTTGGTACTCCAATAGCTCAGCACAGCATAGATATAACCTGTTTATGCCAGGCCTTTAGCCTTGCTGTCAGCTGCCTCATGACCATCCTCCTGTCAAAACCAGTCACGGAAACCACCACAGAGAGGTCAGAAATCATAGATGGAAGCAGTCAAAAGACAAAAGAACCTCACCAAAATTCCCTCTTTGTCAATGATCCTTCCAATGACCTCCATCACACTCAGAATTTTCAGACAATTCCTGCCACGGAGCTGAAAGCACAACTGTCACATCCAACAAGTGACGCTCCAGACTGAACTCATGACAGGATACATATTTCTCCACATGACCCAACACACAGACACCCTGAAATCCTGATCACCACACAAGAGGCTGTGGGAAAAGGCAGCATTTTCCTGCTCCTGGCGTACTGGATAGCAGAGGGTGGCACTGGATGGGCTGATCAAGGTGGCACGCCTGCAAGTCTGGATGAGAAAACGCCACGTTCTGACCGCGGGGAGCACAGACCAAAGTGCATCTTTCCCAGCTTGGCCAGATCCCAGCTCCATCAATGACCTTACCTGGTGACACAAGGGCAAAGTACCTGCTGCAGATTGGTGGTCCCAGTTAGAAGTTTTAGCTAGAAATGTCTTAAGCCCTTCTCAGGCTTTACAAGCCAACTTCTTCCACTTCCATTTTCATCTCTATGGAAAATGGGTTTTTGAAAGTAGAGCTTTGCTGTAGTTGGACAAACTTGTCCCACATTCCCCAGCCACTGCAGGCTGTGACTAACGATCTTGATGCCTTGAGGATGCCAGTCCTGAGGGATGGAGTCCTGCAGCTCAGGATACTTCCAAACCTCCAAGGACAGCCAGCTTTAAGGAGCAAATCCTCAGGGAAGTTGTATGGAACCACAAAGGCTGTCACCAGCAGCTCATCTGCGAGGTACAACTGGACACAGGGGCCTGGTCACACCAAAACCAGAGGCTCATCTTTACTACCTCCAGAACATGAACAGATTCTTTGATCTTTGGTCTCGAACTACAACTGAACACCAACAACCTTCAAGGCTCTGCCTTCAAAACACCCAACACCAGTCTCCTTTCATCAACCCAAGGGTGATACACAGCCCACAGCTCAGGTTCCTCCAGAGCACCACACACTTCATATTCTCAAAGGTCACAGCACACACAGGATGCCTGAAAAGCCACAGAAAACCAGAAATTTGGCCTCTAACAGCACCTAGACTCTTTCAACCAAGACCCCAGAGCCACACCCTCTCCACAAAGCATAGCAGAGCTCTGGATTTACCTGAACATCTTGCAAAAAACCATCAGGAGACAGCACTTGGAAATAAAAACAATGGCAAAGACAAGGACACATGCATGGCTGTGTCTGGATGTCAGCTTTGGTACAGGCAAGCAGCTGTACAGATCACCAACAGCATGGAGGGGAGCAGAAGGTAACTTTTTAGGGACTAGAATGGGTTTCTGGGGATAGGGTGAAGCTGACATTCCCACTTCAGTGCTGAAACACTAAAGCTCATTGGGTTAGCTCAACAGACGAAGGCAAATAAAATCCAAACAACCCTCACCAGCCCAAAATAACTGACTCTTATAACTCCAGGTCACACCCTGGGCAAACAACTCAAAGGAACAAAGCCAAATCCACCTGGGGCAAGGAAAAGGTTCCAACTGTCACAGAGTCCACAGCCAAAAATGGAAGTGAACTGCATCAGCCACAAGCATTCCTGCACTGACGGCCAGAAGGGACCCACCAGGGCACAGCCGCCCTCCTGCTTTCCCAACCCCAAATCCCAGGGCCGTCCCTCAGGTGCAACATCAGCCCCACACACAGGAAGAGGAGGACACCAATCCTGCCCCAGGACAGGGTTAGGGTGAGGGTGGGAAGTGCTTTGTGCTCGCTCAGGCCTACCTTGACGTCAGCGATGAGGGCGTCCTCATCCTCGATGCCGGTGGGAACACACTTCTTGTGCAGAGGGAGCGACTCCAGCTTGTCCACGAGGCAGCGCAGCCCCTCCAGCTCAAACTGGGTCAGGTGCACCTTCCTGCTCTTGCGGGGACTGCCCCCGCTCGGGTCCCAGGCCTGGCCATTTTGGGAGCCCCGGCTGGAGTCGGAAGAGTCTATGGATGGGGTCTTCTTGAGACCCGGCAGGCTGCTCCGGCAGCTCTTGCCCAGTTCGTCATAGTCCATGTTGGCACCGTTGGCAATGGGGCTGGTGAGAATGGACCTCCTGGTCATGGGGCGCCGGGATTCCTTCCCTGCTGCATCCTCATCATCCTCCTCCTCCTCCTCCTCTTCCATGTTCACCGAGTCCGAGGAGCTCAGCTCCATATCTGCCATGATGATAAAACAGGGAGAGCAATCACAGGAGGTGTTCTGTGTTTAGCGGGATCCCCCCAGTCATGAGGGATGCTGGAGCAACAGATTTGTAGGAAGGAGGTGAAAGGAACAGAGAAGCTGGAAAAGAACAGCTAAACATCCTTCCCATTCCTGGCTTGTCTGTGTGAATGCAGGGCACCAGATATGGAAAAAGGTCCCAGAGGAAGAAATAGCAAATGCCCTAGACTGAATTTCCTGTCCTAGACTTAATTTCATGGATTTGGGTTGGAAGGGAACTTGGACTGTCATCTAGCCCAACTCCAGTGGAATGGGCCTGGACATCTTCCACTACATCATGTTGCTTAATGCCCTATTCAACCTCATTTTGCATTGGAGGGCTCAGGATCTTGATGCGATGAAGAGGATGTGGACTCACTCATGACCGTGAGGTTGCTGAGCCCTCCAAGTAACCCTCAAACCCTGTGTGCAGAAGGCCCTGGCCAGCCAGAGATAATTCCTGCCTACAGCACCATAGTGGCCACTGCAACTTCCCCCCATCTCTTCTGTGTGAGGCTCTGAACTGGTTGTTGCTGGTTTCACAGCTCTGAGGAACCTGGGCTGCTGCAGGGCCAGAGGAGGAAGCAGAAGTCTGGCTGGCTGTGACTTCATGCCCAAAAAAATCCCCACGCAGCCCTCCCCTGCCTGGCACACTGCTGAGCCAGTGCCCCAGCAGGAGGGTGTAAGAAGCCAGTTGGATAAGGGTAAGGAAGGAATAGGGGCTGGACTTACCCATGCTGAGGGATTCCTTCTGGAAGTCCTTGGTCAGGTGGGAGCGGCTGGTGATGCAGTACACGTAACGCTCCAGCACGTACCAACACATCTCGTAATAGAAGGGATAACGAAATTTATTTGGGACCTGCAAAACAGGCAAGAGGCTCTGTCAGACCTCCTTTCCACTGCTGCTGTCAGATGACAGATGCCACAGCAGGTGTGGCCCAGTGTCCAGCACGGGTCTCCCACAGGTCCTTACCCGTGTGCGGTCCTCGATGCCGTAGATCCGGAGCTGCATAGGGATGTTGAAGC
This sequence comes from Passer domesticus, assembly GCF_036417665.1. Classification (NCBI taxonomy): domain Eukaryota; kingdom Metazoa; phylum Chordata; class Aves; order Passeriformes; family Passeridae; genus Passer; species Passer domesticus. Next base: position 54,064,418 of record NC_087479.1, read on the forward strand.
TGTGTAAGAAGTTGCCACCAAAAACCAGTGTGTCCATGGGAGTGTACACAGCATGGATCCAACCTTGGGGAGAAAGCAGAGTTGGAAGAATCCTTCTGATCCATCTTGCATAGCTTTTTGTCACCCTGGTGTCATCCTAGATTGTTTCCTAGTTGCGATAGGCCTAGCACCAAGGGAAACAGCCTTCTGAAGTCTGCTCCAACACTCTAAAACACCTTCAAAATAACTCAAGTTCCATTCCTTATCTCCAAGGCTAAGCAATCCAGCTAAGTCCAACATCTGGGGAATTCCAGCATGGGTTTCCTTAAGGCAAAGCCACTCAGTTCAGAAGAAGTGTCAGTTGTGATAACAGACTCAAATGAGTGAGTTGTGCAATCCCTGCTGTTTTCTGTTCCTGGTCCTGCTGCACGCCACAGCTCTGCAGTGGTGTCACAAGACACCCAGTAAGCAGAGGAGCTGCCTTGGGCCAGCCTCTCCTGAACCTACACTGTTCCACGTGTCAACATGACAGGATCTGGGAAAGCCTCCTTTAATAATTAATCAAACGTGATATGAGCCAGCCACAGCTTTTCTAACACTTGGGCTGGATCCACAATGCCATCACAGGCATGTTTTGGGAGGTGGTAAGCAAGAGGACAGAGCCACATCACATCTCCCTCTTCCAGTGACTCGAGGGAGGTAAAATCCTGCCAGTGTCCCAGGAGTTTCAGACAAACCTGGCCAAGACCAGGATGCCCCTGCCCACGCTGAGGGTACCTGAGGGGATGACAAATGTGTAGCCCTGCTTGAGCTCGATGCGCTGGCACTCTGACACTCTGTCCCCAAGGAAAATGTCTCCCTGCTTCCCTGAGAGAAGCCAGTTTTCATAGAGCTCCAGGTTTTGGGGTGTGGGAGGGATCAGCCAGAAGATCTGCAAATAAAGACAACACCCTCATGTAAGTCATCACATAATGAACAGCTATAGCTTCTTCCCAACATCTGAATCTCTTCCTTGCCCCTCTCCCTCAGAACTTCCCAGCAAAATGACTGCAACAGCTGGCCCCCTTGAGAGCACAAGCAAGGTCTTCCCCAGCCTGACACACTGAGTGCTACAGGTAGCCTGAGCTTGGGATGCTTTTTAAGCTATGATTTACATCAGTGTCAAGAGATACAGAGCCCAGGAAAGCCACCAGAGTGACAAGGAGATTTACTGAGCTTGATTTACCATGTTAGAGCTACACCTGAACTAGGGATTGGCAGCTGTCTGGCTACATGCAATACAGACAAGTTTAGGGTGGAAAATACTTCAATTTGCTGTCTGGGACCTGCATCCTCAAGGATCTACCCAAGAACAGACCAACAACCACTTTCCTAAAGCACCTATAGCTGTCCTAGTTGGTACAGTCCTACCTTTCCCCCTCGGTGGATGTGGTACCACACAGAAGTGCCACCAAAGTCCACGTGGAAATCTGTGTAGCAGCCCTTGACACTCATCAAACAGTATCTGGTGGAAAACAAGATGAGAAGGTGAAAATGAATGGAGATCCACACTTTGGAGCAGATATGACATTCCAAGGGAATGGGTCCCCCAAACCAAGGCCAATGGCTCAGAGCAGTGTCACAAGCCACCCAGCCCCTTTTCCACACAGCTAAAGTGGATTCAATAAGTGACTGCAGTGGCCTTACAAGTGTCACCCACAAAAATAAGCTGGGAGACTGATCCTCCCCCTTCCCCTTGGTACACACTGCTGTTCCCTTGGGCAGTTTTCCTGCAGGAGATTGTTTGCTGCCTGCCACAGCTCATGAATTCACTTACTTCTGCACCTTTGGATACTGCATCTCCAGGATGGCATTGGTAGACTCTGTCTGACTTTCCTTTAGATGCCTGGGCCACATGTTATCAACCCAGTCAATCAAATCCACCTACAGCAGAGAGGTAGGAGACATGAGCAGAGAAAAAAGGGGCACAGCAAAACCTTTTGCTACCCCAGGCTGGCAAATCCCTTTTTGGTCCTTCCCCACACCCAGAAACTTTCCCAGTGCTACTGGGACAGTCCTACACACAAAGCACTTAAGGATCAGGTGTTCAGATGCCAGCTCTGGACTTCCATAAAAAATATACCAGACAGTATCCCCTAGAGGTGAGATTCAATTCCCTAAACTTCAGGAGAGCCAGAGATGTTGAGGTTCCCTCTGTAGTTAACAAAGAGAACTGGCCCCCACAGCTGCCACTTCCACTCTGCTGACTGCAGAGGTAGTTTGAGATGTTCATCCCATCCATCCCACCTGCCACAACTCATCTTCCCAGCACAAAACAGCTTCCTGCCCCTCTTCCAGCACACCTCCAGTCTGGCCTCCTCTGCCCTCAGAGATTTCAGCATTTTGCATCAGGAGCCCTCCCTGCTTCTGTGCCACACTGTGCAGAAGCTATCTCTCCAGAGAGTGATGTGCCAGGAACTTGGCCATGGTCACCACAGCCCAACTAAGCGATCAGCTCCAGCAGCTTCCAGACTGATATCCCTGCTGAGCCCACACATGTTCCGAGCAGCCCTTCTTCTACCACATCCCAATGCCAGGCTGCACCTCACCTCCAGATTTTGAGGGAAAGCAGATCCCTGTGTGAGGAAGAGCCCCACTCACCGTAGCAGGTCTCTGCACCAGGTTCTCCAGTTTGGTGTGGCTGAACTCCAGGCTGATGACGTTGTAGAGCTTCTCCCGCTCCTCCTCTGGCGTTTCATAGTAGCGCGCCCACTGCGCCATGGACATCTCGATGTCCCGCTGCGTGTTCACATCCATCACATCCACTATCCGTCGGCTCCCTGCCACGGTGACAGACACGTCACTGAACTGTCCCTCTGCACCATGGACTCCAGGAGGTGAGATCCTCAAAGACCCCAAGTACACAAGTGAGTGCAGGGGCACTCCGGACACTTACCCACACACAGCCGCACATCGTTCACGCTGAAGTCCGGATCTGGCATCCTGTGGGACAAACATCTGGCTAAAAAAACCGTAAAGTGCTTCTGGCTACACTCTGTGACCCAGGAATTGGCACCCTGAAGGTACATCTGTGCTGCTTTGGTGTTGGAGAAGGCCATGGAAGAGGATCTCTGGGGGCACAGGACTGGGGTGAAACACTAGAACAAACTTCTGGCTCGGGAAGCAGGCTTGGGAATAGGATGTACCATCTCCAGAGCTGCTGTACAGTGACTTCTAGCAAAGGAGCCAGGAGGCCTTGAACTAAGCAATCCAGATCTCATTTTAAAGGCTGCTTGTGTGAGTTATCCCAATCCAAAGGCACGGCCAGAGCAGGACACGCAGTATATTCCACTGACACAGCAGAACCACTCCAATGTTTGCACTGGCACCCTTCTCTGTACAAACACTGCTGTCACAGGCAGAGCAGGCTGGCAGCCTTTCGAGCAGCTCTTGACCCAGAGAAATATCCAAAAGCTTAGGAGAAATCCAGTTTCAGTCACACTGTAATGTCCAGTATTAAATCTCTACCCTCCCAAGTCACCCAGCAGTTAGACTGAGCCTGGCATGACTTCCTACCCAATTCACCCCAGCAAAGAACATCCTGCACTGGATGAGATGTCACCCATCTGTTCACAGCCATGGAACCCCATGGCTGAGGGACTTTGGAGCACTGCTGCTGGTACTAGCTCTGAAAGTTTGTGAGGGGTCATTTATTCCTCTAATCAACCCCAAACTCTGACCCAGTTTACATTTAGAGCTGCAAACGTCAGTGGATGTACTGCAACAAGAGAGGCAGACACCAGCTCAGAAGTTTGGAAAATCAGGTTGGAATTCTGGAAAATGCCAGAAATACTACAAATTGTTTGACTCTCTGGCAATAGATGCCTATGTTACTAGGAAAGAAACCCAGCCAGACGTTGCATCAGAGCAGCAGTGGGACTTTCCAAACATTTGGTAGAATTCTGATCACCTACAGCCAATTCAGTTCTCTCATTTTTGGTCCAAACAGACTAGGAAGAACGCGGTAACTGAGATGGAAGGTATTTCTCTCACTGCACATAAAGAACAGCGTGGACATGACAGTCAAACCAGCCTGGCAGAGCCAGGAGCAGATCCCACACAGTACAGAGAGATGAAGGAACTGGGCCAGAGTCACCCACCACTCTGTGCTCCCAGCACTTACTTTATCCCCAGGCCGTCCGAGCTCCTGAAGATGAGCGGGTCCCTCAGGCCACCCCGCTGGATGTATTCAACTGTGAAGTCTGGTGTGGGGAGACAAGAAAAGGGAAGGTTTAGGAGAAACTCCTTCAGAGTATTATAGACATGCTCAGGTTGAAAAGGTTCTCTGGCGATCCCTAGTCCAACCCTGCTCCTCACTTTTCTACACTTCTTCAAAAATCCTGAACTCCTTTGCAGCAGTTCTAAGAGGCAGCAGGGTGTGTGCTGCTGACAAGCCTCAGACAGGGCCCCTAAGGAGGGTTTGCTCCAACAGGCTGCTCCTGACAGGTGAACAGCCCGGATTTTGGTGCTCACTTCCCTTGGAAGCTCAGAGCCAAGCAAGAGATGCCTTGCAGAAGCACTCCTCCCTCCCAGTAAATCCTCATGAGGGGCTGTGTGATGAAAAGCCATCCCACGGAGCCGTGTGCGTGCTGAAAGGAAGGGGAGACATCCCACACAGTCCTTGAATTAAAGATCTGGTTGACACGTGGCTGCAATTACAGGTGCTGACCCAGGCAAACCCTCCCATTCCTGGCTGCCACGTGTCCCAGCAAGCTGCAGACCGGCTCCGTGCTCTCTGGAGCGAGCAGCTTCCATGCCATTCCCCACACACACTCCCTGGGACCAGCAGCCCCAAGACAAACCTTTGCCTTCCATGAAGACCACGAAAGTGGAGTTGAACTTGTTGGTGGACAGCTTTTCCTCGAGGTCAAACGTTCTCTTCCCTTCAATCTCATCATCGGAGATGCCGTCGTCCTCGTAACGCCGCCTCATCGTGCCACGCTGAGGGGAGAACACCGGGAAGGGAGAAGTTAGGGACAGGAAGGGAAGCTATGGAGCAGGAGGAACAACCTCACCCAACCTAACACAGCTCAGCCACGGCCTCTAGGGGAGCTCAGGTCTGTCCTGAACCCAAAACATACCACTGAAACATCAGCTTTGCCCCTCCTCCATCCAGATTTGTGCTAATTGGGCTGTATGCGAGACAGATAATCACTCCTAATGAATTCTAATACGGAAATACGGGAGGAGGGGAGAGAGTTTAGTGTAAGAGAGGCAGAGAACAAAGAATCAGTTCCCCACTTTCACAGGTGCATCAGTATTTTGCTGCACTGGAGGTAAAGGCACTTGTGAGTTTAAATCTCTGCCAGAACACCAATGACTAAAAAAAAAGACTCCTAAGTTTTCATCTTTGGCTGTACTTGTACACAGAAAGCTGATTTATTCTCTTGCTTGTATGGAGAAGAATAGCAGAGTGGAAGGAACACTTTTCTTAGAGGGTCTTGTAAGCACATCTGTACAGGGATTCCTGACAGACATCCTCTTCTGGCATTGCTGGATCTGGAAGAAATTACTGTCCCCAGCTGCTGGCCACCTGGCCAGAGAGCAGAGCCCTGCGTGGGAATGCTCCCTAAATCCCCTCAGATAAAAGGCAAACCTGCTCTGAGTTAGCCAAGCTGCCTTCCCCTAATTAGGGATGTTCCCATTATCAAGCGTGCACACCAAGTGCTGGGCCAGCAGACGGCCAGGAGGTGACACAGCTGGTGGCACCTGCCTGCAGCAGGGAGGGGCAGTGTCACATCCCCAACAAGACCACCAGAACCAGCCTGCAATAACCTCACTGGAGAAAGAGGAATCAACTCCCTCATACAGAAGTACTGCTTTAAATAATTTTTTTTTAGATTAATTAGACGAACCAGTGCAGGAGCACGTAGGGACACACACAAAAAAAGGCTTTTCCCCCACCCCCTCCAACATTTAATTTTAACTCCCGGTTTCAAGCAGGCTGATGGATGCACAAGGAGTTCCCCTGCCATCACGACAGAGTCACTCACCCATTGTTAACAGCCCATTGACGGTGCTCAGCTTTCCAACCTCCTCACCAAAAACCTGAGTGACTGGGACACAAAACACCTCATCAGCCAGGCACGAACAATTGGCTGCTCCTGAATGGGGCACTTCAGGCAGAGTCTTCAGGATCCTGCAACCAGGGCCTGTCCAATGGCCCCGAGGATTAAACAATCTGGAAGAGGGCTGCTGTCCTTTGTTTTAAGCCATCCACTAAAGATAAGTGGGATCTCCCCGTTTTTAACAACACAAAAAGTCACTTTACTTACGGGTTTTTTACAGAGATACTTGTATAAAGGCGGGAAAGTGCATTTAAAAAGCACAGACATATGGGAGTGGCACCAGCATAAGTGACGTATTCCTTGGGAACTCTTGGATTTTCACACCGCTAAAGCTGGGCTGCACTCACCAAAAACTGGAACTCCCAAATGTTCACTCTGCCTTTAAACTGAGACTGGCCCTTCCAAGGGGATGCATCAGAACTTGAAGTTTGAGATATAGAGGTGTTGTGACTGTGTTATAATGGATGATTAGCCCACCTCATAAAGCACTTACCCTTAAAAATCATGGAATCCATGAAGCCTGCATGGTACTCAGGTTTAAAATGAGGGTACAGAGCAGAGAGGGGTCCGCCCTGAGCAGGATTTAGGGACAATAAGCAAACCTCAAACTCAGCTTTTCCTGAAGAACCCAGCATTGTGGGGAAAGGCCCACTTCATTCTATTCCTTACTAAACCACAGCAGGGAAGTTCAAGGCACACCTATGCCAGGTAAGGATGTGAATCACCTTCCAGCATGACCAGCGTTTCACTCTTCCCAATCCAAGGCAATTCTAGGACTACAGATCCCAGCAGGCAGCTCTCTGTCAGAAGGAGGATGTGCACAATGAAGAGGAGGATTCTGCAGTCCGTGGTCTCACCTGCTTTGGGATCAAGTGGGTCCTGCTCAATGCAGGATCAGGTTGCTTTTTGACCTGCTCCCTTACTCCAGACACTCACTTCTAGGGGGAAAAGCAGCTCCTTTGCCTTTGCTGGATTCAAAACCTCACCTTTTGGGAGGAAAAGGTTTGGCATGAAAAATCTGGCAAGAAGAGGCTTATGTCCAAACCAGTCCCTTAATAGATTGTATTTGACTCCCTTGGCTACACTTAACCAGGAGCAGGGGTTACTGTACGGGGCTGGAACTCAGGTGAGTCCCATTTGAGGACAAACCTTGGGATATCCAGGCTGGAATGCAGCTCCAGCCACAGGCAGGGTGACCAGGCATTGTCTGTCCTTCTGGAAGTGGCACCAGGCCAGGCTCTGGGGATTGTGTAGAGCAGCTCATTCAACAGAAATATGACCACGTGGCTGGGCCTGATTCGGATCCTACTGGTGCCATGGGTGGATGCTGGAGATGCACTGTGGGATCAGGGACCTGCTCAGACTTTTCCCAGATCTCCTTCACAACACAGCCTCCAAAGCAAACAGGTTGGAACCTTCAACCCAAACCACTCCATGATAAGGCAGCCACACCACAGAAGTGCAAACACCAGGAAACAGGCAGGAACACCTTAAACTTGAATCCCTTTGCAATGAGGAAACAGGGATGCAAAACACAGAAGGAAGAGGATTGTGTCCTCCAGCCAAGCAAATTCCAAAGTCTATTGCTCCTGTCATCAGCAAAGCATCAGCCACAAACCCCCTCAAGCTCCCAGGCAGATCAGCTTCGCCTGCTCCCTTGGGCAGGGAAGAGTCTGGCCTTCTAATTGGCCCAGCATGAGGAGAGCAGGATCCCAGCTGCGGCTGAGGACCCAAAAGCACAATGCAAACAGCTCCCATCCCATCGGACCCAGCCGGGGCCACACTGCTTTCAAGTCATTGTTGTCTTGGGAGGGTGGGGAAAAACAATATTTCAGGGCCCCAGAGCAGGCAGGAGGAAGGAAAGGCTTCTGTGCTTCCAGGCATGCGTTATGGGAGAGGCAGCATCTGCGGGAGTCTTCCCCTCCTGGAGTCTGCAGCTTCCTCATGGCACAGTGACACAAACCACAGACCCCATGTCCCCAAACTGGGTCTCTGTACGAGGACAGATGTGCTCAGTGGATGCTCCAAAACCCCTTTTCTTCTCATGTGCCACACAGGAAATTGCTGCCTGAATAAATAAATGGCTACATGTGACACCTGCAAAGCCATGACAAGCTAATGCCAACCTTACCTTGCCACTATTGCACACACAGAGCTGTGCCAATCCTTCTGACAGCACCAAGTTGGACTTCTTCCCAGGAAGAGCTGGCTCCCCTTGTCCCACAGCCTGTGCTAGGGACAGAGCTTGGCCGAGTATCCCTTCCCAGCACATTCCTACAGCCCATCCAGAGAACATCAGCAACTCACAGTCCTGGACTCTTAGACCAGAACTGCTTCTTCCTGGGAGTGACTCCACTATTGGGAGACCTTCCAGTATCAACCAGTTCAGCCAGGGACATAGAGCTTCCCAAAATGAGATCAGCAGATGTCCCCAGAACTGCCACCTGTGACAACGTTGTGGGTGAAGTTCAGCTCCAGTGAAGCAAGGGCACAGAGTCAGGCACATTACACTATCTGTGGGACAACCTCAGCATTCAGCATTAAGCAGCAATATTTAAAGATCACTTTGTTTTCCCAGCTTTCTCTTAGGATTCAGGCATTTTTCATCCTGCTGAGAGTTTTACTAAGGAAGTGGTCCAAACCTTTTCTCTCTGTGTCAGGCAGGGTCAAGATAAAGGCACTTTCTTTATTCATCCTCCAAGACCAGAGAGCCAGCAATTCCCACCTAAGACAGCTGTCCTTCACCATTTCTTTCTGAACCTCCTGGGTACCATTCAATTATTGGAGGAAATAGCTGTCAGTAGGATTAATATCTGTGCTTCCTATCTCTTCTATTCTGATTATTTCACCTGCATTCTCCTTCACCCAAGGATTCCAGGGAAAGCACCTAATGAATCGCCACAGTGACGCTCTCCAAAATCCTCCCTTGGAAACCTCTTTCCATCAGCAAGTGCTGCCTCCATGGAGCACAGCTCCTTCTAACAGCAAAGGAGCTGACAGTCAGCTGAAGAGAGCCAGAAAACTCCTCTCCTGTGAGGTTTTTGAGGGAAGAACGAGTACAAGGTCACATTTGAAAAAAAGAACAAGCCGTCCTTTCGCTGAAAGAGCCTCATGTATTTAAAGAGTGAAACCAACACACACCACAGTATTTTAGTCACTTCCTGTCCTGTCTGCTGCCATCCCCTCCCTCAGCTCCATCTCCCAGTCACCAGGAACCTCTTCCTGCTATGCCACAGCTCCTTCCCCCTCAGGAGACCAGAGCACCCCTCTCACTTTTCCTCTCCCTCTGCTTGCTGTCTTTCCAGAGCAGCTTGCCCGTGTGAAGCCTCCCACAACTCTCTTCTACTCCTTTGACATGAAGAATGCAGAAAGTTTCACCTCCATTTCCAATCCCAAAATTCCCTGTTGCAGGTTTTAACTTTTCCTGGCTCCCAGTGTATCCATAGAACAGTGTGACCTACCAGTGCATTTCTTCATCGCCCCATCCCTTTGCAGGTTTACTCTGCTGAAATGCACCCAAATTGATAATAAATCAACCAGCTCAACTCTCCTCAGTTAAGGAATTTAACTTTTCACATATTTTTACAGCAAACAACTGTGGCTCTTGCCTAGATAAATCCAGACCTGCAACAGTTGAATCTCTCGAAGGGTGTTCTGATCTCTAGCGAGTACCTGAGGCAAGTCCAGAATTCTGCCTCTGAGACCTTGTGCTGAGAATCCCCAGCAATTTTAGCAGTGGCAAAGTGGGAAGAACAACATCCATTTCTCCAGGAAGACACAAGGCAGCCTGACAGGAGGATGGACAAGCAGGGAAGCAGCCAGGCTGTGATCAGACAAACCCAGGGCACAGCAGGTGCCAATGCCAGAACGGGCTATGCAGGGAAGATCTGCCCTTGCCAGTGTTTCCAGATAGAGTGTGAAGAACCAAGGCACCAAGATTATGACACCCAATCAGCAGCCTGCCAGGTCACTGCTTATCTTAAGCACAAGAGCTTTTCTTTTCTATATCCCTCTCCCCTCCAAGTCTGCACCTCCCACTTCAGCTCCTGGGCTGGGCTCTAAGCTCTGGAGCACCAGCACAGCACAGCGGCAGCAGGTTCCTGCCCTCTGTGCCTCTCCCACCTTCAATCCTGGACTCCCTGCTCCCCCAGACATGGGAAGCACCACTTAGGATCTAAAGAACAGGTACAGTCCCCTTGAGAGACTCAGGACAAGAGGAACCACTGAGCTTAACTCAGGTGTAATGCCCCTCACCACCTCCCATTCCTCTCAAAAGCTGGAGTGCTGAATGGGTGTATCCCAGGTGGCACATCCCTGGATAAAGACAGACTCAAAGCACCAGGCTGACGAGCAATGAGCAAACAGGATCTACACAAAACTGGAGCTCTTCCAGGCTTGCCAGCTCCAGGAGGGATTCCTATCACGAGCAAGGCTGGCAGCACTTCAGAATGACCGGGGAGAACGCTTTGGTTTGCACTTTTGGGTTACAAAATCGAACGCACACGAGGAGTAATTGAGGAATTGGAGCAAGGCAGGAGGGGAGGGAGGATGGAGGGGCCAAGCAGAGCTCCACAGCTGCTCCCAAACCACACACTGACCAGCCACAGCAGCAAAACCACCAGGCAGAGGAACATGCTAGATCAGATCACAGATGGGCAGCTCTGGCAGCAGTCCCAAAAAGGATGCGCTGCTCCTACGAAAGGATACAGCTCCTCACTCCAGTCACCTGCAGCCTCTGTCACACACAGCCACTGTCCCAAAGGGCTTTGATGGCACTTCTCACCCCCAGACTGCCGATTTCCACCACCAGCCACAGCACTGGGAGAAATCCTGCCTGGATTCCATGCAAGCCTGGAGAAGCTCTTGAAGGACCATCAAACACTCCACACCATTTCAAGGCTGAACACTGACCCTCAGTGCTAAAAGCTATCCTTTGGCATTCAGCCCTCTTAATTCTGGAGAAGACTGAGAAAACCCCTTGAATTACATCCCACCCCTTCCCAATCAGAAGAAATCCAAGAAAAAAACCCCTGTGTGCAGCCCTTTCCCTGTCAAGTGTCCCCAGCACGTGCCCTATGCAGTAACGTAGATGAGCAGTACCAGCTCTGCTCCTCCTATTGCTTTGTGCAGGAAGGCAACAGAATCCCCCCCAAATGGAACAAAATAGACCAAACTGCTCCAAAAAAGGCTGGCTTGAAAATTATACGCATTTAATCCATATTCCCACCACTAAGCCCCACAGAGACCAGGAGGCAGAGACCCAGGACAAGGGACAGACAGAGCCATATGCACTCAGCTGATCCAGTAGTAGCAGGCCAGCCCTGAGTGACTTCATTCCTTGCTGGGGACCTGTCTCCAGCACACTGGGAGATCACAGGGCTAACTTGGATTTTTTAATAATTTTTTTTTTTTTGTTATTGAGAGAAGTGCTCACCCTCCGAATTTCTCAGTGTCCCAATCCAGCTCTTCCAAAACCTGTTGCCAGCTCTGTCCCATCACCCAGCCTGAGAAAAGCTGGACCACAGGAGTACTGGAATAACAAAAACGCAGGAAGCTTTGAGGTTTGCCCTGCAATTCCTGCTCAGCTGACACTGTCTTTTAAAGGGAACAGCAGCAGGCTGCCTGCATTGCAGGCTATGGGGCTGAGGATGCTCAGGGAGAGGGAAAACAGCCCAGGGCCATTGGGAAGAACATGGACAATGTGGGAATCCAGCTACTAGGAAGGATATTTCCACTGGACTCTGTGCTGCTACACCATCCCTGCACTCCCTCCCCCTCTCCTCCATAAGGAGCCCAGCACTCGTCCCTTCCTTACTCCAAATGGGGCAAAGGGGCTCAGTGACACATGGAAATATTTATGCACAGCAAATTAAAGACACTGAGGCAGCCTGACCTTAAAGGAGCATGCACTGCCAGCCCTCTCCTTTCCACTTCCAGCTGCCTCAGCTCTATCCCAAGATTACAGCTCCCAGGAGCCAGGGGTACATGGAAGAACAAGGAGGACTTTTTTTAAGTGGTATTTTCTCCCAGACTCTGTCAGGACTGGCTAAAACACAACAGGATTATGCACTCAGCTCCCAGCCCTGAGGACCAGCATGAACAAAGCTCACAGAGCCTCCTCCTTGACCTCAAAGGGTGTGTGGGGGCAGCACGTACAGAGCAATGGCTAAAACATGGAAAATCCACCACCCTGCAACCCTGGGCAGATCTCAGCCCAAAAAACTTCTCTGGTTCAAGTTCCTGGAACTTCCAGAGGGATTCAGAATCCCTGGAAAGCCAGCTCATTGCTGTTTACTCCCAGTGCTGTTGCTACAGCAACAGAGATGCACAAGCATGGACACAGAACTCCTGTCCAACAGCTCCACCTCCTCTCCCCCATCATGGATTCCCAGGATACACTTTGTCACCAGGTTCACCTGAACCACCTCAAGTGGCAGCAAGCAACAGCCACAGCCAGCTATGGATGTTCCCCACCTGGCTGCCAAGAGCTGGGAGAAGAGGTAAACAGGGAGCATAAACAGCATAGGGAGGGCAGGCCACTGTGGAAAGGGAAGAACAACACCAAAGTTCCTCACAGCCCCCTGAAGGCTCAGCCATCATTTCCTCCTCTGGAAACAGCAACACTCTTCCCTCAGCAGCAGCACCAGAGATCTCATCCTGAAGGGAATTGCTTCCTTTATATATTTTCAGAGGACAAGATTATTGCAGCGCCTTGTTTCTCCACCTTTTGAGCATTTCACCATTTTCCCACATGTGCCCTTCCTCCCCCAAACCCAGCCAGTGACCTGTAAATCTGGGTGGCTCCTGACATAACTAAAAAGGCACTGGGGGCACAGGGACTGCTCTCCTGACTTGTCAGTGTCATCTCCAGCTGGGATAACCCTGGGAAAACTTATTCCTGCTTATTATAGGAACATAAATGAAGCCTGCAGAGATTGTTTGGTAACTCACAGGTAACTTGAAGTGCTTCTGAGGTGTTTGGCTCCTTGCTTAGTCAGCACTGCAGCTTCCAGGACACACTCAGGGCACAGCCAGGCCTGGGACAGTAAGAATCCAGCAGATATTTACCTCCTGCATCCCTCTCTGCTGATGTGGAACAGCATCCACTTGGTTTCAGGGACATATTCTCCCAGGGACCAGCACAGTCATGCATCTGGCAGGATCTAAATGCTCACAGGGATTTCTAAAGCTTTCCAAGAATAGCCTTCAGTTGCTGCTAGCTTCCACCAAAGCCCTGCCCAGACCAAATCTGCACAGCCTCTGAATTATTTAGAACTCATTTATTACACCTGGGTCATTTGGAATGACTCATTTGTAGTGCCTCCAGTTTGAGGCCTGTGGGAGAGATTAATTACCCCCCTTGCCCAGGTCCTGTCTAGACTGGGCAGTTGAGGTGTGTCCAGCAGACCAGGGACATTTGGCCAGGCTGGGTTTCACACAGGGCACAGAGGAACTCCAGGAAGGAGCTCTGCTTGACAGGAATTGCCAGTGTCACATTTCAAACATGGGGAAGAGGGAGCAGGTGGTGTAAAAACACCCAAATTCTCACCCAGTGCCTGGGGCTCATCCCATGCTCGGTGTCTGCAGGGAATACACAGGCAGGGTCACCCCAGTGCACCCATGTGAGTCCCAAATCAGAGGGAGCAGCCCTGGGAAAGACAGTATGCAGCAGGACTGGCCTGGGTCACCCCCCAATAGCTGGGGGTGACAAACACCAGCAATCTCCAGGGATCATTACCTGGCAGTGAGCAGCTTTACAGGACAAACCAGAACTTGGGCTGAACCTGATGGGATTGCTCCTTGCATCCCACTGTTGGCATACTGTGAAACACTGAAGATGGAGCAACACAGGGAAAGTAGGAAGCTGCATCCTCCTCTTTCCTATCTTACCTGACACAGGCAGCCCACAGCCTGCTCCCCCTGACCTCCCTCTCTCAGCTTTGACGCCATTTATCCCTCAATTTATTCCTATCCTGTGAGAAAAACTGTCACAAGTGTCCTGTCAACATGTGTGGGCCTTCTTGGCCCCACAACTTGTGTCCTGAACCATCACCCCATCCATCCTGCAGAAAGGACACAAACAAGTTGGAAACCACAAGATTCCACTCTGGGCACTGGTCAGAGCCAGCAGTGCCACCCCTCAGGCATGGGCTGAGCTGGGATCACTCCACAGCACGCAGGGCTGTTAAAAAACCTTGTCCTGCACACTCCCCAGGCTTCATCCCCCAGCTGATGGCTGCACATGCTGCAAAGCCCATCTGAACTCTCTCAGGGGATAGCCTGGACACCAACATGTAAGGGCAGGTTTGGTAACTGCTGTTTACAGGAGAGGCCTCGGCTTCTGGCTGGTAGGGACAGGCAGAGCCTCCTCTCAAATTTCACACAAGGATCTGACCAGAGGGCAGGGCAGTGCTAAGGCAGGACACAGACTGCCTCAGACCACGGGATAGAGCTTCATGGCCCAGCTCCCCTCTCACCTCTCTAATTCTCCAAAACACACAGAACTTCAGTCTCCTGCTCCATGAACCCGTTTGCCTTCATGGGTGTCACAACTCTTTCCACAGCCAAAGTAAGGGTGACACTGCACCCAGCCAGGATGGTCACTCGGGTCCAAGACCCCAGCAGGAGCTGTGGCTCAGCCCACAGAGCCCCCAGGCAGGGTGAGGCCCCTCCTCGGGCTCTCTCCAGCAGCAGAGCCAGTTTCAGAGGTTCCTACCCCACCCAGTCTCCCCATCTGAGACTTCCAGCCCCATCAGGTTTGCTCACTACCCCAGCACAGACAACAGCTGGCACTAGATGCCTCCCCCCAGCCAACTTCCATCCAGGGCAGGATCCACAATTCCCTGAGGCAGCGTTCACCTCAGGGCCATCAGCTCCTGGAGCACTCACTGAGGGAGGGAGAAAACCTCTTCAACCAGCTCTGCCACCCCGGCAATTCTAACTGGGAACCACACCCTGAGATACAGACTGCTGGGAAGGCTGCGATGAGCAGGATTTGTCCTTCGGATAATGGCAGTCCCCTGCTGTGCTCCCAAGTCATTCTGAAGTGATCCAGCGCTGCTGCCCTTCATTTCTCACCCTGAACATTGTCACTGCAAGCACATGGCAGCACTGTGGTAATGTGCTAATCCCAGCTTGCAATTCACAGGGCCTTGCTAGTCTCAGTTCACAGCACAGGCCTGCCAAAATGAGCCCTGGAGCGGGCAGAAGGTGAGATTTCCTCACACTTCCAGCACCCAGGAACATGGCAGGACTGCTCTGTAGAAGGGCAGGCAGCCTCTGTGAGCAGCAGGCCAATGGCTCTTTTTCTCCAGAGCTTTTAAGGAGTCCAGGCTGCTTGTGCACAGCCCAACAGCCTGGTGTGACATGGGCTGGGTGCAACCACCCAGTGACAGCCAGCAAAGATTTCCAAGTCTCAGAGAGGGACCATGGCATTGTTAGTGCCAGGGCTGGACTGTCACTCAGGCTCAGGACACAATAGAGCATTTCAGCTCCTCGGTTAAGGGCCTGCAAAACACGCAACTCCAGCTTGAAATGCTGCAAGAAAATGCCCAAGCCCCAGGAACTGCCTCGTTAGGGAGCTGGGCAGAACTACACTCACAGAGAATTAGCAGGAAACTACTCCACAGTGCCTGCAAGTCCCACCTCCACTGCTCCCAGTCTCTGGGCGAGGAGCACAAATACCCCATAACTTGCTCCTCTGTGTCCTCTTCACACTCAGCATCACCCACTGGCTGTGTGAGCCTCCCAGAGCTCACCAGGACACAGCTTCTCCCACAGATGGTCTTGGACGGGTGCAAGACATCCTCCCAAGATATCCCTGAACCCAGAGCAACTCACCCAGGCCTGTGTTATCCTGGGAGTCATGGATGCAGAGCCTGAACTAAGAAGAAAGTACATTCAGGGCAGTGCAACCCACCTAATCAAAGTGTCATTGTGCCACACAGGCATGTGTGACCCAGAAGAGAAATCCTGCAGGAACATGACCGTGCCTGAAACAGAGGTGAAATTCTCCTCCAAACCCAGATCTTGCACCAACACTGATATATTCATTCACAAAACAGACACACATCAGATTTCTGTTGAAGCAGGGGAAGGCAACATTAGTGCAAACTAAATAAAATAACGCAGAACACACAAGATTTCTCTATGTCCTAATAGAAACTAGTCAGGAAAAAGATGCTGTCAGTGTGATTACCTGACACACCAGAGAACAGACTGCCTCTGCCATCTCAGCTGGTACCACCAAACCACACAATTAATTCAGCTCCTTCACCACCATAAACTATTCTGGTTCAGGTTGTTTGGCTGGTAGAACTACTATCACACCTGGACTGGTTTTTTAAAATACATTTATTTTTTGCTAACTGAGCCCCAGTCACACAGCAGAAACACACTGTACCACCAAGCTCACTGCTTCCCTACTTGGAACTTCTCATTTAGGCCTACTAACCCAGCTCCCAAGTCCCAGGCATATGTGGGATATTCGAGTAAGTCAAATCATGCTCTACAGAAGAAAAATAATCATCTTTTAAGGGTCCTTCAGCAGGAGAGTGTCACTGACACAGCAGGGGCACATAATGAGCTGGAAGTTTCCAGGAAAAGCAAGGCAGGAGGTAGGAGTTAAGCCTCACCCACCACACAGGGGTCATGCCTCCTCCCTGGGCCTCAGGCCAGCACAGACAACACGAGGCCACACAAGTCCAGGTGAGCCTCACCCTGCTGCCCATGTGCCTTCTCAAACCCCTTAAGCACGGAGCTCATCAGCCTGCAGGCATTTATCCAGCTTAGCACATTCTGCTGGAGCCCAGCCCACCTGCACCAGGACACCAACTCCTCCTGATTTTTATCTGAGAGATGATGAGCATTTTTAAACGGACAAGTTCCTGGCTGATAGCCCCCTTCACCTGCCATATCTTTATCCAGATGTTTTGGGTTAGTCCTGGATCACTGCCCACTCAAACCAGCACCTTGAGCTGCATCCTGCACAGCTGTGGGAATAAATGTGTCAGGATGAGGGAGGAGGTGGGACTGCTGCTGATGCCAAATTAAAACATCCACCAAAGCACTTGGGAACTCCCCAGCACTCAGAACTGCTCATCTTGAGGACAAAGCTTAATGTCAAGAACCACACAGCCTCACACCAAACGACTCCAGAGGAATAAAGGATAAAGATTCACCTTTATGGGCAGCACCTTGAAGGGGAGGGTACAGGTACTGCTGTGACACAGAGAATCCACCACAGAGCTGCCACTTGCCCTCCCTGGGGGCTTGCAACTGCCTCAAAACAGCGTGGGAGACACAGCAGCTTCCCTCCATCCCTAGGATCTCTGGGAAAATCGCCTCAGACTCTAAGAGCAGTTGCTCCCAAGCTGTTCCCAGTTACAGCCCAATTCCCAGACCACTGGATTCATGCAGTCTCCCAGCACAAACACCAGAGCTCCTGGCAGAGCCTGACTGGGAGCTGAATGCTGGAACAGCTCCCTTCAGAAGAAAACACTGGGAAGAGACACAGGCCCAGGAAGCTTGAAGCTGGAGCTGGCTCCCTCAGCTTTCACAGCCACTCAAATCCAGATTGGTAACACACAGTGTTTCAGGTGCTCTGCTTGTCACAGACACTCAGAAAAAAACCTGTTGTGACAGAAACTACACTGACACCAGTTTCATGTTGCTATCCCAAAGCTCCTTCCCCAGCTTCAGCCTCCAACCCCACTTTCCAGAGCTCAGCAGCCAAATTCCCTTCATTAGGACAAACTCAGTGCCACAAAAGGACCCACAAAGCCACCTAGGCCAAGCCCACACCTCTGTGCAGGCTGCATCCATCCACCACCAGCCTGTTTGGGCTGCTCCACCCTGCAGCCAGGAAAAGCCTTTCCCTTCCCCAGCTGTTCCAAGGCTGGAACAGGATTGTTTCAAGGCCCTACTGACCAGTCTCTGGCTGTAACGGATCCGTTCTTCCTCGGGCTCCATCTCCGACTCCTCGGAAGAGAGCGAGAAGGACACGCCAGGACTGCTGTCGTCGTCCTCTTCCTCCTTGGAAGCCAGAGGCAAACAGTGAGAAAGGGCACAGGGACACCCACACCCCTCACTTCCCTTCTCTTGGGGCCAACCCCACCCCGCTCTGGGGGCTGAGAGAACCCAGTGGGTGAGCCCACCCCAACTTTTATGGCTCCTATTTTAACTTAGAATAAGTGTCAGGGTAAACGACTTCACCAGCTCTTCTGTAACACAACAGGAGCTGCAGGTCTCCCACCCTGGCTCCACACTACCACCAGCAGCTCCTCTGGCCCACAGTGGGATAAAAAACAGGGAGAGTGCTGTCAAACCCTGGCTTCTCCAAAACTAAACACTGGAGAGCCAACTTCTCCAAACAACACAATCACTGTCCTTGGGATATCCTGTACCGTGGCACCTGGGAGAAACTAGAGTGGTACAGGGTATGTCCCGTGATCAGGGAAGGCATATGGGATCTCTCCTACATACAGCACCCAAGCAGGGAAGCAGTTAGGGATCTAACCCCCGGCTGGAGGAGACCTAAATGCTGAGCTCTCCAAATGTGCCACCTTGTGACACCACACACCAACCTGGGAAAACCTCCCAGGGCGTCAGATGGCACCTCCACTTTTTTTTTTTAAAGGGACAGAAACCAATCAAAGCCTGGGTATGGCACGGCTCTTAATCCCTAGGACAGACCTTCGGGGAGAAGAATCGGGGAATAGGATCGAGGAAGGGGATCCGCCATCCCCCTCGCAGGGTTACAGAACCGCTAGGACCACGCAGGGAGAACTCGCTCCATCCTGCTCCTGCCCGGCTTCCACAGCCGAGCGCTCCCAGTCCCGCCAGCACCTTCCCCACCCCTGCCTCCCTTGGAACCACGGCACCAGGACTCCCGGCTCGGCCGAGGGAGGCAGTTTCCCCGCACTTGCTGAACTCTGTTTATAAACAGCCGGACAACCGCAGCTCAGCGCGCCGGCCCCGCCGCGGGGGAGGGGGCACCCCCGGCCCGCCGGGCCGCCCCAGCCCGCCCCCGCCGGGGCAGGACGGGAGGCGGGAGGGACGGACGGTCCCCGGGGAGCTGTCAGCCGGCACCCGCCGCCCCCTCCTCAACTTCCCGGCGCGGCCTCCCGGGGCCCGGCAAGGGGAGACCCGCCCGCGCCCGCTCCCGCCCGGCCGCGCTCCGGGGCCCCGCACGAACTCGGGGCTCGCCGGTGACCCCGCGGTGCTCACCAGGTCTCTCCTGCGCCTTTGTCCTCTCCTGCCGCCGGCACGGGGGGGGGGAACAGAACAGACGGTGGAGGAGGAATCCCCCGGTCAGCAGCGATCGCGCCCCGGCCCCGCCGCGCCCCCGGCCCCGCCGCTCGCGGCGCGGGCAGCGGGCACTGACAGCCCCGCCGGCCGCCCCCCGCCGCCGCGGCCCGCGTCCCCCCGCCGCCGCCGCCGCCGCCTCCATCACCGCCGCCCCCCTCCCGCCGCCGAGTGCCGGGGCTCGGCCGGCGCCGCCCGCCCCGCGCCGCCCGCGCGGTGCCCCCCCGGCGCCGCCGCCCCCCGGCCGGGACGCGGTTCCCCCTCCTCACACAGGAGCCGCCGCCGCCATTTTGAACCCGTCAGAGCCTCACATACACACCGACGCCACGCGCACGCGCCGCGCGCACGAGCACCCCCCCCCCCGAACCCGCGCGTCGCGCGTGCGCCGTGCGCTCCCCAGCACGGCCCCGCCCCGCGCGCGCGCGTCTCGGGCCCGGTCCCGCCCACTCTCGTATAGACCACGCCCCCTTCCACGGCCACGCCCCTCCGGGTCGTGGCCACGCCCCTGGCGGGGGGGGCTGGAGAGGGGGAGCCCCGGGGGGATTTTGGGGGGGTTCGTGGCCCAAAACGCCCCGCCGTGAGGTCCCTCGGTGTCCCCGCGGGCTCCGAGGCTGCCCGCACGGCTGCGCACGCCTGCATGGGGGTCTGGATGCAGAGACACCGGCAGGTACCTACATCCACCCAGGTAACTACGTACAGCTCCTTAGTTATACACTATGAACAGTGTTTTTATATAAACTATACACTGTAGCCTAACTATATGCGGTGATATATAAAATAAATATAGTGATATGGATGGTTATAAATTAACTATATAGTTAGATATACATTATATATAATGTATATAAATATAAAAAAATATATAACTATACATATGGTTATAGACCTGTTTGTGCAGCACGCACCTGGACACACCTGGACACATGCTCACACACACCTCAACCCAAAACCAGACGGTGACCCCATCCCGGTGGTCTCTCATCCATGGCGGGCCCATGGCGGGACCCCGACACCCACGCCATGTCCCCGACACCCACACCGTGTTCCCGACACCCACACTGTGTCCCTGACACCCACACCATGTCCCCGACACCCACACCGTGTCCCCGACACCCACACCATGTCCCCAACACCCCCCCCCCGGAGTCCCCGACGCCCCCAGGCCGTGCAGGGGCTGCTGCTGCCCCAGGGACCGTCCACGCCGGTGAGTTTTGTGTCACTTTAATGGCAGCAGGTCGCCCTGCGGTCACCCCGTGTCCCACTCCGGCGCTGGCCTGCCAGCAGGAAGGGGACCCCCCGATCAGTTCTGTGTCCCCAGAGCCGCTGGCAGCGGGTGCTGGCAGCCGTGGTGGCACCGGGATCCCTGGGACAGGGACAGGACGCTGGCATCCCCAGCGGGAAAGGGACAGGACTCTGGGATCCAGGCGCGACAGTTCATGCCAGGAACGCTTTCCTGCTGTCACCCCGCGGGGACCGGCGGTGCCAGCCCCGGGTGGCGAGGGTGGCAGGGCGTTCCGGTGGCGGCGGCAGAGCTGAGGCAGCAGCGGGAGGTCCCGGTGGGCTGTGCCGAGCCGGGGGGCTCAGAGGATCACGCAGACCCTCCTGTGTCCCGCCTTGCGCTGCCTCCGGCGGGCGGCACCCATGGCGGCACTGCAGGCTGTCACAAAGATGTTCCCGACGTTGTCCTGGTACCTGGCCGAGCACTCCATGTAGGACACGGCGCGGACCTGCCGGGCCATGGCCTCTCCCTGCGGGGACACACACCGTCAGACCTCGCCAGGAGCCCGCTGTCGCGCTGTCCCGCCTCGGGGACCAGCTGTCCTGTGCCACCGGGAGGTGACACCCACCTGCTGGCGGGAGACGGGCTCTATCCGTCCGTCCTTCAGCTTCTGCAGCACCTCCTGGTCCTGCCGCAGGTCCGTCTTGCAGCCCACCAGCAGCACCGGGACGCCCTTGCAGAAGTGGTTCACCTCCGGGTACCACTGCCAGGGGACACGTCACCTCGGGATGGGCACGTGCCACCCGGGGATGGGGACGGGGGACAGGCAGCACCCCCGGGGTTGGTTACCTTCGTCAGGATGTTGTCAAAGCTGTTGGAGTCGGTGACATCAAAGCACATGAGGACAACGTTGGCATCCGAGTAGGACAGAGGGCGAAGCCTGTCATAGTCTTCCTGTCCTGCCGGGTGGAGAAGGAAACCATTAAACACCAGCCTGTCACGTGAAAGTGACATCCGTGGGGATGGCTGCGGGTCAACCCCCCCCTCTGCCACGGCCATGGGGACCCCCTGGAGGGGACACCCTCCGTGGCACGCCCACGCAGGTGGGACACCCCAAAACTCCTGGGTGGGAGAGTGGGGGGCGCAACTGCCCGGGCTGTCCCCTGCTGTCCCACCTGCTGTGTCCCACAGGTGGATCTTCACGGGCTTGCCGGCAACCTGGAGGGACGCCGTGTACTTCTCGAACACGGTGGGGACATAGACCTGGCGGGGGACAGGGACACAGGTCACACAGGAGGCAGCTGTGGGGGGCAGCGACAGAGGGCACCCCTGGGGGGATGGAGCAGAGCACAGGGAGGGAAGCAGGCGGTGGGAAGTGGCGCTTCCTCCCCGGGGCAAGGGGATGGGAAGCACCCTTGTCCCCCATCCCAGGGCACATGGATGCCCCAGGGATTCAGGACAGGGGTTCTGGGGTCTCTGTGGCTGCCCCCCTTCTCTGCACTCCCTGAGCCCCTTATGTGCCCTCACCGAGGGACAAACCCTGCTCCCCCGTGACTCCCCAAGGGAGGCAGAGGTGTCACAGCCCCCCAGGCTGGGCCACCCCCTGCCCCCCGTCCCCATGTCCCGCTTCAAATGGCCCCGCTGCTGCCACCGTGCCTGTGCCACCGCCCTTTGCCCCGCTCGGGGACAGTCACCCGCCCACCAGGGGACAGGCATCCCGGTACCTTGGGGAAGTCCCCTTTGGCGAAGGCCACCAGCAGCGACGTCTTCCCGCAGCCGCCATCCCCCACGATGACAGCCTTGACCTCGGTTTCGGGGGCTCCTGGGCTCTGCTCCCCGCGCTCCCGCTGCATGGGGGTGTCCGGTGGGGCCACGGAGCCCGAGTGGCCTCGGCGGGGACAGGGATGGGGACAGGCAGGCGGCAAGCGCCCGCCCGCTCCAGGGTGCGGCTGTCACCCGCCCGCCGGGCCCGCCCGCCGCGGCCGTCACAGTGGCCGGGACACACGTACGGGTGTCCTGGCACACAGGTGACCTTCTCCCGGCAGGTCCTCGCGGCGCACAAGCGTCACGCTGCCACCTGCGTGTCCTGCCTGCCTGCGCGACGCTCCCTCGCACCCCTGCCCGCTGCCTCAGGCGCACCCTCACCCCTGATCCCACTCCCCATCCCACTGCCCGTCCCAACCCCACCGCTGCAGATCCCCCTGCGCAGCGCAGCCGCCAGGGATGGGACCCCCGTGCCCTCCCCGGCGCCCCATTCCCGCCTCCGAGCCTGGGGTTTATTGTTATTGCCCTGAGCATCCGCAGGAGGCAAAGTCCAGGGGTGGAGAGAGGCACGGGGGTGACTCACTGCCCTGGCCCCGCTGTCACTGTCACACCCCTGCTGCGCCGTGCTGAGCCCGGCCCTGCCCGAGCCTCTGTCCCTGGCACCCAGCTCAGCAGCACCTGCCTGCCTTTTCCTGGTGATCCCAACCCGGGTGGGACAGGCTGTGACACCCCGCTTTGCTCGGGGACATGCCACCCCAGCAGTGATGTGCCCCGTGCCCCTGTTTGGATGTCCCCAAAACCCTCTCCCCTCCCCTCTTCTGCCACCCCAAAACTTTGGTGGGGGTGAATGGTGCTTCTTGTGTAAGGTTGCAGGGAGGGATGTGGGGTTGTGTGTGCTGTCCCCTGCCACCCTCTCTGCTTCTCCAGGCTCTCTCAGTGAGTACCAGCAGGACCAGGAGGGCTCTGGAGCCCCCAGACCAATTGGAGTGAATCCAAAGTCATGGCTCAGACAACAAATTCCAAATTCTCACCCAGGCCTGGTGCAGGACGAAGTCGGAGGAGAGGGATCCTCACGCTGGGAGGCTGGGAGGAAAATGCACATGGTAATGAACAATCTCAGAAGGATGCCAGCATCGGGGCAGGATGGGGAGAGGAGGCTGGAGCACTATCAAACAATTAGGAAGGTGGCAATTACCAGTCTCATGAGATATCAGGTTGAATCCTAAAAGCATCAAGATTCTTTCACAACGAGATGTAACTGCTGCAGTGTTCGTCCTCTGGGGTATTTGCTCGGACAAAACATTTCCTTTCCCGCAAGACCAACAGAATTTTGACGGGAGAAGAGGCAGCCTGTGTGCAACTGCCCAGTGCTCTCAGTACCTGACCCGTGATTGTGCAGAAACGCCCCAAAAAGCAGCTTTATTTGGGGACAAATAGGCTGCTTGGAGCTTCTGAGGACGTGGAGATCCCAGTTTTCCTCACTGGAGAAGACCGTGGCGAGGAGCACCGGAGGGAGGGAGTGAGCGTGCCCTGCTTGGACACACCAACAGGTTGGCCCCAAGGAAAGGTATGGGATCGGGACCAGAGTCCAGCCCTGGGCACTGCTTGTTTCTCCCTGGATGTCCCCAAAGACCCTCTCACTGCTCCCATGGTTGTCCTCAGTCGGGATGACTGGATTGATCCAACCCCCCCTCTGCCCTCACCTCACCCCCAGCCATCCCACGGCCCCCCTGTTCCCAGCCCTGCTGTGCCACCTGACAGGGACCCCCCTCCCTTCACATCCCCTGGGGTCCCACTAACCCCCCTCTGCTCTGGCCACAGCTGGGGACCACGTCCCACCTTCCACCATGGAGCTGAACCAGACGTCCCCACCTCCCTCATCTCCCGTGATGGACACTGAAGGAGATGATTCCTGTGGGATCAATGTCACCGATGTGGCCATAGACGGTGCCACTCTGCTCATCTGCCTCTGTGGGCTGGCTGGGAACGGGGCTGTCCTCTGGCTCCTCGGATTCCACATCCGCAGGAACCCCATCACTGTCTACATCCTCAACCTGGCCGTCGCCGACTTCACCTTCCTCCTCTTCATGTTCCCCTCCACCCTGCTCTACCTGCTGGAGGACGTGTCCTGCTCCACTGTCGTGTCCCTGAAGTACCTGAGGTCCCTTCTCCTGCTGTCGCTGTTCTCCTACAACATGGGGCTGTACCTGCTGACAGCCATCAGCATCGAGAGGTGTGGTTCAATTCTCTTCCCCCTCTGGTACCGCTGCCGCCGTCCCCAGCGCCTGTCATGGGTGGTGTGTGCCCTGCTCTGGGCCCTTTCCATCGCCGTCATGGTCGTGGTGACCTCCCTGTGCCTGTCACACGAGCAAGAGCACTGCCGGGTGGCTCTCATCTCCATGTACGCCCTCAGCTTCCTCATCTTTGCTCCACCCATGGTCATCTCCAACGTGATCCTCTTCATCAAGGTCCAGTGTGGCTCCAAGAGACGTCAGCCTAAGCGGCTCTACATCGTTATCTTCCTCACTGTGCTCTTCTTCCTCATCTTTGGAGTGCCCCTCAGCCTCTGCAATTTCCTTCAGCAGCTCAGCCCCACCCTTGTGCCCTCCCACGTGGTCTTCCTGCTGGCCTGCATCAACAGCAGCATCAACCCCTTCATCTACTTCTTGGTGGGGAGCTGCTGGAGGCGCTGCTCCGTCGTGTCCCTCCAGGTTGCCTTCCGGAGGGTCTTTGAGGAGACAGGGATCACCACAATGTCCAGCTGAGAGGCTGCTGTGGTCCCACCGGCCATGCTGCCCACGCTGGCTTCATGCTCAGCTGCCCACCCTTGCTCCCAGCCAGGCCTGCAGGTCATCTTCCTGCACCTGTGAGTCAGGATGCATCCCGCGGCTTTTCCATCCCTTTTCCCATCCCACTGATCCATGTTGTTGTGTCTATCCCTATCCCCATCCCCATCCCCATCCCCATCCCCATCCCCATCCCCATCCCCCATCCCCGTCCCCCTCTCCATCCCTATCCCTATCCCTATCCCTATCCCTATCCCTATCCCTATCCCTATCCCTATCCCTATCCCTATCCCTATCCCTATCCCTATCCCTATCCCTATCCCTATCCCTATCCCTATCCCTATCCCTATCCCTATCCCTATCCCTATCCCTATCCCTATCCCTATCCCTATCCCTATCCCTATCCCATCTCCATCCCTATTCCCATCTCTATTCCTGTCCCTGTCCCTGTCCCTATCGTTGCATCCCCACCCTATCTGCATTCCCACCCCAGTCCTATCCCCTAACTGTCCTTATCTCGGCTCCCCTTCCCTGTTGCCTGTACCTATCCCATGCCATGCCATGCCATGCCGTGCCATGCCATGCCATGCCATGCCATCCCGCAGGTTTCCCACCCGGCGTCCGCTCCGAGCGCGATCCGTCGGGCTCTGCTGCCCTCCTGTGGGAGGATTTGGGATTGCCGGCATCCGGACCCTTCCCGATCCCCTCTGACATCCCAGATCCCGCCTGGGGCCGCCTTCCCCCCTGCCAGCCCCGCTCCTGCCCCGCTCCGCCCGGGATCCCCGGCAGTGTGCCCGCTCCTGGCAATTCCACGCTCCTGTGCCCCAATAAACGCTGATGGATCCATCCCGCTGTCGCCTCTGGTCCCTCTCCAAGGGAGGCTGGGGGGCGGGACACCGCGGGTGAAGTCCCAGGGAAACAGTTCCCGAAAACCGTGCGAGGCAGCCTGAGGTGAGCAGCCCCTGGGGAGGGACTGGAGCCTCGGGCACGGGGCTGGGAGGGATGGGAAGGATGGGAATGGGTGGGCTGCATGGGGAGTGGGGTGGGAGGTTGCGGGGTGGATTAAGGAAGTGGTGAGGCTTATGGGCAGGTGTTGGACATAGCGGGAAGGTGTGGGATGTGGTGGGGCTGGAGACCTCAGCAATGCCCCAGGGAGGCAGGTGGTGCCCCACAGTGCCTGTGGTGACAAACACAGGTGTCACCCTGCTCCTGGAAGGGGGTGGCCGTGCTGAGGACCATGACCGCCTCCTCTCCTTGCTGCTGCACCATCTGAGCCTGCTGAGGGAGCAGCTGAAGGCCATGGAGAGGAAGAACTTCTGAAGGCAGAGAGACCTTTGCACCTGGCTCACAAAATAAAAATTAAAGATTTCTGGGGATATTTCTGCTGTGACACTCACAGAGCACTCGGGGTGGGCTATGCTGAGCCCCTGGGCCATCGTGTCCGTGCCGGCTGTGTCGCTGCCAGCCCAGCTCTGGGCACTCGGGATCACTGTTCCTCCAGGGAGCACAAGCCAGGGGTGTGTCCCCTCCCTCCAGCCACATTCCCGGCTGGCAGCAGCAGCCAGAGGAAGCCGGGAGGCGAAGGCAGCTCAGGGTTCACGGTGCTGTTTATTGATATCACACCCCAGTGGGATGCAGGAACCAGGGTGCCAGGGAGAATTTTGGGATCACAGCCACGTTGGAAAGGCCCCGTGAGGGAGGAGCACAGCCATGCTCCAATGGGCTCCTCGCAGAGCATCCCTCCCACATGGCCCTTGGCAATGCCCCTGCTCCCTTCTCCTTCAGGATTACAGCACCATGGGGAGGGTGATCCCATGGATATTTATTAATCAGGTGACTCAAGGAAACCCTCAGCCACTCTGCCAAGGTCCTTCAGCAGAGCAGGGAAGGGATCAGCAGGCTGGAAAGGCTGTGTCCATGGCAGGATCACCACTGTGGGCAGTGTTTTCTTCTGGCTCCTCAAAGACCCTCTGGAGGGAGAGCCGGAGGGATCCCACAGAGCAGGGTCTCCTGCAGCCCCCCACCAAGAAGTAGATGAAGGGGTTGATGGTGCTGTGGATGCAGGTGAGCAGGAAAACAACCTGGGAGGGCACAGTGAT
The DNA here is from genome assembly GCF_036417665.1 of Passer domesticus. NCBI lineage: Eukaryota > Metazoa > Chordata > Aves > Passeriformes > Passeridae > Passer > Passer domesticus. The sequence goes on from NC_087479.1 coordinate 54,091,677, forward strand.
GTAACCGAGCTGCTGCAGGAAATTGCAGAGGCTGAGTGGGAGAGCAAAGAGGAGGAAGAAGAGCACAACGAGGAAAATAACAATGTTGAGTCTCTTGGGTTGCTGCTGCTGGGAGATACACTTGACCTTAATGAAGAGAATTGTGCTGGAAATGACCATGGCTGGGGCAAAGAAGAAGAGGTTGAGGGCATACATGGTGATGAGAGACATCTGACAGTGCTCGTGCTCCTTTGAGTGGCACAGGGCAGTCATGGTGACAATGACAGTGATGGAGAGGGCCCAGAGCAAGGCACACACCACCCATGACAGGCGCTGGGGACGGCGGCAGCGGTACCAGAGTGGACAGAGGATGGATGTGCACCTCTCGATGCTGATGGCAGTCAGCAGGTACAGCCCCAGGTTGTAGGAGAAGAGCAGGAGTGGGAAAAGTGCCCTCAGGAACACCAGGGGCACGATTGTGGAGCAGGACAATTCCTCCAGCAGGTAGAGCAGGGTGGAGGGGACGGCGAAGTGGAGGAAGGAGAAGCTGGCGAAGGCCAGGTTGATGATGTAACAGGTGGCAGGGTTCCTTTGGAGAAGGCAGAGCACAGCCCCATTCCCGGCCAGCCCACAGAGGCAGATGAGCAGTGTCACACTGTCTACGGCCACGTCAGTGACATCAATATCACAGAGATCGTCTCCTTCAGTGGGTGAGGCGGGAGATGGGGACACGGTGCTCACCTCCATGGATGGACGCTGGGCAGGCAGTGGGATGTGGCCCCTGGCTGTGGTCAGAGTGGATGGGGAGTCAGTGCTTGGAGAATCCAGGAATAGACCACTGCTCAGCAGCTCCCTGAAGTAGGAAGGATTCAGTGGGGTGAAGAGTGAGATGTGCAGGGGAAGGAGGGAGGTGGAAATTGTGGGGTGGGAGAGGGAGGTGGGAGGGTTGGGATGTTCAAGCTCAGGGCAGAGGAGGGGGACCTGGGGAGAGCAGTGTGGTCACAGGAGAGGGTGGCAGGAACAGAGCAGCTGCTGCTGCAGGAGAGGAAGGTGGGGTAGGGAGGAAGGAAACCATTCCACTGACCTGTTCCCTGTGGGGCAGCAGCAGGCAAAGGGGTCTGTGCAGATCAGCGGCGCTTCCTGGTCCCTCTTGCTCCTTTGGGATCCATGTCCTAAAGCGGCTCCTGGCAGGTCAGTGACATGAAGGAGAAAGTGCCCAGATCACCAGGAGCTCCCCACTCCCGTCCAGCCGGCTCCTCTCTGTGCTTTGTCCTGGTGTTGCTCCCCAAGGCTCGGGGGAATCACGGGGGAGTCGGAAATTGCATCTTTGGCTACGTCAGAATTCCACTTCTACCGAGTCATTTATCGTGATTTTTTTTTTTTTTTGGTGTTTGTCCACTAAGGAAGTGGCTTTTGCCAGACACTGCAAACAGAATTTTGCAATTGGCTCATCATTTCCCCCTGATTAGAAACATTCCTTCCCTGCAGAATATCCCATTCTCCAATTGCTTCTCCTTTCTGAACAGGCTTCTACCATTCCTCATTTCCCTTCACTGCGGGGTCATCGTCCCTCCAGCAGCAGAGGGATGCTGGTGGTGCTGGTGGCACTGGAATGCCGGCAGTGCCGGCAGTGCTGATGATGAAGCCGCTGGTTGCTCGTCAGAAACATTTCGCATTCTGGGAAGAGCTCCGGGATCATTGCCAAAACCTTCCCAAAGCGCCAAAGGGCGCTCGGCTGAGCTTCCTGGCCCTCTCCCAATCCCATCCTCATCCCTGCTGCCCGTGGCGCTCTCCACTCCATCCTCTCCCCATCCTCTCCCGTCCCGCAGCTTTCCGGGCCGCCGGCGCCTCCCAGCTCCGAGCGCGGCCCCTCGGGCTCTGCTGCCCTCCGGTGGCCACATTTGGGATCGCCAGCATCCAGGCAGCCTCCGAGCCCCCCGACCCTTCCCGACCCTCCCTGACCCTTCCTCATCTCCTCGGACACCCTAGATCACCCCCCGCCGGGCCACCTCCCAACCCGGCAGCCCCGCTCCTTCCCTGCTCCAGCCGGGACTCCCGGCAGCGTCTCTGCCCGTCCTGGCCATGGTGTTCTAGGAGCCGGGAGGGAGGAGGAAAGCCCTGCTCCCCTCAGAGCATCCCTCCCACATGCCGCTGCTCCCTTCTCCTGCAGGATTACACCGCGGGAGTGTTCCAAACGAGTGTTTGAGATCGCTGAAAAAGTCACCGCCAAGGGGATCAGTAAAAACCACATTTAATATTGAGCATCAGCACACTAGAGTTCATTGGCCCGGTTCACTCTAGCCCTGACCATACAGGCACACCATGGAAAAAAAACTTTACAAAGGATATCCAGTCAATGAAACAAGAAATATGACACGTGTGTGGATGCAGAGAAACAGTGAGTGCAAAGTCCCTGTGAAAAATTCCCTTCTGGATTTCTCACTCTGGATACCTTTGCAGCTCCTCACCAGGCCAAGGGTTAGGCCTTGAGGAGTGGAAGAATCCGCCCAGGATCGGTGGGAATTCAAGGATCCTCCGAGTGCCACAAATGGGAGAGTTCCTGCTCAGGTGACTCAAGGAAACCCTCAGCCACTGTCTCAGGATCCTTCAGCAGAGCAGGGGAAGGGAACACAGGCTCAGACTGCTGTGTCCACAGCAGCAGCATTGTTGTGGGCAGTGTTTTCTTTTGGCTCCCCAAAGACGTTGTGGAGTGCCTTCTTTAGGGACTGCATGGAGGAAGGCCTCCTGCAGCCCTCCACAGAGCAGTCCCTCCCACAGCTCCCCACCAAGAAGTAGATGAAGGGTTTGATGCTGCTGGTGATGCAGGTGAGCAGCAAAACCACCTGGAAGGGCACAACCGTGTAACCGAGCTGCTGCAGGAAATTGCAGAGGCTGAGGGGGAGAGCAAAGAGGAGGACAAAGAGCACAGTGAGGAGGATAGCAGTGTCAAGCCTCCTGGGCTGCTGCTGCTGGGGGTCAGACTTGACCTTAACAAAGAGGACTGTGCTGCAAATGACCATGGCTGAGGCAAACAGGATGAGGTTGAGGGCGTACATGGAGATGTGAGCTCCCTGGCAGTGCTCGTGCTCCTGGCAGAGACACAGAGAACTAATGGTGACTGTGAAACCGATGGACAGGGCCCATAAGAGGACGTTCACCACCTCCAAAAGACGCTGGGGACGGTGCCTGTCGTACCAGCGTGAGCAGAGAATGGATGTGCACCTGTCAATGCTGGTTACTGTCAGCAGGTACAGCCCCAGGTTGTAGGGGAGCAGTGACAGCAGAAAAAGTGTCCTCAAGTAAGTCAGGGGCATGATGGTGGAGCACGACATGTTCTCCAGCCGGCAGAGCAGGGTGGAGGGCACCATGAGGAGGAGGAAGAGGGAGTCAGCAAAGGCCAGGTCGAAGAAGTAGAGCGTCATGGAGTTCCTGTGGAGGAGGCAGAGCACAGCCCCGTTCCCGGCCACACCACAGAGGCAGACGAGCAGCATGACACTGTCTACAGCCACGTTGGTGACATCTATCTCACACAGATAATCTTCAGTGGGTGAGTCAGGAGACGGGGAGGCGATGCTCACCTCCATGGCTGCTGGATGGGCAGTGGGATGTGGCCCCTGGCTGTGGTCAGAGTGGATGGGCAGTCAGTGCTTGGAGAATCCAGGGATGGACCATGTGGCTCCTCAGCAGCTCCCTGCAGTGGGAAGGATTCAGAGGGGAGGAGTGAGATGTGCAGGGGAGGAGGGCGGTGGGAATTGTGGGGTGGGAGAGGAAGGTGGGAGGGTTGGGCTGGTGTGCAGGGGGTTGATAAATAACAGAGAATAAACATTTTCAACTCCCCTGAAGTTGCTTAAAGACTGACTGGTCAGAGAGATAAATGGATGTAAAGATGTGGACACAGGATGATAAACATGGCTGGCGCTGGTGCAGAAACAGATTAGGAGGCCTGCAGTATTTCTGGGGCAAGTTCTGTTACAGGAAGCAACAGTGCATAGCCAGAGGAAAAGTTCAAGGCAAGGTCACCTTTAATATCACAGCACCCAGTGAATAAAAACACCAGAGACTCCTCTTACTGAACTTTCAGGATCAAATAATTACTTCTACTAGGAGGCTGACATGTGCAAATAAATTCTAAGAAAATGATGTTTTTGTGTCAGATAAGAAAAACCTTTCAATGTCTATGTGTGATTATGATGGATAAAAGCCCTGTTGTAAAACTCACCACACACGGAACAAGGAGAGATCCTTCTGTATGTCCTGTGCAGGTAAAGAATTCCTGCTTCCTAATGCTTCCTGTTGTGTTAGAAAGCTTATTCTCGCTGATTTTGGTCTCACTCCCAATCCCCATCCCCATGGAGAGCACTCTCTCCATCCCATCCCATCCCATCCCATCCCATCCCATCCCATCCCATCCCATCCCATCCCATCCCGTCCCGTCCCGTCCCGTCCCGTCCCGTCCCGTCCCGTCCCGTCCCATGGCTGCTCCCTTTCCTTGAAGCACTGCCCATCAGTCTCTGCTGCCCTCCAGTTGGAACATTTGGGATCAGCAGCATCCAGACCCTTCCAGAACTCTCTGACCCTTCTGAACCCTTCTGACAAACTCCAGACCTACCCTGGGGCTGCCTTTTCCCCTATGACAGCCCCGCTCCTGCCCTGTGCACCCAGGACCATGAGCAGTGTCTCTGTGTCGGAACCCAGGACATCTCTCTGGATGCCCTGGATGTCTCAAAGCCCTGGCAGGGGTTTGGAGACCCTGGCAGGAAGCCAAAGACATCTGGGAATTCTATCTCAACCCATGGAGCAAATTGCCAACCTTATACGAAGAATTACAGGTCACAAAAGTTTAAGTAGCATAGTAGTAGCAATCAAAGGGTGAAGGGAAAAATTTTGGAGCACTGTACAGGGGGTTTTGAAACTTGTACAGGGGGGTTTAAAATTTTGTACATGGGGGGCAGGGGTTCCAAGATGGAGGGATTTGGGCGTGCCCTGTACTTTTTCTTTCTTCTCCCTGGCATCCATGTTCAGGACGATGTTGGCATTCACAGATTGGTTTAGAGCAGAAAGTCACTGTCTAACATAGGTGATAGGTATTGGAAAATAACTGTAAACATAGTATACGTAGTTTTTAGTATAAAAGATAGCACCAGCCCAAGAGGCAAAGAGAGTGCCTTGAGCTGACCTGCTGAACAGATCTTGGCAGACCACACAGAAAATGTTTGAGATAAAGAAATAATAAACAACCTTGAGAATGTGAACTGAAGACTTCTTGACTCCTTCTTTGGTTGCTGGGCTGGGGAAAAGAGACTTTTAACAGAGACACACCTCGGGATCTTCCCAACCAGACCAGAGAAAATCCTGAGATCTCTCCTTCTCCCAGCCACTGCCGCTTTTGTACATTAAAATTAACAATTTAGCAAAGAAAGAACAAGAACAGCATTTAGCTGGAAAGGTATCTCATGCCTTAACCTTGCCTCCAGGCCTGACCCACTCAGATGTCTCAGGCACTAACACACCTGAGAGAGCAGCATTTGTGCCACATTTGCCACAGCAGATGCACACGTGTGTGCACACGGCCAGAAAGAGTCAGTGCAAGGTCCCTGTGAGAAATTCCCCTGGCAGGCAGTGAAATGCTCCCTGGGGATCCCTCTGCATCTCCTCACTGGGCCAAGGGCTGGGCCTGGAGCACTGGGGATCGGCCCAGGAGCCGTCGGCGTTCGGGGATCAGCCGAGGGCAGCAGACGGGAGAGATCCCAGCTCAGAGAGGCCCCACTCCCAGGGAGCTTCTGCTCAGCGCTGCTGGGCCCAGGAGAGCTCCAAGGGTCTCCTTTTGGGCCGCTGCTCACAGGCCCCAAGGGATGGGCGTCACTCACAGCAATGTTTCACCCTGGCCACACTTCGGGCAGGCAGCTCTCTGGGAAAGTGGGACAGCAGGGATGCTGTGGCCTTCAGGGAAGGAAAACAATTCCCAAGGCTGTTGATAAAGGCCCAGGAGGTGGTTGGACAGCAGCAGTTCCTGGGAGCAGAGGGTGTTTCTGATCAGCGCCAGAGCAGCTGAGCCCAGGGGCTGCTCCTCAAGGCTGAGGCCTCACAAGCACGGATCAGAGCCCAGAGCGGCCTGGAAAGGGGCTGGGGATGCCCCAGCACAGGGAGGGTGACACTGTGGGCATTTACTGACCAGGAGACTCAAGGAATCTCTCAGCCACTGTCCCAGGGTCCTTCAGCAGTGCAGTGCAAGGGATCAATAGACTCAGGCCTCTGTGTCCATGGTAGGTTCAGTGCTGTGGGCAGTGTTTTCTTTTGGCTCCTCAAACACCCTGTGGATCGCCTTCCTTAGGGACTGCACAGAGGAGTGCCTCCTGTAGCTCTGCATGGAGCAGTGTCTCCAGCAGCTCCTCATGGAGCAGTCTCTCTTCCAGGTCCCCACCAAGATGTTGATGAAGGGTTTGATGCTGCTGGTGATGCAGGTGAGCAGGAAAACCACCTGGGAGGGCACAGCCGTGTAACCGAGCTGCTGCAGGAAAGACCAGAGACTGAGGGGCAGACTGAGGAGTACAACGAGGAAGATAACAATGTCAAGCCTCATGTGTTGCTGCTGCTGGGAGCCAGGCTTGAAATTAATGAAGAGGATTGTGCAGGAAATGACCATGGGTGCAGCAAATAGGGAGAGGTTGAGAGCGTACATGGAGGTGAGAGCCACCTGGCATTGCTCCCGCTCGTGTGACTGGCACTGGGAAGTCACCATGGGATTGACAGCGACGACAACAAAGAACAAGGCCCAGAACAGGATTTTCATCACCACCAACAGCAGGCGCTCAGAAATTTGGCAACCACAGAAAAACTGGCAGAGGATGGACCTGCACCTCTCAATGCTGATGAACGACAGCCGGTAGAGCCCTGTACTGTAGGAGACCATTGAAAGCTGGAAAAGCAAGCTCAAATACATTTGGGGCATTATAGCAGAGCAGGACACTTCCTCCACAAGGAAGAACAGGGTGGAGGGGACCATAATGATGAGGAAGAGGAAGTCGATGCTGGCCTGGTTGAATGCCACAAAGTAAGTGAGGGCATCAATGTGGAGGAGCCAGAGGAATGCCCCATTCCCAGCCAGCCCACAGAGGCCGATGAGCAGCGTCACAAAGTCTACAGCCATGTTGGAGACACTGATGTCACACTGAGTGGTTCCATTGTTTGGTGAAGTGAAAAGAGGGGACACGGTGCTCACCTCCATGGATGGATGCTGAGGAGACAGTGGGATGTGGCTCCTGGCTGTGGTCAGAGTGGATGGGCAGTCAGTGCTTGGAGAATCCAGGGATGGACCATGCAGCTCCTCAGCAGCTCCCTGCAGTGGGAAGGATTCAGTGGGGAGGAGTGAGATGTGCAGGGGAGGAGGGCAGTGGGAATTGTGGGGTTGGAAGGTTGGGCTGGTGTGCAGGGGGTTGATAAATAAGAAAGAATATACATTTTCAACTCCCCTGAAGTTGCTTTAAAAGTAACTGGGCAGAAAGATAAAAGGACGTAAAAATGTGGACACAGGATGATAAATGTGGCTGGGAGAAGTGGAGAAAGTGATAAGGAAGCACAGAGTATTTTTATGGTAAATTCTGTAAATAGAAGCAAGAGCACATAGCCAAAGGAAAAGTTCAAGGCAGGGTCTCCTGTAATATCACAGCACTCAGGGAATGCGACCACCAGAGACCCCTCTGAATGATCCTCCAGGGCCATCAAATGATGCCCAGTAGGAAGTGGATGCACAGAAATGAGTTCTAGGAAAATGGTGTTTATGGAGACCATAGTAAAAGCGTTTTAATGTCTATGTATGATTATAGTGGATAAAAACACTGTTGCATAGTCTGAAAACACACACAGAAATAAGCAGAGATCCTTCTGCGTGTCCTGCTGCCTAATAGTTCCCTTGGCAACACTATTAGTTGGTGTCAGGAACTTTATTCTGTCTGATTTTGGTATCACTCCCCATCCCATCCCATCCCATCCCATCCCATCCCATCCCATCCCATCCCATCCCATCCCATCCCATCCCATCCCATCCCATCCCATTCCATCCCATCCCATCCCATCCCGATGGTTTCCCAGTCAGAGGTCACTCCCTGGCTGCACGTGTGGCCTGTTGGGCTCTGCTGCTGTCCAGTGGGAGATTTGGCATTGGTGGCACCCAGAGCCCTCCTGCCCCCTCCAGCCCCTGTCTGCCTGATGCCTTGGGGTGGCTCCCAGGGACAGAGGCCAGACAAGGGGAAGAGAATAAAAGCAGGAATTTCTGAAAGGCCTTCAGAAGGTTCACCTTGGGCAGTGAAAGCCTCCGAGAGGGGCTACACCCAAAATGGACAATGGTCACGAGTTTTTCAGATAGATATAAGTTTGGTCCATTTACAAACCAGGGGTTAATCCTCCAATTACAGCTTCAGGTAATGAAGTCATTTACCCCCAGTTTGCCCTCCCCAATTCACTTTTGTCTTGACTTTGCTGGGCTGGTGGCAGTAGAATGTCCTTGAATTTCAGGCCCAGAGGGATTGTTTTGTCTGACCCAAATGTGACGACATATTACATTGCAAGACACGTACCTCTTGCTCTTATGGCATCCATATCCCAAAGTGGATCCTCCCAGGTCAGTACCATGCAGAAGGATGTCCCCAGATCACCAGGAGTTCCCCACTCCTGTCCTTCTGTGCCCTGTCCTGGTGTTGCTCTCCAAGACTCAGTGGGGTCACATGGCAGTCAGAAGCGGTTTTCCAACTTTGGCTAGGTCAGAGTTAAACAGCCTTATGGTTTTTGGTACAAAGGAAAAAAGCAAACAAACAAGCAAACAAACAAACAAACACAAAACCCCAAACCTCTTTGTCTTTGTGAATGGCTCCTCATTTCCTCCTGATTAGAAACACTCCTTCCCAGGAGAATGTCCATTCTCTGACAGCCTTCCCTTTCCCAAAAGGGAAGGGTTTCTGACATTCCTAGTTTCTCTTCCCTGAGGGGTCATTGTCCCTCCAGAAGCAGAGGGATGCTGGTGGTGCTGGCGGCTCTGGAATGCTGCCAGTGCTGGCAGTGTTGGTGAGGCAGCTGGGAGCTTCTCAGAATCAAGTGCCAATATGGTAATACCTCCATGATCATTGCCAAAACTTGCTCAGGGCCAAACAACCCTGAGCTGCTCTCCATTCTATCCCTCATCCCTGCTCCTCATTCCCCGTTCCCTCCAGGCTCTCCATCCTCACCCCATCTTATCACATCCGACAGCTTTCTCAGATGGAGCCGCTCCCCCGCTCCAATCACGGCTTGTCAGGCTCTGCTGTCCTCTAGTGGGGAGATACGGGGTTTCTGGTATCCAGACCTCCTCCAACCACCTCTGAGCCTCTCCTGACCCCTCCGAAACCACCTTCAACACCCCAGACCATCCCCAGAGCCCCCTTTTCCACCCAACAGCCCCGATCCTTCCCCCCTCCAGCCAGGACTCCCAGCAGGGTCTCTGCTCCTCCTGGTCATAGGAGGTCCAAGGAGGGAGGAAGAAAGCCCAGCTCCATCATGCTCCTCAGGAGCTCAGAGGATGATAAATGTGGCTGGAGCCAGTGCAGAAACAGATTAGCAAGCCTGCAGGGGATGTGGGGCAAATGCTCCCTGTGGATCCCTTTGCATTTCCTCACAAGCACGGATCAGAGCCCAGAGCGGCCTGGAAAGGGGTTGGGGATGCCCCAGCACAGGGAGGGTGACACTGTGGGCATTTACTGACCAGGAGACTCAAGGAATCTCTCAGCCACTGTCCCAGGGTCCTTCAGCAGTGCAGTGCAAGGGATCAAAAGGCTGAGGTCTGTGTGTCCATGGTTGGTTCAGTGCTGTGGGCAGTGTTTTCTTTTGGCTCCTCGAACACCCTGTGGATCGCCTTCCTTAGGGACTGCACAGAGGAGTGCCTCCTGCAGCTCTGCATGGAGCAGTGTCTCCAGCAGCTCCTCATGGAGTAGGGTCTCTTCCAGCTCCCCACCAAGAAGTAGATGAAGGGTTTGATGCTGCTGGTGATGCAGGTGAGCAGGAAAACCACCTGGGAGGGCACAGCTGTGTAACCGAGCTGCTGCAGGAAAGACCAGAGACTGAGGGGCAGACTGAGGAGTACAATGAGGAAGATAACGATGTCAAGCCTCCTGTGTGGCTGCTGCTGGGAGCCAGGCTTGAAATTAATGAAGAGGATTGTGCTGGAAATGACCATGGGTGCAGCAAATAGGAAGAGGTTGAGGGCGTACATGGAGGTGAGAGCCACCTGGCATTGCTCCTGCTCAAGTGACTGGCACTGGGAAGTCACCATGGGATTGACTGCGATGACAACGAAGAGGAAGGCCCAGAAGAGGGCACTCATCACTACCCACAGCACGCGCTCAGGAAGTTGGCAACCACAGAAAAACTGGCAGAGGATGGACCTGCACCTCTCAATGCTGATGAACGACAGCCGGTAGAGCCCCATGTTGTAAGAGAACAGTGACAACTGGAAAAGCAAGCTCAAATACATTTGGGGCATTATAGCAGAGCAGGACACTTCCTCCACAAGGAAGAGCAGAGCGGAGGGGACCATGAAGATGAGGAAGAGGAAGTCGGTGATGGCCTGGTTGAAGATGAAGTCGGTGAGGGCATCAATGTGGAGGAGCCAGAGGAAAGCCCCATTCCCAGCCAGCCCACAGAGGCCGATGAGCAGCGTCACAATGTGCACGGCCATGTTGGAGACACTGATCTCACACTGACCAGGTCCATTGTTCGGTGAAGTGAAAAGAGGGGACACGGTGCTCACCTCCATGGATGGATGCTGAGGAGACAGTGGGATGTGGCTCCTGGCTGTGGTCAGAGTGGATGGGCAGTCAGTGCTTGGAGAATCCAGGGATGGACCATGTGGCTCCTCAGCAGCTCCCTGCAGAGGGAAGGATTCAGTGGGGAGGAGTGAGATGTGCAGGGGAGGAGGGCGGTGGGAATTGTGGGGTGGGAGAGGGAGGTGGGGGGGTTGGGCTGCTTTGCAGGGGATTGATAAATAAGAGAGATTAACATTTTCAGCTCCCCTGAAGTTACTTTAAAAGTAACTGGTCAGAGAGATAAATGGGTGTAAAGATGTGGACACGGGATGATAAATGTGGCTGGAGGCAGTGCAGAAACAGATAAGGGGGCCTGCAGTGGTTTTGGGGCAAGTTCTGTTACAAGAAGCAAGAGCACATGGCCAAAGGAAAAGTTCAAGGCAGGGTCTCCTGTAACATCTGAGCACTCAGGGAATGCAACCACCAGAGACCCCTCTGAATGATCCTCCAGGGCCATCAAATGATGCCCAGTAGGAAGTGGATGCATGGAAATGAGTTCTAGGAAAATGGTGTTTATGTACTAGATAAGAAAAACATTTTAATGTCTTATGTGTGGTTAAAGTGGATAAAAACACTGTTGTAAAGTGTCACAACACACAGAAATAAGCAGAGATCCTTCTGCGTGTCCTGCTGCCTAATAGTTCCCTTGGCAACACTATTAGTTGGTGTCAGGAACTTTATTCTGTCTGATTTTGGTATCACTCCCCATGCCATGCCATGCCATGCCATGCCATGCCATGCCATCCCATGCCATGCCATCCCATCCCATCCCATGCCATCCCATCCCATCCCATCCCATCCCATCCCATCCCATCCCATCCCATCCCATCCCATCCCATCCCATCCCATCCCATCCCATCCCATCTCATCCCATCCCATCCCATCCCATCCCATCCCATCCCATCCCATCCCATCCCATCCCATCCCATCCCATCCCATCCCATCCCGATGGTTTCCCAGTCAGAGGCCACTCCCTGGCTGCACGTGTGGCCTGTTGGGCTCTGCTGCTGTCCAGTGGGAGATTTGGGATTGGTGGCACCCAGAGCCCTCCTGCCCCCTCCAGCCCCTGTCTGCCTGATGCCTTGGGGTGGCTCCCAGGGACAGAGGCCAGACAAGGGGAAGAGAATAAAAGCAGGCATTTCTGAAAGGCCTTCAGAAGGTTCACCGTGGGCAGTCAAAGACTCTCAGAGGGGCTACACCCAAAAAGGACAATGGTGATGAGTTTTTCAGACAGATATGAGTTTGGTCCATTAACAAACCAGGGGTTAATCCTCCAATTACAGCTTCAGGTAATGAAGTAATCTACCCCCAGCTTGCCCTCCCCCAATTCACTTTTGTGTATACTTTTCCAGGCCTGAGGCAGTAGAATGTCCTTGAATTCGGGCCTTACAGGGGTTGTTTTGTCTGCCCAAAAGGTGAAGATGGTTAACTAACACTTTATATGGAGTTTAGAGTTATGCACTAATGCAGTACAGGATTTGAAAAATAGAAAAGCTAAAATCCTAAGGCATCGTGCCCCCCTCTGACATCCTCTAGAAATTCCCCCCAGGCTGCCTTCCCCTCCAGACATCCCCGCTCCTCTCCTGCCCCACACGGGACCCCCAGCAATGCTTCCACTCCTCCAGGCAATTCCGTGCTTCTCTGCCCCAATGAATGACAGTGGAGCCATCCCTCTACTGCCTCTTGTTTCTGTCCAAAGGAGTTTGGGGGGCTGGACAGCAGGGATGAAGCTGGGGAGGGGCAAATCCAAGAGAAGCACTGCCCCAAAGCCTTACGGGGCAGCCTGGGGTGAGCAGCCCCTGGGCAGGGACTGGAGCCTCAGGCACGGGGCTGGGAGGGATGGGAAGGATGGGAATGGGTGGGCTGCATGGGGAGTGGGGTGGGAGGTTGGTGTGGGAGGTGTGGGACATGATGGAGCTGGTGGGGAGATGTGGTGGGGAGGTGTGGGATGTGGTGGGGCTGGAGAGAAGGCGTGGATTTGGTGGGGCTGGAGAGAAGGTGTGGGATGTGGTGGGGTTGGAGAGAAGGTGTGGATGTGGTGGGGCTGGAGAGAAGGTGTGGATGTGGTGGGGCTGGAGAGAAGGTGTGGGACGTGCTGGGGCGGGAGACCTCAATGAAGCCCCAGGGAGGCAGGTGATGTCCTGTGGAGCCCATGGTGACAAACACAGGTGTCACCCTGCTCTTGGAAGGGGGTGGCCGTGCTGAGGAGCACGATGTCCTCCTCTCCTTGCTGCTGCACCATCTGAGCCTGCTGAGGGAGCAGCTGAAGGCCGTGGAGAGGAAGAATTTCTGAAGGCAGAGCGACCTTTGCACCTGGCTCACAAAATTAAAAATTAAAGATCTCTGGGGAGATCTCTGCTGTGACACTCACAGAGCACTCGGGGTGGGCAATGCTGAGCCCCTGGGCCATCGTGTCCGTGCTGGCTGTGCCGCTGCCAGCCCAACTCTGGGCATTGGGGATCATGGATATTCCAGGGAGCACAAGCCATGGCTGTGTCCCCTCTGGCACCAAGACGTTTAAGTCTTACAGCAAAAGCGTGTTGGACTAGTAACAATTTTGAGTCAAATTGGTGAACATATTTGAAATTTACTTGCCATAGACAGGTTCAAAGAAACAATACTTTTCAGGTGTTTTTATACACTATTGTGAAAAACAGAATTCACTGCTTAGAGTTTTTTAAATGTTTAATAATAATAATAACAGTAATAGGATAAAAAAGGACCATATTTCCAGCGCTGGGTTGCTCCTGGCCAATAGTCAAAGAACAGGGAAGGGGGAGTGGTGTGTTTTATACTGTTACATTGCTGAGATGCATGTATATTCATGTGTTTCATGGATTATTCAAACATTCTTGTGAACTTTCTGATGTTTTGGGAACTCCTTTTCACCCTCTGGCTTATCTGCATGACATTCTGGGTGTCAGGTCAATATGTTTTATTTCTTCTTGTGTCTCCATGCTGCTGTTTCACATCCTCTGATGAGATTTGAGTATGCCCTCCTTAAATTTAACATGGTATTCTCTAATGTCCTCCAGTGCTCTGGTTTGTGTCATGGGTATCTCTTGGACAGGTTGGTGAGTGGATGGCCTTACACTGTTTTTAGTTACACAAAAGCCTTTTTCACATCTTATGTTTTGCTGAGGTCTGTAACACAGTACATTAATCACACTATTATTTCCACAAGTGATACATAGCTATTATATTCATTACACTACTATTCTGTGAGCAATACAGTGCATTCTTAAGCTGATAGATTATATTAGACAAACATGCAACTAAAAAGAGTTATAATTGATGCGATTTCTAGATACTCATCATCAATAACAACATGCATAGGCTAATACATAAATGTGAAAGCCAGTATTATCTGGCCAATTTCACACTACAAAATCCACGATTTTTTAATAGATGCACCCAAAAATGCTCCCAGTTTATTGCATCAAGGTATAGGTATTTTGTTTCTTTTAATTACTAGCAGAATATGTAGTCTCTCTTAGTTTAATGCATAACCCAGTTTGTTTTCCAGTAAACAATGTTTTATTAAATTTGATGTCTTGGTTAGACAGTTACCACTGATTACATTTTCTGAGGTGTACAAGCCCAGGAAATGGCTCTCTTATTGCCATTACAATTTATCACTTGCAATTAATTAATTAAGTCTTCTGGCATGTATAGGCCTCTGAATTCCTAATTCTCTCAAGATATCATTCCTATTCTATGACATCCAATTATTTTCTAGTTATATCATAACCATTAAAAATACTTCATTGAATTTTGCTGTCCATCTATTCAGTAAGTTCTCTAAGGGCTATAGGTTGATAGAGTTTTTTACTGACACTCAGCCAACACAGATCTAAATCAAAACCAGCTAAAAAACCACAGGCAAATATGCCTTGACTAATCAAACATAGTTCATTATGAAATTTCTAAACAATCACAACATTCCTGTGGCTAACTACCTCTCTGTCCCCTCCCTCCAGCCACATTCCCGGCTGGCAGCAGCAGCCAGAGGAAGCTGGGAGGCGCTGGCAGAGGGGGCAAAGGTGGCTCAGGGTTTACAGTGCTGTTTATTGATATCAGATCTCAGTGGGATGCAGGAACCAGGTGCCAGGGGGAATTCTGGGATCACAGCCCTGTTGGGAAGGATCCGTTTGGGGAACAGCGCTCTAGGACCCATGAGGGAGGAGCACAGCCCTGCTCCAATGTGCTCTGTGCGGAGCACTGTCCCACATGGCCCTTGTCAGTGCCCCTGCTCCCTTCTCCTGCAGGAATAAAGGTGGAGGGTGATGCTAAATCACTGCCCCATGCTCCTGCATGGGGGCAGTTGAAGGGCTCAGCAGACTCAGATCACTGAGTCCCTGGTGGCATCATTACTGGGGGCAGTGCTTTCTTCTGGCTCCTCAAAGACCTCCTGCAGGCACTCCCTGAGGGACTCCATGGAGCAGCGCCTCCAGCACTTTGTTACTGAGATGTAGATGAAGGGGTTGATGCTGCTGTGCATGCAGGCAAAGAGGAGAAGAAGCCGGGGGAACACAGCGGTGTAGCCGAGCTGCTGCAGGAAATTCCAGAGACTGAGGGGGAGAGTGAGGAGCACAGCGAGGAAGACAATGATGTCAAGCTTCTTGGATCGCTGCTGCTGGGAGCTTCCCTTGAAATGAATGAAGAGGATTCTGCTGGAAATGACCATGGATGGAGCAAAGACGAGGAAGTTGAGGATGTACAGGGAGATGAGAGCCCCCTGGCAGAGCTTGTGTTCCTGTGACTCGCACAGGGAAGTCACTGCAGAAATGGCAGCAATGACAGTGATGGAAAGGGCCCAGAGCCCGGCACTCACCACCACCCATGACAGGTCCTGGGGAAGGTGGCAGAAGAGCCCACGTGGGCAGAGCACGGACCTGCACCTCTCGATGCTGATGGCTGTCAGCCGGTACAGCCCGACGCTGTAGAACATCCGGAAGAGGAGGAAAAGGAAGCGAATGTATGCTGGGGACATGATGGCAGAGCAGGAGAAATCCTCCAGCAGGAAGAGCAGAGTGGAGGGGACCGTGAAGATGAGAAAGAGGAAGTTGATGATGGCCGGGTCAAGGTTGTAGGCAGTGATGGGTTTCATGGTGTCCCTCTGAATGCAGAACCCAAGGACCCAGATGACAGCCCCGTTCCCAGCCAGCCCACAGAGGCCGATGAGCAGTGTCACACTGTGTATGGCCACATCGCTGGCATCTGTCTCACATAGATCGTGTCTATCAGTGGGTGAATTGGCAGGGGGGGACACGGTGGTCACCTCCATGGATGGACGCTGGGCAGGCAGTGGGATGTGGCCCCTGGCTGTGGTCAGAGTGGATGGGCAGTCAGTGCTTGGAGAATCCAGGGATGGACCATGTGGCTCCTCAGCAGCTCCCTGCAGTGGGAAGGATTCAGAGGGGAGGAGTGAGATGTGCAGGGGAGGAGGGGTGTGGAAATTGTGGGGCAGGAGAGAGAGGTGGGAGGGTTGGGCTGTTTGGCAGGAGGCCGATAAATAACATAGAGAATAAACATATTCAGTTCTTCTGAAGTTGTTCAAAATTGGCCAAAAGATAAAAGAATGTAAAGGCTGGCACACAGGATGATCAAAGTGGCTGGAACCAGTGCAGAAACAGATAAGGAGGCCAGCAGTGATTTTGTGGCAAGTTCAGGAACAAGAGGCAACAGTGCATGGCCAGAGGAAAAGTTCAAGGCAAGGCCACCTTGAATATGGCAGCATTCATTGAATATGACCACCAGATAGACCCCTCTTTATAAATCTCCAGGATCATAAAAGGACTTCCTGGAGGAGGTGAATGCATGGAAATGGTTTCAGGGAAAATGGTGTTTATGTATTAGATAAAAAAAAATTTTCAATGCGTACATGTGGTTATAATGGATTAATAACTGTTGTAAAGTCTCACCAAAGATGCAATATAAGAAGAGATCTGTGTGCTGTTCAGGTAAAGAATTCCTGCTTCCTCATGCTTTGCATTGCGTTAGAAAGTTTGTTCTGGCCCTTTTCAGTACAAGGATACAGACAGGAGAAGAGAGAGGGCTTGGGGAGGGCACTGTGGTCACCGGGAGAGGGTGGCAGGAACAGAGCAGCTGCTGCAGGAGAGGAAGGTGGGGTCAAGAGGAAAGAAACCATTCCACTGACCTGTTCCCTGTGGGGCAGCAGCAGGCAAAGGGGTCTGTGCAGATCAGCGGTGCTTCCTGGTCCCTCTTGCTCCTTTGGGATCCATGTCCTGAAGCGGCTCCTGGCAGGTCAGTGACATGAAGGAGAAAGTGCCCAGATCACCAGGAGCTACCCACTACTGTCCTGCTGAATGTCTCTGTGTGCCCTGTCCCACTGTTGTTTCCCAAGGCTCGGTGGAGTCAAGGGGGAGTCGGAAATTGTCTCTTTGGCTATATCCGAATTTCACTTCCTCGGAGTTGTCTTGACTTGTTTTTCTGCCATAGAGGAAGTAGCTCGACATTGAGATTTTTTTTAATGGCTCCTCATTTCCTCCTGATTATAAACTCTTTTCCAAATGGGACATTCTCCAAATGCTTTCCCTCTCTCAGCAGGTTTCTACCATTCCTCCTTTATCTACCCTGAGGGGTCATTGTCCCTCCTGCAGCAGAGAGCTGCTGGTGCTGCTGGTGGCACTGGAATGCTGGCAGTGCTGGAAGTGCTCACAGCACTGTGCAAGCATCTGAGTGCTTCTCAGAAACAACTCCTAGGGTAGAGTTTCAGGATCATTGCCAAAACCTTCCCTGGCCCCAAGAAAGAAAACTGAGCTGGGAATTCCATTTCTGCCATTGCAATGCAGGCTCACACAGCCCAAGGGAAGGACAGCACTCAGTTGCTTGCAGCCAGGTCACCAGCCCTTAGACACCCTAATTAGTGTCCTTTGATGATGCAATGAAAGCGATTAGGAACCTGATTTTAGGATGCTGTGATCCTCTTTCCAGCCCTTCATTAGAGGTCATCCTCCTCAGATCTGGGAACACTTGTTGTTCTTACCTGGTTGGTTTTACCTGACCCCAGCCCTCATGCCAACCTGTGCCAAGGGCTCACCACCCTCACAGGGAAGGATTTCTTCCCTAATATCCAATCTGACCCCACCCTCTGGCAATGGGAAACCATTCCCCCTCATCCTGTCACTCCATGCCCAAGTGCAAAGTCCCTCTCCAACTCATCTGGAGCCTCATCAGCTCCTGGATCATGAGGTGTTTGCCCTTGAAAGGATTGGGCTGGTGAGGGGATGTGAGATTCCATAGCTGGGGACACAAACACGGGGTCAGCGGGGAAGAGAGGGCACAGTTCTGGTCCTGGGGCCAGCAGTTTCCAGGAGGACCATCTCAGTTCCCTGAGGCACATGTCAGCCTGGGAAGGAATCATCGCACCTCAGCTTTCTAGGCATTTCTTGGAATTCACTGTAGGCTGCTGACTGACAGCCAAGGGAATGGAGAGGGTGACTCAAATGAAACCTGCAACTTTTTAAGGATTAAAGCCAAGAGAGCAGCATGGATTTGCCTCTTCTCAGAAGAAATGACATTGCTGAAATCCCAAATCATCCTTCTGCTGTGTGCCAGTGCTCCAGCTCAAGCACAGGAATTATTATTGCATGAATTCACTTGGAAACTGCGTGGTGAAGGCCTGGTGCCATTGAAACTGTGGTATACAAGTAGGAAAACCATATTTGAACCAGAAATCAAAGTTTAACAGCACATTTGTAGTGCAGGGGACTAAACAAAGCAGTGCAGGTTCCCAGGAACGAGAGGGTGCAAGTTCAGGCTGTTCAGAAGAGAAGGTTTTGGGATTGGGGTTGCTTTAAAACAGAAGAGAAGCTGCCATGGAGACAAACTGCTGTGGCCACAGGTCTGGCTGCTGAGGCTCTCTCCTGTTGCTCATTTCCTGGGCAGAGTGAAGAGCAGATGAGGAGCAGAGCCCTGATCCCGTGCCAGGCTCTGAAGCAGTTCCCTGCTTGTGAGAGCCCTGCAGCACACGAGGCAGCAGGGAGAACAGGGGCTGTGGCAGGAGCTGGGACAGAGCCCGCGCCGGACGCTGCTCGGGCTCAGCCCGCGGGCTTCGCTCCCCTTTCCAAGGGACCATCGCAGGAACCTGCTGTAGATCCCAACCCAGGGACAGCAGCTGGAGTGTGGGGGGTGAGGTGAGTGCCCTGCGGGGAAGTTCTCCAGGCTGCGAGAGGAAACAAGGGCAGACTCTTCTCATTCACCTTAATCAGGGCCCCCTCATTGGGTGGAACCTGGTTATTGATTTTTGGAAGCAGAATTGAGGTCTGTAGGGAATGAAAAGCTATAAATATTGTGGGAAAAGGGAGGGAATATTGAATTGAGTGTCCTGCTGAAGGACTCCAGCAGCTCAGTGATAGCAACTGACACCTGAGAGTCCAGGTCAGATCCATCCCAAAGCCATTTGTTTTCTGATATTTCCATGGGCAATCCTCTCCTTCTCCAGTTGTTTTCCTCCTCCAGCTCTGTTGTTTCCACAGCCAGGAAGGAGGTATCTCCCTGGCTTTTGTGCCAGGCACACCAGACCAGGCTCCCACACCCTACTTGCCTTCTGTCCTGTCCCTCACCCCTCCCTGAGCTGCTCCACATGGAAGCTGTGGGTGGGAAAAGATGGGAAAGCCACATTTGGGGGACATCAGTGTTGCTCTGGTGTCTCTGTTTGTCACCTCTCTAGCTGTGTGAGGGGAGGAGAAGCAGCAGAGGTGTCACCATGAGCACTTTGTCCCCTGCCACGGAGGGAGCCAGCCCTGCCTGCTGGAGCCAGCCCGGTGGGAAGGCATCCAAGGGGAGCTGGAATGAGGAGAGCCAAGAAAACTGGACCGAGTGTGAGAACAGGCATTGGAGCAAAGTGCCTGTCACACTGCTGCTGCTGCTGCTGCTGTGCCTGTGTGCAGTGGTGGGAGCAGAGCTGTGCTCTGGCTCCTCGGCTGCTGCATCCACAGGAACCCCACCAGCACCTGTGTGCTCAGCCGGGCCATGGCTGGCTTCACCATCCTGCTCTCCATCACCATCGCCCTGGGGATATTTTCTGTCCCAGAGAGCTTCTGCCACCAGCTGGGCTCGTGGGGTGTGACAGCTGGGCTGAAGGTCACCATCCTCTTGGTTCTCCCTGCCTCTGCCTCCTCTCTGACAGCCCTCAGTGCTGTGACAGCTCTGTTTGTCCTCCCCGTGTCCTGCTGGCCCTGCCTCCACTCCCAGCACTTCCCAGTGCTCCTGTGTGCCCTGCTCTGGCTGCTCTCCTTCCTGCTCACTGCCACCCTCCATTTCTGCCCTTCGCTGCTCATGGCCTTGGTCCTGAGCTGCCTCTTCTCAGTGCTCACCCTGACCTGTTCTGCTCTGGCCCTGCTAGCCAGGCTCCTGTGCTGCTCATGGAAACAGCCCCCAGGGAAGCTCTGTGCCCTGCTCCTGCCACCTGTTGTCTCCTTCCCCTTCTTCACTGCTGATTTTGGGTACTGGCTCTTGCTGAGGGCGTTTGACTTCCCTGCCTTTGCCCTCAGCACCCCTCTCCCGCTCGCCTGTGCCAAGAGCAGTGCCCAGCCTGTGATTTACTTCCTGGCTGGGAGCTGTGCAAAGGAATTCACCCCCTGTGTTAGTGTTGCCTTCCAGAGGGCTTTTGAGGATGTGCCAGAGCCAGGCCATAGGGAAAACACCGTGGAACTATCATCAGGTGGAATCATCAAGAAACTGAGACATCATAAAATAGAACCATAAAATATCCAAGTTAGAAGGGACCCACAAGGACCATGGAGTTCAGCTCCTGGCCCTGCACAGGACATCCCAACAATCCCAGTCTGTGCCTGAGAGCATTGTCCAAATGCTCCTTGAGCTCTGTCAGGCTGGTGCTGTGTGCAGCAGGGGAACTCCTGCCTGGGGTGGTTGTGGATGACATGAGGAATCCTCATGGAATGCTTTGGGTTGTGTCCTGGTTTAGGGTAAATTTGGGAGGAAACCTTCAAATGGGATCCCTCTAGTAAACAAGTTCAAGCAGTCCTTCCCCCATCTGATTCAGGAAAAGATTTCTTTAGAGGAAAGTGGAAAAAACTGTTTATTTAACAAGCAAAGTATTCAAAAGCATAAAAAATGAATACAATATTAAACAATAAAATCTGTTGCTGTTCTGAAGAGTTGTCAAATTCAGAAAGTCCTTGTTGTGGAGTCTAGTTTGTCTCACTCAGTCTCTTATCAGTCCCTCTGGTGCTGGCAAATGCTGTGTGCCAGGCCCCGGTTGGCCACAGGTGGGAGCTGCTGCCGTTCTTCTGGGTTTTCAGACCCGAGCAGGTTTGAACAGTTCCAGGAAAAAGAAAAACCACAGTCCAGGGAACTTCTCTGCCTCAGCTAGCTAAAAAAACCTAAAAGCAAAGGAGAGCTCTCTGTTGCATGTCTGTGCTGCCGACAGCACGGTCTGGGAGCAGGAATGTGCAGGACTGAGCACAGCTCCTGAAAACAAACTGCCCCATCTTCTCTCCTCCTCTTTGCTCTAGGAACCAATCTTAAACTTATGCAAAGTTTAAATGGGCAAAACCTATTTCTGGGTGAAACAGTCAAATGGGGATTCAATTCAGCATCATGAAGTCTCCCCAGGACAGCTTGGAAGGAACGGTAGAGATCATCTCATTCCATCTCTCCTTCTTCCATGGGCAGGGACAACCAGGAAACCTTTGGCTTTGAAGTCTTGCTCTTCGGAAAGGAAGCTCAGGGAGGGAGTGGCCTTGGTGACCCAGGAGACAAGGAAGGGGCTGGGAAGTAGAAAAAGTCCATTGGAAGATCATGATCCTCCTGTACTTGCCTTGGCAGGGATGGCCTGGCTGAGTTGTTCTTCCCTGGACAACAAGTTGTACCTTGGAAAGTTTCTGCTTTCCAAAACAGGAGACAGGGAGAGAAAAACCCTCTCAGATGTCAAAGTCTCTCTCTTCTGTTCATTATTCACAACTCTGTTAATACATACTCCTTAGCTGTTTAGCCTCCTGTGTGTCTCCAAAGCCTGCCTCACCACCCAGAGCTTTCACGCTCACTTGCCCTTCCAGAAGCAGTGGCACGTTGCTTTCCCCTGGATTTAAGGCAGTGGGAAAAGGAGGGACAATTTCCCCCTGAGCAGGAGATGTGGCTGCTGCCCAGGTCTCTCCCAGGAGGAATCAGGAGCTCTTGGCACTGCCAACATCATCCCAGCCATTGCAGGCACGTGCCTTAGGAAGGGCTCAGGTATGAGACAGGCACCTGCCCTGCTCACAGACAAGCCAGAGGCTTTAGAATGGGATAAAATAAGGAAATGAGCCATTCTGGACACTGTTTTACAGGCACAGGCTCTGCTGTGATGACTGGTTGTTGTTTACTCAACAAATTCTGGGGCCGGAATTTCCACTGTGGAGGCACCCAAAACCGACGCCATATCTGACTGAGAGGCAGTTAAAAAATGGTAGTTACAAAAGATCAGTACAGCCTGGCCTGTGGCTGAAGCTGCTGTGCAGAGTCGCTGTTCAGCTCCCCCTGAGGGTGGCCAGGCTCAGGATGGAGGTGGTCAAGGGCTTCCCTGGACACTGATGCTGGGGAACCAGAGGATGGATGGCCCCATTCTGCAGAAGAGCAGCAGAACCCCCTAATTTCTGTGCAATTAAATGGTCCAAGCATCTGCTGATGGGAATTTCCATACTCCATGTACTTTCTGGTACAGGAACAGGAGTTCAGTGGAGTTCACTATCGACCCTGCACTTTACTCAGAAGGATTAAATTCTGGAATTAAAGAATGTGACAAATTCCCACTGAAAGGTCAAGGGAATGTTGCTGTCCGTCCCCAGCTCTGCAGCCCTACCTGGTGTCCCTTCCCATCAGCTGGGAATGCAGGGCTGGCTCTGCCGGACAGAAGGGGAAGGATGCTGCATGTGATCCCAGCCCCTCTCCTGCCATCCAGAGGCACCAGACATGCAGGGATTTGGGAAATCACTGCCACCCCATGCTGGGTGTGTCCCCAGGGATTAAGGTGTCCCATGCTTTGCAGGCAAGAGCTCCCTGAAAGCACCATGAAACTCATCTGCTGAGCCAAAGGAGATGGAGTTCATTCCCTGGGGCCGAGGCCATGAGGGTCATTCCATGGGGAATAGAGCTGGGGAACAGCACTGAGCCCAGCTGCACTGCTTGGAGCCTTGTGGATCCAGGAGGGAGGAGGAAAGCCATGCTCTCGTGTGCTCTCTGCAGAGCATCCCACAAAAATGACCCAAGGTAATGCCCATGCTCCCTTCTCCTGCAGGAATACATCACCACAGGGAGGGTGATCCTGTGGATATTGATTAATCTGGAGACTCAAGGAAACCTTCAGCCACTCTCCTGGGGTCCTTCAACTGAGCAGAGGAAGGGAAAAACAGGCTCAGGCTGCTGTGTCCTTGGCAAGAACATTTCTGCAGGCTATATTTTCGTTATGCTCCTCAAAGACCCTGTGGAGGGTGAGCTGGAGGGACCCCATAGAACAGGGCCCCCTGCACCTCCCTGCCAAGAAGTAGATGAAGGGTTTGATGCTGCTGTTGGTGCAGGTGAGCAGGAAAACCACCTGGGACTGCACAACCACGTAACCGAGCTGCTGCAGGAAAATGCAGAGGCTGAGAAGGAGAGTGAAGAGCACAATGATGAAGATAACAATGTCGCGTCTCTTGGGTTGCTGCTGCTGGGAGCCCCACTTGAGCTTGATGAAATCGATTGTGTAAGAAATGAGCATGGGTGCAGGAACGAGGAGCAGGATGATGGTGTACAAGGATATGAAAGCTGCCCGGCAGTGCTCCTGCTCGTGTGATGGGCACAGGAATGTCACCATGGGGATGACAGTGAAGAGAGCAAAGAAGGCCCAGTATTGGACACTGTCCACTACCCAAAAGAGGCGCTTGGGAAGGTCCCAGTGGCAGCAGAGTTTGCAGAGCTTGTCCATATACCACACATTCCTGCTGCGCATCAGCCGGAACAGCCCCCAGTAGCAAGGGACCACTGACATCTGGAAAAGGAAACTCACATAGAGCAGGGGCAGGATAGGAGAGCAGGACACGTCCTCCACCAGGGAGAGCAGGGCGGAGGGGATCACAAAGAGGAGGAAGAGGAAGTCAATGACAGCCAGGTCAAAAACCCGAGAGTTACAGATTTTCAGGCTGAGGAGGCCAATGACAGCCCCATTCCCAGCCAGCCCACAGAGGCTGATGAGCAGTGTCACACTGTGTATGACCACATCAGTGACATCGCTCTCACAGAGATCGTCTCCTCCTGCGGGTGAGCTGGGAGATGGGGACACGGTGGTCACCTCCATGGATGGACGCTGGGCAGGCAGTGGGATGTGGCTCCTGGCTGTGGTCAGAGTGGATGGGCAGTCAGTGCTTGGAGAATCCAGGGATGAACCATGTGGCTCCTCAGCAGCTCCCTGCAGTGGGAAGGATTCAGTGGGGAGAAGTGAGATGTGCAGGGGAGGAGGGTGATGGAAATTGTGGATTGAGAGAGGGAGGTGGGGGGGTTGGGCTGTTCAGCAGGGAATGCAGAAAGGAAGCACATGGCAGGGGAGGGGGGAGCTGGGGAGGGCACTGCAGTAACCAGGACAGGGTGACAATAAGAGAGCAGCTGCTGGAGGAGAGGAAGGTGGGGTAGGGAGGAAGGAAACCATTCCACTGACCTGTTCCCTGTGGGGCAGCAGCAGGCAAAGGGGTCTGTGCAGATCAGCGGCGCTTCCTGGTCCCTCTTGCTCCTTTGGGATCCATGTCCTAAAGCGGCTCCTGGCAGGTCAGTGACATGAAGGAGAAAGTGCCCAGATCACCAGGAGCTACCCATATTCCCATCCTGCTGGCTCCTCTCCGTGCCCGGTCCTGGTGTTGCTCCCCAAGGCTTGGTGGAGTAATGGGGGTGTGGGGAAGTCAAAAACTGCGACTTTGCCTTCTTTGGAAATTCTGTTCTTCTGAGTAATTTATCTGGGGTGTGGGTTTTCGCTTTTGGGGTTTTTTTTTCTTCCTGAGGAAGTGGCTTTTGTCAGAAGCTTTAAATGAAGATTTTTTTTTGATTGGCTCCTCTTTCCCTCCTGATGAGAATCCCTCCTTCCCTGCAGAGTGTCTCACTCTCCAAATGCCTTCCCTCTCTAGGTAGGTTTCTACCATTCCTCCCATATCTTCCCTGAGGGGTCACTGTCCCTCCAGCAGCAGAGGGATGCTGGTGGTGCTGGTGGCACTGGAATGTCAGCAGTACTGGCAGAGCTGGTGAATCAGCTGGGTGCTTCTCACAAAGAAATGTTCCATGAAGAGAACATTGCCAAAACATTGTCTGGCCCAAGGAAGCACTGTTGAGCTGCTTCCTCCTCCTATCCCGATTCCATCCTCATCCCTGCTCCCTATCCCCATTCCTTGTCCTCACCCGGCTTTCCATCCTCACCCCATCCTATCACATCCCATAGCTTTCAAAGACAGCAGCCACTCCGCCAATCCGAACGCGGCCTGTCAGGCTCTGCTGTCCTCAAGTGGGGACATTTGGGATTGCCGGCATCCAGACCCTTTCCAACCCTCTCGGATCCTCTCCTGACCCCTTCAAAACTGCCTGCAACAGCCCAGTCCATCTCTGATGACCCCAGTCCGCCCCGAACAGCCCCGATATTCCCCACTCCACCTGGGACCCCAGCAGTGTCCCTGCTCCTCCTGGCCATAGTGTTCTAGGACCCAGGAGGGAGGAGGAAAGCCCAGCTCCAATGTGCTCGTCAGGATCACACAGGATGATAAATGTGGCTGGAGCCAGCGCAGAAACAGATGAGGAGGCCTGCAGTGGTTTTGGGGCAAGTTCTGGAACAAGAAGCAAGAGCACATGGCCAAAGCAAAAGTTCAAGGTAAGGTCACCTTTAATATCTCAACAGAAAATACGAACACCAGGGACCCCTCTGAATGATCCTCCCGGATCAGAAAAGGACTTCCAGTAGGAGGAGGACATGTGGAAATTAATTCTAGGAAAGTGATGTTTGCGTATTAGATAAGAAACCTGCTTTAATGGCCGTGTGAGGTTATGATGGATGAAACCCTTGTTGCAAAGTCTCATCACACACTGAACAAGGGGAGATCCTTCAGTGTGTCCTGAGGAGGTAAAGAATTCCTGATTCCTAATGCTTGGCATTGTGTTTGAAAATTTATTCTTACTGATTTTTGTATCACTCCCAGCTCCCATCTCCACTCCTCTCAGAAACCCATCTCTTCCCATCCCATCCCATCCCATCCCATCCCATCCCATCCCATCCCATCCCATCCCATCCCATCCCATCCCATCCCATCCCATGCAATGCCATTCCGTGGCCCCTACCCGGGTTGAAGCTCTGCCCATCAGGTTCTGCGGCTCTACAATCAGGATATCTGGGATCAGCAGCATCCAGATCCCTCCTGGAGCCTCCTGCCCCCTCCAACACACCCAGAGCCCCCGGGGCCGCCTTCCCCTCCCCGGCAGCCCCGCTCCAGCCGGGAGCAGGGACATCTCTGCTGTGACACCTCGGAGCACTCGGGGGGCAATGCTGAGCCCCTGGGCCATCGTGTCCGTGCCGGCTGTGTCGCTGCCAGCCCAGCTCTGGGCACTCGGGATCACTGTTCCTCCAGGGAACACAAGCCAGGGGTGTGTGTCCCCTCCCTCCAGCCACATTCCCGGCTGGCAGCAGCAGCCAGAGGAAGCCGGGAGGCGAAGGCAGCTCAGGGCTCACGGTGCTGTTTATTGATATCACAGCCCAGTGGGATGCAGGAACCAGGTGCCAGGGGGAATTTTGGGATCACAGCCGTGTGGGGTACGATCCGTTTTGGGAATGGTGTTCTAGGAGTCGTGAGGGAGGATCAGAACCATGTTCCAATGTGCTCCCCGAAGACCATTGCTCCTACATGACCCTTGGCAATGCCCCTGCTGCCTTCTCCTGCAGAATTGACCCTGTGGATATTTATTAATCAGGTGACTCAAGACAACCCTCAGCCACTGTCCCGGGGTGCTTCGCCAGTGCAGTGGAAGGGATCAGCAGGCTCAGACTGCCATGGAATCATTGGAATCCTTCCCTGCTGGAATCATTGCTGCTGGCAGTATTTTCTTCTGGCTCCCCAAAGACCCTCCAGAGAGATTCCCTGAAGGACCCCATGGAGCCGTTCTTCCAGCATCTCCCTACCAGGAATGAGATGATGGGTTTGATGGTGCTGTTGATGCTGGCAAGCAGGAAACCAGGCTGGGAAGGCAGAATGGTGTAGCCGAGCTGCTGCAAGAAATTCCAGAAGAGGGAGAGTGGTGAGGAGAGAGAGGAAAATAATGTGGAACCTTTTGGGCTTGCTCTTCTGTGAGAAACATGAGTCCTGAATGGAGAAAAATATGCTGGAAATGAGCATGAAGGGAGCAAAGAGGAGGAGGTGGAGGGTGTGCATGGAGATGAGAGACCCCTGGCAGTGAAACTGGCCCAGGGAAGCCACTGCTGGATGGAGAGCAGTGACAGCAAAGAAGGTCACTGCAGGGCACTCATACCACGCCTGGCAGGCACTCAGAAAAGAAAGAGCAGCAGCAGCAGAAGGAATTGAAGGCTACAGAGCCTAACCCTGTGATGTTCATGAACAGCACACGGTACGGCCCCACGCTGGAGCACAAGAGCGACAGCCGGAAAAGGAAGCTCAAGGACCCCAGGGGCACAAGAGCAGAGCAGACCACATCCTCTACAAGGAGGAGCAGTGTGCATGTGAGCATGAGGAGGAGGAAGAGGAAGACAGCGACAGCCAGGCTGAAGATGAAGTCGGTGGTGAAGCCGATGCTGAGGAGGCCGATGACAGCCCCGTTCCCAGCCAGCCCACAGAGGCAGATGAGCAGTGTCACACTGTGTATGGCGACGGGGGTGACATCTGCCTCACACAGATCATCTCCTTCTGTGGGTGAGGCAGGAGACGAGGACTCACTGGTCACTCCATGGATGGACGCTGGGCAGGCAGTGGGATGTGGCTCCTGGCTGTGGTCAGAGTGGATGGGCAGTCAGTGCTTGGAGAATCCAGGGATGGACCATGAGGGTCCTCAGCAGCTCCCTGCAGTGGGAAGGATTCATTGGGGAGGAGTGAGATGTGCAGGGGAGAAGGGAGGTGGAAATTCTGATTTGGGAGAGGGAGGTGGTGGGGCTGGGCTGTTCAGCAGGGGATGTGGGAGGAAACTCAGGGTAGAAGAGGCATGACCTGGGGATGGCACTGCAGTCATCATGATAGGATGGCAGGAACAGAGCAGATGCTGCTGGAGGAGAGGAAGGTGGGGTAGGGAGGAAGGAAACCATTCCACTGACCTGTTCTCTGTGGGGCAGCAGCAGGCAAAGGGGTCTGTGCAGATCAGCGGCGCTTCCTGGTCCCTCTTGCTCCTTTGGGATCCATGTCCTAAAGCGGCTCCTGGCAGGTCAGTGACATGAAGGAGAAAGTGCCCAGATCACCAGGAGCTCCCCATTCCCATCCTGCTGGCTCTCTCCTCTGCGTATCCCGCTGTTGTTTCCCAAAGACATGGTGGGGCCATGGTGATGTAGGAAATTACATCTTTGACTACATTAGAATTTCACTTCCATTTGTTTGGTGGTATGTTTTGGGGGGGACGTATGTTTGGTTGTTTGTTTTTTTGTTTCTTTGTTTGTTTTTTTTTTTTTGTTGTTTGGTTGGGCGGGGAAGGGTTGTTGGTTTTTTGGGCTTATTAGCTACCAAGGAAGTGAGATTAGTCAAATCTCCACTTGAAGAATAGAATGGGTCGTCTTTTCCTCGTGATTAGAAACACTCCTTCCCTGGACAATGTCCCGTTCTCTGACTGCCTTCTCTCACCTGACAGGTTTCTGCCATTTCTCATTTTTCTTTCAGGAGGGGTCATGGTCCCTCCAGCAGCAGAGGGATGCTGGTGGTGCAGGTGGCACCGGAATGGTGCCAGTGCTGCCAGAGCAGGTGGAGCATTGGGCTGCTTGTCAGAAACAACTCCCTTGCTGGTAAGAGGTCTGGGATCATTGCCAAAAGCTGCCCTGGGCCCAAGGAAAGTGAGCTGAGCCAAGAATTCCCATTTTTTCATTCAAATGCAGGCTCACACTGCCCAAGGGCAGCACAGCAAACAGTTGCTTTGTGTTGATTTGGCACAGCCTGGTGTTTTGGTAGCAGTGCCACAGAAATGGGCTCCTGTTGGAAGCTGCTGGAAGCTTCCCCCATGTCTGACAGATCCAGTTTCTGATGGCTCTGAAGATGGACATGCTGCTGGCCCAATCGGAGAGGTTGGTAACGCCTCTGCGATACGATATTTCAGAAGAAAATCAAAGCAGCACCCACGCAGTTTTTACCAGGGATGGCGGGGCACTGCTGCTGGGGCCATCCCGGTGTGGTGAGCGGTGACGCGCCGCGGCCGCTGCCATCCCGGTGTGGCCCAGGAAAAACCTTGTGGAGGGCAAGACCCGAGCAGAAAGAGAGAGATAGAGAGAGGTCCCTTGCTTCCAAAGTGGAGCTGCCTGTCTTTGGAGGACTGCATCCCGTGGAAGAGTGACCCAAGCCATAACAGTTTGGAGGAGACTGTTTACTCCTGGGGGGGACTCACGTTGCAACGGTTTTGTCAGGACTGCTGCTGGCGAGATTAGAGCCACACGGAGGAAGTTCATGGAGAACTGTCTCCCGTGGGAGAGACACCATGACCTAGCACAAAAAAACTCCTCTCCCTCAGCGAACAGAAAAGATCTCAAGTGATGAACTGACCAAAACCCCCATGCCATGTCTCCCTGCACTGTCAGTGGGAAGGAGGGAGGGGCTGGGGGAAAGAAAGGTGTTTTAAGTTTTATTTTACTTCTCATTATCATCCTCTGAATCTCTTAATAATACATTTACTTAATACAATTTATTTTGAACCTGTTTTTTTCTATTCTTGGAGTGTTATTTTCTCCCAGTCCCCATCTCAATTCATGAGCCCATTGTTAATTTTTGTTTCTCTCTCCTCCCCCAGCTGACAGCAAGAGAAGGTGAGCAAACAGCTTTCCCAGGTGCCTGGTGTTTGGCCAGAGCCAAGCTAGGACAGACTTGCAGCCAGGTTATCAGCATCAGAGCCCACATTTCTTACTGCCAATACCCTTGATGATGCAACAAAAAGCAATAGGGGACCAGATTTTGGGGTGCTGTGGTGCCCCTTCCAGCCCTTCACCAGAGCTCATCATTGTCCTCCTCAGTCCTGGGAATACTTGTGGTTGTTTTTTCCTGATCTCACCCCTTTGCAAGCAGGGACACCTTCCACCAGGTCAGACTGCTTCAAACCCCATCCAGCCAGGCCTGGAACACCTCCAGCGATGGGGAGGCCAGAGCATCTGTGGGAACCTGTGCCAGGGCCTCTCCACCCTCACAGGGAAGAATTTCTTGCCAATATTCCACTTCAACCCGTTCTCTGGCAGTGGGAAGCCATTCCCGGTTGTCCTGTCACTCCAGGCCTTTGTCCAAAGCGCCTCTCCAGTTCTTGGAGCCTCTTAAAGCTCTGGAAGGGGCTCTAAGGTCTCCCTGAAGCCTTCCCTTCTCCAGGCTGAACATCCCAAGCTCAGAGACCTCAGCAAAGCCACAGGGTGGGGATTGATGCCCCGTGGAGACAACGGTGACAAACACAGATGTCACCCTGCTCCTGGAAGGGGGTGGCTGTGCTGAGGACCATGGACTCCCCCTCCCCTTGCAGCTGAACCATCCGAGCCTGCTGAGGGAGAGGCCAAAGCCAGGGCAGAGGGAGAATTTCTGAAGGCACAAAACCAGCAGCAAGGATATCAGTAAAAACCAGGTTTTATATTAAGCAAGAGCACACCAAAGTGCTGTCCCTGTGTGTGTTTGTGTGTGCGTTCAAGGGCAGGTGACAAAAGGACAGTGAGGGTAAGGATTTAAGGGAAAATGGCCCAAACCCTTTACAGCACTCCAACTTAACAGTAATGGGAAAAATTTATCTGGGAAACCGGATAAAATTGGCTTTTACATTTATGTATTAGCGTGTGCATATTGTTAGTGATTGCAAGTATTTAGACATAGTATCAATTATAACTCTTTTTAACTGCTTGCTAATATAATACAATCTGCCAGCTTAATTATAAACTGTGTTACTCGTAGAAGTAGTGGTGTAATGAATATTATATCTGTTTTTGACTATGGAAATAATAGTGTGATGAATGCACTGTGTTACAGACCTTAGCAAAACATAAGACATAAAAAAGAAAAGAAAAGCTTTAGTGTAACTAAAAACAGTGTAAGGTCATCCACTGCCCAACCTGTCCAAGTTATAAGATAACTGTGAGACAAACCAGAACACAAGAGGACAATTAGAGAATTCCATATTAAATTTACGGAAGACATATTAAATCTTTATCAGAAGATATGAAATAGCAAGATAGAGACACAAAAGAAATAAAATATATTGACATAACACCCAGGATGTCATGCAGATAAGCCAGACTGTGAAGTCAGACAAAAGAGTTCCCAAAACATTAGAAAGTTTCCAAGAATGTTTAAATAATGCATGAAAAACATAAATTTACATGTATCCCAGTAATGTAACAGTATAAAGATAACATTGCCTGCATACACCAGTGTGTTCTATAGCTGTTAGCCAGGTGCACCCCACTGCTGGAAATATTATCCATTCTTTATCCTATTACTATAATTATTATTACTATTATTAAACTTTTAAAAACTGTAATCAGTTAATTCAGTTTTTCACACTACTTCAGTTATACCTAAAACTTAGCCATTCAGCCATTCAGAGGACTAATACTTAACAGCATTCAACCTAATTGTTGCATGAAACTACCTTGCAGGCCTGACCCACTGTCTGAGGTACTAACACACCTGAGAGAGCAGCATTTGTGCCACATTTGCCACAGCAGCTGCACACGTGTGTGCACACGGCCTGAAAGAGTCAGTGCAAGGTCCCTGTGAGAAATTCCCCTGGCAGGCAGTGAAATGCTCCCTGGGGATCCCTTTTCATCTCCTCACCGGGCCAAGGGCTGGGCCTGGAGCACTGGGGGATCGGCCCAGGAGCCGTCGGCGTTCGGGGATCAGCCGAGGGCAGCAGACGGGAGAGATCCCAGCTCGGAGAGGCCCCACTCCCAGGGAGCTTCTGCTCAGCGCTGCTGGGCCCAGGAGAGCTCCAAGGGTCTCCTTTTGGGCCGCTGCTCACAGCCCCAAGGGATGGGCGTCACTCACAGCAATGTTTCACCCTGGCCACACTTCGGGCAGGCAGCTCTCTGGGAAAGTGGGAGAGCAGGGATGCTGTGGCCTTCAGGGAAGGAAAACAATTCCCAAGGCTGTTGATAAAGGCCCAGGAGGTGGTTGGACAGCAGCAGTTCCTGGGAGCAGAGGGTGTTTCTGATCAGCGCCAGAGCAGCTGAGCCCAGGGGCTGCTCCTCAAGGCTGAGACATAAGGAGCACTTCTGAGATCCCACTGCAACGTGGTGTCAGGAAAATTAATCTACAATCAGAGGTTTTTGTCCCAAAAGGAGATAGATAAGTCCTTTTTCTTTATTCAAATTAAGGGGGGGGCCATGGTGCATTCCCCTGGGATGACTCAAATTTTTGGAGGATGCAGCCTCCTTTTTTACCCTAATTTCCCAGCTCTATTTCCCTTCTCTCTTTCCCCATTGGCTGAGGTACTTGAGAGCTGCAGACTTGCCGATATGCCAGATACTGAAGATTTTCCTCTAATATATAACCCTCCCTTTTAATTTTGAATTCTTCCGGAATATAGGGGTTTTTTCTTCACCATTGTTTCTTTCATCTTTCAATGTCTAATTTCATTTATCAGCAAACTTAAAGTGTATTTGTAAAAGCAAATATCTTTTTCTATTCATCAATCAGTGGAATCCTTCCCATTGTTTCTTTTATCTCCCCATGCTAGTTTTAACTCCCAGCAGACCCACAGCTTGTTTGTACGGACAAATCCACTATTCCTCTCACTGGAAGGGGGGTAGGGGATGCACCAGCACAGGGAGGGTGACGCTTTAGATATTTATTCATCACGTGAATTAAGGAGTCCCTCAGCCACAGTCCAAGAGTCCCTCAGCAGTGCAGCGGGGAGATTCCACAGACTCAGAGCACAGTGTCCATGGCAGGATCATTTCTGTGGGCAGAGTTTTCTTCTGGCTCCTCAAAGACCCTCTGGAGGGAGAGCCAGAGGGACCCCATGGAGCAGGGCCTCCAGCACCTCCCCACCAAGAAGCAAATGATGGGGTTGATGCAGTTGCGAATGCAGTTAAGTAGGAAAGCCAGGTGGTAGGGCAAAATGGCGTAACCGAGCTGCTGCAGGAAATTCAAGAGGCTGCAGGGCAGAGTGAAGAGCACAATGATGCAGATAACAATGTCGAGCCTCTTGGGTTGCTGCTGCTGGGAGCCAGACTTGCCCTTAATGAAGAGGATTATGCTGGAAATTAACATGAAGGGAGCACAAAAGATGAGGTTGAAGGCGTACATGGAGATGAGAAAGCAGTGCCCAGATAGCTGGAACACACACAGACAAATTATTGCGGCAATGACAGTGATGACAGCAATGATGAATGCGCAAAACAGGGCAAACACCACCCATGACGGGCACTGGGGATGGTGGCAGCAGTGCCAGAGCGGGCAGTGGATGGATCTGCATCGCTTGATGCTGATGAATGTCAGTGTGTACAGCCACATGCTGTATGACACCAGTGGCACCTGGAAAAGCCGCCACACATACTGCAATGGCAGGATGATAGAGCAGGACACATCCTCCACCAGGAAGAGCAGGGCAGAGGGAACCAGAAAGAGGAGGAAGAGGACGTCCAAGAAAGTCAAGATGAGGATGTAACGGTGGGTTCTGTTCCTGTACAAGGAGTGGGAGCCAAGGAACCAAAGGACAGCCCCGTTCCCAGCCAGCCCACAGAGGCAGATGAGCAGTGTCACACTGTGTATGGCCACAGTGGTGACATCTATTTCACACAGATCATCTCCTTCAGTGGGTGAGGCAGGAGGTGGGGACATGGTGGTCACCTCCATGGATGGACGCTGGACAGGCAGTGTCAGAGTGGATGGGCAGTCAGTGCTTGGAGAATCCAGGGATGGACCATGTGGCTCCTCAGCAGCTCCCTGCAGGGGGAAGGATTCAGTTGGGAGGAGTGAGATGTGCAGGGGAGAAGGGCGGTGGAAATTGTGGGGTGGGAGAGGGAGGTGGGAGGGTTGGGTTGTTCGATGGGGGATGCAGAAGTATGGACAGGGCAGACCACGGGGGAGTTGGGGAGGGCACTGCAGTCACCATGAGAGGGTGGCAGGAACAGAGCAGCTGCTGCTGGAGAGGAAGGTGGGGTAGGGAGGAAGGAAACCATTCCACTGACCTGTTCCCTGTGGGGCAGCAGCAGGCAAAGGGGTCTGTGCAGATCAGCGGAGCTTCCTGGTACCTCTTGCTCCTTTGGGATCCGTGTCCTAAAGTGGCTCCTGGCAGGTCAGTGACATGAAGGAGAAAGTGCCCAGATCACCAGGAGATCCCCACTGCCATCCCTCTGGTTCCTCTCTATGCCCTGTCCTGATGTTGCTCCCTAAGGTTTGGTGGAGTCATGGAGGATTGGGGGAGTCAAAATTGCAGCTTTGCCTGCTTCAGAAATTCATTTTCTCTGAGTTATTTATCTGGGGTGTGGTTTTTTGTTTCTTTTTCTTAGTTTTTTTCCTGCAGAGGAAGTGGCTTTTGTCAGAAGCTCTAAATGAAGATTTTTGTGATTGGCTTCTCTCTCTCTCCTGATGAGAAACACTCCTTCCCTGCGGTGTCCCATTCTTCAACTGCCTTCCCTCTCTATACAGGTTTCTTCCATTCCTCATTTCTCTTCCCTCCAGCAGCAGAGGGATGCTGGTGGTGCTGGTGGCACTGGAATGCTGGCAGTGCCGGCAGTGCTGCTGAAGCATCTGGCTGCTTGTCAGAAAGAACTCCCATTCTGGGAATAGCCCCATGATCATTAAAAAATATTCTCAGGGCCAAAGGAAGCACAGCTGAGCTGCTTCCTATCCTATACTCATCCCATCTCCAACCTCACCTCATCCTGTCACATCCCATAGCTTTCCCAGACGGAGACACTCCCCCAGTCTGAGCACAGCCTGTCAGGCTCTGCTCTCCTCCAGTGAGGAGATTTGGGATTTCCAGACCCCCTCCTGCCTGCTCTCGGACCCTCTCCTGACCCCTCTGAAACTGCCTTCAACACCCCAGACCATTCCCAAAGCCCCCTTTCACACACCTCCTCCCCCCCGCCCCCCCCCCCCCCCCCCCCCCCCAGCAACAGCCCCGATCCTGCCCCGCTCCAGCCAGGACTCCCAGCAGTGTCCCTGCTCCTCCTGGCCATAGTGTTCTAGGACCCAGGAGGGAGGAGGAAAGCCCAGCTCCAATGTGCTTCTCAGGAGAACACAGGGTAATAAAAGTGGCTGGAGCCAGTGCAGAAACAGATGAGGAGGCCTGCAGTGGATTTGGGGCAAGTTCTGTAACAAGAAGCAACAGCACATAGCCAAAGGAAAAGTTCAAGGCAAGGTCACCTTTAATATCTCAGCACTCAGGGAATGCGACAACCAGAGACCCCTCTGAGTGATCCTCCAGGACCAGGAAAGGATTTGGAGAAGGAGGTGAATGCATGGAAATGAGTCCTAGGAAAGTGATGTTTATGTATTAGATAAGAAAGACACTTTGAAGACTCTGTGTGGTTATGATGGATAAAAACCCTGATGTAAAGTCTCACCACAAACCTAAATATGGACAGATCCTTTGGTGTGTCCTGTGGAGGTAAAGAATTCCCTCTTCCTAATGCTTCTCATTGTGTTGGAAACTTTATTCCAGCTGATTTTGGTATCACTCCCAATTCCCATACCATCTGGTGGCTGCTCCCTGAGTTGAAGCGCTGTCCGTCGGGCTCTGCTGCCCACCAGACAGGACATTTGGGATCAGTAGCATCCAGACCCTTCCCCACCTCCTCCAGACCCTTCCAGAACTCTCTGACCCTTCTGCATGCCACTGACAACCTTCAGGCCTGCCCTGGGACTGCATTTTCCCCTACAACAGCTCTGCTGCACCCAGGACCATGAGCAGTGTCTCTGCTTCTCCCAGCCATTCCTGCTTTTGTACCTTGAAATAAACAATTTAGCAAAGAAAGAACGTGATCAGCATTTAGCTGGAATGGTATCTCATGCCTTAACCTTGTTTCCAGGCCTGACCCACTCAGATGTCTCAGGCACTAACACACCTGAGAGAGCAGCATTTGTGCCACATTTGCACAGCAGCTGCACACGTGTGTGCACACAGCCAGAAAGAGTCAGTGCAAGGTCCCTGTGAGAAATTCCCCTGGCAGGCAGTGAAATGCTCCCTGGGGATCCCTCTGCATCTCCTCACTGGGCCAAGGGCTGGGCCTGGAGCACTGGGGGATCGGCCCATGCAGCGGCGGCTGGCCTCAACTGAAATCCCGGCTGGCTGTGGCCAGCGACACTGGCAGCACAGGGGCGCACTCCTATGCCCACATGGGGTTGGGAGAGCGCTTAAGGCTTTTCAGCCTTGAGGTGACGAGGACTCCCAGTGAAGAGGCAGGAACTGCAATCCGCAGAAATAGACGGAGACGGTCTCCAGGGGTAACACAGTCCAGTTTATTCACTAGGGGAGAAACCAACTGAAGACCTCGAACAATGCTCGACAGCGCTTTTTAAGGCGAGAACAGCAACCAATCAGAGGTTCGGGGGGGGGTGTAACATACAACTTACTGACAACTTGTGTAACCAATAGAACTAGGGAAAGGGAGTGGTCCAGGCCCCTGAACCAATCACCTGACAGATCTGGTGGAAGCTTCTAGAAGGTGGGTCTGGCCACTGAGTGATGGACAGGGGTCTGGGAGGAGGCTAAATGGATACATTCCTATAACTGGGAGGGGTAAGGGATGATAGACAAAGAGAGGAGGAGTGTACATCCCAAGACCATACCAAACATAAACTTGGGGGTGCGGAGAGCGAACCAACGCGATCCCACAGGCCCAGGAGCCGTCGGCGTTCGGGGATCAGCCGAGGGCAGCACACGGGAGAGATCCCAGCTCGGAGAGGCCCCACTCCCAGGGAGCTTCTGCTCAGCGCTGCTGGGCCCAGGAGAGCTCCAAGGGTCTCCTTTTGGGCCGCTGCTCACAGGCCCCAAGGGATGGGCGTCACTCACAGCAATGTTTCACCCTGGCCACACTTTGGGCAGGCAGCTCTCTGGGAAAGTGGGAGAGCAGGGATGCTGTGGCCTTCAGGGAAGGAAAACAATTCCCAAGGCCGTTGATAAAGGCCCAGGAGGTGGTTGGACAGCAGCAGTTCCTGGGAGCAGAGGGTGTTTCTGATCAGCGCCAGAGCAGCTGAGCCCAGGGGCTGCTCCTCAAGGCTGAGGCCTCACAAGCACGGATCAGAGCCCAGAGCGGCCTGGAAAGGGGCTGGGGATGCCCCAGCACAGGGAGGGTGACACTGTGGGCATTTACTGACCAGGAGACTCAAGGAATCTCTCAGTCACTGTCCCAGGGTCCTTCAGCAGTGCAGTGCAAGTTATCAGAAGACTCAGACCCCAGTGTCCCTGGCAGGATCATTGCTGTGGGCTGTTTTTTCTTTTCACTCCTCAAAGACTCTCTGGAGGGAGAGCTGGAGGGACTGCACAGAGCAGGGCCCCTGCACCTGCCTGCCAAAAAGTAGATGAAGGGTTTGATGCTGCTGAGGATGCAGATGAGCAGGAAAACCACCTCTGAGGACACAAGGATGTAACCGAGCTGCTGCAGGAAACCACAGATGGTGAGGAGGAGAGTGAAGAGCACAGTGAGGTCAATAACAATGTCGCGCCTCTTGGGTTGCTGCTGCTGGGAGCCCCACTTGGTCTTAATGAAATCGATTGTGCTGGAAATGAACAGAGGTGCAGCAACGAGGAGCAGGATTATGCTGTACATGGAGATGAGAGCTGCCCGGCAGTGCTCCTGCTTGTGTGATGGGCAGAGGAATGTAACCGTGGGAATGACAGTGAAGAGAGCAAAGAAAGCCCAATACTGGACAGTGTCCACCACCCACCACAGTCGCAGAGGAAGGTCAAAGTGGCAGCAGAGCTTGCAGAGCCTGTACATATACAGTACAGCACTGCCGGGCATCAGCCGGAACAGCGCCCAGTAGCAGGAGACCACTGAGAGCTGGAAAACGAAGTTCATGTACATCAGGGGCAGGATAGGAGAGCAGGACAAATCCTCCACCAAGATGAGGAGGGCAGAGGGGACTGCAATGAGGAGGAAGAGGAAGTCAATGACAGCCAGGTCAAATATGCCTGCGTTCCTGCTTTTCAGGCTGAGGAGACCGATGACAGCCCTGTTCCCAGCCAGCCCACAGAGGCAGATGAGCAGTGTCACACTGTGCATGGCCACATCGGTGACATCGATCTCACACAGATCATCTCCTTCAGCCGGAGAGGCGGGAGATGGAGATATGGTGCTCACCTCCATGGATGGATGCTGGGCAGGCAGTGGGATATGGCTCCTGGCTGTGGTCAGAGTGGATGGGCAGTCAGTGCTTGGAGAATCCAGGGATGGACCATGTGGCTCCTCAGCAGCTCCCTGCAGTGGGAAGGATTCAGAGGGGAGGAGTGAGATGTGGAGAGGAGGAGGGTGGTGGAAATGATGGGGTGGGAGAGGGAGGTGGGAGGTTAGGGATGTTCATCAGGAGGCAGATAAATAACATAGAGAATAAACATTTTCAGTTTTTCTGAAGTTGTTCAAAAGCAAAGTGGTCAAAACTTAAAACATGTGTTATAGATGGATAATGAGATGATTTGCCCTCACAGTTAAGTGATGAGTAGTGTGTTAATATTAATAGAAACTTCATTGATGTAAAATTATGTTACTGTAGTCAGTTTAAATGTTTCCTGTTGTCTCCACAGTCCCCTTTTGCCCGCTCTATTTTGCTGCTATCAGAGAGCCTGAGTCATCCATGACAGGTACAAAGAAGGGGCGTACAAAAGCTTGTTGCTGGGGGGGAGGTGCAGCATGACAACACCTGGCCCTCCAGTCAAGTTGCAATAAAGCAGGCTCCACCAATACACACAAAGAAGAGTTGGCAGACAGACTTTGGGAGGGCCCAGGTTTAGCTGATGCAACCCCCGGGGCTATCAAAGGAGAAGCATCCATCTTGCAGGTGAGCCAGCCACGTGGTAGGCAGCCATGAGGGAAGCTCCCCGGCCTGCTTCTCCTTATTTACTCCTTTTGCTGTATTTTTTGTTCAGGTTTAATAAACCTTTAAAAATTTTAAAAAGTGGGGGGTTGTTTCTCACAGGATGTAAAGGCTGGCACACAGGAGGATAAACGTGGCTGGAACCAGTGCAGGAACAGATAAGGAGGCCTGCAGTGGTTTGGGGCAAGTTCTGGAACAAGAGGCAACAGTGCATGGCCAGAGGAAAAGTTCAAGGCAAGGCCACCTTTAATATGGCAGCATTCATTGAATATGACCACCAGAGAGACCCCTCTTTATAAATCTCCAGGATCATAAAAGGATTTCCGGGAGGAGGGGGATGCATGGAAATGAGTTCTAGGAAAATGGTGATTATGTATCAGAAAGGAAAAACTTTTCAATGCCTATATATAGTTATAATCGATTAATACCCAGTTGTAAAGTCTCACCATACACACAATACAAGATCCATCTGTGTCCTGTGCAGGTAAAGAATTCCTGCTTCCTCATGCTTTGCATTGTGTTAGAAAGTTTGTTCTGGTCCATTTTAGTACAAGGATACAGACGGGATGCAGAGGAAAAGAGAGGGCTTGGGGAGGGCACTGCAGTCACCAGGAGAGAGTGGCAGGAAGAGAGCAGCTGCTGCAGGAGAAGAAGGTGGGGTAGGGAGGAAGGAAACCATTCCACTGACCTGTTCCCTGTGGGGCAGCAGCAGGCAAAGGGGTCTGTGAGGATCAGCGGCACTTCCTGGTCCTCTTGCTCCTTTGGGATCCATGTCCTAAAGCGGCTCCTGGCAGGTCAGTGACATGAAGGAGAAAGTGCCCAGATCACCAGGAGCTCCCCATTCTCGTCCTGCTGGTTCCTCTCTGTTCCCTGTCCTGCTCTTGTTTCCCAAGGCTCGGTGCAATCACAGGGCAGTCAGAACGGTTTTACAAATTTGTCTGTGTCAGATTTCCACACCCCCGGAGTTATTGATCTTGATTTTTTTCCCCTAAAAAATCAAGTGATTGTTTTGGGTTTTTTTTTGTTGTTGTGAGAAACGATGTGTCCGTTCTTAAAATTATAAAAATTTCTTAAACTACAACGCACAAATAACACCCTGAGGCACGGCCAGAGGCACACCGCCCAAAACAGTAAGAGGCTTTACAGACTCTGGGTAATCCAACCCCCACATTCAGACATATTCCGCTTTTCCAATCCAGCTCCTCCTCCGTCCCACCCTCCCGGAGCTTGTGCAGCGCTTTGGGCTTCGACTCCTCACAATGGTCAGACATCAGCATTACAACTTTTGACATGAACACGATACTCACGTTAGAAAAACTCCAAATCTTAACAGAACTTCTTTTAACATTATAAAACACATAATATTCGTTCAACATTTGCGAGAGCTCATCGCCGTAGCATTTGTTTGTAACATTTTGAATGGCTTTTCATTTCTCCTGAATTAGAAACACTCCTTCCCAGGAAAGTGTCACATTCTTCAACTGCCTTCCCTCACCTGACAGGTTTTTGCCATTCCTCCTTTCTCTTTACCGGGGGGTCATTGTCCCTCCAGCAGCAGAAGGACAATGCTGGCAGTGCTGGCAGTGCTGTTGAAGCATCTGTGTGCTTGTCAGAAACAGCTCCCATTTTGGGAAGAGCTCCAGAACCATTGCCAAAACCTGCCCCGGGCTCATGGGAGCAGCCCTGGGCCAGGGACTGCCATTCCTGTCATTCCAATGCAGCCCAAGGGAAGGACAGCACTCAGTTGCTTGCAGCCAGGGCATCAGCACTTAGAGCCCACCCTAATTACTGCCAATCCCCTTGATGAGGCAATGAAAGTGATTAGGGACCAGGGTGCTGGGAACCCCCTGCCAGCCCTTCACCAGAGCTCCTCCTGCTCCTCCTCAGTCCTGGGAACACTTGTGGTTTTTTTTACCTGACCCCAGTCTGTCCTTTGCCAGCAGGGACACTTCCACTATCCCAGGTTGCTCCAGACCCCATCCAGCCTGACCTTGGACACTTCCAGGGATCCAGGGACAGCCACAGCCTCTCAGAGCAACCTGTGCCAGGGCATCAGCAGCTTCACAGGGAAGGATTTCTTCCCAATATCCAATCGGACCCCACCCTCTGTCAGTGGGAAGCCATTCCCCTATGTCCCGGCACTCCATGCCCTTGTCCAAAGTCCCTTTCCAACTCTCTAGAACCTCCATTATCTCCTGGATCATGAAGTGTTTGACCTTGAAAAGATTGGGCTGGTGAGGGGATATGAGATTCTATAGCTGGGGACACAAACATGGTGTCAGCAGGGAAGAGTGGGGACAGTTCTTGTCCGAAGGCCAGAAGTTTGCAGGAGAAGCATCCGAGTTCCCTGAGGCACATGGCAGCCTGGGTAGGAATCATCTCACCTCAGCTTTCTAGGCATTTCTTGGAATTCACTGTAGACTGCTGACTGACTGCCAAGGGAGTGTAGAGGATGACTCAGATGAACCCTCAAACATTCTAAGGATTAAAACCCAAGAGAGCAGCATGGATTTGCAACTTCTCAGAAGAAATGACATTGCTGAAATCCCAAATCATCCCTCTGCTGTGTGCTTGTGCTCCAGCTGAAGTATGGAATATATTATTGCATGAATTTTCTTGGAAACTGCTTGGTGATGATCTGTCACTGAAGTGATACTTCATTGATGCAGGGGATGAATGCATTGATGCAAGGGAACCAGAGGCTGGATGGCCCCATTCTGCAGAAGAGCAGCAGAACCCCCTAATTCCTGTGCAATTACATGGTCCAAGCATCCTGTGATATACACTACTGAAATTGTGGTATACAAGTGGGAAAATGAGATTTTAACCAGAAATCAAAGTTTAATAGGACATTTGTAGTGCAGGATCTGACTTG
The DNA here is from genome assembly GCF_036417665.1 of Passer domesticus. Taxonomy (NCBI): domain Eukaryota; kingdom Metazoa; phylum Chordata; class Aves; order Passeriformes; family Passeridae; genus Passer; species Passer domesticus. The sequence goes on from NC_087479.1 coordinate 54,133,532, forward strand.
TCCACCCCAGGAATGAGAGGGTGCAAGTTCAGGCTGTTCAAAAGACAATGTTTTGGTATTGGGGTTGCTTTAAAACAGAAGAGAAGCTGACATGGAGACAAACTGCTTTGGCCACAGGTCTGGCTGCTGAGGCTCTCTCCTGTTGCTCATTTCCTGGGCAGAGTGAAGAGCAGATGAGGAGCAGAGCCCTGATCCCGTGCCAGGCTCTGAAGCAGTTCCCTGCTTGTGAGAGCCCTGCAGCACACGAGGCAGCAGGGAGAGCAGGGGCTGTGGCAGGAGCTGGGACAGAGCCCGCGCCGGACGCTGCTCGGGCTCAGCCCGCGGGCTTCGCTCCCCTTTCCAAGGGACCATTGCAGGAACCTGCTGAAGATCCCAACCCAGGGACAGCAGCTGGAGTGTGGGGGGTGAGGTGAGTGCCCTGCGGGGAAGTTCTCCAGGCTGTGAGAGGAAACAAGGGCAGACTCTTCTCTTTCACCTTCATCAGTTCTGCCTCATTGAGATGGAAGCTGGTTGTGAAAAACGACAATCACTTGTTTTTTAAAATTTTAAAAGTTTAATAGTAATAAAATTGTTATAAATTTAGTAATATAATTAGAGTAATAAAATTTGAACAATTGAGATTAGGACTATAGGAAACAATAAAAACAAAGACATAGGGACGTCTGGGTACCTTTTTCTGGGCAACACAAGCCCAAAAAAGGACCCCCGTTAACAGAGGATTAACCCTTAAAAACAATTGCCTGTTGCATATTCATACATCTCATACATGATGCATAAATTCCATTCAAACACAGGATTCTGTCTGGTCACTGTCAATTTCTTCCTCTTAATCCTTATGCCATCTTTCTGTCTGAGTGAGGTGGGAAGTAGTTAGTTTTCTGCTGATAAGGGAGCAATAAATTCCCTTTCTCTGAAAGATTTAGGTCTCCTGTGGTTTCTATCTGGTGCGAGTCCTTTCTTAAACAAATATCTTACATAGCATAGTTTCTATTTTAACATTATGTTATAACCTAAAACTATATTTAATATACTACTTAAGAAAATTAATATAGCATAACTTTCTAATATATTCATTTTAATACTTGCGGAAAGCCAATCATAAAATACACAATTTTCACACTGGTTATCAGTTTTGGGGGCAGAATTGAGGTCTGCAGGGAATTAAAATATAAATAAATACTATAAATACTGCAAGAAAAGAGAGGGATATTGAAATGAGTGTCCTGCTGAAGGACTCCAGCAGCTCAGTGATATCAACTGACACCTGAGAGTCCAAGTCAGATCCATCCCAAAGCCATTTGTCCTCTGATACCTCCACGGGCAATCCTCTCCTTCTCCAGTTGTATTCCTCCTCCAGCTGTGTTGTTTCCACAGCCAGGAAGGAGGTATCTCCCTGGCTTTTGTGCCAGGCACACCAGACCAGGCTCCCACACCCTACTTGCCTTCTGTCCTGTCCCTCACCCCTCCCTGAGCTGCTCCACATGGAAGCTGTGGGTGGGAAAGATGAGAAAAATCATATGTGAGGGACATCACTGTTGCTCTGGTGTCTCTGTTTGTCACCCCTCCAGTTGTGTGAGGGGAGGAGAAGCAGCAGAGGTGTCACCATGAGCACACTGGGCTCGTGGGTGAAGGTCACCATCCCCTTGGCTCTCCCTGCCTCTGCCTCCTCTCTGACAGCCCTCAGTGCTGTGACAGCTCTGTTTGTCCTCCCCGTGTCCTGCTGGCCCTGCCACCACTCCCAGCACTTCCCAGTGCTCCTGTGTGCCCTGCTCTGGCTGCTCTCCTTCCTGCTCACTGCCACCCTCCATTTCTGCCCTTCGCTGCTCATGGCCTTGGTCCTGAGCTGCCTCTTCTCAGTGCTCACCCTGACCTGTTCTGCTCTGGCCCTGCTGGCCAGGCTCCTGTGCTGCTCATGGAAACAGCCCCCAGGGAAGCTCTGTGCCCTGCTCCTGCTGCCTGTTGTCTCCTTCCCCTTCTTCACTGCTGATTTTGGGTACTGGCTCTTGCTGAGGGCGTGTGACTTCCCTGCCTTTGCCCCCAGCACCCCTCTCCCGCTCGCCTGTGCCAAGAGCAGTGCCCAGCCTGTGATTTACTTCCTGGCTGGGAGCTGTGCAAAGGAATTCACCCCCTGTGTTAGTGTTGCCTTCCAGAGGGCTTTTGAGGATGTGCCAGAGCCAGGCCATAGGGAAAACACCGTGGAACTATCATCAGGTGGAATCATCATGAAAAAGAGGCATCATAAAATATCCAGAGTTGGAAGGGAGCCAGAAGGACCATGGAGTTCAGCTCCTGGCCCTGCACAGGACATCCCAACAATCCCAGTCTGTGCCTCAGAGCATTGTCCAAATGCTCCTTGAGCTCTGTCAGGCTGGTGCTGTGTGCAGCAGGGGAACTCCTGCCTGGGGTGGTTGTGGATGACATTAGGAATCCTCATGGAATGGATTGGGTTGGAATGAATGTCAGAGATCATCTCATTCCATCTCTCCTTCTGCCATGGGCAGGGATGCCTAGGAAACTTCTTGCTTTGAAGTCTTCGCTCTTTTGAAAGGAAGCTCAGGTAGGGAGTGGCCAGGGTGACAAAGGAGACAAGGAAGGTGCTGGGAAGTTGAAAGAGTCCGTTGGAGGATCATGATCCTTCTGCACTTGCCTTGGGAGAAACCCCCTGGCTGAGTTGTTCTTCCCTGGACAAGAGGTTTTACCTTGGAAAATTTCTGCTTTCTAATGAGCAGGAAAACAGGAGACGGGGAGAAAAAAAAAACCCTCTCAGATGTGAAAGTCTCTCTCTTCTATTAATTATTCACCATTCTGCGAATAAATACTCCTTAGGGGTTTAACCTCATGCGTGTCTCAAAGCCTGACTCACCACCCAGAGCTTTCACTTTCACTTCCCTTTCCAGAAGCAGTGGCACGTTGCTTTCCCCTGGATTTAAGGCAGTGGGAAAAGGAGGGACAACTTCCCCCTGAGCAGGAGAGGTGGCTGCTGCCCAGGTCTCTCCCAGGAGGAATCAGGAGCTCTTGGCACTGCCAACATCATCCCAGCCATTGCAGGCACGTGCCTTAGGAAGGGCTCAGGTATGAGACAGGCACCTGCCCTGCTCACAGACAAGCCAGAGGCTTTAGAATGGGATAAAATAAGGAAATGAGCCATTTTGGACACTGTTTAACAGGCACAGGCTCTGCTGTGAAGCCTGGTTGTTGTTTATTCAACAAATTCCGAGGCTGGGACTACCACAGTAGAAATAAACAAAAACCATGAATCAAAATCTGATGGAGAGTCAGTTACAAAATGACAAAGATCAGCACAGCCTGGCCTGTGGCTGAAGCTGCTGTGAAGTCGCTGTTCAGCTCCATCCTGAGGGTGGCCAGGCTCAGGATGGAGCTGGTCAAGGGCTTCCCTGGACTCTGATGCTGGGGAACCAGAGGATGGATGGCCCCATTCTGCAGAAGAGCAGCAGAACACCTAATTTCTGTGCAATTAAATGGTCCAAACATCTGGTGATGGGAATTTCCATACTCCATGTACGTTCTGGTGCAGGCACAGGAGTTCAGTGGAGTTCACTATCGACCCTGCACTTTACTCAGAAGGATTTAATTATGGAAATAAAAAATGTGACAAATTCCCACTGAAAGGTCAAGGGAATGTTGCTGTCTGTCCCCAGCCCTGCAGCCCTACCTGGTGTCCCTTCCCATCAGCTGGGAATGCAGGGCCGGCTCTGCCGGACAGAAGGGGAAGGATGCTGTGTGTGATCCCAACCCCTCTCCTGCCATCCAGAGGCACCAGACCTGCAGGGATTTGGGAAATCACTGCCACCCGTGCTGGGTGTGTCCCCAGGGATTAAGGTGTCCCATGCTTTGCAGGCAAGAGCTCCCTGAAAGCACCATGAAACTCATCTGCTGAGCCAAAGGAGATGGAGTTCATTCTCTGGGGCCGAGGCCATGAGGGTCATTCCATGGGGAATAGAGCTGGGGAACAGCACTGAGCCCAGCTGCACTGCTTGGAGCCATGTGGATCCAGGAGGGAGGAGGAAAGCCATGCTCCAATGTGCTCCCTGCAGAGCATCCCACAAAAATGACCCAAGGCAATGCCCGTGCTCCCTTCTCCTGCAGGAATACACCACCACAGGGAGGGTGATCCTGTGGATATTGATTAATCTGGAGGCTCAAGGAAACCCTCAGCCTCTGTGCTGGGGTCCTTCAGCAGAGCAGTGGAAGGGATCAACAGGCTCAGGCTGCTGTGTCATTGGAGGAACCATCGCTGTGGTCAGTTTTTTCTTTTGGCTCCTCAAAGACTCTCTGAAGGGAGAGCCAGAGGGACTTTATGGAGAAGGGTCTCCTGCAGCTCCCTGCCAAGAAGTAGATGAAGGGTTTGATGCTGCTGTGCAGGCAGGTGAGCAGGAACACAGCCTGGGATGACAAAAGGACATAACCAATCTGCTGCAGGAAATTGCAGAAACTGAGGAGGAGGGTGAGGAGCAGAGTGAGGATGACAACGATGTCGCGCCTCTTGGGTTGCTGCTGCTGGGAGCCCCACTTGGACTTAATGAAGTCAATTGTGCTGGAAATGATTACGGGTGCAACAAAGAGGAGCAGGATGAGGGTGAACATGGAGATGAGCGGCACACCACAGTGCTGCTGCTCGTGTGATGGGCACAGGAATGTCACTGCAGGAATGACAGCAAAGAGAGCAAAGAAGGCAGAATATTGGACACTGTCCACCACCCACACCAGTCGTTCAGGAAGGTCGGAGTGCCAGCAGAGCTTCCAGAGCTTGTACACGTATTGCACATTGCTGTTGAGCATCAGCCGGAACAGCCCCCAGTAGCAGGAGACCACTGACAGCTGGAAAAGGAAACGCAGGTACAGCAGGGGCAGGATGGGAGAGCAGGACACGTCCTCCACCAGGAAGGCGAGGGCGGAGGGGATGGCAAAGAGGAGGAAGAGGGAATCGGCAACAGCCAGGTCAAAGATGCCATAGTTGGGGATTTTCAGGTTGAGGAGGCCGATGACAGCCCCGTTCCCAGCCAGCCCACAGAGGCAGATGAGCAGTGCCGCACAGTGTATGGCCACACTGATGATATCTGTCTCACACAGATTGTCTCCTGCAGTGGGTGAATTGGCAGGGGGGGACACGGTGCTCACCTCCATGGATGGACGCTGGGCAGGCAGTGGGATGTGGCTCCTGGCTGTGGTCAGACTGGATGGGCAGTCAGTGCTTGGAGAATCCAGGGATGGACCATGTGGCTCCTCAGCAGCTCCCTGCAGTGGGAAGGATTCAGTGGGGAGGAGTGAGATGTGCAGGGGAGGAGGGCAGTGGAAATGGTGGGGTGGGAAAGGGAGGTGGGAGGGTTTGGCTGGTCTGCAGGGGATTGATAAATAACAGAGAGCATTTTCAACTCTCCTGAAGTTGCTTAAAGACTAACTGGTCAGAGAGATAAAAGGATGTAAAGATGTTGACCCAGGGTGATAAACGTGGTTGGAGGCCGTGCAGAAACAGATAAGTGCGTCCACAGTATTTTTGGGGCAAGTTCTGTAACAAGAAGCAAGAGCACATGGCCAAAGGAAAAGTTCAAGGCATGGTCACCTTTAATATCACAGCACTCAGTGAATACAGCCACCCAAAGCCCCTCTCAATTAACCTCCAGGGCCATCAGAGGACTCCCAGTAGGAAGCGGATGCATGGAAATGAGTTCTAAGAAAATGGTGTTTACATTTATTTTTAAGGAATTCCATTGATAAGAAAAACTTTTTAATGTCTATGTATGGTTATAATGGAAAAAAGCATTGTTGTAAAGTCTCACAATGCTCACAGAAATAAGGGGAGATCTTTCTGTGTGTCCTGCTGCCTAATACCTCACTTGGTAACACCATTAGTTTATGTCATGAATTTTTTTCTGCCTGATTTGGTATAATTTGTCATCCATGCCATGCCATGCCATGCCATGCCATGCCATGCTATGCCATGCCATCCCATGCCATCCCATGCCATCCCATCCCATCCCATCCCATCCCATCCCATCCCATCCCATCCCATCCCATCCCATCCCATCCCGATGGTTTCCCAGTCAGAGGCCACTCCCTGGCTGCACGTGTGGCCTGTTGGGCTCTGCTGCTGTCCAGTGGGACATTTGGCATTGGTGGCACCCAGAGCCCTCCTGCCCCCTCCAGCCCCTGTCTGCCTGATGCCTTGGGGTGGCTCCCAGGGACAGACGCCAGACAAGGGGAAGAGAATAAAAGCAGGCATTTCTGAAAGGCCTTCAGAAGGTTCACCTTGGGCAGTGAAAGCCTCCGAGAGGAGCTACACCCAAAATGGACAATGGTGATGAGTTTTTCAGGCAGATATAAGTTTGGTCCATTAACAAACCAGGGGTTAATCCTCCAATTACAGCTGCAGGTAATGGAGTCATTTACCCCCAGCTTGCCCACCCCCAATTCACTTTTTTCTTGACTTTTCCAGCCTCAGTCAGCAGAGTGTCCTTGAGTTTCAGTCCTAGAGGGATTGTTTTATTTGACCAAAAGGTGAATACGGTTAACTAGCACTTTACATGGAGTTTAGAGTTATGGACTAATGCAGTACAGGATTTGAGAAATAGAAGGGCTAAAATCCTAAGGCATCGAGCCCCCCTCTGACATCCTCTAGAAATTCCACCGCGGCTGCCTTCCCCTCCAGACATCCCTGCTCCTCTCCTGCCCCACACGGGACCCCCAGCAGTGCTTCCACTCCTCCTGACAATTCCATGCTTCTCTGCCCCAATGAATGACAGTGGAGCCATCCCTCTACTGCCTCTTGTTTCTGTCCAAAGGAGTTTGGGGGGCTGGACAGCAGGGATGAAGCTGGGGAGGGGCAAATTCAGGAGAAGCACTGCCCTAAAGCCTTACGGGGCAGCCTGGGGTGAGCAGCCCCTGGGCAGGGACTGCAGCCTCAGGCACAGGGCTGAGAGGGATGGGAAGGACGGGAATGGGTGGGCTGCATGGGGAGTGGGGTGGGAGGTTGGTGTGGGAGGTGTGGGACATGAAGGAGCTGGTGGGGAGATGTGGTGGGGAGGTGTGCGATGTGGTGGGGCTGGAGAGAAGGCGTGGATGTGGTGGGGCTGGAGAGAAGGTGTGGGATGTGGTGGGGCGGAAGACCTCAATGAAGCCCCAGGGAGGCAGGTGATGCCCCATGGAGCCCATGGTGACTGTCATGGTTCGACCCTCGCACAATGCCAGGGCCTCCATGAAGAGTATATTTCTAAAAGGGTTGCTGTGAGATGTTACCCGGGAACAGAACAAAACAGGCTCCCATTCGGGGATGGAGGGAAAAACACAACATTTTATTAATAACAATATCCATAAAGGAACACACACACAGAGCAAAGAATAAAAACTTTCCAAATACATTCCTCCTCCCCCCTCCCTTTTCTCCACAGAATGAGATAACACCATAGATTCCCACCTTTCAGGTAATCAGCTTTCAGTCCATCATCATCTTTTCAAATAATCCACCCTCAAATCCATCGGGGAGAGAGAAGTCCTCCCTTGCACCATAGGCTTCCCCCCCATGTCCAGTGCTCTCACCACTGGACACAGGCCAGGACTGCTTTTAGGGTATTTTGTTTAAGGATGCTCTACCCAGTTCCAAAAGCAGCAGTCTCTCAACTTTGGGACACCAGTCCCCCCCCAAATTTACCCCCTGGGGCCGAGGGGCTCGTGAGCAGAGATCTTCCCCTCCACGGAGACAGAGGGCACCCCACACCCTCCTCAGCCGTCTCTGTTCACTCCACTGCTTCACTCTTGGCTCCAAAGTATTTTCTCCCCCTAAATACAGTCTCCAGGTATGGGTCTGTCCATGGCCATACAAGAAAGAGTCCCGCTCAAGGCCACTCCATCATCTCTTCTCACCTAGGATTCTTCTCATCTCTTCCAGTTTTCCTCACACGCAGTCCATCATCTCTCTCTCCTCATTCTGATTCAGGAGGAGCAGTATTTGCAAGGTTTCTATTACTCTACCAAGGGGTTAAAAACTTCGCCTCTGCCTGTCCAGGACTCCCACAGCTGCCGGGCACCTTCTCTCGCCACCTCCCCCGCTTCTGGCCGGCTGAGCCGCCAGCACAATCTCTGTCCCTCTCTCCGGGGGGGGGGGGCTGCCCAGACATCTCAAATCTCGTCAACCCCTGCATGTTCTCCTCCACCTCTGCAGCTTTTGGGGCTCCCGGCCTCCTCCCTGTCATGGCCTCCCCCTCCCCCACCCAGACACAGCTGGGCAGGGGAGAGGTCGGACCGTACTCACCCACGCCGGATTCCCAAAGAGGAAGTTCTCTGGGAATCTCCTGCTTTAACCCACGTGTGTTCTCAGAGGCGTATCCAGACCCTTAGTGGCCACATCAAATGCCAATTTTGAATTTGGCCACTGATTGGCCGGACTTAGACTTTTCTAGGAACACATTTCCGGCCAAACCACGACAGTGACAAACACAGGTGTCACCCTGCTCCTGGAAGGGGGTGGCCGTGCTGAGGAGCACGATGTCCTCCTCTCCTTGCTGCTGCACCATCTGAGCCTGCTGAGGGAGCAGCTGAAGGCCGTGGAGAGGAAGAATTTCTGAAGGCAAAGAGACCTTTGGATCTGGCTCATAAAATTAAAAATTAAAGATCTCTGGGGAGATCTCTGCTGTGACACTCACTTTAGAGTTGGTGGGGTGGGGAATGCTGTGCCCCTGGGCCGTTGTGTCTGTGCCAGCCCAGCTCTGGGCACTGGGGACCATGGTTGCTCCAGGGAGCAGAAGCCATGGCTGTGTCCCCTCTGGCACCAAGACATTTAAGTCTTACAGCAAAAGTGTGTTGGACTAATAACAATTTTGAGTCAAAATTGCGAACATATTTGAAATTTATTTGCCATAGATACATTCAAAGAAAGAACGCTTTTTTTGGCATTTTTATACACTATAATATCCAAGATTTTTTTTTGCTCCGCATTTAATTAGTCATGGCACAGGTGTTTTGTTTCTTTTAATTGTTACCAGAAAATATCATCGATCTTATTATATTGTATAACCCGGGTGTTTTCCAGGTAGACAAGGTTTAGCTGGCAACAAATGCTGGCAACGCTGGTTAAGAACACCCATGCCTTGTACCTGTGCACTGTTGGTGGGAAGAAGGGTGGGGCTGGGGGAAAAAAGGTGTTTTAAAATTTTATGTTACATCTCATGATCGTCCTCTGCCTCTGTTAATAATACATTTACTTAATACCATTACATTTGAACCTGGTTTTGTACTCTTGGAGTGTTTTTTCTCCCAGTCCCCATCTCAACTCATGAGCCCTTTGTTAATTTTTGTTTCCCTCTCCTCCCCCAGCTGACAACAAGAGAAGGTGAGCAAACAGCTTTCCCTGGTGCCTGGTGTTTGGCCAGAGCCAAACCACGACAGGCTTGCAGCCAGGTTATCAGCATCAGAGCCCACATTTCTTACTGCCAGTATTATTGATGATGCAATAAAAGCAATAGGGGACCAGATTTTGGGGTGCTGTGGTGCCCCTTCCAGCCCTTCACCAAAGCTCATCATCCTCCTCCTCCTCAGTCCTGGGAATACTTGTGGTTGTTTTTTCCTGATCTCACCCCTTTGCAAGCAGGGACACCTTCCACCAGGACAGATTGCTTCAAACCCCATCCAGCCAGGCCTGGAGCCTCTCCACCCTCACAGGGAAGAATTTGTTCCTAATACTCCACCTAACCCTGTTCTCTGGCAGTGGGAAGCCATTCCCCCTTGTCCTGTCACTCCAGGCCTTTGTCCAAAGCGCCTCTCCAGTTCTTGGAGCCTCTTAAAGCTCTGGAAGGGGCTCTAAGGTCTCCCTGAAGCCTTCCCTTCTCCAGGCTGAACATCCCAAGCTCAGAGACCTCAGCAAAGCCACAGGGTGGGGATTGATGCCCCGTGGAGACAACGGTGACAAACACAGATGTCACCCTGCTCCTGGAAGGGGGTGGCTGTGCTGAGGACCATGGACTCCCCCTCCCCTTGCAGCTGCACCATCCGAGCCTGCTGAGGGAGAGGCCAAAGCCAGGGCAGAGGGAGAATTTCTGAAGGCACAAAACCAGCAGCAAGGATATCAGTGAAAACCAGGTTTAATACTAAGCAAGAGCACACCAAAGTGCTGTCCCTATGTGTGTGTTTGTGTGTGTGAGTGTTCAAGGGCGGGTGACAAAAGGACAGTGAGGGTAAGGATTTAAAGGAAAATGGCCCAAACCCTTTACAGCACACCAACTTAACAGTACTTCATTTATACATTAATATTAGCAATTCAGCAGAGGAAAATCAAGTAGCAACATTTAACCTTTTTATGCCTGATACTTGCTTCCAAGCCTGACCCACTCTGATGTCTCAGGCACTAACACACCTGAGAGAGCAGCATTTGTGCCACATTTGCCACAGCAGACGCACACGTGTGTGCACACGGCCAGAAAGAGTCAGTGCAAGGTCCCTGTGAGAAATTCCCCTGGCAGGCAGTGAAATGCTCCCTGGGGATCCCTCTGCATCTCCTCACCGGGCCAAGGGCTGGGCCTGGAGCACTGGGGGATCGGCCCAGGAGCCGTCGGCGTTCGGGGATCAGCCCAGGGCAGCAGACGGGAGAGATCCCAGCTCGGAGAGGCCCCACTCCCAGGGAGCTTCTGCTCAGCGCTGCTGGGCCCAGGAGAGCTCCAAGGGTCTCCTTTTGGGCCGCTGCTCACAGCCCCAAGGGATGGGCGTCACTCACAGCAATGTTTCACCCTGGCCACACTTCGGGCAGGCAGCTCTCTGGGAAAGTGGGAGAGCAGGGATGCTGTGGCCTTCAGGGAAGGAAAACAATTCCCAAGGCTGTTGATAAAGGCCCAGGAGGTGGTTGGACAGCAGCAGTTCCTGGGAGCAGAGGGTGTTTCTGATCAGCGCCAGAGCAGCTGAGCCCAGGGGCTGCTCCTCAAGGCTGAGGCCTCACAAGCACGGATCAGAGCCCAGAGCGGCCTGGAAAGGGGCTGGGGATGCCCCAGCACAGGGAGGGTGACACTGTGGGCATTTACTCACCAGGAGACTCAAGGAATCTCTCAGCCACTGTCCCAGGGTCCTTCAGCAGTGCAGTGCAAGGGATCAACAGGCTCAGGCCTCTGTGTCCATGGCAGGTTCATTGCTGTGGGCAGCATTTTATTCTAGGTCCTCAAAGACCCTCTGGAGGGAGAGCCGGAGGGACTCCACAGAGCAGGGCCTCCAGCACCTCCCTGCTAAGAAGTAGATGAAGGGCTTGATGCTGCTGTAGATGCAGGTGAGCAGGAAAAAAAAATGGTAGGGCACAACAATATAACCAAGCTCCTGCAGGAAATTCCAGAGGAGGAAAAGGAGAGTGAAGGGACCAGTGAAGACAATAACAATGTCCCTTCCCTTGGGTTGCTTCTGCTGGGAGCCACACCTGGCCTTAATCAAAGCAATTGTGCTGTAAATTACCAGCACAGTCATGGGTACAACAAAGAGGAGCAGGATGATGGCCCACACAGCAATGAGGGCTGCCCGGCAGTGCTCCTGCTCGTTGGCTGGGCACAGGAATGTCACTGTGGGAGCCTCACTGAGGAGAGCAGAGAAAGCCCAAAACTGGACACTCATCACCAGAAAAAACAGTTCCTCAGGAAGGTCACGGCGGTAGCAGAGCTCCAAGAGCATTTCGATACCCACCTCAATGCTGAAAGATGTCACCCAGAACGGCCCCCAGTAGCAGGAGACCACTGACAGTCGGAAAAGGAAACGCAAGGTATACCAGAGGCAGGATAGGAGAGCAGGACACGTCCTCCACCAGGAAGAGGAGGGCGGATGGGAATGTGAGGAGAAGGATGAGGAAGTCAATGACAGCCAGGTTTTGGATGACAAATTTAACACCCTTCAGGCCGAGGAGGCCGATGACAGCCCCGTTCCCAGCCAGCCCACAGAGGCAGATGAGCAGTGTCACACTGTGTGTGGCCACGGTGGTGACATCAGTTTCACACAGATGGTCCCCTTCAGTGGGTGAGACAGGAGATGGGGACACGGTGCTCAGCTCCATGGATGGACGCTGGGCAGGCAGTGGGATGTGGCTCCTGGCTGTGGTCAGAGTGGATGGGCAGTCAGTGCTTGGAGAATCCAGGGATGGACCATGAGGCTCCTCAGCAGCTCCCTGCAGTGGGAAGGATTCAGAGGGGGAGGAATGAGATGTGCAGAGGAGGAGGGCAGAAGAAATTGTGGATTGAGAGAGGGAGGCAGGAGCATTGGGCAGTTCAGCAGGGGATGAGAAGGGAAGCTCAGGGCAGAGGAGGAGGGAGCTGAGGAGGGCACTGCGGTCACCGGGAGAGGGTGGTAGGAACAGAGCAGCTGCTGCTGGAGGAGAGGAAGGTGGGGTAGGGAGGAAGGAAACCATTCCACTGACCTGTTCCTTGTGGGGCAGCAGCAGGCAAAGGGGTCTGTGCAGTTCAGCGGCGCTTCCTGGTCCCTCTTGCTCCTTTGGGATCCGTGTCCTAAAGCGGCTCCTGGCAGGTCAGTGACATGAAGGAGAAAGTGCCCAGATCACCAGGAGCTCCCCACTCCTGTCCCACTGGCTCCTCTCTCTGCCCTGTCCTGCTGCTGTTTTCCAAGGCTTGGTGGATTCACGGGGGAGTCAGAAATTGCAGCTTTGGCTACGTCAGAACTTCACTTCCTCTGAGATATTTATCTTCTTTTTTTTTTTGCTACAGAGGAAGTGGCTTTTGTCAAAAGCTGTCAATGGCTCCTCATTTCCTCCTGATGCGAAACCTTCCTTCCCTGCAGAATGTCCCATTCTCCGACTACCTTCCCTCTCCTGACAGGTTTCTACCATTCCTTGTTTCTCTTCCCTGAGGGGTCATTGTCCCTCCAGCAGCAGAGGGATGCTGGTGGCACTGGAATGCTGCCAGTGCTGGTGAGTCATCTGGGTCCTTCTCAGAAGTAACTCCTATTCCAGGAAGAGCTCCAGGATCATTGCCTGAGCTTCCCCATGGCCTGAGGAAGCAGAGCTCAGCTGCTCACTATCCTATCCTATCCTATCCTATCCTATCCTATCCTATCCTATCCTATCCTATCCTATCCTATCCTATCCTATCCCATCCCATCCCATCCCATCCCATCCCATCCCATCCCATCCCATCCCATCCCATCCCATCCCCATCTCTGCACTCCATTCCCACCCCATTCTCCATCCTCACCCCATCCTATCACATCCCACAGCTTTCCCAGACAGCTGCTGCTCCCCCACTCTGAGCGTGGCCTGTCAGGCTCTGCTCTGCTCTGACTTTGCCAGCATCCAGACCCCCTCCAACGTACTCTAACCCTCTCCTGACCCCTCCAGCCTGCTCTGACACCCCAGAACCACCCAGGGCTGATTTTTTTCCCCTGATAGCCTCACTTCTACCCCGCTCCACCTGGGATCCCCGGCAGTGTCCCTGCTCCTCCTGGGAGCCATAGGGATCTAGGACCCAGGAGGGAGGAGGAAAGCCCAGCTCCGATGTGCTTCTCAGGATCACACAGGATTATAAATGTGGCTGGAGCCAGTGAAGAAACAGATTAGGAGGTCTGCAGTGGTTTTGGAGCAAGTTCTGTAAAAAGAAGCAACAGTGCATGGCCAAAGGAAAAGTTCAAGGCAGGGTCACCTTTAACATCTCAGCACTCGCGGCATACGACCACCAGAGACCCCTTTAAATGATCCTCCAGGGCCAGGAAATGACTCCCAGTAGGAGGAGGACGCATGCAAATTAGTTCTAGGAAAGTGATGTTTGTGTATTAGATAAGAAACACACTTTTGTGAGTGTGTGTGGTTTTGATGGATAAAGCCCCTGTTGTAATGTCTCACCACACACAGAACAAGGGGAGATCTTCTGTGTGTGCTGTGGAGGTGAAGAATTCCTGCTTCCTAATTCTTCCCAATGTGATTGAAAGTTTATTTCAGCCCCTTGTTAATTACTTCCTAAGCCCATCACTACCCCACATGCCATGCCATCCCATCCCAAGCCATGCCATGGCCGCTCCCCGGGCTGAAGCTCTGCCCTTCTGGCTCTGCTGCTCTCCAGTAGGGACATTTGGGATCAGCAGCATCCAGATGCTTCCTGGCGCCTCCCGCCCCCTCCAAGACACCCAGAGCCCCCGGGGCCGCCTTCCCCTCCCCGGCAGCCCCACTCCAGCCGGGAGCAGGGACATCTCTGCTGTGACACCTCGGAGCACTCGGGGGGCAATGCTGAGCCCCTGGGCCATCGTGTCCGTGCCGGCTGTGCCGCTGCCAGCCCAGCTCTGGGCACTCGGGATCACTGTTCCTCCAGGGAACACAAGCCAGGGATGTGTCCCCTCCCTCCAGCCACATTCCCGGCTGGCAGCAGCAGCCAGAGGAAGCCGGGAGGCGAAGGCAGCTCAGGGTTCACGGTGCTGTTTATTGATATCACAGCCCAGTGGGATGCAGGACCCAGGTGCCAGGGGGAATTTTGGGATCACAGCCGTGTGGGGTATGATCCGTTTTGGGAATGGTGTTCTAGGACCCCTGAGGGAGGATCAAAGCCATGCTCCAATGTGCTCCCCGAAGAGCATCCCTCTCACATGGCCCTTGGCAATGCCCCTGCTGCCTTCTCCTGCAGAATTGACCCTGTGGATATTTATTAATCAGGTGACTCAAGGAAACCCTCAGCCACTGTCACGGGGTGCTTCGCTAGTGCAGTGGAAGGGATAAGCAGGCTCAGACTGCCATGGAATCATTGGAATCATTCCCTGCTGGAATCATTGCTGCTGGCAGTATTTTCTTCTGGCTCCCCAAAGACCCTCCAGAGAGATTCCCTGAAGGACCCCATGGAGCCGTTCTTCCAGCATCTCCCTACCAGGAATGAGATGATGGGTTTGATGGTGCTGTTGATGCTGGCAAGCAGGAAACCAGGCTGGGAAGGCAGAATGGTGTAGCTGAGCTGCTGCAGGAAATTCCAGAAGGGGGAGAGTGGTGAGGAGACGGAGGAAGATAATAATGTGGAGCCTTTTGGGCTTGCTCTTCTGTGAGAAACATGAGTCCTGAATGGAGAAAAATATGCTGGAAATGAGCATGAAGGGAGCAGAGAGGAGGAGGTGGAGGGTGTACATGGAGATGAGAGACACCTGGCAGTGAAACTGGCCCAGGGAAGCCACTGCTGGATGGAGAGCAGTGACAGCAAAGAAGGTCACTGCAGGGCACTCATACCACGCCTGGCAGGCACTCAGAAAAGAAAGAGCAGCAGCAGCAGAAGGAATTGAAGGCTACAGAGCCTAACCCTGTGATGTTCATGAACAGCACACGGTATGGCCCCACGCTGGAGCACAAGAGCGACAGCCGGAAAAGGAAGCTCAAGGACCCCAGGGGCACAAGAGCAGAGCAGACCACATCCTCTACAAGGAGGAGCAGTGTGCATGTGAGCATGAGGAGGAGGAAGAGGAAGACAGCGACAGCCAGGTTGAAGATGAAGTCGGTGCTGAAGCCGATGCTGAGGAGGCCGATGACAGCCCCGTTCCCAGCCAGCCCACAGAGGCAGATGAGCAGTGTCACACTGTGTATGGCGACGGGGGTGACATCTGCCTCACACAGATCATCTCCTTCAGTGGGTGAGGCAGGAGACGAGGACTCACTGGTCACTCCATGGATGGACACTGGGCAGGCAGTGGGATGTGGCTCCTGGCTGTGGTCAGCGTGGATGGGCAGTCAGTGCTTGGAGAATCCTGGGATGGACCATGAGGCTCCTCAGCAGCTCCCTGCAGTGGGAAGGATTCATTGGGGAGGAGTGAGATGTGCAGGGGAGAAGGGAGGTGGAAATTCTGGGTTGGGAGAGGGAGGTGGTGGGGCTGGGCTGTTCAGCAGGGGATGTGGGAGGAAACTCAGGGTAGAAGAGGCATGACCTGGGGATGGCACTGCAGTCATCATGATAGGATGGCAGGAACAGAGCAGATGCTGCTGGAGGAGAGGAAGGTGGGGTAGGGAGGAAGGAAACCATTCCACTGACCTGTTCCCTGTGGGGCAACAGCAGGCAAAGGGGTCTGTGCAGATCAGCGGCGCTTCCTGGTCCCTCTTGCTCCTTTGGGATCCATGTCCTAAAGCAGCTCCTGGCAGGTCAGTGACATGAAGGAGAAAGTGCCCAGATCACCAGGAGCTCCCCATTCCCACCCTGCTGGCTCTCTCCCCTGCGTATCTCGCTGTTGCTTCCCAAAGACATGGTGGGGCCATGGTAAAGTAGGAAATTACATCTTTGGCTGCATTAGAATTTCACTTCCATTTGTTTGGTGGTATGTTTTGGGGGGGATGTATGTTTGGTTGTTTGTTTTTTTGTTTCTTTGTTTGTTTTTTTCTTGTTTGGTTGGGCGGGGAAGGGTTGTTGGTTTTTTGGGCTTATTAGCTACCAAGGAAGTGAGATTAGTCAAATCTCCACTTGAAAAATAGAATGGGTCATCTTTTCCTCGTGATTAGAAACACTCCTTCCCTGGACAATGTCCCGTTCTCTGACTGCCTTCTCTCTCCTGACAGGTTTCTGCCATTTCTCATTTCTCTTTCAGGAGGGGTCATGGTCCCTCCAGCAGCAGAGGGATGCTGGTGGTGCAGGTGGCACCGGAATGGTGCCAGTGCTGCCAGAGCAGGTGGAGCATTGGGCTGCTTGTCAGAAACAACTCCCTTGCTGGTAAGAGGTCTGGGATCATTGCCAAAAGCTGCCCTGGGCCCAAGGAAAGTGAGCTGAGCCAAGAATTCCCATTTTTTTTCATTCAAATGGAGGCTCACACTGCCCAAGGGCAGCACAGCAAACAGTTGCTCTGTGTTGATTTGTCACAGCCTGGTTTTTTGGTAGCAGTGCCACAGAAATGGGTTCCTGTTGGAAGCTGCTGGAAGCTTCCACCATGTCTGACAGATCCAGTTTCTGATGGCTCTGAAGATGGACATGCTGCTGGCCCAATCGGAGAGGTTGGTAACGCCTCTGCGATACGATATTTCAGAAGAAAATCAAAGCAGCACACATGCAGTTTTTACCAGGGATGGCGAGGCACCGCTGCTGGGGCCATCCCGGTGTGGTGAGCGGTGACGCGCCGCGGCCGCTGCCATCCTGGTGTGGCCCAGGAAAAACCTTGTGGAGGGCAAGACCCGGGCAGAGAGAGAGAGAGAGAGAGAGACGTCCCTTGCTTCCAAAGTGGAGCTGCCTGTCTTTGGAGGACTGCATCCCGTGGAAGAGTGACCCAAGCCATAACAGTTTGGAGGAGACTGTTTGCTCCTGGGGGGGACTCACATTGCAACAGTTTTGTCAGGACTGGTGCTGGTGAGATTAGAGCCATACGGAGGGAGTTCATGGAGAACTGTCTCCCGTGGGAGAGACACCATGACCTAGCACAAATAAACTCCTCTCCCTCAGTGAACAGAAAAGATCTCAAGTGATGAACTGACCAAAACCCCCACGCCATGTCTCCCTGCACTGTCAGTGGGAAGGAGGGAGGGGCTGGGGGAAAGAAAGGTGTTTTAAGTTTTATTTTACTTCTCATTATCATCCTCTGAATCTCTTAATAATACATTTACTTAATACAATTTATTTTGAACCTGGTTTTCTCTATTCTTGGAGTGTTATTTTCTCCCAGTCCCCATCTCAATTCATGAGCCTGCAGCGGCGGCTGGCCTCTAAGAGAAACCCCAGCTAGCTGCGGCCAGCACCGCCAGCAGCACGGGGGCTCTCCCGATCGAGGGCTTTGCTAGGAGAGCGCCTAAGGCTTATGCCTTCTGGGGATGAGGATTCGCGGTGGAGAAGGAGAGAGGCTGCTACCCACAGGGCGGAAGAAGGAGACAGACCACGGCAGCAGTTCAATCTGGTCTTAATGAACTCCAGGGAGACTGCCAGCCGAGGACCCAGACTGGGTCCTGACTGGGGTTTATAAAGGGAGGATCCTCAGCCAATCGGAAAAAAGATGGGAGTGGTAAGAGAGTGAAAGATAACGTGGGGTATCCAATAGGGGGAAAGTAGGGGTGGAGTTATGGCTCCTGGTCCAATCACTCGATGCCCACGGTAGAAGGTTCTGGATTCAAAGGTGGGGGCACTGAGTGACGGACAGGAGACCAGGGAGGGATCACGGGTTACTACAATGTTTGGGGGGGAGGAGAGAGGCTTGACTGACGGGGCAATCAAGGGAGAAGGAGAACCTGGGGAGAACCATTACAAGAAGGGGTACAAGGGACAAACCAACTCAACTTAATACAGTACAGTAGTAACACAATACAACATAAGCCCTTTGTTAATTTTTGTTTCCCTCTCCTCCCCCAGCTGACAGCAAGAGAAGGTGAGCAAACAGCTTTCCTGGGTGCCTGGTGTTTGGCCAGAGCCAAACCACGACAGGCTTGCAGCCAGGTTATCAGCATCAGAGCCCACATTTCTTACTGCCAATACCCTTGATGATGCAACAAAAAGCAATAGGGGACCAGATTTTGGGGTGCTGTGGTGCCCCTTCCAGCCCTTCACCAGAGCTCATCATTCTCCTCCTCAGTCCTGGGAATACTTGTGGTTGTTTTTTCCTGATCTCACCCCTTTGCAAGCAGGGACACCTTCCACTAGGTCAGATTGCTTCAAACCCCATCCAGCCAGGCCTGGTACAACCTCCAGCAATGGGGAGGCCAGAGCATCTGTGGGAACCTGTGCCAGGGCCTCTCCACCCTCACAGGGAAGAATTTCTTGCCAATATTCCACTTCAACCTGTGCTCTGGCAGTGGAAAGCCATTCCCCATTGTCCTGTCACTCCAGGCCTTTGTCCAAAGCGCCTCTCCAGTTCTTGGAGCCTCTTAAAGCTCTGGAAGGGGCTTTAAGGCTCCCTGAAGCCTTCCCTTCTCCAGGCTGAACATCCCGAGCTCAGAGACTCAGCAAAGCCACAGGGCGAGGATTGATGCCCCGTGGAGACAACGGTGACAAACACAGATGTCACCCTGCTCCTGGAAGGGGCTGGCTCTGCTGAGGACCATGGACTCCCCCTCCCCTTGCATCTGGGACCATCCGAGCCTGCTGAGGGAGAGCCCAAAGCCAGGGCAGAGGGAGAATTTCTGAAGGCACAAAACCAGCAGCAAGGACATCAGTAAAAACCAGGTTTAATATTAAGCAAGAGCACACCAAAGTGCTGTCCCTGTGTGTGTGTTTGTGTGTGTGTTCATCGGCAGGAGACAAAAGGACAGTGAGGGTAAGCATTTAAAGGAAAATGGCCCAAACCCAAACCCTTTACAGCACTCCAACTTAGCAGTACTTCATTTATACATTAATATTAGCAATTCAGCAGGGGAAAATCAAATAGCAACATTTAACCTTTGTTATGCCTGACACTTGCTTCCAGGCCTGACCCACTCAGATGTCTCAGGCACTAACACACCTGAGAGAGCAGCATTTGTGCCACATTTGCACAGCAGCTGCACACGTGTGTGCACACGGCCAGAAAGAGTCAGTGCAAGGTCCCTGTGAGAAATTCCCCTGGCAGGCAGTGAAATGCTCCCTGGGGATCCCTCTGCATCTCCTCACCGAGCCAAGGGCTGGGCCTGGAGCACTGGGGGATCGGCCCAGGAGCCGTCGGCGTTCGGGGATCAGCCGAGGGCAGCAGACGGGACAGATCCCAGCTCGGAGAGGCCCCACTCCCAGGGAGCTTCTGCTCAGCGCTGCTGGGCCCAGGAGAGCTCCAAGGGTCTCCTTTTGGGCCGCTGCTCACAGGCCCAAGGGATGGGCGTCACTCACAGCAATGTTTCACCCTGGCCACACTTCGGGCAGGCAGCTCTCTGGGAAAGTGGGAGAGCAGGGATGCTGTGGCCTTCAGGGAAGGAAAACAATTCCCAAGGCTGTTGATAAAGGCCCAGGAGGTGGTTGGACAGCAGCAGTTCCTGGGAGCAGAGGGTGTTTGTGATCAGCGCCAGAGCAGCTGAGCCCAGGGGCTGCTCCTCAAGGCTGAGGCCTCACAAGCACGGATCAGAGCCCAGAGCAGCCTGGAAAGGGGCTGGGGATGCCCCAGCACAGGGAGGGTGACACTGTGGGCATTTACTGACCAGGAGACTCAAGGAATCTCTCAGCCACTGTCCCAGGGTCCTTCAGCAGTGCAGTGCAAGGGATCAACAGGCTCAGACCCCAGTGTCCAAGGCAGGATCATTGCTGTGGGCAGCGTTTTATTCTAGGTCCTCAAAGACCCTCTGGAGGGAGAGCCGGAGGGACTCCACAGAGCAGGACCTCCAGCACCTCCCTGCTAAGAAGTAGATGAAGGGCTTGATGCTGCTGTAGATGCAGGTGAGCAGGAAAAAAAAATGGGAGGGCACAACAATGTAACCAAGCTCCTGCAGGAAATTCCAGAGGAGGAAAAGGAGAGTGAAGGGACCAGTGAAGACAATAACAATGTCCCTTCCCTTGGGTTGCTTCTGCTGGGAGCCACACCTGGCTTTAATCAAAGCAATCGTGCTGTAAATTACCAGCACAGTCATGGGTACAACAAAGAGGAGCAGGATGATGGCCCACACAGCAATGAGGGCTGCCCGGCAGTGCTCCTGCTCGTTGGCTGGGCACAGGAGTGTCACTGTGGGAGCCTCACTGAGGAGAGCAGAGAAAGCCCAAAACTGGACACTCATCACCAGAAAAAACAGTTCCTCAGGAAGGTCACGGCGGTAGCAGAGCTCCAAGAGCATTTCGATACCCACCTCAATGCTGAAAGATGTCACCCAGAACGGCCCCCAGTAGCAGGAGACCACTGACAGTCGGAAAAGGAAACGCAGGTACACCAGGGGCAGGATAGGAGAGCAGGACACGTCCTCCACCAGGAAGAGGAGGGCGGATGGGAATGTGAGGAGAAGGATGAGGAAGTCAATGACAGCCAGGTTTTGGATGATAAATTTATCACCCTTCAGGCCGAGGAGGCCGATGACAGCCCCGTTCCCAGCCAGCCCACAGAGGCAGATGAGCAGTGTCACACTGTGTGTGGCCACGGTGGTGACATCAGTCTCACACAGATGGTCCCCTTCAGTGGGTGAGACAGGAGATGGGGACACTGTGGTCACCTCCATGGATGGACACTGGGCAGGCAGTGGGATGTGGCTCCTGGCTGTGGTCAGAGTGGATGGGCAGTCAGTGCTTGGAGAATCCAGGGATGGACCATGAGGCTCCTCAGCAGCTCCCTGCAGTGGGAAGGATTCAGAGGGGAGGAGTGAGATGTGCAGGGGAGGAGGGCAGAAGAAATTGTGGATTGAGAGAGGGAGGCATTAAAGTTGGGCTGTTCAGCAGGGGATGTGGGAGGAAACTCAGGGCAGAGGAGGAAGGAGATGAGGAGGGCACTGCGGTCACCAGGAGAGGGTGGCAGGAACAGAGCAGCTGCTGCTGGAGGAGAGGAAGGTGGGGTAGGGAGGAAGGAAACCATTCCACTGACCTGTTCCCTGTGGGGCAGCAGCAGGCAAAGGGGTCTGTGCAGTTCAGCGGCGCTTCCTGGTCCCTCTTGCTCCTTTGGGATCCGTGTCCTAAAGCGGCTCCTGGCAGGTCAGTGACATGAAGGAGAAAGTGCCCAGATCACCAGGAGCTCCCCACTCCTGTCCCACTGGCTCCTCTCTCTGCCCTGTCCTGCTGCTGTTTTCCAAGGCTTGGTGGATTCACGGGGGAGTCAGAAATTGCAGCTTTGGCTACATCAGAACTTCACTTCCTCTGAGATATTTATCTTCTTTTTTTTTTTTTTTGCTACAGAGGAAGTGGCTTTTGTCAAAAGCTGTAAATGGCTCCTCATTTCCTCCTGATGCGAAACATTCCTTCCCTGCAGAATGTCCCATTCTCCGACTGCCTTCCCTCTCCTGACAGGTTTCTACCATTCCTTGTTTCTCTTCCCTGAGGGGTCATTGTCCCTCCAGCAGCAGAGGGATGCTGGTGGCACTGGAATGCTGCCAGTGCTGGTGAGTCATCTGGGTGCTTCTCAGAAGTAACTCCTATTCCAGGAAGAGCTCCAGGATCATTGCCTGAGCTTCCCCATGGCCTGAGGAAGCAGAGCTCAGCTGCTCACTATCCTATCCTATCCTATCCTATCCTATCCTATCCTATCCTATCCTATCCTATCCTATCCTATCCTATCCTATCCTATCCCATCCCATCCCATCCCATCCCATCCCATCCCATCCCATCCCATCCCATCCCATCCCATCCCATCCCCATCTCTGCACTCCATTCCCACCCCATTCTCCATCCTCACCCCATCCTATCACATCCCACAGCTTTCCCAGACAGCTGCTGCTCCCCCACTCTGAGCGTGGCCTGTCAGGCTCTGCTCTGCTCTGACTTTGCCAGCATCCAGACCCCCTCCAACGTACTCTAACCCTCTCCTGACCCCTCCAGCCTGCTCTGACACCCCAGAACCACCCAGGGCTGATTTTTTTCCCCTGATAGCCTCACTTCTACCCCACTCCACCTGGGACCCCCGGCAGTGTCCCTGCTCCTCCTGGACATAGGAATCTAGGACCCAGGAGGGAGGAGGAAAGCCCAGCTCCTATGTGCTTCTCAGGATCACACAGGATTATAAACGTGGCTGGAGCCAGTGCAGAAACAGATTAGGAGGCCTGCAGTGGTTTTGGAGCAAGTTCTGTAAAAAGAAGCAACAGTGCATGGCCAAAGGAAAAGTTCAAGGCAGGGTCACCTTTAACATCTCAGCACTCGCGGCATACGACCACCAGAGACCCCTTTAAATGATCCTCCAGGGCCAGGAAATGACTCCCAGTAGGAGGAGGACGCATGCAAATTAGTTCTAGGAAAGTGATGTTTGTGTATAAGAAACACACTTTTGTGAGTGTGTGTGGTTTTGATGGGTAAAGCCCCTGTTGTAATGTCTCACCACACACAGAACAAGGGGAGATCTTCTGTGTGTGCTGTGGAGGTAAAGAATTCCTGCTTCCTAATTCTTCCCAATGTGATTGAAAGTTTATTTCAGCCCCTTGTTAATTACTTCCTAAGCCCATCACTACCCCACATGCCACGCCATCCCATCCCAAGCCATGCCATGGCCGCTCCCCGGGCTGAAGCTCTGCCCTTCTGGCTCTGCTGCTCTCCAGTAGGGACATTTGGGATCAGCAGCATCCAGATGCTTCCTGGCGCCTCCCGCCCCCTCCAAGACACCCAGAGCCCCCGGGGCCGCCTTCCCCTCCCCGGCAGCCCCACTCCAGCCGGGAGCAGGGACATCTCTGCTGTGACACCTCGGAGCACTCGGGGGGCAATGCTGAGCCCCTGGGCCATCGTGTCCGTGCCGGCTGTGTCGCTGCCAGCCCAGCTCTGGGCACTCGGGATCACTGTTCCTCCAGGGAACACAAGCCAGGGATGTGTCCCCTCCCTCCAGCCACATTCCCGGCTGGCAGCAGCAGCCAGAGGAAGCCGGGAGGCGAAGGCAGCTCAGGGTTCACGGTGCTGTTTATTGATATCACAGCCCAGTGGGATGCAGGACCTAGGTGCCAGGGGGAATTTTGGGATCACAGCCGTGTGGGGTATGATCCGTTTTGGGAATGGTGTTCTAGGACCCCTGAGGGAGGATCAAAGCCATGCTCCAATGTGCTCCCCGAAGAGCATCCCTCTCACATGGCCCTTGGCAATGCCCCTGCTGCCTTCTCCTGCAGAATTGACCCTGTGGATATTTATTAATCAGGTGACTCAAGGAAACCCTCAGCCACTGTCACGGGGTGCTTCGCTAGTGCAGTGGAAGGGATCAGCAGGCTCAGACTGCCATGGAATCATTGGAATCATTCCCTGCTGGAATCATTGCTGCTGGCAGTATTTTCTTCTGGCTCCCCAAAGACCCTCCAGAGAGATTCCCTGAAGGACCCCATGGAGCCGTGCTTCCAGCATCTCCCTACCAGGAATGAGATGATGGGTTTGATGGTGCTGTTGATGCTGGCAAGCAGGAAACCAGGCTGGGAAGGCAGAATGGTGTAGCCGAGCTGCTGCAGGAAATGCCAGAAGGGGGAGAGTGGTGAGGAGAGAGAGGAAGATAATAATGTGGAGCCTTTTGGGCTTGCTCTTCTGTGAGAAACATGAGTCCTGAATGGAGAAAAATATGCTGGAAATGAGCATGAAGGGAGCAAAGAGGAGGAGGTGGAGGGTGTACATGGAGATGAGAGACACCTGGCAGTGAAACTGGCCCAGGGAAGCCACTGCTGGATGGAGAGCAGTGACAGCAAAGAAGGTCACTGCAGGGCACTCATCACCACGCATAGCAGGCACTCAGAAAAGAAAGAGCAGCAGCAGCAGAAGGAATTGAAGGCTACAGAGCCTAACCCTGTGATGTTCATGAACAGCACACGGTACGGCCCCACGCTGGAGCACAAGAGCAACAGCCAGAAAAGGAAGCTCAAGCACCCCAGGGGCACAAGAGCAGAGCAGACCACATCCTCTACAAGGAGGAGCAGTGTGCATGTGAGCATGAGGAGGAGGAAGAGGAAGACAGCGACAGCCAGGTTGAAGATGAAGTCGGTGGTGAAGCCGATGCTGAGGAGGCCGATGACAGCCCCGTTCCCAGCCAGCCCACAGAGGCAGATGAGCAGTGTCACACTGTGTATGGCGACGGGGGTGACATCTGCCTCACACAGATCATCTCCTTCTGTGGGTGAGGCAGGAGACGAGGACTCACTGCTCACCTCCATGGATGGACGCTGGGCAGGCAGTGGGATGTGGCTCCTGGCTGTGGTCAGCGTGGATGGGCAGTCAGTGCTTGGAGAATCCTGGGATGGACCATGAGGCTCCTCAGCAGCTCCCTGCAGTGGGAAGGATTCATTGGGGAGGAGTGAGATGTGCAGGGGAGAAGGGAGGTGGAAATTCTGGGTTGGGAGAGGGAGGTGGTGGGGCTGGGCTGTTCAGCAGGGGATGTGGGAGGAAACTCAGGGTAGAAGAGGCATGACCTGGGGATGGCACTGCAGTCATCATGATAGGATGGCAGGAACAGAGCAGATGCTGCTGGAGGAGAGGAAGGTGGGGTAGGGAGGAAGGAAACCATTCCACTGACCTGTTCCCTGTGGGGCAGCAGCAGGCAAAGGGGTCTGTGCAGATCAGCGGCGCTTCCTGGTCCCTCTTGCTCCTTTGGGATCCATGTCCTAAAGCAGCTCCTGGCAGGTCAGTGACATGAAGGAGAAAGTGCCCAGATCACCAGGAGCTCCCCATTCCCACCCTGCTGGCTCTCTCCCCTGCGTATCTCGCTGTTGCTTCCCAAAGACATGGTGGGGCCATGGTGAAGTAGGAAATTACATCTTTGACTACATCAGAATTTCACTTCCATTTGTTTGGTGGTATGTTTTGGGGGGGATGTATGTTTGGTTGTTTGTTTTTTTGTTTCTTTGTTTGTTTTTTTTTGTTGTTTGGTTGGGCGGGGAAGGGTTGTTGGTTTTTTGGGCTTATTAGCTACCAAGGAAGTGAGATTAGTCAAATCTCCACTTGAAGAATAGAATGGGTCGTCTTTTCCTCGTGATTAGAAACACTCCTTCCCTGGACAATGTCCCGTTCTCTGACTGCCTTCTCTCACCTGACAGGTTTCTGCCATTTCTCATTTCTCTTTCAGGAGGGGTCATGGTCCCTCCAGCAGCAGAGGGATGCTGGTGGTGCAGGTGGCACCGGAATGGTGCCAGTGCTGCCAGAGCAGGTGGAACATTGGGCTGCTTGTCAGAAACAACTCCCTTGCTGGTAAGAGGTCTGGGATCATTGCCAAAAGCTGCCCTGGGCCCAAGGAAAGTGAGCTGAGCCAAGAATTCCCATTTTTTCATTCAAATGCAGGCTCACACTGCCCAAGGGCAGCACAGCAAACAGTTGCTTTGTATTGATTTGGCACAGCCCGATTTTTTGGTAGCAGCGCCACAGATACGGGCTCCTGTTGGAAGCTGCTGGAAGCTTCCACCATGTCTGACAGATCCAGTTTCTGATGGCTCTGAAGATGGACATGCTGCTGGCCCAATCGGAGAGGTTGGTAACGCCTCTGCGATACGATATTTCAGAAGAAAATCAAAGCAGCACCCACACAGTTTTTACCAGGGATGGCGGGGCACCGCTGCTGGGGCCATCCCGGTGTGGTGAGCGGTGACGCGCCGCGGCCACTGCCATCCCGGTGTGGCCCAGGAAAAACCTTGTGGAGGGCAAGACCCGAGCAGAGAGAGAGAGATACAGAGAGGTCCCTTGCTTCCAAAGTGGAGCTGCCTGTCTTTGGAGGACTGCATCCCGTGGAAGAGTGACCCAAGCCATAACAGTTTGGAGGAGACTGTTTACTCCTGGGGGGGACTCACGTTGCAACAGTTTTGTCAGGACTGCTGCTGGTGAGATTAGAGCCACACGGAGGAAGTTCATGGAGAACTGTCTCCCGTGGGAGAGACCCCATGACCTAGCACAAAAAAACTCCTCTCCCTCAGCGAACAGAAAAGATCTCAAGTGATGAACTGACCAAAAACCCCACGCCATGTCTCCCTGCACTGTCAGTGGGAAGGAGGGAGGGGCTGGGGGAAAGAAAGGTGTTTTAAGTTTTATTTTACTTCTCATTATCATCCTCTGAATCTCTTAATAATACATTTACTTAATACAATTTATTTTGAACCTGTTTTTTTCTATTCTTGGAGTGTTATTTTCTCCCGGTCCCCATCTCAATTCATGAGCCTGTTGTTAATTTTTGTTTCCCGCTCCTCCCCCAGCTGACAGCAAGAGAAGGTGAGCAAAGAGCTTTCCCGGGTGCCTGGTGTTTGGCCAGAGCCAAACCACGACAGGCTTGCAGCCAGGTTATCAGCATCAGAGCCCACATTTCTTACTGCCAATACCATTGATGATGCAATAAAAGTTACTGGAGACCAGATTTTGGGGTGCTGTGGTGCCCCTTCCAGCCCTTCACCAGAGCTCATCGACCTCCTCCTCAATCTTGGGAATACTTGTGGTTGTTTTTTCCTGATCTCACCCCTTTGCAAGCAGGGACACCTTCCACCAGGTCAGATTGCTTCAAACCCCATCCAGCCAGGCCTGGAACACCTCCAGCGATGGGGAGGCCAGAGCATCTGTGGGAACCTGTGCCAGGGCCTCTCCACCCTCACAGGGAAGAATTTCTTGCCAATATTCCCCTTCAACCTGTGCTCTGGCAGTGGGAAATCATTCCCCATTTTGTCCTGTCACTCCAGGCCTTTGTCCAAAGCACCTCTCCAGTTCTTGGAGCCTCTTAAAGCTCTGGAAGGGGCTCTAAGGTCTCCCTGAAGCCTTCCCTTCTCCAGGCTGAACATCCCAAGCTCAGAGACCTCAGCAAAGCCACAGGGCGAGGACTGATGCCCCGTGGAGACAAACACAGATGTAACCCTGCTCCTGGAAGGGGCTGGCTGTGCTGAGGACCATGGACTCCCCCTCCCCTTGCAGCTGAACCATCCGAGCCTGCTGCGGGAGAGGCCAAAGCCAGGGCAGAGGGAGAATTTCTGAAGGCACAAAACCAGCAGGAAGGATATCAGTGAAAACCAGGTTTAATATTAAGCAAGAGCACACCAAAGTGCTGTCCCTGTGTGTGTGTTTGTGTGTGTGAGTGTTCAAGGGCGGGTGACAAAAGGACAGTGAAGGTAAGGATTAAAAGGAAAATGGCCCAAACCCTTTACAGCACACCAACTTAACAGTACTTCATTTATACATTAATATTAGCAATTCAGCAGAGGAAAATCAAGTAGCACCATTTAACCTTATTTATGCCTGACACTTGCTTCCAAGCCTGACCCACTCCAATGTCTGAGGTACTAACACACCTGAGAGAGCAGCATTTGTGCCACATTTGCCACAGCAGCTGCACACGTGTGTGCACAGAGCCAGAAAGAGTCAGTGCAAGGTCCCTGTGAGAAATTCCCCTGGCAGGCAGTGAAATGCTCCCTGGGGATCCCTCTGCATCTCCTCACTGGGCCAAGGGCTGGGCCTGGAGCACTGGGGGATCGGCCCAGGAGCCGTCGGCGTTCGGGGATCAGCCCAGGGCAGCAGACGGGAGAGATCCCAGCTCGGAGAGGCCCCACTCCCAGGGAGCTTCTGCTCAGCGCTGCTGGGCCCAGGAGAGCTCCAAGGGTCTCCTTTTGGGCCGCTGCTCACAGGCCCCAAGGGATGGGCGTCACTCACAGCAATGTTTCACCCTGGCCACACTTCGGGCAGGCAGCTCTCTGGGAAAGTGGGAGAGCAGGGATGCTGTGGCCTTCAGGGAAGGAAAACAATTCCCAAGGCTGTTGATAAAGGCCCAGGAGGTGGTTGGACAGCAGCAGTTCCTGGGAGCAGAGGGTGTTTCTGATCAGCGCCAGAGCAGCTGAGCCCAGGGGCTGCTCCTCAAGGCTGAGGCCTAAGGAGCATTTCTGAGATCCCACTGCAATGTGGTGTTAGAAAAATTAATCAACAATCAGAGTTTTTTGGCCAAAAAGGAGACTGATGAGTCCTTTTTCTTTATTCGAATAAAGGGAGAGGTCATGGCGCATTCCCCTGGGATGTCTCAAATTTTTGGAGGATGCAGCCTCCCTTTTTATCCTAATTTTCCAGCTGCATTTCCCTTCTCTCTTTCCCCACTGGCGGAGGTACAGACTTGCTGATATGCCTGATACTGAAGATTTTCCTCTAATATATAACCCTCTCTTTTAATTTTGAATTCTTACAGAATTTAGGGGTTTTTCTTCACCATTGTTTCTTTCAATGTCTAATTTCATTTATCAGCAAACCTAAAGTTTATTTGTAAAAGCAAATATCTTTTTCCATTCATCAATCAGTGGAATCCTTCTCATTGTTTCTTTTATCTCCCCGTGCTAGTTTTAGTCTCCCAGCAGACCCACAGCTTGTTTGTACAGACAAATCTGCTTTCCTCTCACTGGAAGGGGGGTAGGGCATGCACCAGCTCAGGGAGGGTGACGCTTTAGATATTTATTCATCAGGTGAATTAAGAAGTCCCTCAGCCACAGTCCAAGAGTCTCTCAGCAGTGCAGCGGGGAGATTCCACAGACTCAGAGTACAGTGTCCGTGACAGGATCATTTCTGTGGGCAGTGTTTTCTTCTGGCTCCTCAAAGACTCTCTGGAGGGAGAGCCAGAGGGAGCCCATAGAGCAGGGCCTCCAGCACCTCCCCACCAAGAAGTAGATGAAGGGGTTGATGCTGTTGTGGATGCAGGCAAGTAGGAAAGCAACCTGGGAGGGCACGATGGCATAACCAAATTGCTGCAGTAAATTCCAGAGGCTGCGAGGCAGAGTGAAGAGCACAATGATGCAGATAACAATGTCGAGCCTCCTGGGTTGCTGCTGAGGGGAGCCAGACTTGCCCTTAATGAAGGGGATTGTGCTGGAAATGAGCACGAAGGGAGCACAGAAGAGGAGGTTGAAGGTGTACATGGAGATGAGAGACACCCAGCAGTGCCCAGATAGCTGGAACACACACAGAGAAATCATGGTGGCAAAGATAGTGATGAGAGTGATAAAGAAGACCCCGAGCAGGGCATGCATCACCTTGAACAGGGGCTGGGGATGGTGGCAGCAGTGCGAGAACGGGCAGTGGATGGGTGTGCACCTCTTGATGCTGATGCATGTCAGTGTGTACAGCCACATGCCGTATGACAGCAGTGGCGCCTCAAAAAGCAACCATGTGTACAGCAAGGGCATGATGATAGAGCAGGACATGTCCTCCACCAGGAAGAGCAGAGTGGAGGGGACCAGAAAGAGGAGGAAGAGGAAGTCGAAGAAAGTCAGGATGAGGATGCAAAGGATGGTTCTGTTCCTGTACAAACCACGGGAGCCAAGGAGCCAGAGGACAGCCCCGTTGCCAGCCAGCCCACAGAGGCAGATGAGCAGTGTCACACTGTGTGTCACCACGGTGGTGACATCTGTCTCACAAAGATCGTCTCCTTCAGTGGGTGAGGCAGGAGATGCGGACACGGTGCTCACCTCCATGGGTGGATGCTGGGCAGGCAGTGGGATGTGGCCCCTGGCTGTGGTCAGAGTGGATGGGGAGTCAGTGCTTGGAGAATCTAGGGATGGACCATGAGGCTCCTCAGCAGCTCCCTGCAGTGGAAAGGATTCAGTGGGGAGGAGTGAGATGTGCAGGGGAGGAGGGCAGTGGGAATTGTGGGGTGGGAAAGGGAGGTGGGAGGATTTGGCTGTTCAGCAGGGGACGCAGAAGGTATGGACAGGGCATAGGAGGGAGGAGCTGGGGAGGGCACTGCGGTCACAGGAGAGGATGGCAGGAACAGAGCAGATGCTGCAGGAGAGGAAGGTGGGGTAGGGAGGAAGGAAACTGACCTGTTCCCTGTGGGGTAGCAGCAGGCAAAGGGGTCTGTGCAGATCAGCGGCGCTTCCTGGTCCCTCTTGCTCCTTTGGGATCCATGTCCTAAAGCAGCTCCTGGCAGGTCAGTGACATGAAGGAGAAAGTGCCCAGATCACCAGGAGCTCCCCACTCCTGTCCCTCTGTTCCCTGTGTGCTGTTGCTCCTCAAAGCTCAGTGGGGTCACAGGGCAGTTTTACAGTCCCTTCCATAAAATCAGAAGTGGTTTTACAACTTTGGCTACATCTGAGTTCCACAGCCTTAGGGTTACTGATCTTGATTTCTTTTTTCTTTGCCACAAAGCACGTGCATTTTGTGTAGGGCTCAGCAATTCCTCCTGATAAGAAACAGTCCTTCCCAGGGCAAGGTCCATCCTCTGACTTCCTTCTCTTTTCCAATAAGTTTCTACCATTCTGTGTTTTTCTTCCTTGAGAGGTCACGCTCCCTCCAGCAGCAGAGCGATGCTGTGGTGCTGATGGTTCTGGAATGCTGGCAGTGCTGGCAAGGCAGCTGGGTGCTTCTCAGAATCAACTTCAAGTCTAGGAATAGCTCCAGCATACTTGACAAAAGAAGCTCTGGACCTAAGGAAGCACAGCTGAGCTGCTTCCTTGTTCTATCCCCGTATCATCCTCATCTCTGCCCCCCACTCCCCATCCCCATCCCCATTCCCATCCCCATCCTCATCCCCACCCCGCTCTCCATCCTCACCCCATCCTATCACAGCTTTCCCAGACAGCAGCCACTCCCCCACTCCGAGCGCGGCCTGTCAGGCTCTGCTGTCCTCCAGTGGGGACATTTGGGATTGCCGGCATCCTGACCCCAACCAACCCCCTCTGGCTCTCTCCTGACCCCTCGGAAACGGACTCCAATACCACAGATGCCCCTATGGTCCCCTTTTCCCCCCCAGCAGCCCCAATTCTGCCCTGCTGCAACTGGGGACCCCAGCAGTGTCCATGCTCTTCCTGGCCATAGTATTCTAGGACCCATAAGGAAGGAGGAAAGCCCAGCTTTCTTGTGCTGCTCAGGAGAACGCAGGATGATAAACGTGGCTGGAGTCAGTGCAGAAACAGATTAGGAGACCTGCAGTGGTTTTGGGACAAGTTCTGTGACAACAAGCAAGAACACATGGCCGAAGAAGAGTTCAAGGCAAGGTCACCTCTAAAATCTCAGCACTCAGGGAATATGAGCACCAGAGACCCCTCTGAATGATACTCCAGGATCAGGAAAGGACTCCCAGTAGGAGGAGGACAAATCGAAGTTAATTCCAGGAAAGTGATGATTGTGTATTAGATAAGAAAACCCCTTTAATGGATGTGTGTGGTTGTGATGGATAAAACCCCTCTTGTAAATTCTCACCTCAAACAGAAATATAGAGAGATCCTTCAGTGTGTCCTGAGGAGGTAAAGAATTCCTGCTGCCTAATGCTCCCCATTGTGTTGGAAAGTTTATTACAGCTGATTTTGGTATCACTCCCAGTTCCCATCTCCACTCCTCTCCAAAACTATCCCATCCCATCCCATCCCATCCCATCCCATCCCATCCCATCCCATCCCATCCCATCCCATCCCATCCCATCCCATCGCCACTCCCTGCAATGAAGCGCTGCTCATTAGGCTCTGCTGCACTCCAGTCAGGACATATAGGACTGACAAAATCCAGACATTTCCCAAGCACCTCCAGACCCCTCCAGAACTCTCCGACCCTTCTAGACCCCTGAAAACTTCCAGACCCACACCGGGGTTGCCTTTTTCCACTACGACAGCCCCGCTCCTGCCCTGCTGCACTCAGGACCATGAGCAGAGTCTCTGCTTCTCCCAGCCATTCCTGCTTTTGTACATTAAAATTGACAATATAACAAAGAAAGAACATGAACAGCATTTAGCTGGAAAGGTATCTCATGCCTTAACCTTGCTTCCACGCTGGACCCACTCCGATGTCTCAAGCACTAACACACCTGAGAGAGCAGCATTTGTGCCACATTTGCACAGCAGCTGCACATGTGTGTGCACAGAGGCAGAAAGAGTCAGTGCAAGGTCCTTGTGAGAAATTCCCCTGGCAGGCAGTGAAATGCTCCCTGGGGATCCCTCTGCATCTCCCCACTGGGCCAAGGGCTGGGCCTGGAGCACTGGGGGATCGGCCCAGGAGCCGTCGGCGTTCGGGGATCAGCCGAGGGCAGCAGACGGGAGAGATCCCAGCTCGGAGAGGCCCCACTCCCAGGGAGCTTCTGCTCAGCGCTGCTGGGCCCAGGAGAGCTCCAAGGGTCTCCTTTTGGGCAGCTGCTCACAGGCCCCAAGGGATGGGCGTCACTCACAGCAATGTTTCACCCTGGCCACACTTCGGGCAGGCAGCTCTCTGGGAAAGTGGGAGAGCAGGGATGCTGTGGCCTTCAGGGAAGGAAAACAATTCCCAAGGCTGTTGATAAAGGCCCCGGAGGTGGTTGGACAGCAGCAGTTCCTGGGAGCAGAGGGTGTTTCTGATCAGCGCCAGAGCAGCTGAGCCCAGGGGCTGCTCCTCAAGGCTGAGGCCTCACAAGCACGGATCAGAGCCCAGAGCGGCCTGGAAAGGGGCTGGGGATGCCCCAGCACAGGGAGGGTGACACTGTGGGCATTTACTGACCAGGAGACTCAAGGAATCTCTCAGCCACTGTCCCAGGGTCCTTCAGCAGTGCAGTGCAAGGGATCAACAGGCTCAGGCCTCTGTGTCCATGGTTAGATCATCTCCACAGGCAGTGTTTTCTTTTGGCTCCTCAAACGCCCTGTTGAGCACCTTCCTTAGGGACTGCACAGAGGAGTGCCTCCTGCAGCTCTGCATGGAGCAGTGTCTCCAGCAGCTTCTCATGGAGTAGGCTCTCTTCCAGCTCCCCACCAAGAAGCAGATGAAGGGTTTGATGCTGCTGGTGATGCAGGTGAGCAGGAAAACCACCTGGGAGGGCACAACCGTGTAACTGAGCTGCTGCAGGAAAGACCAGAGACTGAGGGGCAGACTGAAGAGTGCAACGAGGAAGATAACGATGTCGAGCCTCATGTGTTGCTGCTGCTGGGATCCAGGCTTGAAATGAACTAAGAGCATTATGACGGAAATGACCATGGGTACAGCAAATAGGAAGAGGTTGAGGGCGTACATGGAGGTGAGAGCCACCTGGCATTGCTCCTGCTCATGTGACTGGCACTGGGAAGCCACTGTGGGATTGACTGCGATGAAAACAAACAGGAGGACCCAGAAGAGGACACTCATCACCACCGACACCAGGTGCTCAGGAAGTTGGCAACCACAGAAAAATAGGCAGAGGATGGATCTGCACCTCTCGATGCTGATGAACATCAGCCGGTACAGCCCTATACTGTAGATGAACAATGACAGCTGGAAAAGCAAGCTCAAATACATTGGGGGCATTATAGCAGAGCAGGACACTTCCTCCACAAGGAAGAGCAGGCTGGAGGGGATCATGAAGATGAGGAAGAGCAAGTCGATGATGGCCTGTTTGGAGATGAAGTGGGTGATGGCATTTACGTGCAGGAGCCAGAGGACAACTCCATTCCCAACCAGCCCACAGAGGCCAATGAGCAGTGTCACAATGTGCACGGCCACGCTGGAGACAATGATCTCACACTGACCAGGTTCGTCTGTCGGTGAGGTGAAAAGAGGGGACACGGTGCTCACCTCCATGGATGGATGCTGAGCAGGCAGTGGGATGTGGCCTCCAGCTGTGGTCAGAGTGGATGGGCAGTCAGTGCTTGGAGAATCCAGGGATGGACCATGTGGCTCCTCAGCAGTGGGAAGCTGCCTGCCGTGGGAAGGATTCAGTGGGGAGAAGTGGAGAGGAGGAGGGCTGTAGAAATTATGGGGTGGGAGAGGGAAATGGAAGGATTGGGATGTTCAGCACTAGGTGCGGAGGGGAAGAACAGGACAGAGGAGGGGGGCCAGAGTGAGGCTCTGCAGTCACTTGGAGACGGTGGCAGGAAGAGAGCAGCTGCTGCTGGAGGAGAGGAAGGTGGGGTAGGGAGGAAGGAAACCATTCCACTGACCTGTTCCCTGTGGGGCAGCAGCAGGCAAAGGGGTCTGTGCAGATCAACGGCGCTTCCTGGTACCTCTTGCTCCTTTGGGATCCATGTCCTAAAGCATCTCCTGGCAAGTCAGTGACATGAAGGAGAAAGTGCCCAGATCACCAGGAGCTACCCACTCCTGTCCCACTGGCTCCTCTCTCTGCCCTGTCCTGCTGCTGTTTTCCAAGGCTTGGTGGAGTCACGGGGGAGTCGGAAATTGCAGCTTTGGCTACATCAGAACTTCACTTCCTCTGAGATATTTGTCTTCTTTTTTTTTTTTTTTTTTGCTACAGAGGAAGTGGCTTTTGTCAAAAGCTGTAAATGGCTCCTCATTTCCTCCTGATGCGAAACATTCCTTCCCTGCAGAATGTCCCATTCTCCGACTGCCTTCCCTCTCCTGACAGGTTTCTACCATTCCTTGTTTCTCTTCCCTGAGGGGTCATTGTCCCTCCAGCAGCAGAGGAGGGATGCTGGTGGCACTGGAATGCTGGCAGTGCTGGTGAGTCATCTGGGTGCTTCTCAGAAGTAACTCCTATTCCAGGAAGAGCTCCAGGATCATTGCCTGAGCTTCCCCATGGCCTGAGGAAGCAGAGCTCAGCTGCTCACTATCCTATCCTATCCTATCCTATCCTATCCTATCCTATCCTATCCTATCCTATCCTATCCTATCCTATCCCATCCCATCCCATCCCATCCCATCCCATCCCCATCTCTGCACTCCATTCCCACCCCATTCTCCATCCTCACCCCATCCTATCACATCCCACAGCTTTCCCAGACAGCTGCTGCTCCCCCACTCTGAGCGTGGCCTGTCAGGCTCTGCTCTGCTCTGACTTTGCCAGCATCCAGACCCCCTCCAACGTACTCTAACCCTCTCCTGACCCCTCCAGCCTGCTCTGACACCCCAGAACCACCCAGGGCTGATTTTTTTCCCCTGGTAGCCTCACTTCTACCCCGCTCCACCTGGGACCCCCGGCAGTGTCCCTGCTCCTCCTGGGAGCCATAGGGATCTAGGACCCAGGAGGGAGGAGGAAAGCCCAGCTCCTATGTGCTTCTCAGGATCACACAGGATTATAAACGTGGCTGGAGCCAGTGCAGAAACAGATTAGGAGGTCTGCAGTGGTTTTGGAGCAAGTTCTGTAAAAAGAAGCAACAGTGCATGGCCAAAGGAAAAGTTCAAGGCAGGGTCACCTTTAACATCTCAGCACTCGCGGCATACGACCACCAGAGACCCCTTTAAATGATCCTCCAGGGCCAGGAAATGACTCCCAGTAGGAGGAGGACGCATGCAAATTAGTTCTAGGAAAGTGATGTTTGTGTATTAGATAAGAAACACACTTTTGTGAGTGTGTGTAGTTTTGATGGATAAAGCCCCTGTTGTAATGTCTCACCACACACAGAACAAGGGGAGATCTTCTGTGTGTGCTGTGGAGGTGAAGAATTCCTGCTTCCTAATTCTTCCCAATGTGATTGAAAGTTTATTTCAGCCCCTTGTTAATTACTTCCTAAGCCCATCACTACCCCACATGCCATGCCATCCCATCCCAAGCCATGCTATGGCTGCTCCCCGGGCTGAAGCTCTGCCCTTCTGGCTCTGCTGCTCTCCAGTAGGGACATTTGGGATCAGCAGCATCCAGATCCTTCCTGGCGCCTCCCGCCCCCTCCAACACACCCAGAGCCCCCGGGGCCGCCTTCCCCTCCCCGGCAGCCCCGCTCCAGCCGGGAGCAGGGACATCTCTGCTGTGACACCTCGGAGCACTCGGGGGGCAATGCTGAGCCCCTGGGCCATCGTGTCCGTGCCGGCTGTGTCGCTGCCAGCCCAGCTCTGGGCACTCGGGATCACTGTTCCTCCAGGGAACACAAGCCAGGGGTGTGTCCCCTCCCTCCAGCCACATTCCCGGCTGGCAGCAGCAGCCAGAGGAAGCCGGGAGGCGAAGGCAGCTCAGGGTTCACGGTGCTGTTTATTGATATCAGATCTCAGTGGGATGCAGGAACCAGGTGCCAGGGGGAATTTTGGGATCACAGCCGTGTGGGGTACGATCCGTTTTGGGAATGGTGTTCTAGGACCCCTGAGGGAGGATCAAAGCCATGCTCCAATGTGCTCCCCGAAGAGCATCCCTCTCACATGGCCCTTGGCAATGCCCCTGCTGCCTTCTCCTGCAGAATTGACCCTGTGGATATTTATTAATCAGGTGACTCAAGGAAACCCTCAGCCACTGTCCCGGGGTGCTTCGCCAGTGCAGTGGAAGGGATCAGCAGGCTCAGACTGCCATGGAATCATTGGAATCCTTCCCTGCTGGAATCATTGCTGCTGGCAGTATTTTCTTCTGGCTCCCCAAAGACCCTCCAGAGAGATTCCCTGAAGGACCCCATGGAGCCGTTCTTCCAGCATCTCCCTACCAGGAATGAGATGATGGGTTTGATGGTGCTGTTGATGCTGGCAAGCAGGAAACCAGGCTGGGAAGGCAGAATGGTGTAGCCGAGCTGCTGCAGGAAATTCCAGAAGAGGGAGAGTGGTGAGGAGAGGGAGGAAGATAATAATGTGGAGCCTTTTGGGCTTGCTCTTCTGTGAGAAACATGAGTCCTGAATGGAGAAAAATATGCTGGAAATGAGCATGAAGGGAGCAAAGAGGAGGAGGTGGAGGGTGTGCATGGAGATGAGAGACCCCTGGCAGTGAAACTGGCCCAGGGAAGCCACTGCTGGATGGAGAGCAGTGACAGCAAAGAAGGTCACTGCAGGGCACTCATACCACGCCTGGCAGGCACTCAGAAAAGAAAGAGCAGCAGCAGCAGAAGGAATTGAAGGCTACAGAGCCTAACCCTGTGATGTTCATGAACAGCACACGGTACGGTCCCACGCTGGAGCACAAGAGCGACAGCCGGAAAAGGAAGCTCAAGGACCCCAGGGGCACAAGAGCAGAGCAGACCACATCCTCTACAAGGAGGAGCAGTGTGCATGTGAGCATGAGGAGGAGGAAGAGGAAGACAGCGACAGCCAGGTTGAAGATGAAGTCGGTGGTGAAGCCGATGCTGAGGAGGCCGATGACAGCCCTGTTCCCAGCCAGCCCACAGAGGCAGATGAGCAGTGTCACACTGTGTATGGCGACGGGGGTGACATCTGCCTCACACAGATCATCTCCTTCTGTGGGTGAGGCAGGAGACGAGGACTCACTGGTCACTCCATGGATGGACACTGGGCAGGCAGTGGGATGTGGCTCCTGGCTGTGGTCAGCGTGGATGGGCAGTCAGTGCTTGGAGAATCCAGGGATGGACCATGAGGGTCCTCAGCAGCTCCTGGCAGAGGGCAGGATTCAGTGGGGAGGAGTGAGATGTGCAGGGGAGAAGGGAGGTGGAAATTGTGGGCTGGGAGAGGGAGGTTTTGGGGTTGGGCTGTTCAGCAGGGGATGTGGGAGGAAACTCAGGGTAGAAGAGGCATGACCTGGGGATGGCACTGCAGTCATCATGATAGGATGGCAGGAACAGAGCAGCTGCTGCTGGAGGAGAGGAAGGTGGGGTAGGGAGGAAGGAAACCATTCCACTGACCTGTTCCCTGTGGGGCAGCAGCAGGCAAAGGGGTCTGTGCAGATCAGCGGCGCTTCCTGGTCCCTCTTGCTCCTTTGGGATCCATGTCCTAAAGCGGCTCGTGGCAGGTCAGTGACATGAAGGAGAAAGTGCCCAGATCACCAGGAGCTCCCCACTCCCATCCTGCTGGCTCTCTCCTCTGCGTATCCCGCTGTTGCTTCCCAAAGACATGGTGGGGCCATGGTGATGTAGGAAATTACATCTTTGACTACATCAGAATTTCACTTCCATTTGTTTGGTGGTATGTTTTGGGGGGGATGTATGTTTGGTTGTTTGTTTGTTTGTTTGTTTGTTTGTTTGTTTGTTTGTTTTTTCTTGTTTGGTTGGGCGGGGAAGGGTTGTTGGTTTTTTGGGCTTATTGGCTACCAAGGAAGTGAGATTAGTCAAATCTCCACTTGAAGAATAGAATGGGTCATCTTTTCCTCGTGATTAGAAACACTCCTTCCCTGGACAATGTCCTGTTCTCTGACTGCCTTCTCTCACCTGACAGGTTTCTGCCATTTCTCATTTCTCTTTCAGGAGGGGTCATGGTCCCTCCAGCAGCAGAGGGATGCTGGTGGTGCAGGTGGCACCGGAATGGTGCCAGTGCTGCCAGAGCAGGTGGAGCATTGGGCTGCTTGTCAGAAACAACTCCCTTGCTGGTAAGAGGTCTGGGATCATTGCCAAAAGCTGCCCTGGGCCCAAGGAAAGCGAGCTGAGCCAAGAATTCCCATTTTTTTCATTCAAATGGAGGCTCACACTGCCCAAGGGCAGCACAGCAAACAGTTGCTCTGTGTTGATTTGTCACAGCCTGGTTTTTTGGTAGCAGTGCCACAGAAATGGGTTCCTGTTGGAAGCTGCTGGAAGCTTCCACCATGTCTGACAGATCCAGTTTCTGATGGCTCTGAAGATGGACATGCTGCTGGCCCAATCGGAGAGGTTGGTAACGCCTCTGCGATACGATATTTCAGAAGAAAATCAAAGCAGCACCCACACAGTTTTTACCAGGGATGGCGGGGCACCGCTGCTGGGGCCATCCCGGTGTGGTGAGCGGTGACGCGCCGCGGCCACTGCCATCCCGGTGTGGCCCAGGAAAAACCTTGTGGAGGGCAAGACCCGAGCAGAGAGAGAGAGATACAGAGAGGTCCCTTGCTTCCAAAGTGGAGCTGCCTGTCTTTGGAGGACTGCATCCCGTGGAAGAGTGACCCAAGCCATAACAGTTTGGAGGAGACTGTTTACTCCTGGGGGGGACTCACGTTGCAACAGTTTTGTCAGGACTGCTGCTGGCGAGATTAGAGCCACACGGAGGAAGTTCATGGAGAACTGTCTCCCGTGGGAGAGACCCCATGACCTAGCACAAAAAAACTCCTCTCCCTCAGCGAACAGAAAAGATCTCAAGTGATGAACTGACCAAAAACCCCACGCCATGTCTCCCTGCACTGTCAGTGGGAAGGAGGGAGGGGCTGGGGGAAAGAAAGGTGTTTTAAGTTTTATTTTACTTCTCATTATCATCCTCTGAATCTCTTAATAATACATTTACTTAATACAATTTATTTTGAACCTGTTTTTTTCTATTCTTGGAGTGTTATTTTCTCCCGGTCCCCATCTCAATTCATGAGCCTGTTGTTAATTTTTGTTTCCCGCTCCTCCCCCAGCTGACAGCAAGAGAAGGTGAGCAAAGAGCTTTCCCGGGTGCCTGGTGTTTGGCCAGAGCCAAACCACGACAGGCTTGCAGCCAGGTTATCAGCATCAGAGCCCACATTTCTTACTGCCAATACCATTGATGATGCAATAAAAGTTACTGGAGACCAGATTTTGGGGTGCTGTGGTGCCCCTTCCAGCCCTTCACCAGAGCTCATCGACCTCCTCCTCAATCTTGGGAATACTTGTGGTTGTTTTTTCCTGATCTCACCCCTTTGCAAGCAGGGACACCTTCCACCAGGTCAGATTGCTTCAAACCCCATCCAGCCAGGCCTGGAACACCTCCAGCGATGGGGAGGCCAGAGCATCTGTGGGAACCTGTGCCAGGGCCTCTCCACCCTCACAGGGAAGAATTTCTTGCCAATATTCCACTTCAACCTGTTCTCTGGCAGTGGAAGCCATTCCCCCTTGTCCTGTCACTCCAGGCCTTTGTCCAAAGCGCCTCTCCAGTTCTTGGAGCCTCTTAAAGCTCTGGAAGGGGCTCTAAGGCTCCCTGAAGCCTTCCCTTCTCCAGGCTGAACATCCTGAGCTCAGAGACCTCAGCAAAGCCACAGGGTGGGGATTGATGCCCCGTGGTGACAACGGTGACAAACACAGATGTCACCCTGCTCCTGGAAGGGGGTGGCTGTGCTGAGGACCACGGACTCCCCCTCCTCTTGCAGCTGAACCATCCGAGCCTGCTGAGGGAGAGGCCAAAGCCAGGGCAGAGGGAGAATTTCTGAAGGCACAAAACCAGCAGGAAGGATATCAGTGAAAACCAGGTTTAATACTAAGCAAGAGCACACCAAAGTGCTGTCCCTGTGTGTGTGTTTGTGTGTGTGAGTGTTCAAGGGCAGGTGACAAAAGGACAGTGAAGGTAAGGATTAAAGGAAAATGGCCCAAACCCTTTACAGCACACCAACTTAAGAGTACTTCATTTATACATTAATATTAGCAATTCAGCAGAGGAAAATCAAGTAGCAATATTTAACCTTTTTTATGCCTGATACTTGCTTCCAAGCCTGACCCACTCTGATGTCTCAGGCACTAACACACCTGAGAGAGCAGCATTTGTGCCACATTTGCCACAGCAGCTGCACACGTGTGTGCACAGAGCCAGAAAGAGTCAGTGCAAGGTCCCTGTGAGAAATTCCCCTGGCAGGCAGTGAAATGCTCCCTGGGGATCCCTCTGCATCTCCTCACTGGGCCAAGGGCTGGGCCTGGAGCACTGGGGGATCGGCCCAGGAGCCGTCGGCGTTCGGGGATCAGCCGAGGGCAGCAGACGGGAGAGATCCCAGCTCGGAGAGGCCCCACTCCCAGGGAGCTTCTGCTCAGCGCTGCTGGGCCCAGGAGAGCTCCAAGGGTCTCCTTTTGGGCCGCTGCTCACAGGCCCAAGGGATGGGCGTCACTCACAGCAATGTTTCACCCTGGCCACACTTCGGGCAGGCAGCTCTCTGGGAAAGTGGGAGAGCAGGGATGCTGTGGCCTTCAGGGAAGGAAAACAATTCCCAAGGCTGTTGATAAAGGCCCAGGAGGTGGTTGGACAGCAGCAGTTCCTGGGAGCAGAGGGTGTTTCTGATCAGCGCCAGAGCAGCTGAGCCCAGGGGCTGCTCCTCAAGGCTGAGGCCTCACAAGCACGGATCAGAGCCCAGAGCGGCCTGGAAAGGGGCTGGGGATGCCCCAGCACAGGGAGGGTGACACTGTGGGCATTTACTCACCAGGAGACTCAAGGAATCTCTCAGCCACTGTCCCAGGGTCCTTCAGCAGTGCAGTGCAAGGGATCAACAGGCTCAGACCCCAGTGTCCATGGTTAGATCATCTCCACAGGCAGTGTTTTCTTTTGGCTCCTCGAACACCCTGTGGAGCGCCTTCCTTAGGGACTGCACAGAGGAGTGCCTCCTGCAGCTCTGCATGGGGCAGTGTCTCCAGCAGCTCCTCATGGAGTAGGCTCTCTTCCAGCTCCCCACCAAGAAGTAGATGAAGGGTTTGATGCTGCTGTGGATGCAGGTGAGCAGGAAAACCACCTGGGAGGGCACAGCTGTGTAACCGAGCTGCTGCAGGAAAGACCAGAGACTGAGGGGTAGACTGAAGAGTGCAACGAGGATGATAACAATGCTGAGCCGGCTGTGTTGCTGCTGCTGGGAGCCTGGCTTGATGAAGAAGATTGTGCTGGAAATGACCATGAGTGCAGCAAATAGGAAGAGGCTGAGGGCGTACATGGAGGTGAGAGCCACCTGGCATTGCTCCTGCTTGTGTGACTCGCACAGGGAGGTCACCACTGGATTGACAGCAATGAAAATGAAGAGGAAAGCCCAGTATGGGACACTCATTACCACCCACAGCAGGCGCTCAGGAAGTTGGCAACCACAGAAAAACAGGCAGAGGATGGACCTGCACCTCTCAATGCTGAAGAACATCAGCCGGGCCATCCCTAAATTGTGGGTGAACAGTGACAGCTGGAAAAGCAAGCTCGAATACATTTGGGGCATTATAGCAGAGCAGGACAGTTCCTCCACAAGGAAGAGCAGGGT
This sequence comes from Passer domesticus, assembly GCF_036417665.1. NCBI lineage: Eukaryota > Metazoa > Chordata > Aves > Passeriformes > Passeridae > Passer > Passer domesticus. The sequence goes on from NC_087479.1 coordinate 54,175,577, forward strand.
GGAGGGGACCATGAAGATGAGGAAGAGGAAGTCAGTGATGGCATGGTTTAAGATGAAGTCAGTGATGGCATTAATGTGGAGGAGCCAGAGGAAAGCCCCATTCCCAGCCAGCCCACAGAGGCCGATGAGCAGTATCACAATGTGCATGGCCACACTGGAGACAATGATCTCACACAGACCAAGTCCATCGTTGGGTGAGGTTAAAAGAGGGGACACGGTGCTCACCTCCATGGATGGATGCTGAGCAGGCAGTGGGATGTGGCTCCTGGCTGTGGTCAGAGTGGATGGGCAGTCAGTGCTTGGAGAATCCAGGGATGGACCATGCGGTTCCTCAGCAGCTCCCTGCAGTGGGAAGGATTCAGTGGGGAGGAGTGAGATGTGCAGGGGAGGAGGGCACTGTAAGTGGTTGGATGGGAGGGGGCTGGGAGGGTTGGGCTGTTTGGCAGGGGATTGATAAATTAGAGAGAATAAACATTTTCAACTCCCCTGAAGTTGCTTTAAAACTAACTGGGCAGAATGATAAATGGATGTAAAGATGTGGACCCAGGATGATAAACATTGCTGGATCCGGTGCAGAAACAGATAACGTGGCCTGCAATGGTTTTGGGGCAAGTTCTGTAACCAGAACTAAGAGCACATGGCCAAAGGAAAAGTTCAAGGCAAGGTCACCTTTAATATCACAGCACTCAGTGAATACAGCCACCCAAAGCCCCTCTCAATTAACCTCCAGGGCCATCAGAGGACTCCCAGTAGGAAGCGGATGCATGGAAATGAGTTCCAGGAAAATGGTGTTTATGTACTAGATAAGAAACGTCTTTTAACGTCTCTGTATGGATAAAAACACTGTCGTAAAGTCTGACGACTTGCACAAAAATAAGGAGAGATCTTTCTGCATGTCCTGCTGCCAGATATTTCCCTTGGCAACACCATTAGTTGGTGTTAGGAACATTATTCTGTCTGATTTTGGCATCAGTCCTCATCCCATCCCATCCCATCCCATCCCATCCCATCCCATCCCATCCCATCCCATCCCATCCCATCCCAATGGTTTCCCAGTCAGAGGCCACTCCCTGGCTGCACGTGTGGCCTGTTGGGCTCTGCTGCTGTCCAGTGGGAGATTTGGGATTGGTGGCACCCAGAGCCCTCCTGCCCCCTCCAGCCCCTGTCTGCCTGATGCCTTGGGGTGGCTCCCAGGAACAGAGGCCAGACAAGGGGAAGAGAATAAAAGCAGGCATTTCTGAAAGGCCTTCAGAAGGTTCACCTTGGGCAGTGAAAGCCTCCGAGAGGGGCTACACCCAAAATGGACAATGGTGATGAGTTTTTCAGGCAGATATAAGTTTGGTCCATTTGCAAACCAGGGGTTAATCCTCCAATTACAGCTTCAGGTAATGCAGTCATTTATCCCCAGTTTGCCCTCCCCAATTCACTTTTGTCTTGACTTTTCTGGGCCTCAGTCAGCAGAGTGTCCTTGAATTTCAGGCCTAGAGCAATTGTTTTGTTTGACTAAAATGTGACGACACATTGCAAGACACGTACCTCTTGCTCTTATGGAATCCATATCCCAAAGTGGATGCTCCCAGGTCAGTATCTTGCAGAAGGAATTCCCCAGATCACCAGGAGTTCCCCACTCCTGTCCCTCTGTGCCCTGTCTTGGTGTTGCTCCCCAAGACTCAGTCTCAGCAGTGTCACACAGCAGTCAGAAGTGGTTTTCCAACTCTGCCTAGGTCAGAGTTAAACAGCCTTATGGTTTTTGGTACAAAGCAAAACAAACAAACAAATAAACAAACAAACAAACAAACAGACAAATCCAAACAAACCTCTTTGTGAATGGCTCCTCATTTCCTCCTGATTAGAAACACTCCTTCCCAGGAGAATGTCCATTCTCTGACAGCCTTCCCTTTCCCAAAAGGGAACGGTTTCTGACATTCCTTGATTCTCTTCCCTTAGGGGTCATTGTCCCTCCAGAAGCAGAGGGATGCTGGTGGTGCTGGCGGCTCTGGAATGCTGCCAGTGCCGGCAGTGTTGGTGAGGCAGCTGGGAGCTTCTCAGAATCAAGTGCCAATATGGTAATACCTCCATGATCATTGCCAAAACTTGCTCAGGGCCAAACAACCCTGAGCTGCTCTCCATTCTATCCCTCATCCCTGCTCCTCATTCCCCGTTCCCTCCAGGCTCTCCATCCTCACCCCATCTTATCACATCCCACAGCTTTCCCAGATGGAGCCGCTCCCGAGCTCCAATCATGGCTTGTCAGGCTCTGCTGTCCTCTAGTGGGGAGATACGGGGTTTCTGGTATCCAGACCTCCTCCAACCACCTCTGAGCCTCTCCTGACCCCTCTGAAACCACCTTCAACACCCCAGACCATCCCCGGAGCCCCCTTTTCCAGCCAACAACCCTGATCCTGCCCCGCTCCAGCCAGGACTCCCAGCAATGTCTCTGCTCCTCCTGGTCATATTGCTCTAGGATCAAGGAGGGAGGAAGAAAGCCCAGCTCCAGGGTGCTCCTCAGGAGATCAGAGGATGATAAACCTGTCTGGAGCCAGTGCAGAAACAGAGGGGGAGGCCTGCAGTGGATTTGGGGCAAATGCTCCCTGGGGATCCCTCTGCATCTCCTCACCGGGCCAAGGGCTGGGCCTGGAGCACTGGGGGATCGGCCCAGGAGCCGTCGGCGTTCGGGGATCAGCCGAGGGCAGCAGACGGGAGAGATCCCAGCTCGGAGAGGCCCCACTCCCAGGGAGCTTCTGCTCAGCGCTGCTGGGCCCAGGAGAGCTCCAAGGGTCTCCTTTTGGGCCGCTGCTCACAGGCCCAAGGGATGGGCGTCACTCACAGCAATGTTTCACCCTGGCCACACTTCGGGCAGGCAGCTCTCTGGGAAAGTGGGAGAGCAGGGATGCTGTGGCCTTCAGGGAAGGAAAACAATTCCCAAGGCTGTTGATAAAGGCCCAGGACGTGGTTGGACAGCAGCAGTTCCTGGGAGCAGAGGGTGTTTCTGATCAGCCAGAGCAGCTGAGCCCAGGGGCTGCTCCTCAAGGCTGAGGCCTCACAAGCACGGATCGGAGCCCAGGGCAGCCTGGAAAGGGGCTGGGGATGCCCCAGCACAGGGAGGGTGACACTGTGGGCATTTACTGACCAGGAGACTCAAGGAATCTCTCAGCCACTGTCCCAGGGTCCTTCAGCAGTGCAGTGCAAGGGATCAATAGACTCAGACTCCAGTGACCATGGTTAGATCATCTCCACAGGAAATGTTTTCTTTTGGCTCCTCAAAAACCCTGTGGATCGCCTTCCTTAGGGACTGCACAGAGGAGTGCCTCCTGCAGCTCTGCATGGAGCAGTGTCTCCAGCAGCTCCTCATGGAGCAGTCTCTCTTCCAGCTCCCCACCAAGAAGTAGATGAAGGGTTTGATGCTGCTGGTGATGCAGGAGAGCAGGAAAACCACCTGGGAGGGCACAGCTGTGTAACCGAGCTGCTGCAGGAGAGACCAGAGACTGAGGGGCAGACTGAAGAGTGCAACAAGGATGATAACAATGTCGAGCTTCTTGGGTGTCTGCTGCTGGGAGCCAGGCTTGAAATTACTGAAGAGGATTGTGCTGGAAACAACCACGGGTGCAGCAAATAGGAAGAGGCTGAGGGCGTACATGGAGGTGAGAGCCACCTGGCATTGTTCCTGCTCGTGTGACTCGCACAGGGAGGTCACCACTGGATTGACAGCAATGACAATGAAGAGGAAAGCCCAGTATGGGACACTCATTACCACCCACAGCAGGCGCTCAGCAAGTTGGCAACCACAGAAAAACTGGCAGAGGATGGACCTGCACCTCTGAATACTGAAGAACATCAGCCGGGACAGCCCGACATTGTAGGAGAATAGTGACAGCTGGAAAAGTAAGCTCAAATACATTGGGGCCATTATAGCAGAGCAGGACAGTTCCTCCACAAGGAAGAGCAGAGCGGAGGGGACCATGAAGATGAGGAAGAGGAAGTCAGTGACGGCCTGGTGGAAGTTGAAGTCAGTGATGGTATTAATGTGGAGGAGCCAGAGGAAAGCCCCATTCCCAGCCAGCCCACAGAGGCTGATGAGCAGGGTCACAATGTGCATGGCCACACTGGAGACCTTGATCTCGCACTGGCCAGGTCCATCACTGGGTGAGGTTAAAAGAGGAGACACGGTGCTCACCTCCATGGATGGATGCTGAGCAGGCAGTGGGATGTGGCTCCTGGCTGTGGTCAGAGTGGATGGGCAGTCAGTGCTTGGAGAATCCAGGGATGGACCATGCGGTTCCTCAGCAGCTCCCTGCAGTGGGAAGGATTCAGTGGGGAGGAGTGAGATGTGCAGGGGAGGAGGGTGGTGGAAATGGGGGTGTGGGAGAGGGAGGTGGGAGGGTTGGGCTGTTTGGCAGGGGATTGATAAATAAGAGAGAATAAACATTTTCAACTCCCCTGAAATTGCTTTAGAACTAACTGCGTTGAAAGATAAAAGGATGTAAAGATGTGGACCTAGGATGATTAAAATGGCTGGAGCTGGTGCAGAAACAGATAAAGTGGCCTGCAATGGTTTTGTGGCAAGTTCTGTAACAAGAGGCAAGAACATATGGACAAAGGAAAAGTTCAAGGCAGGGTCTCCTGTAATATCACAGCACTCAGGGAATGAGACCAGCAGAAGCCCCTCTGAATCGTCCTCCAGGGCCATCAAATGATGCTCAGTAGGAATTGGATGCATGGAAATGAGTTCTAGGAAAATAGTGTTTATGTGTTAGGTAAGAAAAAATATTTTAATGTCTTATGTGTGATTAAAGTCGATAAAAACACTGTTGTAAAGTCTGAAAACACACACAGAAATAAGGAGAGGTCTGTTGGAACCCAGAGCACCTCTCTGGATGCCCTGGATGTCTCAAAGCCCTGGCAGGGGCTCGGAGACCCTGGCAGGAAGCCAAAGACACCTGGAAATTCGACCTTAATTCATAGAGGAAATTGCCAACCTTCTATGAAGAACTACGGGCCACAAAAGTTTAAGTAGGAATCACAGGGTGAAGGAAAAAATTTTGGAGCACAGTACAGGGGGGTTTTGTATGTTGTACAGGGGGGTTTGAAATTCTGTACATGAGGGTCAAGGGTTCTAAGATGGAGGGATTTGGGTGTGCCCTCTGTCCTTCTTCTTTCTTCTCCCTGGCATCCATGTTCAGGATGATGTTGGCATGTGTGGATTGGTTCATAGAGAAGGTGCACTTGCCAACAAGGGCAGAAAGTATTGGAAATTGAAGGTAAATATCTAATACGTAGTTTTCACTATAAAAGAGACAACCGCCCTGTGGGCGGGAGAGAGTGCCCTTGGCTGTCTTGTTGATCAGACCTCGGCTGGACAGACAGAAAAACTTTGTAGATAAGAAATAATAAACGCCACTGAAGACCGAAAAGCAAGAGTCCAGACTCCTTCTTCGAAAGCGCGGCCTCCCCAGAACCACCTTTTCTCGTGCTGGGGCAGACACAAGTAACAGCCGACCCCGGCAAGATCTTGCTGCATGTGCTGCTGCCTAATATTTCCCTTGGTAACACCATTAGTTGGTGTTAGGAACATTATTCTGTCTGATTTTGGTATCACTCCTCATCCATCCCATCCCATCCCATCCCATCCCATCCCATCCCATCCCATCCCATCCCATCCCATCCCATCCCATCCCATCCCATCCCAGTGGTTTCCCAGTCAGAGGCCACTCCCTGGCTGCACGTGTGGCCTGTTGGGCTCTGCTGCTGTCCAGTGGGAGATTTGGCATTGGTGGCACCCAGAGCCCTCCTGCCCCCTCCAGCCCCTGTCTGCCTGATGCCTTGGGGTGGCTCCCAGGGACAGAGGCCAGACAAGGGGAAGAGAATAAAAGCAGGCATTTCTGAAAGGCCTTCAGAAGGTTCACCTTGGGCAGTGAAAGCCTCCGAGAGGGGTTACACCCAAAATGGACAATGGTCACAAGTTTTTCAGACAGATATGAGTTTGGTCCCTTAACAAACCAGGGGTTAATCCTCCAATTACAGCTTCAGGTAATGCAGTCATTTACCCCCAGTTTGCACTCCCCCAATTCACTTTTTTCTTGACTTTTCCAGCCTCAGTCAGCAGAGTGTCCTTGAATTCAGGCCTAGAGGGATTGTTTTATTTGACCAAAAGGTGAAGACAGTTAACAAACACTTTATATGGAGTTTAGAGTTATGCACTAATGCATTACAGGATTTGAAAAATAGAAAGGCTAAAATCCTAAGGCATCGTGCCCTCCTCTGACATCCTCTAGAAATTCCCCCCAGGCTGCCTTCCCCTCCAGACATCCCCACTCCTCTCCTGCCCCACACGGGACTCCCAGCAGTGCTTCCACTCCTCCAGGCAATTCCACGCTCCTCTGCCCCAATGAATGACAGTGGAGCCATCCCTCTACTGCCTCTTGTTTCTGTCCAAAGGAGTTTGGGGGGCTGGACAGCAGGGATGAAGCTGGGGAGGGGCCAATCCAAGAGAAGCACTGCCCCAAAGCCTTACGGGGCAGCCTGGGGTGAGCAGCCCCTGGGCAGGGACTGGAGCCTCAGGCACGGGGCTGGGAGGGATGGGAAGGATGGGAATGGGTGGGCTGCATGGGGAGTGGGGTGGGAGGTTGGTGTGGGAGGTGTGGGACATGATGGAGCTGGTGGGAAGGTGTGGTGGGGTGATGTGGGATGTGGTGGGGCTGGAGAGAAGGTGTGGGATGTGGTGGGGCTGGAGAGAAGGTGTGGATGTGGTGGGGCTGGAAACCTCAGCAATGTCCCAGGGAGGTGGGCAATGTCTTGTGGAGCCCGTAGTGACAAACACAGGTGTCACCCTGCTCCTGGAAGGGGTGGCCGTGCTGAGGACCATGGCCTCCTCCTCTCCTTGCTGCTGCACCATCTGAGCCTGCTGAGGGAGCAGCTGAAGGCCGTGGAGAGGAAGAATTTCTGAAGGCAGAGCGACCTTTGCACCTGGCTCACAAAATTAAAAATTAAAGATCTCTGGGGAGATCTCTGCTGTGACACTCACAGAGCACTCGGGGTGGGCAATGCTGAGCCCCTGGGCCATCGTGTCCGTGCTGGCTGTGCCGCTGCCAGCCCAGCTCTGGGCATTGGGGATCATGGATATTCCAGGGAGCACAAGCCATGGCTGTGTCCCCTCAGACACCAAGACGTTTAAGTCTAACAGCAAAAGAGTGTTGGACTAGTAAGAATTTTGAGTCAAATTCTTGAACATATTGGAAATTTACTTGCCATAGACAAGTTCAAAGAAAGAACACTTTTCAGGTATTTTTATACATTACTGTGAAAAACAGAATTCACTGCTTAGAGTTTTTTAATGTTTAATAATAATAATAACAATAATAGTAATAGTAATATGATAAAAAAGGACCATATTTCCAGCACTGGGTTGCTCCTGGCCAACAGTCAAAGAACACGGAAGGGGGGAGTGGTGTGTATACAGAGAAGGTTATTTTTATACTGTTACATTGCTGAGATGCATGTATATTCATGTGTTTCATGGATTATTCAAACATTCTTGTGAACTTTCTGATGTTTTGGGAACTCCTTTTCACCCTCTGGCTTATCTGCATGACATTCTGGGTGTCAGGTCAATATGTTTTATTTCTTCTTGTGTCTCCATGCTGCTGTTTCACATCCTCTGATGAGATTTGAGTATGCCCTCCTTAAATTTAACATGGTATTCTCTAATGTCCTCCAGTGCTCTGGTTTGTGTCATGGGTATCTCTTGGACAGGTTGGTGAGTGGATGGCCTTACACTGTTTTTAGTTACACAAAAGCCTTTTTCACATCTTATGTTTTGCTGAGGTCTGTAACACAGTACATTAATCACACTATTATTTCCACAAGTGATACATAGCTATTATATTCATTACACTACTATTCTGTGAGCAATACAGTGCATTCTTAAGCTGATAGATTATATTAGACAAACATGCAGCTAAAAAGAGTTATAATTGATACGATTTCTAGATACTCATCATCAATAACAACATGCATAGGCTAATACATAAATGTGAAAGCCAGTATTATCTGGCCAATTTCACACTACAAAATCCATGATTTTTTAATAGATGCACCCAAAAATGCTCCCAGTTTATTGCATCAAGGTATAGGTATTTTGTTTCTTTTAATTACTAGCAGAATATGTAGTCTCTCTTAGTTTAATGCATAACCCAGTTTGTTTTCCTGTTGCCAGGAGTTTTAGTGAAAAAGCCTCTGCTAGGATTTTTCCTGTCCTGAGGAGCTGAGGGCCTCAGGAAAGAAATGTAAACAATAACTATCTGCTGCTGTGGAGTGCCACAGGTGAATCTTCCATTGGTCCATGTGGATTGTTTTCAATCAGTGACCAATCACAGCCACCTGTGCCAAGGCTGTGAGCAGTCACAGGATTTTTGTTATTCATTCCTATTCTATTCTTGTCTTTGTAGCCTTCTGATCTTCTTCTCTCTGTTCTTTTGGTATAGTTATAATGTAGTATTTTAGTATAATATGTATCATAATAAATCAGCCTTCTGATCAACATGGAGTCAAGCCTCGTGTCCTCGCACCAGGGGTCCAAGTCAAAGCAACAATTGGTGACCCCTGGACGTGTGAAACTGATGGTCACCCCAAGAGTGACCATGGAATCTAGCCTGGAGCTGAAGAAACAAGACCCTGAAGATGGGCAGAGTTCACAGCCAAGGCAAGCACGAGAACCTGTTGGACTTTCCTGGAGATTGTGTCCAGAGACCGCAGAGCAGCAGAGCTGCACAGCTGGATCCACAAGGACACTGTCTAAAGGTACTGTTATTTTTTCCCTTCCTGAAGATCCTGCCATTCGCAAAAGGTGGGAGGAAAGTTGGGAAAAGGTACCTTCGGAAGCTCAGGTTCCGTTTACTGCGTCAGAGGAGAAAGTTATTAAATTCTGGTGCAGATGGGGACACAGGAACAGAATTCCTTATCGTCAGTGGGAGAGAGATTGTTATGAGTTTTTCAAATGGGCAAAATTTCATAGATTTTTTACAAATGTCGTCTACTCCCTTGATTTCGATTTATGGGAGCTCATGGACGCTGCTTTTCATTGGGCACTAGGCCAGGGTGTTGACTACCCAGAGGTGTTTCTAGTGCATATATACATTTATCTTTTTAATTTGAAAACATTGCACAATGCGAGGGACATCCTGGCTCAGGCGCGCAGTCGCTTGCTGTCCCCGCCAGGTTCAGCACGAAAGAAGCCTCTCAAAGAAGACGAACCGCGGGTTTGCAGCCCCCCCGCACAGCCCACAGCTGAGCAAAAGTTTTTCTCTGCTCCCTCGGAGCAGACAGATCTGCCTTCCACCCCCGCTCCTTCTCTTGGGGGGGATGGGGAGCCGAGCCCGCCGCTTTCCGGGCCGGCCCCGCCCGCTCCACCGCGGAACTCTCCGCTTCCCCCACCCCGGGAGGGGGCGGATCCGACTCCGCCTCAGCCGGCCCCGCGGGAGGCGCCGGAGCCGGAGGCTCCGCCTCAGCCGGCCCCGCGGGAGGCGCCGGAGCCGGAGGCTCCGCCTCAGCCGGCCCCGCAGGAGGCGCCGGAGCCGGAGGCTCCGCCTCAGCCGGCTCCGCAGCCGCCCGGGCCAGCTCCACCGGCTCTAATGACTGCGCCTGCGCCGCGGCACCCGGAACCGCCTCCCGCCGATCCGCCCGTGTTGCCAGGCAGCGCGATCAACAACAGTGATTCCCCGGCTGTGCTGCTGTCCCCGGGAGCTGCAGGAGTTGCCTCCGTGTCTTCTTCTTTCTCTGCATCCCAGCCGGCAACTGAATTCGCAACGGTGCAGGCGGTGCCTGCGCGGGCCGACCCCGTGCCGAGCCCGCCGCCCCTGCCTGTCCCGCCGCTCCCTGCCGATCCAATTGCAGTGCAAGAGCTTGCTGAGAATGGTGCTGAGCCCACGGGATCGTCTCAAGAGTCGACACCAGCGCCCGTGCTGCCCGCACCACCCACCCCAGTTGTCCCGCAGGTTTCCGAAGCTCCATCGTTCGCATCAGACCCTGCGAAGAGCCTGTCCTTCCGTGGAGGAGGCGTGGCCCTCCAGCTAACTGCAGGAGCAGTTCGGCTGGCTGTGTTCAAAATCAGTATGGTTTCTGGGTCACTTCGTGTGTGGTCGGGGGCTTCTCCCTGGGGGTTGGGGTGCCTGCCTCCCGCCGAGCGCCCCAGCGGCGTGGGGGAGTTGGCTCCTGTGGCATCTGCCTCTGGTTCCCAGCCCAGTGGGGATGGGGGTGGTGCCGAGGGGCAGAATGCAGGAGCAGTGGCATTTTCATTGCAGGAGCAAGAGAGACAGAGCAAAGCCAGCATTGCTCGCTTGCTCTGGGGACAAGAAACCCTCAGATCTGGGATGACAATTCCTGAGAAAGCTTCTCTTCCCGAGCTGCCGGTGTGCACCGGTGCTGCTGGGGGGAAGAAGCATTGGGTCATTTCTGCTCTGAAGACACTGGCAGCATGGTCCTGCCAGGTTCTGAGCATGCAGAGCCCGCCTTGCAGGCCGGTTCTGGGCCGTTTGGCTCATTTTCATGGGCCGGGGCCACTGCCCCGTCCAGTGCTGGGTTTGGGGACTTTGCTTTCCCCACAGGGACCTGGGCCACCATTCTGTGAGCCAGGTCTGGGTTCTCTGGTCCATCCACCAGGACCAGGGCCACCCAAGGGTCCTAGAGACCCTCTGCTGCTGCTACTCTTCTTCTTTTCAAAAAAAAAAAAAAAAAAAAAAAAAAAAAAAAAAAAAAAAAAAAAAATTTATAAAGAAAAGTGGAAAGAGCTAGCAGCTCAAAAGCATTGAAAAGCCAAAAATTAGCCTCAGCCCAAGTGGTTCAATGAAGGGCTGTGGCCAGGGCATTCCAGAATTTTCTCTGAATTGTTTCATGACTGACAATGAATTGTTTGCTAATTCTTGTTATCTTTAGCAGTTCTTTGTTTCAGAATTCTGCAAGCCTGTTTCAGGACCAAAGGGGACTTCCAGAGATGTCAAAGAAGAACATCTTCAGTCCATGGACTCTGTTCTGAAACTCAGCTGCTTGGACTTGAAACAATGAACTTTCTCTGCATGTGTTCTTTGCATTTTCTTATATTTTAAGATTGTTATAGTGATATGATATAATTAGATGTTTGATAAGTGAAGAATTTCCCTGAATGTTTTACAGGTGAAGAATTTCCCTGACCATTCCACATCAGCAGATGATTGAGATTTTGATTGGCAACAGATGAACCTCAAGAGGTGCTTGTTCTCTCTTCTGCAAGGGCCCAGTAGAAGAGATTGCAAACATTTCTTTTTCTATTTAACTTAATAATTTAAAAGGGTGAGATGTTGCCAGGAGTTTTAGTGAAAAAGCCTCTGCTAGGATTTTTCCTGTCCTGAGGAGCTGAGGGCCTCAGGAAAGAAATGTAAACAATAACTATCTGCTGCTGTGGAGTGCCACAGGTGAATCTTCCATTGGTCCATGTGGATTGTTTTCAATCAGTGACCAATCACAGCCACCTGTGCCAAGGCTGTGAGCAGTCACAGGATTTTTGTTATTCATTCCTATTCTATTCTTGTCTTTGTAGCCTTCTGATCTTCTTCTCTCTGTTCTTTTGGTATAGTTATAATGTAGTATTTTAGTATAATATGTATCATAATAAATCAGCCTTCTGATCAACATGGAGTCAAGCCTCGTGTCCTCGCACCAGGGGTCCAAGTCAAAGCAACATTTTCCAGTAAACAATGTTTTATTAAATTTGATGTCTTGGTTAGACAGTTACCACTGATTACATTTTCTGAGGTGTACAAGCCCAGGAAATGGCTCTCTTATTGCCATTACAATTTATCACTTGCAATTAATTAATTAAGTCTTCTGGCATGTATAGGCCTCTGAATTCCTAATTCTCTCAAGATATCATTCCTATTCTATGACATCCAATTATTTTCTAGTTATATCATAACTGTTAAAAATACTTCATTGAATTTTGCTCTCCAACTATCGATAAGTTCTCTAAGGGGTATGGGTCGATAGAGTTTTTTACTGACACTCAGCCAACACAGATCTAAATCAAAACCAGCTAAAAAACCACAGGCAAATATGCCTTGACTAATCAAACATAGTTCATTATGAAATTTCTAAACAATCACAACATTCCTGTGGCTAACTACCTCTCTGTCCCCTCCCTCCAGCCACATTCCCGGCTGGCAGCAGCAGCCAGAGGAAGCTGGGAGGCGCTGGCAGAGGGGGCAAAGGTGGCTCAGGGTTTACAGTGCTGTTTATTGATATCAGATCTCAGTGGGATGCAGGAACCAGGTGCCAGGGGGAATTCTGGGATCACAGCCCTGTTGGGAAGGATCCGTTTGGGGAACAGCGCTCTAGGACCCATGAGGGAGGAGCACAGCCCTGCTCCAATGTGCTCTGTGCGGAGCACTGTCCCACATGGCCCTTGTCAGTGCCCCTGCTCCCTTCTCCTGCAGGAATAAAGGTGGAGGGTGATGCTAAATCACTGCCCCATGCTCCTGCATGGGGGCAGTTGAAGGGCTCAGCAGACTCAGATCACTGAGTCCCTGGTGGCATCATTACTGGGGGCAGTGCTTTCTTCTGGCTCCTCAAAGACCTCCTGCAGGCACTCCCTGAGGGACTCCATGGAGCAGCGCCTCCAGCACTTTGTTACTGAGATGTAGATGAAGGGGTTGATGCTGCTGTGCATGCAGGCAAAGAGGAGAAGAAGCCGGGGGAACACAGCGGTGTAGCCGAGCTGCTGCAGGAAATTCCAGAGACTGAGGGGGAGAGTGAGGAGCACAGCGAGGAAGACAATGATGTCAAGCTTCTTGGATCGCTGCTGCTGGGAGCTTCCCTTGAAATGAATGAAGAGGATTGTGCTGGAAATAACCACGGATGGAGCAAAGACGAGGAAGTTGAGGATGTACAGGGAGATGAGAGCCCCCCGGCAGAGCTTGCCTTCCTGTGACTCGCACAGGGAAGTCACTGCAGAAATGGCAGCAATGACAGTGATGGAAAGGGCCCAGAGCCCGGCACTCACCACCACCCATGACAGGTCCTGGGGAAGGTGGCAGAAGAGCCCACGTGGGCAGAGCACGGACCTGCACCTCTCGATGCTGATGGCTGTCAGCCGGTACAGCCCGACGCTGTAGAACATCCGGAAGAGGAGGAAAAGGAAGCGAATGTATGCTGGGGACATGATGGCAGAGCAGGAGAAATCCTCCAGAAGGAAGAACAGAGCGGAGGGGACCATGAAGATGAGGAAGAGGAAGTTGATGATGGCCGGGTCAAGGTTGTAGGCAGTGATGGGTTTCATGGTGTCCCTCTGAATGCAGAACCCGAGGACCCAGATGACAGCCCCGTTCCCAGGCAGCCCACAGAGGCAGATGAGCAGTGTCACACTGTGTATGGCCACATCGCTGGCATCTGTCTCACATAGATCGTGTCTATCAGTGGGTGAATTGGCAGGGGGGGACACGGTGGTCACCTCCATGGATGGATGCTGAGCAGACAGTGGGATGTGGCTCCTGGCTGTGGTCAGAGTGGATGGGCAGTCAGTGCTTGGAGAATCCAGGGATGGACCATGTGGCTCCTCAGCAGCTCCCTGCAGTGGGAAGGATTCAGAGAGGAGGAGTGAGATGTGCAGGGGAGGAGGGTGGTGGAAATTGTGGGGCAGGAGAGAGAGGTGGGAGGGTTGGGCTGTTTGGCAGGAGGCCGATAAATAACATAGAGAATAAACATATTCAGTTCTTCTGAAGTTGTTCAAAATTGGCCAAAAGATAAAAGAATGTAAAGGCTGGCACACAGGATGATCAAAGTGGCTGGAACCAGTGCAGAAACAGATAAGGAGGCCAGCAGTGATTTTGTGGCAAGTTCAGGAACCAGAGGCAACAGTGCATGGCCAGAGGAAAAGTTCAAGGCAAGGCCACCTTTAATATGGCAGCATTCATTGAATATGACCACCAGATAGACCCCTCTTAATAAAGCTCCAGGATCTTAAAAGGACTTCCTGGAGGAGGTGAATGCATGGAAATGGTTTCAGGGAAAATGGTGTTTATGTATTAGATAAAAATAATTTTTCAATGCGTACATGTGGTTATAATGGATTAATAACTGTTGTAAAGTCTCACCAAAGATGCAATATAAGAAGAGATCCGTGTGCTGTTCAGGAAAAGAATTCCTGCTTCCTCATGCTTTGCATTGCGTTAGAAAGTTTGTTCTGGCCCTTTTCAGTACTAGGATACAGACAGGAGAAGAGAGAGGACCTGGGGAGGGCACTGCGGTCACCGGGAGGGGGTGGCAGGAAGGGAGCAGCTGCTGCAGGAGAGGAAGGTGGGGTCAAGAGGAAAGAAACCATTCCACTGACCTGTTCCCTGTGGGGCAGCAGCAGGCAAAGGGGTCTGTGCAGATCAGCGGCGCTTCCTGGTCCCTCTTGCTCCTTTGGGATCCATGTCCTAAAGCGGCTCCTGGCAGGTCAGTGACATGAAGGAGAAAGTGCCCAGATCACCAGGAGCTACCCACTACTGTCCTGCTGAATGTCTCTGTGTGCCCTGTCCCACTGTTGTTTCCCAAGGCTCGGTGCAGTCACGGGACAGTCAGAAATTGTCTCTTTGGCTATATCCGAATTTCACTTCCTCGGAGTTGTCTTGACTTGTTTTTCTGCCATAGAGGAAGTAGCTCGACATTGAGATTTTTTTTAATGGCTCCTCATTTCCTCCTGATTATAAACTCTTTTCCAAATGGGACATTCTCCCAATGCTTTCCCTCTCTCAGCAGGTTTCTACCATTCCTCCTTTATCTACCCTGAGGGGTCATTGTCCCTCCAGCAGCAGAGAGCTGCTGGTGCTGCTGGTGGCACTGGAATGCTGGCAGTGCTGGAAGTGATCACAGCACTGTGCAAGCATCTGGGTGCCTCTCAGAAACAACTCCTGGGGTAGAGTTTCAGGATCATTGCCAAAACCTTCCCTGGCCCCAAGAAAGAAAACTGAGCTGAGAATTCCCATTTCTGCCATTGCAACGCAGGCTCACACAGCCCAAGGGAAGGACAGCACTCAGTTGCTTGCAGCCAGGTCATCAGCCCTTAGAGCCCACCCTAATTAGTGTCCTTTGATGATGCAATGAAAGCGATTAGGAACCTGATTTTAGGATGCTGTGATCCTCTTTCCAGCCCTTCATTAGCGGTCATCCTCCTCAGATCTGGGAACACTTGTTGTTCTTACCTGGTTGCTTTTACCTGACCCCAGCCCTCATGCCAACCTGTGCCAAGGACTCACCACCCTCACAGGGAAGGATTTCTCCCTAATATCCAATCTGACCCCACCCTCTGGCAATGGGAAACCATTCCCCCTCGTCCTGTCACTCCATGCCCATGTGCAAAGTCCCTCTCCAACTCATCTGGAGCCTCATCAGCTCCTGGATCATGAGGTGTTTGCCCTTGAAAGGATTGGGCTGGTGAGGGGATGAGAGATTCCATAGCTGGGGACACAAACACGGGGTCAGCGGGGAAGAGAGGGCACAGTTCTGGTCCTGGGGCCAGCAGTTTGCAGGAGGACCATCTCAGTTCCCTGAGGCACATGTCAGCCTGGGAAGGAATCATCTCAACCTCAGCTTTCTAGGCATTTCTTGGAATTCACTGTAGGCTGCTGACTGACAGCCAAGGGAGTGTAGAGGATGACTCAAATGAAACCTGCAACTTTTTAAGGATTAAAGCCAAGAGAGCAGCATGGATTTGCCTCTTCTCAGAAGAAATGACATTGCTGAAATCCCAAATCATCCTTCTGCTGTGTGCCAGTGCTCCAGCTCAAGCACAGGAATTATTATTGCATGAATTCACTAGGAAACTGCGTGGTGAAGGCCTGGTGCCATTGAAACTGTGGTATACAAGTGGGAAAACCATATTTGAACCAGAAATCAAAGTTTAACAGCACATTTGTAGTGCAGGGGACTAAACAAAGCAGTGCAGGTCCCCAGGAACGAGAGGGTGCAAGTTCAGGCTGTTCAGAAGATAAGGTTTTGGGAGTGGGGTTGCTTTAAAACAGAAGAGAAGCTGCCATGGAGACAAACTGCTCTGGCCACAGGTCTGGCTGCTGAGGCTCTCTCCTGTTGCTCATTTCCTGGGCAGAGTGAAGAGCAGATGAGGAGCAGAGCCCTGATCCCGTGCCAGGCTCTGAAGCAGTTCCCTGCTTGTGAGAGCCCTGCAGCACACGAGGCAGCAGGGAGAACAGGGGCTGTGGCAGGAGCTGGGCCAGAGCCCGCGCCGGACGCTGCTTGGGCTCAGCCCGCGGGCTTCGCTCCCCTTTCCAAGGGACCATTGCAGGAACCTGCTGTAGATCCCAACCCAGGGACAGCAGCTGGAGTGTGGGGGGTGAGGTGAGTGCCCTGCGGGGAAGTTCTCCAGGCTGCGAGAGGAAACAAGGGCAGACTCTTCTCATTCACCTTAATCAGGGCCCCCTCATTGGGTGGAACCTGGTTATTGATTTTTGGAAGCAGAATTGAGGTCTGTAGGGAATGAAAAGCTATAAATATTGTGGGAAAAGGGAGGGAATATTGAATTGAGTGTCCTGCTGAAGGACTCCAGCAGCTCAGTGATAGCAACTGACACCTGAGAGTCCAGGTCAGATCCATCCCAAAGCCATTTGTTTTCTGATATTTCCATGGGCAATCCTCTCCTTCTCCAGTTGTTTTCCTCCTCCAGCTCTGTTGTTTCCACAGCCAGGAAGGAGGTATCTCCCTGGCTTTTGTGCCAGGCACACCAGACCAGGCTCCCACACCCTACTTGCCTTCTGTCCTGTCCCTCACCCCTCCCTGAGCTGCTCCACATGGAAGCTGTGGGTGGGAAAAGATGGGAAAGCCACATTTGGGGGACATCAGTGTTGCTCTGGTGTCTCTGTTTGTCACCCCTCCAGCTGCGTGAGGGGAGGAGAAGCAGCAGAGGTGTCACCATGAGCACTTTGTCCCCTGCCACGGAGGGAGCCAGCCCTGCCTGCTGGAGCCAGCCCGGTGGGAAGGCATCCAAGGGGAGCTGGAATGAGGAGAGCCAAGAAAACTGGACCGAGTGTGAGAACAGGCATTGGAGCAAAGTGCCTGTCACACTGCTGCTGCTGCTGCTGTGCCTGTGTGCAGTGGTGGGAGCAGAGCTGTGCTCTGGCTCCTCGGCTGCTGCATCCACAGGAACCCCACCAGCACCTGTGTGCTCAGCCTGACCATGGCTGGCTTCACCTTCCTGCTCTCCATCACCATCGCCCTGGGGATATTTTCTGTCCCAGAGAGCTTCTGCCACCAGCTGGGCTCGTGGGGTGTGACAGCTGGGCTGAAGGTCACCATCCTCTTGGTTCTCCCTGCCTCTGCCTCCTCTCTGACAGCCCTCAGTGCTGTTACAGCTCTGTTTGTCCTCCCCGTGTCCTGCTGGCCCTGCCACCACTCCCAGCACTTCCCAGTGCTCCTGTGTGCCCTGCTCTGGCTGCTCTCCTTCCTGCTCACTGCCACCCTCCATTTCTGCCCTTCGCTGCTCATGGCCTTGGTCCTGAGCTGCCTCTTCTCAGTGCTCACCCTGACCTGTTCTGCTCTGGCCCTGCTGGCCAGGCTCCTGTGCTGCTCATGGAAACAGCCCCCAGGGAAGCTCTGTGCCCTGCTCCTGCCACCTGTTGTCTCCTTCCCCTTCTTCACTGCTGATTTTGGGTACTGGCTCTTGCTGAGGGCGTTTGACTTCCCTGCCTTTCCCCCAGCACCCCTCTCCCGCTCGCCTGTGCCAAGAGCAGTGCCCAGCCTGTGATTTACTTCCTGGCTGGGAGCTGTGCAAAGGAATTCACCCCCTGTGTTAGTGTTGCCTTCCAGAGGGCTTTTGAGGATGTGCCAGAGCCAGGCCATAGGGAAAACACCGTGGAACTATCATCAGGTGGAATCATCAAGAAACTGAGACATCATAAAATAGAACCATAAAATATCCAAGTTAGAAGGGACCCACAAGGACCATGGAGTTCAGCTCCTGGCCCTGCACAGGACATCCCAACAATCCCAGTCTGTGCCTGAGAGCATTGTCCAAATGCTCCTTGAGCTCTGTCAGGCTGGTGCTGTGTGCAGCAGGGGAACTCCTGCCTGGGGTGGTTGTGGATGACATGAGGAATCCTCATGGAATGCTTTGGGTTGTGTCCTGGTTTAGGGTAAATTTGGGAGGAAACCTTCAAATGGGATCCCTCTAGTAAACAAGTTCAAGCAGTCCCTCCCCCAGCTGGGTCAGGAAAGGATTTCCTTAGAGGAAAGTGGAAAAAACTGTTTATTTAACAAGCAAAGTATTCAAAAGCATAAAAAATGAATACAATATTAAACAATAAAATCTGTTGCTGTTCTGAAGAGTTGTCAAATTCAGAAAGTCCTTGTTGTGGAGTCTAGTTTGTCTCACTCAGTCTCTTATCAGTCCCTCTGGTGCTGGCAAATGCTGTGTGCCAGGCCCCGGTTGGCCACAGGTGGGAGCTGCTGCCGTTCTTCTGAGTTTTCAGTCCCGAGCAGGTTTGAACAGTTCCAGGAAAAAGAAAAACCGCAGTCCAGGGAACTTCTCTGCCTCAGCTAGCTAAAAAAACCTAAAAGCAAAGGAGAGCTCTCTGTTGCATGTCTGTGCTGCCGACAGCACGGTCTGGGAGCAGGAATGTGCAGGACTGAGCACAGCTCCTGAAAACAAACTGCCCCATCTTCTCTCCTCCTCTTTGCTCTAGGAGCCAATCTTAAACTTATGCAAAGTTTAAATGGGCAAAACCTATTTCTGGGTGAAACAGTCAAATGGGGATTCAATTCAGCATCATGAAGTCTCCCCAGGACAGCTTGGAAGGAACGGTAGAGATCATCTCATTCCATCTCTCCTTCTTCCATGGGCAGGGACAACCAGGAAACCTATGGCTTTGAAGTCTTGCTCTTCGGAAAGGAAGCTCAGTTATGGAGTGTCCTGGGTGACAATGAAGACATGGAAGGTGCTGGGAAGTAGGAAAAGTACATTGGAGGGTCACGATCCTCCTGCACTTGCCTTGGCAGGGACGCCCTGGCTGAGTTGTTCTTCCCTGGACAACAGGTTATACCTTGGAAAGTTTCTGCTTTCCAATGAGCAGGAAATAGGAGATAGGGAGACAAAAATCCTCTCCAATGTCAAAGTCTCTCTCTTCTGTTCATTATTAACAAATCTGTGAATAAATATTCCTTAGCTGTTTCACCTTAACCTTTAACCTATCATCAAAGCCTGCCTCACCACCCAGAGCTTTCACTCTCACTTCCCTTTCCAGAAGCAGTGGCACGTTGGTTTCCCCTGGATTTAAGGCAGTGGGAAAAGGAGGGACAGCTTCCCCCTGAGCAAGAGATGTGGCTGCTGCCCAGGTCTCTCCCAGGAGGAATCAGGAGCTCTTGGCACTGCCAACATCATCCCAAGCATTGCAGACACGTGCCTTAGGCAGAGCTCAGGTATGAGACAGGCACCTGCCCTGCTCACAGACAAGCCAGAGGCTTTAGAATGGGATAAAATAAGGAAATGAGCCATTTTGGACACTAACACAGGCTATGCAGTGAAGACTGGATGTTGTTTATTCAACAAACTCAGAGGCTGGGACTAACACAGTAGAAACAAACAAAAACCAGAAATCCAAATCTGATGGCGACGCAGTTACAAAATGACAAAGATCAGCACAGCCTGGCCTGTGGCTGAAGCTGCTGTGCAGTCGCTGTTCAGCTCCTCCTGAGGGTGGCCAGGCTCAGGATGGAGGTGGTCAAGGGCTTCCTCAGACAGTGATGCTGGGGAACCAGAGGATGGATGGCCCCATTCTGCAGAAGAGCAGCAGAACCCCCTAATTTCTGTGCAATTAAATGGTCCAAGCATTTCCCATCTGGTGATGGGGATTTCCATACACCATGTACTTTCTGGATACAGGCACAGGAGTTCAGTGGAGTTCATTGTCTACTCTGCACTTTACTCACAGGGATTAAATTCTGGAATTTAAGAATGTGGCAAATTCCCACTGAAAGGACAAGGGAATGTTGCTGTCTGTCCCCAGCTCTGCAGCCCCTCCTGGTGTCCCTTCCCATCAGCTGGGAATGCAGGGCTGGCTCTGCCGGACAGAAGGGGAAGGATGCTGCATGTGATCCCAGCCCCTCTCCTGCCATCCAGAGGCACCAGACCTGCAGGGATTTGGGAAATCACTGCCACCCCATGCTGGGTGTGTCCCCAGGGATTAAGGTGTCCCATGCTTTGCAGGCAAGAGGTCCCTGAAAGCACCATGAAACTCATCTGCTGAGCCAGAGGAGATGGAGTTCATTCCCTGGGGCCGAGGCCATGAGGGTCATTCCATGGGGAATAGAGCTGGGGAACAGCACTGAGCCCAGCTGCACTGCTTGGAGCCTTGTGGATCCAGGAGGGAGGAGGAAAGCCATGCTCCAATGTGCTCCCTGCAGAGCATCCCACAAAAATGACCCAAGGCAATGCCCGTGCTCCCTTCTCCTGCAGGAATACACCACCACAGGGAGGGTGATCCTGTGGATATTGATTAATCTGGAGACTCAAGGAAAACTTCAGTCACACTCCTGGGGTCCTCCAGCAGAGCAATGGAAGGGATCAACAGGCTCACACCCCTGTGTCCATGGCAGGATCATTGCTGTGGGCCATTTTTTCTTTTGGCTCCTCAAAGACTCTCTGGAGGGAGAGCTGGAAGGACTGCACGGAGCAGGGCCCCCTGCACTTCCCTGCGAAGAAGTAGACAAAGGGTTTGATGCTGCTGAGGATGCAGGTGAGCAGGAAAACCACCTCTGAGGACACAAGGATGTAACCGAGCTGCTGCAGGAAACTGCAGATGTTGAGGAGAAGAGTGAAGAGCACAGTGAGGTCAATAACAATGTCGCGCCTCTTGGGTTGCTGCTGCTGGGAGCCCCACTTGGACTTAATGAAGTCAATTGTGCTGGAAATGAACAGGGGTGCAGCAACGAGGAGCAGGATTATGCTGTACACAGAGATGAGAGCTGCCCGGCAGTGCTCCTGCTCGTGTGATGGGCACAGGAATGTCACTGTGGGAATGACAGTGAAGAGAGCAAAGAAAGCCCAATACTGGACAGTGTCCACCACCCACAACAGGCGCAGAGGAAGGTCAAAGTGGCAGCAGAGCTTGCAGAGCCTGTACATATACAGTACAGCACTGCCGGGCATCAGCCGGAACAGTCCCCAGTAGCAGGAGACCACTGAGAGCTGGAAAACGAAGTTCATGTACAACAGGGGCAGGATAGGAGAGCAGGACAAATCCTCCACCAAGATGAGGAGGGCGAAGGGGACTGCAATGAGGAGGAAGAGGAAGTCAATGACAGCCAGGTCAAAGATGCCAGCATTCCTGCTTTTCAGGCTGAGGAGGCCGATGACAGCCCCGTTCCCAGCCAGCCCACAGAGGCAGATGAGCAGAGTCACACTGTGCATGGCCACATCGGTGACATCGATCTCACACAGATCATCTCCTTCAGCCGGAGAGGCGGGAGATGGAGACACGGTGCTCACCTCCATGGATGGACACTGGGCAGGCAGTGGGATGTGGCCCCTGGCTGTGGTCAGAGTGGATGGGCAGTCAGTGCTTGGAGAATCCAGGGATGGACCATGAGGCTCCTCAGCA
The DNA here is from genome assembly GCF_036417665.1 of Passer domesticus. Taxonomy (NCBI): domain Eukaryota; kingdom Metazoa; phylum Chordata; class Aves; order Passeriformes; family Passeridae; genus Passer; species Passer domesticus. Next base: position 54,197,182 of record NC_087479.1, read on the forward strand.
GCTCCCTGCAGTGGGAAGGATTCAGTGGGGAGGAGTGAGATGTGCAGGGGAGGAGGGCGGTGGAAATGGTGGGGTGGGGGGTGGGAGGTGGAAGGGTTGGGCTGGTGTGCAGGGGATTGATAAATAAGAGAGAATAGCATTTTCAACTCTCCTGAAGTTGCTTAAAGACTAACTGGTCAAATAGATAAAAGGATGTAAAGATGTGGACCCAGGATGATAAACGTGGGTGGAGCCAGTGCAGAAACGGATTAGGAGGTCCGTAGAATTTTTAGGGTAATTTCTGTAAAAATAAGCAAGAGCATGTGGCCAAAGGAAAAGTTCAAGTCAAGGTCACCTTTAATATCACAGCACTCAGTGAATACAGCCACCCAAAGCCCCTCTCAATTAACCTCCAGGGCCATCAGAGGACTCCCAGTAGGAAGCGGATGCATGGAAATGAGTTCTAAGAAAATGGTGTTTACATTTATGTTTAAGGAGTTCTATTGATAAGAAAAACTTTTTAATGTCTACGTATGGTTATAATGGAAAAAAGCATTGTTGTAAAGTCTCACAATGCTCACAGAAATAAGGGGAGATCTTTCTGTGTGTCCTGCTGCCTAATACCTCACTTGGTAACACCATTAGTTTATGTCAGGAAATTTTTTCTGCCTGATTTGGTATAATTTGTCATCCATCCCATCCCATCCCATCCCATGCCATCCCATCCCATCCCATGCCATCCCATGCCATGCCATGCCATGCCATGCCATGCCATGCCATGCCATGCCATGCCATGCCATGCCATCCCATGCCATCCCATCCCATCCCATCCCATCCCATCCCATCCCATCCCATCCCATCCCATCCCATCCCATCCCATCCCGATGGTTTCCCAGTCAGAGGCCACTCCCTGGCTGCACGTGTGGCCTGTTGGGCTCTGCTGCTGTCCAGTGGGAGATTTGGCATTGGTGGCACCCAGAGCCCTCCTGCCCCCTCCAGCCCCTGTCTGCCTGATGCCTTGGGGTGGCTCCCAGGAACAGAGGCCAGACAAGGGGAAGAGAATAAAAGCAGGCATTTCTGAAAGGCCTTCAGAAGGTTCACCGTGGGCAGTCAAAGCCTCCGAGAGGGGCTACACCCAAAATGGACAATGGTCACAAGTTTTTCAGGCAGATATGAGTTTGGTCCATTAACAAACCAGGGGTTAATCCTCCAATTACAGCTTCAGGTAATGCAGTCATTTACCCCCAGCTTGCCCACCCCCAATTTACTTTTTTCTTGACTTTTCCAGCCTCAGTCAGCAGAGTGTCCTTGAATTCAGGCCTAGAGGGATTGTTTTATTTGACCAAAAGGTGAAGACAGTTAACTAGCACTTTACATGGAGTTTAGAGTTACGGACTAATGCAATACAGGATTTGAGAAATAGAAAAGCTAAAATCCTAAGGCATCATGCCCTCCTCTGACATCCTCTAGAAATTCCCCCCAGGCTGCCTTCCCCTCCAGACATCCCCACTCCTCTCCTGCCCCACACGGGACCCCCAGCAGTGCTTCCACTCCTCCTGACAATTCCATGCTTCTCTGCCCCAATGAATGACAGTGGAGCCATCCCTCTACTGCCTCTTGTTTCAGTCCAAAGGAGTTTGGGGGGCTGGACAGCAGGGATGAAGCTGGGGAGGGGCCAATCCAAGAGAAGCACTGCCCCAAAGCCTTACGGGGCCGCCTGGGGTGAGCAGCCCCTGGGCAGGGACTGGAGCCGCAGGCAGGGGGCTGGGAGGGATGGGAAGGATGGGAATGGGTGGGCTGCATGGGGAGTGGGGTGGGAGGTTGGTGTGGGAGGTGTGGGACATGATGGAGCTGGTGGGAAGGTGTGGTGGGGAGGTGTGGGATGTGGTGGGGCTGGAGAGAAGGTGTGGGATGTGCTGGGGCTGGTGACCACAGCAAAGCCCCAGGGAGGCAGGTGGTGCCCCACAGTGCCTGTGGTGACAAACACAGGTGTCACCCTGCTCCTGGAAGGGGGTGGCTGTGCTGAGGACCATGGCCTCCTCCTCTCCTTGCTTCTGCACCATCTGAGCCTGCTGAGGGAGCAGCTGTAGGCCGTGGAGGGGAAGAATTTCTGAAGGCAGAGAGACCTTTGGATTTGGCACACAAAATTAAAAATTAAAGATCTCTGGGGAGATCTCTGCTGTGACACTCACAGAGCACTCGGGGTGGGCAATGCTGAGCCCCTGGGCCATCGTGTCCGTGCTGGCTGTGCCGCTGCCAGCCCAGCTCTGGGCATTGGGGATCATGGATATTCCAGGGAGCACAAGCCATGGCTGTGTCCCCTCAGACACCAAGACGTTTAAGTCTTACAGCAAAAGCGTGTTGGACTAGTAAGAATTTTGAGTCAAATTGGTGAACATATTTCAAATTTACTTGCCATACACAGGTTCAAAGAAACAATACTTTTCAGGTGTTTTTATACACTATTGTGAAAAACAGAATTCACTGCTTAGAGTTTTTTAAATGTTTAATAATAATAATAACAGTAATAGGATAAAAAAGGACCATATTTCCAGCGCTGGGTTGCTCCTGGCCAATAGTCAAAGAACAGGGAAGGGGGAGTGGTGTGTTTTATACCGTTACATTGCTGAGATGCATGTATATTCATGTGTTTCATGCATTATTCAAACATTCTTGTGAACTTTCTGATGTTTTGGGAACTCCTTTTCACCCTCTGGCTTATCTGCATGACATTCTGGGTGTCAGGTCAATATGTTTTATTTCTTCTTGTGTCTCCATGCTGCTGTTTCACATCCTCTGATGAGATTTGAGTATGCCCTCCTTAAATTTAACATGGTATTCTCTAATGTCCTCCAGTGCTCTGGTTTGTGTCATGGGTATCTCTTGGACAGGTTGGTGAGTGGATGGCCTTACACTGTTTTTAGTTACACAAAAGCCTTTTTCACACCTTATGTTTTGCTGAGGTCTGTAACACAGTACATTAATCACACTATTATTTCCACAAGTGATACATAGCTATTATATTCATTACACTACTATTCTGTGAGCAATACAGTGCATTCTTAAGCTGATAGATTATATTAGACAAACATGCAGCTAAAAAGAGTTATAATTGATAGGATTTCTAGATACTCATCATCAATAACAACATGCATAGGCTAATACATAAATGTGAAAGCCAGTATTATCTGGCCAATTTCACACTACAAAATCCACGATTTTTTAATAGATGCACCCAAAAATGCTCCCAGTTTATTACATCAAGGTATAGGTATTTTGTTTCTTTTAATTACTAGCAGAATATGTAGTCTCTCTTAGTTTAATGCATAACCCAGTTTGTTTTCCAGTAAACAATGTTTTATTAAATTTGATGTCTTGGATAGAGAGTTACCACTGATTACATTTTCTGAGGTGTACAAGCCCAGGAAATGGCTCTCTTATTGCCATTACAATTTATCACTTGCAATTAATTAATTAAGTCTTCTGGCATGTATAGGCCTCTGAATTCCTAATTCTCTCAAGATATCATTCCTATTCTATGACATCCAATTATTTTCTAGTTATATCATAACCATTAAAAATACTTCATTGAATTTTGCTGTCCATCTATTCAGTAAGTTCTCTAAGGGGTATGGGTCGATAGAGTTTTTTACTGACACTCAGCCAACACAGATCTAAATCAAAACCAGCTAAAAAACCACAGGCAAATATGCCTTGACTAATCAAACATAGTTCATTATGAAATTTCTAAACAATCACAAAATTCCTGTGGCTAACTACCTCTCTGTCCCCTCCCTCCAGCCACATTCCCGGCTGGCAGCAGCAGCCAGAGGAAGCTGGGAGGCGCTGGCAGAGGGGGCAAAGGTGGCTCAGGGTTTACAGTGCTGTTTATTGATATCAGATCTCAGTGGGATGCAGGAACCAGGTGCCAGGGGGAATTCTGGGATCACAGCCCTGTTGGGAAGGATCCGTTTGGGGAACAGCGCTCTAGGACCCATGAGGGAGGAGCACAGCCCTGCTCCAATGTGCTCTGTGCGGAGCACTGTCCCACATGGCCCTTGTCAGTGCCCCTGCTCCCTTCTCCTGCAGGAATAAAGGTGGAGGGTGATGCTAAATCACTGCCCCATGCTCCTGCATGGGGGCAGTTGAAGGGCTCAACAGGCTCAGACCCCCGTGTCCCTGGTGACATCATTACTGGGGGCAGTGCTTTCTTCTGGCTCCTCAAAGACCTCCTGCAGGCACTCCCTGAGGGACTCCATGGAGCAGCGCCTCCAGCACTTTGTTACTGAGATGTAGATGAAGGGGTTGATGCTGCTGTGCATGCAGGCAAAGAGGAGAAGAAGCCGGGAGAACACAGCGGTGTAGCCGAGCTGCTGCAGGAAATTCCAGAGACTGAGGGGGAGAGTGAGGAGCACAGCGAGGAAGACAATGATGTCAAGATTCTTGGATCGCTGCTGCTGGGAGCTTCCCTTGAAATGAATGAAGAGGATTCTGCTGGAAATGACCATGGATGGAGCAAAGACGAGGAAGTTGAGGATGTACAGGGAGATGAGAGCCCCCCGGCAGAGCTTGCCTTCCTGTGACTCGCACAGGGAAGTCACTGCAGAAATGGCAGCAATGACAGTGATGGAAAGGGCCCAGAGCCCGGCACTCACCACCACCCATGACAGGTCCTGGGGAAGGTGGCAGAAGAGCCCACGTGGGCAGAGCACGGACCTGCACCTCTCGATGCTGATGGCTGTCAGCCGGTACAGCCCGACGCTGTAGAACATCCGGAAGAGGAGGAAAAGGAAGCGAATGTATGCTGGGGACATGATGGCAGAGCAGGAGAAATCCTCCAGCAGGAAGAGCAGAGCGGAGGGGACCATGAAGATGAGAAAGAGGAAGTTGATGATGGCCAGGTCAAGGTTGTAGGCAGTGATGGGTTTCATGGTGTCCCTCTGAATGCGGAACCCGAGGACCCAGATGACAGCCCCGTTCCCAGCCAGCCCACAGAGGCAGATGAGCAGTGTCACACTGTGTATGGCCACATCGCTGGCATCTGTCTCACATAGATCGTGTCTATCAGTGGGTGAATTGGCAGGGGGGGACACTGTGGTCACCTCCATGGATGGATGCTGGGCAGGCAGTGGGATGTGGCCCCTGGCTGTGGTCAGAGTGGATGGGCAGTCAGTGCTTGGAGAATCCAGGGATGGACCATGTGGCTCCTCAGCAGCTCCCTGCAGTGGAAAGGATTCAGAGGGGAGGAGTGAGATGTGCAGGGGAGGAGGGGTGTGGAAATTGTGGGGCAGGAGAGAGAGGTCGGAGGGTTGGGCTGTTTGGCAGGAGGCCGATAAATAACATAGAGAATAAACATATTCAGTTCTTCTGAAGTTGTTCAAAATTGGCCAAAAGATAAAAGAATGTAAAGGCTGGCACACAGGATGATCAAAGTGGCTGGAACCAGTGCAGAAACAGATAAGGAGGCCAGCAGTGATTTTGTGGCAAGTTCAGGAACAAGAGGCAACAGTGCATGGCCAGAGGGAAAGTTCAAGGCAAGGCCACCTTGAATATGGCAGCATTCATTGAATATGACCACCAGATAGACCCCTCTTAATAAAGCTCCAGGATCATAAAAGGACTTCCTGGAGGAGGTGAATGCATGGAAATGGTTTCAGGGAAAATGGTGTTTATGTATTAGATAAAAAAAAATTTTCAATGCGTACATGTGGTTATAATGGATTAATAACTGTTGTAAAGTCTCATCAAAGATGCAATATAAGAAGAGATCCGTGTGCTGTTCAGGTAAAGAATTCCTGCTTCCTCATGCTTTGCATTGCGTTAGAAAGTTTGTTCTGGCCCTTTTCAGTACAAGGATACAGACAGGAGAAGAGAGAGGGCTTGGGGAGGGCACTGCGGTCACCGGGAGAGGGTGGCAGGAAGGGAGCAGCTGCTGGAGGAGAGGAAGGTGGGGTCAAGAGGAAAGAAACCATTCCACTGACCTGTTCCCTGTGGGGCAGCAGCAGGCAAAGGGGTCTGTGCAGATCAGCGGCACTTCCTGGTCCCTCTTGCTCCTTTGGGATCCATGTCCTAAAGCGGCTCCTGGCAGGTCAGTGACATGAAGGAGAAAGTGCCCAGATCACCAGGAGCTGCCCACTACTGTCCTGCTGAATGTCTCTGTGTGCCCTGTCCCACTGTTGTTTCCCAAGGCTCGGTGGAGTCAAGGGGGAGTCGGAAATTGTCTCTTTGGCTATATCCGAATTTCACTTCCTCGGAGTTGTCTTGACTTGTTTTTCTGCCATAGAGGAAGTAGCTCGACATTGAGATTTTTTTTTAATGGCTCCTCATTTCCTCCTGATTATAAACTCTTTTCCAAATGGGACATTCTCCAAATGCTTTCCCTCTCTCAGCAGGTTTCTACCATTCCTCCTTTATCTACCCTGAGGGGTCATTGTCCCTCCTGCAGCAGAGAGCTGCTGGTGCTGCTGGTTGCACTGGAATACTGGCAGTGCTGGAATTGCTCACAGCACTGTGCAAGCATCTGGGTGCCTCTCAGAAACAACTCCTGGGGTAGAGTTTCAGGATCATTGCCAAAACCTTCCCTGGCCCCAAGAAAGAAAACTGAGCTGAGAATTCCCATTTCTGCCATTGCAACGCAGGCTCACACAGCCCAAGGGAAGGACAGCACTCAGTTGCTTGCAGCCAGGTCACCAGCCCTTAGAGCCCACCCTAATTAGTGTCCTTTGATGATGCAATGAAAGCGATTAGGAAACTGATTTTAGGATGCTGTGATCCTCTTTCCAGCCCTTCATTACAGGTCATCCTCCTCAGATCTGGGAACACTTGTTGTTTTTACCTGGTTGCTTTTACCTGACCCCAGCCCTCATGCCAACCTGTGCCAAGGGCTCACCACCCTCACAGGGAAGGATTTCTTCCCTAATATCCAATCTGATCCCACCCTCTGGCAATGGGAAACCATTCCCCCTCGTCCTGTCACTCCATGCCCATGTGCAAAGTCCCTCTCCAACTCATCTGGAGCCTCATCAGCTCCTGGATCATGAGGTGTTTGCCCTTGAAAGGATTGGGCTGGTGAGGGGATGAGAGATTCCATAGCTGGGGACACAAACACGGGGTCAGCGGGGAAGAGAGGGCACAGTTCTGGTCCTGGGGCCAGCAGTTTGCAGGAGGACCATCTCAGTTCCCTGAGGCACATGTCAGCCTGGGAAGGAATCATCTCACCTCAGCTTTCTAGGCATTTCTTGGAATTCACTGTAGGCTGCTGACTGACAGCCAAGGGAATGTAGAGGATGACTCAAATGAAACCTGCAACTTTTTAAGGATTAAAGCCAAGAGAGCAGCATGGATTTGCCTCTTCTCAGAAGAAATGACATTGCTGAAATCCCAAATCATCCTTCTGCTGTGTGCCAGTGCTCCAGCTCAAGCACAGGAATTATTATTGCATGAATTCACTTGGAAACTGCGTGGTGAAGGCCTGGTGCCATTGAAACTGTGGTATACAAGTAGGAAAACCATATTTGAACCAGAAATCAAAGTTTAACAGCACATTTGTAGTGCAGGGGACTAAACAAAGCAGTGCAGGTTCCCAGGAACGAGAGGGTGCAAGTTCAGGCTGTTCAAAAGACAAAATTTTGGTATTGGGGTTGCTTTAAAACAGAAGAGAAGCTGACATGGAGACAAACTGCTCTGGCCACAGGTCTGGCTGCTGAGGCTCTCTCCTGTTGCTCATTTCCTGGGCAGAGTGAAGAGCAGATGAGGAGCAGAGCCCTGATCCCGTGCCAGGCTCTGAAGCAGTTCCCTGCTTGTGAGAGCCCTGGAGCACGCGAGGCAGCAGGGAGAACAGGGGCTGTGGCAGGAGCTGGGACAGAGCCCGCGCCGGACGCTGCTCGGGCTCAGCCCGCGGGCTTCGCTCCCTTTCCAAGGGACCATTGCAGGAACCTGATGAAGATCCCGACCCAGGGACAGCAGCTGGAGTGTGGGGGGTGAGGTGAGTGCCCTGCGGGGAAATTCTCCAGGCTGCAAGGGGAAACAAAGGCAGACTCTTCTCATTCACCTTAATCAGTGCCTCGTCATTGGGTGGAACCTGGTTATTGATTTTTGGAGGCAGAATTGAGGTCTGTAGGGAATGAAAAGCTATAAATATTGTGGGAAAAAGGATAGAATATTCCAACAAGTGTCCTGCTGAAGGACTCCAGCAGGTCAGTGATATCAACTGACACCTGAGAGTCCAGGTCAGATCCATCCCAAAGCCATTTGCTCTCTGATACCTCCATGGGCAATCCTCTCCTTCTCCAGTTGTTTTCCTCCTCCAGCTCTGTTGTTTCCACAGCCAGGAAGGAGGTATCTCCCTGGCTTTTGTGCCAGGCACACCAGACCAGGTTCCCACACCCTACTTGCCTTCTGTCCTGTCCCTCACCCGCCCCTGAGCTGCTCCACATGGAAGCTGTGGGTGGGAAAAGATGGGAAAGCCACATTTGGGGGACATCAGTGTTGCTCTGGTGTCTCTGTTTGTCACCCCTCCAGCTGTGTGAGAGGAGGAGAAGCAGCAGAGGTGTCACCATGAGCACTTTGTCCCCTGCCACGGAGGGAGCCAGCCCTGCCTGCTGGAGCCAGCCCGGTGGGAAGGCATCCAAGGGGAGCTGGAATGAGGAGAGCCAAGAAAACTGGACCGAGTGTGAGAACAGGCATTGGAGCAAAGTGCCTGTCACACTGCTGCTGCTGCTGCTGTGCCTGTGTGCAGTGGTGGGAGCAGAGCTGTGCTCTGGCTCCTCGGCTGCTGCATCCACAGGAACCCCACCAGCACCTGTGTGCTCAGCCGGGCCATGGCTGGCTTCACCATCCTGCTCTCCATCACCATCGCCCTGGGGATATTTTCTGTCCCAGAGAGCTTCTGCCACCAGCTGGGCTCGTGGGGTGTGACAGCTGGGCTGAAGGTCACCATCCCCTTGGCTCTCCCTGCCGCTGCCTCCTCTCTGACAGCCCTCAGTGCTGTTACAGCTCTGTTCATCCTCCCCGTGTCCTGCTGGCCCTGCCTCCACTCCCAGCAATTCCCAGTGCTCCTGTGTGCCCTGCTCTGGCTGCTCTCCTTCCTGCTCACTGCCACCCTCCATTTCTACCCTTCGCTGCTCATGGCCTTGGTCCTGAGCTGCCTCTTCTCAGTGCTCACCCTGACCTGTTCTGCTCTGGCCCTGCTGGCCAGGCTCCTGTGCTGCTCATGGAAACAGCCCCCAGGGAAGCTCTATGCCCTGCTCCTGCTGCCTGTTGTCTCCTTCCCCTTCTTCACTGCTGATTTTGGGTACTGGCTCTTGCTGAGGGCGTTTGACTTCCCTACCTTTGCCCCCAGCACCCCTCTCCCGCTCGCCTGTGCCAAGAGCAGTGCCCAGCCTGTGATTTACTTCCTGGCTGGGAGCTGTGCAAAGGAATTCAGCCCCTCTGTTAGTGTTGCCTTCCAGCGGGCTTTTGAGGATATGCCAGAGCCAGGGCATAGGGAAAACACCGTGGAACTATCATCAGGTGGAATCATCAAGAAACTGAGACATCATAAAATAGAACCATAAAATATCCAAGTCAGAAGGGACCCACAAGGACCATGGAGTTCAGCTCCTGGCCCTGCACAGGACATCCCAACAATCCCAGCCTGTGCCTGACAGCATTGTCCAAATGCTCCTTGAGCTCTGTCAGGCTGGTGCTGTGCACAGCAGGGGAACTCCTTCCTGGGGTGGTTGTGGATGACATGAGGAATCCTCATGGAATGCTTTGGGTTGTGTCCTGGTTTAGGGTAAATTTGGGAGGAAACCTTCAAATGGGATCCCTCTAGTAAACAAGTTCAAGCAGTCCCTCCCCCAGCTGGGTCAGGAAAGGATTTCCTTAGAGGAAAGTGGAAAAAACTGTTTATTTAACAAACAAAGTATTCAAAAGCATAAAAAATGAATACAATATTAAACAATAAAATCTGTTGCTGTTCTGAAGAGTTGTCAAATTCAGAAAGTCCTTGTTGTGGAGTGTAGTTTGTCTCACTCAGTCTCTTATCAGTCCCTCTGCTGCTGGCAAATGCTGTGTGCCAGGCCCCGGTTGGCCACAGGTGGGAGCTGCTGCCGTTCTTCTGGGTTTTCAGTCCCGAGCAGGTTTGAACAGTTCCAGGAAAAAGAAAAACCACAGTCCAGGGAACTTCTCTGCCTCAGCTAGCTAAAAAAACCTAAAAGCAAAGGAGAGCTCTCTGTTGCATGTCTGTGCTGCTGACAGCACGGTCTGGGAGCAGGAATGTGCAGGACTGAGCACAGCTCCTGAAAACAAACTGCCCCATCTTCTCTCCCCCTCTTTGCTCTAGGAGCCAATCTTAAACTTATGCAAAGTTTAAATGGGCAAAACCTATTTCTGGGTGAAACAGTCAAATGGGGATTCAATTCAGCATCATGAAGTCTCCCCAGGACAGCTTGGAAGGAACGGTAGAGATCATCTCATTCCATCTCTCCTTCTTCCACGGGCAGGGACAACCAGGAAAACTTTGAAGTCTTGCTCTTTGGAAAGGAAGCTCAGTTATGGAGTGTCCTGGGTGACAATGGAGACAAGGAAGGTGCTGGGAAGCAGGAAAAGTACATTGGAGGGTCACAATTCTCCTGCACTTGCCTTGGCAGGGATGGCCTGGCTGAGTTGTTCTTCCCTGGACAACAGGTTATACCTTGGAAAGTTTCTGCTTCCTAAAGAGCAGGAAAATATGATAAAGGGAGAGAAAAACCATCTCAGATGTCACAGTCTCTCTGTTCTGTTCATTATTCACAACTCTGTTAATAAATGCTCTTTAGTGTTTAACCTTGTGTGTCTCCAAAGCCTGTCTCACCACCCACGGCTTTCACTCTCACTTCCCTTTCCAGAAGCAGTGGCACGTTGGTTTCCCCTGGATTTAAGGCAGTGGGAAAAGGAGGGACAACTTCCCCCTGAGCAAGAGAGGTGGCTGCTGCCCAGGTCTCTCCCAGGAGGAATCAAGAGCTCTTGGCACTGCCAACATCATCCCAACCATTGTAGGCATGTGCCTTCGGAAGGGCTCTGGTATGAGACAGGCACCTGCCCTGCTCACAGACAAGCCAGAGGCTCTAGAATGGGATAAAATAAGGAAATGAGCCATTTTGGACACTGTTTAACAGGCACAGGCTCTGCTGTGAAGCCTGGTTGTTGTTTATTCAACAAATTCTGGGGCTGGAATTTCCACTGTGGAGGCACCCAAAACCATGAATCCATATCTGATTGAGGGGTAGTTACAAAATGGTAGTTACAAAAGGTCAGCACAGCTTGGACTGTGGCTGAAGCTGCTGTGCAGTCGCTGTTCAGCTCCTCCTGAGGGTGGCCAGGCTCAGGATGGAGGTGGTCAAGGGCTTCCTCAGACAGTGATGCTGGGGAACCAGAGGATGGATGGCCCCATTCTGCAGAAGAGCAGCAGAACCCCCTAATTTCTGTGCAACTAAATGGTCCAAGCATTTCCCATCTGGTGATGGGGATTTCCATACACCATGTACTTTCTGGTACAGGAACAGGAGTTCAGTGGAGTTCATTGTCTACTCTGCACTTTACTCACAGGGATTAAATTCTGGAATTTAAGAATGTGGCAAATTCCCACTGAAAGGACAAGGGAATGTTGCTGTCTGTCCCCATCTCTGCAGCCCCTCCTGGTGTCCCTTTCCATCAGCTGGGAATGCAGGGCTGGCTCTGCCGGACAGAAGGGGAAGGATGCTGCGTGTGATCCCAGCCCCTCTCCTGCCATCCAGAGGCACCAGACGTGCAGGGATTTGGGAAATCACTGCCACTCCGTGCTGGGTGTGTCCCCAGGGATTAAGGTGTCCCATGCTTTGCAGGCAAGAGCTCCCTGAAAGCACCATGAAACTCATCTGCTGAGCCAGAGGAGATGGAGTTCATTCCCTGGGGCCGAGGCCATGAGGGTCATTCCATGGGGAATAGAGCTGGGGAACAGCACTGAGCCCAGCTGCACTGCTTGGAGCCTTGTGGATCCAGGAGGGAGGAGGAAAGCCATGCTCCAATGTGCTCCCTGCAGAGCATCACACAAAAACCACCCAAGGCAATGCCCGTGCTCCCTTCTCCTGCAGGAATACATCACCATGGAGAGGGTGATCCTGTGGATATTGATTAATCTGGAGACTCAAGGAAAACTTCAGTCACACTCCTGGGGTCCTCCAGCAGAGCAATGGAAGGGATCAACAGGCTCACACCCCTGTGTCCATGGCAGGATCATTGCTGTGGGCCATTTTTTCTTTTGGCTCCTCAAAGACTCTCTGGAGGGAGAGCTGGAAGGACTGCACGGAGCAGGGCCCCCTGCACCTCCCTGCCAAGAAGTAGATGAAGGGTTTGATGCTGCTGAGGATGCAGGTGAGCAGGAAAACCACCTCTGAGGACACAAGGATGTAACCGAGCTGCTGCAGGAAACTGCAGATGTTGAGGAGAAGAGTGAAGAGCACAGTGAGGTCAATAACAATGTCGCGCCTCTTGGGTTGCTGCTGCTGGGAGCCCCACTTGGACCTAATGAAGTCAATTGTGCTGGAAATGAACAGGGGTGCAGCAACGAGGAGCAGGATTATGCTGTACACAGAGATGAGAGCTGCCCGGCAGTGCTCCTGCTCATGTGATGGGCACAGGAATGTCACTGTGGGAATGACAGTGAAGAGAGCAAAGAAAGCCCAATACTGGACAGTGTCCACCACCCACAACAGGCGCAGAGGAAGGTCCCAGTGGCAGCAGAGCTTGCAGAGCCTGTACATATACAGTACAGCACTGCCGGGCATCAGCCGGAACAGTCCCCAGTAGCAGGAGACCACTGAGAGCTGGAAAACGAAGTTCATGTACATCAGGGGCAGGATAGGAGAGCAGGACAAATCCTCCACCAAGATGAGGAGGGCGAAGGGGACTGCAATGAGGAGGAAGAGGAAGTCAATGACAGCCAGGTCAAAGATGCCAGCATTCCTGCTTTTCAGGCTGAGGAGGCCGATGACAGCCCCGTTGCCAGCCAGCCCACAGAGGCAGATGAGCAGTGTCACACTGTGCATGGCCACATCGGTGACATCGATCTCACACAGATCATCTCCTTCAGCAGGCGAGGTGGGAGATGGAGATATGGTGCTCACCTCCATGGATGGATGCTGGGCAGGCAGTGGGATGTGGCCCCTGGCTGTGGTCAGAGTGGATGGGCAGTCAGTGCTTGGAGAATCCAGGGATGGACCATGTGGCTCTTCAGCAGCTCCTGGCAGTGGGAAGGATTCAGTGGGGAGGAGTGAGACGTGCAGGGGAGGAGGGCGGTGGAAATGGTGGGGTGGGGGGTGGGAGGTGGAAGGGTTGGGCTGGTGTGCAGGGGATTGATAAATAAGAGAGAATAGCATTTTCAACTCTCCTGAAGTTGCTTAAAGACTAACTGGTCAAATAGATAAAAGGATGTAAAGATGTGGACCCAGGATGATAAACGTGGGTGGAGCCAGTGCAGAAATGGATTAGGAGGTCCGTAGAATTTTTAGGGTAATTTCTGTAAAAATAAGCAAGAGCATGTGGCCAAAGGAAAAGTTCAAGGCAAGGTCACCTTTAATATCACAGCACTCAGTGAATACAGCCACCCAAAGCCCCTCTCAATTAACCTCCAGGGCCACCAGAGGACTCCCAGTAGGAAGCGGATGCATGGAAATGAGTTCTAGGAAAATGGTGTTTACATTTATGTTTAAGGAGTTCTATTGATAAGAAAAACTTTTTAATGTCTATGTATGGTTATAATGGAAAAAAGCATTGTTGTAAAGTCTCACAATGCTCACAGAAATAAGGGGAGATCTTTCTGTGTGTCCTGCTGCCTAATACCTCACTTGGTAACACCATTAGTTTATGTCAGGAAATTTTTTCTGCCTGATTTGGTATAATTTGTCATCCATCCCATGCCATCCCATGCCATGCCATGCCATCCCATGCCATGCCATGCCATCCCATGCCATGCCATGCCATCCCATGCCATGCCATGCCATGCCATGCCATGCCATGCCATGCCATGCCATGCCATGCCATGCCATGTCATCCCATCCCGATGGTTTCCCAGTCAGAGGCCACTCCCTGGCTGCACCTGTGGCCTGTTGGGCTCTGCTGCTGTCCAGTGGGAGATTTGGGATTGGTGGCACCCAGAGCCCTCCTGCCCCCTCCAGCCCCTGTCTGCCTGATGCCTTGGGGTGGCTCCCAGGGACAGAGGCCAGACAAGGGGAAGAGAATAAAAGCAGGAATTTCTGAAAGGCCTTCAGAAGGTTCACCTTGGGCAGTGAAAGCCTCCGAGCGGGGCTACACCCAAAATGGACAATGGTGATGAGTTTTTCAGGCAGATATAAGTTTGGTCCCTTAACAAACCAGGGGTTAATCCTCCAATTTCAGCTTCAGGTAATGAAGTCATTTACCCCCAGCTTGCCCACCCCCAATTCACTTTTTTCTTGACTTTTCCAGCCTCAGTCAGCAGAGTGTCCTTGAATTCAGGCCTAGAGGGATTGTTTTATTTGACCAAAAGGTGAAGACAGTTAACTAGCACTTTACATGGAGTTTAGAGTTACGGACTAATGCAATACAGGATTTGAGAAATAGAAAAGCTAAAATCCTAAGGCATCGTGCCCTCCTCTGACATCCTCTAGAAATTCCCCCCAGGCTGCCTTCCCCTCCAGACATCCCCACTCCTCTCCTGCCCCACACGGGACCCCCAGCAGTGCTTCCACTCCTCCAGGCAATTCCACACTTCTCTGCCCCAATGAATGACAGTGGAGCCATCCCTCTACTGCCTCTTGTTTCTGTCCAAAGGAGTTTGGGGGGCTGGACAGCAGGGATGAAGCTGGGGAGGGGCAAATCCAAGAGAAGCACTGCCCCAAAGCCTTACGGGGCAGCCTGGGGTGAGCAGCCCCTGGGCAGGGACTGCAGCCTCAGGCACGGGGCTGGGAGGGATGGGAAGGATGGGAATGGGTGGGCTGCATGGGGAGTGGGGTGGGAGGTTGGTGTGGGAGGTGTGGGACGTGATGGAGCTGGTGGGAAGGTGTGGTGGGGTGATGTGGGATGTGGTGGGGCTGGAGAAAAGGTGTGGATGTGGTGGGGCTGGAGAGAAGGTGTGGGATGTGGTGGGGCTGGAGAGAAGGTGTGGATGTGGTGGGGCTGGTGACCACAGCAAAGCCCCAGGGAGGCAGGTGGTGCCCCACAGTGCCTGTGGTGACAAACACAGGTGTCACCCTGCTCCTGGAAGGGGTGGCCGTGCTGAGGACCATGGCCTCCTCCTCTCCTTGCTGCTGCACCATCTGAGCCTGCTGAGGGAGCAGCTGTAGGCTGTGGAGAGGAAGAATTTCTGAAGGCAGAGAGACCTTTGTACCTGGCTCACAAAATTAAAAATTAAAGATCTCTGGGGAGATCTCTGCTGTGACACTCACAGAGCACTCGGGGTGGGCAATGCTGAGCCCCTGGGCCATCGTGTCCGTGCTGGCTGTGGCACTGCCAGCCCAGCTCTGGTCACTGGGGATCATGGCTGCTCCAGGGAGCACAAGCCATGGCTGTGTCCCCTCAGACACCAAGACGTTTAAGTCTAACAGCAAAAGAGTATTGGACTAGTAACAATTTTGAGTCAAATTGGTGAACATATTTGAAATTTACTTGCCATAGACAGGTTCAAAGAAACAATACTTTTCAGGTGTTTTTATACACTATTGTGAAAAACAGAATTCACTGCTTAGAGTTTTTTAAATGTTTAATAATAATAATAACAGTAATAGGATAAAAAAGGACCATATTTCCAGCGCTGGGTTGCTCCTGGCCAATAGTCAAAGAACAGGGAAGGGGGAGTGGTGTGTTTTATACCGTTACATTGCTGAGATGCATGTATATTCATGTGTTTCATGCATTATTCAAACATTCTTGTGAACTTTCTGATGTTTTGGGAACTCCTTTTCACCCTCTGGCTTATCTGCATGACATTCTGGGTGTCAGGTCAATATGTTTTATTTCTTCTTGTGTCTCCATGCTGCTGTTTCATATCCTCTGATGAGATGTGAGTATGCCCTCCTTAAATTTAACATGGTATTCTCTAATGTCCTCCAGTGCTCTGGTTTGTGTCATGGGTATCTCTTGGACCGGTTGGTGAGTGGATGGCCTTACACTGTTTTTAGTTACACAAAAGCCTTTTTCACATCTTATGTTTTGCTGAGGTCTGTAACACAGTACATTAATCACACTATTATTTCCACAAGTGATACATAGCTATTATATTCATTACACTACTATTCTGTGAGCAATACAGTGCATTCTTAAGCTGATAGATTATATTAGACAAACATGCAGCTAAAAAGAGTTATAATTGATACGATTTCTAGATACTCATCATCAATAACAACATGCATAGGCTAATACATAAATGTGAAAGCCAGTATTATCTGGCCAATTTCACACTACAAAATCCACGATTTTTTAATAGATGCACCCAAAAATGCTCCCAGTTTATTGCATCAAGGTATAGGTATTTTGTTTCTTTTAATTACTAGCAGAATATGTAGTCTCTCTTAGTTTAATGCATAACCCAGTTTGTTTTCCAGTAAACAATGTTTTATTAAATTTGATGTCTTGGTTAGACAGTTACCACTGATTACATTTTCTGAGGTGTACAAGCCCAGGAAATGGCTCTCTTATTGCCATTACAATTTATCACTTGCCATTAATTAATTAAGTCTTCTGGCATGTATAGGCCTCTGAATTCCTAATTCTCTCAAGATATCATTCTTATTCTATGACATCCAATTATTTTCTAGTTATATCATAACCATTAAAAATACTTCATTGAATTTTGCTGTCCATCTATTCAGTAAGTTCTCTAAGGGCTATGGGTCGATAGAGTTTTTTACTGACACTCAGCCAACACAGATCTAAATCAAAACCAGCTAAAAAACCACAGGCAAATATGCCTTGACTAATCAAACATAGTTCATTATGAAATTTCTAAACAATCACAAAATTCCTGTGGCTAACTACCTCTCTGTCCCCTCCCTCCAGCCACATTCCCGGCTGGCAGCAGCAGCCAGAGGAAGCTGGGAGGCGCTGGCAGAGGGGGCAAAGGTGGCTCAGGGTTTACAGTGCTGTTTATTGATATCAGATCTCATTGGGATGCAGGAACCAGGTGCCAGGGGGAATTCTGGGATCACAGCCCTGTTGGGAAGGATCCGTTTGGGGAACAGCGCTCTAGGACCCATGAGGGAGGAGCACAGCCCTGCTCCAATGTGCTCTGTGTGGAGCACTGTCCCACATGGCCCTTGCCAGTGCCCCTGCTCCCTTCTCCTGCAGGAATAAAGGTGGAGGGTGATGCTAAATCACTGCCCCATGTTCCTGCATGGGGGCAGTTGAAGGGCTCAGCAGACTCAGACCCCTGTGTCCCTGGTGGCATCATTACTGGGGGCAGTGCTTTCTTCTGGCTCCTCAAAGACCTCCTGCAGGCACTCCCTGAGGGACTCCATGGAGCAGCGCCTCCAGCACTTTGTTACTGAGATGTAGATGAAGGGGTCGATGCTGCTGTGCATGCAGGCAAAGAGGAGAAGAAGCCGGGGGAACACAGCGGTGTAGCCGAGCTGCTGCAGGAAATTCCAGAGACTGAGGGGGAGAGTGAGGAGCACAGCGAGGAAGACAATGATGTCAAGATTCTTGGATCGCTGCTGCTGGGAGCTTCCCTTGAAATGAATGAACAGGATTGTGCTGGAAATAACCATGGATGGAGCAAAGATGAGGAAGTTGAGGATGTACAGGGAGATGAGAGCCCCCCGGCAGAGCTTGCCTTCCTGTGACTCGCACAGGGAAGTCACTGCAGAAATGGCAGCAATGACAGTGATGGAAAGGGCCCAGAGCCCGGCACTCACCACCACCCATGACAGGTCCTGGGGAAGGTGGCAGAAGAGCCCACGTGGGCAGAGCACGGACCTGCACCTCTCGATGCTGATGGCTGTCAGCCGGTACAGCCCGACGCTGTAGAACATCCGGAAGAGGAGGAAAAGGAAGCGAATGTATGCTGGGGACATGATGGCAGAGCAGGAGAAATCCTCCAGCAGGAAGAGCAGAGCGGAGGGGACCATGAAGATGAGGAAGAGGAAGTTGATGATGGCCAGGTCAAGGTTGTAGGCAGTGATGGGTTTCATGGTGTCCCTCTGAATGCGGAACCCGAGGACCCAGATGACAGCCCCGTTCCCAGCCAGCCCACAGAGGCAGATGAGCAGTGTCACACTGTGTATGGCCACATCGCTGGGATCTGTCTCACATAGATCGTGTCTATCAGTGGGTGAATTGGCAGGGGGGGACACTGTGGTCACCTCCATGGATGGATGCTGAGCAGACAGTGGGATGTGGCTCCTGGCTGTGGTCAGAGTGGATGGGCAGTCAGTGCTTGGAGAATTCAGGGATGGACCATGTGGCTCCTCAGCAGCTCACTGCAGTGGGAAGGATTCAGAGAGGAGGAGTGAGATGTGCAGAGGAGGAGGGTGGTGGAAATTGTGGGGCAGGAGAGAGAGGTGGGAGGGTTGGGCTGTTTGGCAGGAGGCCGATAAATAACATAGAGAATAAACATATTCAGTTCTTCTAAAGTTCTTCAAAATTGGCCAAAAGATAAAAGAATGTAAAGGCTGGCACACAGGATGATCAAAGTGGCTGGAACCAGTGCAGAAACAGATAAGGAGGCCAGCAGTGATTTTGTGGCAAGTTCAGGAACAAGAGGCAACAGTGCATGGCCAGAGGGAAAGTTCAAGGCAAGGCCACCTTGAATATGGCAGCATTCATTGAATATGACCACCAGATAGACCCCTCTTAACAAAGCTCCAGGATCATAAAAGGACTTCCTGGAGGAGGTGAATGCATGGAAATGGTTTCAGGGAAAATGGTATTTATGTTTTAGATAAAAAAACTTTTCAATGCGTACATGTGGTTATAATGGATTAATAACTGTTGTAAAGTCTCACCAAAGATGAAATATAAGAAGAGATCCGTGTGCTGTTCAGGTAAAGAATTCCTGCTTCCTCATGCTTTGCATTGCGTTAGAAGGTTTGTTCTGGCCCTTTTCAGTACTAGGATACAGACAGGAGAAGAGAGAGGACCTGGGGAGGGCACTGCGGTCACTGGGAGAGGGTGGCAGGAAGAGAGCAGCTGCTGCAGGAGAGGAAGGTGGGGTCAAGAGGAAAGAAACCATTCCACTGACCTGTTCCCTGTGGGGCAGCAGCAGGCAAAGGGGTCTGTGCAGATCAGCGGTGCTTCCTGGTCCCTCTTGCTCCTTTGGGATCCATGTCCTAAAGCGGCTCCTGGCAGGTCAGTGACATGAAGGAGAAAGTGCCCAGATCACCAGGAGCTACCCACTACTGTCCTGCTGAATGTCTCTGTGTGCCCTGTCCCACTGTTGTTTCCCAAGGCTCGGTGCAGTCACGGGACAGTCAGAAATTGTCTCTTTGGCTATATCTGAATTTCACTTCCTCGGAGTTGTCTTGACTTGTTTTTCTGCCATAGAGGAAGTAGCTCGACATTGAGATTTTTTTTAATGGCTCCTCATTTCCTCCTGATTATAAACTCTTTTCCAAATGGGACATTCTCCCAATGCTTTCCCTCTCTCAGCAGGTTTCTACCATTCCTCCTTTATCTACCCTGAGTGGTCATTGTCCCTCCTGCAGCAGAGAGCTGCTGCTGCTGCTGGTTGCACTGGAATACTGGCAGTGCTGGAATTGCTCACAGCACTGTGCAAGCATCTGGGTGCCTCTCAGAAACAACTCCTGGGGTAGAGTTTCAGGATCATTGCCAAAACCTTCCCTGGCCCCAAGAAAGAAAACTGAGCTGAGAATTCCCATTTCTGCCATTGCAATGCAGGCTCACACAGCCCAAGGGAAGGACAGCACTCAGTTGCTTGCAGCCAGGTCATCTGCCCTTAGAGCCCACCCTAATTAGTGTCCTTTGATGATGCAATGAAAGCGATTAGGAACCTGATTTTAGGATGCTGTGATCCTCTTTCCAGCCCTTCATTACAGGTCATCCTCCTCAGATCTGGGAACACTTGTTGTTTTTACCTGGTTGCTTTTACCTGACCCCAGCCCTCATGCCAACCTGTGCCAAGGGCTCACCACCCTCACAGGGAAGGATTTCTTCCCTAATATCCAATCTGACCCCACCCTCTGGCAATGGGAAACCATTCCCCCTCGTCCTGTCACTCCATGCCCATGTGCAAAGTCCCTCTCCAACTCATCTGGAGCCTCATCAGCTCCTGGATCATGAGGTGTTTGCCCTTGAAAGGATTGGGCTGGTGAGGGGATGTGAGATTCCATAGCTGGGGACACAAACACGGGGTCAGCGGGGAAGAGAGGGCACAGTTCTGGTCCTGGGGCCAGCAATTTCCAGGAGGAGCATCCCAGTTCCCTGAGGCACATGTCAGCCTGGGAAGGAATCATCTCACCTCAGCTTTCTAGGCATTTCTTGGAATTCACTGTAGGCTGCTGACTGACAGCCAAGGGAATGTAGAGGATGACTCAAATGAAACCTGCAACTTTTTAAGGATTAAAGCCAAGAGAGCAGCATGGATTTGCCTCTTCTCAGAAGAAATGACATTGCTGAAATCCCAAATCATCCTTCTGCTGTGTGCCAGTGCTCCAGCTCAAGCACAGGAATTATTATTGCATGAATTCACTTGGAAACTGCGTGGTGAAGGCCTGGTGCCATTGAAACTGTGGTATACAAGTGGGAAAACCATATTTGAACCAGAAATCAAAGTTTAACAGCACATTTGTAGTGCAGGGGACTAAACAAAGCAGTGCAGGTCCCCAGGAACGAGAGGGTGCAAGTTCAGGCTGTTCAGAAGAGAAGGTTTTGGGTGTGGGGTTGCTTTAAAACAGAAGAGAAGCTGCCATGGAGACAAACTGCTTTGGCCACAGACGGTTGCTGAGGCTCTCTCCTGTTGCTCATTTCCTGGGCAGAGTGAAGAGCAGATGAGGAGCAGAGCCCTGATCCCGTGCCAGGCTCTGAAGCAGTTCCCTGCTTGTGAGAGCCCTGGAGCACACGAGGCAGCAGGGAGAACAGGGGCTGTGGCAGGAGCTGGGCCAGAGCCCGCGCCGGACGCTGCTCGGGCTCAGCCCGCGGGCTTCGCTCCCTTTCCAAGGGACCATTGCAGGAACCTGCTGAAGATCCCACCCCAGGGACAGCAGCTGGAGTGTGGGAGGTGAGGTGAGTGCCCTGCGGGGAAGTTCTCCAGGCTGCGAGAGGAAACAAGGGCAGACTCTTCTCATTCACCTTAATCAGTGCCTCCTCATTGGGTGGAACCTGGTTATTGATTTTTGGAGGCAGAATTGAGGTCTGTAGGGAATGAAAAGCTATAAATACTGTGGGAAAAAGGATAGAATATTCCAACAAATGTCCTGCTGAAGGACTCCAGCAGCTCAGTGATATCAACTGACACCTGAGAGTCCAGGTCACATCCATCCCAAAGCCATTTGTTTTCTGATATTTCCATGGGCAATCCTCTCCTTCTCCAGTTGCTTTCCTCCTCCAGCTCTGTTGTTTCCACAGCCAGGAAGGAGGTATCTCCCTGGCTTTTGTGCCAGGCACACCAGACCAGGCTCCCACATCCTACTTGCCTTCTGTCCTGTCCCTCACCCCTCCCTGAGCTGCTCCACATGGAAGCTGTGGGTGGGAAAAGATGGGAAAGCCACATTTGGGGGACATCAGTGTTGCTCTGGTGTCTCTGTTTGTCACCCCTCCAGCTGTGTGAGGGGAGGAGAAGTAGCAGAGGTGTCACCATGAGCACTTTGTCCCCTGCCACGGAGGGAGCCAGCCCTGCCTGCTGGAGCCAGCCCGGTGGGAAGGCATCCAAGGGGAGCTGGAATGAGGAGAGCCAAGAAAACTGGACCAAGTGTGAGAACAGGCACTGGAGCAAAGTGCCTGTCACACTGCTGCTGCTGCTGCTGCTGTGCCTGTGTGCAGTGGTGGGAGCAGAGCTGTGCTCTGGCTCCTTGGCTGCTGCATCCACAGGAACCCCACCAGCACCTGTGTGCTCAGCCGGGCCATGGCTGGCTTCACCATCCTGCTCTCCATCACCATTGCCCTGGGGATATTTTCTGTCCCAGAGAGCTTCTGCCACCAGCTGGGCTCGTGGGGTGTGACAGCTGGGCTGAAGGTCACCATCCCCTCGGCTCTCCCTGCCGCTGCCTCCTCTCTGACAGCCCTCAGTGCTGTGACAGCTCTGTTTGTCCTCCCCGTGTCCTGCTGGCCCTGCCTCCACTCCCAGCAATTCCCAGTGCTCCTGTGTGCCCTGCTCTGGCTGCTCTCCTTCCTGCTCACTGCCACCCTCCATTTCTGCCCTTCGCTGCTCATGGCCTTGGTCCTGAGCTGCTTCTTGTCAGTGCTCACCCTGACCTGTTCTGCTCTGGCCCTGCTGGCCAGGCTCCTGTGCTGCTCATGGAAACAGCTCCCAGGGAAGCTCTGTGCCCTGCTCCTGCTGCCTGTTGTCTCCTTCCCCTTCTTCACTGCTGATTTTGGGTACTGGCTCTTGCTGAGGGCGTTTGACTTCCCTGCCTTTGCCCCCAGCACCCCTCTCCCGCTCGCCTGTGCCAAGAGCAGCGCCCAGCCTGTGATTTACTTCCTGGCTGGGAGCTGTGCAAAGGAATTCACCCCCTTTGCTAGTGTTGCCTTCCAGAGGGCTTTTGAGGATGTGCCAGAGCCAGGGCATAGGGAAAACACCGTGGAACTATCATCAGGTGGAATCATCAAGAAACTGAGACATCATAAAATAGAACCATAAAATATCCAAGTTAGAAGGGAGCCAGAAGGACCATGGAGTTCAGCTCCTGGCCCTGCACAGGACATCCCAACAATCCCAGCCTGTGCCTGAGAGCATTGTTCAAATGCTCCTTGAGCTCCGTCAGGCTGGTGCTGTGCACAGCAGGGGAACTCCTGCCTGGGGTGGTTGTGGATGACATGAGGAATCCTCATGGAATGCTTTGGGTTGTGTCCTGGTTTAGGGTAAATTTGGGACGAAACCTTCAAATGGGATCCCTCTAGTAAACAAGTTCAAGCAGTCCTTCCCCCATCTGATTCAGGAAAAGATTTCCTTAGAGGAAAGTGGAAAAAACTTTTTATTTAACAAACAAAGTATTCAAAAGCATAAAAAATGAATACAATATTAAACAATAAAATCTGTTGCTGTTCTGAAGAGTTGTCAAATTCAGAAATTCCTTGTTGTGGAGTGTAGTTTGTCTCACTCAGTCTCTTATCAGTCCCTCTGCTGCTGGCAAATGCTGTGTGCCAGGCCCCGGTTGGCCACAGGTGGGAGCTGCTGCCGTTCTTCTGGGTTTTCAGTCCCGAGCAGGTTTGAACAGTTCCAGGAAAAAGAAAAACCACAGTCCAGGGAACTTCTCTGCCTCAGCTAGCTAAAAAAACCTAAAAGCAAAGGAGAGCTCTCTGTTGCATGTCTGTGCTGCCGACAGCACGGTCTGGGAGCAGGAATGTGCAGGACTGAGCACAGCTCCTGAAAACAAACTGCCCCATCTTCTCACCTCCTCTTTGCTCTAGGAGCCAATCTTAAACTTATGCAAAGTTTAAATGGGCAAAACCTATTTCTGGGTGAAACAGTCAAATGGGGATTCAATTCAGCATCATGAAGTCTCCCCAGGACAGCTTGGAAGGAACGGTAGAGATCATCTCATTCCATCTCTCCTTCTTCCACGGGCAGGGACAACCAGGAAAACTTTGAAGTCTTGCTCTTTGGAAAGGAAGCTCAGTTATGGAGTGTCCTGGGTGACAATGGAGACAAGGAAGGTGCTGGGAAGCAGGAAAAGTACATTGGAGGGTCACAATTCTCCTGCACTTGCCTTGGCAGGGATGGCCTGGCTGAGTTGTTCTTCCCTGGACAACAGGTTATACCTTGGAAAGTTTCTGCTTCCTAAAGAGCAGGAAAATATGATAAAGGGAGAGAAAAACCATCTCAGATGTCACAGTCTCTCTGTTCTGTTCATTATTCACAACTCTGTTAATAAATGCTCTTTAGGTGTTTAACCTTGTGTGTCTCCAAAGCCTTTCTCACCACCCACGGCTTTCACTCTCACTTCCCTTTCCAGAAGCAGTGGCACGTTGCTTTCCCCTGGATTTAAGGCAGTGGGAAAAGGAGGGACAACTTCCCCCTGAGCAAGAGATGTGGCTGCTGCCCAGGTCTCTCCCAGGAGGAATCAAGAGCTCTTGGCACTGCCAACATCATCCCAACCATTGTAGGCATGTGCCTTCGGAAGGGCTCTGGTATGAGACAGGCACCTGCCCTGCTCACAGACAAGCCAGAGGCTCTAGAATGGGATAAAATAAGGAAATTAGCCATTTTGGACACTGTTTAACAGGCACAGGCTCTGCAGTGAAGCCTGGTTGTTGTTTATTCAACAAATTCTGGGGCTGGAATTTCCACTGTGGAGGCACCCAAAACCATGAATCCATATCTGATTGAGGGGTAGTTACAAAATGGTAGTTACAAAAGGTCAGCACAGCTTGGACTGTGGCTGAAGCTGCTGTGCAGTCGCTGTTCAGCTCCTCCTGAGGGTGGCCAGGCTCAGGATGGAGGTGGTCAAGGGCTTCCTCAGACAGTGATGCTGGGGAACCAGAGGATGGATGGCCCCATTCTGCAGAAGAGCAGCAGAACCCCCTAATTTCTGTGCAACTAAATGGTCCAAGCATTTCCCATCTGGTGATGGGGATTTCCATACACCATGTACTTTCTGGTACAGGAACAGGAGTTCAGTGGAGTTAATTGTCTACTCTGCACTTTACTCACAGGGATTAAATTCTGGAATTTAAGAATGTGGCAAATTCCCACTGAAAGGACAAGGGAATGTTGCTGTCTGTCCCCATCTCTGCAGCCCCTCCTGGTGTCCCTTCCCATCAGCTGGGAATGCAGGGCTGGCTCTGCCGGACAGAAGGGGAAGGATGCTGCGTGTGATCCCAGCCCCTCTCCTGACATCCAGAGGCACCAGACGTGCAGGGATTTGGGAAAT
This sequence comes from Passer domesticus, assembly GCF_036417665.1. Taxonomy (NCBI): domain Eukaryota; kingdom Metazoa; phylum Chordata; class Aves; order Passeriformes; family Passeridae; genus Passer; species Passer domesticus. The sequence continues at coordinate 54,222,177 of NC_087479.1, forward strand.
CACTGCCACCCCATGCTGGGTGTGTCCCCAGGGATTAAGGTGTCCCATGCTTTGCAGGCAAGAGCTCCCTGAAAGCACCATGAAACTCATCTGCTGAGCCAAAGGAGATGGAGTTCATTCCCTGGGGCCGAGGCCATGAGGGTCATTCCATGGGGAATAGAGCTGGGGAACAGCACTGAGCCCAGCTGCACTGCTTGGAGCCATGTGGATCCAGGAGGGAGGAGGAAAGCCATGCTCCAATGTGCTCCCTGCAGAGCATCACACAAAAACCACCCAAGGCAATGCCCGTGCTCCCTTCTCCTGCAGGAATACATCACCATGGAGAGGGTGATCCTGTGGATATTGATTAATCTGGAGACTCAAGGAAAACTTCAGTCACACTCCTGGGGTCCTCCAGCAGAGCAATGGAAGGGATCAACAGGCTCACACCCCTGTGTCCATGGCAGGATCATTGCTGTGGGCCATTTTTTCTTTTGGCTCCTCAAAGACTCTCTGGAGGGAGAGCTGGAAGGACTGCACGGAGCAGGGCCCCCTGCACCTCCCTGCCAAGAAGTAGATGAAGGGTTTGATGCTGCTGAGGATGCAGGTGAGCAGGAAAACCACCTCTGAGGACACAAGGATGTAACCGAGCTGCTGCAGGAAACTGCAGATGTTGAGGAGAAGAGTGAAGAGCACGGTGAGGTCAATAACAATGTCGCGCCTCTTGGGTTGCTGCTGCTGGGAGCCCCACTTGGACTTAATGAAGTCAATTGTGCTGGAAATGAACAGGGGTGCAGCAACGAGGAGCAGGATTATGCTGTACACAGAGATGAGAGCTGCCCGGCAGTGCTCCTGCTCGTGTGATGGGCACAGGAATGTAACCGTGGGAATGACAGTGAAGAGAGCAAAGAAAGCCCAATACTGGACAGTGTCCACCACCCACAACAGGCGCAGAGGAAGGTCCCAGTGGCAGCAGAGCTTGCAGAGCCTGTACATATACAGTACAGCACTGCCGGGCATCAGCCGGAACAGTCCCCAGTAGCAGGAGACCACTGAGAGCTGGAAAACGAAGTTCATGTACATCAGGGGCAGGATAGGAGAGCAGGACAAATCCTCCACCAAGATGAGGAGGGCGAAGGGGACTGCAATGAGGAGGAAGAGGAAGTCAATGACAGCCAGGTCAAAGATGCCTGCGTTCCTGCTTTTCAGGCTGAGGAGGCCGATGACAGCCCCGTTGCCAGCCAGCCCACAGAGGCAGATGAGCAGTGTCACACTGTGCATGGCCACATCGGTGACATCGATCTCACACAGATCATCTCCTTCAGCAGGCGAGGTGGGAGATGGAGATATGGTGCTCACCTCCATGGATGGATGCTGGGCAGGCAGTGGGATGTGGCCCCTGGCTGTGGTCAGAGTGGATGGGCAGTCAGTGCTTGGAGAATCCAGGGATGGACCATGTGGCTCCTCAGCAGCTCCCTGCAGTGGGAAGGATTCAGTGGGGAGGAGTGAGATGTGCAGGGGAGGAGGGCGGTGGAAATGGTGGGGTGGGGGGTGGGAGGTGGAAGGGTTTGGCTGGTGTGCAGGGGATTGATAAATAAGAGAGAATAGCATTTTCAACTCTCCTGAAGTTGCTTAAAGACTAACTGGTCAAATAGATAAAAGGATGTAGAGATGTGGACCCAGGATGATAAACGTGGGTGGAGCCAGTGCAGAAACGGATTAGGAGGTCCGTAGAATTTTTAGGGTAATTTCTGTAAAAATAAGCAAGAGCATGTGGCCAAAGGAAAAGTTCAAGGCAAGGTCACCTTTAATATCACAGCACTCAGTGAATACAGCCACCCAAAGCCCCTCTCAATTAACCTCCAGGGCCATCAGAGGACTCCCAGTAGGAAGCGGATGCATGGAAATGAGTTCTAGGAAAATGGTGTTTACATTTATGTTTAAGGAGTTCTATTGATAAGAAAAACTTTTTAATGTCTATGTATGGTTATAATGGAAAAAAGCATTGTTGTAAAGTCTCACAATTATCACAGAAATAAGGGGAGATCTTTCTGTGTGTCCTGCTGCCTAATACCTCACTTGGTAACACCATTAGTTTATGTCAGGAAATTTTTTCTGCCTGATTTGGTATAATTTGTCATCCATGCCATCCCATGCCATGCCATGCCATCCCATGCCATCCCATGCCATCCCATCCCATCCCATGCCATGCCATGCCATGCCATGCCATGCCATGCCATGCCATGCCATGCCATGCCATGCCATGCCATGCCATCCCATCCCATCCCGATGGTTTCCCAGTCAGAGGCCACTCCCTGGCTGCACGTGTGGCCTGTTGGGCTCTGCTGCTGTCCAGTGGGAGATTTGGGATTGGTGGCACCCAGAGCCCTCCTGCCCCCTCCAGCCCCTGTCTGCCTGATGCCTTGGGGTGGCTCCCAGGAACAGAGGCCAGACAAGGGGAAGAGAATAAAAGCAGGAATTTCTGAAAGGCCTTCAGAAGGTTCACCTTGGGCAGTGAAAGCCTCCGAGCGGGGCTACACCCAAAATGGACAATGGTGATGAGTTTTTCAGGCAGATATAAGTTTGGTCCCTTAACAAACCAGGGGTTAATCCTCCAATTTCAGCTTCAGGTAATGAAGTAATCTACCCCCAGCTTGCCCTCCCCCAATTCACTTTTTTCTTGACTTTTCCAGCCTCAGTCAGCAGAGTGTCCTTGAATTCAGGCCTAGAGGGATTGTTTTATTTGACCAAAAGGTGAAGACAGTTAACTAGCACTTTACATGGAGTTTAGAGTTACGGACTAATGCAATACAGGATTTGAGAAATAGAAAAGCTAAATTCCTAAGGCATCGTGCCCTCCTCTGACATCCTCTAGAAATTCCCCCCAGGCTGCCTTCCCCTCCAGACATCCCCACTCCTCTCCTGCCCCACACGGGACCCCCAGCAGTGCTTCCACTCCTCCAGGCAATTCCATGCTTCTCTGCCCCAATGAATGACAGTGGAGCCATCCCTCTACTGCCTCTTGTTTCTGTCCAAAGGAGTTTGGGGGGCTGGACAGCAGGGATGAAGCTGGGGAGGGGCCAATCCAAGAGAAGCACTGCCCCAAAGCCTTACGGGGCAGCCTGGGGTGAGCAGCCCCTGGGCAGGGACTGCAGCCTCAGGCACGGGGCTGGGAGGGATGGGAAGGATGGGAATGGGTGGGCTGCATGGGGAGTGGGGTGGGAGGTTGGTGTGGGAGGTGTGGGACATGATGGAGCTGGTGGGGAGATGTGGTGGGGAGGTGTGGGATGTGGTGGGGCTGGAGAGAAGGTGTGGGATGTGGTGGGGCTGGAGAGAAGGTGTGGGATGTGGTGGGGCTGGAAACCTCCGCAATGTCCCAGGGAGGTGGGCAATGTCTTGTGGAGCCCGTAGTGACAAACACAGGTGTCACTCTGCTCCTGGAAGGGGGTGGTCGTGCTGAGGACCATGACCTCCTCCTCTCCTTGCTGCTGCACCATCTGAGCCTGCTGAGGGAGCAGCTGAAGGCCGTGGAGAGGAAGAATTTCTGAAGGCAGAGCAACCTTTGCACCTGGCTCACAAAATTAAAAATCAAAGATCTCTGGGGAGATCTCTGCTGTGACACTCACAGAGCACTCGGGGTGGGCAATGCTGAGCCCCTGGGCCATCGTGTCCATGCCGGCTGTGCCAGCCCAGCTCTGGGCACTGGGGATCATGGCTGCTCCAGGGAACACAAGCCATGGCTGTGTCCCCTCAGACACCAAGACGTTTAAGTCTAACAGCAAAAGTGTGTTGGACTAGTAACAATTTTGAGTCAAATTGGTGAACATATTTGAAATTTACTTGCCATAGACAGGTTCAAAGAAACAATACTTTTCAGGTGTTTTTATACACTATTGTGAAAAACAGAATTCACTGCTTAGAGTTTTTTAAATGTTTAATAATAATAATAACAGTAATAGGATAAAAAAGGACCATATTTCCAGCGCTGGGTTGCTCCTCGCCAATAGTCAAAGAACAGGGAAGGGGGAGTGGTGTGTTTTATACCGTTACATTGCTGAGATGCATGTATATTCATGTGTTTCATGCATTATTCAAACATTCTTGTGAACTTTCTGATGTTTTGGGAACTCCTTTTCACCCTCTGGCTTATCTGCATGACATTCTGGGTGTCAGGTCAATATGTTTTATTTCTTCTTGTGTCTCCATGCTGCTGTTTCACATCCTCTGATGAGATGTGAGTATGCCCTCCTTAAATTTAACATGGTATTCTCTAATGTCCTCCAGTGCTCTGGTTTGTGTCATGGGTATCTCTTGGACAGGTTGGTGAGTGGATGGCCTTACACTGTTTTTAGTTACACAAAAGCCTTTTTCACACCTTATGTTTTGCTGAGGTCTGTAACACAGTACATTAATCACACTATTATTTCCACAAGTGATACATAGCTATTATATTCATTACACTACTATTCTGTGAGCAATACAGTGCATTCTTAAGCTGATAGATTATATTAGACAAACATGCAGCTAAAAAGAGTTATAATTGATATGATTTCTAGATACTCATCATCAATAACAACATGCATAGGCTAATACATAAATGTGAAAGCCAGTATTATCTGGCCAATTTCACACTACAAAATCCACAATTTTTTAATAGATGCACCCAAAAATGCTCCCAGTTTATTGCATCAAGGTATAGGTATTTTGTTTCTTTTAATTACTAGCAGAATATGTAGTCTCTCTTAGTTTAATGCATAACCCAGTTTGTTTTCCAGTAAACAATGTTTTATTAAATTTGATGTCTTGGTTAGAGAGTTACCACTGATTACATTTTCTGAGGTGTACAAGCCCAGGAAATGGCTCTCTTATTGCCATTACAATTTATCACTTGCCATTAATTAATTAAGTCTTCTGGCATGTATAGGCCTCTGAATTCCTAATTCTCTCAAGATATCATTCCTATTCTATGACATCCAATTATTTTCTAAAAATTAAAATTTTAATTTCATTAAAAATACTTCATTGAATTTTGCTGTCCATCTATTCAGTAAGTTCTCTAAGGGATATGGGTCGATAGAGTTTTTTACTGACAGTCAGCCAACACAGATCTAAATCAAAACCAGCTAAAAAACCACAGGCAAATATGCCTTGACTAATCAAACATAGTTCATTATGAAATTTCTAAACAATCACAAAATTCCTGTGGCTAACTACCTCTCTGTCCCCTCCCTCCAGCCACATTCCCGGCTGGCAGCAGCAGCCAGAGGAAGCTGGGAGGTGCTGGCAGAGGGGGCAAAGGTGGCTCAGGGTTTACGGTGCTGTTTATTGATATCAGATCTCAGTGGGATGCAGGAACCAGGTGCCAGGGGGAATTCTGGGATCACAGCCCTGTTGGGAAGGATCCGTTTGGGGAACAGCGCTCTAGGACCCATGAGGGAGGAGCACAGCCCTGCTCCAATGTGCTCTGTGCGGAGCACTGTCCCACATGGCCCTTGTCAGTGCCCCTGCTCCCTTCTCCTGCAGGAATAAAGGTGGAGGGTGATGCTAAATCACTGCCCCATGCTCCTGCATGGGGGCAGTTGAAGGGCTCAGCAGACTCAGACCCCCGTGTCCCTGGTGGCATCATTACTGGGGGCAGTGCTTTCTTCTGGCTCCTCAAAGACCTCCTGCAGGCACTCCCTGAGGGACTGCATGGAGCAGCGCCTCCAGCACTTTGTTACTGAGATGTAGATGAAGGGGTTGATGCTGCTGTGCATGCAGGCAAAGAGGAGAAGAAGCCGGGGGAACACAGCGGTGTAGCCGAGCTGCTGCAGGAAATTCCAGAGACTGAGGGGGAGAGTGAGGAGCACAGCGAGGAAGACAATGATGTCAAGATTCTTGGATCGCTGCTGCTGGGAGCTTCCCTTGAAATGAATGAACAGGATTCTGCTGGAAATGACCATGGATGGAGCAAAGACGAGGAAGCTGAGGATGTACAGGGAGATGAGAGCCCCCCAGCAGAGCTTGCCTTCCTGTGACTCGCACAGGGAAGTCACTGCAGAAATGGCAGCAATGACAGTGATGGAAAGGGCCCAGAGCCCGGCACTCACCACCACCCATGACAGGTCCTGGGGAAGGTGGCAGAAGAGCCCACGTGGGCAGAGCACAGACCTGCACCTCTCGATGCTGATGGCTGTCAGCCGGTACAGCCCGACGCTGTAGAACATCCGGAAGAGGAGGAAAAGGAAGCGAATGTATGCTGGGGACATGATGGCAGAGCAGGAGAAATCCTCCAGCAGGAAGAGCAGAGCGGAGGGGACCATGAAGATGAGGAAGAGGAAGTTGATGATGGCCAGGTCAAGGTTGTAGGCAGTGATGGGTTTCATGGTGTCCCTCTGAATGCGGAACCCGAGGACCCAGATGACAGCCCCGTTCCCAGCCAGCCCACAGAGGCAGATGAGCAGTGTCACACTGTGTATGGCCACATCGCTGGCATCTGTCTCACATAGGTCGTGTCTATCAGTGGGTGAATTGGCAGGGGGGGACACGGTGGTCACCTCCATGGATGGATGCTGAGCAGACAGTGGGATGTGGCTCCTGGCTGTGGTCAGAGTGGATGGGCAGTCAGTGCTTGGAGAATCCAGGGATGGACCATATGGCTCCTCAGCAGCTCCCTGCAGTGGGAAGGATTCAGTGGGGAGGAGTGAGATGTGCAGGGGAGGAGGGTGGTGGAAATTGTGGGGCAGGAGAGAGAGGTGGGAGGGTTGGGCTGTTTGGCAGGAGGCCGATAAATAACATAGAGAATAAACATATTCAGTTCTTCTGAAGTTGTTCAAAATTGGCCAAAAGATAAAAGAATGTAAAGGCTGGCACACAGGATGATCAAAGTGGCTGGAGGCAGTGCAGAAACAGATAAGGAGGCCAGCAGTGATTTTGTGGCAAGTTCAGGAACAAGAGGCAACAGTGCATGGCCAGAGGAAAAGTTCAAGGCAAGGCCACCTTGAATATAGCAGCATTCATTGAATATGACCACCAGATAGACCCATCTTAATAAAGCTCCAGGATCATAAAAGGACTTCCTGGAGGAGGTGAATGCATGGAAATGGTTTCAGGGAAAATGGTGTTTATGTATTAGATAAAAAAAAATTTTCAATGCGTACATGTGGTTTTAATGGATTAATAACTGTTGTAAAGTCTCACCAAAGATGCAATATAAGAAGAGATCCGTGTGCTGTTCAGGTAAAGAATTCCTGCTTCCTCATGCTTTGCATTGCGTTAGAAAGTTTGTTCTGGCCCTTTTCAGTACTAGGATACAGACAGGAGAAGAGAGAGGGCTTGGGGAGGGCACTGCGGTCACCGGGAGAGGGTGGCAGGAAGAGAGCAGCTGCTGCAGGAGAGGAAGGTGAGGTCAAGAGGAAAGAAACCATTCCACTGACCTGTTCCCTGTGGGGCAGCAGCAGGCAAAGGGGTCTGTGCAGATCAGCGGCGCTTCCTGGTCCCTCTTGCTCCTTTGGGATCCATGTCCTGAAGCGGCTCCTGGCAGGTCAGTGACATGAAGGAGAAAGTGCCCAGATCACCAGGAGCTACCCACTACTGTCCTGCTGAATGTCTCTGTGTGCCCTGTCCCACTGTGGTTTCCCAAGGCTCGGTGCAGTCAGAGGAAAGTCAGAAATTGTCTCTTTGGCTATATCCGAATTTCACTTCCTCGGAGTTGTCTTGACTTGTTTTTCTGCCATAGAGGAAGTAGCTCGACATTGAGATTTTTTTTAATGGCTCCTCATTTCCTCCTGATTATAAACTCTTTTCCAAATGGGACATTCTCCCAATGCTTTCCCTCTCTCAGCAGGTTTCTACCATTCCTCCTTTATCTACCCTGAGGGGTCATTGTCCCTCCTGCAGCAGAGAGCTGCTGGTGCTGCTGGTGGCACTGGAATGCTGGCAGTGCTGGAATTGCTCACAGCACTGTGCAAGCATCTGGGTGCCTCTCAGAAACAACTCCTGGGGTAGAGTTTCAGGATCATTGCCAAAACCTTCCCTGGCCCCAAGAAAGAAAACTGAGCTGAGAATTCCCATTTCTGCCATTGCAATGCAGGCTCACACAGCCCAAGGGAAGGACAGCACTCAGTTGCTTGCAGCCAGGTCACCAGCCCTTAGAGCCCACCCTAATTAGTGTCCTTTGATGATGCAATGAAAGCGATTAGGAACCTGATTTTAGGATGCTGTGATCCTCTTTCCAGCCCTTCATTAGAGGTCATCCTCCTCAGATCTGGGAACACTTGTTGTTTTTACCTGGTTGCTTTTACCTGACCCCAGCCCTCATGCCAACCTGTGCCAAGGGCTCACCACCCTCACAGGGAAGGATTTCTTCCCTAATATCCAATCTGACCCCACCCTCTGGCAATGGGAAACCATTCCCCCTCGTCCTGTCACTCCATGCCCATGTGCAAAGTCCCTCTCCAACTCATCTGGAGCCTCATCAGCTCCTGGATCATGAGGTGTTTGCCCTTGAAAGGATTGGGCTGGTGAGGGGATGTGAGATTCCATAGCTGGGGACACAAACACGGGGTCAGCGGGGAAGAGAGGGCACAGTTCTGGTCCTGGGGCCAGCAGTTTGCAGGAGGACCATCTCAGTTCCCTGAGGCACATGTCAGCCTGGGAAGGAATCATCTCAACCTCAGCTTTCTAGGCATTCCTTGGAATTCACTGTAGGCTGCTGACTGACAGCCAAGGGAATGTAGAGGGTGACTCAAATGAAACCTGCAACTTTTTAAGGATTAAAGCCAAGAGAGCAGCATGGATTTGCCTCTTCTCAGAAGAAATGACATTGCTGAAATCCCAAATCATCCTTCTGCTGTGTGCCAGTGCTCCAGCTCAAGCACAGGAATTATTATTGCATGAATTCACTTGGAAACTGCGTGGTGAAGGCCTGGTGCCATTGAAACTGTGGTATACAAGTGGGAAAACCATATTTGAACCAGAAATCAAAGTTTAACAGCACATTTGTAGTGCAGGGGACTAAACAAAGCAGTGCAGGTCCCCAGGAACGAGAGGGTGCAAGTTCAGGCTGTTCAGAAGAGAAGGTTTTGGGAGTGGGGTTGCTTTAAAACAGAAGAGAAGCTGACATGGAGACAAACTGCTTTGGCCACAGGTCTGGCTGCTGAGGCTCTCTCCTGTTGCTCATTTCCTGGGCAGAGTGAAGAGCAGATGAGGAGCAGAGCCCTGATCCCGTGCCAGGCTCTGAAGCAGTTCCCTGCTTGTGAGAGCCCTGGAGCACACGAGGCAGCAGGGAGAACAGGGGCTGTGGCAGGAGCTGGGCCAGAGCCCGCGCCGGACGCTGCTCGGGCTCAGCCCGCGGGCTTCGCTCCCCTTTCCAAGGGACCATTGCAGGAACCTGCTGAAGATCCCGACCCAGGGACAGCAGCTGGAGTGTGGGAGGTGAGGTGAGTGCCCTGCGGGGAAGTTCTCCAGGCTGCGAGAGGAAACAAGGGCAGACTCTTCTCATTCACCTTAATCAGGGCCCCCTCATTGGGTGGAACCTGGTTATTGATTTTTGTAAGCAGAATTGAGGTCTGTAGGGAATGAAAAGCTATAAATATTGTGGGAAAAGGGAGGGAATATTGAATTGAGTGTCCTGCTGAAGGACTCCAGCAGCTCAGTGATATCAACTGACACCTGAGAGTCCAGGTCACATCCATCCCAAAGCCATTTGTTTTCTGATATTTCCATGGGCAATCCTCTCCTTCTCCAGTTGTTTTCCTCCTCCAGCTCTGTTGGTTCCACAGCCAAGAAGGAGGTATCTCCCTGGCTTTTGTGCCAGGCACACCAGACCAGGCTCCCACACCCTACTTGCCTTCTGTCCTGTCCCTCACCCCTCCCTGAGCTGCTCCACATGGAAGCTGTGGGTGGGAAAAGATGGGAAAGCCACATTTGGGGGACATCAGTGTTGCTCTGGTGTCTCTGTCTGTCACCCCTCCAGCTGTGTGAGGGGAGGAGAAGCAGCAGAGGTGTCACCATGAGCACTTTGTCCCCTGCCACGGAGGGAGCCAGCCCTGCCTGCTGGAGCCAGCCCGGTGGGAAGGCATCCAAGGGGAGCTGGAATGAGGAGAGCCAAGAAAACTGGACCAAGTGTGAGAACAGGCATTGGAGCAAAGTGCCTGTCACACTGCTGCTGCTGCTGCTGTGCCTGTGTGCAGTGGTGGGAGCAGAGCTGTGCTCTGGCTCCTTGGCTGCTGCATCCACAGGAACCACACCAGCACCTGTGTGCTCAGCCTGACCATGGCTGGCTTCACCATCCTGCTCTCCATCACCATTGCTCTGGGGATATTTTCTGTCCCAGAGAGCTTCTGCCACCAGCTGGGCTCGTGGGGTGTGACAGCTGGGCTGAAGGTCACCACCATCCCCTTAGCTCTCCCTGCCGCTGCCTCCTCTCTGACAGCCCTCAGTGCTGTGACAGCTCTGTTTGTCCTCTCCGTGTCCTGCTGGCCCTGCCTCCACTCCCAGCACTTCCCAGTGCTCCTGTGTGCCCTGCTCTGGCTGCTCTCCTTCCTGCTCACTGCCACCCTCCATTTCTGCCCTTCGCTGCTCATGGCCTTGGTCCTGAGCTGCCTCTTCTCAGTGCTCACCCTGACCTGTTCTGCTCTGGCCCTGCTGGCCAGGCTCCTGTGCTGCTCATGGAAACAATCCCCAGGGAAGCTCTGTGCCCTGCTCCTGCCGCCTGTTGTCTCCTTCCCCTTCTTCACTGCTGATTTTGGGTACTGGCTCTTGCTGAGGGCGTTTGACTTCCCTGCCTTTCCCCCAGCACCCCTCTCCCGCTCGCCTGTGCCAAGAGCAGTGCCCACCCTGTGATTTACTTCCTGGCTGGGAGCTGTGCAAAGGAATTTACCCCCTCTGTTAGTGTTGCCTTCCAGAGGGCTTTTGAGGATGTGCCAGAGCCAGGGCATAGGGACAACACAGTGGAATCATCATCAGGTGGAATCATCAAGAAACTGAGACATCATAAAATAGAACCATAAAATATCCAAGTTAGAAGGGACCCACAAGGACCATGGAGTTCAGCTCCTGGCCCTGCACAGGACATCCCAACAATCCCAGCCTGTGCCTGAGAGCATTGTCCAAATGCTCCTTGAGCTCTGTCAGGCTGGTGCTGTGTGCAGCAGGGGAACTCCTGCCTGGGGTGGTTGTGGATGACATGAGGAATCCTCATGGAATGCTTTGGGTTGTGTCCTGGTTTAGGGTAAATTTGGGAGGAAACCTTCAAATGGGATCCCTCTAGTAAACAAGTTCAAGCAGTCCTTCCCCCATCTGATTCAGGAAAAGATTTCCTTAGAGGAAAGTGGAAAAAACTGTTTATTTAACAAACAAAGTATTCAAAAGCATAAAAAATGAAAACAATATTAAACAATAAAATCTGTTGCTGTTCTGAAGAGTTGTCAAATTCAGAAAGTCCTTGTTGTGGAGTGTAGTTTGTCTCACTCAGTCTCTTATCAGTCCCTCTGGTGCTGGCAAATGCTGTGTGCCAGGCCCCGGGTGGCCACAGGTGGGAGCTGCTGCCGTTCTTCTGGGTTTTCAGACCCGAGCAGGTTTGAACAGTTCCAGGAAAAAGAAAAACCACAGTCCAGGGAACTTCTCTGCCTCAGCTAGCTAAAAAAACCTAAAAGCAAAGGAGAGCTCTCTGTTGCATGTCTGTGCTGCCGACAGCACGGTCTGGGAGCAGGAATGTGCAGGACTGAGCGCAGCTCCTGAAAACAAACTGCCCCATCTTCTCTCCTCCTCTTTGCTCTAGGAACCAATCTTAAACTTATGCAAAGTTTAAATGGGCAAAACCTATTTCTGGGTGAAACAGTCAAATGGGGATTCAATTCAGCATCATGAAGTCTCCCCAGGACAGCTTGGAAGGAACGGTAGAGATCATCTCATTCCATCTCTCCTTCTTCCATGGGCAGGGACAACCAGGAAACCTTTGGCTTTGAAGTCTTGCTCTTCGGAAAGGAAGCTCAGGGAGGGAGTGGCCTTGGTGACCCAGGAGACAAGGAAGGGGCTGGGAAGTAGAAAAAGTCCATTGGAAGATCATGATCCTCCTGTACTTGCCTTGGCAGGGACGCCCTGGCTGAGTTGTTCTTCCCTGGACAACAAGTTGTACCTTGGAAAGTTTCTGCTTTCCAAAACAGGAGACAGGGAGAGAAAAACCCTCTCAGATGTCAAAGTCTCTCTCTTCTGTTCATTATTCACAACTCTGTTAATAAATACTCCTTAGCTGTTTAGCCTCCTGTGTGTCTCCAAAGCCTGCCTCACCACCCAGAGCTTTCATGCTCACTTGCCCTTCCAGAAGCAGTGGCACGTTGCTTTCCCCTGGATTTAAGGCAGTGGGAAAAGGAGGGACAATTTCCCCCTGAGCAGGAGATGTGGCTGCTGCCCAGGTCTCTCCCAGGAGGAATCAGGAGCTCTTGGCACTGCCAACATCATCCCAAGCATTGCAGGCACGTGCCTTAGGAAGGGCTCAGGTATGAGACAGGCACCTGCCCTGCTCACAGACAAGCCAGAGGCTTTAGAATGGGATAAAATAAGGAAATGAGCCATTTTGGACACTGTTTAACAGGCACAGGCTCTGCAGTGATGACTGGTTGTTGTTTACTCAACAAATTCTGGGGCCGGAATTTCCACTGTGGAGGCACCCAAAACCGACGCCATATCTGACTGAGGGGCAGTTACAAAATGGTAGTTACAAAAGATCAGTACAGCCTGGCCTGTGGCTGAAGCTGCTGTGCAGAGTCGCTGTTCAGCTCCTCCTGAGGGTGGCCAGGCTCAGGATGGAGGTGGTCAAGGACTTCCCTGGACACTGATGCTGGGGAACCAGAGGATGGATGGCCCCATTCTGCAGAAGAGCAGCAGAACCCCCTAATTTCTGTGCAATTAAATGGTCCAAGCATCTGCTGATGGGAATTTCCATACTCCATGTACTTTCTGGTGCAGGCACAGGAGTTCAGTGGAGTTCACTATCGACCCTGCACTTTACTCAGAAGGATTAAATTCTGGAATTAAAGAATGTGACAAATTCCCACTGAAAGGTCAAGGGAATGTTGCTGTCCCTCCCCAGCTCTGCAGCCCTACCTGGTGTCCCTTCCCATCAGCTGGGAATGCAGGGCTGGCTCTGCCAGAGAGAAGGGGAAGGATGCTGCGTGTGATCCCAGCCCCTCTCCTGCCATCCAAAGGCACCAGCCCCGCAGGGATTTGGGAAATCACTGCCACCCCGTGCTGGGTGTGTCCCCAGGGATTAAGGTGTCCCATTCTTTGCAGGCAAGAGCTCCCTGAAAGCACCATGAAACTCATCTGCTGAGCCAGAGGAGATGGAGTTCATTCCCTGGGGCTGAGGCCATGAGGGTCATTCCATGGGGAATAGAGCTGGGGAACAGCACTGAGCCCAGCTGCACTGCTTGGAGCCTTGTGGATCCAGGAGGGAGGAGGAAAGCCATGCTCCAATGTGCTCCCTGCAGAGCAGCCCACAAAAACCACCCAAGGCAATGGCCGTGCTCCGTTCTCCAGCAGGAATACACCACCACAGGGAGGGTGATCCTGTGGATATTGATTAATCTGGAGACTCAAGGAAACCTTCAGCCACTCTCCTGGGGTCCTTCAACTGAGCAGAGGAAGGGAAAAACAGGCTCAGACGGCTGTGTCCTTGGCAAGAACATTTCTGCAGGCTATATTTTCGTTATGCTCCTCAAAGACCCTGTGGAGGGTGAGCTGGAGGGACCCCATAGAACAGGGCCCCCTGCACCTCCCTGCCAAGAAGTAGATGAAGGGTTTGATGCTGCTGTTGGTGCAGGTGAGCAGGAAAACCACCTGGGACTGCACAACCACGTAACCGAGCTGCTGCAGGAAAATGCAGAGGCTGAGAAGGAGAGTGAAGAGCACAATGATGAAGATAACAATGTCGCGTCTCTTGGGTTGCTGCTGCTGGGAACCCCACTTGAGCTTGATGAAATCGATTGTGTAAGAAATGAACATGGGTGCAGGAACGAGGAGCAGGATGATGGTGTACAAGGATATGAAAGCTGCCCGGCAGTGCTCCTGCTCGTGTGATGGGCACAGGAATGTCACCGTGGGGATGACAGTGAAGAGAGCAAAGAAGGCCCAGTATTGGACACTGTCCACTACCCAAAAGAGGCGCTTGGGAAGGTCCCAGTGGCAGCAGAGTTTGCAGAGCTTGTCCATATACCGCACATTCCTGCTGCGCATCAGCCGGAACAGCCCCCAGTAGCAAGGGACCACTGACATCTGGAAAAGGAAACTCACATAGAGCAGGGGCAGGATAGGAGAGCAGGACACGTCCTCCACCAGGAAGAGCAGGGCGGAGGGGATCACAAAGAGGAGGAAGAGGAAGTCAATGACAGCCAGGTCAAAAACCCGAGTGTTACAGATTTTCAGGCTGAGGAGGCCAATGACAGCCCCATTCCCAGCCAGCCCACAGAGGCTGATGAGCAGTGTCACACTGTGTATGACCACATCAGTGACATCGCTCTCACAGAGATCGTCTCCTCCCGCGGGTGAGCTGGGAGATGGGGACACGGTGCTCACCTCCATGGATGGATGCTGGGCAGGCAGTGGGATGTGGCTCCTGGCTGCGGTCAGAGTGGATGGGCAGTCAGTGCTTGGAGAATCCAGGGATGGACCATGTGGCTCCTCAGCAGCTCCCTGCAGTGGGAAGGATTCAGTTGGGAGGAGTGAGATGTGCAGGGGAGGAGGGTGATGGAAATTGTGGATTGAGAGAGGGAGGTGGTGGGGTTGGGCTGTTCAGCAGGGAATGCAGAAAGGAAGCACATGGCAGGGGAGGAGGGAGCTGGGGAGGGCACTGCAGTAACCAGGACAGGGTGACAATAAGAGAGCAGCTGCTGCAGGAGAGGAAGGTGGGGTAGGGAGGAAGGAAACCATTCCACTGACCTGTTCCCTGTGGGGCAGCAGCAGGCAAAGGGGTCTGTGCAGATCAGCGGCGCTTCCTGGTCCCTCTTGCTCCTTTGGGATCCATGTCCTAAAGCGGCTCCTGGCAGGTCAGTGACATGAAGGAGAAAGTGTCCAGATCACCAGGAGCTCCCCATTCCCATCCTGCTGGCTCCTCTCCGTGCCCGGTCCTGGTGTTGCTCCCCAAGGCTTGGTGGAGTAATGGGGGTGTGGGGAAGTCAAAAACTGCGACTTTGCCTTCTTTGGAAATTCTGTTCTTCTGAGTCATTTATCTGGGGTGTGGGTTTTCGCTTTTGGGGTTTTTTTTTCTTCCTGAGGAAGTGGCTTTTGTCAGAAGCTTTAAATGAAGATTTTTTTTTGATTGGCTCCTCTTTCCCTCCTGATGAGAATCCCTCCTTCCCTGCAGAGTGTCCCACTCTCCAAATGCCTTCCCTCTCTAGGTAGGTTTCTACCATTCCTCCCATATCTTCCCTGAGGGGTCATTGTCCCTCCAGCAGCAGAGGGATGCTGGTGGTGCTGGTGGCACTGGAATGTCGGCAGTGCCGGCAGTGCTGGTGAATCAGCTGGGTGCTTCTCAGAAAGAAATGTTCCATGAAGAGAACATTGCCAAAACATTGTCTGGCCCAAGGAAGCACTGTTGAGCTGCTTCCTCCTCCTATCCCGATTCCATCCCCATCCCTGCTCCCCATCCCCATTCCTGTCCTCACCCGGCTTTCCATCCTCACCCCATCCTATCACATCCCATAGCTTTCAAAGACAGCAGCCACTCCCCCAATCCGAACGCGGCCTGTCAGGCTCTGCTGTCCTCAAGTGGGGACATTTGGGATTGCCGGCATCCAGACCCTTTCCAACCCTCTCGGACCCTCTCCTGACCCCTTCAAAACTGCCTGCAACAGCCCAGTCCATCTCTGATGACCCCTGTCCGCCCCGAACAGCCCCGATATTCCCCACTCCACCTGGGACCCCAGCAGTGTCCCTGCTCCTCCTGGCCATAGTGTTCTAGGACCCAGGAGGGAGGAGGAAAGCCCAGCTCCAATGTGCTCGTCAGGATCACACAGGATGATAAATGTGGCTGGAGCCAGCGCAGAAACAGATGAGGAGGCCTGCAGTGGTTTTGGGGCAAGTTCTGGAACAAGAAGCAAGAGCACATGGCCAAAGCAAAAGTTCAAGGTAAGGTCACCTTTAATATCTCAACAGAAAATACGAACACCAGGGACCCCTCTGAATGATCCTCCCGGATCAAAAAAGGACTTCCAGTAGGAGGAGGACATGTGGAAATTAATTCTAGGAAAGTGATGTTTGCGTATTAGATAAGAAACCTGCTTTAATGGCTGTGTGTGGTTATGATGGATGAAACCCTTGTTGCAAAGTCTCATCACACACTGAACAAGGGGAGATCCTTCAGTGTGTCCTGAGGAGGTAAAGAATTCCTGATTCCTAATGCTTGGCATTGTGTTTGAAAATTTATTCTTACTGATTTTTGTATCACTCCCAGTTCCCATCTCCACTCCTCTCAGAAACCCATCTCTTCCCATCCCATCCCATCCCATCCCATCCCATCCCATCCCATCCCATCCCATCCCATCCCATCCCATCCCATCCCATCCCATCCCATCCCATCCCATCCCATGCAATGCCATTCCGTGGCCCCTACCCGGGTTGAAGCTCTGCCCATCAGGTTCTGCGGCTCTACAATCAAGATATCTGGGATCAGCAGCATCCAGATCCCTCCTGGCGCCTCCTGCCCCCTCCAACACACCCAGACCCCCCGGGGCCGCCTTCCCCTCCCCGGCAGCCCCACTCCAGCCGGGAGCAGGGACATCTCTGCTGTGACACTCACAGAGCACTCGGGGTGGGCAATGCTGAGCCCCTGGGCCATTGTGTCCGTGCCGGCTGTGCCGCTGCCAGCCCAGCTCTGGGCACTCGGGATCACTGTTCCTCCAGGGAACACAAGCCAGGGATGTGTCCCCTCCCTCCAGCCACATTCCCGGCTGGCAGCAGCAGCCAGAGGAAGCCGGGAGGCGAAGGCAGCTCAGGGTTCATGGTGCTGTTTATTGATATCACACCCCAGTGGGATGCAGGAACCAGGGTGCCAGGGAGAATTTTGGGATCACAGCCGTGTGGGGTACGATCCGTTTTGGGAATGGTGTTCTAGGAGTCGTGAGGGAGGATCAGAACCATGTTCCAATGTGCTCCCCGAAGACCATTGCTCCTACATGACCCTTGGCAATGCCCCTGCTGCCTTCTCCTGCAGAATTGACCCTGTGGATATTTATTAATCAGGTGACTCAAGACAACCCTCAGCCACTGTCCCGGGGTGCTTCGCTAGTGCAGTGGAAGGGATCAACAGGCTCAGACTGCCATGGAATCATTGGAATCATTCCCTGCTGGAATCATTGCTGCTGGCAGTATTTTCTTCTGGCTCCCCAAAGACCCTCCAGAGAGATTCCCTGAAGGACCCCATGGAGCCGTTCTTCCAGCATCTCCCTACCAGGAATGAGATGATGGGTTTGATGGTGCTGTTGATGCTGGCAAGCAGGAAACCAGGCTGGGAAGGCAGAATGGTGTAGCCGAGCTGCTGCAGGAAATTCCAGAAGAGGGAGAGTGGTGAGGAGAGAGAGGAAGATAATAATGTGGAGCCTTTTGGGCTTGCTCTTCTGTGAGAAACATGAGTCCTGAATGGAGAAAAATATGCTGGAAATGAGCATGAAGGGAGCAAAGAGGAGGAGGTGGAGGGTGTGCATGGAGATGAGAGACCCCTGGCAGTGAAACTGGCCCAGGGAAGCCACTGCTGGATGGAGAGCAGTGACAGCAAAGAAGGTCACTGCAGGGCACTCATACCACGCCTGGCAGGCACTCAGAACAGAAACAGCAGCAGCAGCAGAAGGAATTGAAGGCTACAGAGCCTAACCCTGTGATGTTCATGAACAGCACACGGTACGGCCCCACGCTGGAGCACAAGAGCGACAGCCGGAAAAGGAAGCTCAAGGACCCCAGGGGCACAAGAGCAGAGCAGACCACATCCTCTACAAGGAGGAGCAGTGTGCATGTGAGCATGAGGAGGAGGAAGAGGAAGACAGCGACAGCCAGGTTGAAGATGAAGTTGGTGGTGAAGCCGATGCTGAGGAGGCCGATGACAGCCCCGTTCCCAGCCAGCCCACAGAGGCAGATGAGCAGTGTCACACTGTGTATGGCGACGGGGGTGACATCTGCCTCACACACATCATCTCCTTCTGTGGGTGAGGCAGGAGACAAGGACTCACTGGTCACTCCATGGATGGACGCTGGGCAGGCAGTGGGATGTGGCTCCTGGCTGTGGTCAGAGTGGATGGGCAGTCAGTGCTTGGAGAATCCAGGGATGGACCATGAGGGTCCTCAGCAGCTCCTGGCAGAGGGGAGGATTCATTGGGGAGGAGTGAGATGTGCAGGGGAGAAGGGAGGTGGAAATTCTGAGCTGGGAGAGGGAGGTGGTGGGGTTGGGCTGTTCAGCAGGGGATGTGGGAGGAAACTCAGGGTAGAAGAGGCATGACCTGGGGATGGCACTGCAGTCATCATGATAGGATGGCAGGAACAGAGCAGATGCTGCAGGAGAGGAAGGTGGGGTAGGGAGGAAGGAAACCATTCCACTGACCTGTTCTCTGTGGGGCAGCAGCAGGCAAAGGGGTCTGTGCAGATCAGCAGCGCTTCCTGGTCCCTCTTGCTCCTTTGGGATCCATGTCCTAAAGCGGCTCCTGGCAGGTCAGTGACATGAAGGAGAAAGTGTCCAGATCACCAGGAGCTCCCCATTCCCATCCTGCTGGCTCTCTCCTCTGCGTATCCCGCTGTTGTTTCCCAAAGACATGGTGGGGCCATGGGGAAGTAGGAAATTACATCTTTGACTACATTAGAATTTCACTTCCATTTGTTTGGTGGTATGTTTTGGGGGGGATGTGTGTTTGGTTGTTTGTTTTTTTGTTTTTTTTTTTTTTTTTCTTGTTTGGCTGGGGGGGGGAAAGGGTTGTTGTTTTTTTTTGTTTTTTAGCTACCAAGGAAGTAAGATTAGTCAAATCTCCACTTGAAGAATAGAATGGGTCATCTTTTCCTCGTGATTAGAAACACTCCTTCCCTGGACAATGTCCCGTTCTCTGACTGCCTTCTCTCTCCTGACAGGTTTCTGCCATTTCTCATTTCTCTTTCAGGAGGGGTCATGGTCCCTCCAGCAGCAGAGGGATGCTGGTGGTGCAGGTGGCACCGGAACGGTGCCAGTGCTGCCAGAGCAGGTGGAGCATTGGGCTGCTTGTCAGAAACAACTCCCTTGCTGGTAAGAGGTCTAGGATCATTGCCAAAACCTGTCCTGGGCCCAAGGAAAGCGAGCTGAGCCAAGAATTCCCTTTTTTTCATTCAAATGCAGGCTCACACTGCCCAAGGGCAGCACAGCAAACAGTTGCTTTGTGTTGATTTGGCACAGCCCGGTTTTTTGGTAGCAGTGCCACAGATACGGGTTCCTGTTGGAAGCTGCTGGAAGCTTCCACCATGTCCGACAGATCCAGTTTCTGATGGCTCTGAAGATGGACATGCTGCTGGCCCAATCGGAGAGGTTGGTAACGCCTCTGCGATACCGTATTTCAGAAGAAAATCAAAGCAGCACACACTCAGTTTTTACCAGGGATGGCGGGGCACCGCTGCTGGGGCCATCCCGGTGTGGTGAGCGGTGACGCGCCGCGGCCGCTGCCATCCCGGTGTGGCCCAGGAAAAACCTTGTGGAGGGCAAGACCCGAGCAGAGAGAGAGAGATAGAGAGAGGTCCCTTGCTTCCAAAGTGGAGCAGCCTGTCTTTGGAGGACTGCACCCCGTGGAAGAGTGACCCAAGCCATAACAGTTTGGAGGAGACTGTTTGCTCCTGGGGGGGACTCACGTTGCAACAGTTTTGTCAGGACTGCTGCTGCTGAGATTAGAGCCACACGGAGGAAGTTCATGGAGAACTGTCTCCCGTGGGAGAGACCCCATGACCTAGCACAAAAAAACTCCTCTCCCTCAGCGAACAGAAAAGATCTCAAGGGATGAACTGACCAAAAACCCCACGCCATGTTTCCCTGCACTGTCAGTGGGAAGGAGGGAGGGGCTGGGGGAAAGAAAGGTGTTTTAAGTTTTATTTTACTTCTCATTATCATCCTCTGAATCTCTTAATAATACATTTATTTAATACAATTTATTTTGAACCTGTTTTTTTCTATTCTTGAAGTGTTATTTTCTCCCGGTCCCCATCTCAATTCATGAGCCCTTTGTTAATTTTTGTTTCCCGCTCCTCCCCCAGCTGACAGCAAGAGAAGGTGAGCAAACAGCTTTCCCGGGTGCCTGGTGTTTGGCCAGAGCCAAACCACGACAGGCTTGCAGCCAGGTTATCAGCATCAGAGCCCACATTTCTTACTGCCAATACCATTGATGATGCAATAAAAGTTACTGGAGACCAGATTTTGGGGTGCTGTGGTGCCCCTTCCAGCACTTCACCAAAGCTCATCATTGTCCTCCTCAGTCCTGGGAATACTTGTGGTTGTTTTTTCCTGATCTCACCCCTTTGCAAGCAGGGACACCTTCCACCAGGTCAGATTGTTTCAAACCCCATCCAGCCAGGCCTGGAACACCTCCAGCGATGGGGAGGCCAGAGCATCTGTGGGAACCTGTGCCAGGGCCTCTACACCCTCACAGGGAAGAATTTCTTGCCAATATTCCACTTCAACCTGTCCTCTGGCAGTGGGAAGCCATTCCCCCTTGTCCTGTCACTCCAGGCCTTTGTCCAAAGCGCCTCTCCAGTTCTTGGAGCCTCTTTAGGCTCTGGAAGGGGCTCTAAGGCTCCCTGAAGCCTTCCCTTCTCCAGGCTGAACATCCCGAGCTCAGAGACCTCAGCAAAGCTACAGGGTGGGGATTGATGCCCCGTGGAGACAACGGTGACAAACACAGATGTCACCCTGCTCCTGGAAGGGGGCGGCTGTGCTGAGGACCATGGACTCCCCCTCCCCTTGCAGCTGAACCATCTGAGCCTGCTGAGGGAGAGGCCAAAGCCAGGGCAGAGGAAGAATTTCTGAAGGCACAAAACCAGCAGCAAGGACATCAGTAAAAACCAGGTTTAATATTAAGCAAGAGCACACCAAAGTGCTGTCCCTGTGTGTTTGTTTGTGTGTGTGTTCAACGGCAGGAGACAAAAGGACAGTGAGGGTAAGGATTAAAAGGAAAATGGCCCAAACCCAAACCCTTTACAGCACTCCAACATAACACTACTTCAGTTATACATTAATATTAGCAATTCAGCAGAGGAAAATCAAATAGCAACATTTAACCTTTGTTATGCCTGATACACCCACTCAGGTGTCTCAGGCAGTTACACATGAGAGAGAGCAGGATTTGTGCCACATTTGCCACAGCAGCTGCACACGTGTGTGCACACAGGCAGAAAGAGTCAGTGCAAGGTCCCTGTGAGAAATTCCCCTGGCAGACAGTGAAATGCTCCCTGGGGATCCCTCTGCATCTCCTCACTGGGCCAAGGGCTGGGCCTGGAGCACTGGGGGATCGGCCCAGGAGCCGTCGGCGTTCGGGGATCAGCCGAGGGCAGCAGACGGGAGAGATCCCAGCTCGGAGAGGCCCCACTCCCAGGGAGCTTCTGCTCAGCGCTGCTGGGCCCAGGAGAGCTCCAAGGGTCTCCTTTTGGGCCGCTGCTCACAGGCCCCAAGGGATGGGCGTCACTCACAGCAATGTTTCACCCTGGCCACACTTCGGGCAGGCAGCTCTCTGGGAAAGTGGGAGAGCAGGGATGCTGTGGCCTTCAGGGAAGGAAAACAATTCCCAAGGCTGTTGATAAAGGCCCAGGAGGTGGTTGGACAGCAGCAGTTCCTGGGAGCAGAGGGTGTTTCTGATCAGCGCCAGAGCAGCTGAGCCCAGGGGCTGCTCCTCAAGGCTGAGGCCTCACAAGCACGGATCAGAGCCCAGAGCGGCCTGGAAAGGGGCTGGGGATGCCCCAGCACAGGGAGGGTGACACTGTGGGTATTTACTGACCAGGAGACTCAAGGAATCTCTCAGCCACTGTCCCAGGGTCCTTCAGCAGTGCAGTGCAAGGGATCAATAGGCTCAGACCCCAGTGTCCAAGGCAGGATCATTGCTGTGGGCAGCGTTTTATTCTAGGTCCTCAAAGACCCTCTGGAGGGAGAGCCGGAGGGACTCCACAGAGCAGGACCTCCAGCACCTCCCTGCTAAGAAGTAGATGAAGGGCTTGATGCTGCTGTAGATGCAGGTGAGCAGGAAAAAAAAATGGGAGGGCACAACAATGTAACCAAGCTCCTGCAGGAAATTCCAGAGGAGGAAAAGGAGAGTGAAGGGACCAGTGAAGACAATACCAATGTCCCTTCCCTTGGGTTGCTTCTGCTGGGAGCCACACCTGGCCTTAATCAAAGCAATTGTGCTGTAAATTACCAGCACAGTCATGGGTACAACAAAGAGGAGCAGGATGATGGCCCACACAGCAATGAGGGCTGCCCGGCAGTGCTCCTGCTCGTTGGCTGGGCACAGGAATGTCACTGTGGGAGCCTCACTGAGGAGAGCAGAGAAAGCCCAAAACTGGACACTCATCAGCAGCAAATACAGTTCCTCAGGAAGGTCACGGCGGTAGCAGAGCTCCAAGAGCTTTTCGATACCCACCGCAATGCTGTCAGATGTCACCCAGAACGGCCCCCAGTAGCAGGAGAACACTGACAGTCGGAAAAGGAAACGCAGGTACACCAGGGGCAGGATGGGAGAGCAGGACACATCCTCCACCAGGAAGAGGAGGGCGGATGGGAATGTGAGGAGAAGGATGAGGAAGTCAATGACAGCCAGGTTTTGGATGACAAATTTAGCACCCTTCAGGCCGAGGAGGCCGATGACAGCCCCGTTCCCAGCCAGCCCACAGAGGCAGATGAGCAGTGTCACACTGTGTGTGGCCACAGTGGTGACATCTGTCTCACACAGATGGTCCCCTTCAGTGGGTGAGACAGGAGATGGGGACACGGTGCTCAGCTCCATGGATGGATGCTGGGCAGGCAGTGGGATGTGGCTCCTGGCTGTGGTCAGAGTGGATGGGCAGTCAGTGCTTGGAGAATCCAGGGATGGACCATGAGGCTCCTCAGCAGCTCCCTGCAGTGGGAAGGATTCAGAGGGGGAGGAGTGAGATGTGCAGCGGAGGAGGGCAGAAGAAATTGTGGATTGAGAGAGGGAGGCAGGAGCATTGGGCAGTTCAGCAGGGGATGAGAAGGGAAGCTCAGGGCAGAGGAGGAGGGAGCTGAGGAGGGCACTGCGGTCACCGGGAGAGGGAGGCAGGAACAGAGCAGCTGCTGCTGGAGGAGAGGAAGGTGGGGTAGGGAGGAAGGAAACCATTCCACTGACCTGTTCCCTGTGGGGCAGCAGCAGGCAAAGGGGTCTGTGCAGATCAGCGGCGCTTCCTGGTCCCTCTTACTTCTTTGGGATCCGTGTCCTAAAGCAGCTCCTGGCAGGTCAGTGACATGAAGGAGAAAGTGCCCAGATCACCAGGAGCTCCCCACTCCTGTCCCACTGGCTCCTCTCTCTGCCCTGTCCTGCTGCTGTTTTCCAAGGCTTGGTGGAGTCACGGGGGAGTCGGAAATTGCAGCTTTGGCTACGTCAGAACTTCACTTCCTCTGAGATATTTATCTTCTTCTTTTTTTTTTTTTTTTGCTACAGAGGAAGTGGCTTTTGTCAAAAGCTGTAAATGGCTCCTCATTCTCTTCTGATGCGAAACATTCCTTCATTGCAGAATGTCCCACTCTCCGACTGCCTTCCCTCTCCTGACAGGTTTCTACCATTCCTTGTTTCTCTTCCCTGAGGGGTCATTGTCCCTCCAGCAGCAGAGGGATGCTGGTGGCACTGGAATGCTGCCAGTGCTGGTGAGTCATCTGGGTGCTTCTCAGAAGTAACTCCTATTCCAGGAAGAGCTCCAGGATCATTGCCTGAGCTTCCCCATGGCCTGAGGAAGCAGAGCTCAGCTGCTCACTATCCTATCCTATCCTATCCTATCCTATCCTATCCTATCCTATCCTATCCTATCCTATCCTATCCTATCCTATCCCATCCCATCCCATCCCATCCCATCCCATCCCATCCCATCCCATCCCCTCCCATCCCATCCCATCCCATCCCCATCTCTGCACTCCATTCCCACCCCATTCTCCATCCTCACCCCATCCTATCACATCCCACAGCTTTCCCAGACAGCTGCTGCTCCCCCACTCTGAGCATGGCCTGTCAGGCTCTGCTCTGCTCTGACTTTGCCAGCATCCAGACCACCTCCAACGTACTCTAACCCTCTCCTGACCCCTCCAGCCTGCTCTGACACCCCAGAACCACCCAGGGCTGATTTTTTTCCCCTGATAGCCTCACTTCTACCCCGCTCCACCTGGGACCCCCAACAGTGTCCCTGCTCCTCCTGGGAGCCATAGGGATCTAGGACCCAGGAGGGAGGAGGAAAGCCCAGCTCCGATGTGCTTCTCAGGATCACACAGGATGATAAATGTGGCTGGAGCCAGTGAAGAAACAGATTAGGAGGTCTGCAGTGGTTTTGGAGCAAGTTCTGTAACAAGAAGCAACAGTGCATGGCCAAAGGAAAAGTTCAAGGCAGGGTCACCTTTAACATCTCAGCACTCGGGGCACTCGACCACCAGAGACCCCTTTAAATGATCCTCCAGGGCCAGGAAAGGACTCCCAGTAGGAGGAGGACGCATGCAAATTAGTTCTAGGAAAGTGATGTTTGTGTATTAGATAAGAAACACACTTTTGTGAGTGTGTGTGGTTTTGATGGATAAAGCCCCTGTTGTAATGTCTCACCACACACAGAACAAGGGGAGATCTTCTGTGTGTGCTGTGGAGGTGAAGAATTCCTGCTTCCTAATTCTTCCCAATGTGATTGAAAGTTTATTTCAGCCCCTTGTTAATTACTTCCTAAGCCCATCACTACCCCACATGCCATGCCATCCCATCCCAAGCCATGCCATGGCTGCTCCCCGGGCTGAAGCTCTGCCCTTCTGGCTCTGCTGCTCTCCAGTAGGGACATTTGGGATCAGCAGCATCCAGATGCTTCCTGGCGCCTCCCGCCCCCTCCAATACACCCTTCCCCTCCCCGGCAGCCCCACTCCAGCCGGGAGCAGGGACATCTCTGCTGTGACACCTCGGAGCACTCGGGGGGCAGTGCTGAGCCCCTGGGCCATCGTGTCCGTGCCGGCTGTGCCGCTGCCAGCCCAGCTCTGGGCACTCGGGATCACTGTTCCTCCCGGGAACACAAGCCAGGGATGTGTCCCCTCCCTCCAGCCACATTCCCGGCTGGCAGCAGCAGCCAGAGGAAGCCGGGAGGCGAAGGCAGCTCAGGGTTCACGGTGCTGTTTATTGATATCACAGCCCAGTGGGATGCAGGACCTAGGTGCCAGGGGGAATTTTGGGATCACAGCCGTGTGGGGTATGATCCGTTTTGGGAATGGTGTTCTAGGACCCCTGAGGGAGGATCAAAGCCATGCTCCAATGTGCTCCCCGAAGAGCATCCCTCTCACATGGCCCTTGGCAATGCCCCTGCTGCCTTCTCCTGCAGAATTGACCCTGTGGATATTTATTAATCAGGTGACTCAAGGAAACCCTCAGCCACTGTCACGGGGTGCTTCGCTAGTGCAGTGGAAGGGATCAACAGGCTCAGACTGCCATGGAATCATTGGAATCATTCCCTGCTGGAATCATTGCTGCTGGCAGTATTTTCTTCTGGCTCCCCAAAGACCCTCCAGAGAGATTCCCTGAAGGACCCCATGGAGCCGTTCTTCCAGCATCTCCCTACCAGGAATGAGATGATGGGTTTGATGGTGCTGTTGATGCTGGCAAGCAGGAAACCAGGCTGGGAAGGCAGAATGGTGTAGCCGAGCTGCTGCAGGAAATTCCAGAAGAGGGAGAGTGGTGAGGAGAGAGAGGAAGATAATAATGTGGAGCCTTTTGGGCTTGCTCTTCTGTGAGAAACATGAGTCCTGAATGGAGAAAAATATGCTGGAAATGAGCATGAAGGGAGCAAAGAGGAGGAGGTGGAGGGTGTGCATGGAGATGAGAGACCCCTGGCAGTGAAACTGGCCCAGGGAAGCCACTGCTGGATGGAGAGCAGTGACAGCAAAGAAGGTCACTGCAGGGCACTCATACCACGCCTGGCAGGCACTCAGAACAGAAACAGCAGCAGCAGCAGAAGGAATTGAAGGCTACAGAGCCTAACCCTGTGATGTTCATGAACAGCACACGGTACGGCCCCACGCTGGAGCACAAGAGCGACAGCCGGAAAAGGAAGCTCAAGGACCCCAGGGGCACAAGAGCAGAGCAGACCACATCCTCTACAAGGAGGAGCAGTGTGCATGTGAGCATGAGGAGGAGGAAGAGGAAGACAGCGACAGCCAGGTTGAAGATGAAGTCGGTGCTGAAGCCGATGCTGAGGAGGCCGATGACAGCCCCGTTCCCAGCCAGCCCACAGAGGCAGATGAGCAGTGTCACACTGTGTATGGCGACGGGGGTGACATCTGCCTCACACAGATCATCTCCTTCAGTGGGTGAGGCAGGAGACGAGGACTCACTGGTCACTCCATGGATGGACACTGGGCAGGCAGTGGGATGTGGCTCCTGGCTGTGGTCAGCGTGGATGGGCAGTCAGTGCTTGGAGAATCCTGGGATGGACCATGAGGCTCCTCAGCAGCTCCCTGCAGTGGGAAGGATTCATTGGGGAGGAGTGAGATGTGCAGGGGAGAAGGGAGGTGGAAATTCTGGGTTGGGAGAGGGAGGTGGTGGGGCTGGGCTGTTCAGCAGGGGATGTGGGAGGAAACTCAGGGTAGAAGAGGCATGACCTGGGGATGGCACTGCAGTCATCATGATGGGATGGCAGGAACAGAGCAGCTGCTGCTGGAGGAGAGGAAGGTGGGGTAGGGAGGAAGGAAACCATTCCACTGACCTGTTCCCTGTGGGGCAACAGCAGGCAAAGGGGTCTGTGCAGATCAGCGGCGCTTCCTGGTCCCTCTTGCTCCTTTGGGATCCATGTCCTAAAGCAGCTCCTGGCAGGTCAGTGACATGAAGGAGAAAGTGCCCAGATCACCAGGAGCTCCCCATTCCCATCCTGCTGGCTCTCTCCCCTGCGTATCTCGCTGTTGCTTCCCAAAGACATGGTGGGGCCATGGTAAAGTAGGAAATTACATCTTTGCCTGCATTAGAATTTCACTTCCATTTGTTTGGTGGTATGTTTTGGGGGGGATGTATGTTTGGTTGTTTGTTTTTTTGTTTCTTTGTTTGTTTTTTTCTTGTTTGGTTGGGCGGGGAAGGGTTGTTGGTTTTTTGGGCTTATTAGCTACCAAGGAAGTGAGATTAGTCAAATCTCCACTTGAAAAATAGAATGGGTCATCTTTTCCTCGTGATTAGAAACACTCCTTCCCTGGACAATGTCCCGTTCTCTGACTGCCTTCTCTCTCCTGACAGGTTTCTGCCATTTCTCATTTCTCTTTCAGGAGGGGTCATGGTCCCTCCAGCAGCAGAGGGATGCTGGTGGTGCAGGTGGCACCGGAACGGTGCCAGTGCTGCCAGAGCAGGTGGAGCATTGGGCTGCTTGTCAGAAACAACTCCCTTGCTGGTAAGAGGTCTGGGATCATTGCCAAAAGCTGCCCTGGGCCCAAGGAAAGTGAGCTGAGCCAAGAATTCCCATTTTTTTTCATTCAAATGGAGGCTCACACTGCCCAAGGGCAGCACAGCAAACAGTTGCTCTGTGTTGATTTGGCACAGCCTGGTTTTTTGGTAGCAGTGCCACAGAAATGGGTTCCTGTTGGAAGCTGCTGGAAGCTTCCACCATGTCTGACAGATCCAGTTTCTGATGGCTCTGAAAATGGACATGCTGCTGGCCCAATCGGAGAGGTTGGTAACGCCTCTGCGATACGATATTTCAGAAGAAAATCAAAGCAGCACACATGCAGTTTTTACCAGGGATGGCGAGGCACCGCTGCTGGGGCCATCCCGGTGTGGTGAGCGGTGACGCGCCGCGGCCGCTGCCATCCCGGTGTGGCCCAGGAAAAACCTTGTGGAGGGCAAGACCCGGGCAGAGAGAGAGAGAGAGAGAGAGACGTCCCTTGCTTCCAAAGTGGAGCTGCCTGTCTTTGGAGGACTGCATCCCGTGGAAGAGTGACCCAAGCCATAACAGTTTGGAGGAGACTGTTTGCTCCTGGGGGGGACTCACATTGCAACAGTTTTGTCAGGACTGGTGCTGGTGAGATTAGAGCCATACGGAGGGAGTTCATGGAGAACTGTCTCCCGTGGGAGAGACCCCATGACCTAGCACAAATAAACTCCTCTCCCTCAGTGAACAGAAAAGATCTCAAGTGATGAACTGACCAAAACCCCCACGCCATGTCTCCCTGCACTGTCAGTGGGAAGGAGGGAGGGGCTGGGGGAAAGAAAGGTGTTTTAAGTTTTATTTTACTTCTCATTATCATCCTCTGAATCTCTTAATAATACATTTACTTAATACAATTTATTTTGAACCTGGTTTTCTCTATTCTTGGAGTGTTATTTTCTCCCAGTCCCCATCTCAATTCATGAGCCTGCAGCGGCGGCTGGCCTCTAAGAGAAACCCCAGCTAGCTGCGGCCAGCACCGCCAGCAGCACGGGGGCTCTCCCGATCAAGGGCTTTGCTAGGAGAGCGCCTAAGGCTTATGCCTTCTGGGGATGAGGATTCGCGGTGGAGAAGGAGAGAGGCTGCTACCCACAGGGCGGAAGAAGGAGACAGACCACGGCGGCAGTTCAATCTGGTCTTAATGAACTCCAGGGAGACTGCCAGCCGAGGACCCAGACTGGGTCCTGACTGGGGTTTATAAAGGGAGGATCCTCAGCCAATCGGAAAAAAGATGGGAGTGGTAAGAGAGTGAAAGATAACGTGGGGTATCCAATAGGGGGAAAGTAGGGGTGGAGTTATGGCTCCTGGTCCAATCACTCGATGCCCACGGTAGAAGGTTCTGGATTCAAAGGTGGGGGCACTGAGTGACGGACAGGAGACCAGGGAGGGATCACGGGTTACTACAATGTTTGGGGGGGAGGAGAGAGGCTTGACTGACGGGGCAATCAAGGGAGAAGGAGAACCTGGGGAGAACCATTACAAGAAGGGGTACAAGGGACAAACCAACTCAACTTAATACAGTACAGTAATAACACAATACAACATAAGCCCTTTGTTAATTTTTGTTTCCCTCTCCTCCCCCAGCTGACAGCAAGAGAAGGTGAGCAAACAGCTTTCCCGGGTGCCTGGTGTTTGGCCAGAGCCAAACCACGACAGGCTTGCAGCCAGGTTATCAGCATCAGAGCCCACATTTCTTACTGCCAGTACTATTGATGATGCAACAAAAAGCAATAGGGGACCAGATTTTGGGGTGCTGTGGTGCCCCTTCCAGCCCTTCACCAGAGTTCATCACTCCTCCTCCTCAGTCTTGGGAATACTTGTGGTTGTTTTTTCCTGATCTCACCCCTTTGCAAGCAGGGACACCTTCCACCAGGTCAGATTGTTTCAAACCCCATCCAGCCAGGCCTGGAACACCTCCAGCGATGGGGAGGCCAGAGCATCTGTGGGAACCTGTGCCAGGGCCTCTCCACCCTCACAGGGAAGAATTTCTTGCCAATATTCCACTTCAACCTGTGCTCTGGCAGTGGAAAGCCATTCCCCCTTGTCCTGTCACTCCAGGCCTTTGTCCAAAGCGCCTCTCCAGTTCTTGGAGCCTCTTTAGGCTCTGGAAGGGGCTCTAAGGTCTCCCTGAAGCCTTCCCTTCTCCAGGCTGAACATCCCAATCTCAGAGACCTCAGCAAAGCCACAGGGCGAGGATTGATGCCCTGTGGAGACAACGGTGACGAACACAGATGTCACCCTGCTCCTGGAAGGGGGTGGCTGTGCTGAGGACCATGGACTCCCCCTCCCCTTGCAGCTGAACCATCCGAGCCTGCTGAGGGAGAGGCCAAAGCCAGGGCAGAGGAAGAATTTCTGAAGGCACAAAACCAGCAGCAAGGATATCAGTGAAAACCAGGTTTTATATTAAGCAAGAGCACACCAAAGTGCTGTCCCTGTGTGTTTTTGTGTGTGCGTTCAAGGGCAGGTGACAAAAGGAGAGTGAGGGTAAGGATTTAAGGGAAAATGGCCCAAACCCTTTACAGCACTCCAAATTAACAGTACTGGGAAAAATTTATCTGGGAAACCGGATAAAATTGGCTTTTACATTCATGTATTAGCCTTTGCATATTGTTAGTGATTGCAAGTATTTAGGCATAGTATCAATTATAACTCTTTTTAACTGCTTGCTAATATAATACAATCTACCAGCTTAATTATAAACTGTGTTACTCGTAAAAATAGTGGTGTAATGAATATTATATCTGTGTTTGACTATAGAAATAATTGTGTGATGAATGCACTGTGTTACAGACCTTAGCAAAACATAAGACATAAAAAAGAAAAGAAAAGCTTTAGTGTAACTAAAACCAGTGTAAGGTCATCCACTGCCCAACCTGTCCAAGTTATAAGATAACTGTGAGACAAACCAGAACACAAGAGGACAATTAGAGAATTCCATATTAAATTTACGGAAGACATACTAAATCTTTATGAGACGATATGAAATAGCAAGATGGAGACACAAGAAGAAATAAAATATATTGACATAACACCCAGGATGTCATGCAGATAAGCCAGACTGTGAAGTCAGACAAAGGAGTTCCCAAAACATTAGAAAGTTTCAAAGAATGTGTAAATAATGCATGAAAAACATAAATTTACATGTATCCCAGTAATGTAACAGTATAAAGATAACATTGCCTGCATACACCGGTGTGTTCTATAGCTGTTAGCCAGGTGCACCCCACTGCTGGAAATATTATCCATTCTTTATCCTATTACTATAATTATTATTACTATTATTAAACTTTTAAAAACCGTAATCAGTGAATTCAGTTTTTCACACTGCTTCAGTTATACCTAAAACTTAGCCATTCAGCCATTCAGAGGACTAATACTTAACAGCATTCAACCTAATTGTTGCATGAAACTTCCTTGCAGGCCTGACCCGCTGTCTGAGGTAGTAACACACCTGAGAGAGCAGCATTTGTGCCACATTTGCCACAGCAGCTGCACACGTGTGTGCACACGGCCAGAAAGAGTCAGTGCAAGGTCCCTGTGAGAAATTCCCCTGGCAGGCAGTGAAATGCTCCCTGGGGATCCCTCTGCATCTCCTCACCGGGCCAAGGGCTGGGCCTGGAGCACTGGGGGATGGGCCCAGGAGCCGTCGGCATTCGGGGATCAGCCGAGGGCAGCAGACGGGAGAGATCCCAGCTCGGAGAGGCCCCACTCCCAGGGAGCTTCTGCTCAGCGCTGCTGGGCCCAGGAGAGCTCCAAGGGTCTCCTTTTGGGCCGCTGCTCACAGCCCCAAGGGATGGGCGTCACTCACAGCAATGTTTCACCCTGGCCACACTTCGGGCAGGCAGCTCTCTGGGAAAGTGGGAGAGCAGGGATGCTGTGGCCTTCAGGGAAGGAAAACAATTCCCAAGGCTGTTGATAAAGGCCCAGGAGGTGGTTGGACAGCAGCAGTTCCTGGGAGCAGAGGGTGTTTCTGATCAGCGCCAGAGCAGCTGAGCCCAGGGGCTGCTCCTCAAGGCTGAGGCCTCACAAGCACGGATCAGAGCCCAGAGCGGCCTGGAAAGGGGCTGGGGATGCCCCAGCACAGGGAGGGTGACACTGTGGGCATTTACTGACCAGGAGACTCAAGGAATCTCTCAGCCACTGTCCCAGGGTCCTTCAGCAGTGCAGTGCAAGGGATCAATAGACTCAGGCCTCTGTGTCCATGGTTAGATCATCTCCACAGGAAATGTTTTCTTTTGGCTCCTCAAACACCCTGTGGATCGCCTTCCTTAGGGACTGCACAGAGGAGTGCCTCCTGCAGCTCTGCATGGAGCAGTGTCTCCAGCAGCTCCTCATGGAGTAGGCTCTCTTCCAGCTCCCCACCAAGAAGTAGATGAAGGGTTTGATGCTGCTGGTGATGCAGGTGAGCAGGAAAACCATCTGGAAGGGCACAACCGTGTAACCGAGCTGCTGCAGGAGAGACCAGAGACTGAGGGGTAGACTGATGAGTGCAACGAGGAAGATAACGATGTCCAGATTCTTGGGTGGCTCTTGGGAGCCAGGCTTGAAATGAATGAAGAGGATTGTGCTGGAAATAACCATGGGTACAGCAAATAGGAAGAGGTTGAGGGCGTACATGGAGGTGAGAGCCACCCGGCATTGCTCCTGCTCGTGTGACTGGCACAGGGAAGTCACCGTGGGATTGACAGCGGTGACAACAAAGAACAAAGCCCAGAAGAGGGCACTCATCACCACCCACAACAGTTGTTTGGACAGTTGCCTAACACAGAAAAACAGGCAGAGGATGGATCTGCACCTCTCAATGCTGATGAACATCAGCTGGAACAGCCCCATG
Organism: Passer domesticus; assembly: GCF_036417665.1. Lineage (NCBI taxonomy): Eukaryota > Metazoa > Chordata > Aves > Passeriformes > Passeridae > Passer > Passer domesticus. The sequence continues at coordinate 54,254,599 of NC_087479.1, forward strand.
GTATAGGTAAACAGTGATAGCTGGGAAAGCAAGCTCAAATACATTGGGGGCATTATAGCAGAGCAGGACACTTCCTCTACAAGGAAGAGCAGGCTGGAGGGGACCATGAAGATGAGGAAGAGGAAGTCGATGCTGGCCTGGTTGAATGCCACAAAGTCAGTGATGGCATTAATGAGGAGGAGCCAGAGGAATGCCCCATTCCCAGCCAGCCCACAGAGGCCGATGAGCAGGGTCACAATGTGCATGGCCATGCTGGAAACATTGATCTCACACTGACCAGGCCCATCATTTGGTGCTGTGAAGAAAGGGGACACAGTGCTCACCTCCATGGATGGATGCTGGGCAGGCAGTGGGATGTGGCCCCTGGCTGTGGTCAGAGAGGATGGGCAGTTAGTGCTTGGAGAATCCAGGGATGGACCATGAGGCTCCTCAGCAGCTCCCTGCAGAGGGAAGGATTCAGTGGGGAGGAGTGAGATGTACACGGGAGGAGGGCAGTGGGAATTGTGGGGTGGGAGAGGAAGGTGGGAGGTTTGGGATGTTCAGCAGGAGGCAGATAAATAACATAGAGAATAAACATATTCAGTTCTTTTGAAGTTGTTCAAAAGCAAAGTGGCCAAAATTTAAAAGGATGTGTTACAGATGGATAATGGGATGATTGGATCTCACAGTTAAGGGATGAATAGTGTTTGAATATTCATACAAGCTTCACTGATGAAAAATTATGTTATTGTAGTCAGTTTAGATGTTCCCTGTTCTCTCCATAGGCCCTTTCCCCCTCTCTGTATTGCTGCCGTCAGAGAGCCTGAGTCATCCATGACAGGTAGAAAGAAGGGGTGTACAAAGTTTGTTGCTGCGGGGGAGGTGTAGCATGGCAACACCTGGCCCTCCACTCAAGGTGCAAGAAAGCAGGCTCCACCAATACACACAAAGAAGAGTTGACAACAGACTTTGGGAGGGGCAACCCCTGGGGCTATCAAAGGAGAAGCATCCATCTTGCAGGTGAGCCCGCCACGTGGTAGGCAGCCATGAGGGAAGCTCCCCGGCCTGCTTCTCCTTATTTACTCCTTTTGCTGTATTTTTGGTTAAGGTTTAATAAACCGTTAAAAATTTTAAAAAGTGGGTGGTGGTTTCTCACAGGATGTAAAGGCTGGCACACAGGAGGATAAACGTGGCTGGAACCAGTGCAGGAACAGATAAGGAGGCCTGCAGTGGTTTGGGGCAATTTCAGGAACAAGAGGCAACAGTGCATGGCCAGAGGAAAATTCAAGGCAAGGCCACCTTTAATATGGCAGCATTCATTGAATATGACCACCAGAGAGACCCCTCTTTATAAATCTCCAGGATCATAAAATGAGTTCTGGGAGGAGGTGAATGCATGGAAATGAGTTCTAGGAAAATGGTGATTATGTATCAGAAAAGAAAAACTTTTCAATGCCTACGTATGGTTATAATGGATTAATACCCTGTTGTAAAGTCTCACCATACACACAATACCAGAGGAGATCCATCTGTGTCCTGTGCAGGTAAAGAATTCCTGCTTCCTCATGCTTTGCATTGTGTTAGAAAGTTTGAAAGTTTGTTCTGGCCCTTTTCAGTACTAGGATACAGACAGGCTGCACAGGAGAAGAAGAGGACCTGGGCAGGGCACTGCGATCACCGGGAGAGGGTGGCAGGAAGAGAGCAGCTGCTGCAGGAGAGGAAGGTGGGGTAGGGAGGAAGGAAACCATTCCACTGACCTGTTCCCTGTGGGGCAGCAGCAGGCAAAGGGGTCTGTGCAGATCAGCGGCGCTTCCTGGTCCCTCTTGCTCCTTTGGGATCCATGTCCTAAAGTGGCTCCTGGCAGGTCAGTGACATGAAGGAGAAAGTGCCCAGATCACCAGGAGCTCCCCATTCCCATCCTGCTGGCTCTCTCTGTTCCCTGTCCTGCCCTTGTTTCGCAAGGCTCACCGGGAGAGTCAGAAATTAAATCTTTGCCTACGTCAGAATTTCACTTCCTGGGAGTTATTTGTCTTGAACTTTTTTTCCTGCCAGAGAGGAAGTAGCTCGACATGCAGATTTCTTTGAATGGCTCCTCATTTCCTCGTGATTAAAAACACTCTTCCACATGGGACATTCTCCCAGTGCTTTTCCTCTCTCAGCAGGTTTTTACCATTCCTCTTTTATCCTTTATCTACCCTGAGTCGTCATTGTCCCTCCAGCAGCAGAGGGCTGCTGGTGCTGCTGGTTGCACTGGAATGCTGGCACTGTGCAAGCATCTGAGTGCTTCTCAGAAACAACTCCCATTCTGGGAAGAGGTCTGGGATCATTGCCAAAACCTTCCCTGGCCCCAGGAAAGAAAACTGAGCTGAGAATTCCCATTTCTGTCATTGCAATGCAGGCTCACACAGCCCAAGGGAAGGACAGCACTCAGTTGCTTGCAGCCAGGTCATCAGCACTTTGAGCCCACCCTAATTACTGCCAATCCCGTTGATCATGCAATACAAAGTATTAGGGACCAGGAATGAGAGGGTGCAAGTTCAGGCTGTTCAAAAGAAAATGTTTTGGTATTGGGGTTGCTTTAAAACAGAAGAGAAGCTGACATGGAGACAAACTGCTTTGGCCACAGGTCTGGCTGCTGAGGCTCTCTCCTGTTGCTCATTTCCTGGGCAGAGTGAAGAGCAGATGAGGAGCAGAGCCCTGATCCCGTGCCAGGCTCTGAAGCAGTTCCCTGCTTGTGAGAGCCCTGGAGCACGCGAGGCAGCAGGGAGAGCAGGGGCTGTGGCAGGAGCTGGGACAGAGCCCGCGCCGGACGCTGCTCGGGCTCAGCCCGCGGGCTTCGCTCCCCTTTCCAAGGGACCGTTGCAGGAACCTGATGAAGATCCCGACCCAGGGACAGCAGCTGGAGTGTGGGAGGTGAGGTGAGTGCCCTGCGGGGAAGTTCTCCAGGCTGCGAGAGGAAACAAGGGCAGACTCTTCTCATTCACCTTAATCAGTGCCTCCTCATTGAGTGGAACCTGGTTATTGATTTTTGGAGGCAGAATTGAGGTCTGTAGGGAACGAAAAGCTATAAATATTGTGGGAAAAGGGAGGTAATATTGAATTGAGTGTCCTGCTGAAGGATTCCAGCAGCTCAGTGATATCAACTGGCACAGAAGAGGCAAACTGAAGTGCATCATCAGGATGTAGAGGGATGGTAAAAAAACAGTTTTTGAGGAGTAAAATTACTAAGAGCCAGTTGAGGGGAATCATTGTGGGTGATGGAAGCCCAGGCTGCAGAGCCCCTATAGGTTCAATAACTGCAGTTAGTGCCCGTAGATCCTGTAATAATTGTCACTTGCCATTTTGCTTAGGTATACAGAATATAGGGGTATTCCATGGGCTAGAAGATGGACAGATATGGCCTAAGGACAAGCATTCTTCCATAAGCTGTTTTAAATTTAGTAGCTGTTCCTTTCCTAGGGGCCATTGGTCGACCCACACAGGGTCTTCAGTCCGCCATGTGAATTTACATATGTCCAGTATTTGATTTTGGAACGGCTGATCAATGGCCCCTATGAAAAAGGCCCTCCTGTGAGGTTGAGTCTATTTGTATGGTTGTTACACATTGTCCCAGAACATCTCTTCCCATAATGTGCATGGTATAGAGGCAATAATCAATGGTGCAGTCCAGGCAGTTTGCCCATCAGGGCCAAGGACAAGCCAAAGGTGAGCGCTCTGTCTAGGGCATTGCAACCCTCCCACCCCAATTAGGGTTGATGTGCAGCTGACTGTGGGCCAATTACTAGGCCATTCATTACTTTTAATGATAGAGATATCAGCTCCACTATCAACAAGCCCTTTAAATTTTTTGCCATCTATAGCGCATGTTAAAGTTGGTTGAGCTGCTGTAATAAGACTTGTCCAGAAAATCTGGGGCTGACCTGTGCTGCCAAAGTTACCTGTGGCACGTTTGCCCTTGCCATTAGGGGTTTTGTAGAAGGGAACAAGTTGTGCTGTACGTTGACCTGCAGGTATAAAGCAGGGTGGCATAGGGGTCCATAGTATAATGTGTATTTGGCCCTCATAATCTGAATCAATAACTCTGGGCAGTACAAAAAGTCCCAACCTGGTGGTGGAGGAACAACCATATTAACAAAGCATGAATGCTATTACCAAGGGGTCCCCAGACTCCAGCAGGAGCTAAATGTACCAAAGATGTCATTAGAGTTATGGATTCTCTGGAGGCAAGATCCAGCCTGGCACTGCCTGCAGTTGTAGGCAGGAGCTCGCTTGCTAAAAGTCTTGTCTCACTTCTTTTTTGATTCTCTGGGGCATGAAGACTGGCCCTCAGTTGGAAGCTTCCTGGCTGTGTAGCCTTCCAATTCACAGGGCACTGGGAGTGGCAGTCAACAGCCCAATGCTTTCTCCTTCCACACCGGGGACAATCATTAGATGGTATTTTAATCCCATCCCCTTGTTGAGGGCAATCCTTTTCAAAATGACCATCAAACCACATTTAAAAGAGCCTCCCGCCCACGTGTCTGGAACTCAGAAGTGCGCGGTTAAAGCCACTGCCAGATAATCAGTGTAAGCAGTAGTTCCCACATTCTGGCATGCTCTGCTGTGTCACAAGTATGTGGGTTATGAACAGCAAGCAATGCTTTTCTACAATCTTTTTTTGTGTTTGCAAAAGCAAGCAGCTGCAACAGAATAATTTTGGCCTCAGCACTGTCAACCTGCTGGGAGAGCGCAGCTTGCAGTCTGTCCAGGAACTGCACGAACGACTCCGCTGGACCCTGTAAAATCTTAGCAAACAACAGGTTAGGATCAATACCCGTCCCTGGGAGTCGCTGCAGGGCCTGCAGGGCTAGGTGAGCGATGCATCACAGGGGTAGCCTGCCTGCACTGCAGGGACTGCAAAGGGACCCTCTCCGGTCGGCTGCACAACAGCAACTGGTGCATTTCTGTCCTGCAGCGCTTCTGCCTGGGCTGTACACAGCTCTCGGTAACCTGAGCCAGACTGCAAACTTCATCACTGTTAGGATCATTTTCATTATGGTTTTCCATTATGCTTCTTGTGGGGAGGGAGGATGTACATGTTCCTGATGGATTGTAGGTAGCTTAGGGTGAGATGGGAGGATATGCTGCTTTCTTTTACTAGCAGCCTCTGATCTGTAATTACTTTATAGTCTAGCTCCTGATGTGCCAGCTGATGGTTCAGAGCATATATTACTGGGCAGGCTGTAACGACCACCAAACTGCCCTCCTTCATGGTGGCTTCCTGTTGTTTTTGCCAGCGCTGGACTACTGCATTGCCATCTTGGGCAGGAAGTGAGCCCGTGAGAGTTCTCTGCCAAGGGGTCCTGCCATGCAGGAATTTTTATCAGGGTAAGGCAGTCCTGCGGGGCCTGGGTTGATCTCGGGGTAAGGCAATTCTGCAGGGTTTGGATTCATCTCGGGGTTGTATACGGGTCCTGGTGGCACTGAGGGTTTGGGGGATCAACGTCCGAAGCTGTGAAATGGCCGACATTCGTGTGACTTCCTTTAATGCCCGCCATGATTGTCCCCCATGTAGAAAGGTGTCCGCAAGATTTGGCATCACCGTCCCTGGTGATATCAAAAAGTCTCTGCCGTACTGCTTGCCAGGTTGCTGATCAAAGCGGCCACTAAAGGGAAAATCTTTAACTTGATTAGATACCCAGTCCAGCACAGTGCTTAGTTTCACATCACCCATATTAATTGATTGCTGATGTAGGAGCTGCCTTACCTAGCCCAAGCTCCTGCTTTGTTCCAGGGATATTCCACCTCCAATACGTTCTCCCACAGGACTACACACCCCCTAGGAGAGGTGTGTGGACTTTTAAATTCCTGAGTTCCTTCCCGAACTTCTCTCAGATCCTTCCCTGGATCCTTTTTCCAGACTCTTCTCAGCCAGTTCCTTGACTTAGTGGAAGCTGCTACTGGACTGGACAGCACATCCTGGGCCGCCTTTATAGGTCCTGATTTGGGCCTGCCATTTGCAGCACTTGGAACAAAGGAACACGGACCCCCTTTTGTATCCAAAGGAGGTCGCTTCATTGTAAAAATTGGCCGATGTTTATACCTTTAATCTCAACCTGACATAATGGAAACCAAACCGAGGCCTAACAGAACTTAAAGGAAGGAGGGCACCCATTGGCTGGCTCAGCTGCAGTGCTGCTATCAATGTGTCCTGCTGTCCAATCAGCTTCATGCTCATACACTGGCCACGTCTCCTACCATCCAATCAGCTTCATGCCCATAAACTCTCCACGTGTCCTACCATCCAATCAGCTTCCTGCTCATGCACTGGCCACGTGTTCCTGCAGCCAATCAGGATCTCACTCCCATCTGACTCGCCCCTCGCTCCTGACTGCCTCTCAGCCCTCAGCCGAGTCCCACCCGCCCGGCCTGCAGCTCTGCCTTTCCCTCAGGGCCTTCTGGTGAGCGCAGGCCTTAGCGACTTTAACAATCATAACCCCATGTCCTACAGTCAGTTGTACCACATTGGAATCAAACAACCCCAGAAATCCAAATCTGATTGAGGGGTAGTTACAAAATGACAAAGATCAGCACAGCCTGGCCTGTGGCTGAAGCTGCTGTGCAGAGTTGCTGTTCAGCTCCTCCTGAGGGTGGCCAGGCTCAGGATGGAGGTGGTCAAGGGCTTCCTCAGACAGTGATGCTGGGGAACCAGAGGATGGATGGCCCCATTCTGCAGAAGAGCAGCAGAACTCCCTAATTTCTGTGCAATTAAATGGTCCAAGCATTTCCCATCTGGTGATGGGGATTTCCATACACCATGTACTTTCTGGATACAGGCACAGGAGTTCAGTGGAGTTCATTGTCTACTCAGCACTTTACTCACAGGGATTCAATTCTGGAATTTAAGAATGTGACAAATTCCCACTGAAAGGATAAGGGAATGTTGCTGTCCCTCCCCAGCTCTGCAGCCCTACCTGGTGTCCCTTCCCATCAGCTGGGAATGCAGGGCCGGATCTGCCGGAGAGAAGGGGAAGGATGCTGCATGTGATCCCAACCCCTCTCCTGCCATCCAGAGGCACCAGACCTGCAGGGATTTGGGAAATCACTGCCACCCCATGCTGGGTGTGTCCCCAGGGATTAAGGTGTCCCATGCTTTGCAGGCAAGAGCTCCCTGAAAGCACCATGAAACTCATCTGCTGAGCCAGAGGAGATGGAGTTCATTCCCTGGGGCCGAGGCCATGAGGGTCATTCCATGGGGAATAGAGCTGGGGAACAGCACTGAGCCCAGCTGCACTGCTTGGAGCCTTGTGGATCCAGGAGGGAGGAGGAAAGCCATGCTCCAATGTGCTCCCTGCAGAGCATCCCACAACAATCACCCAAGGCAATGGCCGTGCTCCCTTCTCCTGCAGGAATACACCATTATGGAGAGGGTGATCCCATGGATGTTTATTAATCATGAATTCCTGAATAATACCAAGGAAAACCCTCAGCCTCTGTGCTGAGGTCCTCCAGCAGAGCAGTGGAAGGGATCAACAGGCTCAGACTGCTGTGTTCCTGGTGTCATCATTGCTGTGGGCTGTTTTTTCTTTCTGCTACTCAAAGACCCTCTGAAGGTAGAGACGGAGGGACCCCACTGTACAGAGCCTCCAGCAGCTCGCCATGGAGCAGACCCTCCAGGAGCTCCCTGCCAAGAAGTAGATGAAGGGTTTGATGCTGCTGTTGATGCTGGCGAGCAGGAAAACAGCCTGGGAGGGCACATCGATGTAACCGAGCTGCTGCAGGAAATTGCAGAAGCTGAGGAGAAGAGTTAACAGCACAGTGACGTGGATAACCACGTCACGCCTCTTGGGCTGCTGCTGCTGGGAGCCCCACTTGGCCCTAATGAAGTCAATTGTGCCAGAAATGGCCACGGGTGCAGCAAAGAAGAGCAGGATACTGGTGTAAAGGGAGATGAGAGGCACACGGCAGTGCTCCTGCTCTTGTGATTGACACAGGAATATCACCGAGGGAATGACAGTGAAGAGAGCAAAGAAGGCCCAGGACTGAACACTCCCCACCACCAACCACATTCGCTCAGAAAGCTCCTTGCGGCAGCGCCGTAGGATCTTGTCCATATACTGCACAGTGCCACCAGGCCTCAGCCAGAACAGCCCCCAGTAGTAGGAGACCACTGACAGCTGGAAAAGGAAACGCAGGTACAGCATGGGCATGACAGGAGAGCAGGACACGTCCTCCACCAGGAAGAGGAAGGCAATGGGGACTGTGAGGAGAAGGAAGAGGAAGTCAGCGACAGCCAGCTTAAAGATGCCAGAGTTATAGCTTTTCAGGTTGAGGAGCCAGAGGACAGCCCCGTTCCCAGCCAGCCCACAGAGGCAGATGAGCAGAGTCACACTGTGTGTGGCCATGGTGGATACATCTGTCTCACACAGATGGTCCCCTTCAGTGGGTGAGAGAGGACGTGGGGACACGGTGGTCACCTCCATGGATGGATGCTGGGCAGGCAATGGGATGTGGCCCGTGGCTGTGGTCAGAGTGGATGGGCAGTCAGTGCTTGGAGAATCCAGGGATGCAGCTCCTCAGCAGCTCCCTGCAGCGGGAAGGAAACAATGGGGAGGAGTGAGATGTGCAGGGAAGGAGGGCAGTAGAGATTCAGGGGTGAGAGAAAGAGGTGGGAGGGTTGGGCTCTTTGAGCACAGGGCAGAGGAGGGGGACAGGGGAGGGCACTGCGGTCTCCGGGAGAGGGAGGCAGGAACAGAGCAGCTGCTGCAGGAGAGGAAGGTGGGGTAGGGAGGAAGGAAACCATTCCACTGACCTGTTCCCTGTGGGGCAGCAGCAGGCAAAGGGGTCTGTGAGGATCAGCAGCGCTTCCTGGTCCCTCTTGCTCCTTTGGGATCCACGTCCTAAAGCGGCTCCTGGCAGGTCAGTGACATGAAGGAGAAAGTGCCCAGATCACCAGGAGCTCCCCATTCCCATCCTGCTCACTCTCTCCGTGTCTGGTCCCGCTGTTTTTTCACAAGGCTCGGTGCAGTCAGGGGGCAGTTGGAAGGGGTTGTACAGCTTCGGCTTGCTCAGAGTTCCACAGGCTCAGAGTTATTGATCTCGGGTTTGTTTTTTTTTTCCTATGAATCAAGTGGTCTTTTTCTTTCTTGTGACAGACGACGCCTCGCTTCTGAAAATTTTTAGAAGTTTATTAAACTATAACAAGGGACAAGGTAAAAGGAACAGTGCTCGGTGCCCACTCGCAGCCAGAGGCACGGCCAGAGGCACACTGCCCAAAATCGTAGAAGGCTTTCTACCCGCTTGCTAAGCCACTCCCCTGGTAATCCATCCCCCACATGTTCCGCTTTTCCAACACAGCTCCTCCTCCGTCCCGCCCTCCCGGAGCTTGTGCAGCGCTTCGGGCTTGGACTCCCCGCAGTGGTCAGAGATCACCATTACAGCTTTCAACATGAACACAGTACTCGTTCTAGAAAAACTCCAAAGCTTAAAAAAACTTCCAAAAAATGAAAGATGCTCCCTGTGATCCCAACCCCTCACCTGCCATCCAGAGGCACCAGACCTGCAGGGATTTGGGAAATCACTGCCACCCCATGCTGGGTGTGTCCCCAGGGATTAAGGTGTCCCATGCTTTGCAGGCAAGAGCTCCCTGAAAGCACCATGAAACTCATCTGCTGAGCCAAAGGAGATGGAGTTCATTCCCTGGGGCTGAGGCCATGAGGGTCATTCCATGGGGAATAGAGCTGGGGAACAGCACTGAGCCCAGCTGCACTGCTTGGAGCCTCGTGGATCCAGGAGGGTGGAGGAAATCCATGCTCCAATGTGCTCCCTGCACAGCAGGCCAAAAAAATCATCCAAGGCAATGCTCCTGCAGGAATACACCACCACGGAGAGGGTGATCCTGTGGATATTTATTGGTCACGTGACTCAATGAAACCCTCAGCCACTCTCCTGGGGCCCTCCAGCAGAGCAGTGGAAGGGATCAACAGGCTCAGACTGCTTTGTCTGTGGTGTTATCATCACTGTGGTCAGTTTTTTCTTTTGGCTCCTCAAAGATTCTCTGAAGGGAGAACAAGAGTGACGTTACGGAGAAGGGTCTCCTGCACCTCCCTGCCAAGAAGTAGATGAAGGGTTTGATGCTGCTGTGGAGGCAGGTGAGCAGGAAAATGACCTGGGAGGGCACATCAATGTAACCGAGCTGCTGCAGGAAATTGTAGAAACTGAGGAGGAGGGTGAGGAGCAGAATGAGGACGATAACGATGTCGCGCCTCTTGGGTTGCTGCTGCTGGGAGCCCCGCTTGGCCTTAATGAAATCGATTGTGCTGGAAAAGAATATAGGTGCAACAAAGAGGAGCAGGATGATGGTGTACATGGAGATGAGAGGCAGTCGACAGTGTTCCTGCTCGTGTGATGGGCACAGGAATGTCACTGCAGGAATGACAGCAAAGAGAGCAAAGAAGGCCCAATATTGGACACTCTCCACCACCCACACCAGTCGCTCAGGAAGGTTGGAATGCCAGCAGAGCTTCCAGAGTTTGTACACGTACTGCACATTGCTGTTGAGCATCAGCCGGAACAGCCCCCAGTAGTAGGAGACCACAGACAGCTGGAAAAGGAAACGCAGGTACAGCAGGGGCAGGATGGGAGAGCAGGACACGTCCTCCACCAGGAAGGCGAGGGCGGAGGGGACCGCAAAGAGGAGGAAGAGGGAATCGGCAACAGCCAGGTCAAAGATGCCATAGCTGGGGATTTTCAGGTTGAGGAGGCCGATGACAGCACCGTTCCCAGCCAGCCCACAGAGGCAGATGAGCAGTGTCACATTGTGTATGGCCACAGTGGTGACATCTGTCTCACACAGATTGTCTCCTTTTGTGGTTGAGGCGGGAGATGGAGACACGGTGGTCACCTCCATGGATGGATGCTGGGCAGGCAGTGGGATGTGGCCCCTGGCTGTGGTCAGCGTGGATGGGCAGTCAGTGCTTGGAGAATCCAGGGATGGACCATGTGGCTCCTCAGCAGCTCCCTGCAGGGGGAAGGATTCAGTTGGGAGGAGTGAGATGTGCAGAGGAGAAGGGCGGTGGAAATTGTGGACTGGGAGATGGAGGCATTAAAGTTGGGCAGTTCAGCAGGGAATGCAGAAGGGAAGTGCAGGGCAAAGGACGAGGGAGCTGGGGAGGGCACTGCAGTCTCCCGGAGAGGGAGGCAGGAACAGAGCAGCTGCTGCAGGAGAGGAAGGTGGGGTAGGGAGGAAGGAAACCATTCCACTGACCTGTTCTCTGTGGAGCAGCAGCAGGCAAAGGGGTCTGTGAGGATCAGCAGCGCTTCCTGGTCCCTCTTGCTCCTTTGGGATCCACGTCCTAAAGCGGCTCCTGGCAGGTCAGTGACATGAAGGAGAAAGTGCCCAGATCACCAGGAGCTCCCCATTCCCATCCTGCTCACTCTCTCCGTGTCTGGTCCCGCTGTTTTTTCACAAGGCTCGGTGCAGTCAGGGGGCAGTTGGAAGGGGTTGTACAGCTTCGGCTTGCTCAGAGTTCCACAGGCTCAGAGTTATTGATCTCGGGTTTGTTTTTTTTTTCCTATGAATCAAGTGGTCTTTTTCTTTCTTGTGACAGACGACGCCTCGCTTCTGAAAATTTTTAGAAGTTTATTAAACTATAACAAGGGACAAGGTAAAAGGAACAGTGCTCGGTGCCCACTCGCAGCCAGAGGCACGGCCAGAGGCACACTGCCCAAAATCGTAGAAGGCTTTCTACCCGCTTGCTAAGCCACTCCCCTGGTAATCCATCCCCCACATGTTCCGCTTTTCCAACACAGCTCCTCCTCCGTCCCGCCCTCCCGGAGCTTGTGCAGCGCTTCGGGCTTGGACTCCCCGCAGTGGTCAGAGATCACCATTACAGCTTTCAACATGAACACAGTACTCGTTCTAGAAAAACTCCAAAGCTTAAAAAAACTTCCAAAAAATGAAAGATGCTCCCTGTGATCCCAACCCCTCACCTGCCATCCAGAGGCACCAGACCTGCAGGGATTTGGGAAATCACTGCCACCCCATGCTGGGTGTGTCCCCAGGGATTAAGGTGTCCCATGCTTTGCAGGCAAGAGCTCCCTGAAAGCACCATGAAACTCATCTGCTGAGCCAAAGGAGATGGAGTTCATTCCCTGGGGCTGAGGCCATGAGGGTCATTCCATGGGGAATAGAGCTGGGGAACAGCACTGAGCCCAGCTGCACTGCTTGGAGCCTTGTGGATCCTGATGGGAGGAGGAAAGCCATGCTCCAATGTGCTCCCTGCAGAGCAGCCCACAACAATTACCCAAGGCAATGCCCGTGCTCCCTTCTCCTGCAGGAATACACCACCACGGAGAGGGTGATCCTGTGGATATTGATTAATCTGGAGACTCAAGGAAAACTTCAGTCACTCTCCTGGGGTCCGCCAGTAGAGTTGTGGAAGGGATCAACAGACTGAGACCTCTGTGTCCATGGCAGGATCATTGCTGTGGGCCATTTTTTCTTTTGGCTCCTCAAAGACTCTTTGGAGGGCGAGCCAGAGGGACTGCACGGAGCAGGCCCTCCAGGAGCTCCCTGCCGAGAAGTAGATGAAGGGTTTGATGCTGCTGTAGATACAGGCGAGCAGGAAAACCACCTCTGAGGACGCAGCAATGTAACCAAGGTGCTGCAGGAAATTGAAGATGCCGAGGAGGAGAGTGAGGAGCACAGTGAGGATGAGAACGATGTCGAGCCTCTTGGGTTGCTGCTGCTGGGAGCCCCACTTGGCCTTAATGAAATCGATTGTGCTGGAAATTACCACGGGAGCAGCAAAGAAGAGCAGGATGATGGTGTTCATGGAGATGAAAGCTGCCCGGCAGTGCTCCTGCTCATGAGAAGGGCACAGGAATGTCACTGCAGGAGTGACAGTGAAGAGAGTAAAGAAGGCCCAGTACTGGACACTGTCCACCACCCACAACAGGCGCACAGGAAGGTCCCAGTGGCAGCAGAGTTTGCAGAGCTTGTCCATATACCGCACATTCCTGCTGCGCATCAGCCAGAACAGCCCCCAGTAGTAGGAGCCCACTGATAGCTGGAAAAGGAAGTTCATGAACATCAAGGGCATGATGGGAGCGCAGGACACTTCCTCCACAAGGATGAGTAGGGCAGAGGGGACTGCAAAGAGGAGGAAGAGCAAGTCCATGACAGCCAGGTCAAAGATGCCAGCGTTATGGATTTTCAGGCTGAGGAGGCCGATGACAGCCCCGTTCCCAGCCAGCCCACAGAGGCAGATGAGCAGTGCCGCACAGTGTATGGCCACACTGGTGACATCTGTCTCACACAGATTGTCTCCTTCAGTGGGTGACATGGAAGATGGGGACACGGTGCTCACCTCCATGGATGGACGCTGGGCAGGCAGTGGGATGTGGCCCCTGGCTGTGGTCAGAGTGGATGGGCAGTCAGTGCTTGGAGAATCCAGTATCAGCAGCTCCCTGCAGTGGGAAGGATTCAGTGGGGAGGAGTGAGATGTGCAGGGGAGGGGGGTGGTGGGAATGGTGGGGTGGGAGAGGGAGGTGTGTGGGTTGGGCTGCTTTGCAGGGGATTGATAAATAAGAGAGTATAAATATTTTCAACTACCCTGAAGTTGCTTTAAAACTAACTGGGCAGAAAGATAAATGGATGTAAAGATGTGGACACACGTTGATAAACATGGCTGGAGGCAGTGCAGAAACAGATAAGGGGTTCTGCAGTGGTTTTGGGGCAAGTTCTGTTACAAGAAGCAAGAGCACATGGCCAAATGAAAAGTTCAAGGCAGGGTCTCCTGTAACATCTGAGCACTCAGAGAATGAGACCACCAAAAGCACCTCTGAATGATCCTCCAGGGCCATCAAATGATGCACAGTAGCAAGTGGATGCATGGAAATGAATTCTAGGAAAATGGTGTTTATGTACTAGGTAAGAAAAGCTTTTTAACGTCTCTGTATGGTTATAGTGGATAAAAACACTGTCGTAAAGTCTGAAAACACACACAGAAATAAGGAGAGATCCTTCTGCGTGTCCTGCTGCCTAATAATTCCCTTGGTAACACTATTAGTTGTGGTGAGGAATTTATTCTGTCTGATTTTGGCATTACTCCCATGCCATGCCATGCCATGCCATGCCATGCCATGCCATGCCATGCCATGCCATGCCATGCCATGCCATGCCATCCCATCCCATCCCATCCCATCCCATCCCATCCCATCCCATCCCATCCCATTCCATCCCATTCCATCCCATCCCATCCCAATGGTTTCCCAGTCAGAGGTCACTCCCTGGCTGCACGTGTGGCCTGTTGGGCTCTGCTGCTGTCCAGTGGGAGATTTGGGATTGCTGGCACCCAGAGCCCTCCTGCCCCCTCCAGCCCCTGTCTGCCTGATGCCTTGGGGTGGCTCCCAGGGACAGAGGCCAGACAAGGGGAAGAGAATAAAAGCAGGCATTTCTGAAAGGCCTTCAGAAGGTTCACCGTGGGCAGTCAAAGCCTCCGAGAGGAGCTACACCCAAAATGGACAATGGTGATGAGTTTTTCAGACAGATATAAGTTTGGTCCATTAACAAACCAGGGGTTAATCCTCCAATTACAGCTTCAGGTAATGAAGTCATTTACCCCCAGTTTGCCCTCCCCAATTCACTTTTGTCTTGACTTTGCTGGGCTGGTGGCGGTAGAATGTCCTTGAATTTCAGGCCTAGAGGGATTGTTTTGTCTGACCAAAATGTGACGACATATTACATTGCAAGACACATACTTCTTGCTCTTATGGCATCCATATCCCAAAGTGGATCCTCCCAGGTCAGTACCATGCAGAAGGATGTCCCCAGATCACCAGGAGTTCCCCACTCCTGTCCCTCTGTGCCCTGTCCTGGTGTTGCTCTCCAAGACTCAGTGGGGTCACATGGCAGTCAGAAGCGGTTTTCCAACTTTGGCTAGGTCAGAGTTAAACAGCCTTATGGTTTTTGGTACAAAGGAAAAAAAAAAAAAACCAAAACAAACAAGCAAACAAACAAACACAAAAACCCAAACCTCTTTGTCTTTGTGAATGGCTCCTCATTTCCTCCTGATTAGAAACACTCCTTCCCAGGAGAATGTCCATTCTCTGACAGCCTTCCCTTTCCCAAAAGGGAAGGGTTTCTGACATTCCTGGTTTCTTTTCCCTGAGGGGTCATTGTCCCTCCAGAAGCAGAGGGATGCTGGTGGTGCTGGCGGCTCTGGAATGCTGCCAGTGCTGGCAGTGTTGGTGAGGCAGCTGGGAGCTTCTCAGAATCAAGTGCCAATATGGTAATACCTCCATGATCATTGCCAAAACTTGCTCAGGGCCAAACTACCCAGAGCTGCTCTCCATTCTATCCCTCATCCCTACTCCTCATTCCCCGTTCCCTCCAGGCTCTCCATCCTCACCCCATCTTATCACATCCCACAGCTTTCTCAGATGGAGCCGCTCCCCCGCACCAATCACGGCTTGTCAGGCTCTGCTGTCCTCTAGTGGGGAGATACGGGGTTTCTGGTATCCAGACCCCCTCCAACCACCTCTGAGCCTCTCCTGACCCCTCCGAAACCACCTTCAACACCCCAGACCATCCCCAGAGCCCCATTTTCCACCCAACAGCCCTGATCCTGCCCCGCTCCAGCCAGGACTCCCAGCAGGGTCTCTGCTCCTCCTGGTCATAGGAGGTCCAAGGAGGGAGGAAGAAAGCCCAGCTCCAGCATGCTCCTCAGGAGCTCAGAGGATGATAAATGTGGCTGGAGCCAGTGCAGAAACAGATTAGCAAGCCTGCAGGGGATGTGGGGCAAATGCTCCCTGTGGATCCCTTTTCATCTCCTCACTGGGCCAAGGGCTGGGCCTGGAGCACTGGGGGATCGGCCCAGGAGCCGTCGGCGTTCGGGGATCAGCCGAGGGCAGCAGACGGGAGAGATCCCAGCTCGGAGAGGCCCCACTCCCAGGGAGCTTCTGCTCAGCGCTGCTGGGCCCAGGAGAGCTCCAAGGGTCTCCTTTTGGGCCGCTGCTCACAGGCCCCAAGGGATGGGCGTCACTCACAGCAATGTTTCACCCTGGCCACACTTCGGGCAGGCAGCTCTCTGGGAAAGTGGGAGAGCAGGGATGCTGTGGCCTTCAGGGAAGGAAAACAATTCCCAAGGCTGTTGATAAAGGCCCAGGAGGTGGTTGGACAGCAGCAGTTCCTGGGAGCAGAGGGTGTTTCTGATCAGCGCCAGAGCAGCTGAGCCCAGGGGCTGCTCCTCAAGGCTGAGGCCTCACAAGCACGGATCAGAGCCCAGAGCGGCCTGGAAAGGGGCTGGGGATGCCCCAGCACAGGGAGGGTGACACTGTGGGCATTTACTGACCAGGAGACTCAAGGAATCTCTCAGCCACTGTCCCAGGGTCCTTCAGCAGTGCAGTGGATGGGATCAACAGGCTCAGGCCTCTGTGTCCATGGTAGGTTCAGTGCTGTGGGCAGTGTTTTCTTTTGGCTCCTCGAACACCCTGTGGATCGCCTTCCTTAGGGACTGCACAGAGGAGTGCCTCCTGCAGCTCTGCATGGAGCAGTGTCTCCAGCAGCCCCTCATGGAGTAGGCTCTCTTCCAGCTCCCCACCAAGAAGTAGATGAAGGGTTTGATGCTGCTGGTGATGCAGGTGAGCAGGAAAACCACCTGGGAGGGCACAGCCGTGTAGCCGAGCTGCTGCAGGAAAGACCAGAGACTGAGGGGCAGACTGAAGAGTGCAACGAGGACGATAACAATGTCGAGCCTCATGTGTTGCTGCTGCTGGGAGCCAGGCTTGAACTGAATGAAGAGGATTGTGCTGGAAATGACCATGGGTGCAGCAAATAGGAAGAGGTTGAGGGCATACATGGAGGTGAGAGCCACCCGGCACTGCTTCTGCTCGTGTGACTGGCACTGGGAAGTCACTGTGGGATTGACAGCGGTGACAACAAACAGGAGGACCCAGAACAGGACACTCATCACCACCAAAACCAGTCGCTCAGGAAGTTGGCAACCACAGAAAAACAAGCATAGGATGGACCTGCACCTCTGAATGCTGATGAACATCAACCGGTACAGCCCCATGGTGTAGGAGAACAGCGACAGATAGAAAAGAAAACTCAAATACATAAGGGGCATTATAGCAGAGCAGGACACTTCCTCCACAAGGAAGAGCAGGCTGGAGGGGACCATAATGATGAGGAAGAGGAAGTCGGTGATGGCCTGGTTGAAGACAAAGTCGGTGTTGGGATTAATGTGGAGGAGCTGGAGGAAAGCCCCATTCCCAACCAGCCCACAGAGGCCGACGAGCAGGGTCACAAGGTGCATGGCCACGCTGGAAACATTGATGTCACACTGACCAGGCCCATCGTTGGGTGCGGTGAAGAAAGGGGACACAGTGCTCACCTCCATGGATGGATGCTGGGCAGGCAGTGGGATGTGGCTCCTGGCTGTGGTCAGCGTGGATGGGCAGTTAGTGCTTGGAGAATCCAGGGATGGACCATGAGGCTCCTCAGCAGCTCCCTGCAGAGGGAAGGATTCAGTGGGGAGGAGTGAGATGTGCAGGGGAGGACGGTGGTGAAAATGATGGGGTGGGAGAGGCAGATGGGTGGTTTGGGATGTTCAGCAGGAGGCAGATAAATAACATAGAGAATAAACATTGTCAGTTCTTCTGAAGTTGTTCAAAAGCAAAGTGGCCAAAACTTAAAAAGATGTGTTACAGATGGATAATGAGACAATTTGCCCTCACAGTTAAGGGATGAATAGTGTTTGAATATTCATAGAAGCTTTATAGATGTATAATTATGTTATTGTAGACTGTTGTGTAGATGTCCCCTCTTCTCCCCATAATCCCCTTTTGCCACTCTGTACTCTTTCCATCACAGAGCCTGAGTCATCTAGGACAGGTACAAAGAAGGGGTGTACAAAGTTTGTTGCTGGGGGGGGAGGTGCAGCATGACAACACCTGGCCCTCCAGTCAAGGTGCAAGAAAGCAGGCTCCACCAATACACACAAAGAAGAGTTGGCAGACAGACTTTGGGAGGGGCCAGGTTTAGCTGATGCAACCCCCGGGGCTATCAAAGGAGAAGCATCCATCTTGCAGGTGAGCCCGCCACGTGGTAGGCAGCCATGAGGGAAGCTCCCCGGCCTGCTTCTCCTTATTTACTCCTTTTGCTGTATTTTTGGTTAAGGTTTAATAAACCTTTAATAATTTTAATAAATGGGTGATTGTTTCTCACAGGATGTAAAGGCTGGCACACAGGAGGATAAACGTGGCTGGAACCAGTGCAGGAACAGATAAGGAGGCCTGCAGTGGTTTGGGGCAATTTTAGGAACAAGAGGCAACAGTGCATGGCCAGAGGAAAAGTTCAAGGCAAGGCCACCTGTAATATGGCAGCATTCATTGAATATGACCACCAGAGAGACCCCTCTTTATAAATCTCCAGGATCATAAAAGGACTTCCTGGAGGAGGGGGATGCATGGAAATGAGTTCTAGGAAAATGGTGATTATATTATAGAAAAGAAAAACTTTGAATGCCTACATATGGTTATAATGGATTAATACCCTGTTGTAAAGTCTCACCATACACACAAAATACAAGACGAGATCCATCTGTGTCCTGTGCAGGTAAAGAATTCCTGCTTCCTCATGCTTTGCATTGTGTTAGAAAGTTTGTTCTGGCCCTTTTCACTACAAGGATAGAGACGGGATGCACAGGAGAAGAGAGGGCTTGGGGAGGGCACTGCGGTCACGGGAGAGGGTGGCAGGAAGAGAGCAGCTGCTGCAGGAGAGGAAGGTGGGGTAGGGAGGAAGGAAACCATTCCACTGACCTGTTCCCTGTGGGGCAGCAGCAGGCAAAGGGGTCTGTGCAGATCAGCGGTGCTTCCTGGTCCCTCTTGCTCCTTTGGGATCCATGTCCTAAAGCGGCTCCTGGCAGGTCAGTGACATGAAGGAGAAAGTGCCCAGATCACCAGGAGCACCCCATTCCCATCCAGCTGGCTCTCTCTGTCCCCTGTCCTGCCACTGTTTTGCAAGAGTCAGCGGGAGAGTCGGAAATTAAATCTTTGGCTACGTCAGAATTTCACTTCCTGGGAGTTATTTGTCTTGAACATTTTTCCGGCCATACAGGAAGTAGCTCGACATGCAGATTTCTTTGAATGGCTTCTCATTTCCTCCTGACTAGAAACTGTTTTGAAAATGGGACATTCTCCAAATGCTTTCCCTCTCTCAGCAAGTTTCTACCATTCCTCCTTTATCTACCCTGAGGGGTCATTGTCCCTCCAGCAGCAGAGAGCTGCTGCTGCTGCTGGTGGCGCTGGAATGCTGGCAGTGCTGGAAGTGATCACAGCACTGTGCAAGCATCTGAGTGCTTCTCAGAAACAACTCCCATTCTGGGAAAAGGTCTGGGATCATTGCCAAAACCTTCCCTGGCCACAAGAAAGGAAACTGAGTTGAGAATTCAATTTCTGTCATTGCAATGCAGGCTCACAGAGCCCAAGGGAAGGACAGCACTCAGTTGCTTGCAGCCAGGTCATCAGCCCTTAGAGCCCACCCTAATCATTGCCAGTCTCCTTGATGATGCAATGAAAGCTATTACAGACCAGATTTTGGGGTTTTGTGATCCCCTTTCCAGCCCTTCATTAGGGCTCATCCTCCTCCTCCTCAGACATGGGAGCACTTGTGTTTGTTTTTACCTGACCCCAGCCCTCAGGTCAACCTGTGGCAGGGCCTCACCACCCTCACAGGGAAGGATTTCTTCCCAACATCCAATCTGACCCCACCCTCTGGCAGTGGGAAACCATTGCCCCTTGTCCTGTCACTCCATGCCCATGTCCAAAGTCCTGTCTCCACCTCTCCTGGAGCCCCTTTAGCTCCTGGATCATTAAGTGTTTGACCTAGAAAGGATTGGGCTGGTGGGAGATGTGAGATTCCATAGCTGAGGACACAAATGTCGTGTCAGCAGGGAAGAGAGGGGACAGTTCTGGTCCCAGGGCCACCACACATGCCAGTTTCCAGGAGGAGCATCCCAGATCCCTGAGGCACACGTCAGCCTGGGAAGGAATCATCTCACCTCAGCTTTCTAGGCATTCCTTGGAATTCACGGTAGGCTGCTGACTGACAGCCAAGGGAGTGTAGAGGATGACTCAGAGGAAACCTGCAACTTTTTAAGGATTAAAACCAAGAGAGCAGCATGGATTTGCTTCTTCTCAGAAGAAACGACATTGCTGAAATCCTAAATCATCCCTCTGCTCTGTGCTCCAGCTCAAGCACAGAATTTATTATTGTATGAATATCTTAGAAACGGTGTGCTGAAGGTCCAGTACCACTGAATTTGGGGTATACAAGTGGGAAAACGAGTTTCAAACAGACATCAAAGTTTAACAGGACATTTGTAGTGCAGGGTCTTAAGGATCCATCCCAGGAACGAGAGGGTGCAAGTTCAGGCTGTTCAAAAGACAAAATTTTGGTATTGGGGTTGCTTTAAAACAGAAGAGAAGTTGACATGGAGACAAACTGCTTTGGCCACAGGTCTGGCTGCTGAGGCTCTCTCCTGTTGCTCATTTCCTGGGCAGAGTGAAGAGCAGATGAGGAGCAGAGCCCTGATCCCGTGCCAGGCTCTGAAGCAGTTCCCTGCTTGTGAGAGCCCTGGAGCACACGAGGCAGCAGGGAGAGCAGGGGCTGTGGCAGGAGCTGGGACAGAGCCCGCGCCGGACGCTGCTCGGGCTCAGCCCGCGGGCTTCGCTCTCCTTTCCAAGGGACCATTGCAGGAACCTGCTGAAGATCCCAACCCAGGGACAGCAGCTGGAGTGTGGGGGGTGAGGTGAGTGCCCTGCGGGGAAGTTCTCCAGGCTGCGAGAGGAAACAAGGGCAGACTCTTCTCATTCACCTTAATCAGTGCCTCCTCATTGGGTGGAATCTGGTTATTGATTTTTGGAAGCAGAATTGAGGTCTGTAGGGAATGAAAAGCTATAAATATTGTGGGAAAAGGGAGGGAATATTGAATTGAGTGTCCCGCTGAAGGACTCCAGCAGCTCAGTGATATCAACTGACACCTGAGAGTCCAGGTCAGATCCATCCCAAAGCCATTTGTTTTCTGATATTTCCATGGGCAATCCTCTCCTTCTCCAATTGTTTTCCTCCTCCAGCTCTGTTGTTTCCACAGCCAGGAAGGAGGTATCTCCTTGGCTTTTGTGCCAGGCACACCAGACCAGGCTCCCACACCCTACTTGCCTTCTGTCCTGTCCCTCACCCGCCCCTGAGCTGCTCCACATGGAAGCTGTGGGTGGGAAAAGATGGGAAAGCCACATTTGGGGGACAGCAGTGTTGCTCTGGTGTCTCTGTTTGTCACCTCTCCAGCTGTGTGAGGGGAGGAGAAGCAGCAGAGGTGTCACCATGAGCACTTTGTCCCCTGCCACGGAGGGAGCCAGCCCTGCCTGCTGGAGCCAGCCCGGTGGGAAGGCATCCAAGGGGAGCTGGAATGAGGAGAGCCAAGAAAACTGGACCGAGTGTAAGAACAGGCACTGGAGCAAAGTGCCTGTCACACTGCTGCTGCTGCTGCTGCTGTGCCTGTGTGCAGCGGTGGGAGCAGAGCCGTGCTCTGGCTCATGGGCCAACAGCAGTGCCCAGCCTGTGATTTACTTCCTGGCTGGGAGCTGTGCAAAGGAATTCAGCCCCTCTGTTAGTGTTGCCTTGCAGAGGGCTTTTGAGAATGTGCCAGAGCCAGGGCATAGGGACAACACAGTGGAGTCATCATGAAAGGGAGGCATCTTAAAATAAAGCAATAAAATATCCAGAGTTGGAAGGGAGCCAGAAGGATCATGGAGTTCAGCTCCTGGCCCTGCACAGGACATCCCAACAATCCCAGCCTGTGCCTGAGAGCATTGTGCAAATGCTCCTTGAGCTCTGTCAGGCTGGTGCTGTGTGCAGCAGGAGAACTCCTGCCTGGCGTGGATGCTGAATGATGTGAGGAAACCTCATGGAATGGATTGGGTTAGAAGGTACCTTAGAGATCATCTCATTCCATCTCTCCTTCTGCCACGGGCAGGGATACCCAGGAAACCTCTTGCTTTGAAATCTTTGCTCTTTTGAAAGGAAGCTCAGGTAGGGAGTGGCCAGGGTGACACAGGAGACAAGGAAGGTGCTGGGAAGTTGAAAAAGTCCATTGGAGGATCATGATCCTCCTGCACTTGCCTTGGGAGAAACCCCCAGGCTGAGTTCTTCTACTCGGGACAAGAGGTTTTACCTTGGAAAATTTCTGCTTTTCAACAGACGGGAAAACGGGAGACAGGAAGAGAAAAACCCTCTCAGATGTCAAAGTCTCTCTCTGCTGTTCATTATTAACAACTCTGGTAATAAATGCTTCTTAGCTATTTAACCTCATGTGTGCCTCAAAGCCTGACTCACCACCCAGAGCTTTCACTTTCACTTCCCTTTCCAGAAGCAGTGGCATGTTGGTTTCCCCTGGATTTAAGGCAGTGGGAAAAGGAGGGACAACTTCCCCCTGAGCAAGAGATGTGGCTGCTGCCCAAGTCTCTCCCAGGAGGAATCAAGAGCTCTTGGCACTGCCAACATCATCCCAGCCATTGCAGGCACGTGCCTTAGAAAGGGCTCAGGTATGAGACAGGCACCTGCCCTGCTCACAGAGAAGCCAGAGGCTTTAGAATGGGATAAAATAAGGAAATGAGCCATTTTGGACACTGTTTTACAGGCACAGGCTCTGCAGTGAAGCCTGGTTGTTGTTTATTCAACAAATTTTGGAGCCAGAATTACCACAGTAGAAACAAACAAAAACCATTAATCCAAATCTGACTGAGGGGTAGTTACAGAATGACAAAGATCAGCACAGCCTGGCCTGTGGCTGAAGCTGCTGTGCAGTCGCTGTTCAGCTCCTCCTGAGGGTGGCCAGGTCCAGGATGGAGGTGGTCAAGGGCTTCCCTGGACACTGATGCTGGGGAACCAGAGGATGGATGGCCCCATTCTGCAGAAGAGCAGCAGAACCCCCTAATTTCTGTGCAACTAAATGGTCCAAGCATTTCCCATCTGGTGATGGGGATTTCCATCCTCCATGTACTTTCTGGATACAGGGAGAAGGGATCAGTGGACTTCACTGTCAACCCTGCAATTTACTCACAGGGATTCAATTCTGGAATTTAAGAATATGACAAATTCCCATTGAAAGGACAAGGGAATATTGCAGTCCCGCCCCAGCTCTGCAGCCCTACCTGGTGTCCCTTCCCATCAGCTGGGAATGCAGGGCCGGCTCTGCCGGACAGAAAGGGAAGGATGCTGCGTGTGATCCCAACCCCTCTCCTGCCATCCAGAGGCCCCAGCCCCACAGGAATTTGGGAAATCACTGCCACTCCGTGCTGGGTGTGTCCCCAGGGATTAAGGTGTCCCATGCTTTGCAGGCAAGAGGTCCCTGAAAGCACCATGAAACTCATCTGCTGAGCCAAAGGAGATGGAGTTCATTCCCTGGGGCTGAGGCCATGAGGGTCATTCCATGGGGAATAGAGCTGGGGAACAGCACTGAGCCCAGCTGCACTGCTTGGAGCCTTGTGGATCCAGGGGGGAGGAGGAAATCCATGCTCCAATGTGCTCCCTGCAGAGCATCCCACAACAATCACCCAAGGCAATGCCCGTGCTCCCTTCTCCTGCAGGAATTCACCACCACGGGGAGGGTGATCCTGTGGATATTTATTCATCAGGTGCCTCAATGAAACCCTCAGCCTCTGTGCTGAGGTCCTTCAGCAGAGCAGTGGAAGGGATCAACAGGCTGAGGTCCCCGTGTCCCTGAGGGCTTCATGGCTCTGGTCAGCTTTTTCTTTCGGCTCCTCAAAGACCCTCTGAAGGTAGAGACGGAGGGACCCCACTGTACAGAGCCTCCAGCAGCTCCCCATGGAGCAGGGTCTCCAGCACCTCCCTGCCACAAAGTAGATGAAGGGTTTGATGCTGCTGTTGATGCAGGTGAGCAGGAAAACCACCTGGGAGGACACAGCGATGTAACCGAGCTGCTGCAGGAAATGGCAGATGCTGAGAAGGAGAGTGAAGAGCACAGTGAGGACGATAACGATGTCGCGCCTCTTGGGTTGCTGCTGCTGGGAGCCCCACTTGGTGTTAATGAAGTCAATTGTGCTGGAAATGACCACGGGTGCAACAAAGAAGAGCAGGATGAGGGTGTACACAGAGATGAGCGGCGCACGGCAGTGCTGCTGCTCGTGTGATGGGCACAGGAATGTCACTGCAGGAATGACAGCAAAGAGAGCAAAGAAGGCACAGGACTGGACACTTCCCACCACCAACCACGTGCGCTCCGGAAGGTTATAGGGGCAGCAGAGCTGGAAGAGGTTGCGCATATAAAGCACAGTTATACTGCGTATCAGCCGGAACAGCCCCCAGTAGTAGGAGACCACTGACATCCGGAAAAGAAAACTCAGGTACAGCATGGGCATAATATGAGAGCAGGACACTTCTTCCACCAGGAAGAGCAGGGCAGAGAGGACTGTGAAGAGAAGGAAGAGGAAGTCGGAGACGGCCAAATCAAAGATGCCAGAGTTACAGTTTTTCAGGTTGAGGAGGCCAATGACAGCCCCGTTCCCAGCCAGCCCACAGAGGCAGATGAGCAGTGTCACACTGTGCATGGCCACGGTGGTGACATCTGTCTCACACAGATTGTCTCCTTCAGTGGGTGAGGCAGGAGGTGGGGACATGGTGGTCACCTCCATGGATGGATGCTGGGCAGGCAGTGGGATGTGGCCCCTGGCTGTGGTCAGAGTGGATGGGCAGTCAGTGCTTGGAGAATCCAGGGATGGACCATGCAGCTTCTCAGCAGCTCCCTGCAGTGGGAAGGATTCAGTGGGGAAAAGTGAGATGTGCAGGGGAGAACAGTGATGGAAACGGTGGGGTGGGTGAGGGAGGCAGTAAGTTTGGGATGTTCAGCAGGTGATGTTAAAGGAAAGCACAGGGCAGAGGAGGGGGAAGGCACTGCAGAGAGTGACAGGAAGAGAGCAGCTGCTGGAGGAGAGGAAGGTGGGGTAGGGAGGAAGGAAACCATTCCACTGACCTGTTCCCTGTGGGGCAGCAGCAGGCAAAGAGGTCTGTGCAGATCAGCGGCGCTTCCTGGTCCCTCTTGCTCCTTTGGGATCCACGTCCTAAAGCGGCTCCTGGCAGGTCAGTGACATGAAGGAGAAAGTGCTCAGATCACCTGGAGCTCCCCATTCCCCTCCTGCAGCTCCTCTCTGTGTTCCCTGGCCTGGTTTTGCTCCCCAGCACTCGCTGGAATCACAGAGGAGTGGGAAATTGCGTCTTTGGCTACATCAGAATGTAGCTTCCTCCAAAATACTTATCTTGGGTTTTTTTGCTACAGTGGAATTGGGTTTTGTCGAATGCTCCGAAAGAAATATTTTGATGATAGTTTATTTCTTCCTTATGAGAAATATTCCTTCCCTGATGAATCTCCCATAGTGTGACTGCCTTCCTCTCCTGACAGGCTTTTACCGTTCCTAATTTCTCATCCCTGGTCACAGTGGTCACAGTCATTATGAAATAGAGTCATCATAGAATAGAACCATAAAATATCCAGAGTTGGAAGGGACCCACAAACATTACGGAGTTCAGCTACTGGCCCTGCACAGGACATCCCAACAATCCCAGCCCATGCCTGACAGCATTGTGCAAATGCTCCTTGAGCTCTGTCAGGCTGGTGCTGTGTGCAGCAGGGAAACTCCTGCCTG
Organism: Passer domesticus; assembly: GCF_036417665.1. Lineage (NCBI taxonomy): Eukaryota > Metazoa > Chordata > Aves > Passeriformes > Passeridae > Passer > Passer domesticus. The sequence continues at coordinate 54,280,282 of NC_087479.1, forward strand.
GGGTGGATGTTGGATGACCTGAGGAATCCTCATGGAATGGTTTGGGTTGGAAGGAGCCTTAGAGATCATCTCCTTCCATCTCTCCTTCTGCCATGGGCAAAGATACCCAGGAAAACTTTTGCATTGAAATCTTTATCCTTTGAAAGGAAGCTCAGGTAAGGAGTGGCCTGGGTGGCCCAGGAGACAAGGAAGGTGCTTGGAAGTAGAAAAAGTCCATTGGAGGATCATGATCCTCCTGCACTTGCCTTGGGAGAAACCCCTTGGCTGAATTGTTGTTCCCTGGATAAGAGGTTGCACCATGGAAAGTTCCTGATCTCCACTGGGCAGGAAAACAGGAGACAGGCAGCGAAAAACCCTCTCAGATGTCAAAGTCTGTCTCTTCTGTTAATTATAAAAAACTCGTTAGGAGTTATAAATGTGTATGAGTATTATAAATGATCCTTAGGTGTTTAAATTCAGGTGTATTGCCAGAGCCTGACTTGATCCCATGGCTTTAACTTTCACTTCCCCTTCCAGAAGCAGTGGCATGTTGGTTTCCCCTGGATTTAAGGCAGTGGGAAAAGGAGGGACAACTTCCCCCTGAGCAGGAGAGGTGGCTGCTGCCCAGGTCTCTCCCAGGAGGAATCAAGAGCTCTTGGCACTGCCAACATCATCCCAGCCATTGCAGGCACATGCCTTAGGAAGGGCTCAGGTATGAGACAGGCACCTGCCCTGCTCACAGACAAGCCAGAGGCTTTAGAATGGGATAAAATAAGGAAATGAGCCATTTTGGACACTGTTTTACAGGCACAGGCTCTGCAGTGAAGCCCGGCTGTTGTTTATTCAACAAATTCTGGGGTCAGTTGTAGCACTTGGAACAAAGCAACACATACCCCCTCATGCACCCAAAAGAGATCAGTTCATTGTAAAAATTGGCCGCTGTTTATACTTTTAATCTCAACCTGACATAATAGAAACCAAACCAAGGCCTAACAGAGGATAAAGGAAGGAGGGCACCAATTGCCTGGCTCAGCTGCAGTGCTGCTATCAACGTTGCCTACCATCCAATCAGCTTCATGCTCATACACTGTCCACATGTCCTATCATCCAATCAGCTTCCTGCTCATACACTGGCCACATCTCCTACCATCCAATCAGCTTCATGCTCATACACTGTCCACATGTCCTATCATCCAATCAGCTTCCTGCTCATGCACTGGCCACGTGTTCCTGCAGCCAATCAGGATCTCACTCCCATCTGACTCGCCCCTCACTCCTGACTGCCTCTCAGCCCTCAGCCGAGTCCCACCCGCCCGGCCTGCAGCTCTGCCTTTCCCTCAGGGCCTTCTGGTGAGCGCAGGCCTTAGCGACTTTAACAATCATAACCCCATGTCCTACAGTCAGTTGTACCACATTGGAATAAAACAACCCCAGAAATCCAAATCTGACTAAGGGGTAGTTACAAAATGACAAAGATCAGCACAGCCTGGCCTGTGGCTGAAGCTGCTGTGCAGTCGCTGTTCAGCTCCTCCTGAGGGTGGCCAGGCTCAGGATGGAGGTGGTCAAGGGCTTCCTCAGACAGTGATGCTGGGGAACCAGAGGATGGATGGCCCCATTCTGCAGAAGAGCAGCAGAACCCCTAATTTCTGTGCAATTAAATGGTCCAAGCATTTCCCATCTGGTGATGGGAATTTCTATACTCCATGTACTTTCTGGTACAGACACTGGAGTTCAGTGGAGTTCCCGGCTGGCCCTGCACTTTAATCAGAAGCATTAAATTCTGGAATTGAAGAATGTGACAAATTCGCACTGAAAGGATAAGGGAATGTTGTTGTCCCTTCCCAGTTCTGCAGCCCTTCCTGGTGTCCCTTCCCATCAGCTGGGAATGCTGGGCCAATTTTGCCGCTGTCCTGGGTTGACTATATGATGTTTATGTCCGCAGTCGTCTGTTTTGTTTATGCAGAAAAACAAGTTTTGCACCTTTAAGACTTGTTCCGAGAATGAAGTGGGGAGAGAAATAGTGCGCACTTTGTTTTCAGACACTGAATTCACTCCTCCACATTCCTTGTCCTGGACTGTATTGTCTGTGGATGGACAGACAGCAGGACAGAGCTCTCTGTTTTTACTTAGTTTTATGTAGTTGAGGCAAAGAAGCTCTCTGGACTGTGATTTTTTCCGCCCTTTTCTTTGGACCCATTTAAACCTGTTCTGGACTGAACACCCAGAAGAGCACCAGCAGCTCACACCTGTGGCCACTGGGCCGGGCCTGGGCCACAGCATTTCCAGCACCAGAGGGACTGATCAGACACTGAGTGAGCTGAGCTGTAGCTCAGGAAGGGGACTGTTCGGAGTTTGTCATCTTTTGGAGCAACAAGAGGTGTTATTGTTTAATATTGTTTCCGTTTTATTGTTTAATAAGCAGTTTTTTCCCCTTCTCTCCAAGGCGGTATTTTTCCCAAATCAGTTGGGTAGGGGCCAAATGAATCTTCTTTTCTAGAGGAACCACTCTGGGCGTTCTCTGCCAAATTTCCCCTGAAAAGGACAGCCGGACAGAAAGGGAAGGATGCTCTGTGTGATCCTGACCCCTCTCCTACCATCCAGAGGCCCCAGCCCCACAGGAATTTGGGAAATCACTGCCACTCCGTGCTGGGTGTGTCCCATGCTTTGCAGGCAAGAGCTCCCTGAAAGCACCATGAAACTCATCTGCTGAGCCAGAGGAGATGGAGTTCATTCCCTGGGGCCGAGGCCATGAGGGTCATTCCATGGGGAATAGAGCTGGGGAACAGCACTGAGCCCAGCTGCACTGCTTGGAGCCTTGTGGATCCAGGAGGGAGGAGGAAAGCCGTGCTCCAATGTGCTCCCTGCAGAGCAGCCCACAAAAGTCACCCAAGGCAATGCCCGTGCTCCCTTCTCCTGCAGGAATTCACCGCCACGGGGAGAGTGATCCTGTGGATATTTATTTCTCAGGTGATTCAATGAAACCCTCAGCCTCTGTGCTGAGGTCCTTCAGCAGAGCAGTGGGAAGGATTAGCAGGCTCAGATCCCCATGTCCCTGAGGGCTTCATGGCTCTGGTCAGCTTTTTCTTTCGGCTCCTCAAAGACCCTCTGAAGGTAGAGACGGAGGGACCCCACTGTACAGAGCCTCCAGCAGCTCCCCATGGAGCAGGGTCTCCTGCACCTCCCTGCCACAAAGTAGATGAAGGGTTTGATGCTGCTGTTGATGCAGGTGAGCAGGAAAACCACCTGGGAGGACACAGCGATGTAACCGAGCTGCTGCAGGAAATTGCAGAGGCTGAGGACGAGAGTGAAGAGCACAGTGAGGAAGATAACGATGTCGCGCCTCTTGGGTTGCTGCTGCTGGGAGCCTCGCTTGGCCTTGATGAAATCGATTGTGCTGGAAATGACCACGGGTGCCGCAAAGAGGAGCAGGATGAGGCTGAACACGGAGAGGAAAGCTGCCCGGCAGCGCTCCTGCTCATATGATGGGCACAGGAATGTTACTGTGGGAATGACAGTGAAGAGAGCAAAGAAGGCATAGGATTTGACGCTGTTTGCCACCAACCACATTCGCTCGGGAGGGTCCCAGTGGCAGCACAATTTCCATATCTTGTACATATAATGCACAGGGCTGTTGACCATCAGCCAGAACAGTGCCCAGTAGTAGGAGACTACTGACAGCTCAAAAAAAAACTGCACGTACAGCCTGGGCATGATATGAGAGCAGGACACATCCTCCACCAGGAAGAGGAGGGCAGAGAGGACTGTGAAGAGAAGGAAGAGGAAGTCGGTGACAGCGAGGTCAAAGATGCCATAGTTACGGCTTTTCAGGCTGAGGAGGCCGATGACAGCCCCGTTCCCAGCCAGCCCACAGAGGCCGATGAGCAATGTCACACTGTGTATGGCCACACTGATGATATCTGTCTCACACAGATTATCTCCTTCAGTGGGTGAATTGGCAGGAGATGGGGACACAGTGGTCACCTCCATGGATGGATGCTGGGCAGGCAGTGGGATGTGGCCCCTGGCTGTGGTCAGCGTGGATGGGCAGTCAGTGCTTGGAGAATCCAGGGATGGATCATGCAGCTCCTCAGCAGCTCCCTGCAGTGGAAAGGATTCAGTGGGGAAGAGTTGCAATGTGCAGGGGAAGAGGGAGGTAGAAATTGAGGGGAGGGAGACAGAGGTGAGAGGGTCCGTCTGGTTTCCAGGGTGTTGATAAATAAGCGAGAATAAACATTTTCACCTCCCCTGAAATTGCTTAAAGACTAACAGGGCAGAAATATAACAGGATGTAAAGCTGTGGACGCAAGTTGATAAACATGGCTTGAAGCACTCGGCATAGCGATAAGGAAGCCCACAGTATTTTGGGGCAAGTTCTGTAACAAGAAGCAAAAGCACATGGCCAAAGGAAAAGTTCACGGCAAGGTCACCTTTAATATCAGAGCACTCCGCGGATACAACTACCAGAGACCCCTCTGAATGATCCTCCAGGAGCATCAAAGGACACTCAGTAAAAAGTGGGTGCATGGAAATAAATTCTAGGAAAATGGTGCTTATGTACTAGACAAGAACAATTTTTTAATGTCTACGTATGGTTATAGTGGATTAAAACACTGTTGTAAAGTATCACAACACACACAGAAATAAGGAGAGATCCTTCTGCGTGACCTGCTGCCTAATACTTCCCTTGGTAACACCATTAGTTGGTGTCAAAAACTTTATTCTGTCTGATTTTGGTATCACACCTCATCCGTCCAATCCTGATGGTTTCTCATCCCATCCCATCCCATCCCATCCCATCCCATCCCATCCCATCCCATCCCATCCCATCCCATCCCATCCCGATGGTTTCCCAGTCAGAGGTCACTCCCTGGCTGCACGTGTGGCCTGTTGGGCTCTGCTGCTGTCCAGTGGGAGATTTGGCATTGGTGGCACCCAGAGCCCTCCTGCCCCCTCCAGCCCCTGTCTGCCTGATGCCTTGGGGTGGCTCCCAGGAACAGAGGCCAGACAAGGGGAAGAGAATAAAAGCAGGCATTTCTGAAAGGCCTTCAGAAGGTTCACCTTGGGCAGTCAAAGACTCTCAGAGGGGCTACACCCAAAATGGACAATGGTCACGAGTTTTTCAGACAGATATAAGTTTGGTCCATTAACAAACCAGGGCTTAATCCTCCAATTACAGCTTCAGGTAATGAAGTCATTTACCCCCAGTTTGCGTTCCATCAATTCACTTTTCTCTATACTTTTCCAGCCTCACTCAGCAGAGTGTCCTTGAATTCAGGCCTAGAGGGATTGTTTTATTTGACCAAAAGGTGAAGACAGTTAACTAGCACTTTATATGGAGTTTAGAGTTATGCACTAATGCAGTACAGGATTTGAAAAATAGAAAGGCCAAAATCCTAAGGCATCATGCCCCCCTCTGACATCCTCTAGAAATTCCCCCCAGGCTGCCTTCCCCTCCAGACATCCCCGCTCCTCTCCTGCCCCACACGGGACCCCCAGCAGTGCTTCCACTCCTCCAGGCAATTCCATGCTTCTCTGCCCCAATGAATGACAGTGGAGCCATCCCTCTACTGCCTCTTGTTTCTGTCCAAAGGAGTTTGGGGGGCTGGACCCCAGGGATGAAGCTGGGAGAGGCAAATCCAAGAGAAGCACTGCCCCAAAGCCTTACGGGGCAGCCTGGGGTGAGCAGCCCCTGGGCAGGGACTGGAGCCTCAGGCACGGGGCTGGGAGGGATGGGAAGGACGGGAATGGGTGGGCTGCATGGGGAGTGGGATGGGAGGTTGGTGTGGGAGGTGTGGGACATGAAGGAGCTGGTGGGAAGGTGTGGTGGGGAGGTGTGGGATGTGGTGGGGCTGGAGAGAAGATGTGGGATGTGGTGGGGCTGGTGACCACAGCAAAGCCACAGGGAGGCAGGTGATGCCCCGTGGAGCCCGTGGTGACAAACACAGGTGTCACCCTGCTCTTGGAAGGGAGTGGCTGTGGTGAGGACCATGACCTCCTCCTCTCCTTGCTGCCTGCAGAGGGAGCAGCTGAAGGCCGTGGAGAGGAAGAATTTCTGAAGGCAGAGCGACCTTTGCACCTGGCTCACAAAATTAAAAATTAAAGATCTCTGGGGAGATCTCTGCTGTGACACTCACAGAGCACTCGGGGTGGGCAATGCTGAGCCCCTGGGCCATCGTGTCCATGCCGGCTGTGCCAGCCCAGCTCTGGTCACTGGGGATTATGACTGCTACAGGGAACACAAGCCATGGCTGTGTCCCCTCAGACACCAAGACGTTTAAGTCTAACAGCAAAAGCGTGTTGGACTAGTAACAATTTTGAGTCAAAATTGTGAACATATTGGAAATATATTTGCCATAGACAGGTTCAAATAAACAACACTTTTCAGGCATTTTTATGCACTATCATATCCAAGATTACTTATAAATACTCCCAAAAGTGCTTCTAATTTCTTACATCATGGTATAGGTGTATTGTTTCTTTTAATTACTACCAGAATATGCCATCTATCTTAATTGAATGGATAATATGGTTTTTTTTCCCAGTAAACAATGTTTTATTAAATTTGATGTCTTGGTTAGATAATTCCCACTGATTAAGTTTTCTGAGGTTTACAAGCTTAGGAAATGGCTCTTTTATTGCCATTACAATTTATCTCTTGCAATTTTTTAATCACATCTTTTGGTATGTATAGGCCTCTGAATTCCTAATTCTCTCAAGATATCATTCTTATTCTATGACATCCAATTATTTCTAGTTATATCATAACCATTAAAAATACTTTATTGTTTTTTTTTTCTCCATCTATTCAGTAAGTTCTCTAAGGGCTATAGGTTGATAGAGTTTTCTACTGACACTCAGCCAACACAGATCTAAATCAAAACCAGCTAAAAAACCACAGGCAAGTATGCCTTGACTAATTAAACATAGTTCATTATGAAATTTCTAAACAATCACAACATTCCTGTGGCTAACTACCTCTCGGTCCCCTCCCTCCAGCCATATTCTCAGCTCGCAGCAGGAGCCAGAGGAAGCTGGGAGGCGCTGGCAGAGGGGGCAAAGGCAGCTCAGGGTTTACGGTGCTGTTTATTGATATCAGACCTCAGTGGGAGGCAAGAACCAGGTGCCAGCATGCCAGGGGGAATTCTGGGATCAGAGCTGTGTTGGTAAGGATGCGTTTGGGGAACAGTGCTCTAGGACATGTGAAGGAGGATCAAAGCTCCAACCATCCTCCAGTGTGCTCAGTGTAGAGCATGCATCCCACATGGCCCTTAGCAAATGCCTCTGCTTCCTTTTCCTGCAGGAATATAGAGCAGGAGGGTGACACTATGGATATTTACTAATCTGGTGGCTCAAGGAAAACCTCAGACACTGCCCCATGCTCCTGCATGGGGGCAGTTGAAGGGCTCAACAGGCTCAGACCCCCGTGTCCCTGGTGGCATCATTACTGGGGGCAGTGCTTTCTTCTGGCTCCTCAAAGACCTCCTGCAGGCACTCCCTGAGGGACTCCATGGAGCAGCGCCTCCAGCACTTTGTTACTGAGATGTAGATGAAGGGGTTGATGCTGCTGTGCATGCAGGCAAAGAGGAGAAGAAGCCGGGGGAACACAGCGGTGTAGCCGAGCTGCTGCAGGAAATTCCAGAGACTGAGGGGGAGAGTGAGGAGCACAGCGAGGAAGACAATGATGTCAAGATTCTTGGATCGCTGCTGCTGGGAGCTTCCCTTGAAATGAATGAACAGGATTCTGCTGGAAATGACCATGGATGGAGCAAAGACGAGGAAGTTGAGGATGTACAGGGAGATGAGAGCCCCCCAGCAGAGCTTGTGTTCCTGTGACTCGCACAGGGAAGTCACTGCAGAAATGGCAGCAATGACAGTGATGGAAAGGGCCCAGAGCCCGGCACTCACTACCACCCATGACAGGTCCTGGGGAAGGTGGCAGAAGAGCCCACGTGGGCAGAGCACGGACCTGCACCTCTCGATGCTGATGGCTGTCAGCCGGTACAGCCCGACGCTGTAGAACATCCGGAAGAGGAGGAAAAGGAAGCGAATGTATGCTGGGGACATGATGGCAGAGCAGGAGAAATCCTCCAGCAGGAAAAGCAGAGCGGAGGGGACCATGAAGTTGAGGAAGAGGAAGTTGATGATGGCCGGGTCAAGGTTGTAGGCAGTGATGGGTTTCATGGTGTCCCTCTGAATGCGGAACCCGAGGACCCAGATGACAGCCCCGTTCCCAGCCAGCCCACAGAGGCAGATGAGCAGTGTCACACTGTGTATGGCCACATCGCTGGCATCTGTCTCACATAGATCGTGTCTATCAGTGGGTGAATTGGCAGGGGGGGACACTGTGGTCACCTCCATGGATGGATGCTGGGCAGGCAGTGGGATGTGGCTCCTGGCTGTGGTCAGAGTGGATGGGCAGTCAGTGCTTGGAGAATTCAGGGATGGACCATGCGGCTCCTCAGCAGCTCACTGCAGTGGGAAGGATTCAGTGGGGAGGAGTAAGATGTGCAGGGGAGGAGGGTGGTGGAAATTGTGGGACGGGAGACAGAGGTGGGAGGGTTGGGCTGTTTGGCAGGAGGCTGATAAATAGCATAGAGAATAAACATACTCAGTTCTTCCGAAGTTGTTCAAAAGCAAAGGGTCCAAATTTTAAAAGCATGTTTTATAGATAGATAATGATTGGCTCTCACAGTTAAGGGATGAATAGTGCGTGAATATTAAGAGACGCTTCATTGATGTAAAATTATGCTATTATAGTCAGTTTAGATGTTTCCTGTTGTCTCCATAGTCCCCTTTTACCCCCTCTGTATTGCTGCCGTCAGACAGCCTGAGTCATCTAGGACAGGTACAAAGAAGGGGTGTACAAAGTTTGTTGCTGGGGGTGGAGATGCAGCATGACAACACCTGGCCCTCCAGTCAAGGTGCAAGAAAGCAGGCTCCACCAATACACACAAAGAAGAGTTGGCAGACAGACTTTGGGAGGGGCCAGGTTTAGCTGATGCAACCCCCGGGGCTATCAAAGGAGAAGCATCCATCTTGCAGGTGAGCCCGCCACGTGGTAGGCAGCCATGAGGGAAGCTCCCCGGCCTGCTTCTCCTTATTTACTCCTTTTGCTGTATTTTTTGTTCAGGTTTAATAAACCTTTAAAAATTTTAAAAAGTGGGTGGTTGTTTCTCACAGGATGTAAAGGCTGGCACACAGGAGGATAAACGTGGCTGGAACCAGTGCAGAAACAGATAAGGAGGCCTGCAGTGGTTTGTGGCAAGTTCTGGAACAAGAGGCAAGAGTGCATGGCCAGAGGAAAAGTTCAAGGCAAGGCCACCTTTAATATGGCAGCATTCATTGAATATGACCACCAGAGAGACCCCTCTTTATAAATCTCCAGGATCATAAAATGAGTTCTGGGAGGAGGGTGAATGCATGGAAATGAGTTCTAGGAAAATGGTGTTTATTAGAAAAGAAAACTTTTCAATGCCTACATATAGTTATAATCGATTAATACCCTGTTGTAAAGTCTCACCATACACACAATACAAGAGGACATCCATCTGTGTCCTGTGCAGGTAAAGAATTCCTGCTTCCTCATGCTTTGCATTGTGTTAGAAAGTTTGTTCTGGCCCTTTTCAGTACTAGGATAGAGACGGGATGCAGAGGAAAAGAGAGGGCTTGGGGAGGGCACTGCGGTCACTGGGAGAGGGTGGCAGGAAGAGAGCAGCTGCAGCAGGAGAGGAAGGTGGGGTAGGGAGGAAGGAAACGATTCCACTGACCTGTTCCCTGTGGGGCAGCAGCAGGCAAAGGGGTCTGTGCAGATCAGCGGTGCTTCCTGGTCCCTCTTGCTCCTTTGGGATCCAAGTCCTAAAGCGGCTCCTGGCAGGTCAGTGACATGAAGGAGAAAGTGCCCAGATCACCAGGAGCTCCCCATTCCCATCCTGCTGGCTCTCTCTGTCCCCTGTCCTGCCCTTGTTTCGCAAGGCTCACCGGGAGAGTCAGAAATTAAATCTTTGGCTACGTCAGAATTTCACTTCCTGGGAGTTATTTGTCTTGAACATTTTTCCTGCCAGAGAGGAAGTAGCTCGACATGCAGATTTCTTTGAATGGCTTCTCATTTCCTCGTGATTAAAAACACTCTTCCAAATGGGACATTCTCCAAACGCTTTCCCTCTCTCAGCAGGTTTCTACCATTCCTCCTTTATCTACCCTGAGGGGTCATTGTCCCTCCAGCAGCAGAGAGCTGCTGGTGCTGCTGGTGGCGCTGGAATGCTGGCAGTGCTGGAAGTGCTCACAGCACTGTGCAAGCATCTGGGTGCCTCTCAGAAACAACACCCCTTCTGGGAAGAGCTCTGGGATCATTGCCAAAACATTCCCTGGCTCCAAGAAAGAAAACTGAGCTGGGAATTCCATTTCTGCCATTGCAATGCAGGCTCACATAGCCCAAGGGAAGGACAGCACTCAGTTGCTTGCAGCCAGGTCATCAGCACATAGAGCCCACCCTAATTACTGCCAGTCTCCTTGATGATGCAATTAAAGCTATTACAGACCAGATTTTGGGGTTTTGTGATCCCCTTTCCAGCCCTTCATTAGGGATCATCCTCCTCCCCCTCAGACGTGGGAGATCTTGTGTTTGTTTTTACCTGACCCCAGCCCTCAGGTCAACCTGTGGCAGGGCCTCACCATCCACACAGGGAAGGATTTCTTCCCAATATCCAATCTGACCCCACCCTCTGGCAGTGGGAAACCATTGCCCCTTGTCCTGTCACTCCATGCCCACGTCCAAAGTCCTTCTGCACCTCTCCTGGAGCCCCTTTAGCTCCTGGATCATTAAGTGTTTGACCTAGAAAGGATTGGGCTGGTGGGAGATGTGAGATTCCATAGCTGAGGACACAAACACGGGGTCAGCGGGGAAGAGAGGGCACAGTTCTGGTCCTGGGGCCAGCAGTTTGCAGGAGGAATATCCCAGATCCCTGAGGCACATGTCAGCCTGGGTAGGAATCATCTCACCTCAGCTTTCTAGGCATTCCTTGGAATTCATTGTAGGCTGCTGCCTCCCGACGGCGTGCAGATGATGACTCAGAGGAAACCTGCAACTTTCTAAGGATTAAGGCCAAGACAGCAGTATGGATTTGCCTCTTCTCAGAAGAAATGACATTGCTGAAATCCTAAATCATCCTTCTGCTGTGTGACTGTTCTCCAGCTCATGCACAGAATTTATTATTGCATGAATCCTCTTGGAAACCGTGTAGTGAAGGTTGAGTGCCAAGTTGTTACACAGAAGTGGTAAAACTAGATTCGAACCAGAAATGAAAGTTTAACAGGACATTTGTATTGCAGGGTCCTAAGGACCCTCCCCAGGAAAAAGAGGGGGGACAAGTTGAGGCTTGACCATTCCAGGGAACCTCCTGAACATCCCACCCCAGGGACAGCAGCTGGAGTGTGGGAGGTGAGGTGAGTGCCCTGTGGGGAACTTCTCCAGGATTCGAGAGGAAACAAGGTCAGACTCTTCTCGTTTTGCACGGGAGGCACCTACAGAAGTGGTGTCAGTTTCTGTGTAACTGACAGTCTGTAGAGCGGCTGGGACAGCTGTATACGCCTCTGTGACAAACACAAGTTAAAGATGCAAAACCTCGGGAAAGCTCTTTCTCTTCTGGCCGGTACAGAGCTAACCCCGCTGGGCCCGGGGCCGGGCTCCCTGCCCGGGGCTCCGCCAGGCCCGGCCTCCCCCGGCACTGCCAGGCCGGGCCGGGGAGGCCGCAGAGCCCGTGCTGAGCTGAGCCGTGCCTGTGGCTGTCACATCTTGCTGAGCCTGGCCTCTGCCTTAGCCTGAGCCCGTGCAGGGCCGGGCCCCAGAACAGCCCCGGCCGGAGATTCGCCATCAGCTCCTCCCCTGTGTCCCAGCTCCCCAAAACACCGAGCCCGGCCTGACCATCTACAAGCCTTAGGCAAGATATTAGCTCGTTCAGTACTTCAGTCCCCCCTCGAGTGGGAGAAAGGAACAAGATAGAAGCATGTAGAAAACCAACATAAAAACATCAACGTCAGTAAAGGAACAGTTAAGTCCCCGTCGGGAGAGATAAGGAGATACCTTGGTCTTAAGGCCAAAATCCTCTTGTAAAGTTATAAAGAAAAGACTCTGTTTCCTTATAACACATGGAAACATGAAGAGATTAAGAGTTCAAATTAATATCGAACAAAAGCCTCCATACCAAAGGAAGCAGATGTTAAAAGCAGCTGTGATCCTATGAGAAGTTTGAACAGAGAACGAGAGAATATTAGTTCTGTTCCAACAGAAAAAAAAAAAGAAAAAATATCTCTATTCCTAGAGATGGAGATGATTTTAAAGTCAGATAACGAGAATTTTTTCATTTAAGCAACTAATCTTTAAAACAGTACTCCATATGTTAACATAATCCATAAACACAACTGTGAAAAAAACTTGTAAAAATAAGAGATTTCCCTGAATATCTACTACTCATTAAAAAAAAAAAAGAACCACAAGAGAGGTATTTTTCTTGTAGAGAAGTCTCCATAATATTAACGAGAGAACTTCTCTCCCCATGTGAACTAAAGAAAAACTATTCTAGAAGGAGTAAACTGACTAAAATTGTAAGTTTGGTTTCTTTACATTGTTAGTAAGAAAGAAAATTTAAGGAGAAGTGTTCTGAAAGTTTAATTCTGATTCTTATTACTCTTCCTTTTAATAACATTTAATATTTTTTTCTTTATACCCTTTTAAAGTTTTAAACCTACTTTACCTTTCTTCTAATCCTACATCTCAACAAGAAGTGAATACCCTAGTGACTAACCAACACTAAACCCAGCACACTCATTAGTAGGTTATCGCCGGCCAGGGACTAAGTACAAATCACGAATGGGATGGGACTGCTAGGAACGTGCCTTGGGCTGTTTTATTTTCCAGGCTCAGTCTCATTACATGGTTATGACAATGGGAGGATGCCATCAGCTCACATCTCAGGCAGCAGACCAAGAACTTAATGCTACAAATTACTTTATAAGTTTTTTGACAATCACACAAAGCAGAAGCATATTGACAGTAGTTCCATCTAATCACTATAAGCACACCTACCTTCAGTTAAAATAATGCTTGCTTATTTCAAATGCAATACCTGTTTGCAATCCTTCAAACACAATGCACAGAGCTCTATTATTAAGCTTAGAACTTCCTAATATTTTCCAATATATACTTTTCTGCAGCTTAGGGAGTTATTCTAGACAAGTGCTAATACACAGACTATTGATCCATTTGTCCTTACTTTTCTACTTTTTACATAATTTTTCTGTAAAATAATTTACATTATTTTATGGCTACTGCCTAGCTCTAATCGCAGTTCTGTTGTCTCTGAGGCCTGCCTTTGCAGCTTTTCCAAAACTCTCTGATTTTATGAATACCTACACTACATTAACTAAAAAATTTCAAAATAAAAAAAGATATCAAATTCACAAACCAAACCTAGCACAGGATAGAACCTGGTTATTAATTTTGGGGGCACAATTGAGGTCTGTAGGGAATGAAAAGCTATAAATACTGTGGGAAACTGGAGGGAATATTGAATTGAGTGTCCTGCTGAAGGACTCCAGCAGCTCAGTGATATCAACTGACACCAGAGAGTCCACGTCACATCCATCCCAAAGCCATTTGTTTTCTGGTATCTCCATGGGCAATCCTCTCCTTCTCCAATTGTTTTCATCCTCCAGCAATGTTGTTTCCACAGCCAGGAAGGAGGTATCTCCCTGGCTTTTGTGCCAGGCACACCAGACTGTTATGAATAGAAAGTTGTATTTTTTTTTTAAGTTTCAGAGTTAAAAAAACCAAGTCAGACCGGGTCAGACTCCTTTGGTTTCGCTGCCGAAGAAAAGCCCTTAAGCACCCGTTGATGGCGGGTGATTAACTGATTGTTTCCCTGATGCTGGCCACTTGCCAGGACAGACCCTCCGAGATAAAGAAAATAGGAGTGACATCGGAGCCAGTATGCAAATAAGAAATGCAGTGCACCTTGGGTTTTTATAGTTTTACAGTTTTTACAAGAAAAACCCCTAAAATCACGAGCCAACAAGTGACTTAAGTGACGTCTAAGGATGGGAGCATTGTCCCGTACCTGCTTGGACCTTTTTATTTTCTCACCCTAACCTAAAAGAAACTGATTAAAGAGACCCCCCCCCCCCGGGGTTTTTAAACACACAAACTAAGGACTCAACGACTCTCCCGTGAGGACAGAGTCCCCAGTTCTGTCTGCAGACCAGTGGACAAAGCTGCATCATCTTCCTCCGTCGTGCCACGCGCCACGCCTGGGAGCAACGGCGGCGAGGGCGCAACCCGTCGATTTCTCCCCTCCTGAGCTGATTCTTCTTAATAAAGGCATTAAAAAGGAGAAAGATCTCCTGCCCATTTATTTCACAGACCAGGCTCCCACACCCTACTTGCCTTCTGTCCTGTCCCTCACCCGTCCCTGTGCTGCTTCACATGGAAGCTGTGGGTGGGAAAAGATGGGAAAGCCACGTTTGGGGTGCAGCGTTGCTCTGTGTTGCTCTGTGCCTGTGTGCAGTGGTGGGAGCAGAGCTGTGCTCTGGCTCATGGGCCAACAGCAGTGCCCAGCCTGTGATTTACTTCCTGGCTGGGAGCTGTGCAAAGGAATTCAGCCCCTCTGTTAGTGTTGCCTTCCAGAGGGCTTTTGAGGATGTGCCAGAGCCAGGGCATAGGGACAACACAGTGGAATCATCATGAAAGAGAGGCATCATAAAAGAGAGCCATAAAATATCCTGAGTTGGAAGGGACCCACAAGGACCATGGAGTTCAGCTCCTGGCCCTGCACAGGACATCCCAACAATCCCAGCCTGTGCCTGAAAGTATTGTTCAAATTCTCCTTGAGCTCTGTCAGGCTGGTGCTGGGTGCAGCAGGGGAACTCCTGCCTGGCGTGGATGCTGAATGATGTGAGAAATCCTCTTGGAATGGTTTGGGTTGGAAGGAACCTTAGAGATCATCTCATTCCATCTCTCCTTCTGCCATGGGCAGGGACAGCCAGGAAACCTCTTGCTTTGACGTCTTTGCTCTTTTGAAAGGAAGCTCAGGTAGGGAGTGGTCTGGGTGACCCAGGAGACAAGGCAGGTTCTGGGAAGTTGAAAAAGTCCATTGGAGGATCATGATCCTCCTGCACTTGCCTTGGGAGCAACCCCCAGGCTGAGTTGTTCTTCCCTGGATAACAGGTTGTACCCTGAAAAGCTTCTGCTCTCCAATGGACAGGAAAACAGGAGACAGGGAGAGAAAAACCCTCTCAGATATCAAAGTCTCTTTCTTTTGTTAATAATTAACAACTCTGTTAATAAATGCTCCTTAGCTGTTTAACTTCATGTGTATCTCCAAGTCTGACTCACAACTAACAGCTTTCACTTTCACTTCCCTTTCCAGAAGCAGTGGCACGTTGCTTTCCCCTGGATTTAAGGCAGTGGGAAAAGGAGGGACAACTTCCCCAGAGTAAGAGAGGTGGCTGCTGCCCAGGTCTCTCCGGAGGATTGAGGAGCTCTTGGCACTGCCAACATCATCCCAGCCACTGCAGGCACGTGCCTTAGGAAGGGCTCAGGTATGTGACAAGCACCTGCCCTGCTCACAGACAAGCCAGAGGCTTTAGAATGGGATAAAATAAGGAAATGAGCCATTTTGGACACTGTTTTACAGGCACAGGCTCTGCAGTGAAGCCTGGTTGTTGTTTATTCAACAAATTCAGAGGCTGGGACTACCACAGTGGAAATAAATAAAAACCATGAATCCAAATCTGATGGAGAGGTAGTTACAGAATGACAAAGATCTGCACAGCCTCGCCTGTGGCTGAAGCTGCTGTGCAGTCGCTGTTCAGCTCCTCCTGAGGGTGGCCAGGTTCAGGATGGAGGTGGTCAAGGGCTTCCCTGGACACTGATGCTGGGGAACCAGAGGATGGATGGCCCCATTCTGCAGAAGAGGAGCAGAACCCCCTAATTTCTGTGCAATTAAATGGTCCAAGCATCTGCTGATGGGGATTTCCATCCTCCATGTACTTTCTGGTACAGGCACAGGAGTTCAGTGGAGTTCACTATCGACCCTGCACTTTACTCAGAAGGATTAAATTCTGGAATTAAAGAATGTGACAAATTCCCACTGAAAGGACAAGGGAATGTTGCTGTCCGTCCCCAGCTCTGCAGCCCTACCTGGTGTCCCTTCCCATCAGCTGGGAATGCAGGGCTGGCTCTGCCGGACAGAAGGGGAAGGATGCTGTGTGTGATCCCAGCCCCTCTCCTGCCATCCAGAGGCACCAGACCTGCAGGGATTTGGGAAATCACTGCCACCCTGTGCTGGGTGTGTCCCCAGGGATTAAGGTGTCCCATGCTTTGCAGGCAAGAGGTCCCTGAAAGCACCATGAAACTCATCTGCTGAGCCAGAGGAGATGGAGTTCATTCCCTGGGGCCGAGGCCATGAGGGTCATTCCATGGGGAATAGAGCTGTGGAACAGCACTGAGCCCAGCTGCACTGCTTGGAGCCTTGCGGATCCAGGGGGGAGGAGGAAAGCCATGCTCCAATGTGCTCCCTGCAGAGCATCCCACAACAATCACCCAAGGCAATGCCCATGCTCCCTTCTCCTGCAGGAATACACCACCACAGGGAGGGTGATCCTGTGGATATTTATTCGTCAGGCGACTCAAGGAAACCCTCAGTCTCTGTGCTGGGGTCCTTCAGCAGAGCAGTGGAAGGGATCAACAGGCTCAGACCTCTGTGTCTGTGGAGGAATCATCGCTGTGGTCAGTTTTTTCTTTTGGCTCCTCAAAGACTCTCTGGAGGGAGAGCCAGAGAGACGTTACGGAGAAGGGTCTTCTGCACCTCCCTGCCAAGAAGTAGATGAAGGGTTTGATGCTGCTGTGCAGGCAGGTGAGCAGGAACACAGCCTGGGATGACAAAAGGACGTAACCAATCTGCTGCAGGAAATTGCAGAAACTGAGGAGGAGAGTGAGGAGCAGAGTGAGGATGACAACGATGTCGCGCCTCTTGGGTTGCTGCTGCTGGGAGCCCCACTTGGACTTAATGAAGTCAATTGTGCTGGAAATGATTACGGGTGCAACAAAGAGGAGCAGGATGAGGGTGAACATGGAGATGAGGGGCACACCACAGTGCTGCTGCTCGTGTGATGGGCACAGGAATGTCACTGCAGGAATGACAGCAAAGAGAGCAAAGAAGGCAGAATATTGGACACTGTCCACCACCCACACCAGCCTTTCAGGAAGGTCGGAGTGCCAGCAGAGCTTCCAGAGCTTGTACACGTACTGCACATTGCTGTTGAGCATCAGCCGGAACAGCCCCCAGTAGCAGGAGACCACTGACAGCTGGAAAAGGAAACGCAGGTACAGCAGGGGCAGGATGGGAGAGCAGGACACGTCCTCCACCAGGAAGGCGAGGGCGGAGGGGACCGCAAAGAGGAGGAAGAGGGAATCGGCAACAGCCAGGTCAAAGATGCCATAGCTGGGGATTTTCAGGTTGAGGAGGCCGATGACAGCCCCGTTCCCAGCCAGCCCACAGAGGCAGATGAGCAGAGTCACACTGTGTATGGCCACCTTGGTGACATCTGTCTCACACAGATCATCTGCTTTGGTGGGTGAGATGGCCGATGAGGACACTGTGGTCATCTCCATGGATGGACGCTGGGCAGACAGTGGGATGTGGCTCCTGGCTGTGGTCAGAGTGGATGGGCAGTCAGTGCTTGGAGAATCCAGGGATGGACCATGTGGCTCCTCAGCAGCTCCCTGCAGTGGGAAGGATTCAGAGGGGAGGAGTGAGATGTGCAGGGGAGGAGGGCAGTGGAAATTGTGGATTGGGAGAAGGAGGTGGGAGTGTTGGGCTGTTCAGCAGGGAATGCAGAAGCAAAGCTCAGGGCAGGGGAGGAGGGAGCTGGGGAGGGCACTGCGGTCACTGGGAGAGGGTGGCAGGAAGAGAGCAGCTGCTGCAGGATAGGAAGGTGGGGTAGGGAGGAAGGAAACCATTCCACTGACCTGTTCCCTGTGGGGCAGCAGCAGGCAAAGGGGTCTGTGCAGATCAGCGGCACTTCCTGGTCCCTCTTGCTCCTTTGGGATCCGTGTCCTAAAGCGGCTCCTGGCAGGTCAGTGACATGAAGGAGAAAGTGCCCAGATCACCAGGAGCTTCCCATACCCATCCTGCTGGCTCCTCTCCGTGCCCGGTCCCGCTCTTTCGCAAGGCTCGGTGCAGTCACAGAGCAATCGGAAGTGGTTTTACATTTTTGGCTTCCACAGAGTTCAACAGCCTCTGAGTTATTGATCTTGATTTTTTTTTTAATTTTCCCTGTGAATCAAGTGGTCTTTTTCTTTGTTGTGACAGACGACACCTCGCTTCTTAAAATTTTTAGAAGTTTATTAAACTATAACAAGGGACAAGGTAAAAGGAACAGTGCTCGGTGCCCACTCGCAGCCAGAGGCACGGCCAGAGGCACACTGCCCAAAATCGTAAAAGGCTTTCTACCCGCTTGCTAAGCCACTCCCCTGGTAATCCATCCCCCACATGTTCCACTTTTCCAACACAGCTCCTCCTCCGTCCCGCCCTCCCGGAGCTTGTGCAGCGCTTCGGGCTTGGACTCCCCGCAGTGGTCAGAGATCAGCATTACAGCTTTCTACAGGAACACAGTACTCGTTCTAGAAAAACTCCAAAGCTTAAAAAAACTTCCAAAAAATGACAGATGTTGCCTGTGATCCCAACTCCTCTCCTGCCATCGAGAGGCACCAGCCCCGCAGGGATTTGGGAAATCACTGCTACCCCATGCTGGGTGTGTCCCCAGGGATTAAACATGATACAGTGCAGGGAAGAGATCCATGGAAACACCATGAAACTCATCTGCTGAGCCAAAGGAGATGGAGTTCACTCCCTGGGGCCGAGGCCATGAGGGTCATTCCATGGAGAATAGAGCTGGGGAACAGCACTGAGCCCAGCTGCACTGCTTGGAGCCTTGTGGATCCAGGAGGGAGGAGGAAAGCCATGCTCCAATGTGCTCCCTGCAGAGCAGCCCACAACAATCACCCAAGGCAATGCTCCTGCAGGAATTCACCACCACAGGGAGAGTGATACGTGTGGATATTTATTAATCTGGTGACTCAAGGAAACCCTCAGCCTCTGTGCTAAAGTCCTTCACCAAAGTGGTGGAAGGGATCAGCAGGCTCAGACCACTGTGTCCCTGGTAGCGTCATCGCTGTGGTAATTTTTTTCTTTCTGCTTCTCAAAGACCCTCTGGAGGGAATCTCTGAGGGCCCCCACTGTGCAGTGCTTCCCGCAGCTCGCCATGGAGCTGGACCTCCAGGATCTCCCCATGGAGTTATCTGTCCTCCAACTCCCCACCAAGAAGTAGACAAAGGGTTTGATGCTGCTGTTGATGCTGGCGAGCAGGAAAAAAAACTGGGATGGCACAACAATATAACCGAGCTGCTGCAGGAAATGGCAGAAGCTGAGGACGAGAGTTAAGGACGCAGCGATGTGGATAACGATGTCACGCCTCTGGGGCTGCTGCTGCTGGGAGCCCCACTTGGCCTTAATTAAGTCAATTGTGCAAGAAATGAGCAGGGGTGCAGCAAAGTGGAGCAGGATGACGGCGTACATGGAGATGAGAGCTGCCCAGCAGTGCTTCTGCTCTTTTGAGGGGCACAGGAATGTCACCGTGAGAATGACAGTGAAGAGAGCAAAGAAGGCCCAGTATTGGACACTTTTCACCACCAACCACAGGCGCTCAGGCAGGTCCCAGTGGCAGCAGAGCTTGCAGAACTTGTACATATACTGCACATTGCTGATGGGAATCAGCTGGAATAACCCCCAGTAGTAGGAGACTGTAGCAGGCACAAGGCCTGCAAGGCCCTGGAGAACAGAAGCCTGAGCTAGGAAATACCAAGTCAGCATGACTAAGGGTTTAGAAGACCCTCTCTTCCGCCTTTCGGACCCTGTTATCTCTCTGTAGATCCATAGGCCACTTTTTCCCCTGACCCTTACTATTGGACAGTTTTCAATCCCCCTATAAGGTATAAAAACCCCTAGCTCTGCCCGGTTCGGCAGAGGAGAGCTGTCCCTGGAACCTTCGCGGGGACCCCAATAAAGAACCCTGCGGAACCCATACAGCGCTGCTCCTCTCTCTCTGCGTCTGCTGCGGCTATACCCAGGGTGACGGCCCCAGGCATGCTGAAAGAGCTGAAATCACTAAAGAGCTGAGCTGCAAATCACTATAGCTGCCTGGGCTGCCTGAACCCCCGCTGGGCGATCCTGGACCCTCCGTGAGCTATCCTGGACAACCGGCCTCCCCGCTGGGCTTCTGCCCTGGGGGCCATAGCTGGCGCTCCGAACAGGGACGCCCGAACAGCGGGGGGCCCCTGGGCCGACATCTGAACCGCCGCGATAGCCTGGCCGCGGAACTGAATGCCGGACCTGGCATTTCAGAGGAGCAGCATTTCCTCGTGAAATTGTCACTGCCTCCGCTCGCCAGAGATCCTGGAAGGAGAAGCTCTCCGTTTTAGAAGGACTCTCCTGGACAGGAGGTCAGCCGACCCGCACCCCGATACCTGAGCACACGAGTGTTCGTGGAGGCTGACGAGCAGCCGACCCCCAGCAGAACTTTGACCCACAACAGGCTGAAAAAGTGTAAGTTTAACACAGCCTCTCTTGCGCGCAAAAATATTTTTCCTTGGGTCCTTTTTTTTTGGGTTTTTTCTTTTTTTTCTCTTTTTTCTGCTGGCGGGAACTGAAAAATGGGATCAAAGCTTAGTAAACGATCCCAGAACGAGAGAGATTTATATTCCCTAATCCTAGAAATCCTATCTTCTAACAACTTTTCTTTTTCTAAAGGTAACCTTTCAAAAACTAACCTGAAACGTTTTATAAAATGGATTCTCTGCCACTTCCCAGATACTAATACACAGACTATTACCTTAGACTCCTTTTGGGATACAATTGGGACCACGATATATAAGTTTCAAACTAACCAAGACTTTTCTGTAACTCAGTTTTTACCTATGTTTCACGCTATTACTAAAGCTGTAGAAAAAACTAACAAAAAGATTTTAGCCTCAGGGCTAACTTCTGTCGAACGAAACGAAAAGTTCTTATCTCACTTAACAGAAGCGCCTATTTCAAATGCTAATGGAGGAGATAACACCCCCTCCACCCTGGAATCCAGCACTCCGCTGGGTCCTAGGGTCCCGCCATCTGCGCCGCAACCACCCGACCCCAGGGCGCCCACGGCCCCTGCCCACCCCCTCTTCCCCCCCGCCTTCCCCTCGGGAGCCACATCCTGCGCGCCTCCCTGCTCTGCGTTATCTCCGAGAGCATCTGCGCCAGTTCCCGCCGGGACTGACCCAAACCCCACCCCTCCCCCTGCTCCCCCCGACCCTACTGGGGCCACCCCCACCCCCCTTGCCGTCCCTCCTGTCCCTGCCGCGTCCGCCCCCACTCCCTCCCCCGCCCTCGCCCCCCCCGCTACCATCGCGTCTTTCCCTGCCCCCGGCATCATCCCTGCTGCGGCAGGGGATCAGCCCGCCTGCGCACCCGTGCCCCCCCCCACCACCGCGCTTTTGCCTGCCGCCGGAATCGTGCCCGCCGCACCCTCCCTCAGTCCCGCCGCCTCCTACATCCCGCATACCCCCTGCCCCCATACCCTCGCTGCGCAACCCCATACCCACGCTCCGCAGCCCCCGGTCGGGACCCCCCAGACTTCCCTCAGTTCTGCCCCCCCTCCCCACGCCCCCCAGTCCTGTGCATGCTGTATCACGCATTGCACGGCCACCCCGCCATGTGCCACGTGTAGCCACGTACTGCCATGTGCTGCCTTATACCCTGTCCAGCCACATGCACCTCTGCCAAATGCAGCTCCAGCCAGCCATAAGAAACATAAGGCAAGGCCTGATAGCTCTCACTTCTCGTCATCTGATGACAGCAGTGACAGCGATTCTGATTTGGAAATAGAATATGTAGATCCTTGGGCAAAAATAAAAATGGAAGCCACACAGGCAGGGGACTGGCAATTAGCTCAGAGAATTACTGCCTTTCCAGTAGAATATAAGAAGGGGAAAAAAGGAGGTGCCACTAATAGAAAGACATGGGAACCTATTACAAATAAAGAACTTGTGCAATTAAGAAATACAGCCACAGAACATGGTAGAAGTTCACATATTTTTAGAAATTTCCTAGAAGCTACATTCTCAGCACATGTTCTGGTACCCCACGATATTAAAAATATTGCCCAGTGCCTCCTTTCTCCCGCCGAGTACATGCTTTGGGAAAGGCATTGGAAAAAGCAATTAAAAACATTATCAGATAACTATGCTGCAGATGCTGATAAGCCAAATTTTACACTCGAACAGCTGGCTGGTGAAGGGGATTTGCAGAAACCCTCTGACCAAGCTGATACTTTACCTAAGGCAACATTACAAGACGTGGCTATAGCAGCAAAAACCTCCCTACTTCTCACCCCAGATGATTCTACCCCTACCCAACATTTTTCTACTATCAAACAAGGAATAGATGAAAGCTTTATCAAATTTGTGGATAGAATTAAGGATGCTCTGGAAAAACAGATAGAGAGCACAGAGGCAAGAAAAGAACTGTTGTGTAAACTTGCCATGAGTAATGCGAATGAAAAATGTAAAACAATTCTGAGAGCCTTACCCATGGACACAGAACCTACCATAGAGCAAATGCTGGAAAGCTGCACACGTCACCTGTCCACTGACGACACAGTGGCCCAAGCAGTTACTAAGGGTGTTGCAGAAGGAGTTTCTAGTGCATATGCAGTAATAGCTTCTAAAGATCAGGTCCGCTGCTACCACTGCGGAGATTTTGGACATTTTATAAAGGACTGTCCAGAGAGGTCACCTCCCAGGCACCCTCGCAATTTCTACCAAAGGCCCCAGAATCAGCAGTACTATCAGCCGCGTCCGGGAAACTTCCATCGGAGCGTGGTGGGGCCCCACGCAAGGACATCAAATCAAAGGCCATCCAGACCCAGTCACGCACCATCCCAGGAGATTCCAGACCACATGAGGAGGATCCAACACACGGAGCAATACCAAAGGGAACGCGCCGTCAGCTGGTAACTGCACTGTCCATTGACTTTAAAAATAACAATGTTTATCGTGTTCCCACAGGCAAACGTGGGCCAAAAGGAGGTCCTTCTAACATCCTAATTATAGGTGATTCTCTCCATAGCCCAAAGGAAATATTTGTTGTTCCAGAAGTACAAACAGTGCACCCGGGACAAGAAATCTTTGTCCAGGTGTACTGCACAGACTTACCATATTTTCTTCCAAAGGGTACCTCATTTGCACAGGCCTTTCTACTCCCTAAGAATCACAGGGAACAGCTTCCTCTCAACCCCACAGCAATGTGGATACAAGTTGTGGGACCGAGTAAGCCTGTCATCGAGTGCGGTCTTACCTGCAGAGGAGAGAAGTTCCACCTACCAGGGATGCTGGACACCGGTGCAGACGTGACCATCATCGCCCGCTCAGAATGGCCAGCACACTGGGAGCTACAGCCTGTGGCAGGCATGATTACAGGGATCGGTGGAGCTACAGTTTCCATGCGGAGCAAGAACAACATCCTCGTCGAAGGGCCTGAAGGCAAGTTGGCAACCATCCGCCCATTTGTGGTAAGGGCCCCCATCACCTTGTATGGACGGGACATTTTATGTCAGTGGGGAGCCTCCCTACGTATTCCCAGTCCGGATTTCTAATTGGGGCCACTGAGGAGCGCGCACTGCCAGACACTCCTCGTCTCACCTGGAAATGCCATAACCCGATCTGGATCGAGCAGTGGCCCCTCTCTAAAGTCAAACTGCGCGCACTACATGCCCTTGTGGATGAACAGCTCGCCAAAGGCCACATCGTAGAGACCACCAGCCCTTGGAATTCTCCAGTCTTCGTACTACAAAAGCCTGGAACGGACAGGTGGAGGCTCCTCCACGATCTTCGCAAAATCAACGAGGTCATCGAGGACATGGGTCCCCTTCAGCCTGGCCTGCCCTCACCATCGATGCTGCCTAGAGACTGGACACTTGCTATCATTGATATTAAAGACTGTTTCTTCAGCATCCCGCTGCATCCCCAGGACGCTCCACGGTTTGCTTTCTCCGTTCCCTCTCTTAACAGAGAGGCTCCACTCAAAAGATATCATTGGCGTTTTCTTCCACAAGGACTAAAGTGCAGTCCAAGTATATGCCAGTGGTATGTTGCTCACATCCTGTCTCCTGTTCGGAACCTATTCCCGAATGCGATCATCCATCACTATATGGACGATATCCTGGTCTGTGCACCAGAAAAAACGTACTTGGACAAAGCGGTTAAAAGGACTATTGAAACCATAGAAAAGGCAGGATTTGAGATCCGTGAGGACAAAATACAGTACACCAACCCATGGACTTACCTTGGACTCCAGATCCGGGAAAGGACCATCGTACCCCAGCAGCTCGCCATCCGAGACGACCCAAAAACCCTGAGAGACTTGCACAGTCTGTGCGGATCCATCAACTGGGTACGTCCACTGCTAGGAATTACAACAGAGGACCTCGCTCCACTGTTCAGCCTTCTTCGGGGCAAGGAGAATCTGGACTCTCCATGCACTCTAACACCAGAGGCCCGAGATGCCATCACCAAGGTCCAAGAAGCCCTGTCTTCACGCAAAGCCCATCGCTTCGAGCCCAGCCTGCCTTTCCAGTTCGTCATTCTGGGAAAAGCACCTAGGTTCTATGGACTGATTTTCCAATGGGACACTCAACTTCGAGACCCTCTACTAATCCTGGAGTGGATCTTTACAAATAACCAACCCACAAAAACCATTACCACCTTCCAAGAAATTATGGCACATTTAATAAAAAAGGCTAGAACTCGCCTCCGTTCCCTTGCAGGGTGTGAGTTCACATGCATATATTTGCCAATGACCACTGGGGACCTGGAGCATTTGCTCCAGACCAATGAGAGTCTCCAGTACGCCTTAGATAGCTATACAGGCCAAATTTCAGTGCATATCCCAAAACATAAGCTTTTTAATCGTGACGTGACATTTCATCTGACCCCAAAATTAGTCCAAAGTAGGACACCTCTCAAAGCTCTAACCGTCTTTACAGATGGCTCAGGGTCATCCCACAAGTCGGTAATGACATGGAGGGACCCTAAAACCCAAAATTGGGAATCTGACATAAAAATAGTGGAGGGATCTCCACAGATTGCGGAGTTAGCAGCTGTTGTCAGAGCCTTTGAGAAATTCAAAGACGAACCTTTTAATCTGGTCACAGATTCAGCTTATGTTGCTGGCATAGCTATGAGAGCAGAACATGCTCTTCTCAAAGAGGTTTCCAATCCAAAGTTATACCAATTGATTTCCACATTAACACGCTTAATTTCCCACAGAAAACAACCTTACTATATAATGCATGTGAGGTCACACACTGACCTCCCAGGTTTCATTGCAGAAGGGAACAGGAAAGCAGACACCTTAGCCATGGCAATAGAGACTGCTAATGTCCCTAACATCTTTGCCCAGGCAAAGTTATCACACTCATTTTTTCATCAAAATGTGCCTGCCCTTATCAGAATGTTCAAGCTTTCAAAAGATCAGGCAAAAGCTATTGTTGCCACATGCCCAAACTGTCAAAACTACCAAATACCATCTATGGGGACAGGAGTCAATCCCCGAGGTTTAAACAGCTGCCAGCTGTGGCAGACAGATGTAACCCACTTTGCACCTTTTGGAAGGTCAAAGTACGTGCATGTATCGGTTGATACGTTCTCAGGAGCAGTATTTGCATCAACACATACAGGAGAAACTGCGCAGCACACCATAAAACATTTTCTCCTCGCATTTGCAACCCTGGGAGTACCAAAGGAGATCAAAACAGACAATGGACCTGCCTATACCTCTCGTAAGTTAAAAGAGTTCTTCAGTGAGTGGGGAATACAACACAAGACAGGTATACCTGCAAACCCCACAGGACAATCCATCGTGGAAAGGACACACCAAACTCTCAAAAGAGTCCTCAATCAGCAACAGAGAGGAACAAAAATCACCTCTCCAGTTGAAAGACTTTGCAAGGCTCTCTATGTCATCAACTTCCTGAACTGTACAACCTCAGAGCCTGATCCACCAATACTTCGCCACTTTGCAAATACCACCCAAGCAAAGCTCACAGAGAAACCACCTGTGCTGGTAAAGGACCCAGAAACACATAAAGTCTCTGGACCTTTCGAACTCATCACGTGGGGAAGAGGATACGCGTGTGTTCTGCTACCATCTGGTCCAAGATGGTACCCAGGGAAAAACATAAAACCATACCTAGGCACTGCAAATACCACTTCCACAAGCAGTGACAAGAATCCTCCTGAGTCAAACACAAGACCTCCTCAAAACCAGACCAGCTCGGCCTGGAGACGAAGACGTCGCCAAACATCCACAGGTGGAGGAGACGACTGTCCCATCACACAGCAGCAGACAAACCAGAAAGCTGAACAACATTCTGTGGCATCAAGCCCTAGACCAGGCACAGCCTGAAAACAAAACTGTTCTTTGAATTAGATGTTATTACCCTTTTTACCCTAAGAAACCCTATTATCCCTTTTATCAACCCTTACCAAAAGCCTCTAACTTTTACCCACTCCCCCACCCTTAGCACCATAGAAAAAAACAAAAACAAAAAACAGTAAAAAACTAAAAAATAAAGGGGGGAGGTGGGAGGAACAGAGGAAAGGAACAAGAAAGGAACCCTAACCCTCCTCTCCTACCATAAAAATAACAAGTTTAGCTTATATTCCCTATCAGAAGCCCCACTCCTGCCCAAAGATGAAAAATATCTCCGTTGGCGCTGTCCTCACTGCTGCCTGGATGTTCCTCACCGTGCCATGTGCCGTCGGTTGGATCGGCCCACAGCCGAGCCATAATGTCTGGGTAACCTTAGCAAGAACATTAAAACAGGATAACATGTGCTTATCCATGGGGAGCGTTGATAACCCACTTTCCACATGTCTAGTAGGAATTCCTTTTGTAGCCGATGATTGGCCAGCCTATAATTCAGAGCTTCTCCGCACCACAGGTAAGAGACCCCACCAGGTAGAAACTTGGGACCAGTGGACAAAAATACTGCCCAATGCTCTTGAGGAACCTCAAGAATTGGATCTATTAGGGTCTTCTAAGGCCACCTTCTGTGTCAAATTTTACTTTAGACGTCCAAAGAATAATTTGCCTGAAATTGATCTGAACAAAAACACATACCGAAAAGACATATCACCAATTAACAAAGCCTACAACCCTCACGATTGGTGTAATTACACTGCTCGTGTGATCTCTGTGTCCTCTCTCCATCCCAAAATTCTACCCAAGGGAACGTTTCTCATCTGTGGTGACAGAGTATGGGCTGGAATCCCCTCACGACTCCAGGGAGGTCCCTGTACCCTAGGAAAACTTTCCACCCTTACTCCAAATATCACCTTGTTGCACAATTGGAAAAAAGAGAGCGAGTTAAAACGCCACAAAAGATCCTACACAGCATTTGATGAAAATTGCGATCCCAAATTATACAATTGGAACAAACCTAAAAAGATAGCAGTCTCTATATTCCTACCATGGGTAGCTGCAGCTAAGGCCCTGGGTGACATAAATCACCTTGGGTGCTGGCTCAGTAAGCAAGCTAACGCTACTTCTGCTGCCCTGAGCGATCTCTTAAAGGAAGAAGAAACCACAAGACACGCCTCACTCCAAAATCGAGCAGCGATTGACTTCCTGCTGCTTGCCCACGGACATGGCTGCGAGGACTTCGAAGGGATGTGCTGCTTCAATCTTTCTTCACGCTCGGAATCCATCCACGCCAACATCCAGAAACTGAAGGGACTTGTGAAGGACTTAAAAGTAGAACAGACCCCAGACTGGGTCAATGACCTCTTTGGTCAATGGGGATTAACGGGATGGGTTGCATCTTTGGTTAAGGGAATCTTGTGGATTTTTCTTGTAATTGTCATCGTGTTACTTATGTTCTCATGCCTTGTCCACTGTTTTAAAAAAACCATAGGGAACGCCTTTTTTCTAAATACAGAAAGTGGAGTTGTAGCAGGCACAAGGCCTGCAAGGCCCTGGAGAACAGAAGCCTGAGCTAGGAAATACCAAGTCAGCATGACTAAGGGTTTAGAAGACCCTCTCTTCCGCCTTTCGGACCCTGTTATCTCTCTGTAGATCCATAGGCCACTTTTTCCCCTGACCCTTACTATTGGACAGTTTTCAATCCCCCTATAAGGTATAAAAACCCCTAGCTCTGCCCGGTTCGGCAGAGGAGAGCTGTCCCTGGAACCTTCGCGGGGACCCCAATAAAGAACCCTGCGGAACCCATACAGCGCTGCTCCTCTCTCTCTGCGTCTGCTGCGGCTATACCCAGGGTGACGGCCCCAGGCATGCTGAAAGAGCTGAAATCACTAAAGAGCTGAGCTGCAAATCACTATAGCTGCCTGGGCTGCCTGAACCCCCGCTGGGCGATCCTGGACCCTCCGTGAGCTATCCTGGACAACCGGCCTCCCCGCTGGGCTTCTGCCCTGGGGGCCATAGGAGACCACTGACAACTGGAAAAAGAAATTCAGGTACATCAGGGGCATGATAGGAGAGCAGGACACGTCCTCCACCAGGAAGAGCAGGGCCGAGGGGACTGTGAAGAGAAGGAAGAGGAAGTCGGCAACAGCCAGGTTGAAGATGCGATAGTTACCATTTTTTACTCTGAGGAGGCCGATGACAGCCCCGTTCCCAGCCAGCCCACAGAGGCAGATGAGCAGTGTCACACAGTCTACGGCCACGGTGGTGATGTCTGCCTCACACAGATCATCTCCTTCAATGAGTGAGGCAGGATGTGGGGACACGGTGGTCACCTCCATGGATGGACACTGGGCAGGCAGTGGGATGTGGCTCCTGGCTGTGGTCAGACTGGATGGGCAGTCAGTGCTTGGAGAATCCAGGGATGGACCATGCAGTTCCTCAGCAGTCCCTGCAGTGAGAAGGATTCAGAGGGGAGGAGTGAGATGTGCAGGGGAGGAGTGCAGAAGAAATTGTGGATTGGGAGAGGGAGGCATTAAAGTTGGGCTGTTCAGCAGGGAATGCAGAAGCAAAGCTCAGAGCAGAGGAGGAGGGAGCTGGGGAGGGCACTGCGGTCACTGGGAGAGGGTGGCAGGAAGAGAGCAGCTGCTGCAGGATAGGAAGGTGGGGTAGGGAGGAAGGAAACCATTCCACTGACCTGTTCCCTGTGGGGCAGCAGCAGGCAAAGGGGTCTGTGCAGATCAGCGGCACTTCCTGGTCCCTCTTGCTCCTTTGGGATCCATGTCCTAAAGCGGCTCCTGGCAGGTCAGTGACATGAAGGAGAAAGTGCCCAGATCACCAGGAGCTCCCCATACCCGTGCTTCTGGATCCTCTCCGTGCCCGGTCCCGCTGTTTCGCAAGGCTCGGTGCAGTCACAGAGCAATTGGAAGTGGTTTTACATTTTTGGCTTCCACAGAGTTCAACAGCCTCTGAGTTATTGATCTTGATTTTTTTTTTAATTTTCCCTGCGAATCAAGTGGTCTTTTTCTTTGTTGTGACAGACGACACCTTGCTTCTGAAAATTTTTAGAAGTTGATTAAACTATAACAAGGGACAAAGTAAAAGGAACAGTGCTCGGTGCCCACTCGCAGCCAGAGGCACGGCCAGAGGCACACTGCCCAAAATCGTAAAAGGCTTTCTACCCGCTTGCTAAGCCACTCCCCTGGTAATCCATCCCCCACATGTTCCGCTTTTCCAACACAGCTCCTCCTCCGTCCCGCCCTCCCGGAGCTTGTGCAGCGCTTCGGGCTTGGACTCCCCGCAGTGGTCAGAGATCAGCATTACAGCTTTCAACATGAACACAGTACTCACGTTAGAAAAACTCCAAAGCTTAAAAAAAACTTCAAAAAAAATGACAGATGCTCCTTGTGATCCCAGCCCCGCTCCTGCCATCGAGAGGCACCAGCCCCGCAGGGATTTGGGAAATCACTGCCACCCCGTGCTGGGTGTGTCCCCAGGGATTAAACATGATACAGTGCAGGGAAGAGATCCATGGAAACACCATGAAACTCATCTGCTGAGCCAAAGGAGATGGAGTTCAGTCCCTGGGGCCGATGCCATGAGGGTCATTCCATGGGGAATAGAGCTGGGGAACAGCACTGAGCCCAGCTGCACTGCTTGGAGCCATGTGGATCCAGGAGGGAGGAGGAAAGCCATGCTCCAATGTGCTCCCTGCAGAGCAGCCCACAACAATCACCCAAGGCAATGCTCCTGCAGGAATTCACCACCACAGGGAGAGTGATACGTGTGGATATTTATTTCTCAGGTGACTCAAGGAAACCCTCAGCCTCTGTGCTAAAGTCCTTCACCAAAGTGGTGGAAGGGATCAGCAGGCTCAGACCACTGTGTCCCTGGTAGCGTCATCGCTGTGGTAATTTTTTTCTTTCTGCTTCTCAAAGACCCTCTGGAGGGAATCTCTGAGGGCCCCCACTGTGCAGTGCTTCCCGCAGCTCGCCATGGAGCTGGACCTCCAGGATCTCCCCATGGAGTTATCTGTCCTCCAACTCCCCACCAAGAAGTAGACAAAGGGTTTGATGCTGCTGTTGATGCTGGCGAGCAGGAAAAAAAACTGGGATGGCACAACAATATAACCGAGCTGCTGCAGGAAATGGCAGAAGCTGAGGACGAGAGTTAAGAACGCAGTGATGTGGATAACGATGTCACGCCTCTGGGGCTGCTGCTGCTGGGAGCCCCACTTGGCCTTAATTAAGTCAATTGTGCAGCAAAGTGGAGCAGGATGACGGCGTACATGGAGATGAGAGCTGCCCAGCAGTGCTTCTGCTCTTTTGAGGGGCACAGGAATGTCACCGTGAGAATGACAGTGAAGAGAGCAAAGAAGGCCCAGTATTGGACACTTTTCACCACCAACCACAGGCGCTCAGGCAGGTCCCAGTGGCAGCAGAGCTTGCAGAACTTGTACATATACTGCACATTGCTGATGGGAATCAGCTGGAATAACCCCCAGTAGTAGGAGACCACTGACAACTGGAAAAAGAAATTCAGGTACAGCAGGGGCATGATAGGAGAGCAGGACACGTCCTCCACCAGGAAGAGAAGGGCCGAGGGGACCGTGAAGAGAAGGAAGAGGAAGTCGGCAACAGCCAGGTTGAAGATGCGATAGTTACCATTTTTCACTCTGAGGAGGCCGATGACAGCCCCATTCCCAGCCAGCCCACAGAGGCAGATGAGCAGTGTCACACTGTGTATGGCCACGGTGGTGACATCTGCCTCACACAGATCATCTCCTTCAATGAGTGAGGCAGGAGGTGGAGACACGGTGGTCACCTCCATGGATGGACACTGGGCAGGCAGTGGGATGTGGCTCCTGGCTGTGGTCAGACTGGATGGGCAGTCAGTGCTTGGAGAATCCAGGGATGGACCATGCAGCTCCTCAGCAGCTCCCTGCAGTGGGAAGGATTCAGGAGTGAGATGTGCCGGGGAGGAGGGGGGTGGGAATGATGGGGTGGGATAGGGAGGTGGGAGTGTTGGGCAGTTCAGCAGGGAATGCAGAAGGGAAGTGCAGGGCAGAGGAGGGGGGAGCTGGGGAGGGCACTGCAGTCTCCGGGAGAGGGTGGCAGGAAGAGAGCAGCTGCTGCAGGAGAGGAAGGTGGGGTAGGGAGGAAGGAAACCATTCCACTGACCTGTTCCCTGTGGGGCAGCAGCAGGCAAAGGGGTCTGTGCAGATCAGCGGCGCTTCCTGCTCCCTCTTGCTCCTTTGGGATCCATGTCCTAAAGCGGCTCCTGGCAGGTCAGTGACATGAAGGAGAAAGTGCCCAGATCACCAGGAGCTCCCCACTCCCGTCTTGCCAGCTGATCTCTGTTCCCTATCCCAGTACTGCTTGCAAGGCTTGATGGGGTCATAGGGCAGATGGAAGTTGTTTGCAACTTTGGATACGTCAGAGCTCCACTCCCTCAGAGGTATTTATCTTGTTTTTTTTTTTCTTTGTCACAAAGGAACTGGCTTTGTCAAAACCTCCAAATGACATATTTTGCAAATGGCTCCTCATTTCCTTTTGATTAGAAACATTCCTTCCCTGCAGAATATCTCATTCTCCGACTGCTTTCCCTCTCTCAAAAGGTTTCTACAACTCCTTGTTTCTCTTCTCTGAGGGGTCAGTGGCCCTCCAGCAGCAGAGGGATGCAGGTGGCACTGGTTGCACTGGAGTGCTGGCAATGCTGGCAGTGCTGTTGAGGCATGTGAGTGCTTCTCAGAAAGAGCTCCTGTTCTGGAAAGAGTTCTGACATCTTTGACAAAACCTGTGCCCAAAGCACCACAACTGAGACAAGAATTCACATTTTTGTCATCCTACCACAGGCTTACATAGCCCAAAGGAAGGACAGCACTCAGTTGCTTGCAGCCAGGTCATCTGCCCTTAGAGCCCACCCTAATTACTGCCAATCCCCTTGATGAGGCAATGAAAGCTATAGAGATCAGATTTTGGGGTGCTGCGATTCCCTTTCCAGCCCCTCATTAGAACTCATCCTCCTCAGACATGGGAGAACTTGTGTTTGTTTGTATCTGATCTCAGCCCTCAGGCCAACCTGTGCCAGGGCCTCACCACCCTTACAGGGAAGGATTTCTTCCCAATATCCAATGTGACCCCACCCTCTGGCAGTGGGAAGCCATTCCCCCTTGTCCTGTCACTCCATGCCCATGTCCAAAGTCCTGTCTCCACCTCTCCTGGAGCCCCTTTAGCTCCTGGATCATGAGGTGTTTGCCCTTGAAAGGATTGGGCTGGTGGGAGATGTGAGATTCCATAGCTGGAGACACAAATGTGGTGTTAGCAGGGAAGAGAGGGCACAGTTCTGGTCCCAGGGCCAGAAGATACCAGGAGGAGCATCCCAGATCCCTGAGGTACCTGTCAGCCTGGGTAGGAATCATCTTAACACAGCTTTCTAGGAATTCTTTGGAATTCAATGTAGACTGCTGACTGAATGCCGAGGGAGTGTGGAAGATGACTCAGAGGAAACCTGCAACTTTCTAAGGATTAAAGCCAAGAGAGCAGCATGGATTTGCCTCTTCTCAGAAGGAATGACATTGCTGAAATCCTAAATCATCTCTCTGCTGTGTGCTCCAGCTCATGCACAGAATTTATTATTCTGTGAATCCTCTTGGAAACTGTGTGGTGAATGTCCAGTACCACTGAAATTGTTGTATACAAGTGGCAAAATTAGATTTGAACCAGAAATCATCGATTTTGTCCTGCAGAATCCTAAAAGTTCACCAGTGGAATGCAAGGTGGCGATTTGAGCCTGTTCAAAGACAAGATTTGAGGATTAGGGTTGTCAAGAGGAACCTGACACAGAGACAAACTGCTTTTCCTAGAAGGAATGAGGAGCTCTTGGAACTGTCAACACATGGCTCATTGCAGACAATGCAGACACCCGCCTTAGGAAGAGTTCTGGTGTGAGACAGGTACCTGCCCTCCTCACAGACAATCCAGAGGCTTTAGAATGAGAAAAACTAGGGAAATGAGCCAGTTTCTGATGCTGTTTCCCAGGGACAAGCTCTGCAGCAAAGCCGTGATGTTGTTTATTCAAGAAAATCTGGGGCAGGAGTTACCACATTGAAAAGAAACAAAAGGAAAAAATACAAATCTGATTTAGGGGTAGTAACAAAATGAAAAAGATCAGTACATGAGAGTTTATTCCTGGGGGCCAAGACAATGAAAGTCATTCCAAGGGGAATATAGGAACAGGACTGAGCTCAGAGCCATGTGCTTCCGTACATTTTGCTGTCTCTGAGTGCAACATCTCCTGGAGCCACATGTCCAGAAGTGCCTCACAGAGCTGTCACCTCCACCACAGTGTCCCCAGGGCCGTGGCTCCCCTCGTCGCTCCCGGCTTTCTCCTCAAACACGCTCCGCAGAGCCACTCTGACGGAGCGCTGGAAGCGGCGCCGCCGGCAGCTCCCCACCAGCACGTAAATCACCGGGTTGAGGGTGCAGTTCAGCAGTGCCAGCAAAAAAGAGGGGTCTTCTGGGAATAAATCACCAGAATCAGGGAGATTGAGGAAAACCTCCACGCAGAAAGGGATGGCAAAGGCGAAGAACAGCAGGATGTTGAGCAGGATGGCCACAAAGAGCTTCCCTGGCTGCCGCCTCCGGGAGCCACAGCGCAGCTTGAGGAACAGGAACAGGTTGGAAACCAACATCATGAGGGAAAAAGCCACGGAAATGGCGAGGGCCACACCTGCAAGGACGGTCTCAGAGTCCTCCGTGTAGGTGTAGGTGAGGTAGAGGGAGGAAACAAAAACGCCGGCGAGGGCCCAGAGGGCCCCGCTGACGACGCCCGAGAGGTGCCGGGGGCGGCGGCAGCGGTACCAGATGGGGCAGAGGACGGAGACGCAGCGCTCCACGCTGAGGGCTGCCAGCAGCCCCAGGCTGCTCAGGTCAAACAGGTGGCACAGGAACCCAAGGGCAAACACAAAATGCCGATAGTGATGAATAAAAGGAATCAAAGATGTGCAAAATGCCACTACGGACAGAAAAGCCAACAGAAGCAGGAGGAACAGGAGGAGCAGGGAGAAGTCAGCAACAGCCAGATTTAGGATGTAGACAGTGAAAGGGCTCTGCTTTGTGTGGAAGCCCAGGAACCACAAGACCACTCCATTCCCCGCCAGCCCACAGAGGGAAATCCCCAGGCACACCCCTGCAAAGGCAATCAGGCTGTAGGGAATGCTGGAGCATTTCAATCTGATCATTTCCTCCCAATCCAGAGCTCCATAAGCGGTGTTGTTCAGGGTGAGGTTTGTTGTGCTGTTCTCCTCCATGCTGAATGATCCTGCTCCCAGCAGCTGCCTGCTCCCTTTCCCACCGCCTCCTAGGGACAGATGGGGAACCAGAGGGAAACAGGGGACATCAGCACTCCCAGCATTTCCCATCTGTCCACACAGCCCCATGCCAGCCCCAGGAAGAACCCCCACCCCTGCCATGCCCAGGACAGGCTCCCAGCCCTCCAGCCCTGACCCTAGACAGGAATCTCCCACCAGGCCATCCCTGCACTCCTACCTCCAGTAGGAACAGCGCTGACACAGCAGCACGAGGGGAAAGGATTTGGGGATGGCTGCTGGATCCACTGGCTCTGCTTCAGCCTCAGCCCTCGTGCCTGGGTGCAGCCCCTGGCCCAGAGATCACATCCCATGGTCAGAGCTCCCCACACAATCTCCCC
The DNA here is from genome assembly GCF_036417665.1 of Passer domesticus. Lineage (NCBI taxonomy): Eukaryota > Metazoa > Chordata > Aves > Passeriformes > Passeridae > Passer > Passer domesticus. The sequence goes on from NC_087479.1 coordinate 54,315,540, forward strand.
ACATCAGTGACAGCTTCCCCTCACATGTCCCAGGGACACAGATCTTATCAGGAGGAGGTGGCCATGTCGTTGCCTTCCTCTCCTTCCCCCAGTTCTTAATGAGGCGCTGCTGATCTGTTATGATCCCATTAATGCAGGCACTCCGACTTTCGAATTTTAAACATCATTTACAGGATCTAAAACAATGAAAATGAAAGGATAGCACAGATAGTGTTATGTCCCTTCAGGTGCTGGGAATCCTGGGTCAAACCCTACTCTGGTTAGGGCACATCCTGTCCATGGAAGGAGGACTCCACTATGATCCATTCAGCTACTGCTGGGTTTTCTGAATCCCTCAGAAATTCCAGACCTCATGAGATGCCAACAGAACCCCTGAGCAGCAGCCATGGGGATGAGCACTGTCTTTGTATCCAGTTGCTGTGGGAAATCACTAGTGCCCAGACATGGGACTGCACGAGGGCTTTGCCCACAGCCTCTAACCCCATCCTGTCTAATCCCAATCATCAGCCTAATCACCCCTGCTGGGCATGTGTCTCCTCAGAGATTAGGTTTGTGGGGTACATGGTGCTACCAGGGCACTCGTATCTCCAAGTGGTTCCTGCCACACAACCTCAGCCTTTCACAGCACGGGGACTGGCATTTTATTGCTTACTTTCTGCCCCTCTTTCATGTGTTTTCCATCTCCTTTGGAGTTGTATCCTGTGCTTGTCATCCCCAGAACTGATGGATGTGTTAATGCACAAGGTCCATGTGCTCTCCAGGCTGTCCAGCCTGGAGCTTCAGGATTTGGAGCTAGAGGAAGACATGAAACAAGGAGAGAACTTAGGCTCAGCATCCATCCATGAGAGGGAGATGGAAAAAGGTGCAACTCCTGGAAGTTTCTCCCAGAAGGAAGTTGGAAAAAGTCTGTGACCACGAGTTACATGTCAGTAAAGACACTGAGCAACTTTTGCTGTTGCATGTCAGCACATCAGTGATTTCTCACTCCTGAAGGTCTCTGGCTCATCTCTCTCACCCCTCTGCCATCATCCAGCCCTGGGAATGATTTATATCCCCTTCTGTATTGATGCATGGACTACCTGGCACACACAGAGAAAGCCAGAAGCCCCTTGCATGGTGGGATGACAATGGAGAGTGGCAGAGGAAAGGGATGATGTGGCCACCTCCTCCTGATAAGATGTGTGTCCCTGGGACATGTGAGGGGAAGCTGTCACTGATGTGGGGAGATTGTGTGGGGAGCTCTGACCATGGGATGTGATCTCTGGGCCAGGGGCTGCACCCAGGCACGAGGGCTGAGGCTGAAGCAGAGCCAGTGGATCCAGCAGCCATCCCCAAATCCTTTCCCCTCGTGCTGCTGTGTCAGCGCTGTTCCTACTGGAGGTAGGAGTGCAGGGATGGCCTGGTGGGAGATTCCTGTCTAGGGTCAGGGCTGGAGGGCTGGGAGCCTGTCCTGGGCACTGCAGGGGTGGGGGTTCTTCCTGGGGCTGGCATGGGGCTGTGTAGACAGATGGGAAATGCTGGGAGTGCTGATGTCCCCTGTTTCCCTCTGGTTCCCCATCTCTCCCTAGGAGGCGGTGGGAAAGGGAGCAGGCAGCTGCTGGGAGCAGGATCATTCAGCATGGAGGAGAACAGCACAACAAACCTCACCCTGAACAACACCGCTTATGGAGCTCTGGACTGGGAGGAAATGATCAGATTGGAATGCTCCAGCATTTCCTACAGCCTGATTGCCTTTGCAGGGGTGTGCCTGGGGATTTCCCTCTGTGGGCTGGCGGGGAATGGAGTGGTCTTGTGGTTCCTGGGCTTCCACACAAAGCAGAGCCCTTTCACTGTCTACATCCTAAATCTGGCTGTTGCTGACTTCTCCCTGCTCCTCCTGTTCCTCCTGCTTCTGTTGGCTTTTCTGTCCGTAGTGGCATTTTGCACATCTTTGATTCCTTTTATTCATCACTATTGGCATTTTGTGTTTGCCCTTGGGTTCCTGTGCCACCTGTTTGACCTGAGCAGCCTGGGGCTGCTGGCAGCCCTCAGCGTGGAGCGCTGCGTCTCCGTCCTCTGCCCCATCTGGTACCGCTGCCGCCGCCCCCGGCACCTCTCGGGCGTCGTCAGCGGGGCCCTCTGGGCCCTCGCCAGCGTTTTTGTTTCCTCCCTCTACCTCACCTACACCTACACGGAGGACTCTGAGACCGTCCTTGCAGGTGTGGCCCTCGCCATTTCCGTGGCTTTTTCCCTCATGATGTTGGTTTCCAACCTGTTCCTGTTCCTCAAGCTGCGCTGTGGCTCCCGGAGGCGGCAGCCAGGGAAGCTCTTTGTGGCCATCCTGCTCAACATCCTGCTGTTCTTCGCCTTTGCCATCCCTTTCTGCGTGGAGGTTTTCCTCAATCTCCCTGATTCTGGTGGTTTATTCCCAGAACACCCCTCTTTTTTGCTGGCACTGCTGAACTGCACCCTCAACCCGGTGATTTACGTGCTGGTGGGGAGCTGCCGGCGGCACCGCTTCCAGCGCTCCGTCAGAGTGGCTCTGCGGAGCGTGTTTGAGGAGAAAGCCGGGAGCGACGAGGGGAGCCACGGCCCTGGGGACACTGTGGTGGAGGTGACAGCTCTGTGAGGCACTTCTGGACATGTGGCACCTCAGCGACAGCCTGAAGTATGCAAACAAGGGCACTCCAAGCCGTGCAGCCAGGCTCGGTCCAGGTCCCCAGCTGTGTTTCTTCCCCATGGAAGTACCTCGCTGCCACATCCATTGGGAATAAACTCTGTGGATGAAGCAAAGTCTGCAAAAATGGGCAGAGCAAGGGGTGTTGGCTTGGGCATGGTGGGATTTGGGTGTAAGGGGGTAAGAGATGGGTGAAAATTGCAATATGGCTAAAAGGGAGAGGAAAAAGAGAAAGAGAGAGAAAGGGGAAATGGAGAAAGGAGGATAATGAGAGAAAAATATAGAAAAAATACAACAAAGGAAAAAGAAAACTACGCAAGAGAATGAATGGGAAAGAAACAAAAAAAAAAAAAAAAAAGAAAGCACGTGAGAAAGTAAAAAATAAATTTTGAGAATGACAAAGGATTCACTTGGACAGGACAGATGAAGAAGGATATCCCCGTGTGTTAAGTCCCCATAAATAGCTGGGAGCCGGTCCTGCTCCCTCTGGAGTCATTGGAGGAAATGTTATTCACCTAAGCACAGCAGTGTTATACCAAAAACCATCTGGAATTAGCTGTTATGAAATAAATTTGGCTTTTCTGTCCTTTTTCAGTAGACACTGACTGGAAGGTTCTTCCTGTGCCTTAAATTTTAAAAAAATTATTTATCTGAGTTTACATTCTGTGTGTTTTTATCAGCTGATAAATCAGGTAACAACAAAAACAACAACTTTCAATACTATTTTTATCCCTTTGGGGGAAAAAAAAACCAACAAAAAAGAGAATTCTGGTCTTTTTAACAATACAAAAATGTTTTGTTTGTCCCAATGATAAAAACATTTGAGATATCAAAAAGGGAATATTTTGGACATGAATTTGTAAGTTTTTTCAAAGAAAATTACCCATATTGACTTTTTCTAATAACTTTGGTTAAAAGAATAAATGTTAGGGAGTCTGATAGAACAAATAATTCCATTTTACCCTTCAAAGGATTTGGTTTAGAGAATACTTTGTTGAAAATCATGGTATTTATTTACCTTGTTCTGTTTCCTGTATTTTTCCCACTATCCTTTGATTTATTTCTATTGGTAAAGGAGATTTAAAAGCCATGGATTCTGATGTGTCCTTTTAAAGTAAGAAATTACAGCCCAATGCATTATGTAGATAAATGCAGAGACTCTGCCAAGGGCTGGAGGAAATCAAAATAACATGCAACAATATAATAATATAAAATACTAATCTCCAGTCACATATTTCACTTTGAAATACAAGACAAGTGAGGATGAAACTCAGTGAATAAATTTTTAAGCAAGCTTGAAGGAGTTGAAGCCCTCTTCTGCTCTGTGATGTGGAAACATCCCTGGCTCAGAGAAGAAATGGACTTGGTGGATGTGAATCTTTTCAGTGCTTGAAATGCCCACATTAGGAAGCCCAGAATGGCTCTGTGAGCCACAAAAGACTGTGTGTGTGCTCTGACATGGGATGGGAGTTCTAAGTTAAGAGGGATAGATGGATTGTCCTTCCAGGAATTTTATGTCTGCTTCCAACAGGAGGATTGTTGGTACTGATTTCATTTTCAGAGATCTGAGTGAAAAGCAACACGGAATTTATGAGTTTATTAACAACAAGGATTTATCCTGAGCAGGATTTCTTTGATGAAATTCAGACACCAAGACATTTCAGCCTTATCAAATTAATATTATGTAGTAGTCATTGGAAAGAAACAGGAAATTTTAATGTGTCCTAAATACAGGTCAGGTAAATCCTATGGTTCAGCTGCTTCTGTGCCATATGGGACACTTGAAATAATAACCCGAAGAGGGTCTTAAGAGAATGGGAACTTAAAATAATGACCTAAAATATCTACAAAGAGGGTACTGAGGGTCAGGTGAGGTGAACTTCCCTCAGTACCTCAGAGTTCCTCAGTTCTGCCGAGACATTCCAGGCAGGATTTTAGGAGGACATGGTTATCGTGTCCCGCGTTTCCCGCTCATCTCTGTCATCTGCTGAGTCTTGGAAGGCCCTCTGGAACGCCAGCCTGAGGGTGAGCCTGAATTTGCGATCCCTGTAGCTTCCCACCAGGAAGTAAATGACGGGGTTGAGGGTGCTGTTGACGCAGGACAGCACAAAGCCAATCTCTGGGGAATACAGGAACTTGAGGCCCAGGAAGTCCAGGAGGATGAGGACACTGAGGGGCACGGCGAAAATGAGGAAGAGGAGGATGGTGAGCATGATGACGGTGAAGAGCCGGCCTGTTTGGAAGGGCTGGGAGCTGCACTTGACCCGCAGGAAGAGGGTGAGGCTGAAGAGCAGCATGAGGGGCGCGCAGACGAGGAAGTCCAAGGCTCCGATGGCGATGAGCAGACGCTGGCAGACCCTGCGAGAGGGGCGAACGGTGCACAGAACATATCCCAGAGTGTTCAGGAGCAGGGACAGGGCCCAGAGCAGGCCGGACACCACGGCAGACAGGTGCTTCGGGCGGTGCGTCCGGCACCAGATGGGGGACAGCACGGACAGGCAGCGCTCCATGCTGATGGCCGTCAGCAGGTACAGGCCCGTGCCGTACATGAAGAGATCCAGGAAGAGGAATATCCCGAACTGCACGCCCACGTTGAACTGCATCAGGTACTGCACGGTCTCCACGGCGATGCACAGCAGGTACCCGAAGTCGGCGGCCGCCAGGTTCAGGATGTAGACGGTGAAGTGGTTCCTGCGGATGCGGAAGCCCAGGTACCACAGGACCAGGCCGTTCCCCACCATCCCACAGGCAGCACTCAGCAGGCAGAAGCTCTCCATGAACTTGAGGACAGCGTAGGATGCCTCGGGTTGTCCCACAGCCCCGCTCTGGTTGGTCCCAGGAGCATGGATGGCTGTGGTTGGAAGGATGATTGGTGGGGTTGAGGGTCTCATAATGGGTGATTCAGACCTGGGAGCAGAAAGGGAGAGGTGGTAACTCCAGGGTGACTTTTCCTTGGTTTGTTCCAGGGCTATGTAGATAGAACTTGATTTCATGGAACCTCAAAATAAATTGGTTTGGAAGGGACCAAGAACCTAGAGTAACAGGACAAAGGGTAAAGGCTTCACACTGACAGAGTGTGGGTTTAGATGGGATATTGGGAATAAATTCTTCCCTGAGAGGGTGGTGAAGCTCTGGCACAGGTTGGCCAGAGAAACTGTGGCTGTCCCATCTGTGGAGGTGCCCAAAGCCAGGCTGGAGCACCCTGGGATAGTGGAAGGTGTCCCTGTCCATTGCAGGGGGCTGGAACTGGATGATCTTTAAGGTCCCTTCCAGCCCAAAGCACTCTGGAATTCTGTGATTCCTTGAGAACAACTGGTAGTTTTTTATATTGATGAGTGATTTCTGTTTTAATAAAGTGCCATTTGATGTGGTTCTCCTGGGTCCCATGTACAGTAACAAATAAACATTTTGGTCTGGCAGAGCCCTCAGCTTCTCCCTCAGAAGCTGCAAGAACCACATGTAAGAAACCACAGGTTATCTCGTCCTCACAGGACACGAGAGTTGTGGCTCTGATAACTTTTCCATAGGTTAAGTGACTGTTTCCTCCCCCATGGTACTGAGAGAAATTGAGAATCTTGGGGGTGAAAAAAAATGGGTTTAACACCTTTTTTATGGTCTAATGAAATCAAATACAGTGGTTCTTCTGCTGTCTCCCAACCAGTTGTTAATTTGACATGGAAGGCAGAGAAGTTAAAAAGAGGATAGGAACAAAAGATGGGGTTTTCTGGGAAGATGTGAATCACTGACCCAGCATGAATCTTCTGTTCTCTCTTTGTGGTGCAGCAGCACACATGGAGACAGACTTCCAAAATCACCCAGAATGTGACAGACTGAATCACTGCTGTTCCATCCCAGCACCCCAGGCACACTGACCCCATGGACAGAGGGAAAAGAAGTGTTTAGTGCAGGGAATTTCAAGGCCAGGTAGGATGAGGCTTGGAGCAACCTGGGCTAGTGGAAGGTGTCCCTGCCCATGGCAGGAGGTGGGACTGGATGGGCTTTAAGGTCCCTTTCAGCCCAAATTATTTGAGGATTCTATGATTTCCTTTAGGATTGATTGAAACCAGGGAACTTCTGGCACTGCAGAGCTGGATGATCCCATCCTCAGCTTTTATGGCACCTTGAGCACTTCTAACATGAACACTGTGGAGAGCAGCCCTGAGGCTGTTCCTCCCTCAGCCTGCTCCAGGGCTGGCCACAAATGATTACATTTTTTTCAGAAATTAGCAGAAGAGTTTTGTGCAGCTTTTCTGCTGCAAGAACAGAGGAAAGCCTGGTGGTTAAGTGGTTTCCTGGCTTCCGTGCAACCAAATTTCCTCTTGATCTGAAGAGAGTGTGGACATTTATTGTCACCTAAGTTCTGTCTGAGCCCACTGCAGCCTCCACAGGTGCATCTCTCTCCACTGAGGATCCAAGGAGTGACAGGTGATGATTCCCAATGTTAAATGGCTTTGTGCCATTGATCATCTAATAGAATCATGGAATGGTTTGGGTTGGGAGGGATCTTAAAGCTCATCTTGTTCCAATCTCCTGCCACAGCCAGGGACACCTTCCACAGACCAGGTTGCTCCAAATCGCTGCCAGCCTGGCCTCAGACAGTTGCAGGAATAAGGCAGCCACAGCTCCTCTGGGCAACCTGTGTCTCACCACCCTCACAGAGAAGAATTTCCTCCCAAGATCTAATTCAAATCTACCGTCTTCCAGTTTAAAACAATTCCCCTTTGTCCTGTCACTCCAGGCCCTTCTCCAAAGTCCCTCTCCAGCTGTCTTGGAGCACCTTTAGGCACTAGAAGGTTCTGTATGTGCATAAAGACTGCAAGGAACAGAAATGGCTGCCATGGGTAAATGACAAAACATCAATAGTTTTGCCTTCTGCTGTAATAGAAGTGATGAAATCCCTCTCTTCTGCAGACCGTGAAGAGGAACACTGCAAAAGTCACTCATTATTCTCATTTATTTATCATATTCCCTTGGAAAGACTGAATTCCTGTTTCCAAGACACATCCAAGACATGGTTCCACTTCCTTATGTAACTAATAAGTGAAAACTCTCCTCAAACAGCAGCAGCCTGAGTCCAGGTGATCTTTTTCTCCCTTGAGATTAAACATCCTCCATGTGATTTGCCTGCAAATCTTGCCTGTAGTTCCTGAGGCAGAACAACCCTGACCCCACAAAGGTGTCTCAGACTATGGACAGAAAGTTCTTCTGCTGTAATGCCAGGTCTCTGAGTAATGATTTTTATATTACAGAGGTGCATTTAGAGCAGTTCAAGAGCACTTATACAGGAACAAAAGTCCCTGGAATGAAGCTTTCCTTATATTGAAAATTATACCATCAATCCCTGACCTACAGCAAATTTCTGTCCAGCAAAGGAAGTAAATTTTTTCTCTTTTTTTCCTCCATTGTTTTTGTTTCTCCTCCCTTCCCCAAAGCCTGACAAACCATCAGAGTGCAACATCAAAGACCCACCTGAGAATTTCTCACCTTTTTTGCGTTCCTGGGAATTTCAGCGCCTGTGCCCGGCAATGTTGTCCCCTGGATGGTGTGACGTAGGGTGCAGCTCGAGTCCTTGTGTCATCCTGCAGTGCTGGGCTGGGCAGCCACTGTTTAAAAAGCCATGGTGTTTTCAGCGTGACCCTCCAGGCAGCCAATCATTCATGGGGGAAATACCTCCCCTGTGTGGGCATGATCACTCAGATTTGAACCACTTCCCCCTCCCCTCTTTGCAGTGTCACGGAAACATTATTTTTTTACTACTTCTCCCTTCCTCAGCCATGAGTTCTTGCAAGAACTGTCCATGCAGACTTTGCACTGGTGTTGTGTCCTGCTTGAGGCCCTGAGATGCTCTGGTTTCACAGCCCCTGAACATGAGGTTTTAGTGCTGCTCGGGTAGAGAAATTTTAAGTTCTCTCCCATAACATCTTTGCTGGATGTTTCACAATCTCCCTCAGCACTTCTCATTCCCTCCTGTCCCTGCCCACTTGTCACACACACACCACCACAGTGGGTCCTCCTCTGACCCGCAGCCTCTCCCAGCACAGTCCAGCACCTTATGGGATGTCTACTGCTTCATCCAACCTTGCACCCAAACCTTCCACCTCAGCAGTTCCAGATGCCCAAACCCTGCTCGTGCTGCCCTCAGCATGGAGCTCTGGGGTCAGGAGCTCTTTCAGTGCACCTTCACACGCCACAGGCTTTCAGCACAGTCCTTCAACACCTCAGGCACTTCCGATTTCACAAAATCCCTCCAGCCTCATGCCTTTCACTTCCAGTTTCACAAACTCCCCCTGAAGAGAGCTTCAGGCTCTTCCTCACCTTGTGTCTCCTAAACAGACAGAACCCACCACCATCCACCCACAACATCCCAGTCCTGTCCATGCACACTCCATGTCCATGAGCCACCCCAATCCAAAGGGTATGGAAAGAGAGAAAACAAATTTCTCCTTTCCTGACATCTTTACAGGGAACTATTTTGTCCCTTAGTCCCTTGTGCAGGGAGGTAAAGGGACAGGAGTGTGACGCCACCCAGATCGCTGCCATGTGTGTCAGTGGGCACAGGAATGGGCAGATCCAGCCCGAATTTGCTTAGCAGGTCAGAAATGCATTTGTACATCTTCAGCTTCTGTTGTCATCTGTTCTTCCTCTTCCTTTCCCAAAGATTGTAAGACTGTTTTTACTTTCTTACCCAATCCTATTTCCTATAGTGGTTGCTGGCAACCCTCATTAACCTGGCCAGGACTTCAGGCTAGGACATAAAATAATATTTAAATTAAAATGCTATTTTTATCCAGAGCACTATTTAATCTTCTCATTAATTTGAGGGTTTCAATTTTCTCTGCATGAGTTGCTAGCATTCCATGTTGGGAGACATTCAAAATGCCTTTGTTGTTATTGGAACATTCTGAATTTCAGTAAATGTCAGGAAAACAGAGGAATGGGCAGTGGATGAAACTATTTATTGATGCACCCAAATCTCAAGCTGAAAATACACAGCACACTTCAGAGCAGTGACGAGTTGGAGCTGCAGTAATACACAAATTCATCAAATTCTGGTATGGTTTGGGTTGGAAGGGACTTTAAAGCTCATCCAGTTCCACCCCCAGCCAGGGGCAGGGACACCTTCCACTATCCCAGGGTGCTCCAAACTGTCCTGGAACACTTCCAGGGATGGGGCAGCCACAGCTTCTCTGGGCACCCTGTGCCAGGGCCTCAGCACCCTCACAGGGAAGAATTTATTCCCAATATCCCATCTAAACCCACCTTCTGTCATTTAAAGCCATTTCCCCTTACTGATTAGGTGACTAGATCCATTTATTTCCAGAGGAAAGCCTGGAGTGGCAAAGGCTCAACTCAGCTGACTTCCACAGATGTACAAGAGCTGACTTCCTCCCCTCCCTTAGTTTCCCAATTTGTAAAATAAGGATTTTTTTTTTTACTTAATCTACTTCACTGACGTTTGCTGAAACATTGCAAGTTCTTGCAAAAGGCTTTATTCCCTGGGTTACCAGTGGTTAAATTTCATGGAAAACACAGACTTGGAGGGTCATCCAGAAGTGACCCAAGCCACCCTCTGTCTCTCTTCTACTTACTACTAGAAACCTTTCAGATTATTTTTCTTTTTTTCATGAGGGCTTGCAGAGTTTTTTTGGGATACACAATGATTTAAAAAATCCTCACAATTTTATTATTACTCACAGTGCCATAAAGCCTAAGCTGTGGACCTAAGGTTTGGGAAACACACAAAGCATGGATTAATGTCAGAGTCTGGGAATGTTAACTTGACCAGGCACACCACATGCTTGCCCAATTTAATATTCAGCTGATCTATTGGCTGTTACTTCCAAGAAACATTGAATTGCTAAGGTTGGAGAAGCCCTCCAAGGTCATCGAGTCCAACCATTCCCCAGCAGTGCCACCAGTAATGTGTGTCCCCAAGTGCCACATCCACAGGTTTTAAATCCCTCCAGACTGATGGTGACTGCACCACTGCTCTTGGTAAACTGTGCCAGGGCTGCACCACCCTGTGAGTGAAGAAATTTTTCCTAAAATCCAACCTAAACTTCCCCTGGCAGGATGGGATTAATTTCTTCTCCTTCCCACGCTGAGCATTCACACTTCTCTCCTCCTGCCCCAAGAGCCCTTGAGCTGGGAGATTTCCTTGGAGAGGGTGGAGTAGGTCTCTGTAAACAGGGAATTCAGCCCTGGAGGAGGGAGATTTCCTTGGAGAGGCTTGAGGAAAGTTACTCAAACAGTTTTTTTCTCTCTGCATGCTGGGCTGTCTGTGCACCCTTCGGTGCCCATGCTCCCTCCAAGCAGCTCTAACATGGGCAGGAAAAGCCAGGGCACACTGGGTGATAAAAGAAAGCAAGGAATTAAATGAGGTGGGATTAAAAAGGCAGCTCCTAAGCAAGTGTTGGAAGGTTTTCAGAAGCTGTTCTATGTTCTTTAAAGCCTCTACCAGGAAAGGGAGATGTTGGGGACATAAAACCTCACAGCTCTTATACAAAAATTAGATCTCCAAACACAGAGAAGGTAAGTTTTCCAGGATCTTTCACGTTCCTCTTTTCTTTGCTTCTCCTGATTTCCTTTCCTCTTCCCCCTCCCCCCCCCCCCACTTCTTCTTGACAAAGGTGAAAATGCAAAAAGAAATTTCCCCCGAAGTTCTCAACCATCTCTGTCTCTCTTTGGCTCTAACCATGTGCACAACTGGTTTTGCAGTCCCAAATCAGGTTATTGAATTCTTCTTCAATTAACCACCTGAGATTTTAGGGGGAAACCCTTGCAATAAGAGGATGGTGCAATCCTTATCCTTTTTATTTTTTAAATTATAACAGTCCACATTGTATTTATTTCCTATTCCAACTGATTGCACTATATCATGTACCTCTAGTCAGTGACTGAAAAGATTATTTTAGAGGTAAGACCTCCCTTTTATCCCCTTTCTTGAGTATGGTTTACCTCCTGTCAGTAAAACTGCAAGCAAAGGAGAAATCACAAACTTTCCCAAGTTCCTCTTTAGGCTTCACTTTTTCAAGTTGGAGAGCAATTTTGGTTTTTCTACATTTCAGCATTTCCTGTGGGTGCTTGATCAGCTTTTTGCCTCTACAGGAGTTTCTGATTTTGCTCTATTTTAAAATCATTAAATAGGAGCCTGGATCAGATGGATCCAATCCCAGAGGGATACAGTGGGTGGCATCCCTGCCCATGGAAGTGGGGTTGGAACTAGATGGTCTCTAAAGTCCCTTGCAACCCAAATGATTCCAGAAGTCTATGATTCTATGGCTGTGTCTCATACAAGGCAAATTAAATATGTAGAGGGGGAAGAACAACAAAAAAACAAACAAAAAACAAAACAAATTTTAAAAGAACTTGATAAACTTAATTCTAATCCTATGTATTTCTAAGAGAGAATGCACTTCTGATGAAGAATGTTTAAGAATGAAAAAACTGATGAATCATTTTGTCTTTAACTTTCCACATTTCCAGGCTCTGTACTGCACATTGCCCACTAGATTGGCACAGAACACTCCAGCAGCATGAAGGAATTCATCCTCCTGGGCCTCTCAGAGAACCAAGGGGTGCAGAAAATATATTTTGTGGTGTTCCTGCTTTTCTACATGTTCACAGTGGCAGGAAATCTCACAGTTCTCACTGTGACAAGCAGCCGGTGCCTGAAGTCCCCCATGTACTTCTTCCTCTGCCACCTTTCCTTTGTAGATGTTTGTTACTCCCCTGTCGCAGCTCCCCAAATGACTTCTGGCTTCCTGGTGGAAAACAACACCATCTCCTTTGCAGTTTGCATAGGGCAGCTCTTGGGGCTTCATTTTTTTGGCTGCACAGAGGTTTTCATCCTGACAGCCATGGCCTGTGACCGCCTCATGGCCGTGTGCCGGCCCCTGCACTACCCCGCACTCACATCCCGCCGCCTCTGCGGCTGCATGGTGGGGTCTGCTGGGCGGGGGGATTCCTGCATTCACCCTCCAGACCCTTCCCACCGCCCTGCTCCATTTCTGTGGCCCCAATAAAGTCACCCACTACTTCTGTGATGCCCGCCCCCTGCTCCCCTGGCTTGTGCCGAGGGCCTGGCTGTGGTGGCCAACAGTGGGGTCATATCCCTGAGCTGCTTCCTCATCCTGGTCATGGCCTGTGTGGTCATCCTGGTTTCCCTGAGGGGCCAAACGCTGGCAAGGTGGCACAAGGGTCTGTCCACGTGTGGGTCCCACATCACTGCGGTGATCCTGTGCCTTGGGCCCAGCACTTTTGTTTACATCCCCCATCCAGTGGCTTGTCCAAGGACAGGAGCATGTTCTACATGCTCATCACACCCATGTTCAACCCTCTCAGCTACCCTCTCCGGGATGGGGAGGTGAAGGGAGCCACGAGGAAACTGTGCAGGAGGGAAGGGGGAAGCAGAAATGGGAAGGGGTGGGGCTGTGGTCATGTTCCCAAAGGATCAGAGAAAATCAAGCATGTTTTGCTGTAATTTCTTCTGTGACAATGTCCCAAAATGGGCCTTTCGAAGAACAGCTGCCTGTTGCTGTAACTAGGAAGGCACTAAAAGTTCTTTGTATCATGGGAAAGACATGTGGAACTCTGGCATTCCCTTCCTATTCCTTGTCAATGAGCACAGGCCCACACCAAGGTCTCCTGAGCAGATGCAACATCAGTGCTTAAATACAGTTTAAAATACTGAAAATATTGTCCAGGTAGAACACCCCATAAGAAACAAAAAGAAAACCCAAATAAATAGTAAGAGTCAGTTGGGTGGTTTGCTGATGAAGGAACAGGAGTGAAACTTCTCCCCTTCCTCTCCCACTTCAGCAAATCTTTTCTGCCCTGTTCCAAGTCAGGCTGGATGGGGCCTGGAGCAACCTTGTCTGGTGAAAGGTGTCCCTGCCCATGGCAGGGGGTTGGAATGAAATGGTCTTTAAAGTACTTTCCAGCCCAAACAGCTATTCTGCAATTCCATAAATATTCTGTAATTCTATCTACTTCACCCATCTCTGCCCAAGACAGCACTAAATAAAATAAATGTCTTTTTAAATGCTTTGGATGTGAGCAACAGTGGGGTTTTTTTAGAGATCTCTCTTCTGGGTGCTGCTGAGAAAATATTCACCCATAGCTTATGGAAGGTGTCACTGGAAACAGTGTCAGGCTCCTCTATACTTTGCAAAGAATTCTTACAAGAATTTCATATTTGAGCTCAGAAGTTGCTTCTGTGCTTTATTGTGTCAGTAAAAATACCTGCTGGGCAAGGAAGGCTCACCACAAATTTTTGTGCATTTTTTGAAGTGATTTCCCGAGTTACTTCTTGTTTTAAAGTTGTAAGCCAGGTGTCTAAGGGATAACACCAGTGATATTTTTGCTTTGTGCTGTCAATGTGTAAGTTAGTAAGAAATAAGATTGTAGGTGAGAAATACTGGCTTAGGACAAAAGCAAAATTTGTATCCATTTACATTAATTTATATAAATATTCTGTATGAGTAATGTAAGAGACACCTTTACTCTGATGTCTCTCTCCAAGGATTACACTAATAACTACCCAAGGAACAATTTTAGCTCCTTGCCCACTGATGATTTCTGACAAAACTCCCTTTGCCTCTGGGATCTCATTACTCCTGACAGCCTTGTGCTTCTGTTGTGTGATTTACTTGAACTATTTCTGCTACAGAAATAATTGTGCTTGAAGATGCTCCTGGAGGTTGTTGGGTTTTTTGGTTTGGTTTTTTTTTTTTTTTTTTCATAATGGGAAATACAGAAGGTTGGGCTGTTCTTTTCAGGGCTTAGAGTTGGCAGAGATACAGAGCTGCTATCACAACTTCTCAGCAGCACCTTGCAGAGAGTTTCTAATGGAACTGAGAGGTTCTGATGGAACCTCCTGAAGTGGTTTGGGGAGGTCGTCAGAGGAGCGACAGCAAGTGAGCTCTGTGGAAGTGTTCTGGGATTGTTCCTTTGTTTTGCTCAGGCCCCACTGAAATCCTACCTTTGCAAAGCAGCATTGCTGGTGAGTGACTATTGGGAGGTCTATTTTATGACTTAGAAAAAAATAATTAAAAATCAGTTACAGATTTAGAATTAAAAATTAAAAATCAGTTACAGGTTTAGAATCCCAGAATGGTTTGGGTTGGAAGGCTCATCTTGTTCTGACCCCCTGCCACGGGCAGGTCCATTGACCAGGTTGCTCAAAGCCCTGTCCAGCTTGGTCCTGAGCACTTTCAGGCATATCACACTCTAGTGATCCTGGTGTTCTGCATGGGAATGCTGTAAGGGGGACTTGGGGGTGTTTGTCAGTAAAGCAGCAACATCTTGTTCACTACCCCAGTGTCACTACAGGTGTATTTATGGGGTGTTCCACACCACAGCCAGGACATGGGTATTATTTATACCACCCTTCCCAGCTAAATAATCAGAGCTTGTTATTACACATCAGTGACATATTCTGGCTTGGCTTTCACTGTAACTCCTTCAGGGAAGCATTGGATTTAAACTAAAATTGTGGCAAAAAGACAGCAGAAGAAATACAGTGGATATTCATACTAGAGGACAATGTGTGTGTCCTGTTAATGTCTAATGATTTGGCCTTTTCAATCTTTTAAGGCAGCTTTTTTCAATGCCATTAGCATCATAGACATCTGGTTTCTTACTTGTAGCCTCCTTCTTGCTGAGTTATAAACTCCTTGGCAGAAATGAGCAGCAAAGGAATTTCCTGGAGGGATTTTAAATGGACACGTGCATTCCTCTGCTGGTCCCACTTTAACCTACAAAGTGAGTGTATCTACTGAAAAACTTTTAAAAATTCATTTAAAAAATATAGAGGTGAAGAAGCCATGGAGAGTTTTGCAGCTTCTGCTGTGTTAGAAACCCCAATTTCTCCAGTGAGGAACTTCCCAGACCCGGTTTCTGTGCATGTATTCCCAGTTCCAGAGTGGATAAGCTAACTGGAGAGCTCTTTCCTCACTTTAGAGGAGTGTCATTAGGATGAGAACATGGAACAGCTCATGCTTGAGAATAGCAGCATTTGCTTGTAGTCACTTCAAATTTCCAGCAGGTAAAAGGACAGCACAGCATTTTTCCAGCATTAATGGCTCTTGTTATCTGAGAGCAGGATGTGCTGGAATCACCATTCCTGAAGGGATTTAAAAGCAGTATGTAGCACTTGGGGACATGGTTTAGTGGAGGGCTTGGCAGTGCTGGGGGGAGAACTGGGCTCAATGGGGGCTTTTCCAACTTTAACAATTCCATAATTCTGTGATTTCTCCCTGACAGAATGTGAGCACACCAACCATGATGCAGGAAAATAGTGGTCAGAGTGAGTTCAGGGGAGAAGGTCAATGTGGAGGGGTGGGCCAGAGACCTGAATAGGGGCAGAAGAGGGAGAAAGTGCAAACTCTGTTTTTTGTCATTTGTGACATGACACTATGCTTTTTGCAGAAGCAAATGCATCCTGCTCACACTATCCACAAGCCTTGGAGCTGTAGCCCATTCCTTTCCCTTCCTGGCCACCTCCCCACCAGTGCCATGGCAGCCTGAGCTGCAGCGATGGCACAGGACAACTCCTCCCGGGTGACTGAATTCATCCTCCTGGGGCTTTCTGACAGGCAGGAGCTGCAACTCCTCTTCTTCACCCTCTTCCTCCTGGCCTACACCATGGTCCTGCTGGGCAATCTCCTCATCATTGTGACAGTCAGGACTGACCCCAAGCTCTCCTCGCCCATGTACTTCCTCCTCTGCAATCTGTCCTTCATCGATATCTGCTACACCTCTGTCACCATCCCCAGGGTGCTGGTGGCCCTGCTCTCAGGGCACAAGGCCATTGCCTTTGAGGGCTGCATGGCCCAGCTGTTTTTCCTGCACTTTGTGGGTTCCTCGGAGATGTTCCTCCTGACGGTGATGGCGTTCGACCGCTACACGGCCATCTGCAGGCCCCTGCACTACACGGCCATCATGGCCCGCGGGGCCTGCTGGGTGCTGGTCGCTGCCTGCTGGGCCGGGGGCTTTATCCACTCCATTGTCCAGACTGTGCTCGTGCTCCAGCTGCCCTTCTGCGGCCCCAACACCATCCACAGCTACTTCTGTGACGTGCCGCCCGTCGTCCGCCTGGCCTGCGCCGACACCGCCCTCACCGAGTGGCTCGTGGCCTCCAACAGCGGCCTCATATCCCTGGGCTGCTTCCTGGTGCTGGTGGCCTCCTACGCGCTCATCCTGGCCAAGGTCTGGGCCCGCGTCTCCCAGGGGAACTGGAAGGCGTTGTCCACGTGTTCCTCACACGTGATGGCCGTCACCCTGCTCTTCACGGCCTGCATCTTCACTTACCTGCGGCCTGCTGGGACCTTTCTCACCAGCAAGTATGTCTCTGTCATCTACACGATCTTCTCACCCATGATGAACCCCCTCATCTACACCCTGAGGAGCAGCGAGGTGAAGGAATCCATGTGGAGACTCTGGAAGTGCTGCAGAGCCTTCTGAGACAGGCTGAGTTGGCAGAACCCTGGAGTTACACCCAGAGTGACACCTGGAGACACATTCCTACTCTACTCCTACACAATAATGACTTAGTGGCTAAAGCCCACACACTTCAAATTATGTACAAATGCATTTCTACACACGTGTTACTGTTAATATTAAAAATCCATGCTGAAAACCCCAAACTTCCTAAACATTTTCACTTGTGTGGCATCATAATTTTCAAATAAATAAATGAATCCAGGGTGAGGCTTGTCTCTCTCTCTGACATGCTTTTCCTGTGCTGTGACAGCAGATGGCAGAGGCACATGCACTAAGTGTCCCCAAATTCACCCACTGACACTGGAAGACAGAGAGAGCGCAGATTCTGCTTGTAGGGTTTCCTTTAGACATATAAGAATATTTTTAGTCATAATGCTCTCACAGAAGTGAATTATTAAAATCATACAAGGCAAAACGTATAGAAGAAGGAGGAGGAGTGGAGATGGCCTCTGGACAAGGGCATGGAGGCAGGACAAGAGGGAATGGCTTCACACTGATACAGAGTGGGTTTGGATGGGATATTGGGAAGAAATTCTTCCTTGTGGTGGTCTGGCATGGGTTTCCCATGGCTGCCCTGTCCCTAGAAGTGTTCCAGGCCAGCATGGATGGGGCTTGGAGCAATGTGGGATATCAGGGATAGCGGAAGGTGTCCCTGCCCATGGCAGGGGTGTGGAATGGGATTGTCTATAAGGTTCCTTCCAACCCAAACTGCCTCTGTGA
Organism: Passer domesticus; assembly: GCF_036417665.1. Taxonomy (NCBI): domain Eukaryota; kingdom Metazoa; phylum Chordata; class Aves; order Passeriformes; family Passeridae; genus Passer; species Passer domesticus. The sequence continues at coordinate 54,333,421 of NC_087479.1, forward strand.
GGGCAGCAGTTACATCACCAAATCCATCAGGGATAGAAATTCAGTGGTTGTCATGAGAGGAAGACCATCAAATTCTTTGTGTTAGAATGGTTTAGGACTGGATTCATCAATAAAATCATGGAATTACTGAGGTGGGAAAAGCCCTCTAAGATCATCAAGTCCAACCATTCCGTAGGGCTACTCAGGCCACCACTAACCCATGGCCACCACTAATCCATGTTTCCAAGTGCCACATCCACAGAGCTTTTAGATTCCTTCAGGGTTAGTGACTCTACCACTGCCCTGGGCAGCCTGTTCCAGGGCTGGAAAACCCTTCCCATGAAGGAATTTTTCCTAATATCCAATCTAAATTGCTGCACAGGAAGTGAAAGGATTTCCACTTTGCCTGTCTCTCCTCACTGTCTTAAATTAGGCCTCACTCCCACACTGTGGGAAGAGGAGGATCAGAAGCATCAGTGAGTCATTGATCTTCCTGGTTAAAAGAGATTTCCAAACATCTCCCATCCTTGTGAAAATAAGATTTCTTTTTCATTGTGAATTTCCACTCAGGATCATCACAGAATGGCTTGGGCTAGAAGGGAGCTTTTTTTTTAGTATTAGAGAAAAATGTTGAAAAATGAAAATGTTCTTTAGGTCAATTAGGGTAAATTTCAGTTGAGAAAAAAATGCATCAGTGTGATAATTTTTTAACATTCCAATAAAGCTTGCATAAATATTTTATTTATAAATCAATGCAAGGCACACTGGAGCTATGGTCCAGTTATTTTGTGGGTGTCAATTTGTTCACCAGGTATAAATTGGCATCAACAGTGAACTGATTTGAAATAATTGCTCCAATTTTGATAAAATAAATAAAAATTTCATATTTTTGAGAGTGGGGATATCAATACATGGGGCTTGGAGCAACCCTGACCCAGTGGAATATGTCCCTGCCCATTGCAGGGGGTTGGAATGGGATGAGCTTGAAAGTCCCTTCTAACCCAAACCATTGTATGAAGACAAACAATTTAATATAATTGATTTTTCTCCCCTGGAAACATCTTGGGATGACTTTAACAAGGCCTCAGAAGATGCTGTTAAAAAGTTGGTGCCCGAGAAATTGCAAAGGTGCAGCTTTGGCAGCTGAGTTTGTCCCTGTGTGTAAATTGGCTCCACTGCGCACCATTAAAATCCTGAGTTCTTTCTCTCATGGAAATTATCAGCTCTATGAGCTCATCCTCAGATTTATTGCCTTCACCTAGAGGACAGTGGAAAATGGCCTCAAAGGAAACAAAATCCTTTGAGAACTGGCAGGCTCTCTACAATGCTTTTGTTAAATCCCAAGAAGCCTGAAGAGATCCCAGGCTAATCAATTTTATTTAAAGACTATGAGACTGAAACACAAATGGACATCAGAGAAAAGGGAGCATTTTCAACAGACTCTAATCAGTCTGGGCTCATCACAAGCATTCCTAGATGGAAATCTCAAACAATGACAAAGCTGGGTAGTCCCAGAAGTGGACAAAAATCAAATCACTTTGGTTGTATTACAGTGGGGATGGCAGGGAGGAGTGGACAAGAGGGGTCTAATCCAGCATGTCATCAATTAGTGCACATCTGGATTCTGCAAATAGAGATATTTTTGTTGTTGTTTGTTTTGAGGGTTTTTTTAAATGAATTTTTATAATAAAATATAATGCAATATAATTTTTATGTATTTACCCCAAGGCAGAATACTTAGCTCAAAAACTACCCTGTGTTTCTACTTCTAAATAACCCAGCTAAGATTATCCCTGCAAATAAGCAACTTAGATGTGGAGCTGAGAGCTTGAGTGACTGGCACCTTGATGAGACCAATGCATCCCACCCCAAAAGAAACATTTAAGATTTATGAGGGGATCAGAATCACAGAATTATTTGGCTTGGAAGGGAGAGGTGAGGGATTGAACTTTTTGCTGTATCTCTGGCATCTGGGTTTATAACAAAATTCCGTAATAATTGTGTAATTGCAAAACTCTGTAATAAGTGTGATGCCTGATGGTCCTTGGGCTAGCTGCAGCACACAGGGAAAGGTCTGGACCCTGGGGATTTATTCCAGCCACAGCTCTGCACTCCCATGGCAGGACAGGCCTGTGCTGTGTGACCCTTGAAAAATTCCAGTCCTGGAATGGTTTGGGTTGAAATGGATCTTAAAGTTCACATTGTTCCACCCCCTGCCATGGGCAGGGACACCTTCCCCTATCCCAGGCTGCTCCAAGCCCCATCCAGCCTGGCCTTGGACACTGCCAGGGATGGGGCAACCACAGCTTCTCTGGGCACCCTGTGCCAGGGCCTCAGCACCCTCACAGGGAAGAATTTCTTCCTAATATCCAATCTAAATCCCTTATCTTTTAGTTTAAAACCATTTCCTCTTGTCCTATCACTGTTTGCCTGTGTAAGATGCAGAATCTTTTAACTTTCCAGGAGTTTGCATACACAGCAAACAGGCTGGAAGAATGATGGACAGCAAGAGTCCTTCATGTGAACAGTGCAGAATTTATGGCCAGGTATTGCTGGAATGGGAACAGGCCTGCTCCCAGTCCTGGACATCACATGGGGAGTGGCACTCCCATAAACCACACATGGATGCTTAATGGGACCAGGGGGGAATTTTTTGTTAGCTCTTCAAAGCAGTGCTGGTAATTTTGATTCCTTAGATTTCCAGCCCCTTTTGGCAATGATCTGAGAAACCCCTCATACACGCAATTAAGGGAACATCCAAAAAAACTGTCAGACACACTTGTCCCCAGACACTCCTTCATATTTATAAAACCTCATTAAAGAAGAGAGGTGCTTACTCCTGCAGCCAAGCCAGCCCCTGTGCCAGTGCTGGCAAGTGTCTGTGTGAATATTCCAACGCTGCTCTATCGGGATTCATCTCTTCCTTATGAGTGAAATAATTTTTATGTCACACGTAAAAAGAAGGAAAAAGATTGTTTTGTTTCCTGGAGATACAGAAAACTGTAAATCACCTGTAATTAATTCTGTGCAGCAGTGAGTATTTCTGTGTTGTTTCTGTGCTATTTCACCTGAATGAACTCCCCATTTCATGAACAAGTGATGTCCCTTTTATTTCTGCTGAATTAACTATTTCTTATGTAGTTTAAGCCCTGACTTTGCTCCCTCTCAAGCTTCTGGGAGAACATGAGACCACAGAGGAGCCTGGCCAGATGAAATATTTTATTAATCTATTTATCTCTGCATCTCTTACAAATGAGAATGTGGTACAATATTCCCACCACCTCAAAATCAATCCCAAAGCCTCCCAAAAAGGAGGCATTTGGATTCAACTTTGCTTTCCCTCCCTCTGGGGCTGGTATGTAAATCCTTACTGTAAATACTGAGCTACATTCCATGGAGCAGTGTGGGGTAAATGGGAAGATCCTTTAATGCCACATTTAGACTTCTTTGAACTGGGGAAATGAGATGGGGGAAAGTCCAGAGAGATGCTAGAAGTACTAATGGCATTATGGAAGTCTGTAGGGTAAAATGTACAGAAAACTGGGGGGTTTTTAATGGGATGCCTACTTGTCACTTTTTAATGACAGAATCATAGAATGGTTTGGGTTGGAAAGCTCCTTAAAGCTGATTCCAATCCCCTGCCATGGTCAGAGACACCTTCCACTAGACCAGGTTGCTCCAAGCCCCATCCAAAAGCTGAAAAAAAAAAACCCCAAAATGCATCTCCCTGCTGATTATGAGCAATTTAATTCTTTTCTGACAGCATTGCTCCCTTAAAAAGTAAATTTCAGCTTCTGTTACTAATCTAGACCCTTTTAGTAGTATTATTAATACTAAGTAATTTATGTTGAAAGGAATTTTAGGAATCTATACCACACTCCCCTTGCTCAGAGAACCTTAAAAGCCCTGTTGTGCTGCCTGGTACTGTGTCCAAGCTGGACGCCACAGGGAAGGTAACTTCAACTTCCAGCTCTTCAGTCTGAGGTGGCAACTTGCAAAAACTAACATTTTGCTTTAATCACTGTGAAGTTTAATACCTACACTTTGCCTTTTGCATTAGGAATTTGTGGGTAAAATTTAGATTTTGAGTGCGGCAATGCTTGGAAATGGTTTTGAACTTCAAAACAGACCAAAAAAAAAAAACAAACCCATAATCTTTCAAATGTGGATGAAATTGTGATTAAGTTACACCTTCTTTATTCCAGGGAAACCTCTGCCTCATTCCCACAACAAGAGATAAGATGCAGAGAATCAACCTCTCAGCAGTATCTGAATTTGTTTTTGTGGGCCTCTCTGATGCTCCAGAAATCCGTTTGCTTCTCTTTGTGCTGTTTCTGCTCATCTATTTGGCCACCATGGCAGGCAACATCACTCTCCTCGCTGCCATCAGCACTGACTCCCACCTGCACAGCCCCATGTACTTCTTCCTCGGCAACTTATCCCTGCTGGATCTCTTATGTACCACCATCACCGTGCCCAGGATGCTGGGGACCTTGCTGCTGGAGCACAAAGAGATTTCTTTCTCTGGCTGCCTGTTCCAGCACTTTTCCCTCATTGCTGTGGTGGGCACAGAGATTTTCCTCCTGGCTGTGATGGCCTACGACCGCTACGTGGCTGTGTGCCACCCCCTGAGGTACCTGAGCATCGTGAGCACGAAGCTGTGTGCCCAGCTGGCCCTGGGCACCTGGGCAACAGGGCTTCTGAACTCCCTGCTGCACACCTCTCTGGTTTTCACACTCTCTTTCTGTGGTCCTAACAAAATCCAGCAGTATTACTGTGACATTCCTCCCGTGCTGGCCCTCTCCTGCTCGTCCACCCACAGCAGGGAGTTGGTGATCCTGGTGGTGGCCGGGGTGCTGGGGAGCAGCGCCTGTGTGGTCACCGTGGTCTCTTACCTCTGTATCCTCCTGGAAATCCTGGCCAGGAAGTCCCCTGGGATCTGGCACAAGGCTTTCTCCACCTGTGGTTCTCACCTGGCCGTAGTTTGCCTTTTTTATGGGACCACCATCTGCACCTACGTCCGCCCTTCCTTCACCTATTCCCCACACTGGGATAGGGTCGTGTCCATGCTCTATGGAATGCTCACCCCGCTCCTAAATCCCATCATCTACAGCCTCAGGAACAAAGAGGTAAAGTGTGCCCTAAAAAGAGTGATCAGCCAGGTGAGAAGGGCTTCAACAAGACACGAAAACCTCGCTGAGTCTCCACCGTCAGCTGGGTAGAAACCACAGTTTGTGACTGATCCTCTCTAACTTTCAGACATCTAAAAATTAAATGCTGGAATCCAAATTCATTTTCTGGGCTGAAAACTCCTCCTCTGGACTGAAAACTCCTTCTTTTGGCTCCCTCTGCAGTTAGAAGGGAGAGCTGTGCACTTCCAGAATTGCATGGCACAGCTTCAGGCCATTTTCACATGAGAAGAGTCCAGCTGGGAATGCTGTTCTCCACTGAGCACTGAGGAAGCTGAGGTGAGAGCAGGCAGGTGTTGGATGCATATTTTAGGGCAGGAATTCTGGGAACTGATACTCAGGCACACGTAGATGCACTGTATGAAGGCAGTTTATATCCCTTTCAAAATTAAATGCCAAATATATTAAATTTTGTTTTATGGATCAGCCCTGAAATCACTCTCCCCTCTCTCTCTCTCTCCTTGTTGGGTGTCTGTTGTTTGCTGTAATCACCAGAGTTCCACCTCTGGAGCCATGTTTGCCACAACATTTTTCCTTTTTCCCATTTTTTCTCCTTGCTGCATCAAATCCTAATGGAAAGAGAGGTGATGCTGCTTCCTGCAGCTCATCCCCCTCTTCACGACCTTTCTTCTTTGTGGAGAAGTAATAAATAATCCGTAAAAATGCTGAGATTATTCTCACTCAACTGACCCCCAAAGTTTATGATGAAATAGGTTTAATAAAATCTCTTTTATTTAGCTACATGTGGCTCTGAATTTTTAAATACTTTCACTCTGTGATGAGACTTTGTATTAATTGTAGCCTTAAAGTGTCTGAAATGCAAAAGAAATTGTCAGTGTGAACAAGATTACAACTGTGAGCAGGATATTTATGAAGGAAAAAAAATCCTTGTTGCAGCTCTTCCAGGGCTCTGAATGGCAGCACAACCAGGGCACGGGAGTTGGATTTGTTTTTATGCACAACTTTACTCCTGACTAGAACCCCTGGAACCTGGAATCTGTTCCAGGCTGTTGATGGCCCCCTTGGGATTTCCCAGGCACTTCCACAAGGTTCTGAGGGATTTCTGCCAACCACAGGTTGTTGGCCAGGGGCAGCTGCTGGTGCAGCTGGTGAAGGATAATGATGAAGGATCAATTATCCTTCAAATTCCTGCCATAACTTCTGCCAACCAAGTGGAGGACTAGAGAGGTGTTGGCCAAGCCATGAATTCTCCAAGGTGTGGAGAAGCTGGGACAAACTGAACTGCTTTAGAAGTTTTCATTTTCTTTAAAAAGGAGGAAAGTTTCCTTCTCCTCAGCGCCCGTGAAATTATGCCTGGGGACTTGTTAGAAGGATGAGGGAGGTCCACCAGGAGCTTCCTAAGAAGGTTTTAAGATCATTAGAGTCTTCTTCAGGATGCCCAAAAGGGCTTATTAAGATGAAGGGCCTTGGGTGGCTGCTCCCTGCAGGACTGGAGAATGCTCCTCTTTCCAGAGGTGATGGAATCCAAATGCAGCTGTGTGGAGAGATGCCTAAGGATGGACATCAGCCTGTGTGCAATTCCAAACCCTGGACGCCTTTTAAAAGAGGCATTTGAATTCCAATGTACCAAACTAGAGCCTGATTTCCAGTGTGTGTCCACATGGGAGATTCTGATGCCTCTCCTGGCTTGTGAAGGTGGAAAGGTTGGATTATCGAGTCTGATTCTGCTGCAGTTCCCTCCCTCTCCACCCACCCCAGCCACGTGCTCCCAAAAAGATCCACTGTAAGGAGCTGCTTGCTGCCAGTGGACCAAAGAAGGCTCACAGCAAAAGCTGGGATCGAGTCTTTGGGTAACATGGCAAGGAATGTGTTCCTTCTTTTCTCCTTCTTCCCCAGAGGAGCTGTGGCTGCCTCATCCCTGGAAGTGTTCCAGGCCAGGCTGGATGGGCCTTGGAGCAACCTGGTCTGGTGGAAAGTGTCCATTAGAGGTTCACTCTTTGCCATCAGCTGTATCACCCCTTCACAAATCGAGGAGCTAATCCCTAAATATTCCTCAAAACCGAGACATCCTCTTTTATTTTCCTCATGCCCAGTAACCTCTGAGACTGGAAGCAGACAGCTGTGATTTTCTTTGGCACCACTGGAAGAATTTAGCAGGTTAGGATCATAACACACTCACCCAGTTTCTGCTCCTCTTTTCCCCAAGTGTCTATTTTTGGCTGCTCTTGGAAATCAATACCCCTGGACTGACTCATCAGCACAGAGATCCTCTTACATTCCTAGAAGTGGAGCTGCCCTGCTGGAACAGGGGTGGGAGTACACAGAGCACCAAGTAAATCGAGGAAAAATACTCTGTCAATGAAATTCCCACATGAGTGATCTTCTGTGCATTCACACTTTGTTTTTGCCACTGAAAATCAGATTTCACCTATTATTTGCTAATCTCATATAACTAGTGAGAGATCATTTTCATGTATCTATTCCTAAAGATAAAAAAAAAAATCCAAACCCCACAACAAAACAACAAAACTTTCTTTTTCCTTACGCAAAGTCCAACTATCCAACTATATTATTTATGTGTGGATTTTATGAGTTGCAATGAAACTAGAGCAGATTTTCCCCTCTAATTTTTTTTTTTTGTATGGTGCTGGCAGATATGAAAATATGCATCATAAAAGAGGATGTGAATGATTTATTTTTCTCCTCTAAAAATAGCATCCACTTGTGAAATTCAGGTTGGGCTGCGGTTCTGGCTTTACAATTCCCAAGACTTTAGGAATCAAAAAAAAAAATTCTATTTGGTGTGTCAGTGCTATTTTCACCTATTTTTAGATTCTTATACAAAAAATGGATTCATAGAATCAAGGCTCCTTGTGAAGAGAGACTTTGTCCTCTCTGTGGCCACCCTTTAAACACTTGGCTTTAAATGGCTTTAAGATGAAGGAGGGAAGGATTAGATTGGATATTGGGGAGAAATTTATCCCTTTGGGGGTGGTAAAAATCTGGTTGCTTATTAATCCCATTTTAGATAGCTTTGTCTTACCTCACTCAAGGGTAACCACCTAAAATTTTGGAATTTATACTGCTCACCCAGGCTTCCTTTCTCTGTCCTGCCTAGAATTTATCCTGGCATCAGCAGAAATGTGTATTAACTTTTGCAAAGTTAGGGTTAAATTCTGTGCTTTTTCTTGTAAAGTTAAAATAATACCCAGAATTCCTTTCTTAGCAGACTGAATCCAATTCAAATTCAAGTTTCAGGTAAAAAGGAAGTGTGAGGGGAATTGCTTGGAAAATCAAAAGATATTTGGGTTTGAATAGTTAAAAACAATGCTCATAGCTTACTTTCCATCAATTACTTAAGAATTAATCAGCCTCAGGAAAGTAAATGCACCAAATATTTGTGAGAAATCCCAGAATCAGATGCGACATTTAATATTAAACTTGGAAAACTAAAAGCTTTTGTACAGGGAAATACTTCCTTTGTTTGCCAGTTCTGCCATACCCTCCATAAAGAAAGGAATAAATTTTTTATATATTTTATCATATTTTTATGGCCTGCTCTGCTGTCACCAAACATCTTTCATGCCTGTTCTCATCCTGCTTTCTTGACGACTTCACCACTTTCATATTTTTCCATTTTTCATTTTTCCATTTTCTCTTTTTGCATGTAGACCGCAAGTCCTGGTTTCTCCTCCCACAACATAATTAGGTTTTTATTTCTGCTTAATTGTGTTACAAAAGGCTTGTTGGTGGTTATGGGAATGTCCAGCCTGAAGAAGGGAAGGCTCCAGGAAAATCTTGGAGCCTTCCAGTGACATTAAGGGCTCAGGGAGAGCTGGACAGGGACTTTGGACAAGGAGTGACAGGACAAGCAGGAATGGCTTCAAACTGACCGGGGATGGGTTTAGATGGAATACTGGGGGGAAAACTCTTCCCTGTGCGGGTGGTGAGCCCTGGAGTGGATTTCCCAGAGAAGCTGTGGCTGCTCCATCCCTGGCAGTGTCCAAGGCCAGGCTGGATGGGGCTTGGAGCAACCTGGGATAGTGGAAAGTGTCTCTGCCCATGGAATGTGATGGTTTTTAAGGTCCCTCCCAACCCAAAGACTCTGTGATAATCAGAACTTTTATAAACACTGGACATGACGATTTCTCAGAGGAACCAAATGCTGTGGGTATAAATGTGGGTAAATGCTCCTTATAAAACCTAGGATGCAATTTGACTCTTCTGTTGCAACATTTCATGTTTGGCACAGTTCCACCGGGATTATCTCAGTGTGTGCTCCTGTTTACACAGCCCCGGGCACTGCCCTCACTCACTCCCCCGCCTGACGGGGATTGTAAGGGAACAGCTCCGCCGCGGCCATGACACCCGCCCGCGCCTCCCGCTGACGTCATCCCCACGCGACACCGACGCCGGATCCCCACCCGGTGCTGCACCCCGGCAGCGCTGCGGGACGGCGACAACCACCCTGCAGTGTCCGTGAGGAGACAACAGGGGTGGAGCCGCCCCGTCGAACCGCGCAGAAGCCGCTGGCAGGCACCGCTCCGCAGTCGCGCCGCTGGGACTACAACTCCCGGCGTGCCCCGGGGCAGCGGCGCATGGAGCGCGCTGATTGGCCCGCGGGGGTGTGGGGGGGCAGCGCAGCGCGGGCGCCCCCATGTGGCGGCTCGGCCGGGCCGGGACCCCCCCGGGATAGCCCGGGACAAACCGGGACAAACCGGGATAACCCGGGACAAACCGAAACAGCTCGGCTGCCTCCCGCTCCCGTGCCACGGGCCTCGCCCGGGCTGCCTGAATGGACCCCGTGCTGAGTGCGGTGGCTGGGAACGGGGCCAGGTGCTGCGATCCTTCCCTTCCCTTCCCTTCCCTTCCCTTCCCTTCCCTTCCCTTCCCTTCCCTTCCCTTCCCTTCCCTTCCCTTCCCTTCCCTTCCCTTCCCTTCCCTTCCCTTCCCTTCCCTTCCCTTCCCTTCCCTTCCCTTCCCTTCCCTCCCCTCCCTGACAGATGGTTCCAGATGCCATTTCTTTCTCCCTCCACCCCTTTTCCAGCTCTCTGCCTGTCCCCTGACACCCTGGGCACAGGATTTTCCCTCGTATCCCTATTCCTCTTGGTCGCTTCCCTCCCCTCTCGCTTTCCTTTCCCGTCCCTTCCCAGATGACGGTGAGCGGGAGGAGCTCTGGGACACAGCAGGGAGATTCCTCCCTTCCCAGGCAGCCTCTGGCAGGCAGGTGAGGTGGAAGTGTCACTTGGAAGGGTGCTGGGAGCTTCTTCAGCGACCAACTTCTAATAGTGTCCTGTTTGTTGACTGTAATCTTAGTGCTGGAACACGATGGGAATGTTAACAAAATTCCTGGAATCTTCATGGAGAGAGCTGTAAAGGACAGCATCACTCAAAGTGCAACAGAACTGAAATTGCAGCTGATTAACCTTTGATTTATTTCCTGGTTTATGGTATAACACAAGTTTTTTCAGGTGAAATAAAGATGCTTTTTTAATCATGACGTTCCTAGTTTGTTTCTTGTAGATACCAGGCAAAGCACGTTGTCTGAAAATGGAATGTTACATCATTCCCAAGGAGGAGGATGAATAAAAGTCATGTGATGGTTGGGAAGAAATCCCACCCACTTCCCAATTCCTCACCCTCGAGGTTTGGCTGCTTTTGGAGGTGCTGTTGCTCAATCCTCATCCTCCCACCTGACAGGAAAGCAGGAACTGCCTGAAACAGAGAGATCTGTCTGGTTTTGTGGAGGGTGATGTGGGGAATGGGGTAGAACTGTTTCCTCTCAATTACTTCTGGAAAAAGCCACTTCTGAAAGACCTGGAAGAAGAAGAAGAGAAAGTTTCCAGCTGATGTAAAGTAATGGTGGTATCACTTTCTCTTCCTATTCCTCAGCCTCTCTGCACTGGTGCTTCTCATGCTGGATGTGGCTGTGAAAACACAGATTCTGGTAAAGACACAGATTCTCAGTCCCCTTCCTCCTTCTTTTCCAGTCTCTGGAATTCCCAGCTCTGTTCCCATCCTTGTCACTGTAGGCTTGTGAAGTGGCTGTGTGAGAGTTTAGGTTAAAATAACGGAATAATTATTATGGAATAATAAATATTAATATATAATATTATATATATTATATAATTATGAATAAATATTTCCTGAAATAAATTCAGGAAGTGCTCCTTTCTCTGGATTGAGCTGCTTTCCTGGCCTCTGGAATCTAGCAAGAAGGGATTGAACCTTTCCCACCTGAGGAATTTTGTGGTGACAACATTTTTCACCACAGCAAGGCTGGTGATTCGAAGGAGAAGGGTTTCCAGCAGAAAACTCTAGAAGTGGATGTTTTCTGACAACCTCCCTGTTCCTCTTGAAATGCTTCTATTTATGTGGAGGGCAGTAGGGCTTGGTGACTCCAGAGCAGATCAGAGTAAACACAGGCAGGGAATAAAGTGGGAATTGCCTTTTCCAGGCAGAGTCCACTGCTAGTTAAACCTGCTTGAGGCAGGGAAACAGGCAGGAATTCCAAGAAAAGCCTGGTAGCTTTTTTTGTGTGGTCATGCTGAGCCTGCTGGTCTTGATTGAACAAAGTTCCCTGGATGAAGTAACAATGCTGCAATTCTGGCTTCTTTTTTCTTCTTACTCAGAGACTGTTTTCCGTGGTGACCTCAGAGATATCCTCGTGGTTTTGCATCCCTCTGCTCCCTCCCAGGCTGTTGTTTCAGCTGGTGTCAGCCCATTGCTCAACCTGAACCTCCTGACTGGAGAAATGCTTTGTCAGAGAACTCTTCCTTCTGGGCCTGAGTGAACATCCTCCCTGCCCCTCGGGGTCTTGGCATCTTGGGGAAATTCTCTGTGATCACCCTTTGCCCTCGAGTCACTGAGCTCCTCCCTGTGTCTCTAACTCTGGAGCTTTCAGACCCACCCAGTGGCCAAAAGAAACTGGTCAAAAATGCTGTTTTCTGCTAAGTTCACGGCCTGCAGAGACTCTCTAAGGGGTCAGCAGGGCGGCTGGAGACAGGGAAAAGAGACAAATGAGGTGTGGGGGTGTTTCTGTGAGGAATGCAACACACAAACACCCCCACACAAAACACTTTTTGGCTGTGGGAGTGTTTCATCTTCTTTCCTCTGAGCCTGCTGTGGGTTGTGTCCCTGCTCAGAGGCTTTTAGAAGGAGCCAAGAGCACCAAACAGAAGGCAAGGAAGGGCCTGGCCTGTGCAAAGTACGTGTGGAGCGGAAATCTTTTTTGTTTGTTTTTACTTGTCAGACTGGAAAGTTCCCGATTTGAAGTTTCAGTCTTGGTCATCGCTGCCTATTTAGACACGTTTGTGGCCATGCATGACTGAGCAAGCAAGTGGGTGGAAGATTCCTCAGGCCAGGCAGAGCACTCCTCTGGCTGCTGGCTGAGGGGACTCCGAGGGCTTTGCCTCCACAGCTTTTATGGCAGCATCTTCCCAGGACGCTGACCACAAAGGCCAGGGTTTCTGCCCAGGTTCAGGGTTCTGCCCAGTCCAGCTGAAACAGCCCCGTGGGATTGCTGAGGGGCTCCTGGGGCTGTCCTGACCCCTTATCTCCCTGTCCCACCGAGTGGGTGGCCTCTCTGTCCCTGCTCTATGGCCTGCTGGAACACTGATATCTGTGGGCATGGCCCAACATCTGCTGAGCTGAGCACGACAACATCAACACAGTCCTGAAGGCCAACCCGACTTCAAGTGTCACGGCCATTTCTCACCACAACAGAGATGGTTTCCCCTGGTTTATTTCCCTCTCTCTGTGCAATTTCCTTGCTTTTTTCCCCCCAGTTTGTTCAGTGTGTGAGGACAGCACCACTGGATCTCTTCCCCACCTTGAGGAAGGAGCTGTGTCCAGGACAGCTCTCCATGCTTCAGCACTGCCTCGCTGCTCCACAGGCAGCACAACTTTTTTAGGCCCAGCTTGAGCCCCTTGAGCTGCTTTTCAGTATTTTTGCTTTGATGCCAAGGGCCTGAACGTGGCTTAGGAGGAAGTTGGACCCAGCAGGAAAGGTGGATGTGGAACCTGTGGAGTTGTGGCTGCACCTCTGCATGAACCACAGGAGTGTTTTCAGTGTCCCCTCCCAGCACAGCACAGCAGGAACCAGCTTTGCCCAGAGAAAACTCTCCCTGTGCCTCCCCTCTGCTGAGAACATCCCTCTACATCGATTGAATCCCTTCACTTCTTCTGAATGAGCCATGGAACGAGTTCCTGGAGAGACCTGCCCAGCAGTTCGGGGGTGCCCCCCACCCATCCTGCCCAACAGAGATCAGCCATGGGCCACTGCTTGTTTTTGTGCTGTTTTATCAGGCTGCTGCATGTCCTTTAACTGCCAGCTCCTTGTAAAAGCTTGTTTCTTCTCCTCATGCTTGAAAGCATTTGCTGCTCATCCCTTTTTGGGTGGCTGAGTATAAAAGCAGCCTCCTCTGAAAGATTTAGTGTCTGCTCAAACTCAGTGCTGTACTAAATCCAAGTACTAAACCTTTGTGCATCCTCACAAAATTACCTGATGGCCTCAGGGGGGAGAAACCTGTTTGTCTCTTTGATTCCCAAGTAAAACTTCTTTTAAAAAAAAGAACATTTCACCCATGTGTCTAGAATCAAAGCTGCCTGGTGATCCATGAGGGCTTCAACACTCACCAGTGTTTCCCAGGGGAATTCATGCTCAGAAGGAGGGGATTTTTTTTGTGGGGTATTGGGAAATTTCCCTGTAATTGTTGACTTTAAATGGGTGGTCTATTTGCAATTTTTGTACAGTATTTAAAGAAAAAGTTCAATACAACACAAAGAGGGACAGGAATGATCCCCACCCCCTTGTTTTTAACACTGTGAATCTGAGAGAGGGGGAAAAAAGGTGGATGGCACCATGGGAGGATCATGACAGTAGAGCAAATATGGTGGAATGTCAACATCAAACTTATTGTGGCTTTTGCAGCTGGGCAAATCCGTGTTGTGAAAGCACCTGGGGCACAGGCTGCCTTTGCAATCAGGGATGGAGCTTTTCCTTCACAGATAGTGGAGTCAGTCTGAAAATTAGTTTAAAAAGGGATGATACATCCAAGTAAATTCACCAGATCCTGCTTCTGGCTGTACCGACAGAATTACTATATTATTAACATTGTTCTTCCTCACTCTCTTGGCTCTAAGTGTATTTTTACAAGGCTTGTGAAAGAAATAAAAATAAATGAAAGGGTGTTCTGGGCAAATTAGAGAATTACAATCTCCTACACCATTTTGTTTAGACTGTGTGTAAAAATACTGCAGTCAGAAAAAAATCTTGTGTCACAACTGAGAAGAAGTTTGTCTAAAGAGGGTTTTATAGTCCTTGTCTATAAAATCTTGTAATACAAAGCTACAGATTATTCTGTGTTTGGACTTTCTTCCTGCATAAAAACAGCTTCGTTTTCGGTCTCCAAAGCAAATTTCCCGGCAGAACTTCAAATATCCTTTGTCTGTCTCCCTTGGGAGAGTGTTTCCAGGAGCCAGCAGCTCTGTGTACTCCAGCCATTTGCATTCTGTGCTGGAAGTACCCAGTGAAAACTTGTTGCCTAAATCCCGGGTTTCCCACTTGGAAAAATTTGGGCACCTAAAAGAAACAAACTGAAAAGTTTTCACTGAGTGTTTTGCCCAAGGAGCAACAAGAAGGACTTTTCAGTTAAACTCCCAGAGCAAGTGGAGCCCAGATGTTTTTAGTAAGCAGCTTTCAAAACTCACAGTTGAGACCAGTGTCAAATTTCCAGACGCATGATCAACCTTGGAGCCAAGTTTAGAGTTGCTTTTGTGTTTACATAAAGCCTGGAAGCTGAATGGCACTGAAGTTTGTGGATGGAGTGGAGGTTCTCCATAACAAATATTTGCCTGGATGCAATTTCTCTTATTTACAGGACTTTGAGCTTTGGGGGGAAAAAAAGAAAAAAAAAAAGAAGAAAAAAAAAGAAGGAAAAAAAAGAAAAAAAAGAAAAAGGGTTACTGTATTTTTGTTTATTTTACATTTGAGGCATATTCATCATTTTCTTGCTCACTGGAATTGGAACAGTTGTTGATTTTTAACAGGGATTTGTTATTATTCTGGCCATTAAACCAGCACGGCCAAATCAAGTGTTTTAAAGCTAGAGGTGAAGCATTTCTACAGGTGAGAAATGACATTTATGCATTCCTGGGCATTCTGGCTCTCTGCTCACACCAAGGCAGCCCTCTCCCTGAAGGTCTAACTGGATGCCTAAGCCACATGCCAAGGTTTTTGCTCAGGGACTGTATCATCAAAAATCTGTCTCAGAATTTACTCTGGGCAAATACTGTCCAGTATTTGTTTGGGAGTCCTGTTTTCTGCCCCTTTGGAAAGGTCATGCACGAGAAGGGCACAGGTAGAGTCAGGATAAATGATATTAAAGTGGGGGTAGGAGGCATGGAAACTTTTCCTTTGGGTATATCTTGATCTCTGACCTAATAACCTTCTGTATCATGTGCAGACACTCACAAAGAAGCTCTGATTATTTTTGCATGTTTAAAACTCAGCTTTACTATCCCTAAATGGGCAGATTTTGGGGTCTGTGCCCTGGGTACAGTAGCTAAGCTGTAAACAAGAGAGCTTGCTCCATTGTTCCTGATGGGATATCATCCAAGGGAAAACAGGGATTCTCTTCAACAATATGAAGCTTGTGTAGACAGACAATACATTGTTTTTGCATGTGGGCAGCATGAACATGCCTCTCCTTCAGCCCAAGAAAGCAGCTGAGAGGGACATGAATTCAAACCAAGAGCATGGGGCAGGCCCTGGGCAGCTGGGAATGCCGAGGGGTAAAAAAGTACTAAATTAAGGGAAGAATTTCTCCCTAAGCAGTAAAGAATTTTTTTTTCTAAAGTACTTTACAGGCATTCTTGGGAAGAAGTCTGCTAAAAGCATCACCTAACTCAGGCTGGGCTTTCTATCAAGTGACTGTGGGGGTACTAGTTGTCAGTTTTTTTGGGTCTGGATTAAAGGCACTTGAGATAGTAATTTGTGTTTGGACTCAAGTATTTATTATTTCTTATTAGTAAAACAGTTTCATTGCTGTGAGTTCAGCAGCTTTTTATTAGAAGGCACAAAATGGCTAACAATTTTTTGTTACAAGGTCTTTTAAGACTAAACTACCTAATTAAGAACTGACACTTACATTATTTTCCCTTTTTACGCAATAACTGATCCCAAAGAGCTCTCAATGCAGACTTTTCTGCCCAATTACAAAATGCCACTGAAACCCATGAAGAAGAAGGAAGAAGAAGCATGAAAAAGAAACCCAGGGGGACACCCTGTGCCCTCCATCTTCATCCACAACATACTAAAAAATCCCAAAACCTAAATCACCAAATAATACACCTACACTACTCTTTACAATCTGTTTCACACTTTAGTGGATTCTAGTCTATCTTGAAGTCCAGGAAACTTTCTCCATGAATGAGGGTCAAAGTCAGTGCTCCCCTGGGGGTCAGGGCACCCCAGAGCAGACAGAGAAATATTCCCAGTACCCTGGGTTTCCACAAGTGACTTTCACATTTAGGAGGGAATTCTTCCCTGTGAGGGTGCTGAGGCCCTGGCACAGATTTCTCAGAGCAGCTGTGGCTGCCCCTGGATCCCTGGAAGTGTCCAAGGCCAGGCTGGCTGGGGCTTGGAGCAACTTGGGACAGTGGAAGGTGTCCCTGCCCACGGCAGGGGTGGAACAGGATGATGTTTAAGGTCCCTTCCAACCCAAATCATTCAGGGATTTCATTATAAATTCATTTTTACAAAGAGCAGCACGAGATAAAGGAACCCTGAACCACGTCATGAGGAAACAATATGAAGTAGAGTCAAAATTAAAACAGTAATTTGGGACAGGAAAGATCTGGGAATGGCTGAACTGAATCCTGTACGAGAGCAGAGTGGTGAATCTCCACCACCATTCTTTACCAAGACATGACCCCCATGGCTGTGCAACCCCGTGTTTCCTCTCCTGACCATGTAAATCTGCTGTCATCAAACACAATGTGCGTTGTGCAACTCCAGAAAGCAGAATTTGGGACTTCCCTAATGCTACTGACGTGCGATCACGAGTGGCACAGACTGTCCAAGCTGCAGAGGAAATATTGCTGTTGCAAACTTTGCAATTTGGAGTTTGTTTGATGTTCCTGTTGTGAAGACACTCCACTATAAACACAGTAATAAAGAAAAAAATATATTAAAAAAGAGTCTGCCCAGCAGCTACTTTTTTTTTTTCTTTCTTTTTTTTTTTCTTTTACATAAGCATTTATGTGGGAGGAGAACAGGAGATTTGAAACGTACCTGGCAGCCTGCTGAAGCATAGGTATGACCCATGTTATCTTATAGATCTTAATTACTTGTGATGGTTAACCGACAGGAGCAGCAGAAAACCCTGAAACAAAGGGAGGCCGAGGCTCCCTGTTCCCTCCGGGGCATTTGGAGTGTCTGGAAAAATGCTCTGGTGCTGCCCTTTACCCACACACAGGCACTGGTGCAGTCACGCGTGGGACATCCCACAGTGCCGGGAAAGGTCAAAGACCAGATAAAAATGTGTCGAAAGAAGTGGTGAGAGGAAAACAATTATTTAATCTGAGTTTATGGCCTGAGTACATACAGGAAAAAATATTTAATCTGAGCTTGCAGGCACAGTATGCAGAGGAAAAATTATTTATTCTGAGATTACAGGCTTAGTAAATTGTATTTCTGGTGGATTTCAGCAGGAACATTAGCTTGGGAGAAACCAGGGCTGAACGCTGGTTTGAGAAAAGCCAAGATTGGGGCGCTCAGTGCTATGGCATGATCTCAGTTTGAACATTTTTTATTCCCTTGTAATCTGGTTAAAATTTAAGAAAGCAGATACTAAAGGACTCCAGTGCTTATTGTAAATTAATGACTGAACTGAATGACTCAAAAACCCGAGCTTTATTGAAAACAAATGACGGCACACATCGAGTGACCGGGGTAGCACTAAAAGCAGCTGAAATGGCGACCTCATTACCAACAGGTCCAGCTTTTGACATTTGCCCTTCAGTTTCTGGGCTTAACTTGGATTTTAGGAACTTTTTCTTCCCACAGGGAGGGGGCTCAGGCGCGGAGGGGTGCGGGGCACGGGGCAGCAGGCCTGGCAGCGTGCCCCTGGGGAAATGGCCGGCCTCGGCGGCCTTTGGGGGGGTTTCCCAACACGGGCCATTCCGGGATGCACGGCGCGCGCGCGCGGCGGGAAACGGCGGCGCGCGGGGGGGAGGCCCCGCCCCGCCGTGGGCGTGGCCTGGGCGGGTGCTGAGTCACGCCGGGCCAGCAGAAGGGCGCCGGGACGCCCCGCGCCTCCGTGGGGGCGTGGCCTGGCGCGCCGCGGTATAAAAGGCGCGGCGGCGGGCGGGCTCCCCTCACAGCGCGTCGGCGGCGGAGCGAAGCGGGTTCCTGCGTCAACAGTGCTTGGACGGAACCGGCCGCGCTCGGGCTCGCCGCCACCCCTTTCCAACACCGCCGTCTATACAGTCACCGGAGCAGCTCAGCCATGGCAGCGCCCCCCTCTCAGGTGCGCCAGAACTACCACCAGGACTGCGAGGCCGCCGTCAACCGCCAGATCAACCTGGAGCTCTACGCGTCCTACGTGTACCTCAGCATGGTGAGGGCGCGGGCGCGGCGGGGTGAGGGAAGGGTCCTGCGAGGGATAAAGGGGCTGCACGAGGGCCTTGCTCGGCGGGGGGTTCCTGGGTGCTGGGCGGTGCCTGCGCGCCCGGCTCCTCCTCCTCCTCTTTCTCCGCCTCCTCCTCCCCCCCGCTGCCTTCAGGCCCGTCCGGGCTGTCCCCTGGGTGTAGGTGAGGCTCTTTTATCTCACAGCCGGCCCCGCGGCCGTTGCCCTTGGCGGCTCTGTTATCAGCCGCGCTCAGCGCCTCTGCCCTTGGGGCCGGGCAGGGGAGCGGGCGGTGTCTGACGAGGCTCCTGGCACCTTTCCCGCAGGCGTGCTCGCCTCCCAGGCTCGGGTTTTCCTCCAGGAATCGGGAGGAATCCGTGGTTTCCTTGGGCCCTGTGTTTGCATGCCTCCTTTGGCCCGAGGCGCCCATTACAGCTGTTCCCTGACCTCTGTGCAGCAATCCTGGTGCTTCGGGCGTGCTGGGACGTCGAGGCTTCCTAGGGACACTGTGCTGTGTTGTGGCACGTGTTTTGTAGCTGTTTTGCTGTGTTAATTAGGTTCTGAGCCGTGTTTTGAGCTTCTCTTAGTGGGCGATAATGGTGCACAAGCGCCGGTGCTTTGCCTTGAACATCCAGGCCACTGGTCTAAGAGCAGAGAGTTCTGTGGTAGGTCGGTAAATAATTGGCAGTTCATACAGAACTTTCCATTGGAGCCTGGTAATGGTTCTGACCAAGGAGTAAACAAGCTGTGTCACGGCTTCTAACTGCTGTAACAGTTGTTTGTTTGGGTTTTTTTGTGCTTTCAGAAAAGTAGCTTCATTCATATTTTAGTTGCTGTTAAATTCATATTGTAGTTCAGTTAATCTCTTGTATTTTAAATGTCACTTTTTTTTCCCCGCAGAAAAGTAGAAAGTGTTTTCCTTAGTCTAATCCCTGGAAAGCCTAGTGAAGCAAGAGAGCTTTATTGCAGGAGTACCTAAAAGTTCTTGGCTCACCTTTACCTGATGTTGCAAATCATGACCCTGACTTGCAATGTGGTCATTGTAAACAAGCTCAGGCAAACAAAGGGAAGATTTCTCCTTGGAAAAGGCCTTTCAAGGCTGCAGTTTAATGGTGCTCAGAACAGATAGCAGCAGGGTTTCAGGTTTTTTTTGGTTTTGTGTTTTTAGAACTGAGCCAAGGACACAAACACCATTTTGTGCCCTTGGTAGGGGTACAGGTTAAAATTTAATCCTAGCTGGAAAAATCGAATGATACTAAGGGGAGAATTGTTCCACACTGCCTTTCTGGCCTGGGCTTGGACTGCAGCCATCCTGAAGCAGAGTTTTAGAGCCTGTGAACTCTTTTATTTTTCAGTCCTACTACTTTGACCGGGATGATGTGGCTCTGAAAAACTTTGCCAAGTACTTCCTGCATCAGTCCCACGAGGAGCGGGAGCACGCTGAGAAGCTGATGAAGCTGCAGAACCAGAGGGGCGGGCGCATCTTCCTGCAGGATGTCAAGGTGAGCTGGGGGCTGCCCTCAGCTGCAAGGGGATGAATTTTCCTCTGGCTCCTCCCCAGAAGGAGCAGCAGCTGACTCTGGAGAGGCACAGTAATTTGACATGTGGAGCAATTGGATTATTTGTGCTGATTGACTAATAAAAAAGTACTGCTTGTGTAAGGAGAGGGTGCTGAGCCCTGGGTTGTTTGCTGTGGGGTGGGGGCAGAGCCAGAAGGCAACTGGTTCATCACCATCATTAAACTCAACACAGAGCAGATGTGCTCTGTGCACTGTTTTGAGAAGTGGGACTTCAAGGGTTTGCTCAGTTCTGTTCTGAGGGTGCACTTCAAACTTTTGACTTTGTGTAAATGCCTAAACTTGGTTTAGGCTTTGCAAGTGATCTAAAGGCTCTCCACCCTGCTGGTCTGTGGGTTCTTACAGAAAACCTGTCCTGTGCTTTGCTCTTGTAGAAGCCAGACCGTGATGACTGGGAGAATGGCCTGACTGCCATGGAGTGTGCCCTGCACCTGGAGAAAAACGTGAACCAATCACTGCTAGAGCTGCACAAATTGGCAACCGAAAAGAACGACCCACACGTAAGTGCATGCTCAGGATCAGTGTGGCTGACCAAGGGTGTGTCTTTTAATTGTGTGGCTTTGGGGCTGAGCTTTGTCCCTGGTGTTGTAAAAGCTGTGAGCCAGGAGTGCAGCCCTTCCAGACTTTGGTGGGGTTATTGCTGTCCTTTCAGGAGCATTTTTAAAGTGACAGGGACTTGCTTTATTCCCTCTGAAGTGTCTGTGAACAGTCTCTATGGAGACCATTTCTGAGGGGGTTGAGTTCCATCTTTTTAAGGCTTTTTGTCATGAGGGGTTTTTTGCCACAAAATTCCAGAGTTGCTTTGGAATATTAAAAGCTCTGAAACGCAAAATTCTTTTCAGATGGAAGTTTTTGGCAAGGTTGGATTGAGGTTATTTAATATCAGGAAGAGGTTAATACATGTGAGAATCCAGGCACTCTTGGGAGTGTCCTGCCTAAGTTAGAAGGACTTCTTGAAACAAAACCAGTGGTGTAAATCCTCACTGCTGTGAGTTTGCTGTGCAGTGGGGGTGTCTCAGATCTGTTCAGGAGCTTGGCTAATGCTTCCTGCTGTGAGGAAGAGGAGAGGCTTCCTGAGCTGCCTGGCTCTGCAGGGTTCTGGAGCAAGTGCGCCTACCTAAGCCTTGCTCACTTTGATCTTGTTCTGCAATAAAACTAGAGTCTGCTTCCTCTCAGCTTGATCATTCTGCATCCTCTCCTTTCCTTAGAGAGCCTCAGTAGGGTTTCGGGCCTGAATTCAAACCTCTGGTCTCCCTTTCAGTTGTGTGACTTCATTGAGACCCATTACCTGGATGAGCAGGTGAAAGCCATCAAGGAGCTGGGTGACCACGTGACCAACCTGCGCAAGATGGGGGCCCCCAAATACGGCATGGCCGAGTATCTCTTCGACAAGCACACCCTCGGGGAGTGTCACAGCTGAAGCCTTGCCAAGAGCCATGCTGTGGGTTTCACTGGGACTCCTTCTTACTGTCCAGCCGTGCATGCAGCTTCAGCTACCTAGATAAACAGTTCCATATTCTGTACCAAATATCCCCAGTTCTGTTCATGTTTTATGTACTGCCCTCCAGCCAATAAAGTGACTTGGTTCCAGCTGGCTTCTCCTGTTTA
This sequence comes from Passer domesticus, assembly GCF_036417665.1. NCBI lineage: Eukaryota > Metazoa > Chordata > Aves > Passeriformes > Passeridae > Passer > Passer domesticus. Next base: position 54,355,366 of record NC_087479.1, read on the forward strand.
GTTTGGAGGGAGAGTAGGCAGCTGTAGCGAAGGCAGTGGGAGGTAAATTTGTTGTGTGACATGGGGGATTTGCAGCTGCTGCTGAAGGCAGAAGTAGGAAAACCTCTGTGGTTTCTTTAAATTCCTTGCAGGGAACTAAAATGAGGAAATGAAACCAAGGTCCTGGGCTTGAGCCTAGTTTTTTATTTTCTGAGGGTGGGCAGTAAAAATCAGCTGAGTGATGTCTGCTGCCATCCAGCTTTCTCTGAGCACTGTCAGATTCCTGTGGGAGATGGGGAACTTCAGAAGGAAGCAATGTGCTGGGCTGATGCTGCAGCTGCCTGTGCTGGCAAGCCCTTACCTTGCCTTATCCTAGTACTGGAAAATGCTAGCCAGACGGGACTGGAAGAAACACTGTGGGTCTGCATCACACGTGATGGGACTTTCCTCAGTCCCTTACTTTGCCCTGGACTACCTTGTTAGGAGTGCAAGTCCTGCTTGAGAAAGGACTCAAGTTATCATTCTTGCTGTGAGGAGGAGGGAGGTATCCACATTAACTGTGCTCCTGTTCTGGGGTACGCCTGGCTGGTCAGGCTGGTACCTGCAATATTTAACACTCAAAGTCTTGTTCTTTTGCTACAGATGGGGTTTTTTGGGTGCTTTTTGTTCTTGTTGTGTCTCAAGCTGCTGCTGTAGCTGAGGCCAGGAGCAGTGTGTCCTTTGTGCTGGTTTCAGCTCAAGCTGAACTCCAGCTGCATGTCCAGCACCTCTGCTTGGGTGAGTGCCAAGATAAGGCAGGTTTCCCACGGATCCATGGATTGCCCTTTAGCTATACTGGTCGATCTGCTCCTCCCCTGGGCTTTCACTGGCCTCCAGGATCACCTCCATCAGCCCCACGTAGTCACCGTCAGCTAGGGAGATTCCAGAGTCATTGGGGGATGGACTCTCTGCTCTCCTGGGCTCTTTAGGAGCTGGGGGGTTGGTGTTTCCATTCCCAGTGTCTCTCATGTTCCTGGAAACCTCTGGGTGCTGGTCTGGAGCGCTGGCTGCATCTTCCAAACTGAGGCTGTGAGCCTCAGGGCCCAGGTTGCCCTTGTGGGACCTTTCCAGCGCTGGAGAGGTGACAGGCGTGAAGGAGAAGCAGAGGGAGGCGCTGCCTCCGGGGGTTTTGTTACTGGGGGTGTGAAAGGCACTGGAATGCTCCGAATTGGGAGTGGCTGAGGCTGTGCTCTCCAGGTTTAGCCAGGGTGGGCGTGAGGCTTTGGAGCTCTTCAGGCTTTTGAAGCTGCTGTGCTTCTCATGTTCGGGGGTCTCTGGCAGGAAGGGGAATTTGGGGCTGTTGGATGCTGTGGACTGTGCTCCTGGGCTTCCCGTGGTGGCTGCTTCCCTGGAGCTGCCCTTTCCTTCTTCTACTGTCACAGCCACAGAGTCAGGACCTTTGCTCCGCTCTGTTGGCCAAACAAAGGTTTCCTTTGCAGCAGAGCCCAGGGAGCTCTGGCTCTTGTCCACATCGCTGGCCCTGGAAGGGGAGGCGTTGACAATGACATCCCGAAGGGAAGCGGAGCACGCAGCGATGCTGGAGAGCGCCGGTGGCTTCTTGCGCCCTTGGCGCCGGGAAGGGAAGATCATGGGGATGGAGCTGATGGGTGTCTGTGGAGCGCTGTAGAACCCAGGCCTCTCGTAAAAGGGGGTGGACATGAAAGCATCAAACTCCCTTAGTTTTCCCTCTTCGCTGTCCCACTGCTCCTGGGAGTCTCCTCTTGGCTGACTGATGCCACAAGGGCTTCCAACCTTCCCCATGTCCTGGTAGGTATAATGGGAGAAGGGCGACGCGGGATCTCCTCGCCGGCGCAGCAGGTTCATCCGGGAAGAGGACCTGGAGAAGTTTGGGGACTGGACACCCAGGAGGCGGCCCAGGTGTCCCAGCAAGGGAGTGGAGTGGTTGGCCTCCTCGTTCTCTTTAATCTGCTCCAGGGGCTGGAACTCCATCTCTTCCTTCTGCATGCTGGGAAAGGCAAAGTGGACTGTTACACAGCCCCAGGGGGAGGAGAGGGATCTCCTGGAGAGGCTGGCAGCACTGGGAATGCTGCTGCCAGTGGCAAGCCTCTCCCTGTATTGCCATTATCCCCCCAAAACAGGGATGCTTATCATACAGGTGAGTGAGGAAAAGAGGTTAGATTTATCCTTTTCCATGGAGAATGTTGGCTGTTGTGGATGAGTCTAAAAGCTCCTCAAGTGTAATGTCCTAATAAAACCTGATCCAGGTGTTGTGACACTTTGTCCCTGCACTCACCTGATGTCAAAAGTGGAGCCCAGGAAGGATGGGCGTTTGTACTCAACAGTGGCTGCGGTGTAGGGTGGCTGGGGATCGGGCTCGTTCCAGTAGAGGTCCTTCTCCAGAATGGGTAAATCCTGGTGCATCTCATCCACTGCCATGAGGGAGACCTGCGGGGGACAGCAGGAATGTCACATGGGGTGAGGAGCATTTTGTGTGCCTGTTATCGAGGGACAAAGGAACACGGAGCTGGAGGAAGCGGTGCAGCGCGGAAGCCAGGCAAGTGGCTGGGGTTGCTGTGGTTTCCTGTCATTTGGGTTGTTTCTCACACAGAGATTTGATTAATTGGAAGGAAAATGGTGCTGAAGGAGACAGGACAGCAACAGACTCATTAGGACAGAAGGGTGGGAGGTGTGGAGTTACTGCATGGCAGAAAGCAGAGAAGGCAGTTTCAGGTGGACACAGAGTAAGAAAGGAGGGGCAGGAATGATGTGTCATTCAGAGGCAGCTGGGACCTGAAACAAGCAGCCTTGATCTATCCCATGTGCCAGAGCATGGACTGAAGCTGCAGGCAGCCTCTGTGTACAAAGATGTGCCAGGAGCCCCAAAATCCCTGCTGTGCATTGGGAGGATCTCTCCCATTGCCGGCAGGGAGGTGGAGGCAGAGGTGTTGCAGGGGGACTTGGTCACTGTCCTGCCTTGGTGTTCCTCTTCAGGTGAGGCTCACCTGGTGAATCTTCCTCCCCTTTACCTGCAGGTTTCTGTCAATGAGCCAGTTGGCTTCAAAGTCATCGTCGTCCTCCCCAAAAGGGTTGATGAGCTGCTCAGCCACCTGCATGTGGAGAGCAGACAGCAAAGGTCACACCTGCCCCTTTCCCTGCAGGGAGAAGTCAGGTGTGATGTCCCTTGAATTCCAAGCCATGTTTTTCTTCCCAAAAGGGGGTGGGTTAAAAGTGGAAGCATCCCAGGGGCTGGGAGACACTGGAATTTATAATAACTCCCCCCTGCTCACACAACCCTCCTGCAACTTAAGGAGCTCCTTTTTTCCCCTCTAGTAAGGACCAAAGCCTAGGAAAAGTGCAGCTGGTGTCCAGAATGAGGCAGTTGGAAAATTAGAAAGTCCTGGCACTTCCTCAGTCCGTCTTGGCTTCCTGTTATTGCCCATAGATCAAAGAACACAGCAGGGTTCCTGATGAGCTCACACTGGGAAAAACCCTTGGCTGGGTCAGATTCCAGCTCCAGCCGTGTTTTCTTGGACTTACCTTTAACCAGCCAGCATAGAAGAAGAATTGCAAAAATGTAAAGACGGGCACAAAGAGATCCAGCTCATGGCCTGGATATGCTTTCTCTGGATCCAGGAATTGCCTCCCAATCAGACAGGCCAGGAAGAAGCTGTAAACAGCCACGGTCACCACCTGGGAAGAACGCCAAGGGACACACCAGGGCAGCGTGAGTTCCCAGCATCTCCCTTCAGTTCCACCGCACACAACTCCAAAGCCAAGTTCTGTAGCCTCTGGGAAGCCTTGGATTCAGTTCTGACAGGCTTTTTGCAGGGGGATGCATTTCCCTGCAGAAAGCTACAGACATTCCCTTTTCCCTGCAGCTTTTATGTACACTGTGTGCTGTCCCTGGAATTATATCTGTGCGGGTGTCACAGGCCAGTGGCAGCAAGCACATGATATCCTGGATGGATTGGAAGCTGTCTCATGGCTCAGTCCATGCTGGCAGGCTGCTTCCAAGTCTGGGAAGGGAACCCTGGCACTTCTATTTGCTCCTTCCTTCTCCTCATGCTGAGCTTTTATTAATATTTTCCTGCCTGGATTTCAGGCTATGCTGAGCTTTGTGCTTTTCCCTGTCACCACAGGACTGGAAACTTCCCCTTTTCAAGTTAAAAGTAACCAAGAATCTCACGTGGTCCCTTGATATAAACAAGGGGATTCAAAACAGGAATATGCTTTACATGTTCCCCACTAACCTCTGGCACTGCCAGAGCAGCAACAACAGCTCCTATTTCATGGTGAAGGGCATCCCTGTTATCTGAGCAGCTGGATTGTAGGAGACAAAGGAGAAAGGTGGTGCCAAAGTGTCTGCCTGGGCTGATAAATAGCTGAGTACACGCCTGGCACAACCTTCCCGGGATGTGATCCCTGCAAGGTGGTGCAGGGAGTGTCTGTGTGTTCCTGTGTTTTCCATAGGTCTGTGTGGATTTGTTAGCCCTGGATAGAGGTTGTTCTGGAGAGGTAGATGTGTCTGAGTTAAGGAAAGCAGGCTGGGCTGCGTGTGTGCTGAGGTACCAAGGGAAGAAAGATGATGTGTGCAGGTGGGGGTGAGGGATTCAAGAGTAACCTGCATTTTTCACGGTGGGTCAGGTATGAAGCACTTCTGCAAAGGCTGAGAGAGCAGGGGTTGTTCAGCCTGGAGATGAGGTTTTGGGGAGGCTGTGGCCTTCCAGTACCTTAAAGGGGCTTATGGAAAGGAAGGAAAGGCACAGGCATTTTTTACACAGGCAGATAGTGACAGCACAAGGAACAATGGTTTTTAACTGGTAGAGGGCAGGTTTAGATTAGATATGAGGAAGGAATTCTTTACTAAGAAGGTGTGAGTCCCTGGCATACGTTTTCCAGAGAAGCTGTGGCTGCCCCAGCCCTGGATGCACCCAAGGCCAGGTTGGACACGGCTTGGAGCAACCTAGGATAGTGGAAGGTGTCCCTGGATGAGCTTTATGGTCCCTTCCAACCCAGACCATTCCAGGTGTGGGTGTAAGTGGGGATGTGCACGGGCAGTGGTGGAGCAATGGGTGTGGGGATTCCCTTCTCACCTGGGTGTAGACCAGAGGGATGCTGATCCAGTCGTATCCGTAGAGTTTCCCACACTGGCTGCGCAAGGTGTTGAGCTCCTGCAGCAGGGAAAAGGGAATGGCATGTGAGGATAACTTCCCATCTCCTTGCAGAGCCTCTCCAGCACCACTGTCCTGCATTGCTCCAGCCCTTTCCCTTCTGCTTATACCTTCTCTGGAAGAGGGGCTCAGTTTCAGCCTTGGAGGAATTCCCTGCTGCCTGGGTGTCTCCCCCTGAGCCCAAGATACCTTCCTAGCTCACTTCACAGCAGTTTCTCATCACAAAATGAGCAGCCAACAGGTGAGGCCAAGAATGCCCTTAGGAGCATCTATTTCTCTCTCCTGTCCATAGATAAATATCCCAGAGGGAGGTTTCTCTGTCTCTGGGGAGATGAATCTTGCTCCAGGGAACAGACATCACGTGACTTTCTCTGCACATGAGTACCCAGAAGGAGGAGCTGCTCCAGAGCCTTTTTCTGTGCAGCTGGGCAGGGATTGTTGCCAGGTCTTGCCTGTGGAGCATGGCCTGTTGCCCAAAACTAAGAGTTTTTAATAGCAGTGTTTTCTACAGGACCTCAGTTGTTGAGGGTGTTTTTGACCTCTCCTAGACTTCCAGATATATTCTTCCTTGTGGCTTTCCATCTGGATCCTAGAAACCTCCACGGGCATTGGCTGTCCTGGAATGTGTCAAGGACCTGTTTCATAGGTGCCTCCTGTTCCCCAGGATCTCAAAGACCTGCCTGTCCCCTCTGTCACTCACATTCAGGATTCCTTGGAGCAGCACGCTGTCCCGGATCCTGCCGTCATTCCTCGCCTTCACAGCCAGGTTGGAGAACCACACACATGGGATCCAAAACTTGTTGTGGGGGGAATTCAAGCTCTCAAACTTCTTGTGCTCTTCTGGTGTCATGAGGCCTGGATGGAAAAGAGCAGCTGGGAAGGGGGATGGACATAGAAGGCAGAAGGAACTGATCTGGTCTGAAATGAAAACATCTGAATCTCAGGTGGATGGATGCCTTGGCCCTCCCTAAAAATCCCAGTAAAGACTCAGAATTTGGGGAGACATGCAGAAGGACAAGTCTCCTTGTTAAAACATTGAGTGATGGAGGTGGGATAATGGGATTTCACTTTGGATGTCTGCAGCACATCAGATCAGAGCCATCAGGGAGATAAAGCATTGCTGAGGGTGCAGCTGCCTAGTGTCCATAGATACCTGCTGAGAATGGGATCATTTTTGTCCCTGAAGTGCCTTTTCTTTTTAAGAGGCCAGCAATATCACATCTCTGTGGATTGCCAAGGGAACCCAGACAATGTGGGCAGACTGGGAACTCTGCTGCACCTTGAGGAGCATCTCCCAAGAAGATGCAGTGTGCCCAGCAGTTAAGCTCGGAGACTTGGGGCTCAAATTCCCACCTGCCCTGAGGGAACAGCACAACCCCATTTCCAAAAATCTTTCCCAGGGCCCCCTGCCCCTAGAGGAGCAGCAAGGAGCAGTGCTGACCTGCCCTCACGACGTGCTCCATGCTGGGGAAGCGCTTGTAGACGGCGGTGCTGACGGAGCGCAGGATCAGCACGCTGACCAGGTTGCTGTAGCGCATCAGGGTGCGGCGCAGGAGCCTCCCGTACTCGTCCTCCCCATCCACGTTGCAGGACACCAGGTTCATGATCCGGTCTGGCCATGGGATGCTCTCGTACTGGGCCCACCAGCGGGACACCACCAGGGCCACATAGAAACCTAGAGGGGAGCTGAGAGAGTCAGGCATCTGAAAAGAGCTTCTTCCTGCCATTCTGTCTGATCTCCTTCTCTTCTGCTCACACAGGGATGGGTGCAGGAATGTCTGGAGGGGAATTCAGTCCTCCATGCTAAAAGGAGGCTGGATTTCATACTTCCCTTCCAGCCTAAACTGTTCTGATTCTATGAAGCAACCTTAAAGATGACTTCATTCCAATCTCCTGCTCTGGACAGGGACATCTTCCACTAGACCAGGTTGCTCAGAGCTCCATCAAGTGTGGTCTTGAAAACTTCCAGGGATGAGGCAGCCACAAATTCCCTGGGCATGTCTGGTGCCACTTGGAGCTTGCCCTCCTGTGCTGGGGACACTCACAGCTGTGCCAATAAAGGATATATCCCACTTGAGGAGTTTTACAAAGGCAGAGGGAGGGACCTGCTCTGCCAGCTGAGCTCTGCCGAACCAAGGAGAAGAAATGCTGTCCCATTCCCCTCCCTGCTGGATTCCAGACAGCTCCTTACCCAGCACGAAGGACACGGGGATTAACTCGGCGTAGCTGTTGCAGTACAGCGCCAGCTTCTCAAACATCAGCCTTTGGCTCTCGCTCAGGATCAGCCTAAAAGGGCAAACAGAAGCAGTTCTCCCTATTCCTTCTCTCCTTTCTCCCCTCCCCTTCCCTCCTGTGAACAGAGTCTGGCAAGTGCCTGCCCAGCAGGATCCCTGCCCCAGTCCTGTGTTTCTCCTGTGTCCTGCCCCAGGCCAGGCTGTGGGTGTGAAGTTGCTCACCTGTAGACAAGGCTGATGGTAAAATAGAGTGAGATGAAGATCAGGAACTCGGAGTAGAGCAGTTTGTAGATGCTGCCCTTCCATTGGAGCAGGAGCTGGGAGAAGGTGCCCAGGCGGGCGTCTGCCACGCGGTTGGTGTAGGTCACTGTCATCACAGCTCCTGTGCAGGCACATGACAAGCAGGACTTGGAGCTTGAGCAGGAGGAGACACAGGGACATCCCAAGTGTCCCAACAAGGAAGGTGGGAAGGAAGGAGAAAACAGAATAAGCTGAGATCAAAAGCTGGGTAAGATGTAGGCAGCAGCATAGAAAACCAGGAGGAAATTGACAGCAGGCAATTAATTTGATGAGTTTGCCATCTTTTCTCTGTCTTTGGTCTGGTTATAGTGACTGAGAATATATTTTCTGGTGGATCCCTTTGTTTTTAGTCTTTGATTTTTGTCAGCATTCAGGTTGGACTAGTTGGTTGAAGAGGACAAAGCCCATGTGCCACCCCTTTCGACAAAATACTTGTGGTAAGATTAATCTCAGGGTCACAAACTGCATAGCTTATGCTTAGCCCAGTAATTTTCTTAATATGGTTTTTGTTCCAAATATATTTCTGTAAACCTATTTGCTGGGAAACATCTTCCTGAAATACTGCTGGAAAAAAAAAAAAAAAAAAAAACAAAAAAAACCCCAAAAAACCACAAAGGAAAGGAAAAACCCCAGAAAGATTTCTTGGGACTGATCCAAATGAAGGCATCCCAGCAAGGATAGCTATCTGCACTCTGCTGGTCCTAGTCATGTAGGCAGAGCAGCCTTCCCTGTTGGAGATCTGTGGGATGGAGTTTGGCCAGGCTCACAGGGCCCAAATTCCAGCAGCTCCACCTCCCCTCTCCTTCAACCATATGTTGTACAATAAATCACAGTGGCTGAAAAATAGGCATTCAGGCTCCTGAAATGCTCCCCAAACATGCAGCATCCCCATTTCACTTCTAGACTAACTTGCATAAATAATTCTTTATAATCAATTAATAATCAGACTCATGGTTGCATAAACCTGACTTTATTTTAAAAACATCCCAACAAACAACAAGACACCAGTGTTATCTAATCCAAGCAGATTGGTGAATGATTTCTTGGGTTAGAAATAATTACCCAGTGTGAACTATTGGTATTGCTGAATCCTAACATGTCACCAGGCATTGCTATTTAGAGGTAATAATGTTAATGATTATGGGGCCTTGGGCTCTTCCCTGAATGATGGGGATGAAGAAGCACTTCAAGGGACAGGTCACACTCTCAAGCAGCTGAAGGCAGGTAAGTTTGGGCCCACCTTCCTCATTTGTTTCTCATTTAAGCATCCCAGTGAAAGATTTACATTTAGATGGGGACAACTCAGGTCCCAGTGAGCTGCTGCTGTGAAGAAAACCAGCAAAGTTGGTATTTTTGGCTATTTCAACCAAGCAACATCTTTGTCCTGCGTTTGGCTTTTTGGTGCTGCCCCTCCTTTGGGTTTTCCTGTCATAACTTAGGTCCCTGAGTCCCCTCTTAAGGGTGATACAGAGGAGCAGAGCTGTCCCTGTCCCCAGCTGCACAAATGCCCATTTCAGTAAATCCTTGTGTCCGTTCCATACGGATTTCTGGGTACTTGGAAGAGTAGGTTTTAACTGCCCCAGAGGCTGAACCCACAGGCTGCCCAGAAGAGAAAACCCATACATTTTTGGGGCCCCTTACACAAAGCTGCATCTTTTCTCTGGGCTTTAGGGCTCGAAAGCGCTCAGGGAGATTCTTTGTTGCGTAATTCAAATACAGATTCCCTTTTTTACCAAAGAAGGAAAACTCCAGCTCTTGGCTGTGTAAATAATGGATGTTGCCCACCTCTTCTCTGTTCTGCTCCTGTGTGGGATATGGGGCTTTTCCCAGTGCTTTTCCCTCCAGCCCTGAATGGGTAAGGCACCTCCCTGCCCACCTGCCAGCCTGTGCTGAGCTGCCCTGGGGTGTCACTGGGCAGCTGACACATTCCATTAGTGGCTGAGGTCTGTGGTGGGAGGTGGCTCACTAGGACCCTGGAGTCAGGATGGGCAGGAAGAGTCCACCCAGGGAGCTGCTGCCTGCATCCCCTGCTCATCCCTCTGGACTAACCAATACACCTGGAAGTCAGCTGACCTGGAATTCAGTTGTGGGAGCCCACAGCAAGCAAGATTCTGGGACATCAGGTGCATCACCCACCACAAACAGACCCTAGCAGGTATTGCAAAGACAGACAGCGAGCAGACAGAGCAGAGGGATGGAGCCAGAGGAAGTCACAGATAGGCAGGAAGATGGATCTCTGCAGGACAGAGTGATCCTCCTGCTGCTATTAGAAGGACCAGATACTCACAGTCATGGGCTCCTGAGCTGTGCTGGAAGCTGGGGAGGTTTGGTCCTGCACGTGTCCCTGCTGAGTCCTTTGTGGCCCAGGCCACCGCCCGCATCCTCGTGCCCCCTTGGCTCATGGGGGATTGGACCTGCCCCATACGGTGTGCTAAGGAGCCTGAGACCCACTTGGGAGCTGCAGCCGGTCACTTGATGCTGTAATCCTTCCTCATTACAAAAGAGACTCTGTTGTCTTTTGCCCCGTTCCCTTCTAATCTTCTGAGTAAGCCCTGCGTGTTTATAGAGGCGGCCGGAGGAGGGGGAGGCAGGGCTGGCTGCTCTGCTTCTACTAACTCCTGGCACAGCCATGGTGGCTGCCAGAAGAGAGGCATTTTTCCTCTAATTCTTTCCTGTTTGGTCCCTCTCTCCGTGTCACAATCTTACAGGAACCCCAGGAGATTATGCAGGGCTGGAATTTTCCACCAACGCTGTAAAACACAGTGTGCTTGGGGGCTGCCCTCTCTTCCCTAGGTCAGTGAAACACCTGGTCTGTGCTCTGCTTGGCTCTCATGGGATGCTTCCCTGTCATCCCTCACTGTCCCTGGATGAGTTTGCCACCTCTTCCAGCTGTGGTTTGGATGCAGAGGATTTCCACTCTTCCACTGGTTCTCCGAGACTCTTTCCATCTGTTCCCTTTCTTTTGCTCCTGCTTTTCCAGCAGTGCTTGAGAGCTGTCACTGTGCTTCCTTGCATGATATTCTGGGAAACATTGGTCCTTGCCTTGCCCTCAAACTTCCAACAAGCCAGGGAACTCCTTCCCTCTGTCTTCCCAGGGTCCTTAGTCGTTTTTCTGTTCCTTCCCAACTGTGACCATCCTTCCCTTCTACCACCTCCTCAATGCTTCTGCTTAGGTCTTAAGGACATTCCCCTTCCGTGAGGTTCTGAATCAAAATATTTTCTTAACGAACTGGTCTTCCATCGTTTAGGCAGCTCTGGGACACTCTGGAGAGGGAGCACAGGTCTGATCCTTGCAGGTAAGAGCAGCTAGGGACCCAGGCTCCTGTAAGAACCAACTTTCTCCTGTGCTTTGTCTTTAACACTTACTTAACATCAGTAGTTGGGATCAGTTTGTCCCAGCTGTAGTTTTCTCTTTCCTGTGGCTGATCAAGGGGAGTGGGCTGTTTCACTGCTCCTCTGGAGCAGGTGCTACCTGGCATCTGCCTTTTGTGGGATTTCTGGTGCAGTCCTGGGAATTGCTGCCAGTGGCAGGGAGAGCACAATTTAAAATGTGGATCAGTGCTCTGTGAAGGGACATGAGATCAGGGGGAGCCTCTCTGAAGCGAATGTGGTCTACTTCCAGGGCTGGAATTGCTGAACAGGCAGGCTGAGATAGATCTTGAGGGTCTTAGGGTTTGAACCCTCATCCCCACACACAGCAGGGGGACCAAAATGCTTCAGGTGAGATATTTGCTGCAGCTGTTGGGAGCAGTTTGGCTGCTCCTGGGGACGTGGAGCAACAAACCCCTGAGTGTGCTGCTGTTTGTGGAGGGATGTGCTGGCATCTGGGGGCCTCTGCTGCCCTCCTCTGAGAGCAGCTCTGCTGGCAGCTCATGAGCTCCACAGCTGCCCTTGCGACAGCAGGAAATATGTGCGGAATTTAATATTAAAGTAAATAACTGAAGGGCTACCAGCGTGGCAGAGCTGCTTGGATCTATTTCCACATCTCCTGTGGCCTCAGACCCTGAGGAGGAGAATGGTCTGAAAGCCTGCCTTGCTCAGCAGAGCAGGAAGCAAAGAGGTGCTGACATCCATCCTCAGCCTCAGAGCCCTGGAATCATCCTCAATTTTTCCATGCTAAAGATGTAGGGATTGAATTGCTGTGCTGGGAGTTGAATCCCTGCTTTGGGAATGCCAAAGGGCCATTCTTAATGCTGAGTTAGCAGCAGCTGGCTCCTGGGAAAGGCGCGGTGCCCTCCTTGCTCTCTCCCAGAGAACAGTAAGTGTTTTTAGGGACAGTGGGTCCCAAAGCTTGGTGAAATCCCTTTCCCTTCTCCAGTTTCAGTGCTGGGATAGATACAGAGGCAGCTGGCATCAGAGATGTCTCTCCAAACTACATGCTCCCTTGAAATCTGATGTCATTTTTTAAAAAAATGAACTGGGAAGTGTCTGGGGAGATGCTGTTTTTCATGGACAGGATTTACTCAGAGGTTTGAGCTGGCCAGAAATGTTTGAAGAGGATGCAGTGACCCTGCAGTGCTTTTGTGAGGACCCCCAGGCTTGTTCCCCTTATGCTGCAGAATTCCTTACTAATTGCTGCCCTGGGAGCTGGGGGTGCCTGTCCCTGTGCCAAGCTCCATTTGACCCTTTGCATTTTGCTTTTAGGGGCTTGGATGGTGACAAGTCTCTCACTTTGCCTCTGATGTTGCACAGTTCAGTGCGTACAGCATGAAAATGAGGGAAGGGTCCTTATTGAGGTCCCTTGTTTCTTGCCTTAGGAATTGTGGAGGGGATTAGGTGCCAAAGGGAGGATCAAACGTGCTGGTGCTGTAAGTCAGAGACCCCAGAGGAGCCTTGCTGCAGCCCTTGCAGCCAGCTGAGCAAACATGTGGCACAGCCAAGGAGCCAGCCAGGAGGGGCTGGATGGAGCCTGGAGTTTCAGGCCATTTGTTCTCCTTTCCATGCCAATACCATCTGGTTTGACTTTGCTGGGTAAGGGGTGTCAGCAAGTCAGATTCTGCTTTCCAAACTCAAAGATAATGCCTGTTCTTCCTTCCCTACCCAGCCTCTGTCTGGCTTTCTTTTTCTTCTCCCCCTTTCCTTCTCCATCATTTCCCTTCCTTTTATTTCCAGTTTCCCCTTTTTCCTTTCCTTTTCTGCTTCTCTTCAGGGAAGAAGAGGGGAGCACTCTCCCCCTTATGACAAGTTACTTTTTCAAGTGGCTGGGATTCAGCACATCCCTCTCAAAGCTTCCTGTCAGCACTATCAGTTCTCATCCTTCCTGCCTTTGTTGGCTCCTGGAAGCACTTCTACCTTTCTAATCCAAGGACCCTCTGTTGCTGCTGGCCAAGCCTTGGGAGTTAATAATTACAAAGACTAATTACATCTGGTGCTGCTTTGCAGAGCTGAAGATCTTTCCCCTCCTCCCAAAAGTTCTCTGAAGATAGCAAAGGTTGCAGCCAGAGACACAAACATCCCAGACACTCCGTTCCCAGACTTCAGAGCACGGGCTTGGCCTGTGCTGTCCCTGTGGATCCCAGCCATGAGGCAGGGCAGGGCTGGAGGTGACACAGACACCTAGGAGATGCTGGGACAGAGAATTGCTCCCTGTGTGGTATCCACAGAAAAATCCTGCAGTGGACACCAGGATCACCATGTCTGACTCTCCTGCCTCCGGTGCTGGGTCTGTCCCAGTGGCAGATGATGGACAAGCTGAGAGCAGGGAGGGAGCTGTCACTGTGTGTGAAGGCTCCAAAGGAGAACGGCTGCCTGGAGGGAAGCCCAGGGCAATGGCAAGGTAGGATGTGATTGGAAATGTCCTCTGAGGGCAGCAGCAGCTTTTGGTTCAAAATTCCAGTGCTGTCAATCCACAGGTGGCAATGGGATCCACTGTGGGACGGGGTGACAGCAGGAGTGGTTTGTCTGTTGGGTTCTGAGCCCAATGCTCCCCTTGAAGTGTAAAGACCCTGGACAATCAGCAGCTGATTTTCCCCCAGCCACATTTCCCCCATCCTTCCACCTCCCTGCGTTTACATCCCAGGTTTCCTCTCTGTGTGGCACCGTTTTGGTAGTGGGGGGCTGCAGGGAAGCAGAGATCCACCTGCAGCCCATGGAGGAGCCCACCCTGGAGCAGAGCATGCCCGAAGGAGGCTGTGGCCCCACAGGGAGCCTGTGCTGGAGCAGGGTGCTGGCAGGACATGTGGAGAGAGGAGCCCACAGTGGAGCTGCCTATTCCTGACCCTGTGGAAGGGATCCACACTGGGGCACTGCATGAAGAGCTCCTTGGAGAAGGAGGACTTCTTCCGTGGGAGGAACCCACGCTGGAGCAGGGGCGGAGTGTGAGGCATCCTCCTCTTGAGGAAGAAGGAGCAGCAGAGACAGCAGCCCCCATTCCCCATCCCGCTGTCGGGAAGGAGGCGGAGGTAACCAGGAGCGATTCCGAGCCGGGGACGAAGAGCGGAGCGGGGTGACGGCTGCCGGCCATCTCCTTGCACCTCCTCAGAGCCCCGCGGTGAGTTGACGGGTGACAGGCGCCGCCAGCTCGGAGCGCAGCCCGTGCCGGCTCCGCAGGGACCCTCGGCCCGCGGCGCTCAGGGCGCAGCCGCGCCCGCGTCACGTGGGCGGCGGGGCCGCGGCGGCTCGGGATCGGCTCCGGAGCCTGCGGGGACCGAGCCCTCCTGCCTGCGCCGGAGCCTCCGGTTCTGATCCCGCCTGCCTCGGCTCCTCCGGGCACGGATCCCGCTCCGGCTCCTCCGGGCACGGCTCCCGCTCCGGCTGCGGCTCCTCCGGGCGCGTCTCCGCTTCTCGCTCCGGCTTCTCCGCTCCCGGTGCGGCTGCCCGGCCATGGGGGCTCTGGCGGGCGCGCCTCCGCCCTGAGCAGCAGCAGCAGCAGCGGGACCCAGCGATGTTGCGGGGGTAGGTGCGGGTCTGGACGGGGAAGGAGCGGCGTCCGTGTGCCGGGGCTCTGTGTCTCCGTAGAGTCCCGGAATGGTTTGTGTTGGAAGGGGTTTTGAAGTTTATCTGCTGCCTCGGGCAGGGACACCTTCCACTAGACCCGGTTGCTCCAAGCCTTGTCCAACCTGGTGTGGGCACTTCCAGGGATGGGGCAGCTGCGGCTTCTCCGGGAAGTCCAGTCCATCACCCTCACAGGGAAGAAGTTGTGTGGAAGCCAACTAAGGAGATGGAATACGGAGGCAGCAGCATCTCCAGATACAGGACTTGGTGTTTCGTTGCTGGGGCAAAGACAAGAAATATCCTTGTGTTCTGCTATAATATAATAACATAAAAATATAACAAACCGCTGTCAGATGCTCTGCCAAACATTTGAGGGATGGTGCTGAGCACACATGGGATGATGAGCCACTCTGGAGTGATGCTGGTCCATGGTGGTGCAGGTCAGGCGTCCATCCCAGTGGGGATGGAAAAGTCAGGCCCTGCTCCCAAACCTGGGGGTAAGAGTTTAACCTGGAGAGAGCCGGAGCTGCTTGCACAGGAAACAACCCCGTCGGATCAGCACTGCAGGAAACATGTGGGGCCCGCTGGAAAAAGTGCAGATCCTGCACATTTTTTTGCTTTTTCTACAGAAACCAACTTTAGAAGGTTGTGGGGTGTTGGCAATTTTTTTTTCTTGGTAGTTTGCATTTCTTGTGTCAGAGCATGACTCTTAGGATATGATCCATTTTTCCTGGAAAGACAGCTACTAGTCAGCAAGAGAGGGAGTGTTTCTGGTGCTCCTTTGGTCTCTGGGATTGGATTTCAGAGCCCCACCTGGACACTGAGCAGAATCCAGCCTAGCCAAGGCTTCCATAGGGATTCTTTTTGCACAGTGCAGAGAAAGAATGAGCTATTCTGTCGTAGATGATTTTCCAGGATATGTTTTTGGCATTACAGAGTGTGGGTGGGACTGTTTAATTCCTCCATATCCTCCAGTTTTCTTCCGTAGTGTGTGGAAGTATGCTGAAATATCTGTCTCCTGAGGCAACTTTCAGATGAGAATTAGAGAGTCATAAAGGAACAACATTATTTTTCCTTCCTGTGGGTTAGATTAAGTGTATTTGTATCAGTAGACTGGTGAAATGTCTCTTTTCCTTGCTGCTTCTTTTAGTTATTATTTTTATCCTCCGTGCTCTGATTTCGTTGCTCCTTTCTGGTGTGAATTCTTCCCAGTGCTCAGAAAGTTCTCCATGTGTGCTTTTCCACATGCTTTCCTATGATACCTGAGCTGATTTTAGCCGGGAGCTGCAGCTTTGTTCTCTTTTTGGAAGGTGGCTGTGGACAGCTGTTGGTCTTGGAGAGCTTGGGGGACACAGAAAGGGAGAAATTAGAGTGGAAGAGGTGATAGAACACTGGGACTGAGGAGATAAGCCCAGCCTGTATGGAGTCATAGCAAGGGGAAAGAGCGTTGCCTGGCTGGAATGCAGGAGAGGAGAACACAGAGATGGGGCAAAGGGAAGAGGAAAAAGTGAGCCTGAGGAAAAGGAGGTGATGGCTGCTCTGCAGGAGGAGGTGGTGGGTGAGGAGCAGTGACCAGGAGTGTGGGAGGAGGTGCACGAAGAGAAGGGCACCAGAGCTTGTGAGCCAGAGATAAGCAGCAGCAGGTTAATCTGCAGGGCAGTGCCTGTGTCTGGGCAGGACAGAAAACTTCCACGTGGGGAAGGCTTGCACACATTGCCACACTGCCTTCAAATGGAGGGAAAGACTATGGGGAGAGTTCAGCGAGGAAGAGGAGAAATGCAAACACTGCAGTGATAGCAGTGCCCTGCATGCAGGCACTCAAATGATGTTTTCCATTCCTAAAGCTTCTCCAGCATCTGTGTTAATTTGGGAGTTGACAGAGCCCTACTGAGCACTGGGGTGCAATGTCCTGGATCACTCTTGTGGTTTCTTCTTTCTAGGATATCTCTGCTTGCTGGCCACTGAAACTAAAAAATAGGGCTTCAACTCAGCTTGGGGGAAATACAGTGGTTTAGACAGCTCTGTGGGGGATTTTGGTGGGAAATAGGTGGGAAAATAAGTTAAAAATTGGTTAAAAATAGGTCTTTTCCTTCTGAAGCAGATGCAGGGGGTAGAGGAAGGCTAGGTTAGCAGCAGAGGGGATTGGGGTCTTTATATTAAGAATAGGAAAGCTAAGCTGTATTCCTTTTTTTTTTTTTTTAACTAGTTCAGTAGGCAAGTCTGACCTTAGGTCTACTGGGTGTATTCTGGAATCCTAAAAGTCTATCTGCAGGGTATTTCTCTTGGACACCAGGTGAGAATGGGATCCCTGGAGGAGCTGTCCTTTGTTCTCCTGGTTATTATCCTGATTTAGTATGGACACCCTGCCAAAAGGGTAAGGCACTTCCATAGGGTTGCAGGGCAGAGGAACAGGTGCAGCTGTTGCTGCCCAAATTCTTCCCCATCACCCTCCCTGCCTCATTCCCACTGCCTGTGTCTGGAAGTGTTGTGAGTGTTGGAGGAAGGCTCTGGGTCACCCCCACGCTCATTTTCCATGTGCTGTTACCCCCAGCCAGGTCAGTCTTGAGGAAGAGAGCCAGAATCCACCCTCTGTGGGACACTGGAAGCCCCTGATGCCATCCAAAGGTGACAAGGAGGAGGCAGAGAGTGGATGCCAGGATGCTGGAGGTGTGCATGAACCCCAGTCCACAGAGCAGCTCAACGTGTCCCGGCTGCGCAGCTCCTCGGTGGAGATCCGGGAAAAGGGCTCGGAGTTCCTGAGGGATGAGCTGCACAAAGCACAGAAGGTGAGCCCCAGAGTTTTTGGGAACTCCTGGGGAGGGTGGCAGAGGTTGGAGCAGAGGGGGCTTTCCTGGAGGTGGTGACAGGAATCTTGGGGCATGGATCAGGTGGGGAGGAAGGGCTGTGATTGACAGGCTGGGACAGGACATCAGCATTCCTATCCCTCTATTTCCTCAACAGGAGCTGAAGCTCAAGGACAAAGAATGTGAGAGATTGTCAAAAGTCAGGGAACAGCTGGAACAGGAACTGGAGGAGTTAACAGCCAGCCTGTTTGAGGTACCACCCTCTTCCTTTCCCATCATTTCTTAAGCTGAGCTTACATCCAGCTCCTTTAAGACAGACTTTCTCTGTACTTCCAGCTCTCCTCCCACAATTTCCTCCTCTCCCCTGTTGTTCTTTCCTACTTGGAGAAGCAGAGCTGGGCAGCGGTGCAGGTGGAGTCTTTACCTGGGTTTCCTTCCCCTTCTAGAAGCTGTGGGGTGGCATAAAGAGCACAGTAGTTGTGGTTCCAAAATGTGGGAATGCCTGGAGGAGCCAAGCATAGCTCCCTGTCCCTCTCCATGCCTGCTCTGCAGTCTGGGCAGCTGCTCTGTAATAGAGATGATTCCCTGGCTCATCCCAGCCTTTGCTGGGAGTGGGAACATGGTGGATGTCCTCATCTACTCTGCTCCAATGAGTGTCCAGAAGGCTTGTTGGGTGTTGTTTTTATTTTGGTGTTTTTTTGTTGTAATGGGTTTCTTGCCAAGCTGTATCCTGGCAAAACCCTATTCACCAGCAGCTCTAATGTCTGGATGTGTCTGGATAATGAGGAAAGCCAGAGCCCATCTGTACATTTGAAACACAGGGCTGTGAGAGCCAAGGAAGCACTCCCTCCCAAAATTTTGGCTGCCTGAGCACAGGGTGATCCTGGAGATCAAGTAGCCAAGGGCTGTTCCCTTCCTTTGGTGGCCTTGGCCAGATGCTGTTTCCAGACTGCAGGGAGGCCCTAGCTGGGCTGCATCTCACTCCCCTCTTCCTGTGGGAGAAGCTTCTAAGCCAGTTTCCACCATTTGGCCCCCACGTGAGCTCAGCTCCTGCTGTGTCACAGCCTGCCTGGGGCAGTGGGGCCAGCTGCTCTGAAAGGGAAGCAGGAGTAAAGTACAATAACAAGGCAGGCAGGAGCAGTGCCCTCACCATGACATGGAGCAGTGAGTGTGGATCAGGATCAGAGCCACAGGCAGCAGTCAGAGTCAGGAACCAGTGCAGGGATCACCCAGCAAGGCTGCAGTGACTGCAGGAACCAGGCTGAGGTGAGGCTGGAGTCACAGCTGTTGGAATAGGGGCAGGCACAGCTGTGGTGTGGAACAGGTGGGTTCTGATGTCAAAGCAATTCCCAAGGGCAAGGAAAGGCAGGTCCTTGCTTCTGGCATTCTCAGCAGCCTCTATCAGTGAGAGATGACCTTGGCCAGCTAAACTCCTTAACGTAGCCAGCTACACTCTTGGAAATGGGATGTACTCCAGGCTCTGGCACTGGCAGCCTTCTCTGGGAAATTCTGAGGGAAGGCTCTGCACAGCTGAAGGAGCAAACCCCCTGCATGTGGCAGGGATGTCTGTCTGTCCCCTTGCCTGGAACATGTGATGTGGCAGATGGGGGACCTGCCTTGTTGGCTGTGTGAGCTGGGGTGCAGCAGGTGGATTAAAACTCTCTCTGGTGCAGGAAGCCCACAAGATGGTGAGAGAAGCCAACACCAAACAGGCTGCGGCAGAGAAACAGCTCAGGGAGGCCCGGGGCAAGGTGAGTGGCTCTCTGTGACTTCATTTCTGGGGTTGGTGTGGTGGCATCTCTGCCCAGCCTGGCCACAGGGCTGTTTGTTGGCTGAGCAGAGTGAAGTGCAGCTTCATCTCTCTGAGATGCTGTGGTCCCTTTCTAGCAGACACTTGAGTGAGAGGGAAAAGGCCTCACAGACAACCTTGCTTTGCAGTCTCCTGCTGATCCAGCTCTCACTAGGGAAATGGATCCACAGAGAAATGACAAGTTTAATTGTCACAGCTCTGCGATGGAAGGATAGAGCAGGAACCTGGGGAGTTGGAATTTCCTGACATGGCTGCACCACAGGGCTGCTCAAATGGCTCCATCTTGAGGAGAGAGAAATTTCTTTGGAGTGATTAGTTCTGAAAAGAGCCTGGGACAAAAGCTTCCCAAACAGCTGCTGTTTAAAATTCTGGATGATGGTGGCACTGCGAGGATGGGAAGAGGCTCTGTGGTTGGGCTTGTAGCTGCTTCCCTGTGATTTTGATGTTTGATGGGATGCAGCAAACTGGAGGCCAGCATTTGCTAAGGGTGACTCTTGCTTGTGTCCCAGATTGACATGCTGCAGGCAGAGGTGACAGCCCTGAAGACGCTGGTGATCACATCCACGCCATCCTCCCCGAACCGAGAGCTGCACCCTCAGCTGCAGAGCCCTTCCAAAGCTGGCTTCAGGAAGGGCCACGGGCGGAACAAGAGCACCAGCAGTGCCATGGTGTCAGCTGCCAGCCAGAGCGTGGCTCCAGAGCCTGTCAGCCGGGAGTGCAGAGAGGTGCGTCAGGGACATCGGCCGCGTCGGCCTCGGAGCCGCCGCTCTGGGAACGCTGGGCTTCCCACAGAGCTCTGTGGTCTCACTGAGCTCTTTGTGCCCTGTTCCCTAAATTTGTGCTGAGGCAAGCACTGGAGGACTTCCTTTTGTGGGGGTTTCCTCTTTGTCGGGACAGGAAGCAGTCGAGGGATTACTGAGGGGCAAATCCAGGGGGTGCCAGTGCTGTGAGCAGATGTGCAGAGCTGCTGAGCAGAAGCCAGTTCCACTAGCCAGATGTGGATACAGCTGTCCTGGGAAGCAAATAGGAGGCACTTGGTCAGGAAGAATGAAACTGAAGAAGAAAGTGCTGCAGGAATATATCTCACTAGGGATTTTTTGGGAGCTGCAGCCTGTGTCATGAAGAATTGTTGAGGGAACACTTGTTAAAGATTTGGATCTGTCATTTCTTCATGGAAACAACTTCCAGAGGGTGCAGATCTCCTGGGGTTTCAAATCTCAGGGCTCAGCCTCCAGAGTGCCCAATGTTATGTATCAAGGATGGGATGGTTTTTTGTCCCTCAGAATTCTTATGTAAGAGGTGATAAAAGGGAACCTGGCATTCAGAGAGTTGGTGCTCTATGGGAAAGATCTTAATTGGGCCTAAAAATGGTAATTTCTGTTCCCTTTCTGCACCTCAAGCTGAAGTCTAAAGATGTGAGTTGTGGCCCTGTGGTGCCTGGAGGACCATGCTCAGTTCCTCCAGGGGAGGACTTGAGCCTTTCTCTGTATCTCATGTTTTTTACCTCCCTCTTTGCCTGTCTCTCTAAACCTCTTCCTTCACTGTCTGTCTCTCCCTCTGCCCTCCAAGTCTGGTTTCCCTGCTCTCCTCTCCCTGCTCCTTTGCATCCTCCCTGGGAAGGCTATCCACATCACCTATGAGCCAGGCTGGCAGGCCTTGGGAGCAGATGCTTCCTCCTTCTCCTCTTCCTCACGGCAGGTAACCAATCTTTGGGAATGGGTGGGACCCAGCTGCCTCTCACACTTCCAGCCTTTCAGTTCCAGCTTCCTTTTACGCTAATCTCCTTTTTTTTCCTTTCATTTTGTTTTTCTCTATTTTTTTTTTCCATCTTGTGGCTCTGAAGCTGTTGCTGGTCCCAGGTGAGCAGTCTCCATGGCACAGAGGGGATGTGCTGGAATCTGGACTTTTCCAGCTGCATTCACTCATGTTCTTTGTGTTGCTCAGCTTAGTTTTATTTTTTCCTTTCAGAAGCTTTTGTTGGGCTTGTAGGAGCTGCTCTGTCAGTCAGGGTGGTGCTTTGCCCAGTGATCCATCTGGGATTTAAATGCCCGATCCCACAGAGTTTCCTCTTGCCCCTCATCATTCCCGCCACACATTGAGCATGCACTTTGTCTATTCAGTGGTTGTGTGGTGGCTTTCCTGCAGCCACACGAAGGAGGAAAAGCCACCTGGAGGAAAATGGGATAGAGAAGTGCCTGCAGGCTTCTGGCACACACAGCCCAGGGTGGCTGTGTCACTCTGGCACAGAACTGCTGCTGGGTGGAACATGAGAGATCTTTGGAGCCAGGCAGTTTCCCTCAGACACTTCTGTGATGTCTGAGCCTCTCCAGCTGCCAGAGCAGGTGTTTCATGGGTTTCCTGCAAAGTATCAGGTACTTTCTGACAAGGTATTCCTCCCTCTTCCTGCTCCTCTTGGATGCTTGCTGCAGGTCGACTCCATTTTATTTGCCGAGTTCCAGGCCTGGAAGGAATCTCCAACTTTGGACAAATCCTGCTCCTTCCTGGACAGAATTTACCGAGAAGATGTAGGACCTTGTCTGGACTTCACCAAGCAGGAGGTGAGTGCTGGAGAAGCAGGAGCAGCTGGCAGCTCTGAAGTGTTACCCTCCTGGATTCATTCCTGCTCTCCCTTGTTTTGCTGCAGCTGTCGGAGCTGGTGCGAGTGGCAGTGGAGCAGAACACCCTCACCATCGAGCCAGTGGCTTCCCAGACTGTTCCTGTGGGGAAGGTGGCAGCAGAAGAGTGTGGTGGCCCCAAGTAAGGACCGTGTGTCCCTGCCTTGTCCCCTCCTTGCTGCTGGTTTGTCCCCTGTCATGGTGTGACAGGCAGCTTGGAGCCACCTCCCACTAGCGGGAGTGATGTGAGATTCCAAACAAGGAGGAGGGATTTTATTCAGTTATTAAATTTAAGTCCTTTCTTACCTTCTGAGGTGTCCCTGTGACAGAAGGGACGTGCAGGTTTCCTACCACCTTCCTGCAAATTATTCCCCAAACAACCCATCCTGTGTTTATCAGTTTCCTTTTGATTTTTTTTTAAATTTTTTTTTGTCTTCACAGTGGCTTCCGGTCACAAATCGTAACGAAGTGAAATATTTATTGTTCAGCCAGTGATCAAAGGTCTCTGGAGCATTAACAAGTCACTAACTTGGCACCATGTGGCAGCTTGGAGGTTTTTGCTCAGCTGACCTAACCCTTTAACTCTGACTAAATTCCACCCAGGCAGGATGGGAAGGAGCCCATCGGCAATAAAAGACCCAAAAGGAATTTTTTCCCTTTTTTCCCAGATGCAAAACACTGATTTTTATGGCAATTTTGGTTTGTTTGGTTGTGATAGCTGTGGTTTTACACCAAGTGGTACCAATCAAGCAAAAGTCACTCTTTTCCAGGATGTTGCAATGCTTAAATATGTGGTTCCTTACAGGTATCTTGTTTACAAAGTTTTTGGTCATCCTGCACCTCTTGGGAATTCAGTCTCCTTAGGTTGTGTTAATATTTGGTAAATGATTACTTCTCCTTGCATGTGGACACTTGGAACCCGTGCTGCCACTCTTGGCTAATGTTTGCCTTGGGAGCAGTGGAAAACAAGCCCAGGGACAAGCTCAGGAGCTCTCTGACACATCTGCTCCCCTCTGCTGTCACCTCCTGTGGCTCCCCAGAGAAGAGTTTTTGTAGTTTGGGAGTGATGCTCCTCTTCCTCCTGAGTCCCTGAGGAACATGGTGATAACTGTGCACTAGAAAATTCTGCTTTATTGCTTTAAGTGGTGATGGGAATCATCTGCCTTGCAAATAGCAGGAGAAAAGGGAAGAAAATAAAGGAATGCTGCACCCCTTGCTGATGATTTTATGGAAAAGGCTGTTTTCACCCTCTGCAATCTCAAAACTGGGAAACCAAGCTCCTTTCCTGTCTGCCCAAGGAGGGGTTGGCTTGTTTTGAGTTCTTGGTATGTGCAAATCCTGCTCAGATGCTGGATTTACCTGTTTTGAGGCCAGCTTTGGTGCCCAGCCAGCATGTTTACATCTCACCAGGAAAGCTGATACACCTGAGCCTGCCCTGGAATGTGGGGGACATGTGCAGAGACCAGGGGACTCTGAGGCTCTGCTCCAGCCTCACCTTTTTAATATTTCCTGTTGTTTTCTCTGGGGCTGTGTGTCAGGGAAAAGGTGCTTTCATCTAAAGTCTCCTAAACTTGCCATTTGTGGAATATTTCCAGGAGCAAAAGAATATCAGCCAAGGGTTTGTTTTTTTTCCCTTCTTCACGCTGTCTGGCCCAGGGGCGGCTTCTGATCTCTCACTTCCATCTCTCCAGGTGGCTGAATTACTGGATCTGTGCTGTGCCACTGGATTGCTGAAGTGCTTTTCCCTTTTCCTGCAGGAAATGTGCTCTGAGCGGCCTCCCCAGGACCTGCAAGCACCGGATCATGCTGGGGGATTCTGGGAATTACTACTACATTTCCCCTTCCTGCAGGGCCAGGGTGAGTCCTTCACCTCCTCAGGGTGCCTTGACCTTCCCACAGCATTCCATGCCCTGCAGTGGGTGAGTTCCTGAGGGTCAGCCCTGGAATTGAGGAGAAACTGTGAGATTTGAGGTCATTCTTGAGGTTGAGGTGTCTCTTAGTTGGTGATTAGGGGGCAGATCCAGCTCTTCCTTCTCCTTTCAGATAACCTTCAGTGTGTTCACTTGCCATGATTTCATTCAGTACAGAGCTTTGATTGTTTGGCTCTATTGTTATTATTTAATTCCCCTTTGTAAAACACAATGATTTTCTGCTCTTTGGAGGCCGTTGTTGTTCCAGTCTGATCTGTGCCTGGCTGTGGGAACAAACTGTCCTTTCTGTGGAGGGGAGGGAGAAGGTGGATCATTTGTTAATGTTGCTGTTGGGGCTCTTGTTCAGTGGAGGATTTTAGAAGTTAATTCTTTCCTGAGCTGCATTTTTGAAGAGCTAATCCCACAAAAAGTTTTTTTGTGCATGGGTTTGACTCATTTTCATTACTTGCACCAAAATAATGTCTAAAATCTTTGTTCCTTTTTTTTTTTACCCCTCTTTCCCTCTGCCACCCAGATCACAGCAGTGTGCAACTTCTTCACCTACATCCGCTATATCCAGCAAGGCCTGGTGAGGCAGGATGGTAAGAGCTGGCTCTGGGGGGATGCTTTCTGTGGAGGCAACTGGGAGGAATTGGGAGGAGCTGTTTGGAGTGTCAGGAGTGGGGTTGGCTGGGGGTGTCTCTGAGAAGCAGATAAATGACAAAAGAGAGGTGTGAGGGGAGCATCTCTTCCTTCCTTATCAGCTTCCTGGTAAGGGGTGACCTGATGGGCCTGTGCTGCTTCCCTCCACTCTGGGAATGCTGGCAGCACAGCAGAACAGGAGCTGGTGGCAGCTGTGCCCTCCTTACTGATTTTTTGGTGTTTTTTCCTCCTTCTCTGCCCTCGTTGTGCTTTGCAGTGGAGCTGATGTACTGGGAGGTCATGCGGCTCCGGAGGGAGATGTCTCTGGCCAAACTTGGATTTTATCCCAGCGAGATGTAAGCAGAGCCCTGAGCATGGAGGAAACTACTCCTGGAGGAAGGGCTTGGAGTGCAGTGCCTGTCCTGCTCCCTCCCTTCCCTCTGCCTGGAGCAAGGAATGAGAGGCACAAGTTTCACCTTCAGCTGTCCCACTCCTCCAAGTGTGACTGGAATGCAGCTGCCACGCTGCCCCTGGAGCTGGGCTGGCCCTGGCTGCTCCAGGATGGCCATCCATGGACTCTGGAGTCTCCTATATGCAGTGTATATCCATTTTTTTTAACCTTTTGTTTTTATATGCAGCCTGCTTTGGCATAACCCGGGGCCAGGCCTGTGCAGGGTGGGAATTCTGGACCTTCCTTGTGAGCCAGCCTGTCAGGACAGATGCTGGCTGTCTGTTCCACTCGTTTTTTTGGGATGGAGGGGGTGCTGTCCCTGAGGTCCTGCTGACCACAGCAGCCCTGAAAATGCCAGCAGAGCACAATAATCTTGGACAGTTTGTTTCCAAGTACTTCCTTGTTCCTTTTCAAGGAGCCTGCGAGAGAATCTTGTTGCCAGCAGAGTCACAAAGAGGGATTTGTTCCTGTTTTTAGCTGCATGTTTGGCACTGGGTTGTGCAGGCTGGGGAATGGCTGGAGCTGTGCACCTGGGGCCTCCAGCAGAAGAAAGGGAGCAGGGAAATTCCCTAGCTCCCTGCAAGCTGCAGGATTTTTTCCCCTGGACTAGGGAATCTGCTGGAGTAGTCAGAGGCAGATGCAGGACCCTGTGACAGTCCCTCATGATGCTCCTAAACACAAACCTCACCCACAAACAAGACTTGGAGCTGTTCCTGCTCTTGAGGGGGCTTTGAGCAGTCCTGTTCCCACTCTTCAGGCAGAACTCTTGCCCCAGGTTGGGTTCTTTGTGTCTCCAGGAGGAGCATGCCCAGGATGGGCAGCCCCAAGGCCCAGAGATTCCTTCCCAGTGTTACATCAGACCTGGAGATGCCTGTCCACTGGGAATCACAACTTTTCCTGGGCTGCCATTCCCTGGTGAGGGAATCTGAGACCTCTTTGTGTGCACATGAGGAATGTGGCTGAGGTTCCTGCCTGCCTCAAAATGTGCTGGGAGGGAGGGAGGCATGTCACTGGAGCTGTAGGGATGCACAGGCCTGACACATCCTAAGCCCAGACCCAGGTTGATTAAAGCCATGACAGTATTTTGTAGCCTTTTTTCAGTGACTCTGGAATCAGCTCAGCCATCACCCACTCTGGGGTTTCCATTTCTGACAGGGTTGTCACCCTGTCCCTCTGCCACCCTCAGCAAGCTGGTGCCCATCCTCAGCTCTATTATTCCATCCTCTCCTGAAGGATATTACAGTAGGAACTTGATTTTCTTCCACTGAGCTGCTGGATTTTATCTAGGGGAGAGAGAAATAACACAGCTCTGGTTTTCCCAGCTGTGGATTTCAGCTCAGGTGAATTCCACCCCTGGAATTTCTCCCTGCTTCTCTTCCCCCAGCCTTTCTATCTTTCCATGTCTTCCTGTGCCGTGGGCTGCTACACTGCACAAAAATGTTGCAGCAGTGGGAATGAGATGATCTCTCTGGCTAGGAGATGTTTTGGTTTGTGGGATATTTTTTCCCCCTTGGTGTCACATTGAAAAGCACTTTGAGACAGAAGGAACTGGAGCAATGCCTTGTCTGAGGTTGTCTTGCATTTCAAAGCAGAGAACAATTTGTGAAGGAAAATGAAGTCACTCCGTTAGCAGGTTGCACCCTGCTCTTTCATAAAGGAAAATAAACATTTGCTATTAACCTCTACAAGCCTGGTTGGAGTTGGAGGGTTGGGGTGCTTGGGGTGCAAGAGAAAATCCTACAGGATGGGGTTTGGGGTGCTTTTATTCATCAGAGCAGGTACCTGTTCTTCCTGGGGGAAGCTGAGGCTTCTGCTGCTCCTGGAGGTTTGTCTCCTTTAAATTGCTGGCTTGAAGCATTGCACGGGTGCTGGGTAATTGAAGGATCTTCTTCCTTCCTTCTTCCTGATCAGTCTCCCCCTTCTCCTCTCAGCAGGCAGAGGTTTTGGGTCGCTCTGGTTTCAGTAAAACCTCTCCTCCCTGCTCGGCTCTGCACATTGACATGGAAGATCTCCTCATGCCCTCTGGGAGATGACAGTGGGAGCGCTGTGTGCAGAAAGGGATTTAATTTAATTTTCAGTTAAAAAGCCACGCAAGAATCTGGTTGTGCAGCACAGTCAGGCAGCCACGAGAGGGCCCAGGCAGCCCAGGCAAGGACTGTCCTCCCTCCCTGGGAGAATGGAGCATCTCCAGGACCCACCCCTCCTGACCCTCCCTGCAGCTTCCCTGTGCTGCTGGGAGGGAATTGGGCAGCTGGAGAAAGGAAAGGAAAGATTTGGATTTCTGTATGGGATGGTCAGGTGAGACACTGGGAATGCTTTCCTGTGTCTGGGTCTTTCAGTGGAATGTTAGCAGGGATTGCTGTCAGAAACTTCCCTGTGACATTAGCACCTAAGCTTCTAAGGTATGAGAAGACATCATGTCCCCTATTCCCAGCCTTTTCCACCAAAGCTTTCCTGCTCTTTTTCCCCTCATAAATCAACCACGATTTGAGCAGAGTCTCTGGGTCCTCTGGAACCTTCTGCAATCTTCCTTGCACCTATTTGCACCCACAAAGGGTTTGCCAGCCTGTCTTGGGCTGAAATAAAGAGCTTCAAAGGGATGGGAGCTAAAAAAATCTGCTTTTATAGATGTGTTTGACTTGCTTGATTTTGTTTTCATCCCTGTTTCCCTCAAGTTTGGGAGACAAAAGGGATATTTGGATGATGGTGGAGGTTAGTGTTGTGCACAATGAGGTGCTTCTAAGCATTTGGATATTACTATTTGGGAAACTGGGATTTAGACCACAGAGATTTGGTTTTCCCTGGAAGTTCTCTGTGTCTGCTGGCTGCGTCCTTTCCCTGCCTGTGGAATTACTCCAGGTTTGCTCAGGGCTGTAAATCAGGCTGTCTTTGTGCAGCTGGTCAGGCTGTCCCCACACGCCCACACACAGAGATGGATGGTTCCTGTTCCCAGGAACCAACAAATGAAAGATTTTAATTTTTTTATTATTTGCTTCAGGTGCAATCAAAGAAAAGACAGAAGACAAGCAGCTGGCCTTGGAAAAGTCAGGACTTCCCATGCTTTCCTGACCTTCCTGTAGGATGAATCCATCAAAGCAGAGAGGATTCCCTGCAGAACAGGCAGCTCTGGGCCAGCCATGGGGAAATTCCAGTCATTTCGGACATTCAGGGAGTGTGGCCCTGCCAGGAAAAAGTCAGGTGTCCTGGCACAACTCTCAGTGTGCACGTGGCACCCACGGCTGGGGCTGGCCAGCTCCGCCAAGGCAACCCGTTCCTAATAGGAGCAAATCCCTGTGGTGCCACCAGTGCTGGGAGCCAAGGGGTCAGATTTGCTGTTTATCATGTCAATATTCCCATGTTTGTGCAAGGCTCACTGGGCTGAGCTGGAAAGTTGACTTTAGCCAGGCTGAGAAGGCAGCTGGACTTTGTGCTGGTTTATATAACTTCCAGAGAATGTTTCACCTCCTTTGGGAGTGGATTAGGAGGGAATGGGAACATAGAGAAAATGAGACTCAGCCTAGTTGTGGGCTGGATGTGATGGGAAGAAGGGAAAATGGCTTTGGAATGGCCTTAAGATGAAGGAGGGTAGATTTGGATGAGATACAGGAAGAAATCCTTCCCTGTGAGGGTGCTGAGGCCCTGGCACAGGGTACCCAGAGAAGCTGTGGCTGCCCCTGGATCCCTGGAAGTGTCCAAGGCCAGGTTGGATGGGGCTTGGAGCAGCCTGGGATAGTGGAAGGTGTCCCTGCTCATGGCAGGGGTTTGGAATGAAATGGGCTTTGAGATCCCTTCCAACCCAAACCATTCTGGGATTCTGTGATAGATCTGAGCTGCCAGTGGTGTCCTGGCTCAGGAGATGAGATAGCACTGGCTGGAGTGATGGAGCAGAGGGACAGCAGGGAAGGTTTAGGAAAGAAGAGGCACTCCTTAGATTTTGTTTGGTTTAATCTTGAAATTGTTCCCCTTGCAGGAGAAAACATAGCTGCACAGGAAAAGCTGAGCCACTGATACAAATCTGGTTATTTACAAGTCACTCCAGTGATGGAAAAGCCATTTGTGCAGGAGTAGAATCCCAAAACAGCTCCCCATGGGACTGTGCCAGAGAGGGGAGCTGGGAGAAAGAAGCTGAAGGTGGAGGTGTTCCCCAGGAAGCTTTGCAGTGCAAACCCCAGCACTCAGTCCTGTGCTGCTCACAGAGCTTCCAGGGATATCTGTGTGGGCACACAGAACATCCTGAGCTTTTAACTCTGCTAATGCTTCTGGTTTCTGCTCCCTCTCTGGTTCTGGGACTGCAGGCCTCCCTCTGGCAGATGTAGCCATGGAATTGGCTCAAGGACGGCTCCCTGCCCTTAATTCCCCTGGCTCACTGTGCTAATTCTGCTCTGTTAATCACCTTAGAGTCAATTTAAGGTGCTTCATGCCAAAGGACACTTACATGGGTCACAGCTCTGTTACACCTTTGCTCTTTCTGCATCAGCACCTGGACAGAGGTGACTTGTCCCTTGCCTTTGGTGACCTTCCCCTTTGTCAGGCCACCTGTGCCATCTGGCAAAACCAGAAGGAAGGAGGGAAGCACCAATCCAACTTTCCATCAAACTGAGGGCAGTGATAAATAATGTCTCAGGAGAGCTGGAGCAGTGTCTCATGGTCCCACAGTGCTTTCAGACAAGGCAAGTTTTGCATTCACCCCAAAATCTGGGCAGCTCTGGCAGACATTAGTCCTTAATAGGAGAGGGAAACTGGGTTCCAAATCTGATTAATTTCACACTGGAATGATGTGTATGGGGAGAAGACCTCATGGGCTGTGTTTGAGTATACCTGAACCAACTGAGTTGTGAAAACCCAAAAAACCATTTTTCTGTTGTCAGCCGTTGGGCGTCGCTACTTTCTCCTCACTGTGCTGGTTTTAAAAGCCTGGCTTTACACATTCAAAACCACAAATGAGTTACACCCTCTCTGTTACTGCAGCACATGGGACTCATCCCTGTGCCAACACTACCACATCCAGGAGAGCTTCTCTGAAACCATTTACTAAATATTTCAATAGAGACCTTTAAAACTGTTCCTCTCTATTTAGAGAGACGTTGCAGAAAGGAAATTGCTTCTTAATCTCTGTCCTCTGCTTTGTGTTTGATTCATTTGTGCATCATGGGGCAGAGCAGGCTCAACGTCTTTTTGCTTTTAATTCTTTATTTTATTCTATGCAGACAGAAACGTTCCCAGGGAATGGTTCAGGCTTGAAGGGATCTCTAAAGATCATCCAGCTCCTGACTTGCCCAGGAGCTCCTGCTGCACCATTCAAGCCCAGACATCCTGCTTCTGTGGAGCTGTTGATTTTCTGCAGGGCTGTGGAGGAGTCATGGTGCTGGAATGCTGCTGGAGCACCGTGGCTCCACCATTCCTTGCCCTCTAGTGCTGTTGGACTCCGTTTCACTCGCATACCTTCACCAAATCAGGTGCTCAGTTTTAGACTCAGTGCACTCCAGCATGATGGGGAGACAAGAATGAGCAAGGCATGGAACTGGAATTGGCAGCAGCACTTTGATTCCTGGTCACACTTTATTTCCCCCACCCAGGGTGATGGTGAAGCACAGGCTGTGCTGCTTTGCTCCATTTGGGGTTGTGACTGTGGCCTAAAGGTTTGTGGCTTTGCAAAGGGTGATAATTTCAGCTCGGAGTGATTGACCTGGAGATGCTGGACCAGGAACTGGCCCCAGCTGAGAAACCAGCAACATCTTCAGCTCAGAACCCAAACTTCCAGGTTTTATTAGGCATCTGTCAGCAATAAGGGAACAAAACACACAGAGAAGGTGCAATATGGCTCGTATATTTTATAGAAAAACCAACTGCTGCTTAAGGCAAGGCCAATTGAGGCCAATTAAATTAATCAGGCAAGTGAACCAGCCACACCCATTCTGAGGAGGATGGGTGCAATCACGGGCAATTACTGTAATTAATCCTCTCATTGTCAGCCCCACAGCCAGCACCTGGCCAAGAAGTTGGGGAGTTACCTAACTGTGCTCAGGAGGATGCTGCAGGCAAAGGTGGTGCTTCCAGGTGAGGATCCTTCTGCTTGGCCTTTTCCCACTCCTTTCTTCAATTTCTGCTGAGCCTCCCTTGACCTGAGCAGCCTGGGCTTGACCTTCAAACCTCAGAGGTTGGCAGAAGGTGGAAAAGCTCAGACACAGGGTATGTTAGAACACATCATCTTCATTCACCCCAGTGAAAGTTACATTTGTACCCTCCAACCTCTGTGGAGGGTAGATAACATATGTATTTTTATTTATAGTATGTAAATAATTATTTATATAATTTATACTTATTATCTTTTATGTTCTGCTGTCAGGGAATTATTCACCTCCTGGCTCACTATGGAATTCTGGATTATTCCCTTCATATTCTTTACATCATGATTTCCAAATGGATAAGTGAGTGGCTGGAAATGTGAACAAAATATCACCTTACAGCAGCTCCAATAATCCCCTGTTCTATGGAAACTCCAGGACAGAGGGATGGTGTAGGGAAGACTCAATGGAAGTGTTTCTATGTGATATTTGAGGAATTTAGGCTAATTTTTCAATAAAATACATATGATAACATGATATAACCCAGCACAAACACTGGAAAAAAATTGAGGGTTTTTTCAGAGGCTGAGCTTACTGGTGTGTTGTTGTTTCATTGAGTTTTTTTTTTTTTAATTTTTTGTTTGTTGTTCTTTTTTTTTTTAATAGAGTTTTAAAAACCTATTGCAAGAAGGAAGCTCACAAATGTGGCTGCCCCATCCCTGGAAGTGTTCAAGACCTGCTTGGAGGGGTTAAAAACTGTACATCTGAACACCATGAAGCTGTTTCTCCCCATGCTGATGCCACACACAAATTATGCTGTGAAGAAGTTTCCTGAAGCCTCTAGAACTGGGCCCCTGCAGAGTAAGTAAAACACGATTTTTTTAAAAAGCAATATTGTTCATGGATGAAGTTATTGATTTGTAACAGTTAATTTTTGTGTAAGAGCCACCTGTGTTTGCATTAGGGGAAGCTGTTTGTTCTGGGATGAAATGAAAGCCCTAAAATTTGGGTCATTTTCTGCTTTGAGTTCTGTGACAGCTCATGGCACCTGCTGTTGGGCAGGATGAGTTTGCCTATGGAGCAATTCCTTTGGACTCTGGCAAGTTCCAGTGTTGGTTTTAGGGGACAGATAAGGATAATCTGGCCATCACTTTGTCTCCTGGCCCTGGAGAGCCTGTGAGTTCCCTTTGTCTGCCCCTTCACCTGATGGGACATGCTTCAATGGGATCACCTGGCAGAACCAGCTCTGTTAAAGCCTCTGGGCTGACCTCAGAACACTTTTGACCTAAAATCCACTGCTGCTGTTGACCCAAAACCCACCAGAGCATCGGATGGAGCTGTGGGTTGGAAAAGCTGCTGCAAGGTGCTCAGCACACCCCAGGATGAGCCATGAATGGGCACAAAATGGACTGTAAGAACACTTTAATATGCTTCTATGAAGTTTTCACAGCAATTTTGTTCTCAGCTGCTTCCTCAGACAGTCTGGAGGCTGAGTTTGAGTGGCCAGGCAAATCTTTGACAGGAAAGTCTCCTTTCCTTTGGTGTTTGTTCCCAGGATGAGGGGAAGCAGCAGCATTGATCATGAAATTGTGAAGGCTAATAAATAAATCCATCTGTGCTATTAAAGTCAATGGTATCAAAGTAATTCCACTAATTTCACCACGTAAAGTGGAAAAAGGACTTTCCACACTCACTGGCTAACAGCTCCTCCATAAAAAGCCCCAGGAAAAACAAGGGAGGCCATAATAAGCAGTCTGATCCCAGGTCCTTTTTTAGTTTGCTTCCACAGTGTTCTTGGCTTGGGATCTGGTTTTGAACTGCTAAAAAAAAAAAAAACAAAAACAGTTACAAGGCTAAATCTGAAACGGGAGCTTGAATCACCCTTTATGTCAAATACCTACCCTGACTCATTACAATTCTGAATTTGAACATGTTTTTGATCTCAGAGCAAAACCTGGGTTGTGACATTCCCACCCTAGAAATGTCCTGACTTGCTCAGTTGGCATCTCCATGCCACCTGCTTGTGGGTTTGTATGGCAGAAGGCACTCCAAGAGGGAACAAATTCCCTGAGCACCAGTGGTTCTGGAAAAAAAAAGCCACATAAAACATCTGTATGGTCAACAAATAGTTATGATTTTATTGAGTGGTAGGATACACAAGGAAAAAAATTGTTCTTTTTGAGTTACTGG
Source organism: Passer domesticus (assembly GCF_036417665.1). Taxonomy (NCBI): domain Eukaryota; kingdom Metazoa; phylum Chordata; class Aves; order Passeriformes; family Passeridae; genus Passer; species Passer domesticus. The sequence continues at coordinate 54,388,470 of NC_087479.1, forward strand.
ATTTTTTTTTCCCAAAAAATTAAGAAAAACCAGGAGCTGTCCTATAAAGAATGTGGGTTTGCTGATTTAACATTGGAAATGTTAGGGCTTTGTTAGGAAGGCTTTCTTGGAAAGGCATCTACTGAGGAAAAGGATGTCTTTTCCCTAATGAAGACCTCAAATCCAGCCAGAGCTCAGCCCCTGCAGCAGGGAATGATGGTGCTTGGACATGGGTCCTGACGAGCCTCCCAAGCCCTATTTCAGTGAGCAGCTGGGATCTAGACTCCTCAAATCCATGCTTGGAGGGAAAACTCCAAGGAAAGTTCCCTAATTCCCACTGTGCCTCTCGCTGGAAGCTGAGGGCAGTGAGTCCCTGCTCCCAGAGCTGTGGGAGGGGGGCTCAGTGTGAGATCCAGCTCACTCTGAGGTGCCTGTGGATGTCACCAGTCCCTGCCACCCCCTCTGAGCCCCAGCTCTGCCCTGTCCTGCCCTGTGTCTCCAGCACAGCCCTCCAGGCAGATTCCAGCCATGCTGTGAGATCATGGGACACCTGATTCCAAATTTCTCCTCCTTCATCCCTCAGTATTTTTTCTCCCACTCTCATGCATCCCTCCCTAACCCCTGACCTTCCCAAACTTCTCCCATCTCTCATTCTCCTCCCAAAACACACCCAGAGGCTTCTCTTTGCTGCAGTTTGTGCTTTTCTCTGGCATCCTCGATCATCCTGGTCCTCCAGCTCCTACTCCAGTCCCCCACAGTGAGTGGGGAGAACAAATCCATTCCTTCCCTGGCTGTTGTTTGATTCTCTGCCATGAAACCAGCTCTGTGTTTCCAGCTCCCCATTGCCATGTGGTGTAGCTGGGTTCAGTAAACCCTGGCAGGCTTCCAGCACCTCTTACTGGCTTAGGTTTGTTTTTTGTTTTGTTTTTTTTTTCATGTTTGTGTCTCATTACAGTGCAAATGAATGACCTTTATCAAGAGAGAAAGTGGACAAGATTTCACCTCATTATTTTCAGGGAAACTGATTAGTTAAGAGTCCTCAGAAAGCTGGGCAAAGCTGTGCTGAAAATTCTGTGTTTCAGTCATTTTGATGGCAGATTTTAACCTGCTCATGTCTCACTCATTGCTCCCTTGTTGGAGACAAAGCTCATGGGAAGTTTGTATCCATCTACATTTCCAGTCTTACTGAAACTTCTGGAACATCTCCAGATAAACCTAATTTTACTTGGAGAACAATGATAACAAAGCAGATTGATCCAGGCTTCCAGGGCTCTTTGTCAGGGATCTCTTTGACCTGCTCCAGTTAAAGAGGGGAGAGCTTGTAGAATCCTGGAATGGTTTGGATTGGAAGGGGCAATAAAGATCATCCAATTCCACCCTCCTGCCATGGACAGGGACACCTTCCCTAGACCAAGTTGCTCCAAACCTCATCCAACCTGGCCTGTAACACTTGCAGGGATGGGGTGTCAACAAGGAATCAAGGCACGTAAAAACCAGCTCAAATTCCAAGAGAGAAAGCTGAGATTTTTTTTGGAAGAAGAGGAAAAAGCTATATGAGCCAGAGAGGCTTTGCCTGAAAAAATAGTAAGTTTTTTTGGGGGAAAAAAAAAGCCCATTTGCCTAACAGCTGATCTTTCCCCAAGATCAACCCAAACAGCTTCCCAAGAAGAAAATTGAGAAGAAGGGGGCAGAGCTAAGGAAGAAAATATTTGCTCTGGAAATAAGACAAAAAAAAAAAAACCAACAAAAAAACAAGAGCTGTCAGAAGAAGCTGGATATTTAAAAGCTTGCACTGCTGATGCCTCTGTTCTCATGGTCATCCTTGCTGGAGCACAGTGAGGTACATTCAAGGAAGGGATGCACAAATTAAGGCAGTCCTCATGAGGTTAGCCAAATTCCAGGAGAGCTCCTCACTACCTGCCTGGGAAATCACAGCATCCAGAAGGATGTTACTTATGCAGCTTTTCACCCTAAACATTCCTGGTGGTACTTGGGTGAGCAAGACCCCCAGAACAAGCCCTTTACAAACCCTAAGCATTGCTTACTGAAGTTGCAAGATGCTGAATTCCCCACTGTAATCAAAGATAAAATCTCATTTTATTTTCCAAAGAGGGTGGGGAGGGAATACTTTTTTTTTTTTTTTTTTTTTTTTTTTTGCAACGCTGGCCACAGTCCCAGAGTAGTCTCTATTCATGATGAAGCACCTTGCTGATTCTGTGGAATGCTGGTAGGATTCAGGGATTTGACAGAGAGGATCCAGTTTCAGAGCTGAGGGAAGTAATGAGGCATGCAAAGTAACCAGAGTCTCCCTCCTGGTGATTCCTGGGAGCACCGAGGCTGGAGCTGGAGGCTGCTTTTGGAACCATGGCCCTTTGTCCTAACCCAAATATCTCTTCTGTTGTGTTGCAGCTGAATCTGAACCCCTGGATTTATTTGGGGTCAGGTCACCTGTTCCAGAAGCACCTGGAAGCTGTCCAGACATATCTCCTGATAAACCATTAGTGAATTTTGGTAATTAGGTGCTGGGCAGAAAATGGAGTTTTAGACAGCTTGTGAGAGGGTTCTCCAAAGGTCTTGTATCAGCAGCACAGCCTGAGCAGGGCTGATTCCACTGGGATTTGAGCAGCTCCTCCTTGCGCAGGGAGAACTCCTTTTCTCCTGTGATTGTTCCCAGGGGAAGGGTGAACAGTGCCAGGGCTCCTGGCCTCGGGTAGGCAGGAAGAAGCTCGGTGCTGCCAGGCATGTGCAGACAGGCAGAACTCTGGGTTTCTGCAGGGCAGGATGCTGAAAAGGCCATTTGTGGTTCCCTTGGAGCACTGAGGAGCAATTAGCACGTTTTGCTTGTGTGATTGTTTTGATTTTGTGTGTTTTCCTGACGATTCCATTCGCTGTGCCAGACCTGCTGCTCATTAAGAGAAAACAGACCCTCTCCTAAAGGAGACATTTTGCTCTTTAAACCCATCTTCTACAGACCCCTGGGAAGAGGGGCTGATCCTAAAAACATGGCTATGTTAACCCTGCTGTGGTTAGGGGTTAGCTGTGCAGGGCCAGGGTCACAGCTTGCACTAAAGGGATGCTGTGGTTAGAGAAGGGGAGGAGGCAGGGAAAGGAGGGAGCTGGGCTCTGGACAGGGCTGGAAGCACAGTCCAGCAGCTGCCAGTCCCATGGGATGTGATTCCTCTTCCACACAAACATGGGAAAGAGGCATGAGCTGACTGGGATGTCCTTGGATTGCAAACACTCAATGAGGCCTAAAACCCCTTAGGTGTGAATCAGGGTTTGTGTGGTTTAGGCAGAATGAGAACGAATCTTGTGAAAAGTAGGTCAAGGTCAGATATGAATGCCCCTTTTTTAAACATTTGCACTGCTGGCCTTGCTTTCCACCCTCTGGAGCACATTTTAAATCTGTCTGGATTGAACAGGGCCTGCACCAGAAACAGCTGGCAAGACAGGAAACTCCCCTCCAACCCTGGATTTAGATTGAGATCTGAGAGTAAAAGACACAAATGTGAACCCCCCCACATCCCCCCATCCCTCCCGGTCACTCACACCTCCCCAGAAAGATTCATGATCACTTATGGAGATAAGCATCCAGCCAGAGATCTCCAGATTTCTTTAGGGACCTGTGGGAAGAAAAGGAGAAGCTTGGGAATCTGGCTTCTGTCATGTTTTTCCTGCAGTGAAGGCTGTTACTGAATTTAGTATCAATCATAGGATCACACTCATAGAACCCACTTTCTGGCAGTGTGAAGCCATTCCCCCTGGTCTGTGACTCCAGACCTGTGCCCAAAGTCTTTTGGGCTTTCCTTTGGAGCCCTTTTAAGCACTGGAAGGGGGGCTGTAAATTCTCCTGGGAGCCTCCAGGCTTCACTCCACTGTGCCTTGCTGCTTTGTGGCCCTGTCCTACCTGGATTTGGGGACAAAAGCAGGTTTGGAACCAGCTCTCCTGCCCACTGTGGTCACCGCACTTCAATCTGCCCACGCTCAGAGTGCTTTGTGCAGAAGGTGCCTGGACTGCAGAGCTTTCTCATGTTCCCTGCCATGAATTATTCCCCTCGGAGGAACTGAGACAGCAGCATTAACACCAAGGCTGCTGACAAGGACTGCTAGATCCTCTCCAGCTCTGCCTGTAGGGAATTGCCTGTTGCTGCTGGCAGAGCTCTCAGGGGACACAGCAGGGGCTGTAACCTGACTCGTTTCCCTTTGATTCATCTCACTTTACAGCAGGAGATCTGCTGGCAACTCCCAACAGCAGGAGCCACCAGCTGTCAGAACAGGCTGGTATGTATTTCTGATAAAAATCAGAATCATTAGGGTTGGAAAAGCCCTCTAAGACCAACCCCAGCACTGCTGAGCCACCATGTCCCCAAATGCCATGATCAGGTTTGTACCTGTGTAAAGGTCAAGTGTTTGTTGCTTTGACAGCAACAACACAAATTTCTGAAGAGTCTGCCATGTCCTGGGTCCTCTGTGCTAGAAAATATCAGGTCTCCCTGGAAAAAATGAGCTGCAGGTGGGCTCAGGAGGGCCTTACCCAACGATGTCTACGAATGCTTTCCCGAGAGGCTTCTCCTCATAGTGGACTCCATACTTGGCACATAATGACTTCACCAAAGGCTTCACCTTCCAGAAGTTGTGCCGTGGCATTGTTGGAAACAGGCTGGAGAGGAGAGAGAGAAAACAAAGCTGAGAAAACTCTGGAGACATGCGACAAGGGATGGGCATTAGGGATTGCATCCTCAGGGGCTCATCGATGGTGCCTCCTCCTCAAACTGCACAAACAAAGGAAGGGAGGCACAGAGGCACCCCTGCTTTACACTCCTCTGTCTCAAGGAGGTGGTGAAAACTGATTTTCCTGTTCTGCCTCAAAGCAAAGTCGTGCTCAGGACACACTGAAAGCCAGTTTGTGCAAGAAGGGACACGACTGCAATGAGAGGGCAGGAGGAGTGAGGGAACAGTCTCAGAGATGGCCACCCATTCCTCTGGGAAAAATTGTTTCTTGCTGAACTGAATTCCCAGTGACCTGCTTTTCCACTTCTGGAAGCAGGTAAAGAAGGATTGTGGGGGCACCTTGCCCTATGCTCTTCCATGGAGATTTCCTAAGCTGACTCCCAAACCAGCCAGCCTCACCCTAAAAGCCATTTCTTTTACATTTGCTGTTGCCATTGGCAACAGACTGTCCATATGGCCCTGTTTTCCATTTTTTTTTCTGGAATCTCATATCCAGCATCCTACACAGTCCCACACTCTATAAAACACTGGAATGCCTTAAGGGAGAGGAGTTTTCTGAGGTGGATGCTTGGGGTTTGAGCCCACAGCCTTTGCAACTGGTAGATGCATAACAACTCCTAATTAAATCCTAAATTAAGGCTGTGAGAGTGAAAGCTTTGAAGCAAGAGAGAAAAATGTCATAGCTGTAAGAGAAGCACACTATCATGGAATGGTTTGGGTGGGAAAGGATCTTAAAGCTCATTCAGTTCCTGCCCCACCATGGGCAGGGTCACCTTCCACTAATGCAGGTTGCTCCAAGCCTCATCCACCCTGGGCTTGAGCTCTTCCAGGGATGGGGCAGCCACATCTTCCATGCTGTGTAGTCTGGGACTGTGTCTCCTGGGCATACAATCCTTCCCCAGCTCATAATTCCCACCCCTGGGCTGTGACAAGCCGGCAGTGCCCTCGCTGTCCTGGCTCTGTACTCACTGGTGCTCGATCTGGAAGTTCAGGTGCCCGGTGAACCAGTCGTTGAAAAAGGACTGCTCAATGTTGCAGGTTGCTGCCATCTGCCAGGGAGAGAGAGAGCTGTGAGGGTTAGGGATGGCTCATCCCAAAATCAGGGTGAAATTCCTCTTCCCTGAGCTCTGGGAGTGCAGAGCCTGCCGTGGCTGGGTGCAGCAAGGGGTTTTAATCCTTCCTCAGGGCCTCAGGTAATCAAACTTTCACTGGTGGTGATGTAGCCAAGGCCAGAATCCTAAATGTCAGCCTCTCCCACTGGAGATCACAGGGTTGACAGCAGTACCAAGGTGGAAAACAGGAGGAACATGGACACAAAGCTTCTCCATTCTCGTGTTGTTATTGCTCAGTTTGCCTGAAGTGTGATATTCTGAGAATATTTCTTAGGTGTTCTTGCCATTAATGATCATAAAATTAGATATATTTTCTTAATAGTCTTAAAATTCAACCAAATTTTTGATAGGGTTCCTCCCTCACACATTTTACTTCGATTTGCAGGGAGAACTGCCAAAATATCAAGATTATGGTTCTAGAAAAAAGAAGAGGAAAGGGAGAACTCAACCATTCATCTGCCAGACCAAAAGGACAAAGGCAGGCTCCAAAATGAAGAGTCAACATTCAACTGTTTTATTGCTGGGATCTACAGGCCTGGCCAAAACATGCAGGAATGTTTTTTTGGATTTGCAGTCACATCCAGCTTCACTCACCCCAGGAACAGGTAACCTTTTGATTGTCAAAGGAATTGCAGAATTTTGGAATTCCATGTCTTTCCCCAGCACTGCTGGCTCTGGGAGGAACATCTTTATGGGAGAAATCATGGACAGGACAACTCTGTTCTAGTAAGGGGTGGTGGTAACACTGGGGGTGGTGGTAACTCTAACATTCTTTGAGAAAATCCCATTTTGGGGTGAGTCAGGGGTGGTTTTCTTCCCTCCAGTTACCTGGGAGCTCAGCCAGTCTCTGTGCTTCTCAGAATCAATTTCCATTGGAATGTGATTCATCTGGGTAACCCACACGAACCAGTGACTCTCCAGAAACCTGCAAAACCAGGAAAAATCATGAGAATTTCTACCAGATGTGGGGACATCAGGTAGTTAAAGTGGGGTTTGCAGGGAGCAGCAGAGACTCGGATGGATGTTGACAAGGGATTGCCTGGAATCATCTTTGTTCCAGGCTTGTTTTCTGCAAAAGCAGATGATCCAATTTTGCAATTTCGCTTTTTTTTTTCCTTGCACTTTGAGTTTCTTCAAATATTTTGAGAATAATGGGCTGATTGTGGTAAGTTTTCCAGCTTGATTTCAGACTTGGTGCATGCACAGAATTACCTCCACAGTCTGCTGGGAAGGGGGTGGGATGAGGCACTCTGGGAGGGTCCAGCCATGCCCAAAGTGGGATCAGCAGTGTGTGAGAGCAGGGAATGAGGAAAGGCAGGGGAATCCTGGCAGGACCATCACGGGAAGGGGAAGGGGCAGGGCGAGTGCCAGAGGTGCTGGAACTCAGAGATGCTGACAGGGAAGTGATGCAGTGGGACACAGCAGAGCTGAGGCCAGGCTCAGACAGCACTGGAGGGATGGGAGAGCAGCAGGGATGCCCTGGATCCCCTACCTGACAAACGTGAGGAGACACAGGGATCCCAGGACGCCGTAGAACGGGATGTAGGTGACGAAGTAGCGCAGGTAGTAGCTGATGGCCCAGGCCAGGTCCTGAGGGACAGAGAAAACACCAGGCATCAATTTGCCCGTCTTGGATAACGTGTCCTTGCTGGTGATGTTTGGAACACTGGGTAATTCCTGCCTGCCCCCTGGCCTCCCTCTCTGCCCCAGTTTCCAGCCAGACCCCGTAAGGATGGAGGGAATGTTTCACTCACCGCCCAGAACCTGCGCTTGATCATGGTCGAGATGATTTGGATTTGGAAATACACAGGGATGAGCAGAGGTGGGAAGACTGCAAGGCAAAGGGAAATGGTTTGGCCATCAGAGGGGTGGGAAGGTGTGTGACATGAGGGACTGCTTCCATGGAACTGGGAACGTGCAGTTTTTCCATGGAGCCTCTCACATGGAGGTTATTCCCAGCCTCAGCTGTCTTACATTCCCTTGCTCTACGGGGCAAGGTTTCAGGTGCTTGGATATCCCTGAGCTGATTTTGGGACCTGCACAGGGTCCTGAGGAAGGGTGGGATGAGTTGGGATTTGAGGAGTTGCTCTGCTCACACAATGAGGGCTGGAAAGGACAAGTGGCATTCCAGGAAAAGGGAAGAGAGGAGCATGGATACTCACTGAGGAAGAAGTACTCGTGCTGGTGGTTGTAAGGCAGGTACTTCAGCTTCTTCTTGCCATACTGCAGGACACAAAGAGACAGCTCAGCCTGGGATTGGGACATTCCCAGGTAAAAGCAGATTCTCTGCAATAATTCTTAATGTATTGACCAGGGAGTTTTGACTCAATTCCCACGAGCGGGTAAGAAGAGATTTGGAGTGATTAAATGTCCCAACTTTGTCATTGTGTTAGGTGTAAACTCAATTTTTAAAGATAGTTTCTATTTACTTGATGGAATTTTGATGCACCTCACCTTCTGCCATCCCTGTGTCTCTGAGAAGAGCTGCCAGCACCTCCATTTTTACTAATATGAATGTGATAGGCATAAAGTCTGATTTTTTGGAAGAGAAGGCTTGTAACACCAATAAATCAGGCACATTATTCCCTCTGGGCTGAGCTCTGCAAGGCTTGGCATCATTTGGAAAAGGATTTTTATACCAATGTAGAGAATATTGGGATAGACTGATTCTGGCCTAATATCAGATATTTTGAGGCAGAAATGCAGTTTTTATTTGTTATCACAAATGTTTAGGTTTTCCTTTAAGTAATAGAACCATGGTCTGCTTTCTCAATAATGTAAAATCTGGCTGAGAAACCATTTTTAATGTTGTATTTCCCTGTGTTGTCTTTGCTGCTTGTCCATTTTCTTGGAGTTTTGTTTTAAAACTAGAAATCCTTGTTCCACTGTGAAAAACACCATGATTTAAGTGCTTTGGTAGGGTTTTATAAACAGGCAGTAAATATTTTGGCCCTGGAGGGGTGGATTGAACTAAAATTAAAATCACTTGATGCTGGAAGATATTTGCTATGGAAATGGAAGGTCAGTTTTGAAATGCTCCTGCTGGAATACTGAGGAACACCATATTCCCCCCTCATGTTGGTACTTCAAGCCAGCAGCATGAAGTGGCCTTTAGTGGCTTTTTGCTTTCTCTCCAACCCCATCTGCATTATTTTCCCTGAGGTAACCCAAGACACTTTCTCCTGTGGTCAGCACAGGAAATGGATTGGGAATTAGTAGTCAGTGCTGCTCCTCAGCCCAAGGGTTGGCTCCAAACTCCTGTCAGACGATGTAGCCAGATGAAATCCCTGGATTAAGCATTTCCTTTCTAGCATTCCTGGAAGTCCTGCCTGTGTAAGTCATGTCTAACAGTGGGAGCCAGCTCCTGGATTTGCGCAACCACTCTCCACTCGGACAGTAGTTTTCCATGTTTTCCCCATTTTTCCTTACCTCAACGGGCTGTGTGTCTCCCAGGACAAAAATGTGCAGCATGTTCACATCTGGGTCCTTCTTGAAGATGTTGGGCTTGGCGTGGTGCTGGAAGTGGCGGTGGTTCCACCAGTTTGCAGAGGCACCCTGGGCAAGGAGAACAAGGAGTTTTCACCCACGGAGAGCTGCTCCAATCATTTATAGGAACTAAAGTGATGTGAGTCAAATTGTGGCCGAGGTGGGATTTGCTTTGGAAAGTGCAGCAAGCAGGAAGTGGTGGAGTTGTTGGTTGCTATGACACTGCTGCTTGCAGAGGGATCCCTAAGGATCATCCATATTGAAAGAACACAGAATAAACACACTCTGAGGGACTTACAGGTCACTGTGTATTCCCAGAAAATCCTGAAATGCTTTGAGTTAGAAGGGACTCTAAAGCTCATCCAGTCCCAACCCCGTGCCATGAGCAGGGACACCTTCCACTAGCCCAGGTTGCTCCATGGGCAATGGTCACCAACTTTTTTTGTGCCTCTGCTCACTCTGGGAAGGTTGAGAGCCTCCCTTTCCTACTCTGCCACAGCCAAAGTGATGCATCCCCAGAATTCCCTGGCTCCATAATTCCCTTTACCTTTAAGTGCCCAATGACAAACTTGTGGACGATGTGGTTCCAGGAAGACTTCTTGAAGACAGAGAGGTGTCCAAAATCATGTTGCAGCCACCCTGCCTGGGCCTGGGGTGAGGGGAAACCAAATAGTTAGGAAGCTATTGCAAATCAGAGCTAAGCAGGAAAGAAATGGAGATGGAGGGCACATTGGCAGTGTCAGGAAGATCTCTCTTTGTCACCTGGGAAGTTGTAAGGATGCAGGCAAGGATGAGGGTCGTGATCCAGCCGGTCCCAAAGTAGGAAATCATAAGCCAAGCCAAAACTTCCATGACAATGATGTGGCCCAGGTAAAAGGAGAAGAACAAGGGGCTGGCTTGGAACAGGTTCATGTCCTCCGCTGTCTTCCGCAGGGTCCGGAAATCCTCCACCAGCTGGGACTGCAACAGGACAGGAGAGAGCAGGGTGAGGCTTGGAAGTGAGCCTGACTGAGTTGTGGGATGGATGGAGCAAGGATGAGCTCCATGCCAAGGACCCTGGCTCTATATTCCAGCTTTTTGCCCTGTATTCCTATGAATAAACATCCTGGCTGGTCTGAGCCCACATCCTGACCTTTTGGACCTGGAACCAGGAGAGTCATCCAAGTTCTGTTGAGTGTCATCACCTGATGGCTCTTGTCTGGATGAGCTTCCTAAGCACTAAGGAGAAGCTGGAGCAAGAGGGAATTCAGTGCTATTGTGCCTAATTCCAGAGCTCTGATAATGAGCACCCACTATCACCCGTCATCCGTTCAGCCCGTGTGCCAGCTCCTGTGCAGCCATCCATGAGGGGCATTCCTGGGTCACTGGGGACCAGCGTTGTCCCCTCTATTGTGAATGACACAGATCTATCACAATCATGGCCAGCCACAAACAATGGGGCAGGATCGAGTTTCCCGGCTGGAGCCAGTTGTGCCATGCTCTGGGCCTGAATAATGGATGAGCAGAGCTGCCCTGAGGATGGGCAGTGGCTGCTGCTCCTGTGCAAGGCCACCCAAATGGGACATCTGGGGACTTGTGTTTTGGAGCTTGGTCACCAGCAAAGGAGCAGCAGAAGGGACCACAGTCACCAGGGCTGGTGCACATTTCCCATTCCACATGTCTCAGTTCCCATTTCCCTTCAGGATGGGCTTAGTCCAGCCTGGGTACCTGGAATGGGCTGCCAGAAATTGGCTGTTGGTGGCTCTGTGGGAAAGAGAAGGTTTGTACAGGCAAAAGTGTCATCCCCTTTCCACACATACTTGAATCCATGATGGGATTGAAAATATTCCACATTCTCAGTTCAGTCACTGAGAACTTCTCTCTCTCTCTGGAGAGCATCCCAAGAGGGGAAAAAATGATGGGAATAGCCAGACTGAACCCCAGCTGAGGAATAAATACTCACATTTTTGTCTCGGTCCTGGCTGGGCTCCCCTGGAGCGAGTTCTCCAATAAGCAGCGGCTTGAGAAACTTCTGCACCAAGGTGGGATTGATGTGGAAGGCCTGGAATGCATCCTGGAGTGGAAACAGGAGGAACTGTGTGAGATCCAGGAGTAAGATGTGCTTCCCATTCACTGTGTCATTCCCACCCACCTCCAGCAGTCGTGGAACCTGTGGAAAAGGGAGCCAGGTGACCTCCAGCTCTGGGATCACTTTTTGGGACATTAATTCCACTGATGAATTTGCTGGCCTGGGAATGGTGATGGCATCCAGCCATATGGTGAAAGGCACCTCGAGAAATTCTTTCTAAGCAACTAAATACTTAAATCCTGTTAATTCCCTTAGAAGGTAGGCAGAGGGGAATTTGTGCAAATCCCTCCTAGGATATAAATACCCTTGGAAAATCTGCTCCTGGAGGCAAGTCAGGAGAGGGGCTGACTGGTGACTGAAACTGGATGTGACTGCAAGCACAAAGAATATTCCTGGGTGTTTTGGCCAGGCCTGGAGATCCCAGCTGTAAAACTGCTGAGGAAAAAGTGGTGACATTTCAGAAGAATAATGCCTTGTTCGTGGAGTCATTTTGATCCTGGCATTCACGAGTTTATCTGGCTCTTCTTTTTCTCTATTCCTTCCCCTTTCCACATATTTCTGTCTACCTGTATCCCACAGGTGCCTGATGCTCGTAGCGAGATCTTGGCCAGATCCTTTCACATGGCACAGCTGTAATTTTAACCCCAAGGACAGCAGCAGGGACAGAAAGCTGACCCAGATCAGAAACCCTCACTCTGTCCCTGCCCTTTCCTCACTGCACAGAACTGGAGTCAGCTCTTGGAATTCACCTGGGAGAACAGGAAAGATTGGTTCCATGAAGTGCTAAGACGGTACGGAAAACAAAAATCATTAAAAACAGGAGTCAGGGGAACCGTGCTCCAGCCTTTCCACCTTTGTCCCATTGCCTAACAATTGTAGGGACCAACTAGTATTTCCCTCCTGGCTCTAAAGACAAAGGGCAGACTAGGTCCCTGTGTCCAGCTGACCCTCCTGGGAGATGTCCTCCACATGGAGGTCAAAAATGCCAGGCAACAACCTCGGGCCCAAAGTCCACCAAAATCAATCAAAACTTGGACCCAGAAGTGGGTCACTGAAATGTTGACTCTGGTTCTTGGTTTCCCTCTCTGGAACGATTTGCAGAAGATGTGAAAGAGGAAGGAAAAGCGGGATGAGGGGGGAAGTGAATAGCTGACTGTGCCTACTGCAGTTTTGGGTAAAAAAAAAAAAGGGGAAGAAAAGGGAAAAGAGAGGGTGACACATAAGAGGCATTAAAATATGTTGATTCAGGATTATTTTAACTGCTGGGAATAAAAAATCTTTGGAGGTCTGATTGGGTGCATACTGCCTGGAGATCCTTCAAATGATGGAAGGATTAGATTTTTGTTATGTTTATCTCATAAGCTCCTGTACTAAAAGGTCCCAAATATAAGATAGCAACTGAATTTTGGAATTGTTCTCAATTCTGTATTGCAGGAGATAAAAAGCTTAAGGGAAAAGATAATCCCTGGGAAATGCTGTGTGATATTGGCACTTGACCTCCCAACTTTGTGATCTACTGACCAAATAAGCCTAAGTGTTTTATGGGATATGGGAATTATTCCAGCTGCCTTTGGTGAGAAAAAAGAGCTTTGTATAATTGAGATATGAGCTGTACTTGAGCACTGGGAGTGCTTAGAGCAGTCAGCACAAAGATTTTCTTTTACATCCCTGAACACTTCTGGGACAGGGACACTGCAAAGTGTCCCTCCCTTTGTGTTCTGTGCATGAGGTGACACCAGAGCAGGTTGGCCCAGATGTTGTGTTGTGTTTAAAAAAATCAGAGACCCATGCAATGGTTTGGGTTGAAAGGGACTTCAAAAATCATCCCAATCCAGTCCCCTTCCCTGGACCAGGTTACTCCAAACCCCATCCAGCTTGGCTTGGACACTTCCAGGGATGGGGCAGTCACAGCTTCTTCAGACAACCAGGGCCTCAGCTCCCTCACAGGGAAGCATTTCCTCCTAAAATCCAATCTAAACCTGCAGAAGGTTCTCCCTCTGAATGAGAGAGGGTTTTCTGGCTGTAAATGGTTGTTCATCACAGGGAAGCTGCAAAACTGATGCCAGTCCTGATTTAGTGCTTGGAGTGGGGATTTAACAATTTCAGAGCATTTTTAAGGCCATGCCTTGATGAAGTGTGGGATGCAATGTAGCCTGGGGAGGTGGGAGGAGAGCCAGCAATCCTGGAACCACCAACCTGTGTTTCAGCCTCCCTTTCAAGGATTCTGCAGTAACAGATGCTTTTTGGTTGCTAATGGAGATACTGGAGTTAAATTTTTGGGGATAGAAGTCAAACTCCTCCCGTTTCAGCAGCTCTGTGTTTAAGCAGTTGAACGCAAAACCTGGCCCATGTTTCTGAGGGAGAAAGCTATTCATTCAGAGGATTTACTGCAAAGGCACAGAAGGGCCAAAATGCAGCTCAGTGCTTCAAGGAAAAGAATAGAAAATAACCACAGAATGTAGGGAAATGGGGGCTGACGGAAAGGGAAGGTTCTGCCAAAAAATTTTGTCACACATAGAGGCTGCTCCTTGCCAAGGCGTCAGGAGCCGTGGGAGACCAGCAGTTCCTGTTCCTGTTTGGTCTCTGCACGTTTCAGAGCTCTGAGGCTGCTTGGATTTCATTAACATGCCCTGAAGGGAGAACATGCTCTCTGGATGCACTTCTGAGGAAGGTGGTTTTGAGGGGAACAACAAACAATTTCTTTCTAATTTGTTCCTGTCTCAAGGTTGGGTTTTTTTTTTTTGGTTGTTGTTTGGTTTCTTATCGTTGACTGAAACCTGAGAGGTGGCTGAACCCAGCGAGGAGCAGCTGGAGCAGCAGCAACTGGTTTGCTGGTTTGCTGCCTTTTTCTTTTTTTTTTTTTTCTGTAGCAACCTGTAACCAAATTCTCCAGAGAATTTTCTCCTGGGGAAAAAAAATGCTAAAAAGCTCCTTGTTTTAAAGGCTCCTCACAGAAGCAACTTTGAGGCACAGCCTGGCCTCTGTTTAACCCTCCCTGTGCCTGGCTGAGTGACTCTGCATGTCACAGGCTGCTCCCTGGAAAAGGGGACATTTGGGACACTTTGCTCCTGAATTCAGGGCTCGAGGCACGGCGCAAGCAGCAGACAAAGGCAAACCAGCGGGATTTAAGCAGAGCAATCCCCCCCAGCCCATGGTGGGGGGGACCTGCATCCGCTTGAACCGAGCTGGGAGCGGCGAAAGGGCTGAGCCGGGCGTCCAGCAGGTGTTGGGGAGGTGGGGACAGGGGACAGCAGGCAGCTGGCTCCCCTCGGGGAGGGAAGGAGCTGTCAGAGGACGCTGCCGGAGCCGGGAGAGCCGCGGGGGTCGGTCCTTACCGTGGCATCTTCTCCGGCGCAGTGGCTGATGACTCGCTGGCCCCCCGGGTGCCTGTTTGCCCACTTGGTGACATTGTAAACCTTTCGCTCTATCACCAGCCACTTGTCCGTCCTCAGGTTGTGCTTCTGGATCTCCTCCCAGGTGTAGAAGCGGATCTGCGCCGCCGGCTCCCCCGAGTCCCCCCCTTGCTCACCCCCTTTCCCCATGGGGCCACTCGGTTCTTTGTCTTCTCGACCAAAGGGGGAGAGGAGGGGGCAGAACCTGTCCCTCTCGGGGATGAGCCGGAGGGGAAGAGCTTTTTCCTGGCGGGATTGAACTCAGCTGATCCCCTGCTCCCTCCCTTCGCCTTCGCTCATGTCCTCCCTTCTCTTTGTTTCTGCTTCTCTCCGCCTGCTCGGAAGTGCCCCCTAGGCTGGCTGTCCCCGCACTGATGCACTTTATCCTCGCACATAGCCCTGTGTTTTGAGGCAAGCTCGGCCCCTTCCACCCACACGCCCCCTCGCACCCCCCTCTCCCGGGCATCCCCCCCGGGCATTCTCCTCCCTCGGCATCCCCTCCCTCTGCCAGCATCATCCTTTCTCCCGGGCATCCTCCTCCCTCCCGGCGTCCCCCCCCCCGTCCCCAGGCTCGGCATCGCGCTGCCCGCCGCCCTCTCCCCCCTCTCCCCGGCATCCCCCGCCCGGGGCCGGGGCTCTCCCGGCGGGATCAGCCGAGCCCCAGCGCCAATCCCGGCCGTCCCGCCGCCCTCCCGCTCCCGCCCATTGGCCCGTCCCGATCTTTCGAAGCGCCTGCGGGCCGGGACCGCCGGGGGACGGGAGCCCCTCGCCCCCTCCTCCTCCTCCTCCCGCTCCGAGCTTCGTGTCCTCGAGATTTTTTGGCTCTTATTGGAAAGAGCTGCCCCTGCCGGATTTTTTTTTTCTTTTCCCGCGTTATTTTTCTTGCCCTTCCCCTTCTTTTTTTTTTCCCCTTCCTTTTCCCTGTTTTATTTTTTTTCTTAATTTTCTTTTCTGCCCTCTCCTCCTTCCTCCGTTTTCTCCCTCTCCCCTTCCCCACCTTTCCCACTTCCCTCCTTTCCCGTCTTTTTCCTCCCTTTATCCCCCTGTTCCTCCTTCTCCTCTTTCCCACTTTTCCTACCTTTCCCCCTTTCTCCTGTTTCCCCTTCTTCCCTCTTTCCCCTTTCATCATCTCTTTCCCTTTTTCTTCCCTCTTTCCCCCTTTTTCCTCCCTTCTCCTCTTCTCTCCTTCTCCCCTTCCTGCCTTTTCCCTTTCCACTCCTTTTTCCCTCTTTTTTTCCCGTCACCCCTCCTCCTGCTTCCCCTCTTTCCACCCCTTTTTCCTCCTTTCCCTCTCCTTGTAATATTTTTTACCATTTTTACTCTTTTAAAAATATTTTTACTCTTTTTAACCTTTTTTTTCTTTTCTCCCTCTTTCCCATACATTTTTTCCCCCCTGCTTTTTCCTCCTTTTTCTGCCTTTTCCCCCCCAGATTTCTCACCCCGCTCTTCACTGCTGAGCTCAGAAAGGAGCTATTGCTGTTTTGCCCAAAATCTGCATTGTTTTGCTCTGTTTTTGCCAGGCTGGTGGCTGCCAGACTTCACAGCTTTCCTGTGGCACAGGCAGAGCTGGTTGAGCTCTCCTGCCCCAGGCCATGCGTTTATTAACAGGTGGGATAATTCCATCTCTGCCATCTTTTCCTTGCCGTGGGGCACTTTATAGTACACATTTCCTGTGTTAGGTTACGCAAGGTGTGGTGTGGCAAGGACAAAAACAACACAGACCTCTTTCCCTGCAGCTTTGATTACCTCTGAGAGGACCTGTGGCCACTTTCCAGGGCCAGGCAGGTGTGATCCCCAGCTTTCCTGGCAATAGGAATCTTTTCCTGTGATTATTTTGCATGAATAAGTGGGAGGATTATTAATCCTTTCTGTAGTGGCAGAGCAGGGCCTAAGCAGGGGAAGGAACCCACAGGGTTAACCATAAAATCACAGAAGGATTTGGGTGGGAGAGGACATTAAAGACCATCCAGTTCCAATCCCTTGCTATCTACAGGGAAATTTTCCACTATCCCAGGCTGCTCCAAGCCCTGTCCAAACTGGCCTTGGACACTTCCAGGAATGGGGCAGTCAGAGCTTCTCTGGGAAACCTGTGCCAGGGCCTCAGCACCCTCACAGGGAAGGATTTCTTCCAATCTAAATCTCTTCTCTTTGGCTTTGTGCCAAGCCATGCCAGAGCTTTCCTCTGTTTCTGGCTGGTGTTAATGCTGCAGGATGGCTTCAGCCCGTTGGACAATCTTTGCCTGTGGTGTGGGGCGAGGAAAGTCAGAAATGTCAGGAATGTTTTGCTAAGACATGCAAGTTTTATTTAGTTTGGTTCAAAATAGCCCTGTGACAAGGATCAGAGTAAATTACAGCCAGACACCACATTAAGGTGGATCTGAAACTTGTTGCTTGTTATGAGGGAAAAGTTCGCTGAGTTCTTTGAGTTTGGGGATTTTAATCCTGTAGGTGTGCCTGGATATGTACAACTCAGGAAGAAATCCTTCCCTGTGAGGGTGCTGAGGCCCTGGCACAGGTTTCCCAGAGAAGCTGTGGCTGCCCATCCCTGGAAGTGTCCCAGGCCAGATTGGATGGGGTTTGAAGCAGCCTGGGATAGTGGAAGGTGTCCCTGCCCATGGCAGGGGGTTCGAATGGGATGAGCTTTAAGGTCTCTCCCAACCCAAATAATTCCTGGATTCTATGTTGATTCTATGAAATAAGCTGAAAAGGAGGTTGGTCCATTTTGGAATTTACCTGTAGATGGACAAAGAAGCAAAATCAGCTCCCAGAACTCCCCACCTGGATATTTCCCATGGAAAATTGCACCGTAACTTAATGACAAGCCATTGAAAGATGCTTCTAAAATAATCCCTGCTGCTCTCAGCCTCCTGCAGCACAGCCAGCCAGGCTGTCAGGCTTCAGGCAGGGCTTGTTCCGAGTTTTCTTTGGCTCCTGGGACACAAACCAGCCCCAGCAAAGAGAGGAGAACAGGCTCTGCTCTGTGGCCAAGTGGGTGAAAGGCTGCGGTCGCTGCCCGGTGTAGCTTTAGCAGCACAAAGAGCTTGTGTGAGGGACATAAAAGCCCTGAGTTTAACCAAAGAGTCACGAGATGTGGGCAGAAAAGGTGAGGATTGTGAAAGGGAGCAAAGTATGGGAAAGGGGGATGTAGAAGTGCAAGAGTTTTTGCAGGGAGCACACCTAGAAGTGGCATGTCTGCTCTTCAGTAATGAGTCAGTGAAGGATTTCTTACTGGAGAAAACTGGAATGGTGAAAAAACAGGGAAAATTGGCAGCTCAGGTATCTTTAAACCAATGCGTGAGACAGTGTAATGTAAAAGAAGTTCCTTTTCCCTGAGGAAAGCGCTTTAAAAATGTAGCAAAACCACAACATTTTCTGTGTTCATTGTCTCATCCCATTGTGGTGTTTTATGTAGGAGGCAAGGTCTGATAAGTTTTTTGCCAAGGTCTGATAAGTTTTTTGCCAAGGTCTGATAAGTTTTTTTGGCAAGGTCTGATAAGTTTTTTGGAAAGGTCTGATAAGTTTCTTTTAATTTGGTTTTTAGGAAGGACTAGAGTTTGACAGCAGCACGCAGACTGGCACATGGAAATACCCTGTAGCTGTGCTGCAATCCTCATGGATTCAGGGAAAATCCTCCTTTCCCCCCAGTTTATAGTAGGACATCCATCACTTGGTAAGGCCAGGTGGCTCCAAGGTTTGTGGTGGGAAAAGGAGGCAGCAGGAAAGAGCAGTGAAAAAGGGAAAGACACAGAGCAGCTTTCTGAGGGGGAAGAAGGCAGGAACTGAGGATTTGGGGAGAAAAACAGAGTGAAAATCAGATTTAGCTGCACCTTTAAACTTTTTGATACTTTTAATAGTCTTTTTACTACCTTTTTCCTTTCTGCCAAAGAAAAATACACGTAAGGAGATAAAGGACCCCAGGTTTACCCTGTCTTTCACAAGAGGGAAAGGCTGAGGATCTCTGAACATAAAAATAAATTAAAAATTGAATAATAAATTCAAGCATAGTGGGAAACAGCTGGGCTGGGAATGGGGGGCTGGAGTCTGGAACCTGAGGTGAGGGAACCCAGTGATTAGGTGGGAATTCTGTAGCAGTCTGTAGCATGTATTTAAAACAACCTGCTGTATTTAAAACAACCTGCTACCAAAGATTTCCTCAATATTTTTTTACTCTGACATATTCCACTTTTTTTTTTTTTCTAGTCCTGGGAGAGTGGCTGAGAGCTGAGGAACTTTTTGAGGGATACAACCAACAAAGGAACAGAAATCCCCATTGTGTGGCCATGGCTGGCAGGGATTCCACATTCTGCAGTGGATCTTGGGCTGCCCGTGGGTTTATCAGGGTCAGGGCACAAGCTGCCAGGGGAGCAGGGGAGGGAATCCCGCTCAGAAAGCAGCAGACACTGCAGCAGGGCAGGAATAAGGAGAGAAATGCTCTGTTCTGATGCTGCTTTGTAATGCTTTCTAGTGAAAGTATTCCCATGTTACCATCAGATCCCTTCCTTTTTTTTCCTTACTCAGGTTTTGCTTTCAAAAGTGTAGAACTCTAAACAATCACCACCTCACTCCCTCAGTTGCTAATCTGAATTTATGACTTCTGAAGGACAAAAAATAAGCTTATTTTTATCTCTTCCCTTACACAGAGTAATTCCTGGGTGCTTTTCCTGCCAAGATGCAAACTCCTCACAATCTCAGTCTTTTTTGCATCTAAACAGTCACCTTTGCATTTAACATTCAGTTGAGTTATTAGAGCAGAGTGCTGAGCAAATATTCCATGAAGTTACACTGTTTGTATGGAAAATCAAGACTTTATTGTGGGTATGAAGTGTTAGCAACCCTAACAAAGAGTTCTGGGTGCAACACTAACTCATTTAGGCCAACTTATTCTAGTATTCCATCTCATTCCCAATAATACAACAAGAATAAAGGCAATATTTCCAGTTTCTCCCTCTTCTGCTTGCAGTGGATCCTAAGCCTAGTGCAGGAATGGTGTTACAGGGAGCTGTCAGGCTCTTCCCTGGTAGTAACACAATGACTAAATTAGTGGTTTCCTGCTGCATTTGCTTCATCAACGTGGCTGTTTTAATTGCACTGATGACAGAAGCTTGTAAATCATGCCACCACAATTCCCCTGTGCCTGGAATCTTTAGCTTTTCTTAGGCTGAATCAAAGCCAAGAACTGAGTCTTCTTTTAGGCTCTGCCCTTTTAAACTGTTCTTCAGCATTTGTTGTTTTCCTTTTATTTTTATTTCTGTGGTTTCAGACCTCACCATCCATCATTGTAACTCATTTTCTCTAAAAGGAGAAAAGAAAGACTGCAATCCTTTCAACTCATCTCTCTCTCTCTGATTATTGGTTTGGTCACCAGATGCCCAAATATTTAGTGAATATTTAGTGATCCCTCACAATCCAGGTCACTTGGGTACTTTAAAGCATGTTCCAGCCAAGTCATGGTAGTGAAATAAGGAATTTTAATATATATCCTCCAAATTCTGGTGGTCCCAGTCACCAGATTTGCAGGCTGATCAGAGGAGTGAGCCAAAGAGCATCTCTTCCCTCCCCTTGGATTTTTGGTGGTTCGTGGTAGTGGGTTTGGTTCGTGGTGGTGGTTTTGGTAGTCTGGGGAGCTGGGTCACAGCGTGATGGTGACAGCAGATACAGAGATGGAAGCAGTGAAGGTAAAACAAGGACTCATTTTACCTGGTGAATTGTGTTCCAGCAGGGATTGATGCCAGGAATCCCAGCTGGATGCAGGATGCTGGTGAGTCTATAAGAGCAGCTGTTTTTTTCCCTGGCAGTTTTTATGACAAAGGTCCTGTTCTTGTCTCTGAGACACCCATTGAGATCCCGAGTGGGACAAGGGCAGGGCAAACAAGCACTGCTGGCAGCTGGCAGGACACAGGAACCTTCCCTGCTTAGAGCTTGTGGTGGTTCCATGAGCCTCCATGGCTTGTCTTCAATCATCTGCTGAGGGGAAAACCATCACAGCCAGGAATTTAATGTCAGAAGGAGCATGGAAGAAAATTCCAAGGGCTGTTGTATAATTTGTGTTAATAAGGCACTAACAGCCCTTATAGCTGCAGAAACCAGAGGAAGCACATGAAGGGAACAAGAGTGGATTTTATCAAGTTTAGTGGTGCTTTTTGCCTGTTAAGATTCCTCAAAGCAAGTATCCAAAGGTTTAACTCCTGTAGGAAGATGAAATTTATTTGCTTTTAACAAATACAGGAAAAAGAAAACTGATCTGTGCATGTCCCCTGTATTCATGATAAAAGATCATAAATATCAACTAAATTTAGGATAAATATTCTGTTGTGCAATTGGTGATGGGGAAAAAAGAGAATTTGAAATAATTACTGCATTGTTCTCAATATAATTATGTTTTAAAAGATACTAAACATCCATTAATATTTATTAATATGAATTGCTGAAGGGACGGAAAGAAAAACGTTCTATCCAGCATTTTGCAGGCACAGAATTCCAATATGTGATGTAGCCATCAGGTGATGCAGCCTGGTGGCTCTTTGTTTCTATGGTTACCTTCAACTGGAATTGCTGTAAGTAGGTCAGATTGGAAGGTGTGAATGGAAACAAAGAAATCTGGGATCAATAACGAGAGTTCAGGGAGAAGGCTGGTGCTGCTATGGAAAGGGAGATGAGTGTGGGGAGAGGAATTTAAATTTGTAACTCATATAGATGAGGTCCCACACAGAGGGATGGGTCTGTTTTAGCATCATTCACTCTTCCAGCGTTATTCTGCTGTCTGAAGAATCACCTGTAGGGTTTTGATGTGATTTACCTGTGGCAACACCTTCCCTCCCTCTGGCTGCATATCCAGGCATGAGCAGCCAAAAGGAGCCTCAGGAACAGGAAAGGCTGAGGCAGCTGGAAGGGAGAGGCAGAACAGATGGAAGAGGGGGAGGGATCTGCTGGAAAGGGGAAGCAAAATCAAGGGTAGGGAAGATACGTTACACTCAGCATAGAAATAAGGAGAAACAGCTTGTAAAAGTGGTTCAAAAGAAGGAACTTGAATGTGAGGAAGGGAAACTCCCTGTGATGCCTTAAGTTGTAGCTTTCATATTTTCCAGATTCTGCACTGCATTAGTATATAATTCTGAATTTCACATAAGGTGTTAGCAAGTTGTCTTCACAGTTTAGTTAGACAAAACAATCCTTTTCCAGCCTGAGAACCAAGAACACCATTGCAGCTTGGAGTACAAAAGTATAAAAAATCAAATTGAGGAGAGCAGTCTGGCAGGATGGGACTTCATAACCTGAAGCTGTAATTGGACAATTAACCCCAATATGTCTATGGACCAAAACTTATAGAAGTGTGAAAACTCATGACTTCATCTTAGGTCCATCTTGGGTAGAGACATGGCCAGGCTCTTGTTGTGCCCAAGGTGAATCCTTTGAAAGCCTTTTAATAAATACCTACTGTATTCCTTTAACTCTGTGTGGCCTCTGTTCCAGGTAGCCTCTCTAGGCATCACCTGGAAGGACAGTGGAGACAGCTGGGGGTCGGTGTCTCCCCCAGGTAACAAGTGACAGCACAAGAGGAAACAGCCTCAAGGTGCGCCAGGGGAAGTTTAAGTTGGACATGAGCAAGAATTGTTGTCAAGGGTTAACAAGCCCTGGAAGAGACCTGGATTCAAAAACCCGTGTATGTGGCATTTGGAAACACATTTCCGTGGGGCCCAGCAACAGGATGAGGAGCAAAGGCTATAAACTAAACTCCAGAAGCTTCACCTCAACGTGAGGAAGAACTTCTTTACATTGAGGATGGCCGGGCACTGGGACAGGAGGCTCAGGGACCTCAGGAAGGATGTGAAGTCTCCCTCTCCGGAGTCTCCCAACCCACCCGGATCCCGTGCCACCTGCTCCACACGACCCTGCCTTGGCAGGGCGTTCAGCTGAACGATCTCCGGGGCTCCCTTCCCGCCGCTCCCGTGGCTCTGTGATGGGCTGGGCAGTGCTGGGGGCTCGCTGCTCCCAGCGAAAGGATCCCGGGAGCCATCCCAGCCCTGCCGTCCCGCTGCCCCGGCCGCCCCTCTCGGCCCCGGGGGCGGGCGCACGGCGGGCGCAGCCCACTGGGCGGGGGGCCCGGGGAGGCGGAGCGGGGCCGAGCCGGGGCGAGCCGAGCCGAGCCGAGCCCGGCCATGGAGGGTCCGGAGCCCGTGCCGGGGGGGATGCGGCGCTTCACCTGGGAGGAGATCGGGCAGCGGAACGGGCGGGGGCCGGCGCCGCAGGAGCGCTGGCTGGTGATCGACAGGAAGGTGTACGACATCAGCCGCTTCTGCCGGAGGCACCCGGGGGGCTCCCGGGTCATCAGCCACTACGCCGGGCAGGACGCCACGGTGAGCGCGGCAGGGAGGGCTGGGGGCAGAGCAGCATTCCTGGGGCCGGGAGCGGGGTCCCGGGGCTGGGAGCAGGCGGGAGCCCGTGTCGCTCGGCTGTGCCACACGCGCGTACGCCGGGAGCGGCGTGCGGGGGAGCACAGCGCGCACGCTCCGCCGGGAATTGTTTGGGAGTGCTGTTGCAAGGAATGGCTGAAAACCGCAGCCTGGGGGAAAAAACCCAAACAATCCCCTCGGTAGTTTGTGCGCACAGGGGAGTGTCGGGTGCTGGCAGCCGAGTGGCACCCGCGGTGGCAGAGCTGTTGTTTGCAAGGCGGGTGCCTTCGCCCTCCTCGAACTTCCCGAACCCGAGAGATGGCACTAGAGCAGAATGTCACTGAAAGTCGTGTTTCTGTCGCGAAAAAGGAATGAATCGCTCGTGTCTGAGTGCCGGCGGCTGTTGCGGAGTGGAGTAAATGCTGCTGGAGGAGGGTGGGGGGTGGCTTTGCCAGTGGTGTTTCCTTCCTTTGTCTGCTCGTGCCTTTTCCATGAATATCTCCAAATGCGCGCGTTTGGACCCACGGGTGGATATGGGGTGGGAATCCACCTCTAGGATGGTGTTGATGGACTGTGTTTCAGCCAGGCTGGAACTGGAGATCTCCACGTGAAGATCCCATGGTAGGAATATCATTTAGAGCCAAAAATAACAAGTGAATTTGCAATATTTCATGAGGGCAGGGTGCACAGGTTGCCACCGGCGCAGGTTGCCCAGAGAAGTGGTGGAGCCCCATCCCTGGAAGTGTTCCAGGCCTGGCTGAGTGGAGCTTGCAGCAACCTGCAAGGTGTCCATGGCAGGGGGGAATGGGATGAGCGCTGAAGAGCCTTTCTCACCCGAGCATTCTGTGTTTCTGTGAGCAGAAAAGGGTCAGCCCGTGGAGTGAGCAGGGCTGCATTTTGGGATTGCAGCCAGCTGCATTCTTTAGGTGATGGTGATGATATCAGTGCCACTGCTGGCTGCTGTTGAACTGCTGACTGCTCAGAAACCCCTGCCAAGTTTTATTTCCCAGTGGTTTTGTCCCTGGGGATCAAAAGAACGAGACTTCACAAAGCCAGGAAAAAACTGGGAAGTAAAGGAAGAACTCCTCTGGCTCGCTATTCTGATTTCTAGAAGGTGCAGTCAGCCATCCCCTGACCCCCAGCTGGGATTGCACTCCAGGTTTTACAGCCTCCATGGAAAGGATTGGTCTAAATGTGTGGTACCATCTTCCCCTGCACTGCCCACATACTCCTCCCCATTTTTCACCCCTTTTCTAATGAGAAAATGCAAATGTTGGTTCCCCTCTCTTTTTCCCTCCTTTATTCAGTGACCCTGAGCAGGGAGGATGCTACAGCTGACCTAGAGCTGGCAACACCATCCGGGTTTTTAACCCTTTTCCTGACTAGAGATCTTTTAAAAGCACATTTTATTTTAAAAGCACACAGTGGTGGCCTAGAAATGATAGTGATGAACAATGCATGGTGCAGGAGTCTTACTAAGTAATGCCCAGCAAGCAAATATTGCCCCAGAAAATTAAAACAACCCACATCCCGAGGTTGAGGGAGATTGTAAAAATAAGCTAATTTGGGCATCAGGAGAGAAATGTCAAAAAGGAGGTAAATGGGAGATCAGGAATTAGATGCCAAAGTGCCATGTGTGCCTACAGGATTTGTAATTTAAATACAGGGACAGAATCTGTAGTGATAGCAGCCACTAGTGTGTTTTTTCACCTGGTTGCCATGGAGATTGACACCACAGTTAAATAATAAAAGTAACTGGCTTCCCCACCAGGGGTCTTTTGAATGGTCCAGCATATTATGGAATAGGTTTCTTTTGCTGCCACCTGAATGATGTTTTTTCTTCATCGTGTTCCTCTGTCTGCATTTCAGGATCCTTTCATTGCTTTTCATCTTGACAAGGCACTGGTAAGGAAGTACATGAACCCTCTCCTGATTGGGGAACTGGCACCAGATCAGCCCAGCTTTGAGCCCAGCAAGAACGTGAGTGTCATAAAAACTTGGTTTTGGGGTTGAAATTGTACTCTTTAACTTTTCTGACTGGCAGGGTGGACTCCCTGTACATAAGATGTTAGGATTTCCTGGAATCACTGTTGGCTGAAGCTTCATTTCACATCATTATTTGTAGTTTTAGTAAAGATTTGTCTCCAGGTGACCCTCAGCTTTCCCCCTTTTCATCCCTGAGAGGGAAAACTATGCTTCTATTGATGTTCCTGGGGTGTTTTCTGACCAGTGGATGCTTTTGGGTCTCCCCACAGAAAAAGCTGGTGGAGGATTTCCGTGAGCTCCGTGCCACTGTGGAGAGGATGGGCCTTCTCCAGCCCAACCACATCTTTTTCATCCTCTATCTCTGCCACATCTTGATGCTGGATGTTGCAGCCTGGCTCATCATCTGGTATTTTGGAGCATCCTTGGTGCCTTTCCTCTTCTCTGCTGTGCTTCTGGGCACTGTCCAGGTGAGCAGCTCCACAAAATAAGCCCCAAAAAGCCAAATTTGGGACTTGGGTGCTTGTTGCCATAAGCACGGGACAGATCTTATCATCATGGACTTCCCCAGATCCTGCTTCTCTCTGAATTCCACCAAAAGGCAAAACTACACACGCTGCCGTGGTAGAGCAGGCTTTGCCTTGCTTTTCCCTCCCCATATTCCATCAAAGCCTTCCTTATTCCAGCCTTCCCCGCGATGAAAGCCGTGCCCCGTCCTGAGCTCCACGGTGCCAGAACTCCGAGGCAGTGTGCAGGGGCCAAGCCACTGTGTTCCCATGGGAACTTGCAGGGAGTTAGAGGAGAGGGCAGAGCAGCTCTCAAAGCCCCAGCTATTCCTCCTGTGGCCAGCTGATCCCCTTGGAATTACAAGTACTTGGAGGAGGCAGCAGCAAGCTGCTCCTTAAAGGAGACTTTGTTGCCGATTTCAGAGCAGTTTTGTGAGGGAATAAATGCTGGTTCTCAGCTCTGTGGCTGTTTTTTTCCCATGACTTATTTTCCCTTCCGCATGGAAACAACTGTCCAGGACTAAAAGTCATTAGGCAGAGTCTGGAGTGCGCTGGTGTGTAGTGAAAAAGGAGAGCTGGGATTGGGCCCTGGCAGTGGAAGCGCTTTTGCTATCCAGGGATATGTTGTGAGGAGCGTGGGAGTGGGAGAAGAAAGCCCTTTTCAGACACAGACCCTCCTGACAGCTCTTTTTCCCCAGCAGCCCTGTTGTATTCTTAATTCCAGGCCCAGGCTGGCTGGCTCCAGCATGATTTTGGACACCTGTCAGTCTTCAGCAAGTCCAGGTGGAACCACTGGGTGCACAAGTTCGTCATCGGCCACCTCAAGGTGAGCACTGGCTGTGGGGAGGGGCTGCCAGAGCCCTGCTCTGCAGCCAGAACCAATCCCAGGCTAAGGAGAGAACTGAGGGCAGAAGATCCACTTTCTTTAGGGCACTTTCTTCTCATCCATTCCCACAGGGAGCCCCAGCCAGCTGGTGGAATCACCTCCACTTCCAGCACCATGCCAAACCCAACTGCTTCCGGAAGGATCCCGATGTCAACATGCACCCCTTGTTTTTTGCTTTGGGGAAAACCCTCTCTGTGGAGGTGAGACCTGAGAGAAGCTGGGAAGTGACAGCAATAGGATTCAGATTTGGGAAGCTGCAGAGAGCCTGGACACTAATTAGTGTCCATGATTTTATATGGTGCTACTTGGCCTTCCACTAGTCCCTAATATGCCTCAGTAATGTTCCAGCAATTCTGACATCTTTATATTCTTAAAACTTCACTCAAAGTTATTTTTGCAGTGTTGGAAGATAAGAATGAAATATTTGCCATGATTACAAGTTCCTCTTTCCCTTGATGAGAGAATTTCAGTTTTATGGAGATCAGAATTACAAGTTGTTCTCTTTTGCCAAGATCAATGTGACTAATTGAGGATGGAAGCAGCAGATGACAAGCCAGGGCTGTCTGGAACTTTTAAAATTCCTGATCAAAGAAGCTATTTCAGTGGTCTCAGCCTGGCAGTGGGTGTCACAGTGGTTCCCATCTGGAGTCCAGTTCTATTTCTGGTGCAGCTCTGCAGTTAAATGAGTGGCTTTAGCATTTGCTGGCCTTAAAAAAAAAAGCTATGTAAATTCATAGTGTCACTTTAACTGCTCTGATTTGTGTTGAAAGTAAGGGATAGGCTATTGGGAATTAATTTGAACACATACAGGGATATCACGGCATTCCTTCAGAAAGCCAGTGGCTTGATCTGTTAATGTTTGTACAGCAAACATTGAAAAATTAGCAGCCTCAGAGGGAAGATAATCTGTTCACCCTCATTCTTGTGGACACAGTTTCATGTCTAGATGCTCACTTCTCTGTTTTCCAGAGTAATTGCAAGAAGATGGGAGTTTCACACACTTCATTAACAGTAATGAAGTGTGTGAAACTTCACACAGTATCATAACAGTAACCATAGCTTGGGGTTTTTTAATTCTGAAGCTCTGCTTTGTCAGCAAACTGTTTGTGTGGGTTTCTATTTCAGCATTTTTAGGCAGCTTGTGCCCTCTGTAGGGGCAGAGCTTCCTGTGCAGGTCACTGTGTGTGTGCAAGGCACTGCCCAGCCCCTTCTGCAGGGTGAAAACTCATCCAGTCTGAGGTTCCAGGGGATGGTGGATGCTGGTTTGGTTGCATGGAGCATCTCCTGGAAGTTTAGGAATGTGTGCATGGATGTCTTCATGGCCTGAGTAATTTGTGTATTTTAACAGCTTGGTGTGCAAAAGAAGAAATTCATGCCTTACAACCACCAGCACAAGTACTTCTTCATCAGTGAGTAACCTCCCCCTGTGCAGTTCCATGGCCAGCAGTCACTTTGCCCCTGGTTTTCCCATTCCATCCCATCCTGCTGGGATAACTGATGGATCTGTTTGTCCCTGCAGTCGGTCCCCCAGCGCTGGTGCCCCTTTATTTCCAGTGGTACATCTTCTACTTCGCCGTGCAGCGGAAGCAGTGGGTGGTGAGTCAGCTCCACAGGGACCAGGGGAGCTTCTCCTGGGTTTAGGGGTGAATTCCAGTGCCAGATTTACTGGGAGTTTTGTGTGTCTGCAGCAAAGGATGTGGGTATGGATTTGGGAATGGTGTGTGCAAAGGGGGATCTTCCACAGCCTTTCTTTGTGAAAGATCCTCTGGGTAACAGAAGATGTCCTCTGGTGTTCTGGGTTTTGGTTTCCTCACTGCTTGGTTCCTCTTTAGATCCAGAGGAAAACGTGGTGCTTTAGAGCATGTCCTGTCTGGTGTTGGCCCTCTGCTGGGCTCATGGAACCAGGATAATTCCTGGGCACAGGGAGTGGCTGGTGTCAGGTTACTTTGTAATGAGGCTGAGGAGGAAAAATTGATCAGCAGATGATGTTATGGGAGGTTTTAAAGGGAGTGATGGTAAATTCAGAAGTCAGAAATTCTGCCTTCTAATGAAGTTTTCCCTGTCCCCTCTACTACAGGACCTGGCCTGGATGCTGTCCTTCTACATCAGATTCTACCTCACCTACTTGCCCTTCCTGGGTGTGAAGGGTACCCTGGGGCTCCACCTGTTAGTCAGGTATCATCCAACTTACAGTTCCAACACTTTCTCTGCCCAGTCTGTATCAATCCTTCATGTCAGCTTTTTTCCAGCCCCCTGGTTATTTTTCTCATCACTCCCTGTTCTCTCTCCTGATCCTTTCAGTGGGACAGGGGTGGTTTCCTGTCAGGCTGCAGGAGGTGGAAGGTGTGTGTAGGTCAGATCTGCTTGGGTTTCTGGTTTCATTTTGTCAAGCAACAACCAGCTGGTGTGTGCACAAGTGTCTTGTACTGACTTGTCACATCATGGGTGTGTGATCTGTGATGTTTTGTGTTTGCACAGGTTTATAGAAAGCAACTGGTTTGTCTGGGTCACACAAATGAATCACATCCCCATGCACATTGATTATGATAAGAATGTGGACTGGTTCTCTACCCAGGTGAGACCTTGTTTATGGAGATCTGTGACAGTTCTGGGTGTGTAAAATCCATCTGTCTCAGCCTGGCCACCTCTTGTTGGCTGGAAATAAGTCCTGGAGCTGTTGTGTCCAGCCAGAATTCCTGTGGGGATGAGAAACCTGTGTTTGAGATGGGGCATTGCTAAAATAATGCTTAAAACAGGACTTCTTTTTTTTTTTTCTTTCAGCTCCAGGCAACCTGCAATGTTCATCAGTCCTTGTTCAATGACTGGTTCAGTGGCCACCTGAACTTCCAGATCGAGCACCAGTGAGTGGAAACAGGGCTTGGGAATAGTTCCAAGGAGTGCTAGATACATCAGGGCTGAAGAGCCTCCAAGGTCCCTCTGTCAGCTGAGACAGGAACAAAAGATAATGTGGGTTCATTTTGTGCTCTGTGTGTGGGGGCAGAACAGGAACTCCAAAAAGAAAATTTCTGGAGCACCAGCACACTTCAGATCTAAGCTGCATGGCAGTGGGGGAGAATTCCCAGCACAGGCACTGAAGGGACATGAGAGGGCAGAGGATCCATGGCTGGCACAAGGGGAGCTCGGGGCACTTCCAGAATTAGGCACAGCAGCGGGGCCAGGATTCCCTGTGGTGGTGAGGGATGCCATTGAATCAGCACCTCCTTTTCCCACAGCCTTTTCCCTACAATGCCACGGCACAACTACTGGAAGGTGGCCCCTCTGGTGAAGTCCCTGTGTGCCAAGCATGGCATTGAGTACCAGTGCAAGCCTCTGCTCACGGCCTTTGCAGACATCGTGCAGTGAGTATTGACCCGCCGTGTTCCCAAGTCAGTGAGAAGGGGAGGGACATGGACAGGGAGGGGCAGCCTCTAAAGGTCCCTTCTGACCCAAATCACTTCATGATCTTTGCTCTGTCTGTAGAATTCTCCCCACAAAGCTCTGGATGGAACATGGGGTTCATTGCCTTGTTTCTCTCTTGGCAGCTCTTTGAAAGATTCAGGGGAGCTCTGGCTTGATGCTTATCTACATAAGTAAGCAGCAGTGGATCCCTGCAGAGGAATTCCTCAGCCTTGCTGCCTCCTGTGGTGGTCACCCTGAAGATCCTGCACTGAGGAGAGCTGGCTAAGCCAGATTTGGGGAGGTGGTGCTGCTTAATTCCATGGATGAATGTAATTAATACGATTTTTCCTTTTTTTAGTTGGTTTTTTTTTGTTGTTTTGTTTTTGTAATATGTGCTGTTAATTTTTTCTTGTGCTTCTTTCATTCCTCTTCTCTGGTGCTGAGTTCTGGGGAAAAGCTGGATGAAGGAGGTTGTGTCCCACCGAGCTGGGTGCAGCTTTGGGACCGGGAACAGATTCCTTTCCATCTGCTGATCCTTCATTTGCTGAGTATATAGGAGGGAAGCTTCTTATCTAACATAGGCTTTTTGGGGTGGCTCTCATTGTGAGTGTAGTAAGAAAGTTGGGACAGCATGAAATCAGGGAATGTGGGAGTTAGGGAAATGTGGAAGCTCTAGGGAATGGGGTATGTTCAGTATTTTCAAATTCCTGTTTGTAATAGGGAGTTCCCAGACCAATTTATACATATATGGGTGGGTAGGGAAGTGCAGGCAGCAGTTCTCTAGGAATAGGATCTAGTTAGAACCCTAATTGAGGTAGGGAAACAGGAAAGTGGAAGTTTTTCCATGTCTCATATTCTGTGGAAATGCTGCCCTCCACATCTCTGGAAACCTCTGGGTTATTTGGCCACTGGTGGCATTCCAGGGAGATCTGCAAGGGGTTTCCTCATGCCAGACTTTGGAGTGTTATGAAGCCATTACTGAGTCAGAAGGGAGAGAAGCCTGTCCCATCCATACCTACAAGAGTGACTAAGGAAGCAGAAGCATTCCAGACCAGGCTGGACAAGGCTTGGAGCAGCCTGGTTTAGTGGAATACAATAAACCATGGCAGGGGATGGAATGGGCTGAGCTTAAAGGTCCCTTCCAACTCAAACCATTCTACAATGATTCTGTGTGAAGGGTGATCATAATCACTCTGTGACTGCCTGCAGCTTTGGGCTTTTTTGGACCTCTGGGTGATTTGTTAAAAGGAGAGAATTCCTGCCTCCTGTCCATGGAGAGTGAGGCATTCTTGCCTGAGCAGCAGGCAAATCTAAGGCAGTTAGAAAGGTGGTGGGGGTCAGGCTGCTGTTTAAAAGTGTTTAACTTTTCATTCAGCTGCATATCCACAGGCATACCTCAGCCAAAACATTGCTGATCTCCCTGTCTTGGATGATGTGCCTTCCAAACACACCCCCAGTCCTGTGGGATTTACTGAATAATCTTACTGCCTTTTGTGTGGCCTTTTAATTTACTGCCCCAACAAAACCAGGATGTAGCACCTGCCACATCACTGAGGAAGATGCTCCATCACCCTGGTCCCCCAGAGACTGGTGATTAGAATCTAGGAGGGATGGGTTGACTTCGAAGAATTTTTCCCAATCAACATCAAAATGAGGATGAGGTGTTGATAGAATAGAGGAAATAGATCTTCTCAGGCCAAGAGTGTTGTTAAGCACAGGATAAAATTGTAATGGGAATATTAATACAATCATACCTATATAATATCTATAATATTGTTATTGTTATAATATAATAATATGTTGTTATATAATAACAATACATCATACAATCAAATACCTGTTGATTAAGACCATAAAGGAAGTGGGGCATAGTTACTGTTTTACTTTGGTTTGTTCCTGCTCCATTTCTTTCCCTCGTGTTACAACTGTGGATGGAGGAAAGTCTATTAATAAAGTTCCTTGTCTTACCAATTTTGCTGTCATCGGAGTAAAATACATCTGTGCAAGAGTCTTCACTCTGTAAAAGGTGGAACAAATGGCTGTCCACAGCTACAGAGAGAGAACTGTCATAAACGTCTTTCTTCAGAACGTGCTTCTCCTGTGTTTTCCCTGCCACATAAAGAGGGAACATCCACCATGCAATAAACCAAATGCCTGGAGAACCAGGAAGAATAACTCAGATGAGCAGATTCACAGTCCTGAAGGGTAAGAGTGAATGGGGACCTGACTCAGCAAAACCAGATATGAATGTGCTGAGTTTCCTGGAAGTTGTCAGGTTCGAGAAGAGTTCTCCAGAGAGTTTTCCAGGCTCAGGAAATACACTGAATTACACGATCTAGGAAGAACGCCGGCCCCAACTTTGCCATCTAGTGGAAACCTTTTGGCCTTAAAAATGGAACCTGAACATTGTGGAATAGCCACAGGGTGGCAGTCGGACATCAGAAGGGGAGGAGGACATCTCAGAGGATCAGAAGGATAGGATCAGATCATGAAAGAGACCTGGCAAGGGCATAGAGTGACACAACAAAGGGGAATGGCTTCAAACTGAAAGAAGAGAGGTGTAGGTGGGTAGTGGGAAGGAATTCTTCCATGTGAGGGTGGTGAGGCCCCAGCACAGGTTGCCCAGGGAAGCTGTGGCTGTCCCTGGATCCCTGGAAGCGTCCGAGGCTGGGTTGGACTGTACTTGGAGCAGCCTGGGATAGTGGAAGGTGTCCCTGCTCATGGCAGGGAGAAGAGGATATTGTTCCTGAAGATGTCAGAGGCTCATAAGGCTTTGAAGATTATCCAGTTAAGTGGAATGTCATTGGACAAAGAGGTGGCTCCAAGCTGGAATAAATCACTTTTTCCAAATCAGGGAGGAGCATCTTCAGCAATGGAGCATCAGGAATTATAATAATGTCAGGGTGATGTTCATAGTAAAGGGTGATGGGGCAACTGAAAGAGGAAAATGCTGTAGTTTTCCCCTTGCCAACACCCACCCATCTGGACTTGTTAATGGTGTGGATTTGCAGTCCTTGCCCAATTTGTGGATGTGTTTGCATCCATTTTATCCCAAATTCCTGAAGAGAGGAATGGTTTTCTTTGTGGAATTTTCCCCACATTTAGAAAAGTAGGGGAAATCAAGCTGATTGTAGATCCCACAGGATGGATGATGAACAGCAGCCAAGTTGCTCGTAAACGGGAGGATTTGCTGCTTCCCAAGGTTCTTTTACAAGGATTATAAAGAGATTACCTAACAGGTCAGGTGTAGAGGACAAGTGCAGTAATGCAACACTGCTCATGGGTGGGAAAGGAAGGGCATTACACTGGAAGAGATTTTTCTGGGATTTGCATCTCCTGCAGGGACTGGTATTAAATGTTCAGAAGATGGGGAGGAATTTCCACCAAGAATAGTTTTGAAACAGCAACAAGTATTGATACACCCATGACAGCTTATATGAAATGCTGGTTATGATGGTGCCCCTTAGGCAAAATTTCCAAAGGTCTGATTGATCCACAGTAATCTCCCTTGGCTTTGCTCCCAAGAATCACCCTGGCTTTTTGATTTTTGCAGCTCATCATTTAGGCTCTTGCCAGTCTGGTGATTTTTTTTTGGTGAGAGAATAAAACTGTCAGCATCCCCTGAGCCAAATAAAAGAAGAGGCAGTGACCTGATCATAAAATGAGAAGTTCTAGAGCAGAGAATACTTCAATCTGTCAGTAATAGTGAAATATTCAGCAGCTGAAGTGTGAATCAATACCAGTTCAAGATACAGTGTAAGCGCAAATTCTTAGTACCAAGGTTAATTAGTCCAATTAGCAGGAGCAGTGATAGATTGTCCTCTAAGGGTGATATAAAAATTCAAGAACAACTCGATTTTATGGGTGGTAATTCCTTGTATAATGTTTGCTTTGACTCAGGAAGAGATCAGGGCAGGCCTGTGGGCAGTATTATCCTAATGAGGTCACCTCCTGCATAATAGACCTTTTCAGATGAGCACTAACCCATCATTTAGCTGCAGACCAAGATAGAATGATAACTTCTTCTGGCAAGAAGGGGTGCCAATGTTCTAACAAGTGAGCCTGAATTCCTTTCCAGGATCATCTCCCAGTTGGTTAGGAAAAAGAAACAAGGTGAGGTAAGAAATGCTGGGTGTTGCCCAAGTAAAATAAAAGGTGAGCGGAGATTGCAATGAGCTCAGGTTTTGACATTTTCTTTGTTTTGTTCCCTCTTCTCCCCTCATCCATAGAGGAAGATCAGAAACATGTGAGACTAGAAAGCCACAGGTATTTCTGTCTTCAGCAAATATTCCAAAGTTGGCAAAATAAAGGAGTAAGTATAAAATTATGAGACTTAGATCCCTAGCAAAGAGGGGAGAAACAAACTCAGGAGGGCATTTTTGAGGGATGAGGGACAACCTGTGAGGCAGATTGGGAATAGAAAGAATAGTGAAAAGGTCATGGAATTACAAGTAGGAGTTGCTACTTGTAGTAACTCCAGCAATCTGGTAATTGCTAAAGTGTCAAAGGAAAATTAAATTTTGCAAAAGAAGTAACAAAATATGCAAACTATGAGTGGTGCCCTTGCGGGCAGGGTAGGATGTAGAAGTTTAAGGATGAGGGACATCTCTGAGGCAAAATATTTACGTTGCCCTAAGAATATACCCCAAAGTATGTGGCTGAGGAAGGACAGAGGCAAAAGGTGAAGGCCAGGGAAGGAATTATGGCCAAATATTGGCTGTGCCACGTTTATTGCAGAGGCTGGAAGGCGGCCCAAGGCCCACAGGAAGGCCAGACAGAGGAAGGTGCTCTGAGTCTAGGCCATGGAAACACCGTGGGTGTTTTAATCCTGACTTAGGCCACTTTGTTCCTAATTAAGGTTGCAAAACCAAGTCTTAAACTTTCGAGCACCTTTTGTGGAGTTTCTCTTCTGTGGATGCCCAGTTTCAGGCAGCCACAGCATTCAGCAGTTTGTGAGCAGTGGGTACCCTGCCCTGGGCACAGAAAATGCAACAAAAATGCTGCTTGGTCTGAAAAAAAGCCAACGCCAAACATGCAACAGTGAGAAAACAAAATGGGTTTGTTACAGGCATTTAACAATTTTGACTTGGATCATGTTATGTCTTGTGTGTACCAATATAGAGCACTTGGGAGAGGATAATTACAGAATTTGTAACTTTAGATCAGCTTAATTTAGATCTTAAAGCCACAAAAGAGCCCCTGGGATTCTGACTTTCATGAAGCTGAAGGGTGCAAAGGGTTTATTACATAAGAATTGCAAAAAAAAAATTATATAATATGTGTTCTAATGCAATTTATTGTTCTGTGGGGAGATTCAGATGAGAAGGTTCACAGGGCTTATTACAGAGCCTAATTTTAGCCCTCATTCTAATTAACATCTCGGGGTTTTATTGTTTACTCATAAAATGCAACCAAAAGCTGGGAGGGAAGGTGTGGCTTTCCCAGGTATTTTTTTTTCCTCTTTTGCAAAGGGTGTGAAGATGGTTTTCACAGGGAAAAAAACCCTATTGATATCTGGACTAAGGAATGAAACAAAATTAATAAAAATTTTAAATATCTGAGCAAATGAAACCCCTCAAGGCAGGGTCTCCATTACAAACTTGACTCTGTCTATGAAAAAACCCCTTGGTTTTGCTTTAGGTTTCTCTTTCCATTTCATGGGACATGGTATTCCTGGTAAGTAGCTCCATCTGAGATGCAGGGTGGTATTTCATCAACCCAGAATATACTAAAAAAGGGAAAACCTGGTCCTTTTCTTCTCCTGACTGACATGGTGCCTTATAATGCTTTTATTAAAAGCAGAAAATTACTGGATTCTTTTTCCTTTCCAAAACAAAATTTTACCAACTGCAAAAGTTTTTTATCACTTGAAAAGATTGCAAAGATCTTTCTGAATGCATCCTTTTCCTAGATTATGGATTCCCCATTAAATTTTGTGCTGAAGATAAAATAATTATTTTTATTTCCTGGCTGTGTTTGGGAAGAGGCACATCATGGTCACAAAAGAGGAGCCTTGAAGGAGAGTCCATGAAATCCAGCAAGAAAAGCAGACTCTGTGCACAGGAATGTGTGTGCTGACTGTGGATGGATGCAGGTAATTTCCTTGGAGCCATTGTAGGGCAGAGCATTCCTGAACCCTCCAAAAAGAATCCTGTGAGCTCCATTCCAGAGTCCCTTGAGGACAAACCCTTCAACGTATAGTTATGTTGTATAAATTAGGTGGTACCTGCTCCTGATGCAGAGACATTTCAGATATCTCTGCTTTGATCCAAGATGCTCTCTCTTTGATCCAAGAGCAGCCAGGACAGGGTTCAGCTCTGCTTCCAGAGAGAAGTGCAGGTGTACTTGTAGATGCTCATCCAAGGTCACACTTTTCCAGCTTTTTCCATGTTGACACCTAATCCTGGAGACCTGTTCAACCCAAAACTGTCTATCTTCTATTTAACAACTCTGGTGAGGCTTACACTTCATAAAGTAGAGATTCTGCACCCAGTTTTGCCCAGCCCAAGCCCCACTTGGGAGATGCTCCCACTCGCAAGACTCCATGAAAACCCTGTAAAAAAGTAAGACAGTATTACTCAGAACCTAAAGATCCTCTCTGGAGAAGAAGTTTTTCTTAGAAACAAGAATCATTAATGCTGGGAAAACCTCTAAGATTGTCAACCACTTCCAAGTGTTCTGGGGTATCTCAGTACCAGATTTATTTTTGGAGCATTTATCTCCAGTCGATTAAGTGTAAGCTGTAAACATTTACGTGACAGACAATAAAAGGGCTGAGGCAGCAACTGGCAGCTGAGCACTCACGTAGTGAGTGCCCGTCTGGAAATCTGGGAAAGTGTGTCAAGAGCTGTGCAAGGAGCCTCTGAGTCATGGGAGCAGCCCTGTGCACGTGTACCAGCTCCCGGGAGCGCAGGACACGCTTTTTGGCAGGTGTGTGGGCAGTGGTTGCAGAACACCGAGTGTGGTGTAAATTCACTTTAACAGGTTTCTCAAGAGTTTTTCTGGGTGAGCAGGACCATGCCTTTCACTGTCTGAGCTTTTGGAATCATTTTGGTAACCTGGATAATATAGACAAAGATAGCTTCTGCTTTCACATTGGGAAGGGATTTTAATTTAACAGAATATCAGTGGGCGTTACAGGCCCCTCTGGATGGGATCTGATGCTAAATAAATTCGGACAATAAATATTTATACACTGTTAATACAGAGGACAATCATCTTAAGAGTTCCCAAATTTAATTCCAGCAGTTTGGTGGATGCTGGCACCCACAGTGTTAACAATGAAAGTCACAGCTGCTGATTGTGTGTATAGACAGAGACATCCCATATTTGTTCACTCCAATAAATTCCTGGCTCTTTATCCTGCATCTCCTCATAGACCGAAACCAAACCCAACATTTTTATCTTTTTATCTCCTCCTTTTCAAGAAGCTGCTACATGTACAAGTCTGAATATAGGGCCATGGGAAGGGTTTTTGGTACTTTCAGCCAGCTATGGAGTAACTTGATATTTTCACATGTGCACAAAACTCCACATCTGCAGGAAATTGCGCAAACTGTTGCATATTTTATTGCCGCCACCTCAAGTACTGAACATTGATTTAGGTAAGACTGCATATGTATATAGATCCTGAACACATCATTAGCGTGGACACTCTCAGCTTTTATTTAGAGCAAGATAAAGAGTTACAAAATACAATATGACAGCAGGGTAGAAATTATTCCTCCCATTCTTTTATCGCTGTCTGGTAATAGCAGCAGCCACATTTCTCTTACTTTGGGTGGTTCACCAATTGCCACATGTCAGGCACTTTTAAATGGCAGTTTGGGGCTTGACTGATTAATTTGCAAGATGCTACATGATTTGAAGAATTAGAATTGCATAATTTGGAGTTCTGTGTCAGCCAGAAAACTGCCCACTCTGTGCTTGGGAGACAGGGAAAACGCCTCACTCTGCTGAGGTGCCTTGGTCAAGAAAGTAGTTTGGCTTTTTTATCTGCCTTTATCTTTCCTTATCTTCCTGTCCTGCCTGAAGTCTGCAGTTTTATCTGTGTGTTTTCAGTCCTTCTCAGAACTGGGAACTCATACAACAAGCAGTTTTCTTGGAATCCCAGTGTGTGAATTGTCATGAGAGATAGCTGAGACCTTCAGCTGCCCGGCTTCAGGCAGGGACTGGGCATCACTGCAGGCCACATCTGGGGGTATAGACCTAAGAAATTCAGAAACATAAATAGAACATTTAGGGCAAGGGGGAAAAGTCAGAATTTAACTCAATATTGCATTACAGAGGACTAAGTATGGAAATACCCCATGTCTACCACCCCAGACTGTACCACGTCTGCCTGGAATTTTCCAAGGCTTGGAATTTTTGATTAAAAAAACAACCAGGATTAAGACACTGCTAGATCTCAAGTAGGGCAATATTTGATTTATATTGCTTAAATTTTTCTGCAAAATTGATGTGAGTTCATAGGAAACTTGGCATTGCCTTGTCACTGTATTTTATTGCAGCTGAGAACTCTTTTACCTCTTTATTGCACGGCAGACCTTCACAATATCAGAGATGCTTAGACTTGGTTTCTGCAGGAGAAGTGCTTAAGTAAAGTTAGTTATGTCAGCATTGCCTTTAAGCATAGGTTTCTGAATTTATAGCCAAGGTTGGTGTTAATAATAATAATAATAATAATAATAATTATTATTATTATTATTATTATTATTGTTGTTGTTGTTGTCGTCATCATAATTATCGTTATTATTGTTGTTGTTTTGTTATTATCACTATTATTATCACTATTATTATCACTATTATTACTACTGCTATTACAACAAACTGTTTTAGTGTTACAGACTGATGAATGAATTACTTGAACAATTAGGTGGTTGCATGGCCTCAGGAAGATACAAGAAACTCTGAAACCAACTGTATGCAAAGTATTATCAATACAGAAGCCAAATTAACTGGAAATAAAGAATGCTTTCTTAATGTGCTCTTTCTTTACTCTGATCTGGTGGTATTTTAATAAATTATTTAGTTAAGAAAGGCACATTAATTTAGCATGTCAGAGTCAAGAAAATTTCAAAGACCAAGAACAACCTGAAGGGTTTGGGTGGTGATGAGGCTATTTAGAATTAACAGGTGGTCTTCTCAAACTTCTGTCTTTGTTCCTGTTTTTGTTCAGTGGAGCAGTCAGACCTTGCAAAGGCAGCTCAGAAGGACAAGAAGGAGCAGGGCTTTTCCTCACAGGCGTGTCCAAGCGTCTGGAAGAGGAGGGAACTTGGGATGGGTGTGTTTGGGTGAGGAGAGCCAACCAGCCCTTGGAAGCGCAGGGAGTGGCTTGGAGTGGGGCTGTATAACGGGCAGGCCAGGATGGGCCACCCTCAGCCTGGCCACGGAGCTGGCGCTGGAGAATCCCAGCGCGGATGGCTCCACAGACTGGCCCCGGCGAGAAGGGGACGGGACCTGTTCCAGCCTTTCCACGGCTTTTCACTTGGGAAGAGATCGGGACCCACAACGGCCGCGGGCAAGGCCAGGAGCAGTGGCTGGTGGTTGACAGGAAGGTTTATGATGTCAGCCAGTTTTCCAAGAGACATCCCGGGGGCAGCCGGGTTATCAGCCACTATGCTGGGCAGGATGCCACGGTAAGAGCTGGGAAAGCAGCAGAGGAAGGTGGTTCCAGTGGCAGGGAAGGAGGACGTGGTGGGGAATCCTGTGCTTGGTCAGAGAGCAGACTGAGAAAGCAGCATGATGACCTTGGGCTGCAGGACATAAGGAAAAGTCCTACAAATATATTTGATCACAGATCTTCCAGGGATTCCTGCAAAAATCTTTGATCTAGAGGATTTATCTAAAATAATTTGGTGCTTTTTGCAGGAATAATAAATTCTAAGCAGATCTCCCAGACTATGCTGAAAGGAGATGCTGAATTTCTGACTAGGCAGAAACCTGAGCATTGGAAACATGGGCATAAACTTGTGATGTGAGAGATTTCATTCTTGTCACGACAAGACTTTCTGACTTTAAGAAAGTTGCTTAGCCTGTCTTAATTCCTCAGGTTTCGGCGTGTGGAATGGGATAGCACTTCTAACTCCTGGCCCAAAATGGACCAGATCAGTTACTTTTCACATTTCATCCCTTGCACCCTGCTTGAAAAATACCTGGGCAGAAAAATACCTGGTGATCTCAGAGGAAGCAGAGGAGAGGTTTGAGTCTTGTTTGGTTTCTCCCAACTTCACTGACCTCCAGAGCACAGGCCAGCCCAGAGATCCTGGTGCTATCTCATGCACTTTCTGCCACTGGACTTCTACAGAAAGAGTCAAGGAATGCAGAATGCATGGAATAATTTGTCCCCAAGCTATGTGCTCCCAGCTCCTGCAAGGACTTGCAGTTTACATCATTGTATTTATAGACACCCAGGGGCTTTAACCGCAGTGAATGGGTTTAAAAAATGACCTTTGATCTTACTTGCTTTTATTGTAGCAATGTTTACAATCTGATTTTACTTGATCTTAAAGGTATTTTCAAACCTCTAGGTGTAGTATATCCCTTTGAAGACAGGACCACAACAAGTAGCCAAAATTGTGGGTTCAATGTGGATCTGTTTTGCATCCTAACAACACTTTGAGTCTTGCCCTTGCTAAACCTAATAATTTTTTTTTTTTTTGCTTTTTTGCTTTTAAAGTGCTGCTTGTTCATATATTCTAATTAATCCATATAGAAAAGCAGGACTGGAAGGTGTCTCAAAAAATTACTAGTGCAGGACTTTACCTAAAATCAGGATCCAGGATTTTTTTTTTCCCCCAACAACCCTTGAATGCTCTAGAGCTCATAATAATCTATACACAGTGAGAATTTACTTCCTCTGTGGGGTTTATTTTGAAAATACAAGGCGAGATCATTGCAGAGCATTTAATTGATGTCAAATGTTGTGAGTTATGTGCGTTGCAGGTGATAGTTCTTAAAGTTAATCTCTAAACTTAATAAGTTAGTAGGATGCTAATCAGGGCCCAAGACCAGGGATGAATAAAAACAGGCAGGACTGAGAGGCTTTCAGTGATAAGAATCTGTGATACTGATCTCATGGATGGGAGTCTCTGCTTAAAAGGATTCTGGTTCCTGTTTCCAAACTGCA
This sequence comes from Passer domesticus, assembly GCF_036417665.1. Classification (NCBI taxonomy): domain Eukaryota; kingdom Metazoa; phylum Chordata; class Aves; order Passeriformes; family Passeridae; genus Passer; species Passer domesticus. Next base: position 54,429,530 of record NC_087479.1, read on the forward strand.
GTATAGGTACTTATGGATTAAGTCAGAATTCCTGGCAAGATGAACAGATATAAAAATGTGTAAAGACCTGGAGGATGAGTGGCACAGAATCACGACGGAAAGATTTCCCCTGTTTTTTGGTCTGGACAGAGTTGTTCATTTGTCACTGTGACAAAGGGCCACTAGATGTCTGTAGAAAAGCTCAAATGTCCAAAAAGTCACCCTGTTCTGACTTTTTCTAGACTACATTACTCAGAGAAAGACTGTCTCCAGCCAAGAGGCTCCAAGGAAGTCCTCTGTCCTCTTCCAGGGATTTGATCCTGACCAGACCTGTGCAGAATATTTGGGTTGTGTTCATCCCTGCTGATTTTCAGAGCCAAAATCAGCAAAACCAGACTGTTCAAAATGAGGATTTTGTTCTATCTGCTCTTTCTGGAAGAAAAAAGGGTATGGCCAGCCTCTTTACCTTTCTTCTGGAAAATCCACTGAGGACATGAGCTAAAGAAGAGTTTTGATTTATCTGGAATCTCAACCTTTTTCCATTGTTTATATTTGATTTGAAACTGTGATTTGAAATGGTTCTTGGACAAGCACTTTTGTGTCCTTAGTGCTCCCACATCCCCAAAACATCAACGTGTTCTGGAAATTGGGAGGGAACTGTAAGAGACACCCAGTTTATGCTGCTGAATATGAGGCTTCAGCATCTATTTTGTATGGCCTTAGTGTTGCACAGACAGGATTTCAAAGCCATCCCAAGCATGGCAGAGACACACCTCATTCCCTGCTCCTGGGTCCCATCCATAGGGCAGGGCTGCTGGCTGGAGCCTTCTAGGGACAGACTGTGCTGAAACAAGCAGAAGAAGGAACAGGTTTCCCTCTGCAAAGGGTTTTTCATCAAACCCTTTCATGTTTATTACCAGCCTCGCCCAGGGGCTTTTATGAAATCTGGGTGCTTGAAACTCCTCCAGCTTCCTTGGGCCAAGCTCCAGTCAATGGGAAAGAGTGACAGGAGAGACAAACATGGACAAGGGGAGCAGGATTTTGTGTTATAATCCAGACTTGGGGAATGAGAGGCTCAGCTCTGGTGTTCGGTCATGTGCCCTCTCTCACTCCCTCCCTTTGTGTTCCTCAGGATGCTTTTGTGGCATTCCACAATGACAAGTCCCTGGTGAGGAAGTACCTGAAATCTCTGCTGATTGGGGAGCTGGCACCAGATCAACCCAGCTTTGAGTCTAATAAAAAGGTGAGTGCCCTAGATTCCAGCCGTGGGAATGGCTCGGGGTTCAGCATGGAAGGAGAAGGAAAAACAGGAGAGGTAGCAGGAATGGCCTCTGAGGGAGCACGCCTGATGCTGTGGGTGGGCAGGAGGTGGTGATGGGCAGGCATGGAAACATGACTGTCCCAGCATCACCAAATCCACCCCTGGGAGCAAGGAATGAGCTCCCTAGCCCCAAATCCTGCTCTGTTCTCCTTGCTGGGATGTCTCAGAATCAAAGCAAAGTCTGTTGACTTCATGCTTGTTTTGGCACAGAGCCCCTACTGACAGAACATCTCCTCCAACTTCTGCGGCTGTTTTGGGGTTCCTGGCTCTGCTCTATGACATTTCCAAAGTAAATAGTGCATTAATATTCACTTTACCCACAGAAATCCCTCTTGGAGGATTTTCGTGAGCTGCGCTGCACCATTGAGAAGATGGGACTTCTGAGGCCCAATTACTTCTTCTTCTTCCTGGTTTTCCTTCACCTCCTGGTGCTGGATGCTGCATCCTGGCTCGTGCTCTGGTACTTTGGCGTATCCCTGGTGCCTTTCCTGGCTGGCATGGCATTCTTCACCACTGCCCAGGTAAACTGCTGACGGCTGCTCCATGCTGCAGACGCCCTTGGCTCTTCCAGGTGGAGAGGATTGCTCCCATCCCAGGCATTGCCTCTCCTTAGATCCCATTATCTGGCTGAAGATGACAAGCATGTTCTACGTCACAATTTTTGTTGCCTGCAGCTGATCTCATTTTGCTGACAGGCTGCTCCCTCTGGGGGTGGGGTTCTTGTGGTGTTCTTGTGGAACTGGCTCTTTCACAAGATGGGATGAGCTAATTTAATCACTTACTCCAGCAAAATGAAGGAATATTTCATTCTCACCTGAAATTTTGGCTCTCTGTTGCTTCTGTCAGATGGCTCTGGGTTTTTTTGTCCTTTATGAGTATCCTCTAGCCCTGAATAGTTTTCTGCTGGATTAGTAAATTCAGCCATATGAGCAAAGGATCCATTTCAGTGTGGGTGTAGGGAAGGAGGGAATAGGGATTTGTGGCACTAAGGTGGGAGAAATTGAAGGGTGTGGCAGAGGGAAGAACACAAGATTTTCTTATTAACACTGAATGCTTAAGTTTGCTCAGATCCCCCTGGAGCAGGTGCAAATGAGCTAATTTATTTAATTAATCTGTTTTAATTGCCTAATATCTGCTAAGGCAGATATCCCTCAAAGAGCAGTCTTGTATTTCCATGGAAATATGGAATGCAGTGAAGCCACAGACTTGCTGTGGCTGGTTACTTGGAAATTAATTATTCGTGATGGTAGCAACAGAATTCCATGCTGTGACAGTGAAGTTAATTGCGGTGATGCTTTGCTGCGTCCCCTGTAATATTCCTGATGAAACTAATATCTGGAATTGAGCAGCTCTAGTGGACAGTAGCCTGGAAGTTCCCAGCCCTGTGAGTGTCTCTTGACACATCAGGAGGAGGATGAAATTCACACTATGAAGTTACAGAGACTCACAAGGGAAATTATTGCATTGAAGCAGTTCTCTTTCCTCAGTGATCCTTTTGTCTCCCAGATCCAGATGGGCTGGTTCCAGCACGATCTGGGGCACTGCTCTGTCTTCAGGAAACCCAGGTGGAATCATCTCCTGCAGATCGTGGTGATAAACATGCTGAAGGTAGTGGTGGGAATGTTCTCTGGGGTTGATCGGGACTAAGCAATGGATGGGAGTGTCCCTAAATCCAGGCAAGGTCTCCTGTGAGGGAATTGTAGTAAACAGATGGGATCCTTGATATTGCTCCAGTTTGAATCCCTGGTGTTGCCCTTTTCCCCACGCAGGGGCTGCCTGCCAGCTGGTGGAACCACCTGCACAACCAGCACCACGCCAAGCCCAACTGCTTCCGCAAGGACCCCGACCTCAACATGCACCCTCTGCTCTTCAGCCTGGGAAAGACCCTCTCCATGGAGGTCTGCAAAAGCAGATTTAGTGACAGAAAGCTAGAGTGTGATATGTATCTAATATATAATAACAACCCAGACTGAGCCTTGAAACAAAGTGGTTTTTAAGGTCCTTTCCAACGCAGACTATTCTAGGATTTTATGATAATTCCCGAAGCGTTCCAAGATCTGAGAGCCTCGTGTTATTGCAATGCTGAGGCACCCGCTCCTGAGAAGCAAAGGCTTAAAATCAGTGCTTAAGTAAGGGCAAGCACCTTGAAGGCAGCTCCAGGGGTGAGTCAGCCCACTTGCATTAGAGAGTGGTAGTGAGTCAGATGTTCCCTCTGGATCCTCCTGGCTGCCAGAGCTGTTGGGCACCCAAATCCTTCAGCGCCGGAGGAGCTGCCGCGCACCGAACGCGAACACAGCGAATGATTTCCTAATCCTGAATTTTATGGCTCTCGTAAAAAGAGGAACTATGAATAGATCCTCCCTGCTTCCATTATGGTTTCTGAGAGCATCAGGATAGGCAAGGGCTCGTTTGCCTTTTCCTTGTAATTCCTTTTACTCACAGAGTGATGAAACGGCCTCGTTGCAAGATACACCAGCCTTTTAAAGTAATGCCTCTATCTCTTATTCCTGCTGAAGAAATTCTCCAAGGCACATGGAAAATTCCAGCTCTGTGTCCCAGACAGATTCCTGCAGAGGGAGATACAAAATGCTTATTGATAGAAAACCATTGGCTCCACTGAGGAAGGATTTTGTCAGGGATTTTGGAAAAGATCTCTTATGTAGGAGCATGAGCATCCAGAGCAGGCTGACTCTGCTCCAGTGGGTTTGATGGAGTGAAAATGTAGGAAATCAGTTCTCATGTCTTCCTGCTTTTTAGTGGGATCAGTTTTAGGCACACTATGGATAGGCAAAGTGGATTTCAGGGGTTTTGTTTTATCCAGTTTATTTGCTTCAGTGTTGATCCAGTGCAGACTGGAGCTCTGGCAGTAGTTTGCTTTAGCTCCTTATTATTTTGTCTTTTGAAGAATTATATTCACAAAAGTTTGGGGTGATATTAAGAAACTTTTGTGCAATTGGTGAAAAATTACAAGGTGAAGAAATAAACTTAATTGTGCTTTTTGTGAATATTTCAATATCTTTTCATTTTTCAGCTTGGAAAGCAGAAGAAGAAGTTCATGCCTTACAATTACCAGCACAAGTATTTCATCTGTGAGTATCCCCTAAAACCATGAATGCATCTCCTCCCCCACAAAATAAGGGTTTTTAAAGATATTCCCATTGAAGTAAGAGCTCCAGGAAGCTTTCTTCACGTTAAAGAAGTTCCCCTGTGGAGGAACTGCCCCTTAAGTCTCTGTTTGGGTTATGAGATGTAGATGGGGGTGTATCAAACAGATACAGGAATGAGGAAGAAATTGTGAAGTGATGAGAAGAAAAGAGGAAGAGATTATGTGAAAGACAGCAATTTTTCTGCCACTGGAAAGAAGAATCATTTTTATGATGCAGTGAAACTAAAATATCTCTCTTTTTCTGTTCTGTCCTTCAGTGCTGGCCCCACTCGCCATCATACCCTTCTTCCAGCTGTCAACAATTTACTTTGCAATCAAGAGGAAAAAGTGGTTGGTAAGCACTACTTCCCTGTCTGGAAAACTCCAAAAATGTCACTGTATCCTCCTTCACCTCCTATTGGTCAGGTGGTTGGGGGGTAAGAGAGAAAAAGGATAGAGAAGGCTGATTCTAGGCTTGCTGCAGCAAGAGAAAATAGTTTCAAAGAGGCTTTTTAGCCTTTTAGCAGATAAATAAAAGTTACCAGGAAATTCCCAGACCCAGAGTGTGATGGCAGAGCTGTTGTCTGCAGTTATTGTTGGTTAAGCAGGAATATTTCAGGGACACACCCACCTTATGCAGAATGGAGCATACTCCTGATAAATCAGAAATTTGCATATCAGAACATTTTTTAAGCTGCAGGTCAAGAAAAAGGGAGAGGATGGGGTGGAGGCATTTCATCAACAAAGGCTGATTTTCATACTGATTTGTTTGGGGTTTTTTTTTTTTGGTTTGGTTTTTTTTTTTTTTTTTTTTTACAGGACCTGATATTGGTTGTGATTTTCAATATCCGAGTCTGCCTCATGTATGTTCCTTTAATGGGATTTAAAACCTTCATGATATACTACTGGCTGTCCAGGTAACTCAGAGCACACCCAAAGTCCCATAATTAATATTTGTAATCAATATTGAGCTTCAAAAGAAAGAAATGAAAACTAAACCTACGATTTTCTCAGAATTAAATAGTCCAGAAGAAACAGTTTAACTTCAGTGGGAGTGGTGGCTGCTCAGGGGCATCTGCATCTAAAACTTGAGTGGTTCTTAAACTCCAAAAGTGCTTTTTCACTTAAGAGGAGACTTAGCCAAGTGTTTTAGTGTTAAATTTGGATGGGATTAGAGATATGACAAGAGTTTCTGGATTTATCTGCCCAGGTACCTTGAGAGTAACTGGTTTATTTGGGTGTCCCAGATGAACCACATCCCAATGGACATTGATTATGACCAGAACAAAGACTGGGTGTCTACTCAGGTGAGAAACTCCTTTCTTCTGGAATACTGGGCCTGCTGGTCTAAATTATAGAAGAAAAACAATGTTGTTATTCTCTTACATTTACTGTTAATGAGGTTTGCCCTTCCATTCATTAGATAAACCTTTCTGTGATAATTCAAGCCATTTAAAATTTTAGTTGAAAACCAAGAAATCTAGATTTGAAAAATCCTGTTTTTTCACTGAAAGGCCTTGACATATTTTTCACAGCCCTTTCCCCTTCCTATTATAGAAAAGTACTGGTGGTATAATAGCCAATTTCCTTTTTAAGCCAAGTAAAGGGAAACAATGTGGAATACCTTTATTTTTACCCTACAAGCTGCAAGTTTACTACAGATAAATCTGACAAAATTGCCTGATACAAAAGAATATGCAAATAGAGCTTTGCTCACATCTATCCTGCCTCCAGCAGTATAATCCCACATAGTGGGTTTGCAGCAGTTTTCTATTTTATCAAGGATGAAAAACTCAGCTTGGTTAGTCCAGACTGTGTTTAATTCCTCAGGGCAATGATGGCTTAATCCCTGACTTTGTCTTGATTTTTATGCTAGATAAGGGTGGGCAGTGATTGCTGGGGGTTCAATTGTTGGACTTGCAGGAAAATAAAATTGAAATCATCTGGGGGTTTTGGTTTTTTTCCCTCCCAGCTCCACGCAACCTGCAACGTGAACCAGTCTATGTTCAATGACTGGTTCACTGGGCACCTGAACTTCCAAATTGAGCATCAGTGAGTATCATCCTAGGGCAAAAAATGGGAATAATCTGGGGCAGGGGGTTATTTTGAAGAGGGAGAAAGCTAAGCTTTGCAATAACTCTCCCTCATCCCATTGTGCAGCCTGTTCCCCACAATGCCTCGGCACAACTACTGCAAAGTGGCTCCCCTGGTGAAAAGCCTCTGTGACAAGCACGGCATTGAGTACAAAAGCAAGACTTTGCTGACAGCCTTTGTAGATATTTTGCAGTAAGTATCAATTACCAAGATGACTTTGCTCTGTGATGGCAGGTAAGAGACACCCAGGCAGCCATTTCAAATCAATGTCCATGGAGAGATCAAACCTAGAGTTTATTTAGACTTTTCTAAAGTTTTAAAGTTTCAAAGCTTGTTTTTCTCTTCCTTAAATCTTCCCAGCTAATTGACAGCAGTCAGACTTTGCTGTGAGGTGTCCATGCAATTTAAAATCTTTTTTTTTTTCCTTTTATTTCTTTAACTACAGTTAGCCTTCCACAAAGCTGAGCTGTGTCCCTTCCTAAGTGATTTTTTCCCTTCTGCTCCTGCAGTTCCCTGAAGGATTCTGGGGAGCACTGGCTGGAAGCATATCTGCATGGATAGAAACTGGCAACTCTTCAATGGAATCCCTTCACCCACAAATGCTGCCAAAAGCCAGGACACATCCCTGTGCATGTCCTCAAGCATGGGAACTCAGGAGCTGGGCAAAGTTAATTTCAGTAAGAATGAAATGGGAAAGTGGCTTCAAGATACATTTTTACCTTGTTTCCAACCATGAATCTCTGTTTTTTCCTGCTCTCAATCTCAGAATTCAGAGATGGGCTTTTAAACTTGGGGAGAAGTAGCTCTTGAATCAGCTTGACCAGTTTGACTTTATTGGAAGTGCCAGCTCCTTGCTTATGGAAGAAGTTTGAAAGGAAATTCTTCTCCGAGTCATAGAATCCTGGAATGGTTTGGGTTGGAGGGGACCTTAAAGATCATCTTGCTCCACCCCCTGCCATGGGCTGGGACACCTGCCACCAGACCAGGTTGCTCCAAGCCTTGTCCCTGGCCTTGAGCAGTTCCAGGGATGAGACATCCACAGCATCCCTGGGAAACCTGCTCCAGTGCCTCACAATAAAGAATTTCTTCCTAATATCCAATCTCCACTCACTCTCTGTCAATTCAAAGCTGTTGTCCCTACAAGTCCTGATAAAGACTGTCCATCTTTCTAACAAGCCTCTTTCAGTACTAAGGTCTCCTTTGTGTTCTTGGCTCAGTGGATCAGTGAAAAAATGCAGGAGAAGTGCAGGAAGTCAGGAGGCATTAGGCCAGAGGGATTTTTTTTTTTTTTTTAATTTTCTTGAACAGATCAAATAGATGTACAAAGAACAAGGTGGCCTCTGAGGCGTGTCCCCATTGCTTCTGGTCACCTTGCTGTGACTGTTAAGGGTTCTAACAGGTTCTGTTCCTGGATTGCATGGGCAGGCAGATCAGCTGGGGGCTGCTGACACCTACAGTAGCCAGTGTGAACACAGTTTGTATGGCATATGTGGTATCTGAAGGCAAAAATACATGTCTGAGTTCTGAGTGCTGACTGTGCTGTCAGATTGGATTTCTGGTGCAGACCAGCTTTGAATCAGGCTGAGAAGACAAAGCACTGAGGAGTAGGTCCAGATTTCAAGGGTATTTAAGGTACTCCTGCTTTTATATATATATATTTCATTTTATCTAAAAGTTTACCTCTTGGTCGCTTAGTACAATTAGTTTTATGAGAGAATTATGAATAAAGTTCTTGGTCATGATTTTTAGATTGAAGTCATAGCCTGTTTTAGAAGGAGCTCTGATTTATCCTGATGATTTTGAAAAGGAATTATGATTCAATGACATTTCCTAATGCCACTTAGAGCAAATATATTCCATTATGGGACTGTCAGAACCCATGTAGTACTGTACCCACCTCACTGACCCAAAACTAGAAAGGTTTTTGTGGCAAGAACCTGTAATTGCAAATAAAGAGATAATTTGCCCATAAAAGCAAAGGCCACATGGTTCCTCTCCTCTGCCTTCATACCCAGAACTTTCAGTGAGTAAATCACCCACAGGAGGAAGATGTGGGAGATTTAAAAGCAGCTCACCTGTGTTGCAATTTTCAGACACCAACACCCCTCTCCTGGCTAACAAGATCAAACCCAGCAAACAAAGCAGAAGGAGTTTGGAGTTTTTATTTTTGCCTTTGTTTTTTTCCAGAACATCTCTGTTTCTTCTTTTTTAGTTATATTTTTGTGTGCAGGTGCAGGTACAAATAACACTGCTCTGGATAGACCATGAGAATGGCTGACAGATGTCTTTGAAAAGGGTCCTGTTTAAAAAAAGTAGTTGTTAAAAAGTGTTTAAAATGTAGTTTGGAAATCCCTGCTAACTGGTCCTTACAGCAATTAAGTGTTCCCAAGTGCAGGGCTGGTTATTATGGTGATATCCATAATTATTTCCAAAAGCAGAAAAATTATATAATTATTTAAGGGATAATACTGTCTTAAAATGAATGCAGGGATATCATGGTGCTACATAAAGACATTTTAAAATTGCTGTCCTGCTGAAAGGAATATAAATATTAAGGATTCCTCCTTTTTTTTTTACCAGTGAGACTTGAAAGCTGTGCTGATCCTGTGAAATCGATACAAGGCTGAATCAAAAGGGTTCTTTGTGGTGTCAGTCTCATAAATTAAACTGATCACTTGTACTGTTTAATTAGAATTCTGCTTATTTGAATGTCATTAGTATTGATTCTTTTTTCAATCTGGTTTTAATTAAAACATTTCTGTTTCTATTTGTCTCAGCAGGCTGCTCAGTGTTGATAATAATTTCTTTATCTTTTTAATAAAGGTTATTCACAGTGGAGCTGGTTTACCTTGGTTAAATTCTAACATGGTTTACAAAGTCCAAGGGGTCAGGTGAGAACTTTAATATTCCCTGAAAGACAATATTTGCCATCTGAAATACCTGGAAGAGACAAGGAAATTAGGGAGATGCTTTGGAGAATCCTCCTGGCTGCTGGAGTTTGTGCTGAGATGCTGCTGGAAGTGGTTTCCTGTATCCAGGTAGAGCAAAAGCTCTTTCCTATCTTTTTGTTCTTCCCTCAGGTCCCAGATTTAGGGATGCAGCTGGATAAGATGCTTTGGGTGGAATCTGATTAAGAGGATTTAGAAATGGATAGAACAATTCCTGCTCTGTGTGGCAGCATCTCAGTCCAGCACCTCTTTTCCTGAGTTTAAAATTATTCTTTAGGCACTCATTCCTCTTACCAATCACCCCTGCAATAAAACCTCCTCCAGTTTTATTGCCTAAAAACTTTTCAGCGATTGTTTGGAGGGCAACTTGTAGCCTGACTTAAAGGAAATTGCAGTTTGTGAATCCATAAAGAGAGAGCCAGCCAGAAACAGAGGTTATATTTACACTGAACTCCAAATAAACAGGTGACTCTATTCCAGCTTGCCACCTAAAATGCCTTTTCCTCAGGTGCTGCCCACAGAAGGTGTGTTCTGCTATTACTCCTCAGCCCAAAGTGCTGAGCTGTGCTCCCCTGCAAGTACAGAGCTGCCTCTGCCTGAGCAATTTTCCTCTTATCTTCCACCCAAGGGTGGGGTGTGCTTGGTTTTCCTGGCTGCCATCCTCCTCAGGGACCTCATCCCATGGGCATGCTTGGATCACACTCTTAAAGGCAGGACTGTGCTTTCCAGAGGATATTTATGGCTGTTTTCTCTCAAAAATGTATCTGGGAGAAGCAATGCTGCATCCTTTGTAACTAAACTTGCAAGAGCAATGTGATACCTGAGGTTTCATCTTAAGCTGTGGCCCTTCAGTTCAACTTGTCCCTCAGGAAATTCCTCACCTCCTCCAGGGATTGTAATATAATATCAATTCTTTCACTCTGCTTCAAGTCTTCTGAACTGGTGAATGGTGAGGATGTTCCTCACTTAAACTCTTGGCCTCCCAAGGGTATTTTTCTATTTTCTCAGAATAATATAAATACATCTTCCTTATATCCTCTTATTCTTGATGATAGATGAGGAAAAATCAAGTGTAATAATCTTTATTGATTTGTCTGGTCACTAAAGTCAATCCAGTGTGAAAAAAAAATCCCTAAAAGGTCTCTATTCTCTCTTGGAAGTAACACCTGAAAACATATAAAAATAAATGTGAAAATACACCTTTTAGGGATGGTTTAGGTTCTGGAAATGGTCTGGAACTCTCTCTACTGACTGTGCCATCCTTACAAATATTTACCACTCAAGTCTCATTTACCCTGTCTGTGTATCTTATCTGCAGGGTGGTTATGCTTAGAAGGGTAAATATGTTTATATTTGAGATTTTGATTTTGTGGGGTTTTTTTTTCCATTCTAAAAAAATCCATGCTCAGCCACCATGCTATCCTTTTGTGCCAATTAATCCAGTTTATTGATTGAAGGTGTTGGCACAAAAGTGCCCACTGGAGATGTTGCTGTGATGGGTTAGAAGAAATTCAGTTTAAATGTATTAATGAAATAAAAACAAAGGCATTTTTAAATACTATCTCCTGCTTTTGGGGGGTTTTAATAGCATATAATACCTGAAAAAGCCAGCAAGAACATCCAGAATCCAGTCCTGTTTAGGAGACTATTGAGCAAGAACAAGCTAATTATGCAAATAAAGCCCATATTCCCTGCAAGAATTGCTGCACACAGCAATCTGTGTGACCTTCATTTTCACTCTGACTCATAATTCCACTTTTGGGAGCAGAACTGTGCACACCAGTGGGATCCCAGTCAGTTAAGGGCTGGGGTTTGCTTATGTGGGTTTTTCTACCCATTTACAGCCTGTTGGATCTGTCAGCTTTGGTTCATGGTCTGTGGGATATCCAGAACAACAAACAGGCAGGAGAGGGCAAAAGAGAGACCACATCAGATCACAGCATTATCCCAGTGCCCAAAAGTGGAGGCCTGAAGAAGGAAATAAACCCAGCTTCAATAGGGATTAATTAGTGTTTATTTTATTATCCTACATGGGCTGAATCCACAGGGACTTATCCCATGTGGGAAGAGGCAGCTCTGATTTAAAGGGTAGCTCTTCTCAGGAATTACTCATTCCACTTCCACTGATTTATTAGGACCTTTGGAATTGCATCGTCACGCCAGAGGTCCCAAATATTCACGTAACCTTCTTCTGTTCCTCTGGAATGATGAAATAGCCTAAAACCCTTTGACCTGTTGCAACAGTGGGTTTACCAGGCTTTGGCTCCTCATGAAGCTGAAAGAGGATTTGTCTTTCTTATTTTTGTCTTTATTTTCTTGTTGACGTGGCTGTTAGATCTATGCACACCATGACCAAAAAAAATTTAAAAAATCAAATAAAAAACTCCACACCAAACCCAAACTCCACATAAAAATTATATATTAAAATATCTGTGCCATAAAAAAACAAAACAAAATGAAACTTCAAACTAAGATTCCCTGCATACTTTGTGTTATGTTAGGGAGAGAGGAGCCAATCAATTTTGGAATGTACTACCTGGGCTTTTTTTCAGGGAAATAGATGGGATACAAACTCCAGCTGGGATTTTCTGATGCTGTGTTTCAACACCCCATTCAGCTCCAGTTTGCTGAATCAGAAATCCACCAGCAATGAGCAAAGTAAAGCAGGCAGGGACTACCCAGCAAAATGCTCATTAAAATTATTTAACTATCATCTGTGGGACATGAGCTAAAAGTGTGATATTGCAGCATACAAAATTTCCTCAGTATAAATGGTGGTGATGTAAGATTTTTAACCCTAGGATTAACGTTGCAGGCTTTGGGTGTGTGAGAATGAAAGAGATGCTCTCAGGGTAGTTTTAAATCCCCTTTTATTAATTTACTTCTCCTTTTTATTGCTCCCACCAACTCTTAAATGAAAAAATCCCTTGAGTAAGAAGGTGAGACGTGCTGACAGCCAGTGAGGTGAGAGAAAACTCTGCCAATGTGACCATCCACCCAACAGTCCTGAATTCTGTGGTCTCTGGAATGAGGTGAAATCCAGTAGTGCCTAAGAATGTGGTAGAAAAAGTACTGGCTCAAATAAGGTATTCTTGAGGCAGTAATTTACAGTTTGAGCACCTCTCTGAAATGTGTCCCCTCCAATGAAAAATCTCCACTCCTTTTTGTCCCTTTAATCCTTTTAATTCCCTGCAGCATGGCCCTGAGTTCCTCATTTTGACTGCTTATATTTGAAAATAGTTGATGAAGAAAGGCCCTGTGTTATATCTTTAACCAGCATCCCCTTTTTTTTCAGTATAAACTCTTAATTTGCATCCTTGCTACACTCCCCAGTGCAAAATCTGAATATCCCTGGATAGTTTCACTGCCTGTGTGAGTTATCTCACCACCTCCATCTCTCCCTAGTAACACCTCGGGAAGGGATTTACCTCTCAGCTACTCTCTCCAGTTTTGTACTCTGTCCAGTTTTGTCCTCTCCTGAGATTCTGCCACTCTTTCTTCCCCCACAAAGCTGGTTTGAAATAAATAATGGAAGTGGGGGGGAGTCGGGATATCCAGAGTAATATGTGGAATTAGGCAGCTGTGCTCAATAAAATCTGCTGGTATTTCTTACCACCAGTACACCCAGTGACTTACAGAGCAGAGGAGGACAGATCCCAGCTAATGTCCTGCAAATTTATTGTCAGTGTGCCAAGATAACAGATATCATGCCAACAAGTCCAAGCAGTTGGCTTTCCCAGGGAGCTGCACAAGATCCCAGTTGTCTGTCCTTGTATTCCTTGTATTCTGGTGCCTTTCAGGCCTTGATCAGCACCAACGGTAGTGCTGTTATGTAGCAAGGGTCTCACAGCCCTCACAGGGAAGAATTTCTTCCCAATATCCAATCCAAACCCACCCTCTGGCAATTTGAAGCCATTCCCCAGTGTCCCGGGAAATAAAAACATTTCATTTTTCTCTTAATGAAAACATGGCTTTGGAAAAAAAAAATCTATGGACTATAATTTGCTTTGGTGCTGTTTCTTCAGGGCTGCAATCCCTGTAGAACAGAAGATTCCTGGAAAAGGAATTCTCTCTTGACTAACAAACTCTTAAACATGACCTCAGATATTAAAAGCAAGTTTGAGGCACAGCTGCTTCCTTCATGCAGTGTTTGAGACAGCATCTGCTGTCTCTCTTCAGTTGCATGAACCAGGGTGTGCCTGGTGTTCTTGTCTGAATCTGTTCACAGCAAGATAATCCCTCTTGTCTCTGCAAAGAAAAACTTTTAACAAGTTTCCCACTGGGAGACCTGGAACCTGGCAAGGCCAGAACTCATCTCTGAGCTCAACTTGGCCTCTGGGTCACTGCTTGACACTTTTAGCATCATTCCCACCTGGAACTGGGAGTAAACCTTGCCTGCTCCAGGTGCACTGATGCTTGCTAAAGCTGCATATTGGCTGCAGCCATGTGCTCCCTCCACTGGTAAATGCTTCCAGGTGGCCATGGAATATATGTCAGGATTATACTTTGCATTTTCTAAACTGAAAATGTGAAATCACTGATTTTGGAGTGTAATCCTCAGTTATTGAGGGTATTTTACCTCAATTCCGGGGTCAGCAGTTCCCCTTATGACTTGAAATTAAATTAAAACTTCTAAAAATTTTATTTTCCAGATTATTTCAAAGGAGTGTTTGACTGAATATGGATCTGGAGAAAACCACTGTGATTTTCTTCACTCCCTAAGGAGAGATGGCTGAGTTTCTAATTGATTGATATTTGGACAGCTAAGGAGAAGAAGGTTAGAGAGCCTCGAGAATTTAATCAGCTGGAGGAGTTCTCAAGGGGAAAAAAAAAAAACAAAACGGGGAAAAGATGAGGAAACATGATCCAAGTTTGCCTCCCCGTGGCAGAATCCCGCTGTTGCACCTGGAAATGGGCCAGTTTTTCCTTTTCCTTGGATGAATTCCTCTCTGGAATAGCTGCTGTGAATAACACAGAAATGTGCTCCAAATCACAATAACAAATGACAATATTAAAAAACCCTTAAATATAGTTGCTGTGAATAATACGGAAATGTTCTCCAAATCATGATAACAAATGACAATATAAAAAACCCCTTAAGTATAGCTGCTGTGAATAGCACAGAAATGTTATCCAAATCACTATAACAAATGACAACATTAAAAAAATCTTTCTCCTGGGTTACATTTGTATTAGGTGTATTTGATCATGAAAAGGTGGTACAATTGTAACAATTACTTTATAGCAGCTTTGCAGCTGGAGCTATTCAATCAAAGCTCTGCTCTGGGAGTAAAAAAATCCAAATTATCTCCAGACAAGAATTCCAACTTTTAAGTAGCTCATAAAAGAAAGGGGAAAAAAAATGAGATGATAGCTCTAAATTTTTTTTTTTTTTTTTTGCTGGGTTATTTTGAAATAATAGTAGATTTAGAAGCTAGCACTACACAGGACTTAAAATTCACAAATTTCATCCCAAACCTGTATGTTTTAGAGGAGACATTCCATCTCCTGAACAAGAAGGATCATTGCCCACATGAAATTTCCCAGTGTGAAAATTTGGCTCGCTTGTTTTGCCACCGAATCATGAAGGTTTATTCACAAAGGAGAGGCCTTGTCTGCCTGCAGCCACGACCGGCAGGTTCAGCCCATGGCCTCACTTTTAGCGCTGCTCTTCCCCGTGATGTGCAGGCCTGCTCCTCAGCACCTGCTTTGTGGGGACACCTCTGGATGCTGTGAGGCTTTGCCGGCGTCCAGGGGGACAAATGGCACCTCTGAGGTGATTTGCTACCACAGGAAGTGTTTGCTACCAATTTTTTGGCACCTCGTTTTCTGAGGGGGAGAGCCTCGGAGTTTGGAGGACAGGTCAGAGTCCTTGAGTTCCCTTCTCCTCCTAAACTTCTTCCCCAAGGAAAGGAGCACAGGAATGGAGCACATAGCGTCTCAAAAAGCCTTTTCTTTCAATCCATCTTATAAAAAATAGAAGGGGATGTGGTCTTTCCATTGCTCGCTGCCTGTGAGAGACCAGCAGTGGCTGGGCCTGACTCAGCCTTGCATGGTTAAACTCATTCCTTTGCTTCCCTCAGCAGCTCCCAAAACCCTTTCATGCCTTTTCCAATGGGAAATTTAATTTCATTGTGTCCCTGATATAATCCCTAAAGGTGCAAATTAATTACTGAGCCTGCTGTCCTTTAATTAATTACCTAACTGTTGTCCCAGGACAGGGGGGATCCCACTACAGTAAAGGTTGTATTTCCAGATCCATGTTAGCCTGGGATAATCCTGGCTGCTCTCAAAATTTCTGTTCCATGCCCAAAACACAGCACCTGGGGTGTGTGGGGTGCTTTGGGGCCTCCTCAGGTTTGCAGTCTGTGATCAATCAGGACATGAACAAAGGTGATGGGTTCAGCTGCTCAGGGCTAAGATTATCCAATTAGTACTTGAGAAGTATCCCACAGGCACAGCCCAAGGCCTCTGTTTGTCTCATCAAGGATTAGGAGCAATTAGGGGAAGTCAAATGCAATACTGGCACAATATCCATTAATATCCATCTTGCTGGGCTGGAGCAAAAGGATTTATAATGCAATTTCCTTCCAAGGATAACCCTCCAGGTGGCTCATGGAACACCTAAAGAAGATCCCACGCTAGAAGAACAAAGCATAACAACCAGTTAATCTATGGAACAGTAACCCATAAATCCAAATAAAGGTCTAGTCTCTTAATGGACTTGTCTCAGTTAGGATTCCTCAGTTCAAGGATGTAGAACTGAGAGGAGAAGGAGTGCACAGGAAAATTCACCTTAAATCTACACTGTTTGCCTGGGTTTTTTTCCTCCATACTATTATATATTTGTATATATATATATATAAACAAAATTTTTATTCTTCATTATTATTATAATTTCCCCAGTTACCTTCTGAGTTTGCTTCCCTCACAAGCTGCTTTACCCGCCTCATTTCTAACATTTAATTATATTTTAAAGATGCCCTTTCCCCGCTAAAACTTTTACTCTTCTGTTTTGCTTAGGTAGTTTTAAATGGCGCATACTCTGATAACTCCTATGAACATTTACTCTTTGTTTACTGACTCATAATCAGAAAAAGCTTAAGTACAAACCAGCTGGGATTAGTTAAACTGTATTTCTACCAGCATTTCTTTCAATAATACAGGTTAGTTTTGATTGAAGAGCATAAAATAAAAAATTTAAAAAAAAAAAAAACCAAACCCCCCCCCAAAAAAAAAAAAAAAAAAACAAGGGAGCATTAAATAATCTGGTCAGCATTAATAATCATTGGTGATGGCAGGCCTTTAGACTTTGAGCAATTGATTATCTACAGCAAATAATTAGATTCTTGAGATAACTTATCTAATGACATTGGAAAAGGATAATGATAAACCATTGCTGATTCATGTAAGCTCTGCAGGGATTGTGCAAGGAAATATTTAAATATTTGTTATGCTTAATGAATGTTTTTATTCTACTGAATGTTTGAGACCAGTCAATCTTTTTCTTGATGTGAGTTCCTTAACAATTTTAACCATACAGATTCTTTAATTTTTTTTTTTTTTTGAGAAGATAATTAAAGGTTCTGCCTGAAAAATGAGACATTTTGATTATAGGTAAGAAGAATAAAGGAAACTTTGAACTGAACTGCTGGTTTTGTCCCTGAGCAGGACCAATGACACATTTGCCCTATATGAAGATGTTTATGATTTAAAACCCTCCTAAAGGAGGCACTGCAAGGCAACACTCACTTATCTGTGTTTAACTCTCTCTCTATTGATTGATTGAATTGTATTATCCACTCTTTATATGTTGGACACTACTATGAAAGGAATATTTAATTATTTTTAGGGTTCCTAATCAACGGGCAGGAAGTTCCCAACAGATATTGTTATTACAGATATGCAAAGGCACAGGTTTTGATTGTCTGAGTTGTAGCCTTTATTTTACAACACTGAAGTTGCAGTTACTAAATCCCTGTGGTTTCCAGAGTGACCTGCACTTGTGCACCTGGGGATGTGAAGTTACTGTGTCCTGTGCCTATGTCACCTATGCAAATTTATGTTTCCAAATGCAGCTGCAAGCCAAAATATAGATAAACTAAACACTTTATAGGTTGTTTTAGATAAATTCTGTTTGACAAACAAGAATGGTGTGGTTTAGGTAGCATTAACTTTCCATTTCTGCTTCTTTGCCCTTCACAGGAGGAGGAAGACCCCAAAAGAAGGGATGGGTTGTGATGAAATGTGGATCCAGCCACTCCAGGTGAAACAAGGCAGTTAGGTAAGCCAGGTGGTGCTGGGCACAGGTTGAGCAAGGAACTGGTCCAGCTACAAAACACGGCTCCTCCCTTTTGATCTTGATAATGGCTCCTGAGTGACAGGATGAATTATACCCCTCAGCTCTGCTCCCCCTCGTTTCCCTCCAATAAAAGTAGCAAGATTGTCCTCATGGAGTGAGTGGGTGTCTGAGATTTTGTAAGACTGGTGTGGAAAACACCAGTTCTTGCTTGAGACTGGCTGAATAACTTGACTGGGGTTTTAATGTTCTGTCTCCCCTGGGGAGAATAAAGGAGAATAATTTATGCTCATTCTGAAAGGTGAGGAAGTTGTAAAAGCTAATTGTAAGACTGTAATTCTGCAAAGGAGTATTTTAATTATTTGATTTTTCTATTTCAACTGCTTCTGCAGACTTTTTCTGAAAGCACAGTTCCTTAAAGAACTCCATTATTTTACTTATGAAAGAGAAAATGAGCTAAGCTGGTCACTGTCCATAACAAAGGGAAGGAATACAAAGAAATGCTGATTAGCACTCAAGTACTCCAGTTTTCTTTAAATCTAAAACTTGTGCTGCCTGCAGCAATGACTTTTTAGAAAAAGAACCATGTCAGTAATAGCACTGAAGGACTCCTCAAATCAGATTCATCTTGTCCATCTTTATGGAGTCAAGCATTGTGTCTAAGCTGCTGCCTGGGTTTTCTTGTCAATGGAGAGAGATAATTATCTCTGGATCTAATTTATGCTGTCCATTTCCTTACATGATTATAGAGCAAGAACACATAAATCATTTACATTATGCATTTTAAGACAGCTAAAGCTGTCTTGAATTCATTTACTGTATTTGAAATATTCTGGTGCTCACATCATCCTGTTTGGAGACAGAGAGGTTCCATGAAGCACTTTCAGCACCTGTGCCACCACACAGCATAATCCTTAAACATGTCGTTGATAAAAGGGGGCGAGACTGTTAAAGGACATAAAGTTCTTCATGGAATCATGGAATGGTTTGGGTTGGAAGAGACCTTAAAGCCCATCCAGTTCCATGGACAGAAACACCTTCCCCTTGAACAGATTGCTCCAGCCTGGCCTAGAAGGCTTCCTGAAAACACCAAAAGTGGGGAAAAAAGAAAGAAACAAGTATGAAAGGACCAATCACATTTTCAGGTGATATTTGCAGTATTCTTCTCCAAATGAAAACTCACTGCAGTTTATATTTTTGCATTTAAATTTTGCAGGATAATGTGATTTCCAGCTGGGTTTAGTATGAGCCTGTTAGTGCAGAGAATGCAAAGGAAGTGCTTCTCAGGAGGTGCAGTGAAAGACACACAAGTTAAGTCCAAATGTTACAGAAGAAGCTTCTCAGGAAGGTAATTTGGAGGGTTGTGCAATGTGTTTTCACCCTGATGGCTGATGGGGCCTGCCTGTACCTGCTGACACACCTCAGGTGGGAAGGCTGGGTGGATCTTTACTCAGGAGCTGGAATGAGTTGGGAATTTTCCCCAAACACTAAAACAGACAAAGTTTCCTACCAACAGGATCTGTGAGTCTGTGTAGGATATGGACACAGCTTGTAATGTGCAGAAAATCCTTGCTGGCTCCTTGCCCTTCTTCATCTCCTTGTGCTTCCTCAGGTCTTGAAATGCACAATTCCTCTTTTATAAGAAAAGGAGGGAATACAGTGGCACAGACATAAGGAGTGCCCCTCTCTGCCTTCCTTTCCAGGAGAAAATGTGCATTTATAGTGGACACTGTCACAAGTTTCTCTCAGATTTGCTTTAAGAACATGACTGTAAAAGGTCTTTTCCAACCAAAATGGTCCAGCTTTTTTCTGCATTTCCCCATCCTTGCCAGTAGTGTGACAGCAACATAATCACCACCCTTATGAAATATCTCTGCTGACTTTCCACCATGAGTGAGAACCATGTTTCACCTTCTACACCAGCTAATTGTGGATGGGTTTTGTTCCTTTCCTCTCCTAAGTCTTTACTTTATAATTTGAGATTTTTTATGTTCTTTATTTCTTCATAATTCCAACGCATTTAGAATCGCTAGACTGTTCCTTTGGCCTTTTCCAAACACTCCCTTCATCAGGACATCACCCTCTGGAGATTAGGAAAGGAAGTAATTATGGTTCTGATATACAGGACTAAGAAATTAGGAATTATGCAATATTAATCCCTCTCTCCCCCACAGATTGGTAATGTGAAGTGGAAATCAGCTCAGAATGTTCCAGGTACACTGGAGAGTGAGAGGTCAGTTCAGCAATACTGTCCCAAGGATTTCTGAGGGATTTCTGGCTCCCTCTGACTCTTATTCTAAAATAAAGTGTCTGTGTTTGCAGGAGAAGAGGGAGGAAGAGAGGGACTGGTAGATTTGGACATCTCTGAAATAATGTATAGAACTGGGCAGAACCTTAACTCTGTTTTCATTTCTCAGGACCAAGTTTGAAATACTCAATTTGAAATGGTGCAGTTGTAAAATACTTTCACTGATTTTTTGCTGTTGGTAGGATTGGTAGGACAAATAATCTCTAAATCAATCAGGATAACATGAGGGAGGGTCATGTGGACTGATAAAGCTTTCAGTTGCTTTATTTATTATTTCTTGCTCTAACAAGAGAGTAGTGCCCCCTGTGGGAGTGAGTGATCATACAACTGGTTTTATGTGTAATTTTTATGTGGAGCTGGTCTGTTCCTTCTTTATTCTGGCCTCCCTTGTAGGTAATTGTTGTCATGGTAAAGTCTGAGGTGTGAGAAACAAGGCGGATGAGAGAAATCACCTCCCCAGAGATTACAAAATCCCTTGTATTATACAGCAACTTCAGCATGTGCCACCTCCATTACTCCTGTACCCAGCATTCTCTTCAGCTTATTTCCCATTTATCCCACTAACAGCACTAGAAGTTATCCTGTGTTAACATTCTGCAGCCACATTCTTTGTAGTTTTTGTTCAGGTTCTTCTTTTTTCTATTTTTGTGACATAGCTTGGCTCAAACAACTCTCAAATATGTTTTGAGTTCCCATGGAAGTGTCTCTGTGTTGACATCCTTGCCTGCCTTGTTCAGACATGCAGAGCTACATATTTAGTGCCTCATGAGCCCTGAATTTGGGACTGGAAAGTTCTGATTTGTTTTGGGTAGAAGTATGGTAATGTAGTGCTTGGAAAAGCCAGTTGGGATGAAGAAAATAGGAATACTGCAGGGTTTTCCTTAGAGTGTAAGTGGTTAAAAGTGAGGGAAAGTTGGTAGGAGGTGGCTTCCACATGTTTCCAGAATTTCTTCAAGGGGTTAAGGGACCTGTGGATGCAGTTCACAGAATCACACACAATCCCTTCAAGATCATCGAGTTCAACCCTTGCCCTGACACCTCAACTGAACCATGGCACCCTGTGCCACATCCAGCCTTCTCCTAAACACATCCAGGGACGGTGACTCCACCACCTCCTGGGGCAGACCATTCCAGTACTTTATCATTCTTGCCATAAAAAACTTTTTCCTAATATCCACCCTGTATTTCCTTTGGTGCAGCTTCAGACTGTGATCTCTGGTTCTGTCAGTTGCTGCTTGGAGAAAGAGACCAACCCCACCTGAGCACAGCCACCTTTCAGGGAGTTGTAGAGAGTGATAAGGCCACCCCTGAGTCTCCATTTCTCCAGGCAGAACACCCCCAGCTCCCTCAGTCGTTCCTCAGAGGGTTTGTGTTCCCAGCCCCTCTCCAGCCTTGTTGCCTCTTCTGGATGTGCTCCAGCGTCTCAATGTCCTTCCCAAACTGAGGGGACGGAACTGGACACAGCAATCCAGGTGTGGCCTCACCAGTGCCAAGTACAGGGAAGGATGACCTCCCTGCTCCTGCTGCCACACTGTTCCTGGCCTTCTTGGCCACCAGGGGTGACTGCTGGCTCATGGTCAGCTGGCCATCGAGCAGCACCCCCAGGTCCCTTTCTGCCTGGGCACTGTCCAGCCACACCGTTCCCAGCCTGTAACACTGCAGTGGGTTATTGTGGCCAAAATGCAGGACTTGGACTTATTAAACTTCATCTTATTGGACTCTGCCCACCCATCCAACCTTCCAGGTCTGTCTGCAAAGGCCTCCTACCTTCCAACAGATTGACACACGATTCCAGCTTAGTGTCATCTGCAAATTTACTGATGAAAGGCTCAATGCCCTCATCCATGTCATCAATAAAGATATTAAACAGAACTGGCCCCAGCACAGAGCCCTGAGGGACACCACTGGTGCGTGGCCCCAGCTGGCTGCAGCACCATTCACCATCACCCTCTGGGCCATGCAGCCAGTTCTGAACCCAGCCCAGAGTGCTCCTGTCCAAGCTGTGGGCTGCAGCTTTTCCAGGAGTGTGCTGTGGGAGACAGTGCCAAAGGCCTTGCTGGAGTCCAGGTACACAACATCCACAGCCTTTCCCACATCCATCAGGAGGGTCACTTGCTCATAAAAGGAGACCAGGTTGGTCAAACATGACCTACCCCTCCTAAACCCCTGCTGGCTGGCTCTGATACCCTGGCCATCCTGTAAGTGCTGTGTGATGACACTCAACATAAACTGTTCCATCACCTTACCAGGTACTGAGGTCAGGCTGACTGGCCTGTAATTGCCAGGATCCTCCTTCCCACCCTTTTTGTGAATGAGTGCCACATTGGCCAGCTTCCAGTCCTCTGGAACTTCACCAGTGAGCCAGGACTGCTGGTAAATGATGGAGAGTGTTTTGCAAGCTCATCTGCCAGCTCTCTCATCACCCTGGGGTGGATCCCATCTGTTCCCATAAATTTATGAACACCCAAGTGGTTCAGCAGCTCTCTGACTGCCTCCTCCTGGATAACAAGGGGACCATTCTGCTCCCTGACACCATCTACCAACCCAGGAGGACAGATTTTGGGAGGACAAGTTGTCTTCTCACTAAAAACTGAGGCAAAGAAGGTGTTAAGCACCTCTGCCTTCTCCTCATTTGCAGTTACTGAGTTCCCTCCCACATCCAGTATAGAACAAAGGTTGATCTTACCCTTCCTTTTGCCATTAATATCTTTGTAAAAACATTTTTATTATCCTTTACAAAAGTTGCCAAGTTAAGTTTGAACTGAGCTTTGGCCTCCCTAATTTTTTTCCTACATGCCCTAGCAACTCCCTTAAAAACTTCCTGAGAGACCTGACCCTCCTTCCAAAGATGGTGCATCCTCTTTTTGTTCCTAAGCTCCTCTGAAACCTCCTTGCCCATCCACGCTGGACATTTGCCTCGTTGACTCCTCTTCCAGCACACAGAGGCAGTCTGTTCCTGTACCCTCAAGATCTCTGTTTTGAAGCACACCCACATTTCCTGAACTCCTTTGTTTTTAAGGGCTGCTTCCCAAGGAACTCTCTGAATAAGTCTCCCACATAGGCCAAAGTCCGCCCTCTGGAAGTCCAATGTAAAATCTTATTGATGTTCCTCCTCATTTCACCAAATATTGAGAACTCTCTAATTTCATGATCACTATGCCCCAAGCAGCCTCCAACCCCCACATCTCTCACTAACCCGCCTCTGTTTGCAAACAACAGCTCTAACACAGTCCCTCCCCTGGTGGGCTCACCCACTAGCTACAACAAAAAGTTGTCCTCCACACACTCCAAGAACTTCTGGGACTGCCTCTTTTCTGCTGTATTAAGTTCCCAGCAGATGTCTGGTAGGTTAAGGTCACCTACAAAAACAAGGGCTGATGAACCTGAAATATTCTCTAGCTGTTTATAGAATAAGTTGTCCACCACTTCTTCCTGGCTGGGTGGTCAATAACAGACTCCCAGTAGGATGTCAGCCATGCTGGCCTTCCCCTTAATTCTTACCCACAGGCATTCAACTTCATCATCATTAGTTTCAATACCCATGGCATCAAGACCCTCCCTAATATAAAGGGCCACCCCTCCACCTCTTCTCTCTTTCTTGTCTCTTCTGAAGAGCTTGTAGCCATGCAGTGCAGTGCTCCAGCTATGCGAGCTGTCCCACCATGTTTCCCTGATGGCAATTACATCACAGCTCTACTGCTGCACCATGGCCTCCAGCTCTTCTTGTTTGTTACCCATGCTGTGTGCATTAGTATCTGTGCACCTCAGCTGGGCTACTGATTACACCCCTAACTCAGGCTTACCACCCTTGGGCCTGCTTCCAGACTGCCCAGCTGCATCCCCTACCCCTTCAAACCTAGTTAAAAGCCCTCTGAATGAGTTCTGCCAGTTCATGAGCTAAAATCCTTCTGCCCTTAACAGAGAGATGGTGCTTATATGGTTCTAGCAATCCAGGCACCATATAAGTTGCCCCATGATCAAAGAACTCAGAATTCTCCTGATGCCACCAACCCTTGAGACACTTGTTGATAATGTGAGTGCTCCTACTCCTTTCATAATTTTTCTCTGCCACCAAAGGGACTACCTGAACACTATCTGTGCTCCTGCCCTATCAACCACTTGACTCAGTGCCCTGAAGTCCCTTGTAATTACCCTGAGGCTCCTCTTTTCAATCCCATCACTGCCAGCCTGGAGTATCAGCAGTGGGTAATAGTCAGAGGGCTGAACCAGCCCAGGCAGTCTCTCAGTGATATCCCGTACCTGGGCCCCAGGAAGGCAGCAGACCTCTCTGTGGGGTGGGTCTGGTTAATGGGTCATGGGGCCTTCTGTTCCCCTCAGAAGGGGGTCACCCACAAGGACTGCCCTTCTTTTCTTTTAATGCCAGAGGCAGTGATCTGTCTGACAGATGAAGTGTAACTGGGAGCCTCACTGGGCAGATAATTTTCTTCTACACCATCTGTCTGACTCTCCAGATCCAGGGGCTCATACCTATTCTGAAGTGGCACCTGGGTAGGTGATGGGGGTTGGGAGGAATTTTTATTATTACCTCCCCAAGCAGGGACCCATTTCCTCTCCCCTTCATCCACCAGGTGCCTGACAGTGGGAGGCATGAGAGTCCTCTGACTCCTGGTGCGCCTCCAGCCAGGATGGAAGGGCGGAG
The DNA here is from genome assembly GCF_036417665.1 of Passer domesticus. Taxonomy (NCBI): domain Eukaryota; kingdom Metazoa; phylum Chordata; class Aves; order Passeriformes; family Passeridae; genus Passer; species Passer domesticus. Next base: position 54,454,284 of record NC_087479.1, read on the forward strand.
CTCCACCAATCGATTTTCGTTTCACTTTCTCTGATATTCTTCGTCCTCCCTGAGGTCAGCCACCTGCAAAAGGATATCATTAACATGTTCACACCGCAGGCAGGCTTCTTCTGCAATGTCCCCTGGAACCACTGATAGCTCAAACACTGCACAGGAATGGCTCTGTACAGACGCATCCTTTTTGGAGGGTGCTATTTGGCTACAGACACTTGTACTAACTGCAGCTTTTGATTGTGTAAAAACCATTACTAACAAAAAAACCCCAAAACCCACCAACCAACAGAAACACAACAAACTAAAAACGCCACTAGCAGGAGGAAACCTGCCACCCAGCCTGCACGAACTGCCTCACCACGCCCCAGTTTGCCCGCTCCCTAGAGGTCTCTTTTAATCACCCGAGGAAAGCCCCGCCCTGCCCCTTTGTGGCCAAGTCATCACCAAAACAGCATAGCCAGCTGTACCAGCCCTCAGCAGCAGAACATCAGGACCCTCAAAAGTCCCTGCCATGGTGTCCCTTCCAGTTTGCTGTGACCTCCAAGGATTTGCTCAGATCCTGCTAGGAACCATGAGGAATGAATAGAGAACATTCCTCTAATGAGTTGCACCACGTAAAAGAATAATAAAAAGAAAAAAAGAAGGAACTGAGGTTACAGGCTGCAAAAGAATAATTTATAGATACAATTTGCATTCTTCTATAAATTGCATTTTTATGACTAAATTGTTTATTTATATTTAATAATTTATTTATTTATATATTTATTTATGTTTTACTCTGAGTTACTCAGCTTAATTAGTGCACCTTTTATTATTTTTCCTCAAGAGGTGGGTGGTGCTCTAAGCCTGGCAGTGTTTAAGAAGCATTTGAGCAATGGTAGAGGCTTTAACTTTTGGTCAGCCATGAAATGGTCATGATATTTGTTTGATCTAAGTGATTAAATGATAGTCCCTTGCAACCAACTCAACTGAACTATTCTGTTGTATTCCATCCTGTTCTATTTTCTCCTGTCTCTAAGAGAGAGGTTCCTGCTTGTTCATTTATGAAGGTGCTTGACGTCCTCATGCCTTTGGTATCAGTCATCTAATAAGTGTTTCTCTCCAGAATCTGCCACATTCATGACACGCAGAAAGGGAACTAATGGAGTTCATTTGACAGGCAGCAAATATCTTCATCACTCAGGAAGTGCAACAGTTCAGTTTGGAAAAAATGAGATTTTAATCTGCACAAGAAGTTCAGTTTAGTTTTGCCCCAAATATTTTTTTTTCAGGCTTGATGACATATGTATTAAGACAAAAGTTCCAGAAAGGACCATCATGCAGCTTTGGTACAGTGCAAGGAATTTACAGTCCTGGATTACAGGAGCATAAAGATGTGGGATGTATGAAGGAACAATGGTTATCAGATAGCTATCGAGTCATAATTTGATGCTTATCTTCTTAGCAGCTGACATCTTTGTTGTGAAAAGACAGGTTGCAAAACCAATCAGTGCTGCACAATGTGGGTAGAAAACTGAGGATCTGAAACCTTGGTGATGTAAGGGTTGTGGTGCAGATAAATGAAGGGTTTGTTCCCAAAAGGATTGTCCCTGTTGGAAGGACCTGCTGTACAGTGGAAGTGGTGCTGTTATCAGCATTCCTTTCAGAGCAGTGTCTGACACAGTGATAATGTTGTGAGTGTCCTGCATGTGATGGGCAGCTCCTTTTCTCAGCAGGTTACCTGGCTCATCCTGAGGTAATGGAAGCTTCAGTTGTCCAAGGGCTTGACACAAATCCATGTAAGTTCTTAAAACCTCACTACCATTTTGGGTGCTCAAGGGCAGTTTTTAAAAAATCTAAAACTCCAGCTAAGCTCATACTTGTCTCCTGACATCCTCAGAGATGTCAGGAGACAAGTACCTTGTCTAACCTGGCCTGGAACACTTCCAGGGATGGGGCAGCCCCAGCTTCTCTGGGCAACCTGTGCCAGGGCCTCAGCACCCTCACAGAGAAGGATTTCTTCCCAATATCCATCCCATCCAACCCTACCCTCTGTCAGTTTGAAGCCATTCCCCTTTGTCCTGGCACTCCAGGCCCTTGTCCAAAGTCTATCTTCAGCTTTCTTGGAGCTCCTTTAGGTACTGAAATTGTGCAGAGAAGTTGTGGTGTCTGGGGTTATTTTGTGTGCTCCATACACTGAAAACCCTTTGGGGAGGAAGCTTTTGCCTGCTTGTCTTACTGACCCGTTTAACCTGTTTTACCTTGTGCAGGATTTTAGGATCAGTGAAAGGTTTGACTGATGATCTTGAAGGTTGGACTCAATGATCTTGGGGTCTTTTCCCACCTTAATAATTCCATAAAGTAGCTAAGAGGTATGAACACGGGACAAGAAGGGAGTGGATTCTTCCTCATTTTCTGCTGAATATTCAATATTGAGTATTCAGTGTAAGAGGAGAAGCTAAAAGGAAGGAGTTGTGCTGCACTCCTGAAGGTATGTGCTGGTGTGCTGGAAGTGGTTTTTCTCAAATGTTATAAAAACACATTCTGCAAAAAAGCACCAAATATGATGGTGGGATGGCAAAGCCCAGGAATCAGGAGGAAATGGTGCCTACTGTGACAGGGGACAAGAAAAGAAGCAGGTTGATGATAATAGCTATTAAATGTCTTTTTAAGGCACCTTATTGCACTGTCTCTCTGGGAGCTGGGCTGAGAAATCAGCTTTAGGATTTTCACACCTTCCTGTAAAGGACAAGAGCTGGAAATATTATGTAAACAGTTTGATTGAGATAACTAGATGAGACTTCTTCTTTTGCATCAACATTTCTTTTGGAAATCTAGACTGCAGAGTCATTATCAAGTGTGAGCTTTACCAGCACAAGTAGACTCAAGAGCAAACAAGCACTGAAAAAAATAAAAGGGCAAGTAGATGCATGAGAAATGTTATAAATGTAAAGAAATCAGTTCAAATTAATTCATCATCAAAAGATGATATCTCAGATAAATTAATTAATGCACTTTGAAAAACCTGTCCTAATTGTGGGCTCCTCCACCTGGGTTGTTGCTGTTGTGGGTTTTAACAGGTGATTTTCTGCAGGATGAAGAAATCATTCAGTCAATTGCAATTTTAAATTTTCAAGATTGGGTCTGTTTTGACAAGAGAAAATTATGTGGATGCTGTGACTGTTTAGAGGGAAAGGAAGAGTGACACCAAGTGTTCTGCAATTAATGCTCATTTCCTGGAGTCCCCAAGTCTAATTAATAATTTTACAAACACGAAGGGGGCAGTGGGAGGGGAAGAAACAGCAGTTTCACAACCTGCTATCAGAACCTGGTACAACATTCCATGTGTGCCATCCCAGGTTTATCCCAGGTAACAGAAACAGCCAGGGCTTCGAGGATTATTCCTGCCATGGGCTCTGTGGGAGCTCCCTGCTCACTGCGAGTGTTGGAAAACTGGATTGAAATATAGGGTTTCAGCAGGTGCTAATTGTTAATACTGAGTTTTCTGGAGATTGGTGTGGTTCAGTTGTTGGGTGTTTTTAGTAGGACATAACAATATGCTTAATTCATGTTTCATCCAAGGCGTTTGTGGACTGTAACATCAAAAATGAAGCTACAGAGTGATATTTTTTATGGTTAATCAGAGGAGTATTTTAAGGGAAGATTTCCCTGCCTGAGCCTGTCCTGGGAATGGAATGAACTTGCTGGGGACCCCCCTAAGCAGTCAGGTACCCCCCACCCGAGGGTACTACGGGGCTTTGGGCACTGGGGATGCAGAACCAGGGTGGGAAAGGGGCAGTTTTGGGGGGCAAACCCAACCCCGAGGAGCTGGAGCGGGTGGAGGAGGCGGGGAGCGGCGCCGGGGCGGCTCCCTCCCTTAAATGCCACGGCGGAGCGGGATGCGGGGCTGCAGCTACGGCAGGGAGCAGGGCAGGAGGCAGGATGGCACCGCCGGGGAGCGGCGGGGAGATGCGGGATGGGGACAGGGACGGGGACAGGGACAGAACTCCCGCAGCGGGGATGCGGCGCTTCACCTGGGAGGAGATCGGGCAGCGGAACGGGCGGGGGCCGGCGCCGCAGGAGCTCTGGCTGGTGATCCACAGGAAGGTGTACGACATCAGCCGCTTCTACCGGAGACACCCGGGAGGGGCCCGGCTCCTCGTCAGCCACGCCGGGCAGGACGCCACGGTGAGCGGAGCCGGGATGCGCCGGAGGAGGGCGCCCGGGAAAAATCGTGCGGAGAGGGCTTGGGAACGATCTCCGTGGGAATCGGGGTATGGGACAGAGTCGGGGGAGCGAAGTGTGACCGCTCCGTGCGAGCCTCGCCGTCCCCATGCCATGGGAAAGGGCAAATGAGGCGATGCAGCCCACGGGAAGTGTTGCTCCAGCTAAATCAGAGCAACAGCTGGAGCGCGAGCAGAGGAGCGCATGGAGGTGCTCAGAGGAGTGGAGCACCTCTGCGAGCTGGGAGTGTTCAGCCTGGGGAAGAGAAAGCTCTAAGAAGAGCTCGGAGCCCCTTCCAGTACCTAAAGGGCTCCAAGAGAACCGGAGAGGGACTTTGGACAAGGGCCCGGAGCGACAGGATAAAGGGGATTAGCTATAAACTAAAAAAATCGTCAATTTAGAGTGGATAGAAGAAGATTTTGATGATGAGGATGGTGAAATACTGGCACAGGTCACCCAGAGATGCCCCACCCCTGGATACACTCAAGGTGAGGGTGGATGGAGCAATCTGATGTAGTTGAAGATGTCCCTGCTCATTGCAGGGGGATGGGCTAGAGGAACTTTAAAGGTCTCTTCCAACCCAAACCATTCTATCATTCCTAAGCCTTCAGGACTCCTCTTATCTCCTGGTCGTGCTTGTGCAGTTGCTGCAAGCTGCAGCAATTTTTTCCCTATATAAGATATATTTGAGGCTCATGGAAATCAAAATGATTTTCAGCCCATCAAGTTTAAATTTCAAATTGTGTATTAGTTGAACTTTGCAGTCTGTAATTTCAGCACTCATTTCTCAAGTTAGTACTGCCAGATTTCTTTTATTTTAGCATGCCGGAAAATCCCAGGCTATGGATGAACCAGATATTTTGTTTCTGGATCTGAGCCAGGTTGGTAGGTAGTTGGTTCCATGTCCAAATCATTAAGCCCTCCAGGATCTGAGCCACTTTTGTGTCTGTCCATCTTGCATTAGGTCCATTGCTTAATCTTTCGGATATATGTTATGAAAAATTAAGAAATTATCTTAATTGAACTGCAAGATTTTAACCAAAAGCAGGAACTCATGAAAGGTGGCAGCTCAGGAGAGAAGGCTCTCAATAAGCAAAGAAACCCAGGGAATTAAAAAATTAGTGTAATTAAAGCCAACATTTTAGAAAGGATGACACTGCACACTGAAACTGTGGAGTCCTCTCTGTGTGCTGCTTTTTATTGTTGTGTTCTCTCACAAAGGATAAAAAAGGAAGGATGCCTTCCACCAGACCAGGTTGCTTCACCCTGGCCTCGGACACTTCCAGGAATGGAGTCATTCAAAAGGCAATTTTTAATTTTTTTTTTTTTAACAAAATCTGGATTTCTTTTCCTTTGTTGCTGTGCCTTTGCAGGATGCTTTTGTGGCATTCCACGTTGACAAGGTGCTGGTGAGCAAGTACTTGAAGCCACTGCAGATTGGGGAGCTGGCACCAGACCAACCCAGCATTGAGCCAGCTAAAAATGTAAGTCTGTCCTTACAGAACAGATCAAAGGAGACTAAAGGGAAATATTCTGAGATTATACCTTGTTCTTCTCTATCAGCATAGCTCCTGGGGCAATGAGAACCAGGTTACTCACATTTTTGGGCTACGACTTAAAAACAATGTGTAAATAAGAAAAATTCATCTTCAGGAATTTCATATCACAGCCACTCTACCGAAATAGCAGAGTTATCACCTCTTCTTTCCCATGCTTTGAGGAAGAGCTAACCAAAAGGAAAAGGAATAGTCTTGGAGAATAAATATTCTCCTTCAGCTGTAGGTGCATTTAACTCTCCCCTGTTAATCCTGGGAAGAGAAAAGTGAAGACAAATAAAAGGAATAATTTCATGCAAAGACCTACCACAAGGTGGCATGGGAAGTTCATCACACAAAGTACAGCTTCCACTAAACACAACTTCCAGCTGAGCCCTCTGCTGCCTGCCGGGGATTTGATGGAAGAAGCACCGAGGAGGATTTTTTTTAGGGACTGGGATGCAGACATTGTGATGGCTGCACCTGGCTCCTCAACAAAAAGCTGTAGCAGAGCAATGATAATGTTTATTAAACCCAGCTCTTGCCCTTTTAGCCAGATCCTTTGTTCTTTCTCCCCCCATTAGAGTGGTTTTTGGGTTATGAAGCTGCAGGGTGCTGTCAAACTAGAGAATTGTAACCCTGATGCTTCCCCCAGGAAATGTTGGTGAAAGACTTCCGGGAATTGCGTGCTACAGTCGAGAGAATGGGACTCCTGGAGCCAAACCAACTCTTCTTCTTCCTGCTCCTGGTTCACATCCTGCTCCTGGATACAGCTGCCTGGCTCATCCTCTTCTACTTTGGGACATCCTTACTGCCCTTCATTTTCTCCCTGCTGCTGCTGACCATTTCCCAGGTGAGCACTGAATTCCAGTGTGGACTTGCATCAACCTACACACACACATGAGCAGTTTCTTGTCCTTTGCTTCCTCACTTGCCATAAAAACACAGCCACTATCTGGATACCAAGAAGAAATTCTGCATGTGGGGAGCTCACACTAAACTTAGTTTGGGATTCTTTCAGCAAGATATATTCTGGGGGAAACCTTGGGACTGTCAGGATTCTGTAGTCCCTTTCTGCTGGTGACTTGGGAGCACTGTCTGAAAAATAAATCTTGATAGTTCAAGGCAAAGGATGAGTGTGGCACCATCCCCATCTCAATTCCTCTTCTTCTCTCCTCCTAAAGTTTTCTTTCTCCTCCTCCAGGTCCAGGCTTCCTGGTTACAGCATGATTTAGGACACCTCTCAGTATTCAGGAAAACCAAGTGGAACCACTTGCTACACAAGTTTGTGATGTGCCATTTGATTGTGAGTCCCTGGAAAACTTCTGAGGGTTTTCCTGTAAAAGCGTGTGTTCTGAAGACTCTGTGGAGCACCTGCAGCACTGGGGAAAGGATTAGGGTCAGGAAGTAAAGGGAATTCTGGCTCTGAAAGTGCTTTTAATGCTTTGTCCTTCCCTTGAACAGGGGGCCTCTGCCAAGTGGTGGACTCTCCTGCACTCCCAGCACCACGCCAAACCCAACTGCTTCCACAAGGACCCCGACATTGATATGCACCCTTTCCTCTTCACTTTGGGGAAGAAATTCTCTGTGGAGGTCAGTGAGGGGGTGTGGGAAGTCTAAACCTAAGGTGTGACAGCAATTTCTGTAAAGAGGTTTATTTCTCCACAGTTCACACTAATCCTTTAAGAATCTCTCGAACAGCTGATATGTTGATGTAAATAAATTAGAGATGATGTAAGGGCATTGTATATAGGGTGGAAAATCCACCAGCACATTCATGGCTGGAGAAACCTATTGACCTAGAACAACTCAGTAATTAATGATCATTAGATACCTTGTAAACATCAATCAATGTACAGCATGGCTGCAGTCAGCCTGGAATTATTATTTTAATATGAATATATGAGGCTCAGTCAAAAGGGTGGCTTTGATGTGTCCCTGTCTTTTAGGAGAGTTGGCTATGACAGGAACAGCAGGACTGAAAAACCCAGGGCTGTTCCTGGAACTCCAGTTGGGCAAAATTTGTTGGACTATGTAGCATATTCCCAATTTGTCCTGCTAGACGCTGCCAGGAGTGACAACCTAAGAGTGCTGAACCCTTTTTGCTGTAGATCCCATCAGTTCTTGATCTACCCCATCTTGATCAGATCTACCCCATCACAGCAGCTACAGCAGTGAAATATTCTTCTCCAGGTCATTGAATTGCCATTTAGGTTTAGAGAATCAGAGCAGAAATAAGGGGAAAAAATGAGAGAACATACATGTTTCTGACCACTAACATAACTTAGCCTTGATATATCTAATTCTTCACAAAATGAATCATGAAACAAGGAATGAGGGTCGTGGGAAGTATGCAAGAAGAGTCCCTCTGGAAAATAAATGAAAAAGAGCAAGTTACCTGTGAAAATTGCTTGGTCTCCACTAATTTTTTTCCCTCTTTTTTTTTTTTTTGGTTTTTTTTTTTTTTTTTTTGTTTTTTTTTTTTTTTTTTTTTTGTTTTTCCACAGCTTGGGATCAAAAAGAAAAAATACATGCCCTACAATCACCAACACAAGTACTTCTTCATCAGTGAGTATCTCTATCCTCCTGCAATTCCCTGTGAGGTATTAAAGGGGCTTGGAGATTCTACTTTTGACCTGGAGAACTTGAAAAAAACAAAGATGCCTGAATCAAAGAACACAATAAAAAACCCCAAAGTAATAACAACCAGACCTGACCCATCTTATCCCAGATCTCCCACATCCTCCACAGAGGCTCTGGGTTATGATATCATACCACATCTTTCAGTAGTATCAAAGTCTGTGGGTTTCAGGGTTTTTTTTTGTTTGGTTTGCTTTGGTTTCTTGGGGTTTTAAATGCAAGTGAGATGTCCTTTTGGAAGGCTGAGTTTGAGTTCTTCAACCCCAAATCCCTGATAGAAAAGGGATTTCGTACTCATTTCTCTTGCTCCTCTGCTTTGCACCAAGGAATAAGGAGCCAGATAAGATTTGGGCTGTGGAAGCCACTTCTCAAAATAATAATTTGTGGCTATTCCTCAGTCAAGAGTTTAAGATGAAATCTGAGCTTTGTAAGAACTCTCAGATTAATTGTCAAACCTAGAAATGCTTCAAAGCACTAAACCAACATCCTAACCTGGAATGTTCTCCAGATTGAGCAGGAATTCAGGACCCTTCCCTCCCAGGCTGATGTTGTCACCCAGTCCATGATGTCACCAGTGATGAATTTTTCTTTCCAGCTCTTCCTCCGCTCCTGTTCCCCACCTACTTCCACTTTCACACATTCTACATTGCCTACACAAAGAAGTACTGGGCGGTGAGTACTGCTACTTGTGTGACCACAAGGGGTGAGCTGGGGACCTTCAGCCTTCCTTCTGAGCATGGAGCCAGCCCCTTGCTGAGCAAGAATGCTCAGATTCACCTCTCACAGCAAGCTGTGAGAAAGTATCATAGGCTTGTGTTGGATTGCTCTAAATTATTCCTTTCAGAAAAAAAACTGTCAAAGCTGAATGCAAATCATTCTCTTATACTATGAAGCTTAAAAAATAAATAAGCAAATATAATTTATAAAGATCTACTTTTTTTGTTCTCTCTGATTTTGGTAGGACTTGGCCTGGATGCTGACCTTCTACATCAGATTCTTTTATACTTATGGATCATTATTAGAAACAAAGAGTCTCCTGGCATATTATTTTATATTCAGGTGATGTCTTTTTAGAAGGTTGTTCAGCCTTTTCTCTATGTTTATATTGTCACATTCTCCTTTACCACCTATTTTTTTTGCCTAATTTTAGTTCATAAATTCTTTTGTTCAATTGCCAGTGCAAGTTTTATGTTGCTCCATTAGTTGTGGCAACAAAGAGATTTCACTGAGCATTGACCAAATTGAGAAATATTTACTTCATATAACATTCAGTGCTTTGGGTGTTAAGTCTGCTGCTGCTTAAAGAGCACCTTTAACCAAAACAGCTTAGCCTGGGCTTGCAAATACCCAGGTATTATCCAGCAGCACTGACTTGAATGGACAGCACACTCACCCCTTGGATCATTTCACTGATTCTAATCAGTTTGGGCCTTGGCTAAAGATAAAACAAGCTGAACACCAGTCAGTATTAAACAAAACACATGAAATAATCATGAGTTTCATAAGAAAATATTAAACTTCTAGAGTTTGGAAGTCCTTCCAGGTGCTGGCTTAGCAAGGCTAGTATTCAGCCACGTCTTTTAAGTCTGGCTTTGCCATTATTTCAATGGCTCCTCATTGACCTGCTCACCCAGCACTGAATTCTCTCATCTCATTGCACAGGATGCTGGAGAGCAGCTGGTTTGTCTGGGTCTCACAGATGAACCACATCCCAATGGATATCGACTATGACAAGAATTTGGACTGGATGTCTACTCAGGTAAAAGATTTTTCCCTTCTTAAGAACTGTGGCCATACAGGTATAAATTTTAACCATAAGCAAGTCTCCTGCTGCATTAATGGTGAAATCTGTTGGTGGCTGGGAGGTGAAGTTTAAGAGGTTGATGGATTCAGTCACGGAAAAGGTAAAGGAGTACAGCAATGACACACTCATGGGCAATCCAAAATTAAATCAAGGTTGACCTCTGGTTCCTAAACATACTCTTGACTTGTCTCTGACTTTGCTTTCCTCTTCCCTCCTCTAGCTCCTGGCAACATGCAACGTGGAGCAGTCGCTGTTCAATGACTGGTTCACAGGGCACCTCAACTTCCAGATTGAGCATCAGTAAGTACTCACCCCAAGAGGGAATTTTCTTTCTCATCCTCATTTTTTTAAAAAATATCTTCCCTTCTCTTTTTTCCTTCCTTATTCTTTTTTGCTCTGAATTCTACAAATAGTTGTGGGGCAGTGATGAGTTTGTCTTTAAAACTTGAAAGTCCTTTAAGAGAATCATGTAATTCAACTTTCACTGGATCCACAGGATGACAAGAGAAAATGCAACAGGGGCAGGATCAATGCTAGAACAGCAATAGAGTCAATCCCAAGTTGTAAGTTTTAAAGATCAATGGAAATGTCCTGGTTAAAGCACCTATTTTTAGTCTGCCACAGGAGTTTAAAGCCACCTCTGCTGATTTTTTATGCTGTTGTTGTTGTTGAGTGAGATATGCAAGGATGAAGGATGGGCTCATCTACTCCTCTGTACTATGGAGAGGGCTACTTCTGGAAAAAGGGAGGGAAGGGAAAGCAGCTTCTTCCATAAACATCATTTCATTTGGAGCCAAACTGTGGAAAAGAACAGAGGGGAAAGCAGGAAACTCCTATGAGTTCTTTGTGCTAAAAGCACAGCAGGGGAAAAGAAGAGCTGGGAGCAGCTACAGTCCCTGCTCATTGTGAGTTGGGTGATTCCTGGGAAGCACTAATCACTAGGATTTCCTGTGAAGCTTGCCTGTCTCCTGTTCACAGCCTTTTCCCTACAATGCCACGGCACAACTACTGCAAGGTGGCCCCTCTGGTGAAGTCCCTGTGTGCCAAGCATGGCATTGAGTACCAGTGCAAGCCTCTGCTCACAGCCTTCGCAGACATCGTGCAGTGAGTAAAAATAAACCCCCCAAACTGCAGGGGCATGCAGGAGAGACTGCAATCCTAACAGCAAGAGTTGTCTTGCTCTACTTTTACCCTCTTGGGCACATGGTGACTCTGGGGATGGTGTCATGCAGGGCTGAGTTAGATTCAATCTTTGTGGGTCTCTCCCAGCTCAGCTTATCGTGGGATTCTGGGAAATGAGCAGAAAACAGACAAAACCTCATTCCCTTGTCCCAGCAACACTCCCCTGAGCAGCCCTGTGATGTGTCCTCTCTTTCTCTCTCTCCCAGCTCCCTGAAGACCTCGGGAGAGCTCTGGCACGATGCCTACCTGCACAAATGAAGGGCAAGGCTTGGTGCTACCATTCACAGCCTGCCACCGCTGCATCCCTAGCAAGCTGAGGGGAGAGAACACAAGGGACTCTCTGGCAGAAGAAAGTGAGTAAGGACTGAGGGATAAAATTCCAATAGAGATGAAACTGCCTGAATTTTTCTTCCGGTTTTTCTTGGGGTTATGGTTCAGATATGTTAAGAGTGGGCAGGGCAAGCAGAAGAAGAATTGTTAGTAGAGGGAGGAGCTCTTTCTCAGCCTGGGCACGGGCTCAAGTCAGATCATGGACTGGTGGAGTTGCACACACTTCATGTCAGAAGCCTCTGATCATGGGTTTTGGTTTTTTTGTTTGTTTTCCTTATGTGGAGGGTTTAATGCTTGACACAGCATTTGTTTACTTGAATTTGAAACTGCAAAGGATTTTGGATTAACGTGGTGCTTCCAGCAATGTGCTTAAACTACAATAAATCAGGGTAAACTACAAGCAACACAGACTGTAGCAAGTGCACATGCAGTGAATAAAAATATAAATATGTTTTCATTACTGTTCTCTAGAGCATCCTCATTGTCACAAGGCCAAGAGACACATAGGGTTAAAACCAGCTTAAGGCCTCTGCTCTCTTCAAAATTTATCTGGTTTGAGGGAGTTTTTTGTACTTTGTGTTGGGCTGAGACATGTGCACACTCCACATACACTCCCCACCTATATAGGACTAAGATTATACTACAGAAAGGTAAACCAAAAGTAAAATAAATCACCTACAAACATTTGGTCAAATCCAAAAGTTGCTGTTGCAGCTAAACCAAGACAGATCAGATTTTGGCTGTGCCAGGCAGAAGGTGAGTCAGTGAAAGAGGCTGGTCCAGGTACTTTGAATCACCCTTGAGAGGAGGCAGTATCTTTCCATTAATTAGTAAGAAAGCCTGTTCTTTGTTTCAGGTGAGTACTACTGTGTGTACATACTCAGACCCTGAAATAAAAGACCAGCTTTTGGAAAGGAGACTATGGGAACAACAAAATCCACTTAAATATTAGCAGTTACCACACTTTTTTTCAATAATTCAAAGTTAACAAATAGAAAACGTGAGAGGTAAAAAGACATAAAAAAAGTCTCTGATGATGTAACAAATGGACTTTGTACTACTTTTGCAATGATTGGCTGAATTACTTAAAAACCTTTAACCCTGCACAGTCAGCCAGAACAAGGGACAGATTTGCTATTAAACCATTTTTCCTGCCTTGGAAAAAGTGCAATTATGTTTAGAGGTTAACAGCACAAAGTACAATGCCTGACCCAAGGGAATAAAAGAAGCAATTCCCAAAAGCTCTGTGGGAGAATTAAGAAATAAAGCAGGAGTCACAACAGTATCATTTACTCACAAACACATTTCCACCACTTTAAAAGACCTTTTGAAATTACCTTAAGCAGCCTTTGAAAATGATTTATTGGGCAGATGAAAGGCCTGATTTTGAAGATCATAATTTGATTTTTGGACCTTCGACATCATTGGGCTCCTAGTTCAGGACCCCTGCAAGTCAAAATGCAATTAAAGAGAGCTGTGAATGTTTCCATTGTCTGAGGACCCAACAGTGCTCCAATGAGGACAGGTGTGCAAGAGGATTGAGCAAGACCGAGACGAAGGGCTGTGGATAAATATGGAATAAAGCCTAAGCAATATATGAATCAATGCCAGAGCAAACAGGAGCAGTTGCCAAGTTTTCCCTGGGTTATCTTTGAGCAATCTTACCAATATCAGTCTCAGATGAAAGGCTGCCTGCACTCCCTCAGGAAAATATTGGATAGCTGGATGAGATTTTACAAAGAAGGTATTACTGAGAGGCCCAAAGAAGGAAACAGATACAAATTAGTCATATAACCCAACAGAAAAGCATAAACAAACAAAAAACAAACCCAAAACATAACAAAAAAACTCCACTCCTGTAAAAAAGTTATGGTACCTGAAAACAGAGTGGAAAAAAAAAATCAGCATCAGCAGTCAAGTATCTTCCTTAAATGTGAGCGATGATGAAAACAATACAAAATATTAACTGGCTTACTCTAAAATACTGCCTTGATTACTGCAACTCTGAAGGGCAAGATTTCATTATTTTCTTACACTAGTATCTTGGAATCAGAGGTTCAGGGAAGACAGTTCCTACTTGAAATAGTACTGGAAGTTTAAATTCAAAGTGAAGTATTTTTCCCAAAAAAATCTCTTACGAAAAGTACCGAGTGGCTAAAGCACCTTGGACTCTGCACAAACACAATAAGTGAAAAAAAAAAAATTCTTCATTTTCTTCATTGCTGGTTTTCCAGCTTCCCTCCACAAAGCTGAGAGTGTTTTTAAGACCCTGTAGAGAACACACTAGCTATGATTATGTAAAAATTCTGCATTTTCATTAAGTTTGGGGAGTGTTGTAACTGTAACTTAGTCTGTAACCAGTACCTGCCATCATCCTCCTTCCTCAACAAATCTTACATTTAAACACAAGGTCAAAGATTGCCAAGTGTGGAAAAGAGAATCATAGAATAGGTTTGGGTAGGAAAATGTATTTACTTCTGTGTCAATTCTGAATCAATAATCACAGGGACAAGGATTTGTTGCACTGGAAAAAAACTCCAACCAAACAATAAAAAAACCCAAAGTTCCCAATTCCGGTCAAAATTTTAAAATGGGGAACCTGAGAGAAACAAGCAAAGAATAAATACTGAAGTTAACAGACACAGCAAATCTATATAAGGGATTTCTGTGGTTCATCACATGCTATGAAACAGGAAATTTTCCTTCTGACTCGGTCCATTAGAGATTTACAGTATTTGAACTGCTCTGAGTAGCAGGATGTAAAAATATTTAGTGGGGTTTTCATTAAAAAATGTAAAACTATCAGTTTATCAAGCTTTAGTCTGTGATCTGAGAACAAATTTCAGCCCAGCTCTTGAGGGTCTGCAGTATAAGGAGATTTCCAGCTGCTCTGGGTTGAAGCTTGACTTTAGGTGGAATTCCAGCGTGACAAAGACCAAGCTTTCATCAGAAAATTAAACCACAAAGCTCTGCTCTGCAATCTAGGCTGCAAAAGTGTCATCATTAACGGTCAGCTATTAAATACCTCACTTGTTATTTTTACACCACTGCCTCGTTGTTCAGCCTTCATTTGCTTTCCCAGACTGTGTAACAATGCACCACTTTATAAACTTTTGCAAACACAGGGCTGGTTTTGGGAATCTTCTTCATCTTACTGATCCATCCCAGCTGGAATCATCCTGAATGCCACAAACCTGGCAAAACTGCCTTAAAATCATTTACAATAATCAAAAGAGAGCCTCAGTTATTTTCCCAATTCTGTCCAAAACTACCTTTGGCCACTGCTGAGGTTTAATCCTCAACGTCAGAGTTGCAGTTATGCTCAAGGCCACCTCTGCATGCCATGACCTTTGCCATGACCACACAACTTTGACCCCAAACATCAGTTCAGACTGAGCTCTGCAATATTACCTGGGGGTGGGGAAAGGTCAGGCTTTACCATGCACTGCAGATCCCTGTGTAATTTGTTATCAGCAGGAGATAAGAACACACAACCCCACCATCAGTGGATCGATTCACTTCTGCAGCGCTGGGCTGGAGCCCCACACCCCACAGCAATCTGAACTCACAGTGCAGAGACAGTCACAGAGGGCTCATCCAGCCCAACCCCTGCAGGGAACAGGGACATCTTACACCATCCCAGGCTGCTCAGAACCCAGTCCAACCTGGCCTTGAACAATTCCAGGGAAGTGGCACCGACCACCTCCCTTGGAACCCTGAGCTGGGACCTCATCATCCTCAAAACATTTTGTAAGAAAATGGTGACTCACCTGCCTGCAAGAACTCATGGATCAGATATACAAACAGAGAACAAACAGCATTCTTCTGCAAGATGAGTAACAGGTATGGAATATTTGGCAAAACAAAGCGATTGGTTTGCTGGAAGCTGAAATTATGGAAACCCAAATACTGCTTAGCAGGCAATTCCCATCAATGAGCTGCACTAAGGAAAGGAAATCAGGGCTTTTTCCAACACCTTTGAAGCACTGGAAAGTCTGATTCAAACCCACCTCACCCTTTTTCTCCCCACATAACATTTAGCAATCCCATGAACTTCCTCATCTCCTGGCACAGCTCACTACAACAAATGTGATTCTGAAACTTGCTCATGGTTTTTGGCTATTCAAGTGCAAATATACTGGGGAAGGGAAAATAACCTAGGAATGAAGGGCCTTTAAAAGAAGAGGTACTGCTGGAGAAGCTGTAATTTCCCAAACATTAGTTTCAAATTCATTCCCAAAACCACTGCTGGAGATGTGCATCTAAAATACAACAGGAATAAAAAAAATGTTGAGCAATTCTGCTTTACAGATCACTGAAATCACATTGCAACAACCTGGCAAAGGAATGTTTGATTTTAATTGAACAGAACACAAAAACAAAACAAAACTGCTTTTCTGTCATGTCAACAGTCTCTTTACTCTCAAAATAAGGAGCTGTAAATGGATTTATTGTCTTATTTATTTGAAGAAAAAACATTATTGTTCTTCCAGTGTTGCCTAGTGCTCTCCACACCTTTGGGAAAAGCTAAGTGTTCTGTACAACACTTGTCATGGCTAGTTTAGCATAGAACACAGGTCATTTAAGTCATTTAAACACAACTGTGGAAATGAAATGTGAGTTTTTAAAACAAAGGCAGCTGCAAAAAGTACATTCAACCTACAGCTTCTGCACCACCTCCAGAAAAACAGATGAAGGGATGTATGAACTTCCTAGATTAACACAAAGTATTTGAAGACATTTGCACAGAAAACATGTTGCCAAGAGATTTTTCATTCCATTTATTTCAGGAATAAAAGAAGACAACAATATAAATCACTTAGCAGACACAACCAACATTAGAAGCTCAGGCCTTGTTTACTCTTTTCCAAAACTTGTTAGGATTCTCTCCAGCACAAAATATTCCCACCCAATCATCATGCCCGATAATCCCACATGCCTGATCAGGTAAAAAGCCAATGGAATCCTAGAATACAGTAGGTTATCAGTTCATATTATGTTACTGCACCTCTATCCCAGTTAATTTTTTACAAGAGGTTGGTAGATAAATGAATTGCAGAGCAAGTAACATTCTCCAAAATTTAACACAACAGCATTTAATATCTACTCTTCTTTACCTGCCACCATTCCTGGGAATTCACACTTAAATCAGGAAGTAATCCTAGTCAAAACACAACTCAAGGCAGACCCAGAAATGCAGTGATTATTGACAAATCACCCCCAAACTGCTATGATTTGGTTTTTTTTTTTACATTTGCCTGAGTTAAGAGCAGTAGCTGGGCTCCAAAATGCTTTGCATTTAGCTTGGACAATAATTACCATGTAACTGGGGTCCCAAGTTTTTTTGCATAATTTAACTAAACTGCAGATACTGGGTAACTTTATAACATGCCTCAAATCAGCTTTTAGACATATTTTCTAGATATCTACATTCATACAAACATTCTGCTTTAATTAAACGATCACCCTGAAAATCAGCCTTGGCTCGATCAAGAAATAGCAACAGCAGATTACTGCAGTAAAATGAGAATTTCAGCAACCACTGGGAAGGGTTTTGAAAGTTCTTGAGCTTGAATTTCAGTATTAATGCACCAGAAGGCTTATTTCTCAAACATCTGGCATGTTAATATTTTTCTATTTAAATTCTTACTGATTAGAAAGAACAATTTACTCTCCTACCCCTGAAAGGGCTGTAAGGCGTAATCAATTTAGTTGAACAATGCATGGAATAAGAAAATATCCTTTGCTACCTCCCTTATGTCAGTTATATCCACCCACAGCATTAGGAAGCAAATATTATCTTAAAATATATATTGGGAATAAAATGGAATTATATTTAGATTAAGTTTTGTAGTTAGCTTTGTCTCTATCATAAGGAATGAGACATACGAACATTTTACTCAAGGTTCTGGGTATCCTTTTACTTCTGGAAGACCAAGAATGAAATTCAAGAGATGTGTTTACAAATACAGACAGATAATTATTTCATGAGAAATACTGAACAGCATCAACATTTCAGGCAGTTTCTCCATGAAGGCAATCACAGTGCCCTTACAGAAATTCTACTGTGTGATTTAGCCAAGAAAGTTGCACAACAAAAAAATGAAGCAGAATTTTGATTAAATTTCTGTTTGCTCCTAGAAATGAAGACAATTTCTTATCCACGAGTTGTTTAAAAATCCCCTAAGTTGTTATCAAGCAGTAAAGCACTAGTATTGAAAGGCACTAGGACTGGAGCTTGTGTTACCTGGTTTCCAGTACAGACAGCACTTGAGAGCTCAGTAAATCACACCTGTAAAACACTCCTGTGCTTGGGCCCAAGTCTGCTACATTCATTAAAGTATTGGACAGGTTCTTGTGCAGCTGGAAGGATGCAAAATCCAGAGCAGATCTCTGCAGATTTACAGGTTGGATCTTTCCTTGACAGACATACGAGTGGTGGACTGTGTGTATGTTCTAATTACATCCTGAAAACAAAGCAACAGAAAAACTCAGAGCAAGTTCCATTTAAAGTAAAGAACTGCAGGAAAAAATTGAATCAACTGAGTTGTTGATCTTTGGAGCAAGCACTGAGCCCAGGAAAGTCTTGTGGCAATGTTTCATTACCATCACAAAGGGTGGGTAACCAACCTGAACACATTTTATATCACATACAGTTACCTTCCAGGAACCCTACAAACCTTAACTGAAACAAAGTCTTTGTACATCAATGTTAATCGACATTTAATTGTTATTAGAGTGATGTTTTGGTATTTTGCAGTTCTACAAGCACTGACTTCTGGCCTTTAACTCAAACGGGGATGAAGACTAATTTCTCACATCAGAGGATTTACAAGAGAAGCCAAAATAACTCACAGCCAGTCAAAATGCAGCTACAAAAATCATTACTGTACCTTTTTCCCACCCTCAGCATTGTATTTGTCCAGCCAAGCCTGGATACAGGCTCCATAATTAGGATGAACATCAGTGAAGTTTTTCACCTGCACAGGAAGACAAAACAGAAAAGGCAACAAGAATATTTTTTCCTCCAATTCAAGAAGGTTCTTTACCACATTTCCTGGGCTACAAGCAGTAGGTATCGTAAGGAAGAAAAGTTTAATTCTGATCAGTTATAAAGAAGATATGAACATCTTCAAACACGATTTCTGTTATGCCACACAGAGCTCATTTCCAATTTAAACAAAGTTGCCCTGGGAAGGATACGGATCCAATGCCTCCTTGGCCCTCACTGCCCTTTCCTTGTTTAGAGCAAAACCCTACTCTGGCAGTCATCTGATTTTTAAAACATCTAGCTAACCATATGTTCAACACCTGTCCCATCCTTCCCCCCAGGAAAAAGTTACTTTAACATGTTATATATTGATGTCATATTGTATAAACAGGCACACATTTAAGTATGAGAATTCCTGAGTAAAAAAATCCAGCCTTTTCAGACAATTCCTGATCTTCCTTTCCAGAAGCCATTATGACAATGTTACTAGACTGGTAGGAAACCTGGAATAAACCCCAAAGAGGGCACTTACAGCTCGTTTCTGAATGAAGAGCTGGGCATCCTTCAGATGATCTGCAATGTTCTTACACAGCCTCTGGCGCTCTTCCTCGTTCAGCACTTTGAGGTAGAATTCTCGCACCTGGCCATTGGAAATAAAGGTTTATTTTGATAGTCCTAAAAAATAGCTTTCACTTCCTAGTCAAGCAACATTTTAAATACTCAAAACATTTAAAGGGCAGCCAATCTGTCAGGGTTTTTCTTTGGCAAACATGCCAACAACTCCTTCTCCAGACACTAATAGCAAGAAAACAAGTCAGAGCCTCTACCTAACAATGCCCAAAATCTGAATTTCACATTCTGTGAGAACTCACACTAACACACACCCTACGCACTCCTCATGTGTGCCAAGCAGCACAAAGCCTTTCCACAGCCCCACCTGGGTCACGTTGTCCTCATTGGCACTGTTGAAGCGCTGCACATCCCCTGTAGCAAACACGCAGCTCTCCTTGTGCCGCGGCTGATCCTCAGGACCAGTGAAGCTGTTTGGGTAATAATTTGGGGCACCACCTGGGGAAAAAAAAAATCCCCAAGCCAAGTCAATCAGATGGCAGCACTTTCAAGTAAGTCAGAAGACAGAGGATGTTATTTGCTTGGAGGAATCTAAATCAATTAATCATATAGGATTTGTTTTATTAAAAACAGCTGACTGCATTTTTCTGTCAACACCTTCAAGCCAGTACTTAACAGCACCTGCTACAAAGAGAATTTCCACAGCTTTTTTCGGGGGATATTGATTTGATTTAAAAATAAGAAAACCTAGACACTCTCACAACAATATTTCTCAATTATAATAGATAGTAATGGTTGAAGTTTAAGGCAGCATAAAAATGCAATTATTTACATATCTGAAGTACTACAATACAAATGCTTCCCTGTGTAGGGGGTGTATTTTAAACACATAAGGAACTAAGAGAACTGCATAGAAATAAACTCATTATCTATTCTGGGACAAGAGCAGCTGTCCTCAAGTTCCTGTTTTTCAAATATTTCCCTCTCCTCCCTCAGCAAGTGTCTGAATTTATAGCCCAGAGGAACGCATATTTTGGCATGAGCCATAGCCACAGCTTAAGTACATCCTTGTTTACTCTCAGGTGGAAAACAGCCACTATTGGGCAAACCCTGACAGAACAGAAGCTGCTCAATAGAGGGAAGTGACAGCTCTACTCTTGGTGTTTTCACTTTTGTCTTTCACAATCTCTCAGAAATTTGAAAGCAAAGCAGTTTAGTGAAGTGGACTGAGCCAAGTCAGTCTTTAAAACATGACTGTGGGTATCCTCCCACAAACTGCTTTCCTGTTAAAGGCCTTTATGTTAAGTTTTAAACACACCCTAAGCTTCACTTGCTTTTTATACTTTTAAACAAACTCCTCATCTTGTATCCAAATATCCCAAGTCTCCTTTATTGGATTAACAGAGAAGATATACAAGCATTCTACACAAGTATGTAAAGACAACAAACATGGATCTTAAGCCCTCTGTGAACTGAAGAGAACACTGCAGCTCATGCTTAAGCATCATTATATTGCAAGCTGTTTTCCTGGCTACCTTGGTTGTCAGAAACAGTCATTGGCCCATCCCTCTGGTAGTTGGCCACCCTGGCTCTGAAGGGACAGTTGACAGGGATCTGGAGATAGTTGGGGCCCAGGCGGTGCCTGTGGGTGTCAGGATACGAGAAGAGGCGTCCCTAAAACATGGAGCACAAACATGAACCACTTGTAAAACACTGGACCATGTCAACTCAAAGCTTTCAAAAGCAGCAAAGTAACCAATGCTCCTCAGGTCACACCTCCTGTTTACCTGCAGCATTTTGTCAGGGCTGGGCTCAATTCCAGGAGGCATGTTGCTAGGGTCATAAGCCATCTGTTCCACCTCTGCAAAGTAGTTGACAGGATTCCTGTTCAAGACCAGCTTTCCCACAGGGATGAGAGGGTAGTCACCATGAGGCCAAACCTGTAAGACACAACACAAATCCAGTAAAATCAACAACATTATTACAGTATTGTGCAGCTTAACTGCCAGGCACAATTCACCCCATTTCACTCTAGGTTAAGAAAATACATTACTGAGTTTCTTTTCTCTTAACAAACATTGAGGAATGTCTTATTTTAAGAAGCCTTTTGCAATTAACATAGATTATTAATGCAACTTATTTCATCATCCCAGCATAATCTCAGCACTTGAGTACTTGAACGAAATACCCACAGGCCCTTGAAAAGCTGCCTAGGGAAGCAGGGCGTGGGTGGAACTGGTGGCACAAATGTTTTCAGCTCCTTCAAAATGCTTAACTGGCCTTTTCTTTGCCATCTGAGCTGCACTTTTAAGTTCAAAGGTCTTTAGCCACTTGGGGAGAATGGTGTTAGAGGTAAAAAGGAGTTTATGCAATGCAAGTTTATGTCAGTATCTTTCAACGAGGCATTCCTAGGAGTAGCTATTGGAAGTGGGACAAAATGAGACCAGCAAGGCTCAGGGTGTGACTCTGATCTGAGATTACACTTCTGAAGTGCCATGGTATCTACAAGCCTGGAATCAAGCCCTATCCATATTTCCCTGAGGAAGAGTAACATCAGATATAACACAACTACAGCTTCATCTCCAGAATTCCTTGCTCATTGTGGCTCTACAATAAAGAATGCACTTCAGAACTACCAGAAACTGAATATTCCCAGAATTATCAGACATACCTTAGTCACATCAAAAGGATTAAATGGGAACTTCTCTGCTTCTTCAAAGGTCATAACCTGGATGTAGAAGGACCATGAAGGAAAGTTCCCCTTGGCAATGGCATTGTAAAGGTCCCGTATGGCATAGTCAGGATCAGTAGAAGCCAATCTTCCTGCTTCTTCCACAGAAAGATTTTTGATGCCCTGGTCAGTCTAAAAGTAACGAAAGCACCAGTTACAGCATGCAGAAAGTACTACAGAGATGATTCATCAAGAATGAATTTTAGCAAGATTTATAATTCAAGGATGAGCTTGTCCAGGTTCTAACTTCCAGTAACTTGAGTTTAGATTTATAGTACATTCAACAGCTGCCTTCCAGATGAAAATCAGTTCATTGATAGTGCTCCATTAACAAGAGACAGATGCCCAAAGAACAGTTTCTTACAGTCTAGTAAATGAATAGAAGAAGAAAGATACCTCTCCTACTGGTTAAAGGTATGAAACTGGTACTAAACAAGGACTCCACACACCTTTGAGCCTGAATTAAACTTGAGAAATCACACTTGTTTATGGTTTTTATCCAATATGATATATAGTTCAAATTAAAATAAAAATCAATACCTTGGCATGGAATTTGCAGTAAACTGCTCTTCCATCAGCATTAACCAGTTTGAAGGTGTGTGATCCATATCCATTCATGTGGCGATAGCCATCGGGAATGCCACGGTCACTGAACAGGAAAGACACCTGAAGAGAGGGATCAAACACTATGAATGGGCTCAGCATAGCAAGGAGAAAGTCTTTACTCCAAACTAAGTTTGTTTATTGTGTTAATCTGCATCACTGGGAGCTATATTAATGTTGTCAGGAATTCCTTGAGGAATTTCTGCTTTAGGTGTTAATGAAATAAAACTGACTCCCCCTATAAGCATAGGTAAGTATGAATAATTAAAAATCATATTTAAATAAAATATAAATAAGACTATAGACTTCTAAATCAAACATGGAAAAGAGAGAGTTAAAAATCTGCTGCCATAACATGATTATCTTAATCATACAAAATAAAGTCACGGGAGAAGCTTACTTGATGCAAGGACTCAGGGCGAAGACTCCAGAAGTCCCACACCATGTCTGGATCCTTCAGATGAGTCTGAGGGTTCCTCTTTTGGCTATGGATGAAGGATGGAAACTAATTTTTCCAGAAGTGGAAAAGGAAAAAAAAAAAAAAAAGACAAAACTGTAAAATCACTGAAAAGAAAATCTTCTACTGCCATACCCTTCCTGCAAACAAATTAATTCACAGACCAGTCAGTAAAACTAGGGCAATGTCAAACATTCACAATTAGAATAAACAAAGATAAAGATTGCTTTCATTTTGTGGTCGATAAGGTGAGAGATAAAACTGTTCAGATTTTATATATATATCTCTGTTTATGTGACTCATAAATGAATACAGAGATACTATGAACTATGAACTATGTGTGCAGAACTCCTGCACTCAAGGAAAGCCCCTCTGCAAACTGCTGTCAAACTTGTGCCAGAAGACCAAAAACCCCAGATTTAATAAAAAGAATTGGCAAGAAGCCTTTGAAGTGAAAAGTTCAAGTGAAAAGTATGAAACCACATAAGTTATCAAGCTTTAGTGGTTTATTTACTTTTGTTTAAGAACGTATTTCTAAGTAAAAAATGTTCAATCTGACCAAGAACCAAGTTTTTGTTTCTGAGGGAAGCCAAAACAAGACGTGAGTGAACTTTTGGGCTTTCTCACAAAGTCCCCACACCTTTTGTGCTTACTCACCAACATTGCATCCCGAATGAAGAAGATGGGAGTGTTGTTTCCCACAAGATCCCAATTCCCATCCTCTGTGTAGAACTTCATGGCAAAGCCTCGGGGGTCACGAACTGTGTCAGCTGAGCCAGATTCTCCAGCTTGAAGAAATCCAGGAACACACAGAAGTGTTAGGATAGGAAATGCATATAAATACAACCTGAAAATAGGCTATAAAATCCTAAATGGGTAAGGTTTATTGCAGTCTTTTCTACACCAAGGAACTGTAGGAATATTTCCAACAATACTTCAGGCACTGCGAGTTTTCAAAATGTAAACCCAACCAAACATTCAGGCCACAGTTAAAAAAAGGAAAAAAACAAGTATATCCACTTGAACCAATTAAGAGTGGAATTTGCATTATCACTAAGAGAGACATCATCAGATTTTAAGGCTGAATCATCTAAACCCACATTTGTTTCTGTGCACCAAATCCCAGTGGGAAAGCTCTCATGTGGAAGGTAGCAATCTAACCAGCGTGCCTAATAAAACTCAATGGAAGAGCTGTAATCCTTTTAATTCCTCCTGCTTCATCCAGGATGGGATTTTAGACCAGAGCACGAGTGCTTAGCACAACACCTGAGCAGAAGTCTTCCAGAAGTCCTCAGAACAGCTAATGCTGAATTGTGATGAAATCAGTAGGACGCTCATTCTCTTGTTAAAAACCTTGTGTATTCCAGAAGAGCAGGGAGGAAACGTGTCCAAACAGGGCAGGCAAAGGGATGGGAAGGATGCAACAACCTGCTCCAGCAGCAGTCCACATTTCAAACTCAACCCTATGTCCTTACCCTGTACAACACTCAGGACACCCTAAATCCTAGGGGATTTAAGACTGGAAACAGCCAATAGGCCAAAGCCAGCAGCTCCCTGAGCCTTGCTGGACTACTTTTTTTCTCTCCAATACTTCCAGAACTGAATCCTCATTAGGATTTCTTTTCTTTCAAATACATCCACATCATGAATAATGATTTTTCTATCAGACAAGCTACTGATCACAATTAGCTTCAACTAATAGCATTTAAGATTTTGCTAGTTTGTGAATTCCAATATTTAAGAAATCAGGGATTATTTATGGAAGATTGTTTGGTTTTATTTGCCCAGTATTTAATTTACATAATTTATCCCCAAAACATTCCTGCAGCATAAGAGATCGTAGGTATTTAACTTGTAACTGTTGATTATGATCCAACCAGAAACAAAGCAAGCTTTCTGTAAGGAAAAAAAACAGCTTGGGCTGCCCTCCCTCTCACATTTCAGACAGAAAAGTGTCTCCAGAGAGCTCTGAGAGAAAGGGGCAAAAGCTGCTTAAGGTCCTCCATGCAAGTGAATTTCTGAGGTGATGAAGCAATCACTGCAGACACCCTTAAGTGCCCCACAATGCAAACATTGCTCTCAGGGCACACATGCAGAAGACACAAAGTGAATTTAGAGCCTTACCAACAGTGGAGAAGCGGATGGCAAGCGGAGTCCTTTTCCCAATGTGCTCAAACACTTTTGCCTTACAATACTGGGTGATATCATGAGTGACTTCAAAATAGCCAAAGGCTCCTGAAGAACAGCAAGTTCAAAATATCAGATCTAGGTACCTTCCTTCCAATCCCAGCTTGTCTGTTGTTAACATACAACTTAAAGTCCAAGGGAAGTACCAGTTTAAACAGTGCTCTAAACACTCCATTTACTTTCACAAATGAAATTGATTTAACACAATCTATTTGCTCATTCTCTCCTCCTTAACTGACTTAGCAGCTCCCAGCAGCAGCACAGAAGATGCTCTTCTGCCAACATCTGTGTATTTAACTGGGAGCAAGGCAGGTATTTCTTTAATCCTGCTATGAGTTGCGGAATTTTTGGTGCACCTGTAAGCTGGGTGAAGCAACACAACTCTTTCCACCCCCACAGAGGAACTTTTCCCAGGTACAGTCACATTTTAAATACAGCCCCACATTTGCTCCTTCTAGATCAATGCATGACAAAAGTCGAGATACTAAGTCTACCTTACTAAGATCAATCATAATTTTTAAAGGTTTAGGGTTTTTTAATTTAAATATTAGATGATCAGCTTGCTTTGGCAGACACACATTAGACGACAAAGCCAAATTCTCTATTAAATAACATGAAAACAACATTAAATAGAGATGGGGAGAAACAGACAGAAGCAGAGTCTACAGCAGATACAGTAAAAACTGAAGGGCTATAACCACATTTTCTCTCATTTTTGTAAACAACTTTTCAGTGTTCCACGTTTTGGCATAGAGTTCTTTTAAACCAGGCCTTACCACTGTTGTTTATATCGATTTATTATAGCTAGTAACACTAAATTAGAAATAATAATGTAATTTATGCATCACTATCTACATATAAACTGAAAAGCTTTTTAATTCTACACGGAGAAAATATGTGATTTTAAACATACCTGCCCCTTTTGCATGCACAACTCTCTCAGGAATCCTCTCCCTGTCAAAGTGAGCCATCTCATCAGTGAAAACAACATCTTGGACAAGAAGAGGTCCACGGGGCCCCACTGTCAGGATATTCAGCTTATCCCCAATGGGGTTCCCAGCACCCGTGGTCAGGGCATCTGGTTTCTGGAAGCAAGAGAAAGTCACTGTCAACACCAGAAATTAAAAACCAGAGCCACACAATGTGCATGACTGTTCAACCATTACATGTCACAGAACATATCAACAAGAAGTGGCAAAATGACTTCAGATTCTGGGGGAAGTTACAGAACATACAGATGTTTACCTAAATCAGTGAGTTAAGTTTAAAGAGAATTTAAGAAGGGGAGTTGAAGTCATGTAAAATCCAGGAATGCTCTCCATGACTCAGAAATGGTTCTTCTCAAGACTACTTCTCACTTGAAGAAAAATATGGGATGGGAAAAGAGAAAAAAAAAAAAACTAAAACAGGAGCAGCTGCCAGAAAATAAGGGAGAAAGGAGAGGAAGAAGAAGAAGGTAATGTCAGTACAGGGGTAGAGACATAAGGAAAGAGCTACAGCCAGACTAAAATGGGGTTGATTAATGTTGGTCTGGAAGAGTTATGGAAAATATAAATAACAGAAGTAGGAACACCTGAGGAATTATCATTTTAGACTCCTGCACCATGGAAGAACTAAGATTAACACAAGCCCTAAGAAGCTCTACTGCCAGAAAATGTCCTACAACTTCAAGAAACACCTGCACTAGAACTGAGTGCACTCCTACTTTCTCATAGAAAGATTCCAGTAGAAAAGATTTCATCTGCATCACATGTGGGGTTATATGCTCCTCTGAGGCAATATTCCTGTTTTACTGGGTGCTGTGGAAAATGTAGTGAGAAAGGTACATCAGCTCCAGAGACCTGAGGGTCACAGCTCTTAGTTTTTTCCTGGAGTACATTTATTGTTTGGAGCCTTGTAAAGGACTTAGAAGAACACGAAAACAAATAAGGACAAAGGAAAAAATAAAGAAAATAAAGACTAAATTTGCAACAGGGTGAGCTCAAACAGAGTCACAGATTCTGACCTGCTAACAATAAATCCATCACATCTTGTACTAAACTGACATAATTCCATATGGGTTCTCTATCCACACCATCCTACATGAAGCACCCACACACCTGAACCACTTCAGCACAAACTCCCTCAGCCCTTCCTGACAAGTTCTCCTCCTTTAAAGTTCTATAAATGAAAAGGGATGGTGGAGGGAAGGAAGAAGCAATTCTTGATGAGAAAAGCATTCATTATTCTAACAGCGACTGCACGGGGTTCAAATTCTTAGCCTAAGTTCTGCTTTAAGAAGGTTAATTAGTGCAAACAGGCAAAATTCCCATCTGATAGAAATGAGAACCCACAAAGGCAAGGAAAGAACAATTTTTCACATCCACACGCAGAGCTCTGGATGAGGCAGAGAACACAGGGAGTTCCAGACACCTTTGTTTCACTCAGGTCCATGAATAACCACATAAAAGACATTTGACAGGATAAGTGCATTTCCACTGTGTTCCTACTAACGTGCAACACACGCTACTGCAGCTGGCTTGAATTCCCACAATATCCACGTTCTTTATTCCTCCTTCACCACTTCATTAGCATAAAGCTTTAAGCATAAATCAAATTCCTTTGGGATGTCTGGAATCCTCACCTACACTGAAATCTGCACAACCATTTTAAAAGACACTAAGTTACTGGTTACAAACATAAACATGATGCTCAGAAACTTACAGGAAAGTTAAATAAAGCCAAATTCGTATTTCAAGTCAAACAAACAAACATCTGCTTAAATCAAAAGGTTATCTATAGTTTCTCATGGGAAATATGCAAGAGTAGAAATTGTTCTCAGTATATTTTCCACTGCTTATTTATCACAGACAAGACTATTCTATAATGCCAATATTTAAGGCCAACAGAAGTAGGTGCTAAAACCACAACTTGTTGACATTAAGGCTATAAAAAAAAAATTAACAGCTTTGTGGCTGTACAGTCTCCTTTGTTTAGACAGACATTCTAGTGTTCACATTAGAAGTAAAGAATATTCATTTACTTAGTGGAAGGAGATATTCACTTCAGTTTCAGGATGTTATGTGGGGTACACAAAGTAAGCTCCAGAGAGGGAAAAAAACCACACCACAGTTTAAAGAAGAACTCTCATACTACTGTTGGATCTGAGTTTGTTTGATGCCTGTGTTTTCATCTGCTTGGAAGCTGCACACAGCCCGAACCTTGATGGGTAAGAACTTTAAAATCTGTATTTCATTACAGAACTAACTTGCCATGATAACAAGAAGGGAAGGAAAGCCAGGAGAATTTTAGTCGCTGCCGTGGTAAACAGCACACATCAAAGTACACACTTCCAGGCATTACTGATACTTTGCACCTCATACAACTCCCTTTAAAATTCTAATAAGTCCTCCGTACTTTCTATCTTATAGTCTCATGACTCCTTGTGCAACACAGACTTCGGGTTGCCTCCCAATCTCCAAATTAACCTTGGCCTCTTTTCAAACGCTGCTTTGCTACAGAAAAGCCGACATCCCTACAAAAAGAATTACTCATGGATAAAAAAAGGAACTATTATGACACATGCTAGGATATGAAGGAGTCACAAGCCATCAGGTATTTTCACACTGTACCTCTGAGAAGCAAGAGAAAAAATAAAATTAAGACGACTAAACAGCTCCAGTGGGAACTGAAACATCCACTTGCATCTTGCAAGATTGCCACTTAAAACCAGCACAAAGTGTATGTTGTAGCAAATACACATTTCTGTCAGAAAGGACACGTGGAAACTGTCACAGCGATTTGATGAAGAAGGGAAGTGAACTCTTGCAACATTTACACATTAACCTAAATATTTGGAGTCTATTCTACATCTTCAGCTGACTGAGTGCCATGCTGTTGATTACATGTCCTTATGATTTCAGGCAGCCACTTGTGCCAGTCTATTTCATAGGATCAGAGTTGGAAGGGATCTTCAAGGTCACTGAAGTCCAGCCCCTGCCACAGGCAGGGACACAGGGACACCTTCCACTATCCCAGGTTGCTCCATGCCCCATCCAATCTGGCCTTGGACGCTTCCAGGGATGGGGCAGCCACGGGAAACCTGTGCCAGGGTCGCACCACTCTCACAGGGAAGAACTTCTTCCTAAAAAATTCACTCCGGTCTGGTCACGCAGAATACGCTGAGCTGTAAGGGAGCCACAAGATCACCGAGTCCAACTCCCGGCCCTGCACACACCGCTGAACGTGCTTTATCCTCTCCATTATTCCCGAGTCACATTTTCACCGGGCTCTACCCCCGTGACAGCAAAGCGAAACGCAAACCTCTGATTCAAGACAGAAAAGAATCGCCCCCATCCCTGCCCGCGGCTCGGGCGCAGCGCGGCCCCGGCGCTGCGGGGCAGGAGCGGCCGGGCCAGGCAGCGCTGACCGCCCGTGCGCTCGGGGCCAGCGGGCAGCCGCCAGCCCTCCCTCCGCGCCCCGCCGCTCCCGGGCACGGCTCCAAGCCGCGGGGGCGAGGCCGGGACGGGGCGAGGGCGCCTCGCCCTCCGCCGCTGCCCCGAGGACGCCCGGAGCGCCGCGGGGCTCTGCGCCCTCCGGCGCCGCGGCTCCCCGGGGATGCGGCGCACGGGGCCGCCGGCGGTGCGCGGCGGGTACCTGCGAGCCCCGCTGGCTCCTCCACTGCTTCAGCTGGTTCGCGGCGTCGTCCCGCCCGTCGGCCATTTTGCGGTGTCCGGCGACCCCCGAGGCAGCAAGGGCGGCGCGGAGGGGAGCGGCGGGGCTGTGTTCGCTGCCGGCGAGGAGGCAGCAGCGGCGGGGAGGTGAGGCCGTGGCCCGGTCACGCTGTCACCCCGCGGGGACCCAGCGCCGCCGCCGCGTCCCGCCCGCAGCAGCCGCGGCTAGCGGGAGGCACCGCCACTACAGCTCCGCGCCCGCCTGCGCCCGCCCCCCGCTACCGCCTCGGCCAATAGGACCGCGGCCAGCCGCCACCGCGGGTTATGATTGGTCTAGGGGCACGTCAATCATTCACGGAGAGGCCCCGCCCACTCCTCCTCAGGCTGTGGGGCAGAGGCCGGCGGCGCTGTCGGGTTCCTTTGAAATTGGAAGGAAATTCACCAATGTGCAGCTGCGAAAGGGATTTTTCGGCTGTAATCCCGTTGTTGAGATGCCGGAGATTTCTAAAACTGCTGGTGGTGGAGGCGTTGTTCAGTGATAGAAAAAGTTACAGGTTCGCCACCGTGAAAGCCGCGCGTACTTACGGTGTTTCTCAGCCAGGGTTTGTTTCGGCAGCGAAAAAAATGTTTGTAAATTGCAAAATCAAAGCGGCCGGTATAGAGCTATATAAATTATATAACTGTATAAATCACATCAGTGTATGACTATATGTGGGCTCATTCTTGTATCGGTGCCTGAAATGGGGTACAGCTAGTTCACTTTGGGCATATGCCCTCAACAAGAGAGCATTTCTTTGGTAACTGCAATTTTTAACCTTAAAAAACCACCCACTTCTCAGTTATGTGGTTATACTTACAAATCTGAGTAAATACGACACAAGTAACTTTGGTAATACTGCCGAATGTCCCTGGCTTGGTGCCAGTGAGGGTGAGAAGAGTGGTAAAAAGCTGGTTGTTTTTCCTATTTCTGAGGTAAAACTTTTGGGCAACGTAAATAATCCCTCTTAAACTCCTAATCTTCAAGATTATATCTACATTATTTCTCTTAATAGATACAAAGAATAGTCTAACTTGTTATTTCAAGCAGACAATTGCTTTATCTGCTACATGTTATTATGGATTAGAGGGTTGAATCTCCCAAATTCAGGTCTGTACTATGTAGGGGATATCATTACTTCTATTCCTTTTCTTCAGAAGTAAGAACTCTTTTTTTTTCTGCTTCACCCTTTACTGGGACATTTTTTTCTTGTCTTGAAGCCTCATAATCTTTCCTGCTTCAACATGATAACCAACATCATAAAGAAGGGCAAGGAAGGTTGCTTATGTTTTTCTCATATTTTTATATAAAATATCCATCAGCAGACTACACCTACCACACCTAGATGTAATAACAGGATTGCCCACGTAATTTTTTTTTTTTAAATCAATAATTGCTATTTCAGTTTGCTTAACCAGCAAATTGGGGGAAATGTGAACATTTTCATGAACAGTCAATATTTGCTTTTCCTTTACAGTTTAACACTTTATATTTTAAGCAGGCCAATATGTTTAGATAAACTCACAGATCACAAATCTGTTTCAAAGTAAGAGTAACTTGCAAAAACTTCTTTCCTTTCCTATGAACCCTTCTTATTATATGCTGGAGGAAAGGATATATGTGCATATACATATATATCTATATGAAATTATATATACACGTGTATGCCTGCATAAAAAACAAACAAGAGATTAAATATTGGCTAAGGAAATATGCAAACCCCAAATCAAAACCCAGGAGAGAGAGTGGCAACACCAGTGGCACCTATTGCAAACAGTGTTTGCAACTTCAGCTTAACTAAAACCAAGTGACTGCATTTCATAAGAAGGGTCACAGGCAAAGCTCAGTGTCACACAAATACTTTTGTCTCTCATCTTGCTCTAATTTTATGTCTTTTCAGGAAAAAAAGCAGTGAATGCTGGTTTGAATTGCACAGGTATCTGGCTGTGGGTGGCTTTGTTTTTTTCCTTTCCCCCCCTCTCCTATCTTGACATTTGTTTCCTGCAGTGCTTTATTTGCCTCCTGTTATATATCTGCATTAAGTAAACCAACTTCAAACAATTCCAAATTAATCATCTTTATTTACCTGGGGAGACTGGTTCTCTGCTGCCACATGACTTTCTGAGGCATGATCCAAACCACACTTTGCCCTTAATTAAGATTTGGGGAGATTCAAAGACAGAGTGCTGAGCATTTGTGTTTTGTTGTATTTAAAGTGAGTTTAAACACAAGCTGCAAGGTCAGTGTCACACAGGACTGTGCTGTAAATAGAGTTTACACATAGCTCAGTGATTTGCACCCAAGGGAAGGGTCTAGAATTAGCTGAGTAGCAGGTCAGTAGTGCCTCTTGCTTTGCTAATTAAGTTCCACAGGTACCCCAAGCTTTCATCCTACATCTAGAGCTGTCTCTGGCTGCCTTGGTCCCTGCTTCCTCTGTGATTAAATCAGTTGCAAATGCTCCCAAGCTCCCTACAACAACATCTGTACCCTCTGAGTGCCTCTGCTGCAGAGGCAGGGCATTTAACTCCAGACAGAGCATGGGGACAAGATGACTTTTACAATAAGAGATCACAAAAGAGAAGCACAAGAGAGAGGGTGCTTACTTCCTAATTAAACTGATTATTGATGAGAACACTTATCATAGGATTGGGAAGCTTATTCACCCTTCTGCTAAAGATGCTCAAACTTGTATCTATCTTCCAGAG
Source organism: Passer domesticus (assembly GCF_036417665.1). Lineage (NCBI taxonomy): Eukaryota > Metazoa > Chordata > Aves > Passeriformes > Passeridae > Passer > Passer domesticus. The sequence continues at coordinate 54,486,905 of NC_087479.1, forward strand.
GATCCAAATTATGCATCTGGAGGTGAGGCTTGGTTATGTTTTCCGCTCTGAGCCACAAGGAATAAGGTCAGAAAAACTTAAAAGCTCTGATTCAGGCTCACATAATAAAAGTATAATTGATGTGACAGTATATTTTCAGTCACAAAACAAATTCAGCTACTTCATGTGGGCCAGTTATGAAATAATATAATGAATCAGTTCTCAAGACCTGAAATTTTAATTGACCTTTATCAATATCTAGTATTTATAGATTTGCAGTACCTCAGAAACCTTTTCCACTCATCCTTTTGCTGTCATGCCTGCTGTAAATATCAGGGCACAGCAAAAGCATGGAAAGGGCAACAAAGAATAATAACATGGCAGAGGATTGAGGGGTGGGTATGGCAGCCACAGACAGAAGTAGGTTGCTATTCTGTTTTAGAAAAAAGCAGAGATTTATGAATAGAAGCAGCAGATTAATGTCAGTTTTAAAGCAATAAACAACATTCTGTCTGTGCTGATCCCCAATACACACCCAGGGCAATTTTGTATCTCCAGCTGGCAATTACACAGCCATGAAGTTGGAGCTGTGAAAGGTCAGCCAACCCCTGGGTGACACGTGCTGAGGTGTTGGACACCGTCTGTGGTGAGCAGAAGAGAAGGAACAAGAGATGGGTAATGATAAACTGGAGATCTCTGTAAGAGAGGTCTGAACATATTTGCAGCTTTGATGAGTTTGTCACTCAGTAACTTACATGTGCATAGCCTTTTTAATGTTGTGTTTTCAGTCATCAGATCTAATGGAAAACATGGAAAACACTAAAATACAGCTTCAGAAGAGGTGGGCTTTAAGGGATCATGGAGGGGACAACAAGGTAAGCAGGCAGGAAGTCTGGCTTCTATGGGAAATAGCACATTGGACTGTCATTGGACAGAGTGAGATACTGAGATGCACAGAAAATGTGAAAAAAATCACCTAGAAGAAAATCAGGGAAAGGAAGATAGGAAACTTTACTTTTGTAATTTTTGTAATTTTTTTAATTTTTCACCCTCCTCTGCTGTAGTTATTAGGGCAAGGTCTCGATTTAAATTACTAGTAAAAAAAGATTAGCCTCAAATATAGAAAAGTGTGCTAGAATATTAATAATTTATATGTTTCAAACATGTTTTTCTTTGCTTCTCTCATTCTCCATAGACGAGAATGACTTCAGTGATTTTGGAGCAGTTGTCTTCAACCTTTGAGGTTTGTATGGGGTTAGTAAATGCCAGCGGTCCTAGTCCTTTTTTAGCAAAAATAGAACTTAATTAATCTATATTAATGGTTTCTAATAACGTATTGCTTTTCATAAACTGAGGTATGAGCTGTGCTGAAATCATGATCATTGTTGTGAAGAATTTGTGTTTCATATTTCGTGCTGGAAAGACAGCTGTATTCTACTTCTTGAAATGAGTGAAGGAACAAAAATAGAGATGCAGCACTTTTCAGGTTGTGGAGTTTTCAAACGTCTTTAGCATCCTGGATACCTCAGTTCTGTGTTTTTACTCCTGAAAACTGCACCATTAAAATGATTTCACATCATAGACACACACTTTTCTTTTTGTTACTGCAGATTTGATTTCCTTTCAAGTTAGAGTGCCCACATGAATGTTTTTCTCCACTTGTTCCCTGTGTTATTAGCAGCATTGTGTGAAGCATCTACCCAGTGACAGTTCATAAAACCTCCATTTTGGAACCTGATTTTGCCCATTAAAGCTTCATTCTGCATCAGAAAAGATTTAAAGCTAAACACAGCCATATTTTGTTCTGTTGTTACAATCAGAAGCTCTTAAGCTTTTAAATGGGTCAACCCTCGGTATGACTTAGTCACATGTTCTTTAAATTAGTCAAGTGCTTAATTAGCATGCTGGATGTTTGCATGTATAAATGTAGATGTTTGATCCAAGAGATACCTTGATAGCATAGGTGTCATTTCATGTGTTCCAATTCCACAGAAAGAAGGGAATCCTAAATGAACGGAGTTGAAGCTGCAGAAAATTAAAGGCAATTAAAAACGTTGTCTGCCAAGCATGACTGGAAAATCAAGCTATTATTTCATGGCCAGGAAAAATCAGATATGGGCCTTTGAAAAGTTTGGAGAGATGCGTGTAGCTAAATGCATCAGCAGGGCTCTAGGCTGATATATAGAGATTATTGATATAATTAATTAACCCCAGAGATGATGGATTTCAGCACGGCTCATACCTCAAACTTCAGTTAGTTTGGTACTAAACAATGTTAAAATTTGTTTTTTACAGTGATGATTTCTGAATTCCCTTGGGAATATGGGCTCATGGGGCTGACTGGAAAATCAAATATCATCACAGGGAGCTTATGGGAAAAACCAACAACAACAAACACAGCAGCCAGTGGAATGGCAACAAACCAGATGAATTTGTGGTAACCACAGCAGATGTGGAAGCTGGAAGACAAGGAAAGGCAAATAAGTGGATTTGTGAGGTACTGAGAGAGGAAATGTCTTTGAAAGCAACAGGAGGTAGAAATTCTCTAGACTTGATCTATTCACCAAGGCAGAGCTGAGAGGTTTGAGGGCAGCCAGTGGTGTTTAGGTGTCCTGAGGAATGCTGCATTGATCCCTTTCTGTTTCAGTGAGCTGGGAAAGATGGGACACCCTGCAAGCAGAGGGACATCAAAGGCTCTTACCAGGTGACAGTGGTGCCAGGCACACGTGGCATTTGTGTGCCAGGGCATCAGCAAGCACTCCTCATGGGTAGTAATCCACTCTGCTGACTGGTTGGGTCAGCTTCCCATGGAATTGCTACAAATTCCAATGTAGAGACAGCCTGCAAGACCCCATTGAAATAGCATTTTCTAGGTGTTTAAAATATAATATAGTTAAAATAAAATATAGTTTAAAATGTTTTCTCTTTCACTTTTTTTTGTTTCTGAAAATACACACACACACACACACTTGCATATATTTAGATTTATTAATTTTCAGTGTCTCTAGCTGATTAATAGATGCTAGACAAAACTGATTTTTAAAGATAATTTGAATGAATTGTGAAATAAAGGCAGTTTGAAAAATTGTCTTTATTCTAGAAGATGGATGTAGCTGTCTCTTGAGGTGCCCTTTTAAGAGCAATAACAGCCATTTAGGTTTGTCCCTTGAGATGGCAGCAAATAGAGCACAGGGAATAATTAATCCTAGGGCACCAGGACACTAATTAGTATTGCTGGAATTGATAGGACTTTCAGTACCTTTGAAAATCAGGTTTTATTTTAATGTGACTATTTTAGTATTTTTTTCCCACTTGAAGGAGCTGCCATTCTCAGTCTGTTTTCCATCATAATAGGAGACATCTAAAGATTGAAGAGTGGCAAAAAGTAAACCACCTGCTTAAATATCTTCATTCTGACAACATGAAAGGCTACAAAATACCCTGGGGTTAGTGGAATATTAGATAAATATAAAATAACTCTTCCAGCCCAGTGCCTGCCATCTGGCCAGCAGTTTGCTGGTGCCCTTTGCCCCAGCTATCAGCATTTCACTTGTTGCTCCAGTCATTTCCTAAAAGCAATTAGTTCTAGATCATTATGGGTTGCAAAGATGGCCATTGATTTGTTTAACATGTACAAACTGCCAGGGACCTGCTCCTGAATTAAAGTCCAGGACAAGCCCTTGGCTGTTTTGAGCACAGATAGGTGCACAGAAAAAAATCAATGGATTTTTTTCCTGCTCTTTAAGCCCAAGTCCTCTTCTGTACACTTGACCTCATTTTTCTGTTCACAGAAAAGTCATTGCCTCAAATAGGTAAATTGGAATTATGGAAGCTCAAAATATACAAAAAAGCAGAATAATTCCATAATTACAGTGTCTTTAATTAGGCATTTAGTCCATGTTTACATATCCTAAAGACTGCCAGCTTTTTATGTGTTTGAAGAGCTGTGTTTCTAAAATGTTCATCTTCTTTACAAAAGTTGCCAAAATAATTATTTTGACCTAACATGGAAACTGTAACAAATTGTTAGTGTGTTTTGGGTTTCTTTTTTCACTGGAGGTTGATGCTAAACTACCAGGTTAATTGACATGTTTCTTTCCAGCTCCTAATTGCTACCTGCACCCTGGCTGGACGTTTCCAAGATATTTACAAGAGGTTTACAAGCTCTTTACACTGCCAAGAAACCTCTGATGTAGGGATAAAAATGAAATACAGATCATAGCTTCCAAACCACCAAACTCATAAATACAATAAACCCTCCTGCACAGATCTACAGGGATCTATCAGCATTCTTACCCAGCTTTGGTTGCATTTCCTTTTTTCCTTGGATTGAGGGCAGTGGTTGAGCAGCACAATTGGGTCCTGACCTGTAACGTGGACTTCCAAACAATTTTAAGAGGAATATACATTTTTCACTTTGTTTTTTCAATGCTTTTGGTCTAAATATCTTTGATATATTTTTACATCTACAACAAAGAGCACTACATCATATTAAGCATGGAAATTTAGCCTAGTTTTGACCACCAACTACTTTTGATTCCCCCAGGGTGAAAACAACTCTTTTTCAGTAGTCCTCCGGTTATCATATTATTTCAGAAGGTTCTTTTTTTTCCCTTTTCTCTTGATGTTGGTATGGTAGAGGGATTCTTGTTTTCACAATGTGCTGATCCCTCTTCTGTTTGGTGTTTTTATCCATACGTATTCCTGAAGCTGAAAATTGTTTTCAAGATATGGAAGGCTGCGATATCTTGATTTTCTGCCTGCATGACAGATTCTTGAGGCTTTTTACTGTCTTCTTCCACAATTATGGTTTCTTCCTTTTCCTCCTCCTAGGGATTGCAACCAATATTTCCTATCCTGTTGTACTTGAGAATTATTTTAACCATTCCCCTGTGACCTGAAGGTAGGCCTGGGTCTATTCCCCTCTAATTTGATACTTTTGAACAGGGAGTTTTGCTGTGATCCATAATGACTTATCCTACAATATCCACCCTCCATTCTTCATTTTATTTAATCCTTTCATCCAATTCTGATACATTCTGACTCACCATTTTATTGAGTGCTGATGGCTCCTGGCACCAGCCCCAATTTTACTGAATCATCCAGACTGTTCCTATATTTTTGGGGGATCAGTTTCTGGCTGTGCCATGCACAGCCAGAGCACTGTGACAGTTCCATCACAGGTGATGTGTCCCGGGAATTCCTTCCCAATGACACAGGCAAGGGGAAAAAAAGGGTCATTATCTCCCCATTGCTTCCAGCATGTGTTTCATCCTGAGTGGCAATCACAAATTGGCCTGTCAGCCATCTCCTTGTTGGAAAAATATTCCTGGGTTATGTGATAACAAGCAGCCCTGTGTCATAACTGGAATTAGGGATCCAAGGAGGTGGATGATGTTTATTCAGGCTGCACGTTGACAAGGTGGTTTCTGAGCCAACAGTGCTAATTAACAACGTGTGCCTATACTGAGCTGACAATTAGGTTTGAAACCTTGGTATGGGATTGCTTCCCTAATGTTTTTTTCCCCAGGATTTTACTTTTTGAGGTTGGAAATACACGTGCCCTTTTGCTGTAGCAAAACCATGGTGGGATACACATTCTGCATCTTCACAAGATGGGTGAGATGGCAAAAGATTGTTCATTCACATAAAAACTGGGAAGGAACTGTGGAAAAGTGTGACCAGTGCATTATGGAAGGTACTTTCTGACCAACATATTCACTTAGAAAGTTTCCATTAATTACTACACTCACATGGCAATAAATGTCTAGCTACAAATTTCTGCTCTCAACGTATGGAGTTTAAATCTTCTCTCTGAAAAAGGTTTCTAAAATTTTTAATAAGGGTAATACAATTTAGTAGTGAATATTAGAATAGTATTACAGTATTATACAGAATAAAGAGATTTCTTTGAAACTATTTTACAGATTCTTTGAGAGAGAAAGATTTTTCCTCTATCTCAAACTTTCCTGTTTTATTGGCCTACTAGTGGTACAAAGCTTGGGTTTCTGCTTTGTTTTTCTTTTTAAAAAAGCCAATATTAATGGTTATGCTGAGTGAGTTATATTAAACTTTTCACATAGGACTTATAAATTTTAGATACAACTTTTAAAATTTCAGACTTATTTTGGGCAGCCACTCATTTATTTACTAAATTAGAATTATACGCTATTGGTTCTGAGGTATTTAAACAATATGAAATATACCTCAAATTGAAACATTTATAGCATTATACTGTAGGTTTCTTTGCAGGTAGGCAAAGTTTTTTGGTGTTTAGTGGAAAGGGTGAAAAACTCTTGAGTTTACCAGAGAAATCAGAGATAAGAAGGTTAGGGGTCATGAAGTAAAAAGGTAAGAAGTTCTGAACAAAAAGAGAATTCTGCAATTAAAGATGTTTTGTTGTGGGTTTCCCCCTTATTCTCATGTTTGGCTGTTTTTTGGAAATTATTTTGTTGCTGGAAATAATGATTCATTGTTGGGTTGTTTTTTTTTCCCCACAAACATGTTTGAACTTTACAGGATATATACCAATTCAAAGTGAGGCACCTGAAGCCTTGCAGAGTTTTTGATCTGCTCCTCAGCTGAGTAGAAAAAAGCAGTGGCAAAGTTTCACTACCACACTGCACTCACTTCCCTCGGTGCAAAAATCTCTGCAAAGGCGCTGAGTCTGTCTTGCCAGTGGAGAGGAGGGATGCTCCCCCTTCCAGAGGCTTTAGGCTGAGGATGAGGAAAGAAAGCAGGTTTCTGTTTTGTTTTATAACTAGAAAGTCGGCAGCTTTGCTACCGCGAGTCGGGATGTTCCTCTGGACATCCTCGTGTGCGAGGTGCTGCACATGCCTCTGTGAGGCAAGGACCGTGTGACAGTGTCACATCGCGGGGACAGGATCACCTGTGCCACGTAGGCAGCGCCTCGCCAGGGCTCACACACACGGCCGTCCCACGAGGAGTGAGAGGCAGCCCTTGTTCACAGGGCTGTGCCCTCATCGTGGCCCTCAGCATCCCGCGTTCTGCTCCTTCTGGAGCTCCCGAAGCACAACCTGCCGCAGCTCAAACGCGCCATTGCGGCCTCAAGAGGGAGGCAGCGGGTTACGAGACACGGCACAGCTGCTGAAACTACCGACTTCGGGATTCCTTGGGAAAATAAAGGTTTAAGCACGACCAGGGGCAAGCAGAATTTAGGCACAGCCGCAGTAGATGATGATGGAGTAGTAGCTAGGAAGCTGTTGCTACACTTGGTGTATTTCAGTACAGAACAAACACTGTGGTTTTTGTCCAGTGGTTCTGAATGGTCCCAGGCAAGGCAGGTGGGGTTTTGACCTTGAATGTTCTCAATAATTTCTCTTCAATTATTTTCAGTGCTGTTAAATAACCACTGATCTCAGCATGGCCTGGTAAGCTTTGGGGCATCTACTTCACAGCACTCTTAGAAGGTAATACTTTATTTGGCGTCCTGGCAACTTCCTGACTGTTCAGGGTTATGAACAATTCAATATTTAGCTGTAATTCCTTCTCTTTGGCTATTATTTCTATTGGCTTTGTAATTACAGTGCTAGAGTCTTGATAATGTTCTTGTCGGCACTGTGTCCCTGGCCAATCGGAGAGAGCTGAGGAGATGAACATTGTGTCAGGAAACATGACACACATCCGTTGCAATTGATACACATAATTGGCTCTATCAGGTGCCTCATGAGACAGGCTGATATTACAGCCACCAAATGGCTGTAGTAATAAGTGCAATTTTGACATGAAGTTCTTCCAAATGTGTGTTTTGGAACATAGGACTGCAGCAGGTTTTCACACAGACACGATGCAGCAGTGGATCCCGTGACCAGATAACTGAGATTGTTTCAAGTGCTTCCAAAGAGTTATTTTATACACTGGTAGCTATCACACACAGACTTGGCAGGCCTGGTGTTAGATCAGAGCTAAGGATCTGGCTGACTGGGGAAGTTTGTCCTGCTGTAACTTTATAGCTGGATGTTATAAATTAGAAGCTGTTAAATGCTGAAGAACAACATCATTGTCTGCAGCTATTTGGCAATGCCTGATGGCTCTCAGAATGCTCTGGTTGTTTGATTCCTGCATTAGGAAGAAAATGCAGGCACTGTAAAATTGTAATTAATAGTAGGAGTGAAATGAGAAGAGGAGGAGTGGGAAAAGAGGCCTCAGTAAGTTTCAGTACACCCTTCATCTTGAATATTGTCATGTGATGAAGTAAATACTCTTTTACTCCCTTCATTTGATCTGATTCCAGGTAAAATATAATTCTCCCCATGAACCCTTACTGATAAGATTTCTGATAGTGATTGAGACAGTCTGATACTGTACCAAGTTTTTATCCAGGAATTTAATGCATTCTAGTTTGGTCTTTCTTATTCTGACAATTTTCTCCATCCTTTGTCATCACAATCATTTTATTGGTCAAAATAATCCAACATAAATCCATAATTTTTGTAGTTCCATAATCTTTCCAAATAAGGCCTACTGTAACACTTGCTCAGTTGTCTGGTTGCACTTAAAGTTTTAAAAAGCATTTTTATATCAACTCTTGTCTTCATACACTCCAAATTTCCAGACAGAAATGTTCAATGCTTGTTGAGGATTACATTTTCAATTAGGTAAAATGCCATTGGTTGTTTCTGAGATTAGTTTACTTTTCCTGCTTCAATTTTTTTTCAAAAAACACACATGGAATAAATGCATTCCAAGTGAAACAGCTGCTGGGGAGGGAGGCTTTCTCCTAAAAGTGTGGAAAGCATCTTCAGTACTACTTTCATTCTTAGAAAATGTTTGGTTTAAAGATGCCTTAACAGATAAAATGTGTGCTGAATTGAGAGATTAAAAACAAAATGAACCAGAAATGTTTAAAGATCAGAGGATTCAGCAGAGTGCTGAAAGTTTGTGAGGAGAATCATTCCCAATGTGGGCAGACTTTGGAAAGGGGAAGTTGTGTTGGAAATGGTTCCTCTGCCCTTTGCAGTGGAAAGAGCAGGATTCATGGAATGCTTCTGGTGGTTGGAAGGCACCTCTGGAGATCACAAAGCAGGGTCAGCTAACGCAGCTTGTCCAGGATTGTGTCCAGCTGGGTTTTGAATATCTCTGACTATGGAGATTCCACAACCTCCCTGGGAAACCCGTTCCAGGTTTTCACCTGTTCCAGGGTTTTACCACCCTCACAGTAAAAGATGTGAGGTTTAAAGTTTAAATGGAATATTTTGTATTTCAGTTTGAGCCCCTACTGCTTCTTGTTCTTTCCCTGGACACCACTAAGAAGAGCCAATCTGTCTTTTTCCTTTTTTTGTTCTTCAGGAATTTATAGACAGGGATACTGTCCCACCTTCTCCACAATGAACGGTCCTAGCCTCTCAGCCCCTCAAATGACAGAAACTCCATTGCCTTAATAATCTTTGTGTCCCTTTGATAGACTAACTCCAGTTTGTCTGCACCTCTTTTGTACTGCAAAACCCAGAGCTGGACTCCGACTCCGTTTGAGTCTCATCATTGCTGAGCAGAGGGAAGGATCACCTCCTCCACCTGCTGGCAGTGTGTTTCCTGGGATGCTGCTGCCTTTCATTGCCACAGAGATGTATTCCCAGCTCACATCCAACTTGTTTTCCAACAGGTTTTTTATCTGAAGTTGTTTTCCACTTAAATTGAAAGGAGCCATTTATCCAGGCAAAAAAAAAAAAAAAAAAAAAAAAAAAAAAAAAAATTAAAAAAATCATCAGTTTGTCAATGAGGATGTTGTAGGAGCGAGTGTCAAAAGCCTTGTGGTGGTAAAGATAATATCAGCTGCCCTTCCCTCATCCATCATACCACTGATATCATCATGGAAGGCTGGCAGTTTGGTCAGGCATCATTTCCCCCTCATAAATCGCTGGATTGAGAGCAGCCTGGAAAAGATTTGGGGGTGTTGGTTGATGAGAAGCTCAACAAAACCCAGCAACACACACTTGCAATCCAGAAAGGCAACTGCATCCTGCATCAAGTATTGGGAATTTATTCTTCTCTGTGGGGGTGCTGACATACAGGCACAGGTTGCCCAGTCATGTTGTGGAATCTCCATCCCTGGAAGGCTTCAAAGGCCGGGTTGGATGGGACTTGGAGCAACCTGCTCTAATGGGAGGCGTCCCTGCCATGACAGGGGGTGGAAGGAAGGAAGTGGAAGGTCCTTTCCAATCCAAACTCTGTGATTCTAAATCACCTTTTTGTCCTTAATGCTTTCCAGGCTTATTTGTTCCACCCCTTTCCCAAGGATAAAGGTGATGCTGACCAGTTTGTACCTGACTGGTACCTGACCAGTTTGCTTTGAAGGATCTCTGCAGAAGTTCTCTGTACAGCAGCAGCAGAAAACCACTTACTTGTTCATTTTGGGCATCCGATATACTTGTGCATGGAGATTTCACTCCAAGTTCCTTATCACTCCAATTATATCTACTACAAAAGGCAGCTCTTGAGTGTAGAAAAGATATTCTTAATAGATTCTCAGTGCTTCTTATGCTTTTCATACCTGAAAATGTGTGTCAGAAGCAGGCTGTAATATAAAATCTTCAGCAATTAAAGTTTTTTAAATGGTCTTGCTTAACAGTCACTATTAGTCATGATAGACATGACCTCTTCTTTCTTGACAGTATTAATTTTGAGAAGCTCTGCCTTATCTGTCATTATAAATAACAGTAATGCTGATCTGGGCTGATTTCTTATGCTAAGCAAATTTAAGTTCCTGATCTTATTTAAATAGAAATTATGTTTTAATTGACAGCCTAAGGATACGAGTGAGGCAAGTTATGTAAGGACAAGAAATGTCTTTTATTAGACTAAATAGTAGAGTAGGAAAAAATGAGGCAAGATTTGTTAAGCAGGAGTGTTTCTCTTGGTAGGAATTGTTAATAGCAAAATGTAGTTTTAGGCTATGCTAAAAAAAAACCAAGACAGGGAGAAGGTGAGATGTCCATTTATTATTAACAGCCTGAAGATTTGTTCAGCACACATTCTGATTTCAGTGACTTCTAACCATCTGAAAAGTTTACACAAGGGACAGTATTATTCCTAAAAATTCTACATTCATGAGATTCTATGTTCTCTTTTTAAATTTTAATTAGTGCTATCAAGTAGATTTACCTAAATTACCAATCAAGGCATTCTGAAAGGCACGTATTGTAACCTTGGCAAAGGCCATTTTGCACAAAATGAATGGGGAGAGGCTTTGAGTTATTACACATTGAATAAATTTTCTCTCCAGCTGGGAAGATACAGGAACCTGGCGGTGGTGAGGTCAGCAGGGAATATTTGGTCACTTCAAATACTTGACTTGCAACTCAAGTTAGACAATAAGTTGAGGGCTGGATGGGGATTTTGCTGCATGCTAGAAAACACACCACATGAACATTTTCTCTCCATCAGCGGTGCTTTGAAAATATGCAAAATTAATTCTCTTAACACTGCTTTTTTTTTTTTTTCTTCATTTAATTTAGACTTGATATGTGATTCACCTGCTCTAGTCACACTTCATCTCTGCTCCCCCACATCTCCTGCTGTCTGGGCTCACACTGATTTTCAGGTATCAGACAGCAGCTATCTTTCTTTATTAACAAAAATAGTTCTCAACCTTGCAGATAAAATGCAGTTTAATGAAGTAGCTACACAAGGAAAATGCCATTAGCACGTGTTCAAAACAGAGACAGCAGCTTGAGAGGGAAATTTCCAGCAACATCCATGGCAGCCCACCCAGCTGTTGAGCCTTTGGGCTCATTAACACTCCCTCCCACAACTGCTTTAAATAAGGTTGGAAAGGGCTCCTCTCTTCTTCATACTGCTCTGAGGGGTTGGTAGCACCAATCAAGCAGCTTCTTTGAGAGTTCTGTTAAGGCTGGTTGTGTTGTTAATTTTTTTTTTCTTTTCCTGTTGAAAATTCTTGAGTCTTCTTTTCTTCAAGCAAGTAAAATAAGTTTACATGGGACCTAGAGGTAAGGGATGTTTATGCTGCTCAATTCCATGTGTAGGAATATTATTTCCTAGAAGAATTTTGTGGCTTGAACAGGCCAATCTCTATTGGTTACTTTTAAAAGTATTGATTTGGAGGCTTTGGTAGAGATTAAGTTTATGGGGTTTTACATTTGCTTTGACTGCTGTAGTTCCTTAAAACAAGTGTTTGTTTTTTAATTAGGTTTTCTATTTTTCCAGTTGCTTTTGGTGTATCAGAGAATGCAAAGGCTTTTTATTTCTAATTAATTCTGGTGTACTTTAAAGTCAAAATTTGAAACCCTGTAGTTTATCAGAGCTAGCAAAGCTCATATCTGAACCCTTTACATGAAGGAAAATAGAGCTTCCAGAGTCCTGTGGTTTTGTTTATTATGGAACTTCCAATGTTACATGTTTTCTCTGTTTTGTTTGTGTTCCTGGAAGTCTTCTGGTGCTTTCTACTTTAACGCTAATTTTAGAGAGAAATTATTATAAGAAAATCTGTCTGTGCAAAGTTGATTTTTATTGTGTGAAAATAACTTGGAATTCCTGGTGATTCCAGTTGAAACAAATGCAACAACAACAAAAAACAGCTGAGTATTTATTGTGCCTTATAAGTCAAAGAATGTTAAGTTGTTTTTATGGGTGTTTTGATGTATGACTTGCTGTCTTTATTGGGTTCAACATCTTGGAGTTTGAGGTTTAAATCTTCAGTAAGGAAAATCCTTTCCAGATTTGGGGGTCCCTCTCTTCTAAGGTTGTTTTCCCCTGTGGAAAAGGCTGGTGATACCTTTGCAGCAGGAGGAGAGAAGGATTTATCTGGCAAAGGTTTTTCTTTTATAAATAAATACTACAATGAGAAAACACTGTCTGAAGGAAGTGGGGAAAGCAGACACTGCTTGTTAAACCAGATCGTTTTTGGTGTTGGAATGGCAGGAATAACAAACTGTGTGGGAGTATGGGAGAAGTGTGATAAAGGCAGGGAACAGAAGTGGTTTGCAGTTGTGAGTGCTTTTACAGCTGCATTTTTCCTAAATAATGTCAAGTTCCTATTTGCCAACTGTGTAGTAATTCTCTGTGTCAGTTTAGCCTTGCTTTTGTGATTGCAATGAATCCTAGGAGATAGAACAGGATTAGAGAAAGAGAGGAACCGTTTTAGAGCTTTTGCAAAGAGGCATCACAAACCAAAGCGTGAAGGGTTTTTGGTGAGAGAGGCCAACTCTGTTGCCTTTTTTTGCCCCATTCCCGTTCTTGCAGTGATCCTTGTGAAGACACAAGTCTTCTGTTTGTGATCTTGGAAGAACTAACAGGGAATAAAATAAATACCCTGGTTTTGAGAAGGCACCACATGGTCACCCACCAAAAAGTCTTGTTTAAGAGGCCTGCAGTAGTCCATGGCACCCTAAGATTGGGGATTAAATACATATGTAAGAAAAAAGATGATAATTTTCTATAAAGTGTATTGATTGAAGACATGAGACTTAAAACTGGGTTCTTTGAATCAGTCCTGCCTTGTCTCACATTTAGGGACCTATTTATTATGTCTACTGTCAGTTTTGTATTGTCAGCTCTTAAAAATATAGCCTAAAAAATACACCAAAATAGCAGAGTTAGCTTTGATCTGTAAAATAACACCTGAGCAAGGCATCAGTTGTGCAGTAAAAATACCAATTTCTGAGCTGACATTAGAGCACAAATGAGGTGCTGAGGTGTTAAGATTTCCAAATAAATTGGAATTACTTTGAGAGAATTAGGTCTGGTTTTATTAGACAACTTTTCCTTTGTGTTCATGGTTTCATGGGGAGAAGCTATGAAAAAGCTGAGAGCTGCATTATAGATGGGCTTCAATATAAGAAAGACAAAATATGATCTTATGTTTAAAAAAAAAATCAATTTTGGGGTTCAGCTAGTGGAAGTTAGGATGCCTTGTTGAATATTTTGTCTTTTAGTATAACAGAAGCTGCTTGACCCTGTGAGCAGAAGTGCATAAGTAAAATAGATGATTTCCCAAATATTTAATTAATGCCTAATAGTTATGATGCATTTTTATTAACACTAAATAATGTCTATACTGCAGTACAAAAAGATAAAGTCATGTCCTGCAAGGCACTGTCGTTTGAAGCAGGAAATCTCTTTTCTGTATCATCTAAACCATCCCCCTTGTCCTATTGCAACAGGCCCTGCTGAAAAGTTTGTCCTCATGGTGCAAAGACAATTTGTCATTTTGAACTTAAGTCTGGAAATCCAGGTATTGAAGCTGGTCATTGTTGGAAGCTGTATCTTGTAAGGAACATTACTGTGGAAAAGAGGTATTTATTTTTTTGAGTCTCTGTGTAAGATCTGCCTTGACAGTACTTTTTGAAGTGAAAATGTCCTTTGTGAGAAGTTTTGAATGTGCTCTCTTTAGGCTTCTGGTCAGACCTTTTCACATATATCGTACAAACAGCAAATATATGGCAGGAATAGAGAGCAAACTTCAAAATCCATGTGAACGAACAGATAAAAATGTCATCCTTTGAGCTGTATTTTTGGGGTTTTACACGTTTGGTCACAGTGGCAGCATTATCAAGGACACGCATTCTCTCTTGCTTTATCGCTTTTGCCTGGATCGGGGGCCGTAAATAGCAGCGGGTTTGGGATCGTTTGGGGGCTGCGTCTTGCAGGAGGGTGCGCAAAGCCCGTTTTTAAGTTAAATTCCAGGGATTTGAGGACCCGAGCCCGAAGCACAGCGAGACCCGCGGCTCTGCCCGCTGCGGCCGCGCGGGGGCGCGCTCGTGCCGCGCACCCCGGCGGGACGGGCCCGCGCCGGGCTCCTCCGCTGGGCGCGCGGCTCCGGCCCGATCCCGGTTTGGGGGGACCCGCCGTGCCTCAGAGGCTCCCGTGGGGGGCTCCGGGCCCCGGGGCCGCCCGCACCATCCCCGGGCCGAGCGCCGACCCCCGCCCGCCGCCCCGCACGGGCCGCTCACCGCGCCCTCGCTCGCCCCGCCTCCGCCCCGCCCCTCTCGTGTGTGATTGGCCGGGCCGCTCCCCTGCCGCCGCCGGTTGGTGCTCGCCTGGCGCCTCATTTGCATGCGGCGGTGCGGGGCGCGCGGCGGAGCCGCGGCGGGGAAGTTGCGCCGGAGCCGCCGCCGAGCGCCCGTCCCGGCCCGAGCCGCCGCAGCCGCCGCGCCCTCCGCCGCGCCCGGCCCGAGCGGGACATGGCTGAGCGCAGCCTCCCGCCGGGATGGAGCTAGCCGGGCCCTCGGGGAGGGCTCCTGCCCGCTGCGCTGCCAAGCCTCGCGCGCCGCTCGGGGCTCGCTAGGGATCTGCCCCAGCCTCACCTTTCGCGCTTGTCGTGCCGCTTGGCTTAACCCGTCTTTCCTATGGCTGGGATATACAGCTCGACTCTGAAGACCCTGGAGGATTTAACTTTGGACTCTGGTTATGGGGCAGGGGATTCCTGCAGGTCCCTTAGTCTCTCTTCTTCCAAGTCCAACTCGCAAGCCTTCACCTCTTCTCAGCACAGAGGCAACTGGTGGTACTACTCGGGCTCCATGAACAGTAGGAATAACAGCTGGGACACCGTGAACACCGTGCTGCCGGAAGACCCCGAGGTCGCAGATATCTTCTCCAAGTGCCCTAAGCTGCCGGATCTCGAGGAGTACCCTTGGACTGATGAAGACATCGGCAGAATCCTGCGCAAAGGGAAGGGAGAGGGCCCGGGCAGGAGCTTTTCGCAGGAGGCTGTCAGGCGGCTCTCGCAGCTGCTGCGGCGCGCCCTGATCAGGGTGTCGCGGGAGGCTCAGCGCCTCAGCGTGATGCACTCCAAGTGCACCCGCTTCGAGGTGCAGAGCGCCATCAAACTCATCCAGAGCTGGGCCCTGGCCGAGAGCTGCGTGCTGGCCACCGTCAAGGCGCTCTCCCTGTACAGCATGAGCGCCGGCGATGGGCTGAGGAAAGGCAAGTCCGCCCGCTGCGGCCTCACCTTCTCGGTGGGCAGGTTTTTCAGGTGGATGGTGGACACGAGGATCTCGGTGAGGATCCACGAGTACGCGGCCATCTCCCTAACCGCGTGCATGGAGAACCTGGTGGAAGAGATTAAGGCTAGGGTTTTGGCGAGTCAGAGCCCCGATGGTGGAGGGGAGATCTCGGCTGAAGTCCTGGAGATGGTTATCAACAACGATGCGGAACTTTGGGGAGTGTTGCAACCTTACGAGCACCTCATCTGTGGGAAAAACGCTAATGGTAAGATCCAGCTTTTACGGTCTGTTGCCTTCATACCAGCAAGCTTTACAGGAAAGTCCTCGCTCTCTGAGGGCTTGGGGTTTTTCTGGGTTTTCTTTGCATCTGGATTGCATCTCGGTCGTGGTTTGTGTGTGCGTAAAGCAGGCATGACGGTCCTGCCAGGCAAGAATGGTCCTGCTCAGTTCTTAAGATGTACCAGGTTATAAAAGGCTGTGGGAAACCAAGCCCTGTTGTCCTAACAAACATCTGACTTTCCACCAGCTGCTGTTTTGAGCATTTTCCCCCTAACTGGCGTGCAGATACGTTCTCTGTAACCCTGAGGTGAAATGTGCTTTACAAGCTGCTGTCCGGAAAGTACCACTATATCTCTTTTAAACAAAATTTATCTTACAGCGAGTGTCTTGTAGTTTCACCTTAAAGATGCTATTACCACGTACAGCCTGGAGAGGGAAAACAACATTTGCGGCAGTAAAATTCACTTTATGAGCAAAAACTTTGAACTTGTATACTTTGGAATTCCTTGTAACTCAGCAGAAACCTGTGGTGTCCTTTCCTGCCGTAAACAAGAGCGCGTGTGTGAGCGTAGGACGGTGTCTCGGTGATGAGAATAACACAGTGCTAAGGTACTTACCGCTGCCATTTGTTTGGAAAGCAAAGTTTCCGAACACTTAAGCAGATAGAGGAATGTTGGCATCTTCTTACGGCAGCGAGGAGCAGTTTGGAAGGCTTAAGCCGTCGCAGTTGTGTTAAGGAGCTACACTGTTTATTTTGCATTGTCACACTGAGGAATACCATATTTTCCCATGGAAAATTCAGGGAAACGTCCAGTTTAGAAAAGTATTTTGTGTACCACCCACGGTTTCATGACTTTTGCTGGCCTCTGTTACGGTCGACTCTTCCATGCTTAACACGTTTGTGATTTAACTCTATAAAACCAAGGGGCTTTTCAAAAAGGAATCTCACAGCGAGAGAAGTAAAGGAGCTATTTTAATTTGAGGGGGGAAAAACCCTTTGAAACTGTCAGAGATGGGCTGACTCACCTTCTCCTCCCTGGGTGCATTGATTTCCTGCAGTTTTTCCATACCCAGGCAATTCTGTTGTTCAGGTCACGAGTAGGTGACTGCAGGGAGTTGTCCCCTTGGGTCAGCATTACTAAACACTTGTGAAATAAATGTGAAGAGCCTTTTGGAAGTTCTGTTGGCTCTGCTTCAAGACATAACTCTAAGTTTCAAGGTCAAACACAGACATCTACACTTATAACTAAAAGCGTTTGGGTGATTAGAGAGGTATGAGGATGTGCCTGCCAAGACACTTGTCATTCTTCTTGTTTCATAGGAGTGTTTGTTTGCCACCAGCTCTGAGAAAAGGACTTGTTTCCCCTCCCTTGTTCCTTATTTAGAGAACCTGGAGCAAAATATTTTGGTTCTGCGAACCTAAATGTACATTTCAGCTCTTCTCTGCTCAGTGCTTCTGGCACACAGGTTCTGTGTGTAAAGTGAAGAGCTGGACCCTCACTCAGCTTTTTTTTTTCCTTTAATCTATTTCTTAAGAGAAATTTCCCTAGAAAAACTGCAGTGAGTGAATGGATGCTGGTGTTGAATGCGAAGAAGGGCGAGTGTGCAGGGAAATGCTTATAAATATTCAGAGCACCAAATGGTCAGTTATGATAACGCTCCCACACAGGGGAGAGCCAGGCAGTCAGTGGCCACAGAAGGATTGGCTTCTGTTGCCTCTTTTGTTGTTCCTGCCTTTCAGATCAATCCTGTCAATAACCGAATGCATTTTTTAAGTCTGGAAATTGAATAAAACCGCACATGAAGGCATCCTGTGATTTCCTGTGACAGTCTGTCACTAGTGTTTTACCTGACACAAGTCAGTGAATCCTCTAAATGGCTTTTCTTGCAGTTGGAAGGCCACAAATGGTTTTATATGGATGCAAAAAAGCTTGAAATAACTTCTCTATTCTTCTCCCTGTAGGAATTGTAAATGAGTAGTATTCACATCATTCTGCACAGTGCTTTCAAATGATCTTGTCTTTTACATTAATTTAAATCTGAAGTAGATCTGGCAGTGAAATAACTGGATTTATTCCTGTTTAAGGAACAGGGAAACTTGCTTTACTGTCACTTTTGTTTCTTTTCTAGTAAAAGCATTTAGTGGAGCACTCGTAAATTGTAAACTTGGGGGGTGTGTGTGTGTTGGGTTTTGTTTTATAGCCTTGAGTTTGATGGCAGAGATAAAAAGCACTTAGAGGTTCAGTTCTAGCTCCAGTCAAGCATTGTAATCCCTGGATGAAATCCATGGCGCTGTCCTATGCAGAAGATTGCACGGGATTATCATAATGGACATTTCTGGCATTATGATCTATTGAATACCATTTTCATTATTAGATCAGGACAGCCTGCTGCTTTGGAGTCAAAGAAACAGTAAGTAAATACATAAATCTTCCTAAATTCTCATGAGACTGAGGTTTAGACCTGTATTTCTTCAGTGACTAATCTCCCATCAAAGACCACAGTCCAGTCACTTGAAGCTTTGGAGGCTGAAAGGGCAATATTGTGTATTACAACAAATGTGTTTTAATCAACACCTGCTGTGTGAAGGGTAAAGTTTAAAACTCTGTAAATGCTTAAGGGGGAATTTCAATATTATTTTTAAATAAATAATAATCTGTGGCTTGCTTGTTTATTTGCCCTTTCTGTGAAGCTGTTCTTTAATCAACTTTTTTGCTGCTTCTGTGAGCTGTTCTCTGCCTTCAGTGCGAGTTCTGACTCTGTGCCTGGGACTTGGTGGCTCTGCCTTGGAAGGAGGAGGAATGACCTGAGCCTGTGGCCCTGAGTTCTGCCAGGCTCTGGGTGTGCTCATGCCTCCAAGGATAAGGTCTTCTTAGGGATGTTGCAAAAACGATGCAGTGCTGGAAAGAAAATGAAACAAAAGCAGCAAAAAAGATAAGCAGCTATTGAACAGTGTAGTTAATGAAAGGTAAAGCGAGTGTAAATTGGAATACAGGTTTTATTTTATATTTTTTTACATGGAGATCTATATATGGTGTGGTAGAGAATGCACCCAGTGGTTTCACAGGGATTTTGAGACACGCTAATTAGGAATATTAGGGTCTATTAATTTAAAATGCTGGAGAGAGAAGTGGAAATCTGAATTTACCTTGGGAATGTGATTTTTTTACTTGATCTGCCTGTGTTTGGTGCATGGTTCTTTAGACTCTGAGCTGTCAGCACTGCAAATACATTTGGATATCATTGCCCTGTTAATTACAGCACTTGGGTTGTAGTGAACTCTCTGGTTATGGTCAGGCACTCCTGTGTCTGCCAGTCCACCTGCTGTGCTGTTTAATGCATCAGCACATCCTGGTGCTCTGGAGATAGAAGTGTTGACAGATGTTTTGCCAAAGGAAAAAAAAAAAAGGAGAGGGGGAAGGGTTGGAATTTAACCTGATAATGCTGTTTCTTCATGTACCTCTTAGCCCAAATACTTGAAGTTCTCCCTGGACAAATTAATCCTCAAATGAGTCTTGTGGTTTGCTCACCTGAGGATGAAGAAAAATAGGGTCTGATATAATTATACTTGTGTTTTGAGGTATTTTTCTCAGGGAAGGTTGAGGGGGGAAATGTGTAACCTTTCCTCACAGTGTGAGGGAGTGGTTTGGAATCTGGAAAATTAAACAAGGCGTGAATTTTCTTCTCTCTAATACTAAATACTGACAAACCTTATCAAACGTCAAACATGGGCTTTGCATTTACTGTCACTAACCTTATGTTCTTTTATATTTCTCACTGCACTACAAGTCAAAAATTATAGCAAATTTTAACAGAGGATTTTTAGAGCTACACTGTGATGAAAATTCCTTTTTATACCTGTCACATGGTGTGAAGTAACTTTTTTATTTCTGCATAGTCATGGTACTGTATTGAAATGCAGCATGGGGGAAAAATAATGACATTTCAATAAGCAGAATGTCCTTTTGTTATCTGAGCTGAACAAACTGCTGTGCTCATCAAGAGCCTCATCAATTTTAATAAGCTATCAGCTCCACAAGTCTTCAGGAAAGCACTGCATGGTGGAAGGGGGGCATTTTGGGGAAAAGAGCTGCAAATGCAATCAATAAATGAATTTGAGGGGAAATAAAGGATTCATATGGTGGTACAGCAGGTGCAATTTACGAGGTGGCTTGTAAATTGTTTCAGAAAAAAATAATCATGTAACACTATCTTCTAGGTTACTTTGTCTGAAGCAGGAGTTTGAAGCAATTTTGGGGATTCCTGGGCAGGAATTTGGTACCTTATGTACACATTTCCGTGTTGGGTGAGCTGGTTGTAGCTATGATCCTATTCCAACTTTGGCTTCATTCACCTCTGGACCCCCAGCCCACCTTGTGTGCTTCTACTCCTACACAGCCAAGAGCTTGGATTTCTATCCACAAACCCACAGAGACAAATTCTTTAAGCCTAAATATGAATGCTTGTACACACATGCTCTCCTCTCCTACAAAAAACAAACCACCAGGTGCATATCTGCAGATGTTTGTGTTTGTAATTGTGCATCTTATGTTAAAGTACACACAGCAAGTAAGGCTGGCCTGCCTATTTTTTTTCCACTTTACTGTTGTCTATATATAAATATTTAGTTATAGTAAAGGAAAATTAATGATGTAATGATTCTGTTTTAAATTAATCCTTCACATTGCTGATATTGCCTCATGGCAAGAAAATTTGTGTCCTTTCAGTAAAATTGGTTAAAGAGCAAGTGCTGAAATCTCTCTATCTGTAACTACCAGCAGCAAATGCTGCTGATGTTTAGATTTTTAGTGGAATCAGTGTTGGTGGCAATTTAACTCTGTGAAACAGAGGGGTTGTTTCTCTTGGAGAGAAAACTTTGTGACCTCTTTTGTCAAGGCTGAAATCACTTGTTACTGCTAAAGCTTGAACTGAGCAAATATTGTTTGGGTCAGGGCAGAATTTTATCCCTAAGTGACAACAGAGTTCTGGTGTTTGGTTCATTGATTAATTGATTTTCCAGGTGAAAAATAAAGCTGGTTTAGCTCAAAGATTAGCAGCTAACACGTATGCAGTATCTGGGCTGCTGTTACATGTTATTTTTTGTGTATGTGTCAGCAGAAAATGAGGAACGAGTTCTAAATATTCATATTATTAGTAATAATGAAATGTGTTTCATGTACATGTCTTCTGATCCTGGAATAACTGGAATTAAAGTAGAGATCCTGCAGCTGATTTTGCTGAACTGAGCCACCAGAGTGTTTTTTTTTTCTCATGTAGCCCATCTAATTTGTTGTGTGATGTGAAATAGCAACTCACCTGATCAAGGGAGGGTTGCTGATTGTCAATCAACTGCCATAACTCATCTCTAGGATTGTGGCTATCCTCCTCTTCCTTGAGATCAGCGCTCATCCAGAGCAAGGATGTCATATACACACACACATATATATTAATTAGCTGTTTTGACACCTTAATCCACCCTAATTTGGAGTTATTCCAAAACTAACTGCAGTAGTAACAAAGGGTAGTGGTCAATTTTGAATACATTTTGTTCTGGTAATGGGGTTGAGATGAAACATCTTTTTACACTGAAAAATCTTGTTTGGGTAGTAATGTTATTGCAATGTTTTCATGTTGTGATAATTTGTTTCTGCTGATATACGTCATGTGATTCAATTACTCCAGTTAATGGTCCATTTAGAGCTATCTTCATCTGTTTGATTTTTCTGTCCCTTTCCCCAGCTTGCTTTGTAATGGATGGGTCTGCAACAACTCAAAGAAAATGTTTCAGTTTATGAAGACCTGTGCTGCAGGAAACATAAGTAAAAGTACTGGAAACATTTATTTACAATAAACAGTTGCAAGTTGCAGAGGAGGGAGGATGGGTGAGGACTCAAACACTTAATTAACAGCAGAGAGAGCCGAAGCTCCGAAGTGCCCGCTTGCTCTTGGGAGCTTAAACCCAAAATCTTGGTGCTGAAGTAGAAGTAATTTGTTTAAAAAATCATTTTACAGCAATGCAAGAAAATGGAATAAGCCAAAAGTGGTATTAATCCTGTGATCTTCACTAAATTAGCTTGTTGGCCTTTCTTAAAGGCTAATGCATTTTACATTTCACTTTTTCCTGAGCAATTTGTCAGTTGTGCCAGCAGAATTAAACAGAAGAGAAACAGAGGCTTGTAAACACAGTAAACCCACTGGATACTCTACAGTGCCCAGTTAATCTCTCAGCTGTCTTAATTCTTCTGAATGTTTGGAAGCAAGATGAAAATAATTCTCCATTTACATTTGAACTCTCACTTTGCATTTGGTCAGGGCTGAGCTTTACAAGTCAGTGTATGTGGTCCTTATTTATAAACATTTCCCGTTGGAGTCTCAGGATTTTGCAAGCTGGACATTAAGGAAAACCTCTCTCCCTGATGAAGTTTTGCCCCACCAGTAGACAGCAGGGGGAAATGTCCATTTGCTCATGTTGAACTATGAGAATTTAGGCTGATGAACAAAAGGATAAAACCAATTGAATTTCTGGTGCTACTCTTGTTTTATTGGGATTGATTTATGTGGTATTTTGAACCCAAGTGCCTAACATGACATTCCAATAAATCCAAACAAGCCTGAGGCACCAGTACATCCAGGACAGTGGTGGCTTCATGCTTTCTTCATTTACAAATTGGGGCCAAAGTACTTCAACAGAACTCTTGATTCTTTCCATACAGAAGAACAGCTGCATTTAAAAAAACAAGAACAAATATATATATATATATAAAACTGGTGGACATTGAGAGCATGAGTCAATTTAAGGGTTCCAAGTTGTGGATTTTTTGTGGAATACCAGGTTGGAAGGGACCTGAAGGATCACCTTTCAACCACATGAGTGAGGAGAGCCTTTGAAGTGGAGTTGCCTTGTTTGCATCAGAGAACTTGTCCCAAGAAAGCAGCAATAGAAAGAGGAAAGGTTTGTTCCTTTCACCCCCAACACATCCAGACTTGCCTTTGGCCTTGGGTCACAAGCCAGGCAGGATCTGTGAACTCAGCCTGGTCCTTGGGAAGGGTTGGGATACAGCAGGTGACCTGGTGAGCTTGGCAAGGCAGAGGTGGTTTTGTCAACCCCTAATTCAGATGTCTGCCTGCAGCCTGCCAGGGTGGGGCTGCACTTCTGTGAGCTTGGGATGGAATTAATGGCGTGGAAGTAACTTCTGAGGAAAGGGGATGATGCGACTGCTGCGCTCTTCAGGAGAGGATGCTAAGGATTCAAATTAAATGGAAATCTGAGCTATAAAATCCTTGTCTTCTAAAAGCTACTTGTTATGTGGCACTTGCAGGTGGAAGCCCCTTAGAATTGTAAACTTCCTCCTCCTCATCTGCTCAAAACCTGTTCCTTCATGCTGTGATTCCTGGTTGGGCTGATGCTGTTTGAGGAGCTCCTCCGTGGGGCAGTGGTTTGGATTGGTCTTTGCTGTAATTTTACATGAAGCATTTCTCTGAAATTGCCCCTCAGCAGAGCCCGAGGTACTGGGCTGCAACCTGGGAGCATCATTAAATCGGATCTCAGGGATGGTTTGGTGCTCTTGGTGTGGCTTTGACCCAGACACTCAGAGGTCAGTTGTACACCAGAGCATTTGTCAGTCTTGTTCTGGTTGTTTAATTATTACACCTGAGCCATCTCTTTCTTAAAACCTGTTTGATGTTCACATCATGTTGTACTTGACCTGCTTCAAGTGTGAATTGAGCAAAATGCCAGAGCAATCTGTCACAGAATCACAGAATAATGAGGCTGGAAGAGACCTCTAAGATCAAGTCTAAGCTATGCCCTAACACCTCAACTAGACTATAGCACCAAGTGCCATGTCCAGTCTTTTTTAAACACATCCAGAGATGGTGATTCTACCACCTCCCTGGGAAGAGCATTCCAGTACTTTATTATACTTTCAGTGAAAAATTTATTCCCAATATCCAACCTATACTTTCCCTGACATAGCTTGAGACTGTGTCCTCTTGTTCTGCCAGCTGCTGCCCAGTGGAAGAGACCGGCTGTATTTGGCTGTCCCTGTCCAAAAACTAAAAAGCCTTGACATAAGCCAAAAAAAACCAAAAAAGGGGGAAATGTACTTGAACAATTCCTGTAGTTTTTGTGTAGTGACACTAAAATGCTTGAGATGATGAAGAGTGTTTGTGGTAGAATCCTGGGGTAGAGACAAAGAACTGAAGCCAAATAAACATTTCAGAGCAGCTTTTCAGTTTGTGGATCTAGATTTATAACAACTGATAAATTTGCTGTGGGGCTGTGCAAGATCAAAGTAAAAGTTGTTTATGATATTTTGGGGATGAGAGGAAAGGAACACTACAGAAGACATAATCTGCTTGTTCCATTCTTCAGTGTTTATAACATCACAGTCCATGCTGGATACTTCTGTCACTTTAATTTCTATCCCAATCTGGAGTCTGTTGCCTGGGACCTGAAGAATAAAGAAAAAATATAACTGTTTATGCTGTGACTTATACATTAAAAAGATAAGGATGCAGAGGCATAATTATCTATTATTTTTTGATCCTATATAGCTCTGGATTTTTTCTGATTAATTCCAAGATGACAGCGAATACATTTTCTTCTAATATTTACATTTTATTGTTTGTGAATCAAGCACACTACTATTGGAGCTGAAGGACAAGAGTTGAATATTGGCAGACAGTTAAAGTAGGGAACTGGGCCAATTTTGCCTCATATTTATTCTTCAGACTATTTGGGTTTTTGATGTTTTACTAGAATTTAGTAGAAGTCAGTTTCTTGTTTATTTTGTTTAAATGAGCACTCTACTCCAAGCACCACTGACTCACATCAGGTGAAAGCAAAACCCAGGGTTTTGAGCTGCTTTTAGGCAGTTCACTCATCTTTATCTTTGATTCCTCTTACAAGTAGTTGTGAGGTTCCTTTTTATTTCTTTTCCCAGTTTTTGTGCAATTTCCTGAGATAACACCACAAGACTAACCAAAACCTTAGGGATGGGTGTTTATTGTAATAATATGAGAGATAACATATAATGAAACGTATTTCCTCTGTGGGGGTGGATATAAGTTCTCTTGAATTGCACATTGAATTTCTGCTCTTTGGTTGAATGTTATCTTCATTCCAGCCCCCCACCCTGTTCTCTGCTCAGCTTGCACTGGTGACTTTGTTTAGTCTAGAGATCATAAAAATTTCTTCTGAGCTGCATTGATACAGTTTTATTACTATCTTACTGTGGTTTCTGGTACTTTTAAGCTGTTATATGAATTTTATAATGTGTCTGTGGATATTTGCACTGTAGGGACAGTTGGCCTTGGAGGGGAGGGAAGAAGCTGAAAAACTATAATGGTAGTAACCAATTCATAATCTTTATTGTTGTTTTTAATAAACTATCTCATTCTGTTGTCAATATATAAAGACTTTTAAAGCTTCCCTCCCCCACCCCGGGAAGTGTTATGAAAATTTCTGTTATTCTTTGTCAGCATATGTTGAAACTTTGGCGTGAATGGATATCAGTTGTGTTCAAACCTGACGTAAGATCAAGAGATTTGTCAGAGTTGTTGTCAATGATCTGCTGCTGAAAGAAACTCTGAGTCCATGCAGGAACTGCTGCTTACCTGGAAGTTTAACCTTGCTGCAGCCTAAGGAATAATTTCCACTCGATTTAATAGATGTTTGATCAGTTTTTGCTTAGCAGAAAAGACTGGATCTTTTCTGAAGCAGTTGCCTGGGTTTGAAATTTCTTGTATTAAGGCCACATGTTTGTCTGAGGTGGTTTTGTTTTAGTGCTTTGTAATAAACTTAAGGGATTTACACCTTGAGGTGGGAGAAGCTTTGGCTTTGGTGACCATTTCTTCCATGGAAACCATGGCTTGGGGGATTTAAAGCATCTGTGCCATGAGGTAATTTTGTAGCTATGCTGGTGAGTGCAATGTGGGTAACTGGTGTGCTTTTGTTAATCTTACTATTTTGTTAATATTAATGTTATTTGGAAAAGTGTGTCCATCCTCCAGCTCTGTTCTCTAAGGTCAATGCCAGATGCAGAGTCTTTTATTAAAGCCACTCAAGGAAGATTCATGCTCAATATTTCTCCATGGAAAGCAACCTTGGAATTACTTCTGGCATTTCTTCCCTGTGTGTGTAATTCTGTGGCTCATGTTTTTGTAGCAAACATGTGGAAATGCAGCTTTCACCATAGGTTATTTTGTGGGATGATGTATGTGCTGCACATTCATAAAATTGGGGAGGGGGCTGTCTTGCTTTGCTTTCAAAGAGTTGAGGTGACCTGTGACCTGCTGGAATTAAGTGATAAAACTCTGACTTTTCTTGTGCCTCCACAGCAGTTCAGAATATTCAAAATTCTCCTGTTATAGTGTGATGATGTATATGCAAGGCTGTGTGATTGTGGTTTTTCACGTTCACTGCAGAAGGCCAGAGCTCTCCTAAGGCAAGCACAACTTATAAATGAAAACGAATATAATTTATTAGCATGCAGGTAACCCTTGCCACACAGCCAAGACTTAGATAATTCTTAAGTTATGGCAGAAGATACCAAGCTGGCACGGGGCATTTGGCCTTGCACCATCTGCAAAGCCCGCACTCCAATTTTCTGCTGTTGCCATGGGCTGCAGACTCAGACAGGAAATCATGGTAGGATGGGAAAGGCTCCAAAACACACACAGGCTGTATAAGGTTTGCAGTTAAAAGGGAGTTTCAGAGAACAGGCTATCTGTTCTGCTCACCAGGCAGGGAGAAGCAAAGCTGCCTTGTGTGTGCCCGCGCGCTCTAAATGTCCCGGTATGTTTTATGTGCTCATTTTTTTAAAAGCTTGAATTTTTTCCAGGTAAAGTAACGTACATAACTTCAAATGATCTGTTTATATATGAGGGGCCTGATTCAGCCCTCGCTTAATTGGTTGTGCTGGGCTGGAAGCAGAGGAGAAAGGAGTAACCACATGGAGCTTGGGACACATCAAGCAGAAGAGCAGCCTCTGCCTCCCCTTCCCAGGGACTCATTTTGGGGATTTAGTTCTGTTTTTGGGGATCAAGGCCTGGGTTCTGTGCACTTCAGGGGAGGCTGTGTGTGTATGGCCCATCAAGTGACAGGGATGCAGAAGGTGTTGGGTTAGTGGAGCTGGGTCGCTTTCTAGCCCTGGGTAGATCACG
Source organism: Passer domesticus (assembly GCF_036417665.1). Taxonomy (NCBI): domain Eukaryota; kingdom Metazoa; phylum Chordata; class Aves; order Passeriformes; family Passeridae; genus Passer; species Passer domesticus. The sequence goes on from NC_087479.1 coordinate 54,514,249, forward strand.
GGGTCAGAGTTATTAATGCATTTTCCTTGAGCTATAGGCTAAAGCAGGCAATACTGGAGTGATTTGCTTTGGAGAGCAAACAGTTTTATATCTGCCTATGAGAGATAAGCACAATAATCTGTGTGTAATGAACTGCACAGTCTGCAGAGCTTCCAGTGTGTCTGAAGTGTAGTGTAGGACTGGTCAGCTTATGCTGCCTTGACAGATGGGGAGAGGATAATTTCTCCAGCAGTTCCTAATTTAATTTTAGTCAAGGAGATGCTCTTTGACTAAAATTACAGCAAATCCACACTAAGCATCGTGCTTGGGAGGCATTCTGGACAGACAGAACAGGAGCTCAGCAAACTTCTTGTGGTAAAAACCTGCTTTAAAACTTTCCTAGGCCCATCTGTGGTTTTTAATTCTGACTGAAGGGAGCCATGTAAGAGGGTGGTTTGTTTGCCAGGCATTTTCCAATTTGGTTTGTGTATGTAGTGCCTCTCCAGCTGCTTGGAAGAATGGAACTGTGAACAGGAGTAAGGTGAGGCCTGTGTGTTACACTGCCAAATATTGCTGGATGCACTGGTAATGTATCTGTCAAGAATGAGACTGGAGCTACCAATTAATCTCATTAGAAATAAAAACCTTTGGTAGGGTTTAACCCTGGGCCTGGGATCAGCAACTCGGGCAGTTTATCTTCCAGTAACTGCTGCCTTTTTATCTGCAATATAATGTCAGAAAGATTTGCTGCTTTTCCTTTTTGATTTTATTTAAATCTGACGGGAGACAGTGTTCAAATGGCAGACTGTCTCAGCCAAGCCATCTGCCTGAGCCCTCAGCAGCGCATTGTATTCCTGAAAGAGCATTCTAGGGAAGCATCCCAATTCTGAAAAGTTTGAGCTGATTCTACATTAAAAGAAGTGATCCAAAAAGCTGCTGGTGATTTACATGTGAACACTGCCAAGTATTTCTCTGATGAGAGTGCATAACAAAGGAGTGCTCGAGTGGTTGAGTAAGGCTGATTGGAACAATCTGTTGTGGGCTACAGCCCTTTCTGGTGCTCCACAATGGTGAGAAGCTACTGTCACTCGTATTTTCAATCTGTATTTTGCTTAGAGGTACGAGATCTTTTGTTGTCAGGTCCCTCGAGCCAGTTGTGGTGGGGAGAGACAATATTTCTTGCTTTAAAATATTCATGGAGCTTGCATGGGCTGGCTTCAGCTGACTTTGTCACCCAGAGTGATTTCTAGAAGAGACAGAGAAGTTGTATTTGATTCGTCTTAATTAGGGCTTGATAGACACATTCTAATTTGACTTCTGGATCTGAATATGGATCTGCATTAATAATCAGCTGCTCTCCTAACCTTGCTTTTTGTTCTCAGCTGTTACTGAGGATTTTGCTCAGGGAATAGCTGGAAGAATGTGTAGTATTTGTTGTGTGGACAGTTCATCTGAGGACACTTTTCTGTTGTTCAGGGACAGCAGGTTATTCTCTGGGCTTGTTCTGTGATGAACAGCACGAGCTTTAGGAGACTCGTGTGGGAGTGATTTCTTCTACTTTTTTTGTGATTTGCTGTTGAAATGAGGCAGGTCATATAAAGCAGCTGCTTATTTTGGAACAAAATCAGCATAACACATTAAAGAACTCATTAATCACTTAGCTCGACCTTCATTCATTATTTAAAAAAAAACTTATTGTATCTCTTACACATTTTGAAATCCCAGGGATCCTAAGACATATGTTGTATATTCAGATCTATAGGTTAAGAGCATCAAATAGTTATAATAGGGAGTAAAACCAAAACAGATTCATGTTGAAGTATTGGCTCTCCTTTTACTCATTTTAGGAGTGGGAGGTGGCTGTCTAAATACCTGCACAAGAAGTGCTCTGAACTCTCCTCTTGTGTAAATTTTTGTCCTGGAATAGTGGCTTCTTCCCTTTGTTCAGTTTTGCTAACACAAAACCCTTCACTTTTAGGAAAGTCTTTCAGTGCATTAACCAGCTTCTACATCTCCCCCCTCAAAAATCCCACTGCTTATTTTACAGCAGGACTTATTCTGTAGTTAAAACCCCAAGTTCCTTGGGGATGTCTTTCTTCTATATCCCCTGTGTAGTCCTAATGGTATGAGAAGAGCTTACTACATTATAATCATGTTAACTTGTTACAGAGTTGGGTTTCTTTGAGGAGTGGGAATAAATTGATCAACCATTAAAAACTAGACTAGTTTTGAGAAAGAGGAAGGGATCAGTAGATTTTGTCGGAAGCCTGCTCTTTAATTGTCTAATAATAAAATTGTCTGTTCCTGCAAGCCAAAATGGGATCATAAGCATGGGACCAAGCTTCTATTCAGCCTTTAAGGAGGGTACTCAAGCAGCATTTTCATTTTATTGGGAGGGCACAGTCAGGTTTGTGTGGTCATTAATGTATAGGAGTTCATAAAACTGGCAGCCTTAATTGGATAGAAGGGTTAGTAAAGCATGAGGTGAACCAGAATGAGATCTCTTGGGGTCTGAGTTGTGCCTCCTCTTAAAATACGCATGGCTTGGCACAGTGAGTAGCTGGGGCTGAGAGCAGAGTAGTATTAATTTTGTTTGAATAATGGTATTCATGTGCCTATGCTAATGAGTGTGTTCTGCTGCCTGTCCTGCAGATTGTGGACTGGACTCTGAGCTTATTTCACATCTCTAGTGCTTATTTCACATCCTTAATGGCTTCCTTCTGCAACAGAGCCCTGTCTTGATTCCCAGTGATGTAATGGATCAGAACCTGACCTTACTGCACTGCTTTTCCCACAACTGTTGTGCAGCAATCACACAGCTGTTCACTGATTTTTTTTTTTTTTCCAATTGGCTTTTTTGGGATACATTATTCTTTGGCCTCAACTTCCTAATGCAAGTCATCAGCCACTCTTTGGTAACAGCATTCAGCTAGTGGTGTTGAAGGGTTTAAGTATTGCTGAAGTGTTTGGGTCTGCTCAAAATGTTGAATGAATATTAGGTTTATTTTTATTGGTGGGAATTGTGTGCTTCCTTTGCCCTTCTCTTTTCCTCAGCTTATGACAAGTTAAGATAAAAGCAGTATTTAATAAAGGAGTGAGGTGTTTCAAATAGAAATATCTCATAGGCTTTTTTTCCCAATAATGTCATGGATATGTGCTCTGTTACATTCAGCATCAGGGAAGTTGCATGGACTAGCAGTTCAATGTGTTTTGGGGCTTATTTGTGTTTTTTGGGGAATTTTTCAAGTATTTTTGATTCATTCATTGTGAAAGTATTGTGAGCTGATGAATTAAAGCTGAGAAAGGGTGGGAGGAGGAATAGAAATCAATACTTGGCAAGCTGGAAATTTCAGCTGCAGTGCACCTAAGAATCATTGAAATGCTGGTTAGGATTTGCTCCTGGAGGTTGTTCAGTCCATTTCCATTTCTGATTGGACTCCTGCCAGAACTAGAGTGATGGCCTTGCATCTCTGACTCTTGGAAACACCCCTGTGGTAGATCCCACAGCCTTGGCTGAGCAACCTGCTCTCTTCTTTAGTGAAGAAGTTTCTTCTGATGTCCAGCATGAGGCTCTTAAGTCACTGTTTGTGTGCCCATCATGTGCTGCTTCTGAGAAGAATTTGACTCCATACATTTTGTAGCCACCCTTCAGATAGTTATAGGTGCTTTTTAAATTGGCCTTTAGTGTCCTCAAAGCCAGACTCTACAAGCCCAGCTCTGTACACTCATAATTTCCAGGCAGAGACCATTTGGTCTCTCTGCAGTTTATCCACACCCCACTTGAAGTGGGGAGCCTAAAATTGTGTTCCCCACAAACCTGCTGAGGCTGCTGGTGAAGGGATTGAGCAAGCTGGACCCCAGGATCAGCTGCTGTTCTGTGATCATTATCAGTAAATTGTATTGTGTGCTTTGCTCTCATCTCTGCCTCGCCCTGAGTGCAGGAGACCTTTCAGGTTGGAAAGTGCTGCTGAATTATGTAGTTGAGGCTGTGACTTTTTTGAGGTGGAAAAAGAGAAGTTTCAAATGTAGAATTTTCATTCTGTCAGAGCATGAAACTCAGAGAGCCCTTTGGAGTTTCCATAGAGAAGTGACTTCATTTCATGACGGCGATGCTTGCTGCCACGAACAGGGGTTCTTGAGTTCCTTTGTACCCATTGGAGCAGTCAAAACTATTTCTGATGTTTAAAACCCCCAAAATTAAACAAAAATGAAAAAGCCACTGCATCTCCAAACTACAAAAAAACTCCCCAAAAAACCCACCAAAATCAAACCAACAAAAATCCTTAGTCTTCTGTGTGGCAGTTGAGTATTATGGGTTTTTTTGCAAACTCACCTGAGTTACAGCTATTGCAGAGTGTGAGAAGATCAGTGTTTTCACTGTCCAGACACCTTCAAAACCAAGGGTTTGAAGTCTGGCTGTAAGTCTGTTTCTGCCTGAGATCTGGTCTCAGGTTTCAGTGCTTGTTTTCTTTCTCCTTTCCTTTCCTATCCCCCCAACCAGAGTTGAAGGCACAACCTGCCTGATGATTTTAAGCTTAGAAGATGGGAAAGAAGGTTACAGCAGACTCTCTTTTGTAATTCTTCATCACTGGCTGCCCTTTCTAAATTGACAGTCACTTACAGAATGCTGCCTTCATGTACTTTGAGAATTGAGGCACTCTGTGCAACTGGAGAAGTGAGAAGCAAATATTTTGGTTTCTCTACCCACTGCATTGTTGAGCTTTCACAAAAAACCAGTCTCATTCAACATTTCTTTGGGAAAATGTAGCTCTAAACATTGCTTGCCCAGGAAAACAGGTATGGGATTATGTTGTAGTTTTACACAACCCTTAAAAACATAATGTCACCACCAAAAATTACAGGCCAATAATATAAAAGCAAGGAGTTGAAGAGGATTCTATTTCAATTAAAATAGCAATGGTGGTGACTGGGCAAGTTTCAGTGTAGCCACACTGCTTGTCTTCCAACTTTCATTTATTTTGCTTCTAGAGTTATAAACTTTGGGAGAGAGAGGGGGATGGAGACTGTGACACTGAAAGTTATTCTGTCTTAACTTGTTCAGGTCTTGAACAAAGCTCCTAAATCTTGAGCTTTTGATGTAATTAGTACAAATAACTGATAAGAGTTGTAACTTTGTTTCTTGTGGAAATGTTGAGCTTGTGTTGAACCCTTCCTTGAAGAGGCTGGATCCCATTAGCCAGCAGTGCCATTCTTGGATGCAGGGTTCCCTCAGAGGAATGGAAGATGGAAAAAGAGTAGAGACTTCTTTTTTTACATAATTAAAAACTCTGGAAAATGTCAGCAGAGATAATGCTGACTAATGAGGTACAGACTGCAAATATTGGTATATCCCAGAAAATGGTGTTCTCCTGTCTGGAGCAGTGGAACTAAATTGGCTTTGGTAGTAGCAAGAGGGAACTTGTTCCCTGCGCACAAATTCATGTCTGTCTTGCTCTAATTGAAGTAAACCCCCTGTGAAATTGCTACCCAGAAATGACCTCACCGAGGCTGTTTGCTCAAGCTCTTGGCAATCAGTTTTGAATACTTAATGCAGTAGCCAGAAAGCAGTAAAAAACCCCCCATGTGCTAGAGAATGAGTGAGGTGGTGGTGTTGTCCCTTACAGCAAAATGCTCTGTAATTCCTCTCTGCTTTTGGCTGAAAAAAATAATTAAAATAGTATTTTAACGTTGTCTTTATTAGTTACACCCTGCCATGTGAAATCCAAAGAAATGGCTCTGTGCAGATGCTAAAAATGCCAGAGGTTAACTGTGCTTCAACATTTCATATTAATCTGAGAAACTATAGTGGGCTACTTAAATACAAACATTGGGGAGGAAAAATCCTGTACTACTCTTATTGCCAGTGAGACTTTGAATTTAGGTAATTTCATGCATGCAGAGGTAGACTTTATTTTTCCTTCATCAGCTAAAATAACAATAAAGCCCAACTTGGTATATTTATTTAATGAAACACAGGATCCCTGCCCTGATGGTTTTAATCAGTCCCCTTGCTATGTGGTAATTAGGGGTTCTCTCCCGTGGTTCTGTTTTTACTTAACTTTCAGAATGTGCAGCCAGTTTTAAGTTTTGAGAGATACTTGCAACTAAATGTTGCCTCATTTACATGTGGATTATCCGGAGGGAACCCTTAAACGCACACTCACGTTACAGAAATGCAGCCCCTTTCAGCACTTTCTCATTCAGGGAGCAGACTTCTCCAGGAAAATGTTATCTTTTGTCAGGAACTAATTCATTCCACTCGGGGGATGTGACCAGCCCTTTGATTCCTCGCACACACGAGGATTCAGAAGCTGGAGGTGGCTCAGAGCCAGGTTTGCCTGGGTCCCGACGGATGCAGCTCTGCTAATTCAGGAGAGCATCCCTGAAATCAGGGTTCGGGCTGTGCATCTGCCACAGGCGAGCCCTGTATTAAACACAGGGCGAGAAATGGGCTTTTCCCGACCAGACAGAGCCTGTCAATGCTTCTCATTTTGTTTAATAACCAGCTCCCTTCGAGGGACCTGAAAAATGATGTATTTGTGCCTCTCACTGTGCAGCTGGGTGCCATTTGCTCCTGGCAGCTACGGAATCGCTGGAGACGCGAGGAAGTAGAGCAAATACAGAGCATTTAAAGCTCTCTAAAACAGCTTCCCTGCATAATGTGTGATGTTAAAATACTAGGTGGCAGTTCGGGCCGGTGTAAAAGTTTTACGGGTGTGAGTTTGAGCCAGCCACATTATTCAGGAAGCCACTACTGAGCTCTCAAGTCATCTGAAACGTGTGCTAGTAAAACCCTTTTTATAAAGCAATACAACCCCATGCAAGCTCCCCGTGTAACTCGTCATCTGTGTCCTGGGATTTAGCTGGTGGGATGTTTGGGCTGCTGGTTTGTACAGGTACTCTGCTTGTAAATCCAGACAGGAGTGAGCTTCTCCCAGTCCCAGGATTCTGGAGAAACCACCTCTGCACTGTGCTGAAAGCTATTAATTAAACTTTGCTCATTGCAGAACTGAGCCCTGCTCTGGTTAATTCCCTCCCCAAGTATTAGAAGGGAATTTGTAAAATTTTATCCAGCACACCATGTACTTACATGTTTCTGATCCTACTGCAGTTGTATCTGGTGTCTTCTCTACAAGCACAAATATAAAAAAGCCTTCCAAAAACGTGACCATTGAAGGGATGACACTAAGACAGTGGAACTGGAGTTTGGGATTGCAAAAGAGGAAGGAAAGTTCTCTTTTTTAGCTTTTGTCTCAGAATAAATTAATCTGAGAATTGATTAACAGGAGATTAAAGCATTTGAGTTGCAAATACAAGTGAGTAGCTGGAGAGATTTGGGGTCAGAGCTGGTTCAAGTGGTACAGGAGCATTGCTCCCCAGATGTGGATATAGACCCAAATGGTTCCAAAGGTCCTGTGCCACAAATATCCCCCTGCTCCCATTCTTGGGAATACTGATAATTGTAAAATACCCTCATAGCAGAAATGCAGTGTTAGGATGAAGATCTCTTGTGTTCTGAAGGCTGTGGGATCTCTTGTTATTTGTCTAAAAAGCTGTTCAGATTCTGAGCTAAATAGGTCTTTCCAGGCTTCTTCACTCACGTCTTTGATCTGGTTTGGCACTTTTCTCTTTCATTCTCTTGTAATTTTTTTTCTTTGCTGCTCAGCTGCTCTTAATCACAACAGCTCATGAATTTGGGTACATGGCTTAGCTCTGACTTTGAGGGGGTTCATCTTTACATTTTTGTCATAAATAACAAACCCAAGAAACTGGCAATGTGCTTTACACAATTTCAATAGGAAGGCTTGTTGTGATGCATTGTGAGAAACCTGTTTCACTGGTACCAGTAAGTTTATTAACAGCAGCTTAACTTTAAGCTTACACTTAATGCCCACAAAAAACCCTCATACACTTAAAGCAAAGGTAATTTTCTGTTGGGAAGAAGACACAGATACACAAGTTCTTTTGAAAATATGGTTGTGGAAGAGCTGTGCGTGTGAATACTGTGGTTTGGAAACCAAGCAGGAGGTGGAGATTGCAAAACAAATTGCTCAGAATTCTTCCTTCATTCTCCTCATTAAAAAAAAAAAAAAAAAAGGAGGAAGGATAACCAAGAATGAGAATTATTATGAGCAAACAGCAGGGAACCCAGCGCTGAATGGATTTACTGTAATAGAAGTACACTGTAGTTACTTCTGTAGTAGAATCCTGTGAAGAGCATGTGGGTGAGTGGAGGACTAGGGGTGTACCCTGCTTTCCTGAGGGATCAAATATTATTCCTGCTTTTATGTTGATTGGCCTAGATGCAGTCAAAATATTTGAAATACTTTGAAACTTCTCCGGGTTTGTCCATGTTATTTCTAGGGAATGTAGCAGTGGATGGAAGATTGTGGGTGAATAAACGTGACAAGGTTTGAAAAATGGGATCTGTATTCACTGCTGGGGTTGTTCTGTGGGAAAAGGAAAACTACTCCCTTTGGGGAAAAAAGGAAAAGGAAGGCAGATCCCTTTATGAAAACAAAGACATGTATGGGATAGATTTTTCTTGTACTTTGAGTACCTTTTTATTTTTCAGCAAGGCCTGACTTTATTTAAGCTGAATATTGATGCTAATTAGTAGGGCACCCTACCCCTTATATTGATGTGGCACTGAAAACTCAATTCACTGTCTAAGACCATCTTTTAAGTCTGTCTTAAAGTTGTGATTGAACTATGGATGTCCTGGCTGGTTCAAGTTTTGAGTTGTGTTCTCCTGGTGTGAAAGTGTAAAGCTTAAGATTCCAGAGGACAAGTTGCGCTTGGGACAGCACCAGTTGATGATGGGAATCTTTAGCAGTGATTTTATACCATGAGCATCAAGGCTTCAGTGAAAATAACTGCAAGGCCTTACTGCAGTAAAAATCGCTGATGTTTGCAACAAATTCCACAACTGCTTTGAACTGCTTGCTCATCTGATGTTTTCTCTCCAGCCTGGTAGGCTGGGACAGCCACGAGGAAGAGCAGTGAAAATCCGAGTAGCCAGATAACTCTGGGGATTTCCATTCAGCTCAGCTGTGGCACTCTGTCAGATTGAAAGTCAGTGTATCATGATGGAAGATTCTAAGGAATACGCTGTGTACAGCCAGCCACATTTGGGTAACATTTCCATGTTGTAGGAGAGCAGAGCACTGTGAAACCTCCGTACAGAACATGTTTGGGCAGTTCCCCAGCAGCAGCCTCCACATTATCTGCCTGGTGACAAATGCTGGCTCAGCCCAGCAACTTCTCCTTTCTGATAAGCCAAGGTGGTTTCCTTGTTGCAAATGATGGGAAGGTCTCTTTCTCTTTCTCTCTCTGAAGCTCAGTCTTCTATTTTTGGATTCAGTTTGCATGGTAGTGGTGGTGACTCTGCCAGGTACGTCAGAGGCTGTCATCATTCTTTTGTAAAATATTCTCCAGCTGGGCAGAATTAGGGCATACCAGGCCCATGAGGAAAGCCTCTCTTCCCCTGTCAGCAATATGGAAAAGCTGTGTGGGTTCTCTGGTGTTTGTGTAGATTTCCAAGCATTGTAGACAGCGTAGAGGTGGAGAAGATGACACACAAAAAGTTGTGTGCTGCTTCTACCTCACACCCTGCTTACAAAACACTGCAAGGGCTCAAGCCTTAAATGAATAAGCCTATAAAACTTACTATTACAATAAATAACTTAATTTTTTATGAAGCATTTCTCGTTGCTGTTTTGCAAGTACTAAATAAGCTTTGTAGTGCTTATTAAGGCAGAAGGTGTTGCAAGTTTAAAGCAAAAAGGAAAATATGAAATATATGCAGAAGTGATTTGTTTAAAATGACACCAAAAAGTGGCAAAACTGGAAAGAATCCTTGAATCTGACTTGATATTGTGGTGCTACCTAATGGCCAGAAGTACTGTTAGTTTAGGACTTGTACCAGTGCTTCAGGAATTGAAGCAGAGGTGTCCTGAACGTGCTGTGAGGCTGCACCAGAATTCAGGAGTTTTCAGAGCAACCCCAGGACTGCTTGAATTTACAGCCCACAAAGAGTGAAGGGGGGACACGACACAGCAAAGCGTCTTCAGCATCCTGTTCTATCCCCAGACAAGAAATGGGATGCTGTCATCCTGAAATTCCTCTGGATATTGGGAAGTTACCAGAGGGTGGTCTGCTTGAGACTTAGGGAACAAAAGGTTGTGCTATCCTTAAGCTGTGGAGTGTTGACTGTTCATTTTAAGGTATTATTCTGGTTAGAGGTTTGGTGGGGAATTTTGCTGGAGAGAAATGGTCCTGCAGCAAGGTGAGAATGGGAGCTGCCTTCTTGGATTGAGCCAACCCTCAGTGCATCACATATGATTTGATTACAAAACTTTCTATGTTGAAAGTGAAATCTCAGTCTGTTTCCATTTGGTCCTTCCCAGAAGGAGTTCTTATTTCTTTTACAGCCTTCTGGTAGATGCTGAAGGTGAAGAGGGACGCATCTGCTACTGCATTTTTCTTTATGGCAGCTGTATAGAGAGTTCATTACTGTCTATTTTATAAAACTTTACCAAAGAAATAATCAATCCCTCATTGTTTTGATGGCTCCTTTTAGAACTGCAACTCAATTCAGTGTTACATTAAATAAGAACTGGTTTAGCACAGATAAAAGCAGCTTCTGTCATTAATCAGCCAAGAATATGATTTCTTTTTTTAATTACAAATAGAAAATTCCAAAGGCCTGAGGAAGTTCACTAGCATAACTTAAATATAAAACAAAAAGTTGTGATTTATTGCTTTCAGATCACGCTGACTTTACCAAATGGATCTGGTGTTCATCTGAGCTCCAGTCATGTATCTGAAATGAGCATCTGGGCTCCTATCTCTTATCTACAAAGAAACCTGTTTTAAACAATGGCCCTTCAGACCAATAAAAATTAGTTACTAAGTGAAATTGGTTATTTAAGGTAAAAGCAAGTTCTGCATGGAGATTTAGGCTTGTTCCATAAATGTGTGTGACCATAAATTTATCTGATTGAGTAAACTTGTAACAACAGTCCTAAATTAGACATAAAGAACAGCTTTTACATAAGTCATGTTAAACCTCTGGAAATGTTATTGATTTATGAGCAGCTGAATTTCCTTGTTGCTAAATTTGTTGTAAAATGTCTCTTCCTCTGGAGAAAAATAATTTTGAAGTGTTGGTCTCACTGGTTCTGCATAAGCTGTGGGGTGGATTCATCCTGATGTGCCTTGCAGAGCTGGTCTAACACCTTCTGGTGTTCCTACCTGCCACAAGGCAGGACAGGACTTGAGTGTGGATCTCTCCACCTCCTCCCCAGTCTCCCCGGTTACCTGGGCACCCAGATGTTCTTCCAAGGAGAGCAGGAGTTCCCAGCAGAGTTACAGCAGCAGAGTTGGGAAAATGGGACTGCAGGGAGTCCCTGGAATGCTGTTGGTTTGGGGTTGGGCACGACTGATGGGTGAGGACCAAGTGGGGCCATGCCAACATCCCAGGATAGCAGTGACACCAGAGATAGGCAGAGCATTCCATATCTGTGGGTAGGATTTTGACATTCAGATTTGTAGTTTCATCTTCTGCAAGGCAATGAGATGCTCGTGAAAGTATTTTCCAAGCAGAACCCAGTAAATAATATAAATATCTTAATGAAAACTAATTGTCCCTTATGGGGGAAAAGTTTCATTTTCGTCACTGCAAATTGAAACCTTGTTGGAGGTGGCTGCTTGCAACAGAGGCCAGACTTGGCTCTGAGAACTGAGCTTGTCCTTTCCCAGGAAAGGCTCTGGAGTGCAAATCCTGCCTTTCCAGCATGGGTGGCAGCTGCACCGAGCTGTGTTTGTGCTGATGAGGGGTTGGGATCCCAAAGCAAGCAGCACCTCTGTTCAGGTGCAGCACGAGAGGACTTGGTAGATAGGATCTCATCCTCCTCATGCCTCCAAATCCAGACTCTTGTGGTCTTTTAATTGGTGTGTCCCTGTTGAATATTTTCCCTAGTGAAAATTTCTGGTGTGATTTTTTTTTTTCATTCGCTAGAAATTGAAGTAAAAACAGGAAAGTGCAAAAGTCTTGATGTGTGCCCTGAGAACAGTGATCTGGCTCTGTGAGAAGGAGCAGAGCTGTTAAAGAGGAGCTCATCATTGCTTTAAAGCGATTTTTCAAAGTGGAAACACTCCTGAAACAGAAACCTGAAGAGTCAGGTGCTGGTGGAAGTAAAAATGAACAGAACGCTTGCACTGAAGCAAGTTAACTGCACCATCCAGTTGGATACTGCTTTGAAATTCATCAGCTCTTGAGTTTTGTTCTTGTAACTTGAACTGGGTTGTATTTTTTGAGGAATATTCACTAAAATGAATATTGTGGCTGAGAGTTCTTTCAGGTGTTATTTTCAATGCAAAATAAGCAGTGGTTAACATTTGATAAGGCTGTATTAAAGCTGAATAAATGGAGTTGCTCTGTATTTGTTGGGGTTGACCCCAGAAAGAAAAAGGCACCCAGAAAGTCGTCCCCATTTATGCCTTGGCTTGATGATGATTACTAAAGCTTACACACTGTACATCCTGGAATATAGCAACTCTGCCGTTGAGGGGGGGGAAAATATGATATTTCAGAATATTCTTAATGCCAGTGAACAAAGAGAGAAGATCAAAGCCAACAAATCAACCCCATTTTTTTGTTTTATTGAATTGATTTCTAAAGGCCCCGTTACTATAGTAACTCCAGGAGGTCTTTTAATTACAAAATTTGTAAAAACGCTTTAATTATTCAGAACTGCTTGGCGGGGGGGAGGGAACAGTGGCACAAATGCTTTTAAAAAATATGTAGAAAATTTGCAAACAAAGCTTGACAGACTTCCAAAGCACACCAAGGGCTGACACACCATCAGCACAAACACACTGAGTTCAAGTTCTCAGCGAGCAATCCCCTGTGAGAGGGTTCCCCTTTGGCTGAAGAGAGACAAATCCCAAACGAATCCCCATCCCAGTCCAAACCAAGCCCAGATACAGATGGCAGAGCTTGTTCTTTCTCTACCCTAAGTTCAATTACAGTGTATGTGAGAGGAGCCCTGGTATTAGCACGTTAATTAGCAGTTTAGGGAACTGCTCGCTCCTGGGAGCCTGGAATTCCAGTGGAATACCAGTGTGTGTTGCAGGTACTGAGCTCTATCAAAGAGGAATCGTTTAGCACTAACGAGCACCTTTCAAATAATAATTGCATTTAAAATAGATGCTGTCATCTTTTATCATCAGGTACATTTCCAGAATGGATTTACACTCCAAACAGACTTATATTTATGGTATCAGAGTAGAATTGGAGACATCATGTGAACAGTTTTGAAATGCCATCTCTTGACTTGAATCCATGCTGAGCTAATGTGTTTGGCAGAGCTGCTGGAGTTTTGGGAAGTCACTGACACCTCTCAGAAATGCAGTAGTGAAATTTGGGTTCTGAATCTAATCTCTGGATTGAATTTGAATTTTAGCCCAAACTTAAGTAGCTTTGCCTGTACTAAACTACTCTACTTGCTTGGCTGTGTTGGAAACAGAGTCTGCTTCTCTTGGAACCCCTTGCTTTGCAGTTTCCCATTTTTATTGATTTTTCTGCTTACGTGCTCCCTACTTGCCCTCTGTATGTCAAAACCTGTTTGCTTCTATGGTGTGGCCAGGGTTTAATCCTACATTTCATATTGCCTGTTCCATTTCTGCAAGACTTGGACCCTCTGAAGCAATGGGAGTTCTAGCAATGTGGGCCAAGAAGTCTGGATTCTGTTAAATCTACTGTACAGCTGCTGGGGGGAAAGAAAAAAAAAATTTAAAAATCATCCTAGATTCTTATGATGGTTTGAGTTGGAAGGGACCTTAAAGACCGTCTTTAACCCTTTGCCATGGGCAGGGACACCTTGCACTAGACACCTTGCACTGATTTTTTTCCATTCTTGAAGAAACTAGTAAGTGTCCAGTGTTGGAAATAGTAGAAATACAGAATTGCTGTGCTGTATAAAGTAATAATGGGCGTGGATACCATTCTGACCCTGGTAATTAGCACTTCTCTCTCAGCCTCTTCATTAACCCCTGGTGGCAGCACTGTGGTTTGAAGTGCATGTGTAGTTGTAAGGCATGACTGGGTTCAAAGCAGGTTTGGTGAGGTTTGTTTTCATCCTTGGAAAGGCATCCCTAATATCTGCTGCATGTAAAGATGCAGGTTTTGAGCAGAGGCATCCCAGGAACTCCGTGGGAGATGAAGTTGAACTTCTCCTTGTCGAACAGCAAGTGCTCTGAAGGTCTGGGAATAACTCCCCTTCAGCCATTGTATTAATGAAAATAAAACATTTTGTGAGTCTTCCAGAATCTCAGTCAGATAAAATTTGTCCTTGCTTCTAAAACAAACAAGCAAAATGAACTTAGTGCTACCGTGGGAACGTTACTGGTTTTATTCCTTCCTACTGGTGTGGTTCCTAGTGCTACAAGGAACATCCTGTACCTGCTGTTTACTGAGCATGAGTTTGTATCAAACAGAACAATGAAGGATGTTTCTTAACCCCCCTTGGGCTGGTTTGGTGTGAGCTGCATTTACTTGGCCAGAGTGAAAATGCACCACAAGTTTTTGAAAAGTTTCCCCAAGATTCGTGTTTTTACTCAATGTCAGCAGGTTGCAAAATTATTCCTCTGAGATGCTTTCACAACCACCCTGGTGGTGGATGCTTTTTCACGTTTTTCAGAGTCTGGGATTATGTAAATCCAAGGAGTTGTGGTTAACAAAGCTTCAGTGTCGGTGAATTCCTGGGAAAGAATTTGTTTGTCCTTAACATCTTGCATTCTGTGTAAGCTGTGAATGGGCCGTGTGAGTAAGGAGAAAATGGGAACTTTCTTCACCTGAGGAATAATCTATGCCAATGTGAAAGGAATCACACTGTGCTCAGTTCTGGGCCCCTCCATTCAGGAAGGACATGGAGGGGCTGGAGTGAGTCCAGAGAAGGGAATGGAGCTGGGAAAGGGTCTGGAGTGGCTGGGGGGGCTCAGAGGGGACCTTCTGACTGCACAATTCCCCAGCAGGAGGGTGCAGGCAGCCAGGTCAGGCTTTGCTCCCAGGAACAGGGACAGGACAAGAGCCTCAAGTTGTACCAGAAGAGGTTTAGTTTAGATATTCTGAAATATATTTTCATGGAATTAATCCTTTATTGGCTTGCAGAAGATTATTTCTCAGTTTGTGAAGCGAGCTAATGGTACAGAATTTCAGCACCCAGAATTGTGAGAAGCCCTTGTTTATCCCTGCCTTTAAAAATTGCCTTCAAAACAATTTATTAAAAAAAAAAAAGGAGTTTTGGGAAGAGGACTATAATTTGGATGTTCTTGTGATTCAAGAAAATAGCAAATGTCTTGTATAGCATCACAATGTTTTGAGGAAAGTGGAAAACGCTTTTCTTGAATGATAACTTTTAATGGTTAAAAGTAGCACGTCTGTTGTGTCTTAATAGCACAACCTCCTTAAGGTTCAAAACTGCCACAGATGATGAAGTTTCCATTAAAGGATAATAAAGTCTCTCTGTCAATGTGACAAAAGAACTCCCTTATCTCTTTGGAATAAGAATGCTCTTTGAAGAGCGTCATAAAAGGCTGTGCTATGAAATAAGTCTGGTGGATGGTTATTTTGAATTTCTATAAAGTGCATCAACCCAAAGGCTAAAGGGATTATCTGGCAAGTGCCAAAATGTGAAAGATGAATGCTTTCCTTCTGTGCAGTGAATGACATCTCTTTAGAAAGCACAGGTATGATTTGTTCTTGTCTCATTGGGAATGATTCCTTGAAATTAGCAGAGCTTCTTGGATCTAAGCAATGCAGCTACAGAGGAGCTAATTCAGCTTATCTTGAATGTAGATCTGAAGTGGAAATAAATAACCATAATGCTCATCCAGCACATTTATCCACCTCTGCCATTGGAACACCTTCCTTCTTTTAGCTTTCATTACACCTTTAGGTGAATTATAGTGACCAGGAACAGGCATTTTCCACAGATGAATTTAGTTAAGAATTGCTCTCCCTGACCCAGCTAAGTCTGAAATGAGAGGTAGGTTGGATCTGATGAGTAATATTTAATGTTTATGCATTACTTTTTATTATTTTATTCATAAGCTATCGAAATACTGAGCTTTTACTTAAAGGCAACGGGAATGAGCCTGAGGACGGAGTGCATTTTACTCACAATTGGCCATATACACAAAAAATATTTTTTTTTAATTTTTAACTAGCAAAGAAAAAACTGTTTCCATTTCATCACATTCCTTGTGTACCAAAAGTGTAAAAGCCCCTTTAAGAATGAACAAATTTGGAAATAATTGCCACAGCACTGTTCTTTTATGATGGATATATCTCTGAAATCAAAAGCAATGGGAAATGTATTCACCAAAATTCAAGTTATTAAAACCTTTGAATGGTTTTGGTGCTTTTCATTCATTAAATGCCAGGACTCTGGGGAAAAAATAAAGGGATGTAGGTGAAAGCTATGAATTCAGATTTCCAAGCCCCTATCATTCCCAATTAGGTTTGGCAAATGGCAGAACAAAATTAATGATGCCAAATTATCCTTCAGTGCAGTGTGTGATAGCTTAACTCTTTTAGCTGTTCCAGGGTTGTAAATGATGAAACTGATAACACACTAATGTGATCCTTTCAGGCTTCTCGTTTATATTAATGAGTTTTAGTCATCTAAGGCAAACTGATAACCACTGATTAATAGCTCAGCAACTTCCAGACTGGCATCAAAGCCTGATCTCTCTTTTTTTTTTTTCTTTTTATTTTTTTAACTCTTTGATGGGTCAGAAGTTAAGACAGTTAACAATTAACTCTGAGCTTAATTGAAATCCAGATGTAAAATTTTCGATGGGAGTTAATTTAATTCTGCTGTCTATGCTTATAGCTTATTTCAGTGTGATTTTTTTTCAAGTAGGTTTGAACTTGCAAATCAAAAGTGCCATTTGCTTCACAATTAAAAAAATTTCTTCACATGTGCAGTCTGTTGAGGAAGGCTTGTTAAACAAACATTGGAAAAAGATAAGTTATCACAGAAGTATCATATTACTTTTGCCAGTAAAAGCAATTTAACCCCTCAGAAAATATCAAAATTAGCAAGAAGAGGCAAACTGCTCAAGTCTTTAAGTTGTTTTTAATTATATTTATCTATAAGAAGAACAGACACCACATTTCCTGGACACTGTCATGGTAGAGACCAGAGTGAGAGTTACAGAAGTCAAATAACCATCACTTGGTCAAGAAAATAGGTTGGAGAGTTTAGAAGAAAAATTATGGAGAGTGAAATAATAATCCTGGATATAGGATTGACCAAAACTCTTGGAGCAGTAGATGTAAAGCACTGTATTAATAAGAGATCCTGTTACTGTGGGCTTTGCTTACACAAATACCTCCATGACACTTCGAAATATTCCACTCCTTCAGCAGAAGTTTTCAAAGCCAAGGAGACAACAATTCAGAGGAGTATTTGTTCAATTATTGTCACAAACACTCTGCACTTTCCCTGGCCTGCTTACTAAAAATTACATCAAGCAGCTGAACTTCTTGTCCTGACACTGATAATCCAGGTCAGCTTCTGCTTTTCAAACAACTGCCTTCATTGTTTTCCAGGAGGAATATTGCTCCAGATTTCCAAAGAAGTCATTCCTCAAAATAAGGAAACCTGATATGCTGAGAAGTCCTGGCCTAGAGATCAGAAACAACATTCTTTAATCAGTATTTCTTTAGAATGTAGTGCTGTGGACACTTCATCTTGTTGCCTGGAGTTTTAAGGCTGTCCCACAAATTATAGGAACTAGATTTGCAAAAAAACAATCTCCCTGAAGAAAGGGGGTTATTGGTGCACATTTCAGTCATCACTTTAGATCAAAACCTCTTGCAATCACTGGATATTCCACACAACATCTGCTGGAAAGATAAATCCATTGTAGTGGAAATGAAATGCATATTTTAAGTTCAGGCAGTTTCGTATTGTGTTGTCAGTGATGGAGAGGCAAAATAAATGTGAAAGCCATTTAAAAAGCCTGTGTAAAACGTGCCTGTGTGCTAAAGGATGTTGTCCTCTAGAATTAGACCCCAAATCTGACTCTCTTGTCAGATTGACTGGGTTGTTTCTAATCTTAACAGTTCTTTTCATCTTTAGAAACTTGAGTTTGAAAAAGAACTTTAATATTCTGCAATAGAATTATGCATCTGAACAATGAGCATCTGCTGCCATTTGGGATTCTTTCCTCCCTTGCAAAGTGCCCTGGTTCAGAGTGTGCTGGTGTTGGTGTCGCTTGGGGAGTTCATCTTGAGCAGCTTAACCTTTTTGCTTAGTTTTGAAGAGGCCAACCTAAATTTAAAGTACCTCCCTAAGCTGGGCAAGTTCTGTTTGACCAGGTGAGTATCCTGTACATGCAGTGAAGACCTGCATGGCAGAAATAAGATAATTGCAATGTGAATTCCTAAATTCCAAGTTTTCTCCTCAGAGCTAGCATAAGATTCAAATACCAAAATTAATAATAATTTAAAAAGACATTACTAGATGGTATAAAAGTTTTAATACTTAAAATTGGCATCCTTTAAATATTCAATATATTAACCACAGAAGAAAAGAGGGCTAATAAAAGGAACTTAATATAAATTACTGGAGCCTTTCAACTAAATCAGAAGGACCTTTCTCACAGAAAATACATGATATATTGTTTTGATATTGATGATAGTCCTGGAATGTTAGAGTTCTTATTTGCAGGATCAAGGCTTGGTTCTTTTAGCGTCTTCAATATTCCAAAATCCTAGCCTGGCTATTCAAAAGTTAGGAGCCTGATTTTTTTTTTTTTTTTTTTTTTAATACAGCTCAAAACAAAAAAAAAACAACTTACTTTTGGTTAGGTTTTCGTTGTTTAGTTTTTGTTGATTTCTGGTTTTAGCCTGCAGTGTTTAAAATTTCCTTACCTGTGAAAAATAAAAAGCTGGAGGTTTTGCTTTTTTTGTTGTTGTTCTTCTAAAGAGTATTTTCCTGCTCATTTAATGCTTGTGCTTGAGAATTGGAGAAAGCCCCAACTTTGCAATAGAGTGGCAACTCCTGACTGTTCTGGAGCCTTGGCTTTGCACTGAAAACTGCTAAGAGCTTGCGTAACCCTAATGATAATAATTAGTAATTTGGTAAATCTTGTTTTTCCTGAGTCCATAGCATGTGGACAAGGTTTCATCAGGAAAGTCTCACATTTGCTTTCTGGATCTGTTGTTCCTCTGTTTATCCAGAGCTTTGTGCCAACCTCTGTCACCACTTACATATGAAAACTGTTGCAGCAAAATCCTTAACATCTGTTCCATTTTCTCATGTGGGAGAGAAGAGGAATCAGCCTCATGCACAGCAACTTTTTTGGTTGTCCAGAGATCCTTCAGTGTCCTGTGAGTCAGAGACAATTCAGGGTGCAGGTTTGTGTTACATGGAGTTCAGCTCCAGTTTGGTCTGCCGGTGGAAAAAGATCCTGTTCTCCCCAGGCCAGCCATGTGCTCCCTCTGTTTGTGTTTTCTCTGGCAGCTCTGGCTGTGGGCAAGCTGGATCAGTTTGCTGACTTAATGGAAAACTGGTTTTCCAAACTATAAAAGCAATTTTTCTATTGGATTGGATTCTGAGACACAAAACTCTGCAAGTCTGAGGGTGTGAATCTGCTCCTTAAGGGAAAAAGAAAATAGGATTTCATTTTTGACAGCAGAGGTGTGATGTGACCTCAGTGATTAACTTCTGATAACAGCTGAAGTTTACAGAAAAATTTTGGATCTTTTTAAGAGATCATTTGGTACCTCCAGGTGAGATTCTGGTTTCTGTATTGTTGGTTGTGAGCTGCCCTGTGTGGTGATAGCTCTTCGTGTGGAAACACTGGAATGGGTGGAATTTGCCAGGCAAATATCCCAGTCCTTTGTACCACTGACTCACCCCTTGCCAATGCATCACCTGCAGTCCTGAGCAGCTGTTACATCATGGGTATTTCCTAGAGAAGGATGAGATAAACATGAAACTTCCCTGCAGCCTTATCAGAGGGTGTGGAACAAGTCTTGAAACACCTTGCTTTGACTCAGGAGCAGGAGGAAGCTGCAGCCCAGGTCACAGTTCTGGGTGAGCGCTTCCCCTTGAGTTGGTGACAGACTTAACCAGCAGGAAACTGCAATTTCCAGCATGAAAACAAATGCTTTATCCTCTCATCTCCTGTGGACTAATCTCTTCTTCCTGATTGGTGCTACATGAAGGAGTGGATGGACACACTTCTTCCTTTTCTCTTAGAAGCTTTATGCAAGGTGCCATCTCATTCTGATCCCCTTTCCATTACTCTGATATACATCAGGAGTAACTGTTTGAAGTCAAAGTGTTCATAAAGCAGAATGTTACCCTTTATTCCTGGAAGTAGCTCCTACAGGTAACCTGGGGGAATATGCACTGCAGAACCAAACCTTAAATTGGTGGAAATCATGATTTTTCTGGACTGGGTTTATGGTGGGAATAAATACTACAAAAAGCATATAGTAACAAGTTATAAAACTCTCTGTATCACTCTCCCACTCCTCAGCAGGAGAAAGTAGAATAAATAAATTACTGTTCTGCTTTTAAGAGAGCAATATCCCTGTAAGATCTATCCCAGACCTGTGAGCAGACCCAGCCTGGTGCAGCTGCCCTTGGAAGTTCTTCCCACTGAGGGAGTGAAGCCACACTCAGCCCATGTTTGCACATTTTTAGGGGGACTGCTCCAGAAACTCACTTTGTGCGCTGCAGATCAAGGCTCTTCATTACAGTAGCTGCTAAAAAGAGCTTCATCAGGTTACTCTGCTTTGTAGCTGGTTCTTGCGTCTGCCTTTCTTAAACATTTCCCTGTTCATTGCAAGGACAATCCAGTCCTCCAGCTGTGCCTATGGTGAGGTGTTCCACAAACAGGAGTTTGCATGGAACAACTTTGCCAGTAAATCCTCTCCTCCCAGCTCTTCACAATTTCCTTTGCCAGGCACTCACTTTAACTGGCCTGAGCACATTTGTTGTGGTAAAAATTTGTTTAAAAAATCTAAATTGTGCTATCAAATATGAACCAACCACTGAAATGCAAAATGTACAATCCCATTGTGTTGTTTAATACATACAAAAATATCTTATGGCCGTGCTTTACCTGCTTTTGTTCAAGTACAGAATTGGGGTAACAATAATAAACAGCCTCTTGTAGCTCACAAGTGCATTTTATGAGGCTGCTTTTTCATGTTAATATGGCTCATTGTTAATATTCAAGGAACAAATGCAAATCTGAAGGCCAAACTCCGGGCTTTTTAATGAAAATTGAAATTAGTGTCACAACAGTGGAAGCAAGAACAGAGGCTGTGCTCTGACACTGAGAAGAGAGCAGGAAATTCAGATGGATAATTCTGATTGGCCCTCTGTTGGAAGTATTGTTTACTAGTACTGAGTTTTACATTCAGACAATTACTATTATTGTATACAATTAATTTTCCTTAATGTGTCTTTTCCCCTTAGTAGATTTCCTAATTTTCGGTTTGCAGTTCTGCTCAGTGAAAGAGATAGAAAGTGGCAAACTTATTTTGATCTCTTTCAGCATAACCTCTGGCCAGAAACTCATGATATTACAGAACAGGAAGGAAAAAAATGAGAGAAATGTGAAAGCTCTTAGTGTTGTGAGTGGAAGCCCTTCTCCCTGAAGGATAGAGCTATTTCATGTCCCCCTATTCCAATGGAGCATTACAGCCTATAATGCAACAATTATTTTGTTGGGTAGGTGTTTCATTACCAACCTGGGCCTTGGAGGTGATGAGAGAAAATTTCTCTTGACCTTCCAGCGTAACCATAAAAGAGAAATGATGTCTAAATAATAAATGTCCAGGAGAAATGGGGAATGCCTGACAGTGTTGCACTTAGCTTCCATGAGATCTGGGCATTGTAGGATAAAGAGCTGGTATGTGGATCATTTCAAAAGCTGGAATATTTTCTATTATTCCTCTGCATTTTGACCTTCTTCCTCCTGGTTCAATCCCTATCAAATAGGGTTTAATTTTTTTTTTTTTCAGAATGTGCATTTTTCTGGTTTTCCCTTCAGACTGGAGCAAACCACGAAAAGCAGATCTTGGGGAAAAACCTTTTGATTCCAGAGTGAGGGTGATGGGATCAGGTTTTTATTTGCTGTACTTTGCCATATGTGCAGCATTTGGGATTGAGAGCCACCCAAGAAGGAATCTTGCCTTCTCCCTTTGATCCTGTGACAGTAGAACCAATAATTGTATGGAAGAGAACATGCAGGAGTAGCTGTGGTGACATGTGGCCCTGCTTTGTATTGATGCTCAGGGGTAGGAGTGCAGGTTGCACTTGGTTTGGAATGTTGTTTGGCTTTTTCCCCCATCATTTCCCAAATTTAAATGTAATAATTTCCAGGACCAGCAGTTGTTGTCATTCTGAAGTTCCAAAACTTTCCAATTCTGTTGTGTTGGTGAGTGCCTTGCAGAATATTCATATTGCTTTCTATGCTTTTGCTCTTTCAAGTTGTTTTGGCTTCCTCTGTGAGTGCTATATGATAAAACTGATTTAATGAAAAAAATAATTGTTCTAGAATAAATACGCCATTAAACTATCTCATTTTTTAAATCTTCTAAACAAGGATGAGTGTTGCTGCTGTTCTTATTTTATGTTCCTCTGGGTGTATTGGAGATGGAGATTCTCCTTTGCCAAGTGAATGTAATGCCCCCCAAAGAACTGCAGATCTGGGCTGATAAATGACCATTATATTGGGGTTTAATGTTCCCAGGAAGCCTTGTGTAACATTATCCATCCTAGCAGAGCATAGAAGGAACTTCTGATTCTATCTGTCCTGAGTGACCTGCCTCATTCACTGGAGTTTTACAACCTCAACAGTCCCAGATACTGATCCATCAGCTGAAGGGTTTCTGTTCATGGCTCTGATTCTTGCATAGAATTAATCCTTCCGAGAAATAAATGCTGAACAACTCCCCTGCTGCTTTATGGCAGGTTTAGCTCTGTCAAGTGGGTCTCTGGGGCTCTCTAAGGTTTGGGGCAGTGTATCTGGACACAAAAGCTGATTAGGGAAGGTTCAAAGCAGGCTGCTGGGGCAGGTGTAGAGCAGAACTCGACAGCCAGGTCCTTCAGCTGTGGCATCTGAGGTATCAGCGAGGGCAGGGGCTGCTGAGCTCAGAGCACCGCTCCCTCCTGCAGAGATAAGGAGCTGCTTCAGAAACCCCTGATAAGGAAATGAGCGGGGTCTCGCCTCTTTTTGAAGTCAGTTTGTAACTTTAGATTCCCACTGGGAAAGGAGAATCTGATCTGATACCACGGCCTCAAAATGTTGCCTGTGCTAAGTCGAGCTGGGAATCTAAGGAAGCACAAAGGGAGCACTGTCCAAAAGCCTCGGAGCTCACTCCTGATGCTTCCATCGTGCCTGTTCTGTTTCTGAGGTTCTCTTCCTCCAAACATAGCTGTGCGTCTCTTCCTTTTCCATTTCAACTTCGTTTTTCCACAGTTGAGAGCTTTCATCAGATTCCCCCAATGAAACTCCAAGCACACTTAATTTGTGCAAGCTGAGTGCTCTTCCACTGAACTGACCTCGGTGACCTGCCTTAAATCCTCTTTCTGTTCTCAAGACTTGCTCAGGTTTTGTTCTCCCTCCTTCAAGCATCTTTCTTCACCAATTTCCTTCTACCTGCTCACAGCTGCAAATACTCCGAATTTGATTGTAGAAGCTTTCTTTTAGTTTTTGTCTCTTCCTTGGAATGTGGCTTTTTGCCCATAAAAAGCCCTTGGTGGTAAATGTTTGTTATAGAACAGCTTCTGGGAACTGCCATGTCCCTGTGATGAGGTTGTGCCTCTGATTTCACCCATGGCTGGGTTAAGTTTTGAACCACAGGGCCCAGTCATGTGCTGTCTGAACCGTGTCATCTTCTTAGGGAGAAAATAGGTGTCTAAACTGCTGTAATGAGTATTGTTTGGAGGTTTCAGATGACTGAGGGTAGTACACAACACTGGGGGCAGTGGGAGTGGGATGGATAATTTGTAAAAGCAGAAACTTGATGAGTTGAGAGGACAGAAAGTGTGATTCATCAGTTCATGTCACTATTACAAACCTAAAAATATCGCCAAGGAGTGGCTCTAGTGTTAACTGAGCTCAGCTGAGAGGTGGTTTTGATCACGTGAAGAGCTGCCAGCTCTTCTCAGGATTTCCAGACAGCCTGGGTATCATGCTGACATCATGATCACTGTCAAATATATATTTACATGTATGTACATGCAAAAAAGATTTGTGCTTGTGGTCCCTTATCTCATGACAGATGTCTTGCTTTACTGTGCCTCAGAACAGCATCACTGCTGATATGTTTCCTCTCTTTTTATATTGCCTGTCAGTCCCTTGGTTTTGCCATAAAGTGTGGTTTCTATAAAAATGTACCAATGTGTACATTTAGATGATCACATTGGTGTTTGCTGTCAGCAGATAGTTGAGATAAGCAAAAGCACATTCCAAATTGGAAGCTGGAAGGAGCAATCATCATTGCCCTGCAGCATGGCAGTGCCAAGAATGATGATAACAAAGCCATGTGGTTTTCTTAATTTCCTAAAAAGTGAGTCCTGCTCAGTGTAATGGGGCTGCTCATTAGGGGGTCTGTGTAATGTATGTAAAGTGAACACAAAGATATTTAAGATAGGAAGTTGTTACTTAATTATTTTCTATAGAGTTTAAGCATTAGTTAAAGAGTTGGTTGCCCCAAAATTCCATACAGATAGTAGGAAGAAATGCCATAATAGCTGTGAATGAAGAAGAGTGTGTGGAGTCTGTCCCTCCATACCTGAGAGGGATGCAGGAAACCAGCGGGGACAAAAATGGGAAGAGCAAAGTGAAGGTGAGACCTCCAAGTTTCAGCTCTGGGGTGTGGCTACCCGAGTTTATCTCAGAAATGCAGAGGCAATTGCAGAGCCCACAGGTAATTCTGAGGAAAGAATTCTCCTTCTTGCCCCCTGCAGAGACCTTCAAGTGTCATCTTGACACAGCCTAGGATCCAGGATTTTTTCCTAGTGGATGAAAGCAGATCAAAGTCCCATGCAGGATTGCTGTTCTGAGTTAGTCTCACCTGTAAGTCTAAGCAGCGCTACACCAGATTGAAGCATCTGTTAGGAATTAAGCAGAGCAGTGCCCTGACGTTTCCTTCCATCCTTACTAATACTCTGGGCTTTGTGTGCCCTTTTCTTGGCTGTTGGTAAGTGCTCCCCACAATATTTGGCTGTTGAAGTGTGGTGTCCCCCCAAAATCCACCCTGGAGCACAAAATAAAAAAGATTGTGTGTGCAGCTGCAGAGGAAGAATCTTTAAAGTGATATGAAGAGCATCCCTTGGGATGCTAAAAATATATGGGACCAATTAGTCTTTGTGGCCCACTAATGAGTTTATGACTGAATTGGAGATGGATCCTACCTGGTGTGTTTGCTGGAAAACTTGAGTTGATGGCACAAAAAAGGCCACTTGATCCTTGGGATGCCAGCCAAAAATTCCTGAATTTCTGTCACATTGCCTGTTACCACTCTGGCAGGTTTGCCTGTCAGGGCTGGTACTTCCCCTTCAGAGGGGTTAATTTTGTCTCACTTTGAGAACACAAGGGAATCAAACTCAGCCTCTTTATTCTTTTGTTCCCCCTCCATTGCCCATGTTAATTTAATTTGACAGCCTGGCGAATAGGATTTGTCAAATATGGTAACCTTAAGCATCTGAGATATTGAAAACTGTGCTTTAAATTTATATAATCCAGATGTGAGAACCAATAAAAGGCTTGGATGAAATGAAATGTCGGGCTTTGTGGGGAGAGAAAGGGGAAAAATACTCTTAGCCACTTATTTTTCCACATGGCATAAAATGCAGAGCAGGGTCCAATCAATTATATTAGTCAGGAATAGAAGCAGGTTTTGTCATCTCAGTGCTGGTAGCTAGCAGTAAATCTGATAGCAAAGTGCTGAATCTCACAAAGCTGGGTAAAGTAAAAGCAACTCTAGTGTTTGGGCAGTGAAAAGATGAGTCTTGGGAAGTATTTAGGTATGATGAACACAAGTCATTGCTCAAAGAGAATATTTCTCTCAGTAGTACTAATAAACAAGCCAATTTAATGAATTTAGGTCTGTAGGCATTATCCAAATGGAATAATATCCCACTCACTCATTCTACAAAATATGTTCTCAAATTATACACACAAAACAACTTCTATTTCCACAATATTTGTTCTCCTGTATGTAGAAAGAGCCTGAAATATGTAGAATAATTATCTTAAACTAATTCTCAGCTAAACCTCTTCATTCCCTCTGGTGACCCTTCTTTGGCAGGAGGGAAGAAATAAATACTGAGGGAACATAAGGAAGTATTAATCAAATAGTTCATTCCCCAAAAGTACAATTTAATTTTAGCTTAAGATGGGTATTCATCAAATTCAGAGCATTGGCCTAGTAAGTAGGATTAAAATTTGGAAAGTCTAAAATATTTCTATTTTAAACTTAAAAGGCAAAGATTTTAATGACAATATGACTTAAAAGATTTAATTTGCCTGCATTTAATATGAAAACTGAAGAAATTTTCAATCAAAACAAACCAGTTTTTCATATTGTAAAAACAATTTGATAGTAAGCCTGAAGTTGTATGCATAGCTCAATAAGTAAAGTTAGACTTAGTTCCATTCTCTCCCATATGCATTCAGTGTTCAAAAATAGTAATAAATTAAACTATATTTAAACCTCCACCTTCAATTCTGCTCTCAGGCAAAACTGCATTTAATTTTTAAATAAAGTCAGACCTGAATCAAGTCCATCTATGATTTTGATCACATAAAAGCAAAACATGCAGGATAAGATTTTGCAAATCCAACTCAGCCACTGGTTGTGTGTGTGTATAAATTATGATTTGCTTCATCATAAGCAGTAGGAAAAAAACCACAAAGGTTTACTGGGAAAATAAAGAGTAGGATGAGAAAATGCATGTGTTGGGATTTTTGTTACTGCTGAGACACAAACCTAATAGGCCATGATATTGAAAGAGCTTCTTTGGGCTGGTGGAGAGGCAAAGCTTTTGTCACAGAGTTGCTGGAATGCAAATCTGGGGCAAAGTCTGCTGTTCTTGCTGGAGTCTCCAGGTATCCCAACCTCTCCAGGCTGTGCTTAGGGTGCAAACCAGCTTAGAGGTTCCAGCTGATATTACGACTAAAAGGGAAGAATTTGAGCAAATTGAACTTCTCAGACCTGGATATTTTCCAAGAGAAGTGTCCTGTTAGGACTGCCTGGTGCCATAGGTGTATTCGAGAGAGAAATGCTCCCGAAGCTGTTCTGTCCCAAGTTTTGTAGAGGCTGTCACGGAAGTTTTTGCGTCAGTAGCAGCTAATTTGGATGGAGACAATACTGATGAAAGATGTCAGTGGGGGCAGATCCACACTGAAAAATTCCAAGGTTTTGGAATTTTTTTAAACAATTCAGTATCTGTCTGGATCCTGGCTCTTTGAAACCTCGGTAACCATGCACAAAGACCTAAGTAGCAGAAATGCCATTTGAGAAAGTGAGTCCCATGTAGCTGATGATATGATCTCCCCTCTTGGGTTCATTTGATTCATTCATTGGCCCTGTAATTCATTCCTTTCTGCTGGGCTCCCATAAATCATATGCTTGCCTGAGTGGAGGGGGTTGTTTGAAAGGATGGAAGACCCATTAAGTAGGAATGAGAGTGTGTGTAAAATGCTCACCCCGGCGTAGCTGGGGGGGATGAGCCCTGGCCTCTCTAAGTGTGGAGCCCAGCAAAACCTCAGCCATTTCCCCTCTTTTTGGTTAAAGTAATAAACACGAGGCTGAGCTGCTCCCAGGAGGGACATCCTGCAGCTTCCAAAACTGGGAATGGCTTTCTCCCGTCACGCTCAGCCGTGGCTTTGTATGTTTTCCCTGGAAATTACAACATGGTTTTAATCTAAACAGACATCGGCTCTCTATGCCAAGCACATCAAATCTGTACTGCAGGGATCACAGAATGGAAGGAACATGGCTCATGGAATGACAGTGCAGGGAAGAGGAGGGGGAATTGGAGGAACGGGCTGAGCAGGGAACGGACCCCTCAAGGAAGGCAAGTAAGAGAGGTTAATGAATAGAGGTATTGTATTCGAGTTTGTGAAGCAGAGTCCCCAGGGAAAGGTGAGGTTCCAGGAGAAATGAAACCTCCCCTCAAAAGTTCTTCTCTGTTTGGGTACAGGCCTACTGAATACCTGGGGGGAAGCAGAATTGAAAATATTTATCGCTCATACAGACATGTAAATTAGAGCATAAGTGTCTTGATTTTGCTTGGATTGGAAATGCTGTGTCATCAGGAGTGTCTGCCTTTATGGGAGAGATTTTCTTGTAGGATCTCTCAAGCACCTCCTCCCATTTATTTTCTCTATTTTCTTACAGCTTTCCATGTGTAGTGCTGGAGGAGGGTCCAGACTTTTTCCACAGTCTGTGCAAATCTGTTCAGAGAACAGAGTCAGCACTGTGTGAGTCCCACACTTTGGTGTCTCTCCGCCTTCAAGAAGTTTTAGAAGGGAGTGTGACTGGAGAAGTGCTGGATTTGGAAGCCTTAAATCTTGTGTGATCTCCCAAATTTGTACAGGCAGGGGATATGAAGTGCACACATACCTTATGGATTGCTTCAGTTTATTCAGATACTGAATTTGAATAAAATTAGTTATCAAGCATGTAGATATGCTCATCTATTTAGCAGATCAAAGGTATATTAAACCTGCAGATGTTAGTGGCATCTGCAGCTGTCACTAACATGGTGAGACAGATTGTGATATTTGTATTGGTTTTAAAAAGTTCTGCCAAACTTTTTGGAAAAAAGATTACGGAAGTAGTCATGGCCCGAGAAAGCCCAGGCACAAAAAAGAGCCATTCTCGGAGCGTGAGTGAGAGCGCAAGGGAAACAAGCTGCTTGTAGAAGGTGTAGAAATGGCTTTAAAAAACAAAAATCAAGCTGAAACATGTTCTCTTTAGTCTCTGGTCTCAGTCTACAGCTGCTCCTTCTCCAGCCAGGCATGCAGCAGTTTCCTTGCAGCACTCCTTGAGGACTTGGCATTGCTTGGTCTGTCAAGACCAACAACAGCTCAGCGCTGCTGAAATGTATGAAGCACGAGTTGAATGGTGCCAACACTTCATAATATTACAGGGCTTTCCCCCCCCAAATAGGAGGATCCTGCACTGAACTGCTTTATGTTCAGTCCTCTTTACAAATCTGCACCTCTGACTTGTAGTTTTGGAGAGGCACTTGTGGCTTTTCGGAGGTGTGGCATGTTCTCAGGCTTGTGCTTTGATGTTGAGTATTTTGACATTTGGCTTCAAAGCTGAAGGGGACTGGGCTCTGGAGGGCTGGAGGTTCAGACTCCAGTTTCAGATGGATGAGAATGAGGGAGGCAAGTCAAGTATCAAAACAGAGCCCTGGGAAGCATAATGGTACTCAGCATCAGAGCCAATACAATAATGCATGACCAGAGTGCCAGAAGCAGAATTACAGGAGAACTGGGGCTAAATTCATGTCTTTCTGAAAATTTTTTCTCTGGAGCTCTTTAGTTTCTTTTATGGACCAATGGAAATAGTCTAAAGTCAAAGACTAATGGTGAGATGCTGAATTTCAGGCACTGTTTTCACGCTGACTCTCCCTTTGTGGCCAGAGGTAAAATATTTTGTTGTTTCTAATGTGTAGAACAGGCCAGACACTTCCCTTCTCAGAGAGACATGTGGGAATTAGCTTCCACTTTCAAAATATTTTAATGTGCTGTCGTCCTTCATGGTTCAGAATGGACTTTAACCATGGAGATCTCTGCCTGTGGCTCAGCACAGACCACACCTACCACATTGCTGTGAGCTTTATGCAATTGAGTCACCAGAAAAGTGCTCACAAATTGGCAGGAGCTCACAGGGGAGCAACCCAAACAACTCAGGGACTGGCTGGAGGGGTTAAATTAATAGCACAAGATTAAAAGAGATAAATACAGATAGTTTTGTGAAAGCTCTTCCCCTGGAGTTAATTATGCCATATTGTTTGAAAGATGTAAATGGTGAAGGATTTGCTTAGCGCACTCTGGAGAGGTAATTGGCAGAGGAAAGAGGATGCAAAAGGGAACTTCAAGTTGAATACCAAAGGATTTCCTGACAGTGGATGTCTTGCTCTGTCAAGCAGACTTGCAGGAAAGCAAGACTTTTATGTTTCCAACAGTGAAAGCCCTACTGTTGGAAACATAAAAGTCTCTGCAACAGAAGAGAAATCCTGAGCTGAGATGAAGATGAAACCCAGTGAGTTTTGTCTGTTCCAATTACTGTAATTAGAGAGACGATTGATACAGCAGTAGTGCCCCGGAGCTCAAATCAGAGATATGCTGTAGGAGCTCACAAGCAAGCTTCCCCTTTCTGTCATAAAATCTGTAGAGTAATCTGGATCTAGACTGACTCAGAAGTCAGTCCTGAAGGGCCACAGCCCTGGATATTCCTCCCTTTTCTGTTCCTCTCTACCTGGAGTATCCAAGAGTGGAATACAGCTCTTTACCTCATTCTCCATGTATAGATTACAGTTCACAAACGTGAAAATGCTGTCCCAGGCTTCCAAGGTCCTTCTGATCTGTAATTGCAAGAAAAGCTGTTAGAAGCTTCAGAAACTACAGAGAAAAACTAATTTTCCTGAAGATTTTCTACTTCAGTTAACTTCCCAATTAATTCTGAACATCTTTTCCCCTTAAATATTTTTGTTTCTCTCAGATTCCAGGTGTTCCTATGCTGCAGCACATAGAGTTGACCTGAATATTTGAGAAAGGACAGCTGGGGTGCCCTGGAGTTCCTTGCAGGCAGATTTGTCCTGGAGTCCTAGCAGGGTATATTAACCCATATTTAGTGCTGTGCTGTTGCAATTACTGCACTCCCAGTGATTAACTTGTTTACAGTTATCACTGTAAGCATCTCTGCAGCGCTCAGCAGTCAGCTGAGCCTTTTTCTGGAAAACAATGTCAGCAAAAAATCGGTATTTCTGCTAGCTAAATAAGCTGCAGTCCTAAAATCAGACCGCTCTGGGCACTTTGTTTAGACCAGGCAAATCCTGAGCTCTGTTCTGTAGAGTAAGGGAGAAGTCAGCCTAAACAGTCATGGCTTTTAACTTGCCACACACTGGGTTTGATCTGAAAGCTGGATCAAATTGTCCTTTGTAAACAAAACAGCACATTGGAAACCACATGTGAGAAACGACAGCTATGAAGCTGTAATCATATTGCATGGGAAATACCAAAGTGAGTTGTTTAGCTAGGAGCATTTAAATTTCTGGGGAGGAAAAGTCTGAAGGGTTAAGAGAATTTTTTTTTTTTTAATCTGTGATAAGCACGTGAGATCTGCCAAGCTCCGTTCCCTGTGCTGATGAATCTTCTAGGGTTTTGTTCCCAACCTGTGATAGTCCAGGAATGGAATTTCAGTTTCATTCCCTTTCCCATGTCAGCATTTCATGGCTTATCTACAGCTTTCTGCCAGACCAAGCCTCAGCCATGGCAGAGCAGCTCTTAACATTGTGGTCATGATTTGTGGTTAGCAGGACATTGTATTTACAACATGAAGCTTCAGGGCATCTCAGATGGAGGGTCTAAAATCCAGGGAGATGTGGGTGTGGGATTTTGACCTTTCCAGGTTATTTTCTTAGGATACTTCTGGTTTTGGGGCATTAACTTGGAGATGGCTGGGTTTTTAGGAAGCAATCCTGGTGGAATGAAACCAGTGAGATTTAGTGTTGCTACAAGAATTGCCTGCTGTTCCTGTGCTGGGTAATTCCAACACAGCATTTTTATTATTTTAAGTGCTGCCAAGCACTTCACTAAATGTGGGAAAACTCATGAGCTGGAGCTGAATGTGTTTGCTCTATTCTTTCAAAATAAAAATACACGTGCCATGACAAAGCTTCCAGAGTATTGATATAATTCTGGTTAACTTAAGAATTGAAAATTTGAAAAGCCTGTAGTATTTTTGGGTTTGTTCAACCCTTCACTTCAGCCTTGCTGCTTCCCACAGGAAAAGTCTGGTGTGCAAATTAAGCCAAGGTGACAATTCTATTCCCAGGCCCAATTCTGGAAGTGGGAGCAGAGTGCCTGACTTATCCAGGCTGTCCCAGCTTCCCTTATCCGCTCCGTGCTGCCCTGCACCCCGTCACCGACACTGCTCCAAAGAGGAACGCCGCGATAACCAAGGGCAGCTGGGCTGTCCCGCGGGCTCTGGGCTGTGACTCCACGATAACACAAATTGAATTGGCCGAGTAAGTGCTCCGTGGGCAGGGTGCCAGCCCTGCCGGGGGTTCTGCTGCCGGGGCAGGGCTGAGATAGGAGCCGCTCTCACCGTGGGCACCGCTGCGGCGTCGCTTCCCATCGGCTCCCAGGGGATGGGTACGGACACACGGGGCTGGCTGTGCCCTCTGCTGCTTGGGAGCACTGGGGTGTTTTCCTCTGGCACAGCGATGACAGCTGGAATGAGCTCTTCCCAGATGGAATTCCCTGCCTGGGTGACATGTTCACCACCAGCCACAGTTTCTTCTCCTTTGCCTCCTTGGCTCTCTACGTCCCTGGCCTTGGCTTGGGGTGGTTGGTGGCTCTTTGCTCCCTTACCTTCTGCCCTCTTCTTCTCTGGCAGGAGAGAAGTAAGAAGCAGGAAAACTTTTTTTGTTGCCTTTTGGACATTGGCAAACCCACTGCTAGCATTGTCCCTTTCCATTTACTACTTCTGTGTGTATTCCTCAGAAGTTCTGCTAGGAAATGCTATTCTGCTTCAGATACAGGACTCACCTTCCAGTGATGATGCTACTGCATCAACCAGACATGGGATAAACTACAGTAGTTACTGTGCTGATGTTGTCATCAGGAGCTGGACTTGGATGATCCTCATGGGTCCCTTCCAACTTGGGGTATTCTAAGAGATAACTCCATGTGATCCATATGAATGCACAGTGTGTGTGCATTAGCAAAATCTGAGTTCTTTCATTGTTCAGTCATTATTTTTATTCAGGGACAGGTATACATAGTGAGGGCCATTTGAAATATTTATTGCTTCAGCTGGTTAGAAGTTCCTTGGCCTTAACTAAAAATCTCATATAGAGGGGAAAATGTGTGTGTGTGTATGTAGCTAGAGAGACAAGGGCAGTCTTTTTAGTCCTGTTTTGTTCTGAACAGAAATATCTTATTCCCATTTTTCCCCCCTCCTCTGTCAAATCTGGAGCTTCAGCAAGCTGATTCTAACTACTAACATATGTCGGGGGGTGGGGAAAGTGATGCAGGAAGGAATACTCCGAGGAGAGTACAGTAGCATTCCTATATTCAGCAAGTTAGTCATCAGCTCCTTCAGTTGTAACACAAAAAATAAAATGAATGGTCTGTAAAGGAGCTGTAAGTCTGGGAGAGCAAAACTTGTGTTGTTCCTGAAGTGATCACATAGCAGATCATAACTGTACCTACTGTTTTCTCTGTGAGGAGGAGCTCAAAGCACTGCAGCGCTTTGAAGTAACAGAGATGTTTATTGCCTCTACTTCACAAATGAAAACATGAAGTGCCAGACAAAGACAAAGCCAGATCCTGAATTTCTTGCTTCTCAAGGGCCATTTGTTGTTTTCAGTGTGAGGTGCTGTATGGAAGGAGTTTTGACAATTCAGCAAGTTGTGATGGAGTGGGAGATGAAACCATGTCTGAGGTGGAGAAAAAGACCAAGATCTCTTGCTTCTTAAATCTGTTCTTTGAACCTTGGAATCATCTTAACTTTTGTCTTCCAAGTCAAGCTCCACCAGCAGCACTAACAGCTCTACCTGAGCAGGATCTGTCCTTGCCTGAACTTTTTGAAATCTCTCCTTTGAACCTGCCCTAGTGGTGATCCCTTTGAGCCAGAGTTTTTGTTTTAGTTTGGCCTTTTACTGTACAAATCATGACCTGGGGGCTGTCTCACAACCCCATGTTTCCACCTCTGCCTTTTGAGTGCTTGAGAATGTTCTTTCTGTGTACACCCCTCCCAAAATAGAAACTTTTCCCCTCTATTTTAAATGCCACACATCCCTATACCTGTGTATTGTTCAGGACCAGGCTGGATTGGTCTCTGAGTAGCCTGGTATAGTGGAGGATGTCTCTACCCAGGGCAGGGGATGAAACTATAGTGATATTTAAGGTTCCTTCCAAGCCAAGCCATTCTAGAATTCTATGATTCTATGGCATAGGTCCTTAAGGATCAACAAGTTGGCTTTTAATTGCTGTCTCCTGAGTGTTTCTTGGTTAAGCAGGTAGCTGGAGGAAGAAAAGCACTAATAGTTGTGCTTTAAATCAAATTACTTTAATGTATGCTATGTGTGTGCTATGTGTGCCAGTATCTCTATTAATTTTTGGTCTCAAATATGAGTTGCCCATAAAACCTCTATGACTCTTGCTGGGAGTGAGCCAAGAGAAAGGAGAGCTGTGTGAGGAGTAGAAGCACATCTTCCCCATAATTGCAATCACATTTGAGTCCACTGGTGCTGCTTCTGCTTCTGTGCATTCCTTCACTATTATCACTTGGGGTTCAGCACTGGGCTGAGGCTTTTGCTTCAAGTCTCATCTTGAACACACGCTCTGCCTTTCTTCTTTTTCTTTTTCTCCTTCCCTTTGTGTTTGCTCAGACTCAAAACTCTGGTTACAAATCTCAGTGGAGGAGTCCTTTGAGCCCTGCCAATTGTTTCTGGAAGCTAATTATTGTGTGGTAGTAGATGAACCAGGTAGAAAGAATGTTAAATATATCAGACTTGCAGCAACACGTCTCCTGTCAAAAGGCAAAACACTCACCTCTCCCTAGCAGATGAGACAGCAGCAGTTGCAGCCACCAGCTGGTAGGAAGGTGAGGCACAGAATAAACCAGGAACAGGAATAGAATTGTGATTTTATACAATGAGCTGCTTCGTGTAGAAAGGAAACTTTCTGAAAAGTGGAGCCCAAGACTGTTTCCTGTAGCACACACGTGGTTCTGTGCTGCTGGCAGTGTAAGGAAAGCCTCTTGTCTCTTTTTTATTTCCTCTCGTCCTTTCCAGACTCAGTAAATGCTGCAGTGGAACAGGAATTTGAATGCTGACTCAGAGTATGTATCCCATCCTGGTTGGTTTGATTCCTGCTTTTCCAGCTATAGCAGGATTTCTCCAAATGAGGGCTCAGGCTCTGAAATGCATCCACTTGCCCAGAGGGGAATAATGAAATCCAGAACATAGCAATTCAAACCATTCCTGATTCCAAACCCATCCCCTGAGTCACTTAGTTGAGGGGACACCATTTAAAAGTGAGCTCAGTTCAAAACAGACCTGCAGTTGATTATCAATTTGGGCTGCTTTAATCTTGCAGCCCTTTTGTTATTACTCCTTTTGGGGACTGTCTGAGGTGAAGGTTGAATCTCCCACTGCAGAACGTGCCTCATGTCAGTGCTGTGCAGCACAACCTGCTCACGTTTGTCTGAGAAACTCCAGCAACTTTGCAATCCAAAAAGGAAGCTTATGCTAAAAGTAGGGCACAGTCAAAGAGTTTGCCATGAGTCCGTGAGCTCCTTGTGCCTTTCTGGTTTTACCCGTAAAATACAGGCGATCAGCTCTGAAGGTGATCAACTCTGAAGTGCTGCATTTTTTTAAATGAAATGCACCTTTTTTCCTCCATTTTTCCTGTGTCTGTGCCGTGTCAGGGAAGGGGAACACGGTGATCCAGCACACACTGTACCAAGGTAGCAGATGCTGAGGCAGTATCAGGTGTCTCCAAAGTTCTCTCCTCTCAAGGATCTGGTCCTGGAAGAGCAGAGTTGGGAATCGATCTCAGGTGTTGACGGCTGTGCTGCATAATTAATTATAACTTTATATGGCAGAGAGAGAAACAGCAATGCTGGCTCTGGGTGCTAATGGTAATAAATGGATCTGGTTACCAAGGATCTGTATCACACTTCAGGGGTTTTTTTAATCTTTCCACTGGTTTATCATTTCATCCAGACGTTACCATTAATTAATTATGTTGTAATTAATCCTTGTTGCTGTTCATATCTGTTCCATCTGAATAAATTTGTCTTAGGCAGTTGACTAAGAACAAAGGCATTTTTGAACTTCTGTCACTCCAGAAAGTGACCCCAAGGAAACTGTACTTTTAATCCTGTGGGTATCAGTCGCTTTAGCTCCACTAAAGTACATATATTTCTATTTTGTAATAATAATGTCTTTACCTTTACACACATGCTGTGAATTTCTTTTCAGTACGTGCCTTATGCAGCCTGTCTGTGAATCCAGAGGTTGGGAGCTGTTGTGATGCTTGGGTTAGGTTGGCTCTCTCTCCCTCTGCAGACACTGAAACATCCTCTAGATGCGCTCTGTGCTCTTCTTGAATTGGGACAACAGCAAACAGACAAAACTATTTCCTTTACAAGCTACACCTCTGCACCTTTTCTAGGTGTAACCTAAGGATGTCATTTAATCCTGACATTCTCCATCTGCACAGTAACCATGACAGCTCCAGGGAGTTTTATTTGCAGTGTGCAGGAGAGGTGTATGTATTATTCAGGATGCAAAACGTAACACAGTGAACAGGTATTTGTGGTTTCATTCAGACCAGTTATTTGACTCTCAAAAAACCCAGCAAGTAGTAGGTTGGGTTTTCCTCCCTCCTGCTGATTGCACTTTATCCTCTTTCCTCATACCCTTCTTATCTGTTCTTAATTCTCTATAGAAATGCTTCAGTGAACATGTCAAATGTTTAATATTCTGGTGTTCCCTGCATGGGCTCAGGCATTTTAAGCAGTTGCTTTAGAAGACCTATAAAGTGATCTACTAAATATGAATAATCTTATCTTAAATTGGTCTGCTTTAGAAAAAAATAAAGAAATTGGAATTGCAGAAAAAAAATTCTTGGTTAAAATGTAAACATGAATCAAAAATTGCTTCTGAGGATATCTGAGTTTTGATTGTTTCTAGTGCAAATGCTGCACAGTCAAATTTTGATCTGATTTAAACCCCTGGCAGGCCTTTGATGTCAGCGAGGTTATGCAAGGCTGGCTTTGCAAGCCTCTCACCATTTCCTCCCACGAATCCAACCCAGACTCTCAGTCTCTGTAGGATGAGCAGATGGTTTACTGGGAAATTCACTTGGTTTCACCAAGGTTTTCCCAAGTTTTAATGTGTAAGTGAGGCAGAAATGAACACAGGCCACCAAAAGCAAGTTTGGTGTATTTTCCTGGCAGTACCTGCCCTCAGAGCACAGCACTGGCTGAATGCCCAGTGGATGAAGGATCCTGTTGCTGAACTGGGAGGTGGGGGATTCTCCTGGTGTTGAGAGGAAAGGTTGCACTTTCAACCTTAACTCACCCTGGTTTTGTCTGGCCAGTGACAATTCCCAAATTGCCTGGCACATTCTCTGCTGTTGCTTTAAGGTAAGAGATCTGGAGGCTGCTGGAGCTTTAATAACCATGTCTGCAGATACTGGCGTGGCCTGCATAGCTCAGCTCTTGCCTGGGCTTTTTTGCAAAGCCTTTCATCTGCCAGAGCAGTGTCTGAGTCTCAGGCTCCTTTTGCTCACACTGATTGTTGGCCCTAAGTTGTGCAAGTCCCTGACGTGACAGCATCCAAAGGAGAAATTCTCTGGTACCTTTGTTTCACATGGGAGTCTCCTCAGCATTGGCTGTCTGACAATTAATAAGGCTACTTAAATATGTCCATGCTTCCATTTGGGATCATTTAGGCAGAATGTTTGATAGTCCAGTGTGCTCCATTGTTACAATGGAGAAGCAATGTGAAGGAGTAGATGTGGCACATCATGAAATGGTTCAGTGGGCGCAGGGGTATTTCATCTTAATGATCTTGGAGGTCTTTTGCAACCCTAATGATTCTGTGATTCTCTTTATATGATGAGCTATGCACTCAAAGCAGAACCAGCCCATCATAAGCCTTCTCCCAAATCCAAAGCTCACCTCTGGGCACTGTTTCTATATATTAAGACTCACAGTGCAAGACACTGAATTTTCTGTCTGAAAGAGCTTTCTGTCTGAGATGAGCCATGCTAAACAGCTGCAACAACCATGGGAGAAGAAATAAGTAAAAAAAAGTGGATGGAAGGTGGCCTATAAGGAGAGCAGAAGGGGGCTGCATGTAGAGAATTATGTTTTTTCAGTTCAGCAGAATCGACTGCTCTCAATACAAATTGGTCCTCTCTGTTCCCTGAGACCCCTGGCAGATGAGTATCCCTCAACCTGGGCTGTGTTTGTCCTGACAAAGTGTGGTCAGTGCAGTGGATCCAACTCCAGATTGTCCCCCAACTTCTCCTAGGGAAAGGCAGGGCTGCTGTGAAGAGCATAATTTGGGATTTGTTTGCTTTTGTAGCCTTCTGGGTCCGCCTTTTCCTGTAGGTCTCCCATGACTGCTGAATGTAAAATAAGAGCCTGGAGCCCCAGGGGGCTGTGATCACACTGGCCTTACAGTGGAGCTAACAGAGCTGGAGTGTGTACCTGGTTTTGCTTGGAAAAAGAAGTGGAGCGTGTTTTTAAGGAGCGTATTTCCTTCCTACCTTCCCTCAGTGCACACAGATGTTATTCCAGAGAAACTGCAACCACATAGCTTTGCAGAAATTGTAGACTATGCTGTTTCCTTCTGAGTCTCATGCATCTGTACATCTGTACAGCCTTGTAACTCAGAAGGGCTCTGTAACTCAGAAGTTCTTATCGTTTCCACCATGAGATTTATTTTCTGGGCCTTACTGGAAACATTACCAGAGAAAACTCGGAGCTAGCGATCCATCTACGTTGTGTTTTACTGTCTGGTTTTTATTATGCCTGTGGTTTTCACTAGATTTGCTTCAGCTGTGATTTATTTTGGTCTCCTGCTCTGGCATTTGCTGGGTAAGATTGCGTATTCTTTGCATTTTGTTGTGTTACTACATTTCTCTTCTCTGAATTGTTATTTTTAGGTGACTTTCAGGCCTTTGTCCTTCTCCTGAGTACTGGTTTTCCAGATCCCAGTCAGAGATGGATTCTAGGTTGGCTCAGCACCTCCTGCTTGACTCAGGAGTTCTTGCTGCCTTTTTTATCTCGCTGAAAAATACTCAGAAAACTATTTTAGTAATGGGTAGGTAATTCCAGTCAGGGTGTTCAGCAGTTTAATGTAGTAAATAACAGCTTGGTGGTGCTCAAAAGCATGTGAGTAAATCTTTTTTATTTAACTCATTATTACAAAGTTCTGAGGCAAGTCTTCAACAGAGAGGCATGGTGGGGTGAAGTAAGAGCCAGAGTTTTCTCTGTAGGTTTGAGGTTCTTGTGTTTGGGCAGACCGATAAAGTGTGACCAGTCCAGAGCACAGGTTCTCTCACTTTTTTTGCTGTTCAGATCTTTTGGGGGCTTTTCCTGCTCTCAGTCCATGAGCTCAGGGCTGCTGCCTACACAACCTGTAGCCCAACACTGTGTGCATTGTTTGGGCAGGAACTTCTCTGATTACCATATGATTCACAGCCCTGCTGTGCCACCAACTTATGTCATACGTGTCCTGCTCCCACACCCACTGCGCTCACAGAAATCCTCTGCTCGGCTCCTATTTATTTTGTTTCTTTTGTAATAAAAAAGGGTGGCTGGAAACCTCAGCTGTGGAAAGCAAGTGTGGTCAGCTCTGACAAGGTTTTTTTGGCTTTCCTTTCGCTTTTCCTTCATGTGTGTGTACACACAGAGCACAGCCTTGTCTTTCCTCCCCGAGCCAGGATCCAATTACACTCTATCCCTGTGCTGTTCCTGCTTTTCCTCAGCTACTAACCCAACCTAGTTGTTACTACAAGCCTTCTGCAGGTTCTGCACCTTCCTGAGCCTTCTCTACACAGTGCCAGCTTCAAAAGCCACCAGGCTTTTGAATGTGACATTAGTGACTTCAGCCTGGCTGCTCTCATCTCCAAGTGTAACAGCGTTATCTTCAGTCATTCCCATGCAGCAGGGAAAGGTGATTTCTCACAGGAATTAAACATGAAGGTTGCCTGCCACGAGCTCTTACCTTGGGGATTGAGCTGGTGTGTGCCCCTGTGGGGATGGGACCCTGCTCCTTCCCTTCATTCAGCCACCTGGGATTCATCAGGGCGAGTTTCCAGTGCCACCGTGGCCCTAAGGGTGGCATTGCCCTGGGTGTTCTGGAGATGCTCTGGACATGGACAGTGCTCCTTACCCACGGGGACAGGATATATCCCCCCTGTGAGGGGATCCAGGTCCAGGCATCTGCTAAAAGGCTCCAGGACAGAGCTAAAGCACAAATATTCTGGTGACCCAATGCGGATTCCCATTGGAATTTTATTGTTTCCAGTGAAACCCTGCATAGTCATTTAAACCACTTCATTGTTGGCAAGGCTCTGTCCTGAGCACAAATACAGAGAAGCAGAGAAATGTCACTTGCAAAACTGTCAAGAGAATTGAGTGTGAATAAGCCTTTTCCATCCCTTTCCATGAGGCTTCAGTTTGATCTAATGAGCCAAAGATACCAAGTGCTTTCTTGGTGTGAGGATTTTTCCCCCTAATTCTTTGTTATTCATGATACATTATTTTAGCCTTTTAATTTGGTATTGCAGATTCCCAGTTTAACTCTTGTTGCCTTAAACTGGAAGGGAACCACTGTCTTAATACAGTTTATTTTTCAGAAGATCTAGAGAGATTGCCAGAAAACCTTTTTCACTTCTGGTTTCTGCCATAGTGGTTGTGAACCATGCAGACCTGCACACTTTAGCTGGTGAAATACTGTGTGAGAAAATGATTCATATTTCCTTGGCCAGCACAAAGCAGAAAATACTCCAGTGAAGGTGACAGTGTAGAAATTCCAGCAAGAGCTGCCTCCTTGCAACTTCCTCAGCCCTTACTTCCAGTAGTATGAGCTACAGAGGTGGTACCTGGGTCTTCTGTTGTTTTCTTTTTGGCTTTTGGGTTTTTTTGTTTGTTTGTTAATTCATCTAGACTTTATATGTTTCAGGATAAGCTGCTTGCAATAACAGGCTGTAAAACATAACAGGAATAATCATAATAAAAAAAGTTATTTCAGTCTAGTTTGTGATGTGATTTATGGGCACTCCAAAATCACTCTGCTTCCAGAGTGCAAGATCAGATGATGTTAAATAATAAAATGAACAAGGAATGTTTATTGGAAAAAAAAATACTGTGGAGTGGCAGTTGCATTCTAGTTGGTGAGGAGAATGTATGAATACAGCAAAGAGATTAAAGAGGCATGAGGGTGAGCCAAGATGTTACACTTTTTAAGAGATCAGGAAGGGGATATTCATCCCTTTCATAGCCTGGCTGTGAGCCTGCCAGCCCTTAGTCATGACCTTGGGAAAGGCAGCAGAGAAGCTGAACTGACCATTTGCTTGCCTTTTATTTTTGGAAGGGATTGGTCTGGAATTAAAGTAAAAATCAGTCTCTTATGTGATGAAATAAGCTTTTTTTTTTTTTTTTTTTTTTTTGGCTCTGCCTGTCACAAACTTGTCTGCAGTTCAGCCCCAAGGGATGGAGCAGCAGGTCCTCAGAGGGGCAATGTTATTAATGTCAGATGGAGTTGGAGTTGCTCAGAACCAGGCAGGGAATGTGGAAAACTGCAAGGAAAGAAATTACTTTGTTTTAAAGATGACAGTTGAAGTCAGGAGTCAAAGTTGAGGGTGATAAGTGCAATTTCAGCGTGGATTGGCTCCATGCAAGAGGGAGATGCTGGAGCACGTGGGTTGGGAGTAGCTGCTGATAGAGTCCAGCCAGGCTGGGCTGCAGGGAAAGGCCTTTTCCTCCTCTGGGAAGTTCCATGGATCACATGCTGCAGATGGAAGCCCTGTGGGTTCATTACTCATTGTAGAATTATGGCAAAGTGTCCTCTCTGCAGTCTCTGTGTCAAACTGAAACAGAGCTTTGCTCAGAGGGAAGCTGTGCTGCAGAAATGAGCCTTGCCCATCAAGAATTGAAACTGCGAATATTGACTAGAAATTCCCATGTTATTCCTCAGTTCCCTGGCATGGAAAAGGAGGCATGGAGTCAAATGTCATAATTGGGGGATATAATCCCTGAAAAACAACATCCTTCTGTGCTCTACCTTGTGACAGACCAAGCCTCGTGCTCATCTCTTGCTCCAAGGCTCCAAGTTTCAAACAAAGTGAGGCTTTG
The DNA here is from genome assembly GCF_036417665.1 of Passer domesticus. Taxonomy (NCBI): domain Eukaryota; kingdom Metazoa; phylum Chordata; class Aves; order Passeriformes; family Passeridae; genus Passer; species Passer domesticus. Next base: position 54,556,403 of record NC_087479.1, read on the forward strand.
TGTGAAGCTCAAAGTGAAGATGGCTGGTGAAGCTGGGTGTCTCTTAGTCTCACCACAACGGATTGATCTTCTTTTTTAATTGATTTTTCCCCCCCTCTCTGGTCAGACAGTGCCAGTAAAGGGAATTTTCTGTGTGTGTCACTGGTGATCTTGAAGTCATTTGCCTGCTCCCAGTGGCATGCACTGGCCTGCCTTTCATCTCCCTTCAGGCTTTTGAAGGCTGGGGAGGGAGCAGGGAGAGATTTAGCCTTATCTCATAATTTGTTGTAAAACAGCTTCTTTGCTGCATAATTTGGTTTGGAACTGAAAAAAAAATTGTATTTTTATCAGGACACAGATGTTGCCACAAACACAGAGGCAATGAGCAGCCCCTTTGGTGGATCTGGACAGAACTTCTGGGTTCTTTCTGAGCTCTGCCTTGTCCCTGCACTGGTTGACAATTAAAGATTTAATTGCAAATACCAGAAATCTGTAATTGCAGCAACACCTGCCTCGCCATAGACAAGAAAGTGCTTGTTTTTCAGGTTAATACTTGTCTTGAAGCAGCTGCTGACTTTGTCATGGCTGTGTTCACTGAGAGTTGTCTTGCTCTGTGTTGGTTGAGGCTTTTTTCCCCCAAGAGTTCTTTGGCGGAAACCCAGAATTCTGAAGTTGCCTTGCTTTGAGGCTGATATATACATTATTATGTTTTATATAAAGCAGCAGACTAATGCTCAGCTTTGGTCTCAGCGGATCAGGAATTTAGTGTTCAGTTTAGAGCTTTTCCCCTGCACAGCCTGAGAGCTTTTGTCTCGCCCTGCCGCTTCCTTCCTCGCATCTCGGAGTGTTTTCCAGCATCTCTGAGGCATGGCCTGTGGGAAGCAGGGTTGGTAACTGTTGAACAGATGAGAAAGCTGAGGGAAATGCCTTAGCCACATGATTTAGTGGCAGGCTGGAATAAATTCAGTATTTCTGCTGCTGGGTCCCAGGAGCTGTGTACTAAACCTACTGTTGCCTTTCCAGCCTCCGAAGGCTTTTCCCACTCCAACCTCTGTTTCAGCACAGGCTTAGGGTTTTTAATGCTGCCTCAAAATAGCTGTCCTTCTCTTCTGAGAATAGAGAAGTTTTTCTTCAAAATACCTTCCCTCCCCCAGTTTTTTTTCCTTAAATTTTTAATCATTCCCTGCTGAAAACCTCCACATCAATCTGATCTCAGCTTGTCCTTCCAGCAGGAGAGGGGTTTGCACAGGCCCCATCCAGAGCTGGGAATGTCAGCGCCTCTCTGGGTTATTTAAGATACGTCTGCCGTGCAATAAATCTCATCTTGTCGTTCTAATGGTACAATAACTTGGAAAGGAAAGAAGTCAGCTGGGAGAATATGTGTGTGCACTGGAAAAACCATCCAGAACACTGTGCTGGAACAGGGCTTTGGATATTGTTGTGGAAAAAGCTTGGAAGCCGTTAGCCTGGTGCACAGGAGCAGTGAAGCAAAGCAGGGGTGCTTGTTTAACAAAGGAGAAAATAGGAGAGTGGCAGAGTGAATGTGTCCATTCCTTCTGGACTCTTCCATTGCTTTTAGGTAGAGGTGCATGTCTTGTTGGCACTATCCCTCAGGAGAAAGGGCACATAGAGAAAACAAGCCAGAGGGTAACTAAAACAATACTGATGTAGGCTAGCATTGAAATGATTTATTTTTTTGTTGTACCTCCCAGCTGAAGACACTGAATAAACCATATCCATATGGAAATGTTTTGAGCTTTTAGGCTGTCAGGCAGGTTCCATGGAGGATATTGCATAAATCTGCTGGGGGGTGATGGATTTCACCACCTGGACATGGCACCAGGTGCCATGTGGTCACCAAAGATGTGCAAACAGGAAAAGAATTACGGATAACCCCTTCTGTTCTCCCACCCTTCTCCCTGACTTCCAGGGCACTGGGTTTCCAAGGGCTTTGATGGCTGTGCCTCTCTTTCTCCTGCTGGAAAACAAAGACAGTGATATGGATCTTTGCTTTGTACCAGGTATTGTTTGAAACTTCAAACTGCTTTAAAAGGAGGAAGGGCCAAGGCAATTCAAATCCATAAATCAGTGTTTCTGCAAAGAGTGGTTTGGGTCTATTCATTACATCCCAGAAGAAAAGAGGAATTGTCAGTTTGTTTTTTCAGTCTGTTACATGAAAATAAATTCAGAGACCTTTTCCTTCCTACCTAAGAAGTACAGAGATGGAAGTAGTTCCTAAAGGCTCCAGTTAGACCCAAACCTCAGCTTTTTAACCATGTTTGAAACAAGAGTGGTGATGATGATGTCTTTAATGAAGCCTAAATCTGAACCTAATTTTGACAAAATACTGTGTTTGTGTAGTGGTCCCAAATGCTCCTTCACATCTTTTTGTGATAGTTTGAAATCCATACCTCAGGTTTCAGGCAGGTGTGGATAAAAACAAACAAAAAACTTAAACCAATAACCACCAGCCCCCTGTGCTTTTCCTCCTCGGTGCTCGGTGAGGAGAAGAGAAACGCTGATGTATCTAAAGTGCATTTCCTTTTTCATGACAAAATACAGAAAGTGAAATTGGGAATGAAACCTGATGCAACAAATGCTCTTTTATTCGTGGAGAAGACATTTGGCAGCAGAAACACAAATGACAACATAACCTCTTTGAAACAGATGACCTCTGTTTGCCCTGTAAAATTTCCTGCATTCTGCTTTTCATTAGCTATTTGCTTGTGGTGGTTTATGTATTTTATAGATAAAAAAAAAATCACATAAAATATGAACTATGGTATGATTTATACCTAACATGGGCCTTATGGATGATGTGACCAAGCTTATAAGAACTGAGCTCTCTGTGGTTGGATGCAATGTGGTTCTTACTCAAGTCAGTGCTTAAGTGGCATTTTTCCATCTGGGGATGCCCATGGTATTCATGGAGATTTTGGGTCAGGATATGCTGGTAACTTGGAGGGAGCCTCTTCATCCTGAGATGATGTACTGAAAGCTTTAGCTCACGCACTAAGTGCTTTTGGTTCAGGGTTGTATCCTGGAACTTCCCCCAGCCCAAAAGGATTAAAGATGATTATATTTTTGTCCCAGAGTGTTAACTCTGGTGAGAGATTAATAGGAGATTACTGAAGCTGTTAAAGAGGATTCACCATTGTAAGAACTGAATGTTCAGAAGCAGAACCTCATTTCAGACCTTTTTTCCTCAGAATGCTCCAGTGTGAGGGGAGAGAAGGAGAAGGGAGAGAAAGCCTCTTGCCAGGAAGCACTGCTGATGAACCACCTTGTTTAATGTATAAGAAAGCTCTTTTAGATGCTTCAAGATAAAAGGCATCTATAGTGCTGCTTCAGAATTAATGATGTCATGCCAGCTCCATCAGAGAGTTTATGAGTCTTGGCTTCTTAGACTCTCATAAAATAGGTAATTTATCAGTGCTGCTAAATGAGAGAAATCACCCTGCAGCTGCAGTGGGGAACACTCAGGCTTTGATAGCAGTGGGAGAGGAAGAGAAAGTTGTTGGATGAGCTGTCACGTTCTAACTGCTCAGTGCTGTGTTTTATTTTGGAGTGAAATTGTCTAAATATTGCAGAGGTGTTCTCTAATTATGATCTTTGAATTACTTAAGTGTCAGCTGACCTCTTTGCCTGTGCTGCGCTTTCCTTTTTTTGAACGTGGCACCACAGAATTCCTTGGCTTGCTGGCACTATACTTAATTCTAACTCCCCATCAGCACCAGGGGCTCTGTGGCTTTTGGGCTGGAGTTACCTTGTAGTCATCCCTCTTCCAGCATGAACCAAGAAAGCTCATGTGGAGTACAGCGAGTTCTGGAGGCCTTACTAAGAGATGCTCACTGCCCTGAGAATCTTAAGGTGTTGTAAAAACAAACACCATTTCCCCACCCCAACCAACCTCAGGAATAAAGAGAAGAAATCCTTTGTTTCTGGTCACAGGGAATGAGTTTAGAAGCAGCCTTGCCCATCAGAGCTGAGGAGAGAACCCAGACCTCCTGCAAAACCATTTCTCCCTGCCTGTGGTACCAGCAACTTGCTAATTTGAGAGCAATATTGTTCCAGTTCTCAGGCTATCTGGGCTGATGTAATATTCTTGGCTACAGTCAGGTGGGTCATAATAAATTTTCTGGAACCACTTCCAGTTCTCTGTTTCTTTTCTTATAAACAACTTCTTGCACTTGGCAAATTCCGTTTGCTTCAGAATGCCAAAACTGTGGATAAGTTTTCTATTGACTTCTAAAAGTAAGTCTTTTACTGTTTTCTCTGAAAGCAGAAGAGATTAAATTTAAGAGGTTTTATTTAATTTATGATTTTTTTCAGCATTTCAGCAGTTTCTGTTATTTCTGCAAGATGTGGTGGCACTGGCAGGGTGTGATTTTGTGGCAGTTTTAGCTGAACTAAATCAGGGGTACTGCAGTCTCACCCATCCTTTTTTGCCCCCAAACATTTCCCCACTGCCTTTTTATGCCTGCACTTGCATTTATGTGTTTATACAGTGCTTACACTGAGGCAAGGAATTGATGTAGCCAAAGCTGATCCTGCTGAGGGAGAATATTGACAAAAGCAGAGGCCAGAAGCACAAAGCTTGGGACCAAGAGGAGCAGGACAGCTTAGGATGTAGTTCACAGGAAATTTAAAACAATGTAGGTGGTAATGAGAGCACCTTCAGCTCATTTTTAATGCCCTGGGTGTCTGAGATATTGCCTCTTATCAGTGCAATGTGGAGACATGAGGGTGGAATCCAGCCTGGAGCACATAATATCGATGGTCTTTCATCAGAGAGGGTGAGAGGTGACTCAGTCTCCAGCAGGTTAAACAAGTGCCACTCACCTGTGGGGTTTGAGCTTCCCAGGCTGTGTGCACCCAGATGCAGAGCGAGCTGGGAGAGCAACCCAGGCACAGAACCCTTGTTTTTACAGAGCCACGTGTCCAGGCTCATGTCACAGACACAGGACAAACTCAGCTCTTTTCTTGGTTTGGACAAGTCATACACGACTTTTTCATCTGGAAAATGCCAATGGTGGAGGCTGCAATAGCTGCAGGGCTTGGATGTGATTCCTGCTCTCAAACCCTGCAGCTTTGCCACCAGCCAGTGATGCATTTTAACCACTCTTTAATATAAAACAACACAGCTCCAGCTACTGCACATGGCCAGAACTGAGAGGTTTGGCCTCGACTCTTACTGAAGTTTTCTCTGTGTAGACTAATGTTTTTTCCCCACACATCTGTTTTTGGCAAAATTGCAGTTGCCAGATTTGATCCAAACATGTGCTTTTTGCTACTGGCTTTGTATAGTTTTGTACTTTGGCAATATCACCAGATTACCAGGGAGAAGGCTTGGGGTGGCCTAATGGCAGCTTCCAGTACCTGGAGGGAGCTACAAGAAATTAGGAGAGAGACTTTGGACAAGGGCTTGAAGTGACAGGACGGGGGGGAACGGATTCACACTGACAGAGGACAGGGTTAGATGGGATATTGGGAAGAAATTCTTCCCTGTGAGGGTGCTGAGGCCCTGGCACAGGTTCCCAGAGAAGCTGTGGCTGCCCCATCCCTGGAATTTTTCCAGGCCAGGTTGGACAGGACTTGGAGCAACCTGGGACAGTGGAAGATGAACACAGCAGAAGGTTGGAATGAGATGATTCCTTGAACTGATCCCTTCCAACCCAGACCATTCTGTGAGATACTGAGGAAACTTTTCCATCCAGTCCTTGCCTAGGTACCATCTATGACCTGCTGGTTTACTGATAAGAATGGGATTACAGGCAGAAAGTCAGAATAGAAGAAATCTTTTATGTTCCAGAGATAGTTTTGGTGGGCACTGTAGTGACATTTCCCAGGGGGAGGTGGAGGAGATGGATTGCTCACACCTGAGTGAGAACAAAATTCAGACAGAGGAGCAGTGAGGCTGCAGATCAGGATTCCTCCTGGCTTTGCACAGCACAGATTTCCACATTAGTTCCTGTCAGCATGGAGACCCCTTGACATTATTGGGTCAAAGAAAGGTGCTAATCCATCACAGAAAATGGCTTAGCACTTGATTTATATTCATTTATCTTCCTCTGCACAAATGCTTTGTTCCTTACCCTGCTTTGAATCAGGCCAGCCTAATATATTGGCATCTCAATCATCATTTGGCTCCCACTGAGATGAAGAAGCAGTGGTTGAGCCTGCAGGGCCCTAACAGTAAATCAGTGATTTATTAGAAAGAGCAGGGCAGGAAGGTGAAGATCATCTTGAAAATACGTAGTGAGGAGGCTGCTACATTTTTCTGTTTGTCTGATTATTCTGCCCTGAAGAACTATACAACAGCAAAAAAACCCAAATAGAACCCAAGTATCTTCAGTTTTCAAAGCGGTGTGTTAAAAAAGTGAGTCATTTATTTTTTATCTTATTATGGTGATCTTGAAATTAGCCTGGGAAGGGGCACTGGAAGCTCAATGACTTTGCCCACACAGCTACAGTGGGTATCCAGTTCCATCAGCACAGAGCCAAGGCATGTCCAGCTCTGCTCAATCACCCTTTGTTTGTTGTGCCACTTCTCAGGGAATGGGATGAGGGGAAGGGAGACAAATGATACTGGGGGTTAAAGGATAGAGTGTCACACGTTCCTCAAGAATTTTGAGGGGAAATAAAGTATTTCCAAGGTAAAGGCGCAGAATTGGCTCTCACTTATAGGACTGTTTCCTATTCTTTCACTGATTTCTTCCATCAGGGAATGTTTAGGGGTTTTTTTTGCTGTTCCTTTTCCACTATCCTTCTTCCATATATCTATTTCCAACACTTCTGAGTTTTCTACGTGCTCCTTTCCCTTCCCTGTTGTTATTATTGTATTACTTTTGGGGGGAAAAATTGTCCTGAAGTACAGTTTGAACTCCAAATAAGTTTCTTTCAGTTCCAAGTGATGTTCCCTATCTCCTATTCCAGTCTGTTCCCACTCATAAGTGGAGCTGCAGGGCAGCCCAGTTTTAGCCTTTACCAGCTTGTCCTTTTTTAACAGAACAGTCTCTTATTTGAGCTGTCACTTCAATAATTTGGTGAAAAGAACTGAAATAAGCATTCTTAAACAGTTGAGCCTCCCCAAATCTGCCTCTGCCATGGTTCTGCCTTTTGCTTTATTCCATGACAAATCTAGAAAGCCTTCTAAGGCTTTTTTTCCCCTTGGCAATAATCAAAGCTATTAATATTGCTGGGATATAGTGGTTGCAGACAAACAGCTGGATCCAAAACGTGATTATTTCTGTGGGATGGGGTTATTTGTGTGGGATGGACCTTTGCTTTTCAAGTCCTTCCATGCTGTGCATCTCTGCCTCGCAGCAGTGGGTATGCTCCATGTTGCCCTCAGAGAGAAAATCATAATTTAAAACAACACAGAACCAGCAAAATAAAAAATAGGGATTTTGTTTTGTACCTTAATGACTACAGAAGTTTTATGGACAAAGGTAACGCTCTGATTGTTCATTAAAATAAATAATTTTTTTTCCTGCTGTGTAATTTTTTGTCAGTTAAAGGATCTTGCTCTAAAAAATTCTTTCATTTAATTTCATTTTCTTCTTCTGCCATGAGGCAATTTTCCCTGTTTTTTCACATTTTTTCCTGAAATGATGAAAAATGTTTGTTGGGTTTTTTTTCTTCTTCATTTCACCTCTACAAATAACAATGTTGCAAGTGTCAGGAAAATAATTGCGTGCTATGAAATGGGGTAACTGGAAGTCCCATGCAGGAAAGCCCTGAGACAGCAGCAGGCTGTCAAAATCAATTGGGCTGAATGCTTGAATCCATTATGGATCTGCTGCACGGGTGTGATAGAGATATCAAAGTGTATTTCTAAAATAAAATACAAGATTGGGATTCTAATTTTCATCCCCTATGCAGATGCTGTCTTAAAAACCCAGAACACGTGGTTGTGTTTCCAAATTCTTCAAAGAACCATGGCCATCCTGAGAACTGCTGCTTTTTATGCTTATGCAAAAAAAAAAATAAAATTTGCTTTTTTAAAATAAAAATACTGGTTTTCTTCAGTTATAAAACAAAGTTGGGGATCCGTTAATCAGAGTGGTTTCCCGACCAAGTATTCAGATCTTAATGTAAATGTCTATAAATAATATAGTGGCAGCAACATTCTTTTGGAAACAAAATTCAAAGAGTTCCTGTTTGAGCAGCGAGTACTTGCTCAGGGCAGTTATATTTAGGAGTCTAATGGAAGTGTACAAGTTATGCTTTTTATACAAACTATAAATGGCTCCAACCAAGAGACTTAGACTTTGAAATGCACTTGGCACTTGTGCAAGAGTGAGACAGGCCAGAGCCTTGTAGTACAGTTGGGTTTGGTTTGGTTTTTTTGGGTTTTTTTGCCTGCCAGCTTTACAAATATTGCCAAATTCTTACAGCGTTGCCACCCCTGAAGGGCACTTTCAAAAATAGATGTTGGATCTGCTCTCGTTTGGGACTGGTGTGGAGCCTTGAAAAGGTTGGACCTGAGTGCAAGTGTGATGACAATGAAGAGGTGATGGGGGACAAGAAAGAGGAATTCAGATGCAAAAGCAGGGAGTAAAATAGGTGCTGAAACCAGAGCAAGACGTCATGGAAGGAAGCCAGGCATGAATGTGGATGGTATGAGATGGTCCTTGAGTGCCACACACGATGTGAGAAATGGGCTTAAGTGTTGCAGATCGAGGGTAAAGCTGAGCAGTTGGTGAGTAACTGGAATTCCTCTGCTTCACTTCTGAGTGTCTAAACAATTGGTCATTGTTGACAAGATCTCCAGGATGCTTTGATGTGAGGAAGCAGAAAGTTGCAAAATACTGTCATTAGTAAGAGACTAATCAGCTGTATTGAGGGGGAAAACTGCCAAATACTTCCAAGTGTTTGTTTGAGGAAATGAAAATTAAGAGAGGCATAGCTTCTGTCCTGGGCTAGAATTGCAGCTGGACTGTAGAGCTATCAAAATACTCTTGGAGAGCAAACCCTGCCTAATGGTGCTTGTCAAACACAAACATTGTTATCAGGATGGTGAAGCTTTTTGCGTTTGTCTTGTCCCAAAAGCTTGCACTAATATGGGGCTGCGGGCAGAGCTGGGGTAAAAAATGACAAAGCTCGTGATTCATGAATTACTCATGCACGTAAACGCTGCTGTGAGCCATTTACTGTGCTGAAATAGTACTGGAGATTAAACTGGAGGTATCAAATGTACAATGGTGCTGTCTCTTTTCTCCTGAACTGTTCACCATGCACCGCCCCAAGTTTTGTGTTGTCTGGCCGGTGACTCCAAACCTGAATCATTTTTGTCTGCAGGCAGGGTAGGAATGTGCTCATCCTGGGGAGCCTCCAAGCCTTGCCCTCCTGAGGTCAGACTTCACAGGCTCAGCACTGCACTGTGTTTCTCTTAGATAAAATTTCAATTTCATATTGACTGACAGATGCATATTTCACCCTGACAAAACCCAAGCTGCTGTTGCTGACAGCTAAAGGAGACAGGCCCTGAGTTGCCTAAAAAATTCCTTGAGGAGCAGTAAGTTGGTTACTGCTGAGCTCCTATTTCCTCATGGCTTTTTAAAAATAAACTGAGAGTAATCAGCTCTTGTGACACTCTGATATTTTAGGTCATTAACTGATGTAATTGTAGTCTTGATGTTTATTATTAAGTGACCATGGTTTCTGAAATCTGATTTTAATGGCTTGCAACAGCCAGGAGAGGCTGAGGAGGGTAGATTTTATCAGGCCAAGGACTCAGCTTTACAAAGAAGCTGCCATGGAGGGGTAATTTCTTCCAAAAAATTGCTCTGGAATATGTTACAAGGGATTGCACTGGATTATTCTGGAGTACTTCCCTGGTCAGATTCTCCATCTTGACATTCCCTAAGAAAAGGAACTGGGAGTGGCTGAGGATATAAATTTACTATCCTCTTTGTTTGGCAAGCATACAGATCATGGGATGTATAAATAGAAGAATTGAAGGCAAGTAAAGAGAGGTCATTATGGGATGTACAAAGAGCTTACTCAGAGCACATCTGGGGAACTGGGCATGATTCAAAGGCCAGATTACAGGAAGGACAGTGAACAATAAGGAATGGATTAGAAGAGGGTATTGTGGGGGGTATGGGGGCTCGAGCTGGTGCCTGCAGTTGCTGCAGTCCCACTGCTTGCACCAAATGAAGCTGGTTTTACTGTAAAAGCACCTAAATTGGAGGCTTCTAAAGAATTCCAGGGGAATGGAGACAGGACCTCTTCTTGCTAAGCTTTCTGATCCCCAGAGCAGTGCCACTAAAGGACTCTTACCCCTGCTTACCTGTCATACCTCTCTCCCTGTTTCAAAAACAAAGCTTATTTTTTTAGCTTGCATATATATAAATATATAATTTCTATATAATTTCTTATGGTACTTCTGCTCTGTCAGAATAACTGTCCAGTATTGTATCCACATTCACATCTCTACAGGGCTAAAATAATTTTACTTTCCTCAAGCCTCTCAGAGTTGGGTAAAGCTTCTCTTCTGATGTCATAAGCGCCACTGAGGTGCAATTAAATATTGTCACAATATCTGTCCTTTCATCTCAGAAGTAGCTGCATCTTGGGGAGTTTTATTGAAGGTAAAAAGGGCTTTGTAATGAAAAAAGGGCTGTTGGGAAGGGGCAAAAAATGTGCTATTGACACATATGGGAAATGGGTACGCTGCTAAATGTTGAACAGTGTGAAGGAGTGAGTTGAGGATGAGAAATGAAGCAAGAACACTGCTGCTGTCACACCACCCTTACCAGGAATGAAGCAATATCCTCATTTTCCAGATAAGCAGACTGAGACTCTGAGATTAATCAAACTGGTTGGGGTTTACACAAGTAGGGAATTCTAAGTCTTCAGCCTCTTGGACCACAGTAATTTTTTGGCACAGGATTCTGGTTTTCTATTTCTTTCACAGTGTTCATAATCTATTTATACCACTCCTCATAAAACTTTGTTTTTTTCATTGATATTTCTAGCCCAGTATGAAGTTTTCTCTTTAGTGTGCTGTATTGAATCCTGAAAATAGGAGTCCTGGAAAGATGGATTTATCAATACTTGGTGGATTTTTAAAATACTGATATTACAGTGTAGCACAGGTCTTTGCCTGCCCTTGGGCCCTGCATAGAAGGGCCAATGCCTGGAAAATCACATGTACAAAATTCCAAAGTGATCAGCCAACTTTTAAGGATGTACTTGTTGACATCTGAGCACACACTCTTCTCTTCAGAAGTAGTTGTAGGAAGTAATAATAGTGGGAAGCATTTACAGTTTATATTTACAGATTATATCCCCAAAGGCCTTTTATTAGGACATATAAAACAGGAAGCATAATTCTACAAACCTAGACTTAAAGCCATGTAGTTATTCAATTTTTTTCCAATCTCTGGATCCAGGTTGTGGGAGCAATGGCTCTGTGCTGGCCAGTTTCATACAGGGAATTTGAACTGGGAATTTTGCACAGGGAGCAATGGCTCTGTGCTGCCCAGTTTCATACTGGGAATTTGAACTGGGAGGTTTGGGCTTTGCCAAGTGCTGGTTCTGGTGCAGGAGTTTTGTGGTTGCTTCTCTTCCTTTTGCCCGCATTTCTCCGTCTTGGAAATGGGAATGAGGACGGTCACTGTGCTGTGTTTTCTGGCAGTTATGACAATGCAAGCCCAGGATATATTCCCTCGTGCTTATGTTCAATTAAGTGCTTGGGGCCAGGCCAGGTTAGTGGTTGTCCAGAAGACCACAGGGATATGGAAGTGGGATTAGTGACTCAGTAAATTCTGACTCGGTATTAAACCAAGGCCTTTCTCCTACATTTATAGTCATTTGCAAGCCCATATATCACAGCTGGATTCAAATAGAATACAAATCCTTCCTACCTTTGTCCAATTCTACCGTTCTTGTAGCAAAAGGGAAGCAAAATGTGTGGGATGAAGAGAGGCACAGGGAGTTTCCTAGGACTTGGGAGGCATTTGTAGTCATAGCCCACAGGCTCCTGCCCTTTCCCTGGCTGTGTGCTCTGTGGCTTTCCCTGTTTTTTAGACTTCCAGTTGCTGCAGTGACCTGCACCCCAGGAGAAAGGAGTGGTGAATTTTGAGAGTGCTTTATAAGTCTCTCCTGGGTTATTTTGGTACTTTACTTAAGCAATGCCTGTTGACACTGAGCTACAGGGAGGCTGTAAGTGTGAAGGCAACTCATTCTCTGATAACATTACTGAAGTCCAGAAAAACTGTATTTTGTTAATTTGGAGAGAATATTGTCTCTGTGATCAGTAAGACCAAGACTGAGGGCTGTGTGACTCTGAGGTGTCCAGAAGTGTCCCCTTAGGACATCAGCTCTTTGATGAAGAGATCCAGCATAGCAGTTGCAGAAAATTTTGAAAGCTCCTCCCTCCTCTGCTTCTCCTCCTGTTTCCAATTACAGAATTACTGTTTAATGTGGATGCAGATATAGGAAACTGTGTTTGATTTTTCTTACTGCTGACAAACTGGGAGAGATGCCTGCCTGCTTTCTAGCAGAAGCCACGCTCTTTTCCTATATATGAGCAATTAGGTGCATTGTTCCTTGATCACAAGCCTCTCTCATCATCTGCAGCATGGCTGCAGTTGATTATAGAGCCTGATGTGTTTAAATTTTGAGGGAGCTCCATCAGGAACACTTTAGTTGCTGTTTTGTGGAGGGATTTGTTTATGTTCTGTCAAAATGATCCCATCTCATTTCATAAAATAAAGAGGGGTTGAGCTTTCCTAGCAGCGGTAGGTCAGCAAGGAGAAAACAGAACTCCAAGAGCTGGCATTAATTCCTGCTGGTGCTCCACACTGGGAACTGATTGGCAAGAGGGAACTGCGGGGCATTGTGTGGTGTGGGAGAACGGGGAAGGGAAAACAAGGAGAGCCTTGAATGCTCCTGGCCATGAGGAATGGCAGGACTTTGTGCAAGGTGACAGCCATCCCCGATGTCGTGGCCGCGTTCCAACGTGGGAACTGCACTTGCACTTGGCTGAGCTTTCCCCCGGCTCCGTTGGAATCGGTGGGATTTGGCAACTCCAGCGCAGTCAGGTCGGCAGCGTCCGCCTTCAAAACTTGGGCCTTCCAAAATGTCAGTTCACAGAGATCAGCCGTCCTTCCCACCCCCCGGAATGATTCTTGCAGAATTTATCCCAAGCCATACACTGCAAAAGCACGCTGGTGTAGGGATTCCTGCTCGGTTTCCTAAGGCGTTTTTCAAGCATGCTCACAGCACTCCTGGTTTCACACAAGGGCTTTTAGCAGCAATTTATAATGTATAGAGATGATTTTGAATTTTCCAAGGGCTTTCTAGTTGGTTTGGCCAAATACGTGGTTTTTTCCCTACTGTTCTGATTTGTTTTATGGACGTGTTTAGGTATAAATAGCACATTGTATTGTCCCATGCATTTTGCTAGGTTTATTTTTTAAAAAAGCAGTTTTTCCCTGTCAGTAGTTTATGGTGTATATCCCGGTCCTAATTATATTCCTGATTCTTTGCCTAATCTGTCATGAGCAGAGCCAGTGCATTTTTGAAATAAGGAAATCAGTACCCTGGGCAATTTCCATGAGGAATCCCAGACAGCAGAATTCGAGTGCTTTCCAGCCAAGACTCCTTGGCCCTTTGCCACTTGTGAGTGGCCCCATCTTAACCTCTAGACATCATACAAGTGTTTGAAAGCCATCAAATGGCTGATGAGTTAATCTCTAGGAAGCTGTCTGCCAACATCAAGGGTCCAGACTGGAGAAAGCCCAGAGAAAACCATTACAACAAGGTAAAAATGATGGCAAGTGCCTTTGCACGACCGTGCGTGTGAATGGTGTGAGGTGTGAAGGGGCTGTGGGTAGTTGGAAAGCCAAACATTCCAATCTCAGAGCAAAATTCAGGGAAAGGTCTGCATTTGCCTGTATCTTGAGAGCAAGAGAACAGAATTTGATGCCAGCCTCTGAATTATGAGGATGTTCAGAGATGGACCTGGGGTTGCTTGCAGGAATTGTCCTTCTTGAGGAACTGGATTGACTGCCCAGCTTGGGGAGTCATAGAATCAGGCAGTGGTTTGGCTTGGTAGGGACTTTTAAAGATAATATAGTTCCAAACCCCTTTCCATGGGCTTGCCCTAGACCAGATTGCTCCAAATCCTGTCAAACCTGGCCTTGAACACTCCCAGGGATGGGGCAGCCACAGTTTCTCTGGGAAACTATGCCAGGGCCTTCCCACCACTATAGTAAAAAATTAATTCCCAACATGCCATCTAAACCCACCCTCCTTCAGTTTAAGGCCATTCTCCTTTATGCTGTTACTCCATGCCCTTGTCCAAAGCCCCTCTCCTGCTCTCTTGGAGCCTCTAGGTTCTCCCTGGACCCTTCCCCTCTCCAGGCTGAACATTCCCAGCTCTCCCAGCCTGTCTCCAAGCAGAGGTGTTCCAGCACGTGCTGGAAACCACACAAGAGCTTTGCCCAGCCCTGCTCGGGGGAGCCATCACGTTACAGCCAAAGCTCTCTGCAGAGCTGCTGCACCTCTTAAAGCAGAAAGATGTCCAGGAGTGTGAACAGACTTTTCCCTGGATCTTGCTCAGACTGGAAACATTTTCAGTTGCTATTAAAAAGCATCAGATTACGGACAACAATTTCAAACTCTTTAGGCAAGCAGAATAATTTGAGTTCAAGGAACTGCTTAACTGGAATTCACCCAGTCGTGACTGCCTTTTAAGAGCGTTGGCAGCAAGTGCTCGTGAACAGGTTTCATATTTAACTGAGGCAGAATAAATATGGCTTTATTTCCAGCTGCTGTTTCAAAAGCTATGGAAAGATCACGAAAAAATTGTTAGCCAGCCATGCTTTAATTGAGAATCAGGCCATTCCAGAGGTGACTTGAGAGCTCCTGCTGCTCCTGAGGTTTGAGCTAAGCCACACTTGAATTCACAGCCTCTCCTTAACTCCACCAGGGTTTGGATCCTGTACTTAAAAATCTTAATTAAAAATACTGCCCAAGTGGTTCATTCCTGCACAGTAATTATGTGTTGTTTCACATTGTTTTGTGGGAAAAACACAGTTTGGAAAGTCAGGAAATAAAGGTGAATATCAACTGAGAGTGTTCTGACATGGATTGATTTATTTCAGTTGCAGTTTTGCATATCTTGCTAGTCATAATTAACCAGTGTTGCCACTAATATGAAAATGCAGGAATGTGAATGCCAGACAGAAACTGCCCATGGTTTATACCATTGTTATACCTTTTGACTGAAAATTCCATGATTTGGAAAGCAGGAGAGCAAGAACCATAATTTGGGATACAAATAATCAGCACAAGGCACTTGCCTGTTACCAAAAAAAGGGGGTTTTAATTGGTATTAAATATTATGTCTTGTTCCTACTTAAAACATCACTGGGCAAAGCTTAACTGCAGATGTCCTTGTGCCTGAATTTCTGATCTGAGGAACAACAAGGATGCTTTTCCAACTCTACAGAGTTACTAGGAGTGGATCAGAGACGAAATCCAGGTTAGGGTGCTGCAAGATAGAATAGTTGTGGGGTGCATTTCTGTTTTGTTTCCCACTGTCCCAAAATCAGCCTTGGGAGGTGTGTCCTCATTCCCAGGCCTGCTTGTACCTGTGGAGACCTGCCAGACGTGGGGAGCCTTGGAATCTTTATCATTCATCCCCCTCTCCGATCCCAGGGAAAATCCCCGGTGGCATCACTGGGCTTTGGTACACGGCCAAAGTCTCAGTGAGTTCCTTATTCCTGTCTGGTGCCTAAAGGATGTTCCTCAGCTGTGCCAAGGCAGGTGACAGCATAAATCTTGTCCACAGCTATCTTGGATGAGTCATTTTTCCAAAGGTAAACAAAACCTCCATGTTTCCAAGCATCACCTGACAAACTGTGAACTGGAAAACTGAGAAAACGTTGTTGCCTTTTGCAAGCCAAAGCGTTCTGCAAATCTTTATTTTTAATTCCTTGTTAGAAAACAGAACCAACTGAAAGGGGCTGGCAGAGAAAATGTGCCCCACTTCTTTCCCTCTGCCGGGCTCAGCAGTGGAGCTGCCAGTTTCTGTTTTCGCCTCTGTAGAATTATGTGCCTCTATTTGAAAGTTTTGACAAATCAGTCTGTTTTCATTCTCTCTCTGCCATAAATTCAATCCATATGTCTCTAAAACATCCTTTCATAGCTTTGGCATGGAAAAGGAAGTGGCTTGGGCTCTGTATAGTGTATTTAAAGCAAAGCTCTCCTAGTTTGCATGCATGGCTTCTGGTAGCTCTTAAAGCCTCAACTTCCTAATTATTCAGGTTAAGAGGGCATTGGCAGAGCATTCTCCATTAACCAACAGTGATGTACAGTGAAGAAGCACAACAGGATAAATCATTCCCTTATTCTCATCATGTCCAGGAAGTTTTTGATACAGCCCTTGGCTTTGCCACAAAGCAGGATGCGAAGAGGATGTGAAAAGGGTTGGAGAGATCAATCCAGCATAAAATCTCAAAAGAAAACATCAGGACAAAGAAACAAAGGGTCTTGCACAATAAGCTGCAGGGTTTTGTTGGGCAACAATACCCAGCACCTATGTGACAGGAGGTCACTGCCACGGGACTAAAGGATCTCCACATCCCAGCCTGACCCAGGGTCAGGAGGTGAGGGCGGAAGGAAACGTGGGTCCAAGCTGAACTGTATTGCTGTGGATCAAAGTTAAAAATCAGAAATACAGGATGCAGCAGGCTAAGAGCACAGGCAGTCCGGGCTGCTCTGAGTGGCCTTGTCTGGTATCAGGGAAAATTTGGGCCAGGAGGCACTGCTGGAATTGTGGGATGGATCTGTAAAAAAAAAAATGTAAAAAAACATGGGGCAGTAGTGAGGACACAGGAGCAATGGCTGAGTGACTGCAGGTGGCTTTTTGGAGTCCACCTGCCTTGTGGATGCAATGGCACCAGATCTACCCCAGGGTGTCACTGGACAGGGCAGGTCACTCTCCCAGCCCAGCCTCTGACACACACCCTGCTCCCTGCCTCACATCCACTCCAGAGGTCACATTCCCCCTTTTCTCTGTGCCACACAGAGCAATCAGTTCCTGTGCATTGGATGGAGAGGAGATGTGTGCGGTAAACATGTGTGTGCAGTGTAATTACCTTCCTAATCTCTCTCTCACAAGGGGGTCATTTACAGAGATGAAAATTCAGGCAGCCTCAGAACTGCTGGGCGTCGCTTGGCGCATCCAGAGGTGTGCACATGCAGAAACCACAGTCTGAGCACCTGAAACTGCATGGCAGGTTCAAAGGGCTGGCACAGCCCCTGGTTTTGGTTGCAGGGATGAGGTGGACTCCAGGCTATATTCCACATCTCTCCCGATCAGGCCCTTCTATCTGGGGATCTGCATACAGCTGTTCAGCAGCAAGCCCTGCGTGCACCGCCCTGTTGTTGTATAAACAAGAGCAGAGACTCAACCAAAGCTTTTCATGTAGTTTTATCTCGACTGCAATTTGTTTCCAGTTCTTAAAGGCTGTAGGAACATCCAGCCTTACTCCTTGGAGCCTGTTTCAGCCATCGCCATCCCAGCGGTGTTCACAGCGCTGTTTGATTTCCTTTGAACCGTTCAAAAATTCACGGAGAAAGGTGCAAGTTCTGTACCCCTCCTGGAGGGATTTGCTTTTCCACACAACTTATAGGCTGATTTGTAAGAGGTGTGCTGTGTGCTCTGTCCCAGGTGTGCTGTCCCTCCCTGCCTACTTCAGCCCCTACCACGACGGCTCGGTGTGCAGCGATGGCCGGGCCGACGCCTACGCGCAGCTGGAGCTGCGGACCCTGGAGCAGTCCCTGCTGGCCACCTGCGTCGGGAGCATCTCGGAACTGAGTGAGTTTGGGATGTGATCCTGCAATCCACCATGGGGTTCCTCCAGCAGGGCAGGAGAGCCCATCCCTCCTCCACTGCTGAGGGGCAGCGGGAGCGCTGCCACTGCTGGCAGCGTGAGCAGCGTTTAATGTTGGGTGAGATGTAATTGCTGGTGGTGCTGTTTATGAAAATCAGCTGGTTTCATTAGTCTGATTAATGTCTAATTCACCTGGAGAGGTGTGAGATGTGCCTTTTTTTTTTTTTTTTCTTGGTAGAGATGTTACTGCCAGCTAAAATTGGATGCTCTTTCCTGGATGCCTCTGGAGGCTCTCCTGTGCATTTGTGGAGCACAGCAAACCTCCCAAAGACAGCAAAGAGGGTTCTCTTGGTTAGCGTTTCTGCGGTGGAAATGTCTGGGATATTCAAGGAAAAGCTTTTTGGTTACTAAAAAAACTAAAAGCAAAGGAAAAAGAAAAACTGAGAGCACTCCGGTAACAAAAACTCGTTCAACCCCCTTTTTTTTATAAAGCTGACCAAATGAAATGTTCCATTCCTAGAGTACTCACAAAGCCCCTTTAAAGTAAACAAAAATGATTTGTGTTTTCCTGGTCTACTTTCCCCCTTGCAACGTTTCTGCTGGCATCACTTTCTTAGCCTGCCCCATCTGAATGCTAATGAATGCCAGGGCCAGTAAGGAGTTTGTGTGCTTCACCATTTATTTTGCAACCTGCCTTAGTTTGAGGTTTTCAAATTCCTTCAACACACCTCTATTTATCCTGGAACACAAGAGAACATTTGTATCAAGGGCCTGGGATTGAATACAGCTTCCTCTCTCCCTCTTCCCCTATCCCTGCCTGGCCAACTTGGTCAGTACATCCAGTGAATGGCTCTCCTGATACAGTTGCCTTTTTTTTTTCTTAATTTTTTTAAACGTTGCTGCCCATTGCCAGAAAAATAGAGTGAGTGTGCAAAGGAGAAGGAACGTTATTCTGAGTTGAAAATTTGAATTCCAGATGCATTTCTGCTATAAACTGTGCAGACTTCTGTGTTAGCACCAGTGCTGGAGGATCCATGATGCTCTTGTAAAACGTGCGGATCCTGGAGCTACTGAAGTGGAAAGGCAGAGTTGTTAGAAGGATTTTTTTATTATTCTGAAGTGGGTCCTTAAAGCTGAATGTGCTGTACAACAAAGGAGTGGCAGGGCTTTAGACTACAAGCTGAGATTTTTAATACCCCGTTGGTCTGAACCACTAAAAATGTCATGTTTAGACGTACAGTAGTTTTGTGGGGCTTTCTCCTGTGTAACAGTAGAACCCCAAGGCTTCTGACTAACAAATTTACTGTATTGCTTTTAGATATAAATGAACACGTAATAACTTCCCAAGAATTTCAGAGGGAGGTGTTGCTAATGCACATGAGGCGCTGCTAAACTCAGGTTGCTTTCCCAGGAGCCAGCTTTGTGATGGGGCGACTATTTCAGTTCCATCCTTTCCCAGTATTGTAACTTTTGGACACAATAGAGCAATGTTTCCTGTGAGAGTTTGAGGGGACTGTGAAGCATAAAGCAGCAGAGATTCTCCCCAGGAAAAAACAGATCCTAGCTAAGTATAGTAATAATTCAGCTCACTGGTTGGTAATCACACTACTCAAAGATGAAGCTTTTAAAGCTTTTTGGAGTTTGTAATGCACCACAACACAAGGAGATTAAACAGGGTTGTGCCTAAAGCAAGCTTATTGCAAAAAGACCAGCTTTGGGGTCGTTGCTCTGGGAACTTTTTAAAAATCTGCAGTCCTAAAATTCTGAGTGCAACTGTGTGATCCAGGTCACCTTCGTCGAGGCCTCCTCAGGTCCACCGTGCTCCAACACAGAGGCAGCTTGGCTCTAGTTCAAAAACCAAGAGGAATGAGAAACCCAGAGACCTCCTGGACTGAGCTTCTTCTAATGCTAAGGGACAGATTTCTGGCACAGCTTAAGACAGCCAGCATGATAAAAGATTGGCTTTTTAATAAGAGAGTCAGGTCTTGCCATTCTGGAGAAACCTGCAGCTGGAGTGAGAATGGGGGCAGCAGACCCCCTCAAAGAAGGGGTTTCTGTCTTGAACATAATGTCACTAATTTGTCTCAAGTGTCTGGGCAGGAGGGTAGAACAGCATGACCCAGTTGGAAGAAATGGGAGCAACCTCCTAAAAAAAGGGGAGTGAAGTATTGGTGCTACTGACTTTGTCTTATGAAACTGTCACTGCCAGGTCGGGCAGAGGACATTTTACAAAGACATCAGTAGTTTTAGTAGGCTCACAAAAAATTTGGTATTTGTCAGTGGAAAGAGGAGAACACCAGCAGTAAACCAGCAAACTCACTGTAAAGAATGTGTGGTAACTGAGAGGTGTTGCACTTCATGTTTTCTAACTGATAACTTGGTATTTGAAAGAAAGTGCTGCCCAGTGGCAGCCTGAGGGACAGGACACCCTCTGCCTTTGTGGAGGAGGTTCTGTGCACACAGCAAACATTCCTCTGAGCTGTGAGAGCTTTGATTTGTTCAAGAAGCATGACTGAAAACACTGTGGGTGCCTAATAAAGAGATGATTTTGTGTTTTCTCCCCGTGCGTGCGCGCAGGCGATTTGGTGTCGCGAGCCATGCACCACATGCAGTGCCTGAACACCATCCGGCCCGGCATGAGCCCCGTGCGGCAAACCCGGCAGCAGCAGCCCATCTCCTGGTCCCCTGATGCCCTCCACACCCTCTACTACTTCCTACGCTGTCCCCAGATGGAGTCCATGGAGAATCCCAACCTGGACCCTCCGAGGATGACGCTGAGCAATGAGCGGTAGGTCGGTGAGGTGGGAGCGGGCACGGAGCAGGCTGAAAGGGCTCCTTCTGTTGGATTTCCAGGGCAGGTTTGTGGGATGCTACCTAGGAGGCATCAGTTATTCCTGCAGCCAGGCCAGATTAGGTTGTCAGCCCTGCCAAGTTTGCGAAGCCCTGGAATCGGAGCTGGAAAGTGAGCTGGTTTTTCGTGCGGTCTTTCCGAGCGAGGCACAAGGCTGTGTGCTGCCAACAGGGCTTGTCTGGAGACCTTGCCAAAAGTACATGTGGTTGCCTAAAGCAGGAAAGGCCTTCCCAAAGAAAATGTTACCTCCTGAATGGTGCCAATTAACAATTGTCATCATTCTGGGGAAAAGCAATGCCGTTTGCTGCGGGGAGGGTTCAGGGGATTTATGAACATCCTACTTGAGGATTACTTCAGTTGGTGCTGTGTGTCTGGAGTAGAAAGAAATTTCTGTAGGAAGCCAAGAGCTAACCAGGGAAGGCAGTGGGTCTCCCTGCCTTCTGCCAGCTCTGTGACCAACTCTCAAAGTAGGGCCATTATTAGAGCAGTCAGAAATTTTCCAGTGGGATGTTTTTTCTCTTGGAAGCCTCCCTGGTTTCCTTCCTGCCCAGCCCCTTGGCAGGCTGCCTGACAGGCTGGTGGCACAGGAGAGCTGAGGAGCCCTCAGAGCTGAGTTCCTGGACAGGTCAGGCAGCTCCTGCTCCCCAGTTGCATTCTGTAGGGAGACCCAGGCCACTCCAGACTTATCTCCCCATTTCCAAGTGCACATCTAAGTTTCTGTTAATTTCAGAAATCTTAAATGGGAAGTTCTGTTTTCTGGTTACCCATTATTTATTCTAGCTTGCTTTTTGGATGTCTTTTTGGCCTGCTGGACATCAGGCTGAGGGAAGGCTCTATCCTGGCCCTGGCCCTTCCCAAAAGCAGCCTGTGGTTGAGAAGTTTCCCGGTGTATTGATGTCCTGAGGCCATACTCATAAAACAAAAAAGCAGAATATTTGTTGGACAGGTGAGCAGGGAAAGGAGAACATCTCTGCAGTTTTGTAAATAACATGGTTTCTTCTTCCCACCTTGGGCTTTACTGTACTCAGCCTCAGCTTCTGAAATCTGTATGAAATTGTAGAAACACACAAATAATTAATTACAGAAGTAAAAAAAAAGGTTGCCTTTCTGTTTGATCCTCCCCAGAAATATTTTCAAAAAGAGCAGAACTCTCTACAAAGAGAGGGAAGAGATGTACAGATATGAAGAGTCAGGAGGAATTAAGTTGAATAAAATAGGAGTAGAGAGAAGCATGGCTGCACACCTCAGCCTGCTGGTGGCTCAGTTTTTTGTGCTCATTAACCTTAGTCTAGGTTGTCCCTACCTAGTGCAAGGCTGTTGATTTTGCACACTGTGCAAAAAAAGTCTTCATGAGGCTAGATTGTGTAAAGTTGTGCTGCCACTGGTTCCCATAGTGGTACAGCTGAGGCTGCTGAACAGCTCGTAGCAGAAATGTAGATTAGGCTTTCTGTTTTGCGCTCTTTTCAGTGCTCTCAGTGTAATGATGTTACTGCAGCTACTTGTTTTGTACACTGGGGATAATAAATGAGTTAAATCAGGGGAGCAGTTATCTCTCCAATTGCTCCCAAACAAAGCTCTTCACATGGTTCACCGGAGTTTTTCTGGAGGCTGCAGCTCTGTTCTGTTTTGAAATCCGCACTAGATCCTACAACAGCTGGGGTAAGGGAAATTTCTGCCATTTTTTGCTGACCAGTACTTAGCTGTAAAGGAAATTAAAGAGGATATATTAAAATGGACATTATTAAAAACTGACATGAAGAAAAAAAAAAAGAAAACAACCTGAGCACTTAAAGGACTGGCTTTGAAAAATTTATGGAAGCTGGAAATGAAGTTAATACTGCCCATCCAACCCTACGTTTCGTTTGCTGCAGGATGTGTTGTTGTCTCGCTGTCCTGAGCTCTGGGCACATATCTAGCACAGGCAGGGGATGGACCCTGCTGGCAGCACTTTGCAGAAGAGGTGCTTTGCTCTCTCCTGGCTGAGGAGGAGAGAGGCAGCCGAGGCTGCGTGCGAGGCGCCGGGCTCGTGGCGTGAGCAGCGAGGGCACTGATTCACCTAATGTGACTTGGCAAGGCCGTGCAGCCCAGTTCTTTTATTCTTCCCTGAGCTGTGCTAAATCAGCTGCAGACTGGGCACTGCTCTTTTGTGTGTGTGTGTGCTCACTTTCTGGAACACACGTGTTCCGTGCTCTGCAGTCCCAGCTCGCTTTCTGCTGGAAAAATCCCGGTCACGAGCAGGGACAATAATGCTGACCTGTTGTGCCTTTGCTTGTGCTTCAGTCCCCACACTCCTGCCCAAATCTGTGCATCTATTGATCTGAAATTCAGCAAAGAGAGGGGTGGCTGTTAGAGCTGCAGGCTTGGTGAGACCCGATTTTGGGGAAGATCCATGAGACACGCTGATTCAGTGGAGGAGCTGCAGTAGTTCATCCACAGACCTGACAATCTGCTGTGCAGTTTGGCTTTCTGTGTGTCACACTGCGATGCAGAATGCTGTGAAAATCATAACACTGTAGGGTCTGGAAGATCTTCACTTCAGCATGAAGGCAAGCCGAGGATTTGGTTCTGAAACCATGCCTAATGGAGGTTGTCACGTGCCATGAAGGGCTTTCAAAAGCCTGGCTGAGCTTCTGCACTTACCCTGCAGCAAACTGCAGAGGGTATGAAAACACACACACTTGCAGATTTGAGGCACCCCGGTGAACAGAGCCAGTTTCAACCCACACAAGTGGGTTTTTATCCATGCTAAACACCTTGGCAGAAGACCTGAGGTGAGGAAGCTGGAGATGGCTGCAGCAGCAGGGTGGATGGAGTCACCTGTACAGCTCTCTGGAGCATGTGGATGCTTTGGGACACCCAATAGGCTGAAACTCTGCAGAGTTTGTGGGTTGGTGATGTTTGCTTCTGGCATCTTCAGGTGAAGGTGCTGAAGCAGGAGGAGAGGAGGCAGAATTAGAAAGCACTCTGGTATCCTAGGCGAAACATGAAGCATTTCCAAAGTGAATGCAGCTGCTCGCTGTGCAACCAAGCCATGGCCCACTTAGAGAACCCCAGAATGACCTTGTTTGCTGCACAGACAGTAAACCATCTGCTGTTTGGGGTCGAACAGGACACCAGAGGCAGCATTTTACAAACACAGAGTGCCACTTGTGCAATATTTTGGCAAGGGAATTAGACCCTGAGGTGAGCACTAGCTCAGTGAGGATACACCTGAGTGCCCGGAGGCTCGGAGCTTTTCCGTGTCAGCAGAGTTCTGTCTGTGCTGCTGCTGCAAAAAAAGTCCTCTGCTGGGCAATAAGATACTTTTATTTTCTCTGAGATCCCAGTCTGTGTTGTGTTAGGGGTCAAACTATGTGTTTTTGGACCAGGCACGTGGCACTTCTGCTTTCTTCACTCTGTTCCTGCTCTGGGATTTCTCCCATTGCTTATGTCAGGCAGGCTGAGCTTGGGAGCTGAGCTCATGCCCCAGAGCATGTTTGCTGGATTGTTTGGGATACTGTGACTTGAGAAGAGCCATTCAAAGGTAAACGAAGTTCCTTTCTCCTTTTTCACTTTTCCCCAAGCGGGATATAAAGCTTTTGTTTTATTTTAATGGTGTGTCAAGGCAGGAATGCTCTTGCAGTGATGCTTATCTTGGGGAGTATTTGTCAGCTCCCACAGAGCCCAAATCGAGGTCAATATTTAGGCTCGTTTTACTGCTGAATGGACTGTTCTGCCCTGGGTTAATTACTTGGCCAGCATAGTGGTCCAACGTTAAAGTTGGGAACAGACACCACTGACTGCCCTCATCCTGTCTCTTTTTTAGTTATCATCTCCCTGCAGCACTTATTGTTGGAAAGTCAGCATGATCTAATACCTGAGAACAGGCAAAAAAGTTGGATCTTGCTTCCTTGTGTAGCTGATTATCTGTGGGTTTGGGTAGGCTTGGCTTCTTCCCCTTCCAGCTGCCCTATTAAAAAAAACTCGAAAGTTTTGTCTGGTGTTGGTACTGTTGGTCTGTAGAACATTGTGGAGCTAATTCCAGGCTTGTCCATCCGTGCCTGTCGATCCAGCCATGTCAGGCCTTTCCAAGCTGTCCAGGCTGCAGCAGTGCCAAGTTTTACATGTTGTCTGAATTTGCTGGTGCATTATTTTATCCCAAACATCAGGGAGAGAGCATAAAACAATTTACATCTGCAGAAGCGCACAGACTGTACCCATCTTGAGCCTGTCAGTGGAAATTCCAGAGCTGATGCAGGATTTGTTAGCTGCCGGCAGTGAAATTTTGGGGCTTGTCAATTTAAAGGAAATTCACAGCTATTCAGCTGGAAAACTGCAAGAAGCCTACTACAGGGGCCACCTCTTAAGGAAAGAGAAAGCTTGGTTGGGTTTGCCATGTGCAGGCTCCAGATTTGCTGCTTCTAAACAAACCTGGCCTCACTCAGTTTCTCCCTTGTCACAGAAAATCCTTCAGGAAGGCTGCTGCTCATCCTGCCTTCAGCTCAGTGGCTGCTCTTACTTACCAGGCTCAAAAGTGGCCTGGATCTGTTTTCTGCTTCCAGCAGGAGTCTTCCCATTACATCTGTTACCTCTCATGATCCAAAGCCAAAGGATAAACATGCAAACCATCTTTTTTCATGACAGGCAGGGAAAAAAAAAGGACTTCTCTGTGCCATATTAGCTGGGCAGAAGAGGAAGGAGCTGAGCTGCCTACTTGGGTTTTCTCTGTGGAATATTCCCAGCAATGTTATTTATTGGGAAAGGGTGGAAAATGCATCTGATTCTGAAGGAAGATGTATCAATGCTACAAAAGGAAAGATTGCAGCCCTTTCATGCTGTTTTTCAGTGCTCTTTGCTTAAATACTCTATTCTTCCAGCATCTGAACTATTGATTTAAATCATCATTGGCTGGAACACTTGATAGATTTTGTCATGTGTGTAATCTAGACTTACTTTGGCTGGAACAGAAACCAGAGTTGGGTCTAAATTAATTCTTCCTGGTAGAGTGTCAAAATCCTACCCAAGCAGGATTGATTGATTGATTAATTGACTGATTCATTTGCAGTGGTCAATGCAATTAAAGAGCCCGTATGCCATAGCTGGATTTTAATCTCTAGTGACTCTAGGTCCCCTCATCATATTTCCTAAAGTTCATGTTTTAAAAACACATGACTTTGATCTTACTTAGTTCCTTTTCACTTGATGATTTCTAGGTGCATCATTAGAAGTAATTAGAGCCTGCAGCTCCTTCCCCCATGGTTCAGTGGGTTCTTTCCCTGTGTTCAAAAAATGCCTGCCACGACTAAATGTTCCTTCTGGAATTGCATGAGACAGGAGTGATTCGGTCACATGGATCACATTTATGCAAATATTCTAATTCAGGTTAAAGAGAATATTAATAGACCAGTTATTAATGGGAATTGTCTCCAAAAAGTCTTGCTTGGCATAGCATGGGCATCCAGCTGGCAGGAAAGGAAGGAAAATCAGGAATAACCTGCAAAGCCTGCTGCTGAGACCTGTGTTTGCTTGAGCTGCATCCTCAACATCACTGAGAGGAATCCCTGCTTTCAGATCTGGTTGAGGCTTTTCAGGACAAATCTCTTCTCCAGATGGATCTTTCCAGACTCTCACTGATCTGTCATGAGGCTTTTTTCCCCTCTGCTCCTTTTAACTGCAGGTTTATGGAATTTTATTAAGTGCCATAGCTACATCATTGCCTGTCTTTTAGATTTATCTGTGGCCTAGTCTTTCCTAATTCCACTTTAATGTATTTATGTCTGAATTCTTTTATTTTACAGCCATACCCTATTGTTTCCATGCAGTATCAGGAGCAGAACTTGATACACTTAGTTCCTTTGAAAAGGTCTGCAGTAAAACAAGTTCTGAGGTCTCTTGTCTGAGAGCTCTGAGTATCTTTCCATTCTGTCTGCAGCTGCCTCACCACTTAAAAATAGGTGGACAGGAATAATAAAAGCAGACTCTGATCCAGTCATTTGCCTTGAGAGAGCAAAATGCTGTGATCATGCAGAATTTAACAGTACTTAAATCCACTCAGAGTATCCCTGAAGTCAACAGAAAGATGTCCACACATTCCAGCCCCATCCCCATGCCACAGTCCATTGATTTTATTCTTTCCCCCAGAGCTGTTTTGATAGGAATATAGTGATTAAATACAGGGAAAGAGAAGGAAGCCTTACAGTGAACTGTGCCATTAGGGCATTGCTTGTGCAAAGGGCACATATAAATGTGCCCCCCTTTTTAAAGGGAAAAGAAGCTATTTGCTATCCATGAAAGCCTAGTCTGGTAGATTTATTAGTTAAATAAAAAAGTTATAAACAGATAAGATCAACTTCCTTCACCGACACAGGGAAAGAAGCTGCTACCATGCATTTTTCAGACTTTGACCAGTTAATGTCAGCCTTAATTGTGATTTTGAGGTGCTCATTCACAAGGAGATGACATGAATAACCCTATTTCAGAGGCCAGTAAGCTGCAACCCACACATACCTATTGACTGAAATTAACTGTTCAGGGGCCATGCTGCTCCTGACCTTAGGCTGGGTCGTTTGTTTGCTGAGTCCATACTAAATAGTTCAAAATATTGAATATATTGCACAATTTTGAGATCTGAGAGCATCTCTCCTTTTAAAAAGAGAAGTGAGTAGCTTCAGCACATTTATGATGGGCAGCTTTCACCCTCCTGCTGTTTATGGGACATCTCAGCACATATTCAGCAGTAACTTCTAGATCAAAATGGAAAAAAAATGACATTTTGACAGAGTCAGAGCCCATGGAAGTGGGACTCCTGCATATGTGCTCCTGGTATTTTAACTGAAAGGCTGCAGAGAGACACAGGATGAAGTGTTTATGGAATATTAAATGGAAGGGAATTAAAACAAGTCTGGCTACAGTCAGTAGGTGACAGACCCCAGTTATGCTTCCATTCCTGGAATATTCCTGCCTGTGCCTGGCATCACCTATTGAGGTATTTTTAAGCTGCATTTTTAAGCTATTGAGGTATTTTGAGCTTTCTTTTTTTTTTTTTTTTTTTAATTGTTCATTTCTTTATAGTTCAAAGATTGCAGAACTGGAATGTGAGGGATGACCTTGGCAGTGGTGAAGGGAATTAATTGCAAACCCTGAGGATCGAATCCATCCAAGTGCAACTGCTGAAGCTGGCAATGCACTCTGCTCTCAATTAGATACTTTCCCCCCTCTCTTTTATGTTGTTTGTATAAACATGCAGTGCTCAGTTTTTGGGTGGTTTTTTTCCAACTCTACATATCTCACACCTGGGACAGACCAGCCTTTCTTCCACGTTGCTGGCTGTAAGCAGTTTGTAGTGTTATTGTAGTGCTTCCAAAGGAGCCTCTGCATCTTCTGATCTTTCTGTTTCAGAGCAGGGGTGTGATACAAACACAGATTATTTAAATTCTCTGCAAAAGTGGGAGGAGAAGACTCCCTGTGTATGAACTGCAGCAGCGCAGAGCAGACTGCGTGGAGAGACAGGGGAAATATTACCGGCACAAAAGAGAGTACAATGAAACAAAAATTTGATTATAAAGGCTCTGTGTGAAGCTCTGGGGGGAAAAGTCAAGTTTTTTGGGCTGTCTTGAGGCTTGGCTGCTGTTTTTTATGTTCTGAGAAGTCTCAAGTGTCACTTGCACAGGTGGGTAAAAATCACCCTTTTCCTGTGGTCCTGGGCAATGTGCTCAGCTGACCCTGGTTTTGAGCAAGAGCTTTGGACTGAATGATCTCCAGAAGTGCCTCCAACCCCAGCTGTCCTGTGCTGCTGTGGTTCTAATTTCAGCATGTGCCCTCAGAGTTGTTTAACATCTCTGCACTGGTGATTTCCCACTCGGCAGGAACCAATACCTTGTTCCCTGGAACTGGTTCTTCAGCAGACAGTGGTTGATCCTCACCACCTGCCTGGAGAAGTGTGAGGTGTCTGGCAGTCTTTGTCCTGTCAGTTACAAAACATTTGTTTGAAAACCACAATTTTCTGCTCTTACACTGGTTTTACCCCAGTGCTGGGTGGAAATCCCCACAAAGGCCATCACTGACCAAAGCCACTTCTGGTGAAAGTCCCTGTTTGTAAAAGTGTTGAGAAGGGGAGAGATGATCTCTGGCTGTGCTGTTCAGCAGAGAAGAGACAACAGGCACTGTGTGTGTGTTTGTGTGTGTTACCACCCTGCAATTACAGCTCCAGTAATTACTGTAACTACGGTGGAGATGCCCACGTTGAGCTCTTGGCTCCTGCTCTTGAGTTTCCATCTGCTCAGATAAAAAAGAAGGTGCAAGAAGATGAGAGCCTGGCAACTCAGCTGCCTGGAATCTCGGGGCTGGTGCACCCAGGAATCTCCAGTGCCCATGGGCAGCCTGGGTTGTGCATTGTTTGTTGTTTGCTCCTGGTGATGAGCAGCAAACCAGCATCAAGATTGAAAAGCAAATAATCCAGGGAGACCTAAAACAAAGCTGTTAGAGCATTACAGAAACACAGGAATGAGTTAGGCAAGGCCTTCTGCCTTCTTTTCCCACCTTTTGGATGGTGCCTACAGGAATAATAGAGGACTGACTGAGAAGTCTGCACCTCTCTGCTTGCCTCTTGCAGGTTTCTGTCTTTCCTGTCTCCATCTTTCCTTGAGGACAGATCCTTAAGGACAGCCTCCTGATAGCAGCACAGTGTTCTTGTAACTAATACAATGAAAAATCAGTAATTCTGGGGATGAAACATTCTGTGCACGTTGCAAAGAACGGTGATGGTAACAAGCCAACAAGTTTCTCCTTTTTCAGTAATTGCTGTTGCCAATTGAAGTTAATATTATTTCCTATTGGACTAAATTGCAGCCCTTCCCTTGCAGAACTTGCCTGTTTCCTGAGGAAGGAGTTAACTGGTGCTTTTTAACAAAGGCCACACTAAGTAAATACAATCCTGAGCCTTTGCTGTGCAGCAGCCAGGGCTGGCAGGTTGCTGGGGGTTTTGCTGTTATTGTTCTTGACATCTTTGTAACACATTGCTGAGAGCCAAGCTCTCACTGCAGAATAAATATTTCTGGGTGTAATTTGTGATAATAGCAGCTATCGTTCCCTCTCTCTGACCTTGTGGAGATTAGACCTAAGCTTTCCCTGGGGTAATCCTAGGTTGGAGTGTCTCTGCTGGGTTTCCTTTTCCAAGGCAGTTTGCACTCCCCATCCCATGCCTGTGCTGCCCTGACCTCATGGTCACTTACAGAGCTACACTGCACCATTTTCATCACATGGTTTTTACAGCAACTGCTGAACAGAGTGTTTCCAAAAGCACCTCTGCTCTGCAAGACAAATCCTATTCAAATGAGCTGCATGTCTGAGCTGATTCAGCCCTGGGTTTAGAGGGTTCTGGGGCTGAAGCACCTGGTGTTGATCCCATGGGTGCTGGTCTAACGTGTTTGCTGAGAGAGGAGGGACCAGGCTGTGCTTTGCTGGTGATGCTGCTGGAAGGGGCATTTCCAGCCTGGAGTCAAACCACTGGCACCTCGAGTTCCACTGGAGAGTTTGTACCTGCAGGTCTCTCTTCCAGGGATTGGAAAGTGTATCATCATGTCTAGAGAACAGAAGGGGCAGGCAGAAGCTGGAAGGTTTGATTCCTAGGCTTGCTGGAAAACTCTCTGCTGCTGGAAGGAATTCCGTTAACAATTCCTCACCCCTTTGGCTTTGTTCAGAAATGGAAAAGATCCTTCTGGGGAAACAGGGGGCTCTTCTTGGACAGGTGCTGCAGAGCTGGGGACATTTTCAGTGGGAAAGGATTGTTTGTGATGCAGTTCCAGAAGGTGATCTGAGAGGAATAGGAGCCTGTTAGCATGAAATTATAACAGGGCTAACATAACCTGCTCAGAACTTAGCTGCTTGTAATTATCCTGCTCCCAGCAGCCAGACTGGGTGATTAAGAGTTCCCTCTGTCAGCCCTGCACTGTGCCAGGTAGCCAGTGCTCAGTTCCCTGTTGGGGCTGCCAAATTCTTCAGGAAGGATCTCTCTGAAGAGCTGGTGCGGTGGAATATCACAGAAACATATGTGCCTTAAGTGACTTTCCATCTGGGCATCCCATTCTTCCTTGTACAAGAAGTTACAATATTTAATTAACACACTTTGGGGCTACTTCTGGGCTGCTAAACTGTTTGTGCCCAGACACTCAAGATACCTAAAGATAAGTGGCTTAATCTGAGAGTGCAGTTTGCCCCAGCTTAGTGACAAAATCTGGGCTCTGTACAGCTTCATTCACAGTCAGGGCTCAGAGGTACCTGCTGCAAAGAAAATAAAATGAAAGCTAGTTTGTTTCTCAAATAATTTTGTTCCTTCACGGTTCTTTTGAGGTAGAAACCCTGGGAAGAAAGGTGTGTGCCATGTGTTGTAAAGATTTTAGTGATTACTCTTTCTTTGTGCTTGAAATGCAGAGCATTGGATGCTGAGAGAACAGTTTATTAAAGCAACAGGTACTCAAGTGTAGAGCAGAATTTTAGAATGCTGATATTTTCCTCAACAAGCTGAAAAAGAATAATTGTGCACATTGAGTGCAATGATGTTAGAATAGGCTTATGTTTAGCTTTGTCATTTTTATCATATCGATCATTGATGCTTCTGTGGTTTGAGATTTGCTTTTTGGCAGCAGCATTTTAATGGGGCTGAAAAGGGAAAATCTCTTTGCCATTTGGCATTAGAAACAAAAATTATTGGTTTTTCATGCTGGTCATTAGCTGAGAGAGCAGCTGGAGCTTGAAATTCCTCCATGTTCCTGTAAGAAGCACAGAGCTTCTCCCTCAGCCGTGGTCAGCATGAACCAGCTTGGGCCTGTTGCAAGAACAGGTTTTATCTGAGCATAAGAAAACTTCATTCTCTTATCCCTAATAGAATGTTTATCTAATCTAATAATATGAGACTATTTAAGTGTGGCTTTTTGGAGAGAGAGAGATGGGGTAGCAGATAACCTGATATGGAGACTGGAGTGACAATTGGGTTTTTTCATCTCCCTGTGCTGCAGGTGTCAGGGTGTAAACAAATATTGCTGGTGTCTTACTCAGGCATTTGCCATCTGGGCATAAAATCTGCAACTCTGTAGCTCACAGTCCATGAGAAATAGATATAAAACTCTGGTAATTTGACAAGTTGCTTTGTAGGAGGGCATTGGTTATGCCTCTGGCCTCCTGCTTGTGCTGGTATTTGACCACAGCATCCTGAGAGTGTCAGGGTAAGAGCTTTTTTTCTGCGTGTCCTGTCAGCATTGCTCTTGGTTAGGCCAAGCTGTGACCTGCTGAAAGATCTGCTGCATCCATATATTGAGGTATTTGAATAATTTTAATTACTCTCATTTGAGATTCAGTAGAAGGTCATGCATTATAGCAGGCAAAGCAAGAGGCTGCTCAGCAGCACTGCTGGCACTAAAAGCAGACTTAATAGCTGGAATTTGTGGCATCTGCTGAGAAGCTCCAAATGTTGAAATGTAGTGCATGCATGCTCTAAATTTAGGATATTTGAAAACTGAAAGAATTTGAGCTTGGCCAATTAAATCCACCTACCAGAATCCCAGAGTTAAGCTGTTGTGTCTGCCATTCCCAGTGCTGCTTAGGTTCAGTGATGATGCCCATTGATAGGATCATAAAAATTCCAGAGATAGAACCATACAAAGAGTTTGAAATTAGGAGATTTCACAGTCTTAAACAAAAAATGGAAGAACAAGATGATTTCTTGTCTGGCATAGAAAGACTTCATTGCAACAGTTGTTTTCTTTAAATTCAGGACATTTCTGTTGCTTGCATTTCTCATATCTGTAACTTTACATGGCACTATTTATTCAGTTTTTTAAGCCAAAATGCAAACATGGAACTCTATGCTTTCCAGTAAAAAAGCAGAAACCAATTCATTCACCACTGGAGCTTTCTCTTCATTCTGCACAGCAGCTCTTCAGTGTTTTAAGACAAGAACCAAGGAGCAGAGCAGAAGCTCCTTGAAGATTTAGGTGAAATGTGTTCATTGAGCAGTTTGCCATTAGGACAGAGTGATGTCTTCCTGCAACATAATAATTTAAAAACTTTTTAAATGCCACACTGGCATCTATTTGATCCAGCAGTGATGTTACTTCTCCTTCTGAGCTTTGATTAATGGCAGATTTTGTGTCTTACATGGCACTATTCGAAAAGTGCTGTCCATTCATTCACAAATGCTACACCCTGTGGGCTTTGAATGACCTTTATTTAAGCAAATGGACTCTGAAATTACATTATTGGGTGGTGTGGGTACCTGATTTTAGAGCACACATTGCATTATTTCACCTAAGAGAGCTGCAAACCCGCTTGTGTTGGTGTGTTCTTAGTGCCTTCATGCTAAATTAATTCCTGGAACATCTCAGATTCCAGAAAAGTGAAAAGCCAAAAGATTCCTTGGATTTTCATGAAGGAAGCACTGATATCAGCAGTGGGGTGACTGGTGGCACACAGTGTCCCTGCTCACAAGAGTGTGACATGGCACAGGAATGCCACATCAGTCAAGTCTATAGAAAAACAGGAGTTTCATCAACTTTTTCTTAGTCCTGAAAGGGGAAAAAAACATCTTAAAATCATCTTTTTAACCTTGAAATGTTTTGCCTCTAGATACCAGTATTCTATGTTTTAAAATGTCTTATTTGAAACACTAATTAGGTTTTGGCTTGTGCTGGGATGTAAATGGGAAACCTTTCCCTGTTTATTGTGAAAACCCCTTTGCTTCACTAAGAATTATCTTTGTTTAACGGAACTAACTTTTCCAGCTATAATTAATTGAACAACTCTCAGTATTCCAGAACTGCAGAAAAAAAAAACATTTTTCTTCCTGGCTTTTTGCTCACACAGCTTTAACTGGGGCGCTCCGGGCAGTTTTCATGAGCGTGGCAACGCTCCGTGTCAGGATTTTACAACTGGGCCCTGAAAACCAGTTCAGTGATTGAATCTGGCAGATTGGCTTTGGCTCCAGAGCCAGCATATGCTTTTAACATATGCACGTTGGCAAATCAGATTGAAATCGTAACTAAAAGGGTTGCTGTCTCGATCCTGCTCCTGCTGCTGGGAATTACGTGTAATGGGCAAAAAAAAAAGAAAAATTGGGGAAGGAGGAATCTGGGGTGTGGGTAGTGAAGAACCAGCTGACCCCTGGTAAATCTGCTGTCAGATAGCATGGGATTTTTTTTTTTTTGTTTTGTTTTGTGTGTATTTGGTTTGGTTTTGTTTTTGTTAGTTTGCCAGTGTAGCTGCTGGAATGCACCGTAGGAGTTACCACTTGGTTTTTCTGCCCACAGGATCAAGGCTGATCCAAGAATAGCAGACACCCCACTCTGGCTCTCTGCCCGTGTTTATCTCTGACTATCACCTAACCTGCTGCTACAGGCTCGTTCCTTTCATGCATGTAAATTGTGCTCCTGTCCTGCTCCAAAATACACCAGTTTTTTCCTTTGCTGCTGGAATTGTTGGGCATGGCAAGGTTTTCCTGGGTCAGATTCCTCAGGGTGGGTCCTGGGTACCAGGACTCCACATGTTGCACTGGTTGGATCTTGTCTGGAAGGTGTTTTGTGCTTGCAAACCAGGGCAGTCACCTTTTTGTAAGAGGTGGGAAAGGCTTGGATCTGGTGTAGATGGCCTGGCCAGAGCAGAAATAATCATGGAATCAGGATAATGGAATGTGGTTTGGGTTAGAAGGGGCCTTAAAAGTGATCTCTCCCACCCCACTGCCATGGGACACCTCCCACTATCCCAGGTTGTCCAACCTGGTTGGACACTTCCAGGGATGGGGCAGCCACAGCTCCTCTGGGAATCTGTTCCAGGGCCTCCCCACCCTCGCAGGGAAGAATTCCTTCCCAATATCCCATCTGTCCCTACCCTGTGGCAGTGGGAAGCCATTCCATTCCCCCTTGTCCTGTCAGTCCAGGCCCTTGTCCCAAGTCCCTCTCCAGCTCTCCAGGAGCCCCTTTAGGTGCTCCCTGAGGTCTCCCTGGAGCCCTCTCCCTCCAGGCTGAGCAATCCCAGCTCTCTCAGGCTGGCTGCAGAGATGAGGTGTTTCCATGGCCTCCGGTGGACTCACTCCATATTCATTGAGGTCAGGACTCACAATTTGGTTCATCCCATCCCCCAAATTGTTTGCTGTAGTTTTCACCTTACGGAGAGTTTCAGGGCACTGAGGAGTTGGGAGCAGCAGCAGGAGCAGGATTGGTGTTTTTCCTTCCTCTGTGTTTCCTCCGTGTCCATCAGGGCTCCAACAGCTCCGTGTGGGGCTGGCGGGACAGATGGAAATCTGTCACATCCTTGACCCCATAACTGTGACCATATTGTCATAGTTAAACTATCATGTATATTTATCTGCCTCTTATCAACAACTGTATACATTTGAAGTTGGTTTTCATTATTTTCTGCCTCTCTAGAAACCTTCCTCCTGCCTCAGCTTTGCAGATGTTGCAAATATGTTTTTCTAATGAGACACATGGCACATTCCAGAGCAGCACCAGTGCTTGTTTCCAGCCTGAAAATGAAATCTTTTCCCTGTTGGTAAAGTAGAGTTTGTAAAATGTGATTACAATAAATAAACCATAGACTTGAGAGGTCTTTTTGAGTTTCGTAGTGAGTTCCCAATGATTACTTTATGTTATTTTTTTAGTGAACTCAAATTTAATCTTTCCTTTGATTTGTAGCAACATGAAGTAAAACCTGTCTGATGCTGCACCTTATTTTTAAGTGTGGTTTGCAAAGGATGGAAAAGGTGTTATTTCTGTCTGTGGGAAGAAGGATCAGAGCTGCCAGCTCTAGATTTAAACTACTCTTGTACCATTTTATATTCTCTATATAAAGAGGAAACTCTGAAGGCAGATTCAGTGGAGAAAGGATCCCAATAAATATAATATTAACCAGATGGCTTTCATTCCATTAGTGTCTGACAGCAGGATAACTCTCTAAACTCATGGCATAGCCAAGCCAAGGCCTCAGTAACTTGATAACAATCCACTAAAATTTGAGAACTCTTATCTTCTGAGATGTGAGCCAGTCATTGTTTTAAGGGAAGTCAGAAGAACACTGTTTGGGGTCAGTTGGATGTGGTTAAATTTCTTCTTCCTTTTCTGTAGGATCTGGACTGTCTGCCTTGAAAGAGGTTGCACATGTTGAGATGAACAGGGCCCACCATGGTCATTCCTATTTTTTTCTCCTGTAAATGTGGGAAGTTCTTGAAATTTTGTAAAATTTTTTGAATCTGTGAGGAATAGCTCCTATCTGAAGCTGGTTGTATTTTGGAGCAACAATTCTGTGTTTCTTCTAAATCAACATCTCTGTTGTTACTTTATTCACATATAATTACATACTCTGAGATACATTTTTTTCTCCCTGCTGCTTGAAGAGGGGTTTTAGTGTTTGAGAGTCCAAATTGTAAATACGCCACTGTTTTCCACATCAGTGTGCCATGGTTTGAGTTTTGGATACTCCGTCTTGCCTCACAATCTTTTCCTTTCTCCAAGTAATGAGACTTCACTCTGATTTCTTTTTGACTCTCTTGCCATCCTTGGGATTTTTCCATCTGAGTGACTTTGAGCCATAGAATTTGATTCCAGATTGAATCCAAACATTAGCTCACTGCACTGAAACCTTTCCTTTTTTTTTAGTCCCTTGCAAAACAACACACTGATCTTTAAACATTTGGGATTCTTCTCCGCAGGAGCCTCTGTGTAGTTCCTGTCAGTCACACATGGGGGGTTACCATGGGCTACCCCACTCTGACCATAAATACTGTGAGATTTCCACGTGCTTTAGTTCACTCAGACCACTTAGAAGGCCTCTGGACAGGCAGGATGGGAGGCTGTGCCTGTGTGGCTCAGGCCCTGCTCAGGCTGCCAGCAGGGAGGTGAATTTTGCCATTCCTACCTGCTTCCATTAGGACAGGATTTTCTTTCCCACTTTAGAAGAAGGAGAACCTTGTTTAGAAGAACAAAGTTTTTCTTTCTTGCTGTTGCTGTCACTGTTGGCTCCTGCTTTGTTTTGCTGTAGCAGAGCAGAAGGCAGTGAAAAATAGCAGAGAAGAGGTGGGGCAACAGGGAAAATGTTTTGTTCCTCCTTTTTCCCTCCAGGTTGGAAGGAGCTGTGAGCAGCCTGGGCTAGTAAAAGGTGTCCCTGCCCATGGCAGGGCGGTTGGAACAAGATGAGCTTTTCCCACCCCAAACCATTCTATGACTCTGACTTTTCAGGAGTCTTGTCACTGGATCCTCCTGGGTGCACAGCAGGGGGAAGGAATGTGATGGAATGGGAAGCCCCACTGTCTTCACCTGAGTTAGCAGGTGCTCAAAGAAGAGGAAGGATGACTTGATTTTCTAACTCCTCTGGACTGCTCTCCTTTTTGCATACAATTAATCCCTTTGCCAAAAATATCTTGATCCCAGTGCTCCTAGAAATCCCCAGAAGAGCCCGCTTTGGGGAATGATTTCTTTGTGATGGATATCCCTGGAAGTCTGTGATCCCACAGCTTCTCCTCGAGACGCTGCATGTGCTCTCCACATGCCAGTCATGTCCAAAGCCATTCTAATGAAAGTACCTTTTCCAGGAAAAAGTTATCCTAAAACTTGTTGTAAATTCTCTGCCAAATGCTGCTTGGCCTCCTTGGCTATGTCTAAATAAAACAATGTGGTTCAGCTCAAAGGAAGGGGGAAAGCCCACAATAAAGTCTGTTCTTTCTCAGAGCACTCTCACCCAGCTCCAAGGAGATCTCCTCAGGATTGGAGTGGCTGTCCAGTACCAGATGGAGGGAATTTCAGAGAACCTATGGGTGGAATATTGACAGCCCATGACAGTATCAGACATCAGTGTGATCCTTCACAAGGTGTATGGAAGAGGAGCAGTTCCTGCTCCACTTCCAAGTCTTGTGCACATCCCAGTTCATGCTGGCATCACTCCAAGACAACTTCATGGCAAAAAACTGGAAGAAGCCATGGTGGCATTGTGCTTCCAAGAAAACCGAGGGTCTGTGTCCCCAGTGAGCTGCTGCTGGAATATGACAGCTTCCCAAGACTGGATCACTTCAAGTGTGGAATTTAATGAGCTGCCAAATACTTCTAAATGTCAGGAGGACCAGAGGAAAATGGCAGCAGGCAGAACATGGCACAGGCAGGAGCGCAGAGACAGAAATTAATTCTTTAGCTTGCAGCATCTCCCAGTTAATTT
The DNA here is from genome assembly GCF_036417665.1 of Passer domesticus. Taxonomy (NCBI): domain Eukaryota; kingdom Metazoa; phylum Chordata; class Aves; order Passeriformes; family Passeridae; genus Passer; species Passer domesticus. The sequence continues at coordinate 54,594,260 of NC_087479.1, forward strand.
TCCATGAAGGTTCCCCCCCTTCCCCTGCTGCAGACTGTGAAATGATCAGTGATTCCTTGGGGGCAGATGGATGCCCAGGTTAAGGGCCACAGGGTTGAGAACTGCGTTTTATTTTCTAGGAAATGAGTAATTTCATTTATTTTCTCAGTGTGACGTGACCCAGTGTTGGTGTTTCATCCAGCTGAACTGCACCTCTTCTTTCTGCTTCAGTCCTGGGATAATGCTGCTTATCTGGTGGAGTGTCAGTGAGCAAAGGAAGATAAAGCTGCTCCCAGAGCGTGGCCAAGGGGAGAAAGGAAATAATTGGATAAAAGCAGGGGGAAAGAGTAAAAAGCCCATCCTCAAGCTAGAAATTTTGCAGAGAAACAAAGTTTTTCAGCAAAATAGTAATTGAAGCCATTATAGTGACCCTCGATAGAATATTGAATAGTAAAGAATTATTTATCCAATTTGCACAGCAATGCCAGTGGTGGGGTTTGGAAAATCAGGACAGCAGGATGAGAACATCCATCCTGACACTGCTTTTTGTATTTTTAAAAGTCTGCTCCCCTTTGGACACAAGGAGAACCAGGCAGTCTGAGCTGTGACTTTTAAAGCCTTTGGAAAAAATCTGTTGAGATTAAAAAAAGAAACAGAAGGGGGGGGGGAAAAAAAAAAAGTCTTTCTTCTTGCCATTCCTCCCAAAGCAAGTTTTCCACATCCAAGGTCTGCTTGTGTGGAAGCCGTTTATAACCCTGGCACATGTGGATTTTTTGCAGAGTGGAAATTCCGTCAGGATAGGTGTTATTTCTGCTGCAGACTCCGTGGCATTTGCTGCTGGCTGACCACAGGTTCTGGCTGCCCAGGGCCTTGAGTCAGTCAGGGTTTGGTGGTTCCCTGCCCAGCCGTGTTCCCACCATGGGAGTGTCAGGGAAGCTGGGATGTGGCCTGAATCTTTGTTCACCACAAAAGGTGGCAGATGGAATCTTTTGTAAGATTTGCTTTTCCAGTGTTCCTGAGCGTTCCCAATCTAAATATAATTTAATTCTGTATTTAATTTTGGTGCTTTTAGCCTCCCTGGCCTACCTCTCTGCCCTCACCACCTCTGTGGAATTCCATGCTAGAGGCTCTGCAAAGTACATAGAAAAGATAAATAATTATTTTGGCTCCTCTCTTAAGTACCTGCATTCAGAAAGTGTGAATGGCTCTTTTCCAGGTTGGATAAGAGTTGAAATTCTCTGGAGCAGAGAATTTGCTTCAAGGCATCTCCCAAATGCCTGTGGACAATTCCTGCTCTTCCCTTAAGGAGGTCAATCAGCTCTGAATTGGATGAGCTGGAATGATTCATCCCATCCCTTTCAGAAAGTCTTGGCAAGGATGAGCTGCTGGGTGATTTTCAAAGTGGTGATTGTAGCAATATCAGCAACCCTGATATTCTGATTCTTTGACAGAAAAGTGAACTGGTAACAGGAGAAAGTCAATGTCCTGTTAGAAACACCCTGGCCCTGGGCAATCCAGGATCCGGTGCTTAAAACACCTCTGGTTTTGTATAAACCGTTTCACAACTCAGAAGAAAAGGAAGAGAAGCCGAGGGGAAAATAGTGGGTGTGTTTTAGAGTGATAGTGGCAGCGTTTCAGGGTGCACCTTGCAACTGGGAAAATTGGAACAGCACATATTTTTCCAGAGTGGAGTTATTCCAGCCTGAAGGGTGTTCAAAGTTGTGATAAAGAGAGCTCTGCTTATGAATCCTATTATGAATAAATGGTTTCTAACGGGATTGGTGCAGCTCACTCTCTCTGCCCTCACACATGTACACAGGCACAGCTTTGAAAATGCCTTTCATGGCTTCAGCTGCTTTCATTAATGCCCAAATCAGTTCATATTTCCTCATATATGTATATTTTTCCCTCTGAACTTTGTAAAGGAATTGATCCTTTCTTCCCTCAGTTCTTTTCTTTTGAATGGTTAAATGGAACAGGTTTTTTTTTTTCTTTCCCCCTTTTCCACAGCGTTAATGAAGTCGTTACTGGGAATGGGAGAGGTGTTTTCATTACAGCTGGCACTTCCAAGCCTTCCACTGGGGTGGCAGGTATCCTTGGGGAAAAATCAAGCAGAATAGATCAGTCTGGCTGTATATTGAGAGGGTGGATGAGATGTGTTGTGTACGAGAGTATTATGGTAACTATACATTCATGTGTAATCTCAGTGCTGTGTTCATTCTTACAGCAGGAGTAAGGGGGGCTAATCACGAGCTGGTGCTGCTGTTATTACCTTATTTATATTCCTTTATTGCCTTGCAGCCCTTCATATTGAGTAAAACCTCATTATTCCACCAGTTCTGTGGTCTGGAGGCTCAGGAGGGCAAAACTGAGGGTCAGGTGGGCAAAACTGAGCTCTGCATAAGAAAGGCAACATGCAAAAAGCCTCGGGGATGGCGGTAATGTAAAGATTAATTGAGGCAGGACTGAATTACAAGGTCTGAAGTTGCAAACAGTCAAGGATATTTTTAGTGTTCCTAGCGGAGGAGTGTAAAAAAAAATAATAAATGATAAATAATCCCATGCCTATGGATTATCTAGAATAACAGGCATAGCTATTACATAACCTGTTCGGGTGACCGAGGCTGAGCCGCTCGTTCCCGCGGCCGTGTCCTTCCAGTCCAGATTCCTTCCTCAGGTGGGATTTATCCGTGCCAGGCTCCCCCTTGCACGCCCAGGAGCACACCAAGTGTCCTCCAGCCTCAGCCCCCGTTCCATAATGGATCTCTGCCCTCGCTTCACAGCCCCTTCATGCTGCTGCCGCCGCTGATGGAGTGGATGCGCGTGGCCATCACCTACGCCGAGCACCGCCGCAGCCTGACCGTGGACAGCGACGACATCAGGCAGACGGCCAGGCTGCTCCTCCCGGGGCTGGACTGCGAGCCACGCCAGCTCAAGTACGTGGGCTAAGCTCTGGGAAGCTCCTTGGAGCTCCTTCAAGCTTTCCTGTAGTGGTTTGGGCTCGCCAAGTTGAGAATTCCCGGACAACGCGCCAGTTAGTGCGGTGGGTTCAGTGCTGGCCAGTGACCAGCACAAAAATGGACAATATTAAACAATAAAACCTCCTGCTGCTCCAAAGGAGATGACAAACTCAGAAAGTCCCCTCCGTGGGCTGTAGCTCAGCTCACTCAGTCTCTTATCAGTCCCTCCAGCACTGGAAATGCCACGGCCCAGGCGGGACACAGGTGGGAGCTGTCGGTTCTCAGGCACAGAATGTTCCTGGCTGGAAGGGACCCACAAGGATCATCAAGTCCAGCTCTTGAGTATTAGCACGGTGCTCTGACCCACGGAGCTAATCTCAGGGTCATACTTTCACTACATTTCCAGAAGCCAGATCTCGCTGTGCCGCACAGGCGATACATGTTTAACCTTCTGGTACTTCCAGAGATAAAGGAACTTTGGGCAAACTCTGCAGCTGGGGCTGAAAGATTTTTTTGTCTTTCTGAAAGTTAAATACAAAATGCAAGTATTTGGGTTCAGGGTTTTTCTGTGCCTCAGACTTAATTACAAGATTATTCCTTGCTTTTTAAGATAGCTTGAATGAAAAATCTAAACTAGAAAAAAAAAAGTTAATTCCAGATTGCATTATTTGATCCTTTAAAACACTAATTATGTATCCAGCATGTTCAGGGGGAAAGAAGGTCTTGAAACTGGTTTGTTTGTTTTAATTGTTTATTTATTTATTCCTGACTTGCTGTGGGATAGGAATAATGTGCAAAGGCAAGTTCCTTCCCTTCAAAAACCTTTATTTTTCTGAAGTTCACTGTATTTCAAGTGGAGTCATTTTATTTTGCTTTTTTTTACATAATTCTTCTTTTTTACATTCTTCTTACTATTATATAACATAATTACATCTTATTTTGGGTAACACTGTAGATTGTGATACCAGTTAAAACAAGATTATGGTAGGATTTTATATGAGACTCATCCTGAATCTTCTGTGTGAGGTGATAAGTGGCCTGTTCCTCTGGCAGGCTGTCCAGGCTCTCCAGAGGAGGATGGCTGTGCTGAAAGCATCTCATTTATCAGAGGAGCTTGGCAGGCTGATATCTCACTCACTGAGAGTTTGCTCAAGAGCCTGTGCTGGAAACCAGGCGGGTACTGTGGAAGGCATTCACCCCAAAATAACATCAAAGGGCTGAGCTCCCAGTGCCAGCCCCCAGTTGGGAAGTGATCCTTCAGTGAAGGAGACACACTTCCAGGTCTGGAATTCAGAAGAGTCTGAGCAGCCAGCCAGAGGATTTACAGTAATCCCTGGGCTCCTTCCAGATGACATAAAAGTTGCTCTGATAGTCATCTAAAGGATAAGGATTTAGTAGATCCTCATAGAAATGTTGAAACACTTTCTTCAGTTAATTGCTGGAAAGGCGTTGAGGATGTTCCCCTGCCTAAATTTGATTTTTATTTCATACTTTTTAAAAATTCTGCTGTTTTTTGCCCAGAAAATACTAAGGATCCAAATATTTTTTTATGGTATGGGCACCATTCAGGAATTCTTTTGTCTTTCACAGACCTGAATGCTGCTTCAGCTCCTTCCGGAGACTGGATGCTAAAGCTGCTACTGAGAAATTCCAGCAGGATCTGGGCTTCCGGATGCTGAACTGCGGGAGGACGGATCTGATCAGCCAAGCCATCGATGCACTGGGCCCCGACGGGGTGAACACCATGGATGATCAGGTGTGCCACAGAACAAGCCCTCACCACCCCAAAATCCCCTGCAGCAGCAGCTCCCTCCTTCCTTTCCGCGTGGCAAATCAATACCAGGTCGTGTTTGTTGCCTCTCCAAGGGTTTTCTAATTCTGGTTCATGGTTTAGGCTGAAAATGCATCCCTTAAAACACAGAAAAATACTTCCCCACCCCACTCTCATGCCACCCCTCCAAAAAAAAATCCCATTAGAGCCTGGAGTAGATTGTTTATCAGCTGGAATGTTTCTTCTTTGGATGGGCTGTCTCAGGCACTGATGGCAGGCAGGTTAACACAGGGGCAGTGAATGGAAAGTCTGATACGTGCTGAGAGGATGTCAAAGCAAAGTGGTTTCTTTTCCAGTGACACTCCCCTCTGGCTCAGCAGCCCAAATCCCGGCTGGGTTAGTGAGGAGTGACCAAAAGGTGTTTTTGTCTCAGAGCAGTTTGGAATACAAGACACAGCACTGAGAACCCCGCCCCAGTGGGCTGGTGTCAGTCAGTGTTAGATTTGCTCTTAGTCCACCATGCTGGTGTGTCTGTTTATCCATTTTTAACTGTTCCCTGCTCAGCTACACTGAACCATAGGGATTTGGTAGTCCTGGGAGTCTCTGGCTGCTTCTGCTCGTGCTGTCAGTCCCATCAAGTAACAGCAGAGTCTGTCCTCTGGGATATCATTCAATGCATGGAATTAGCTTTTAATTTAAAAAACGGGGGGGAAAAAGCCACCTCTCCTAAATAAACACTCGTTACAGCTGTCACAGCAGGGAGAATGAGCTGTCACATCTCTGAACAAGAGGATATTGAGCAGTGGGAATGGTTTATGTTCAGGTAGAGAGGTTTTCTCACTGCCAGCATTTTACTGCAGTAACATTTCAGACCCAGCTCTGAACCTGGCACATCTTCCACAGCACTTCCCACCATCCTGCAGTGTTCAGGGAAGTGTGAATGTATACACAAATAGCAGAAACTGCTCCTGGACATAGCTGGGTGTGTAGTTGCCTTATTTACAAATCCAGTACCAGGAGCTTTGTGGTCACTGGGGTGGGTATCTCATCATATATATTCACTTTAGTAAAGTGACTGAGGTGGCAGATTTATATTTCCCACTTCCTCTTTATATTTTTAAAATAAGTTTTTGCAGTTCCTGTAACCCAGAAGCCTCTCATTCCTTCAAAGATTATTTTGTGACTTGCACTGTGAGCCACTGTGCCCCAACACCTGAGACTGTCACTTCTTGCTGCAGGATGTCCCCTACCTCTCATCCAGCCAGCAAACTGGGAGCTGTCTGGCTTTTGTCAGCACAGAGCCCCCCGTGTGCAGCTCCTTGCGAAGTCTGAGGAGTTTCTGCTGTCACTCCCTGATGTCTCATCCTGTGGGTGGGATCCTCTTGCCAGCCCTGCTGTGAGAGGGGCAGCTCTGTAGTCTTCAGCCCTCAGAGAGTGTTTTGGCACCAACAAAAAGAGCAGGACAGGCCCCCTCTGGAGACATTGTTGCTTGGAAATTCTCCACTTGACTCTGGAGCAACTCAGCTTTTTGTCCAAGCAAGTGCCTGCATGGCACTGCCCACCCCAAGCAGAGTTAAATCAAAGCTCTGGGAATGAGCTCTGCCATAGCTGGAACAGGAAACCAAAGCTAGACTTTGCCAGCTTGTTTTGCTCCTTTTGGAAAAGAGTAAGACAAAGCCAGATGCCCAAACTTGGGAAAACTGACTTAGGCGTGACAGAACTGCTGGATAATTTAATACAAAGGCTTTAGATCCAGGTTGGGATTTTGACCACTCCCAGGGTGTGAGCATGTCCGGGATGTTCAGACCCACTTGCCCATCTGTGTACATGGAAATCTGTGGAAAAGAACTCAGAACATCCCCTCAGAAACATCAGTTTGGAGCAGGACCCTGCATTCAGCACTGATGGGGACCAACAAGCACTCTGGTTTCAGGGAACTGGAGATGTTTAGGAGAACAATCTCTTCTTCCCGTTGCAAGGAACAAGCAGGAAGTACAAAACTAACATCAAAAATTTTAAAAAGGACAATGTAAGTCTGTACAAGTTTTAGAACCCTGACTGGGGTTTGTGCCTCCAGGCCTGCATTTTGAATTCTCAGTTTATTTGTCTATAATAAATGTGGAGCCTCCCAAGCCCCACAAAAGCCAGAATATCTCACCCAGAAATATCCTTACCAATGGAAGTGCCCCAAAGCAGGAAGCTGGAAGTTGTGGCTGCTTTGAAAAGACACCTTTGCAGAGTCAAGAGCAAAACTCCTGTGTGAGAGATGTAATTCCATTTTTAGAGTACAGTTCCCATTAAGGATGAAGCTCTGTTATTGCACACTGAGCTGCGGAGATGCTGCCTGTAAAAAATTCAAATGCCTGTAATAATTAAGGGGAGGGGGCAGGAAAGCTGTGGGATGTGAGCAGGAATGGATTTTACCAGGCCATTTCCTTTATGTCCTTGGCTACTTCAGGAATGAACTCCATAAGTAAGGCTCATTTTTCTCATAATTCATCTCTGAGCCGTCATGGTTTGCTGGTTAAGTAGAGGGAGAGAGATTTATGGGATTGAAATGCTGAAATATTGAGGCAAATAGGATTTTAGCAATGGGGAGAAGTTGCCAAATAAATTCATCGTCTGTATTTTTGTGTTGCTTTCTGCCTTCAGTTCATTTGGCTACAAATGAGCCAAGAAATGGCATTTCTTTGTTGGCAGCCTTGGGAAAGCTGGAGAGTTGTGGACAATACAGGGCTAGGATTTTCAGTGATCCTTTTTGTGTTCTTTCAGCCTTGTCCAGTGATGTTTTGTCCAGGTCATTTTCCAGTATCAGTTGTGCCCACTCTGCATAGAAATCAAAAATGTTTATAAATACATCTGTGCTGTCCCTACACACACTTTGTACATTAAGATTCAAACTCACTGTGTCCATGACGGTGTCACTGTTGATAGGGATAGAAAGATAACTTTGTTTTTGTTTTTATTTTTTGTTTCCTTTCTGAAGGGCATGACCCCCCTCATGTACGCCTGTGCTGCTGGAGATGAAGCCATGGTCCAAATGCTTATAGATGCTGGAGCAAATTTAGATATACCAGTGAGTAACCCTGTGCCCATAACTATCCAGCTGTAAACTAACAGGAGTTCTGAAATCTCTCCTAGCAACTGAAGGATTCAGTTCTGGAAACATCAAGCAAGGCATTTCTCCCAGAAACCATCACTTCAGGGATTTGGGAGGGGGGAGAAAACCTCTTGGAGCACTCAGTGGCTCCAGTTAGGATTGGGACTGGTCTAATGGGCAGGGGAGGGGGAGGGAAGGAGCTGCCACAGGGAGAAACCAGTGATCCCATTAAAAATCCCAGGGGATGGGGCAGAGCGAGCGGTGGTCGCAGTGTTCTCCAAGTGGCCCAAGTGCTCCCTGGGCCTGTCACTCACAGAGGAAGAAGCTGGCTCTGTAGGAGGCAGGGGAGGGAGGCAGGCAGGCTGCAGTGGGTAATGAGTGCTGCTTGCCTGCCCCAGGTGCCCAGTGCCTCTCCACGGTACCCCTCGGTGCACCCCGACAGCCGCCACTGGACCGCGCTCACCTTCGCCGTGCTGCACGGGCACATCTCGGTGGTCCAGGTAAGATTCCAGCCAGGAATCCTTCCAGGAGGCACAGGGGACTGAAATGTAGCCCTGTGAGCCCTCACTCCCAGCTTCCTGAGCCTGCTAAACACCAACAAAAAAACTGCCTGCTGTTTAAAACAAGGAGAATGACACAATTCCTAGCAAGGCCTTGATAACAAAACACAGCATGTTCTGTATTTTTCCTTGGTTTCAGTGTTGCAACAAAGCTCACTGCTCCCAAAAAAAGTGCTGCACAATCATTTGTTTGCTTTTAAATAAACTAGTGCTTCACGTGGAGTGCTTGCAGGTTGGCTGTTTGATCAGGAGCTTTATAACGGTAGATATTAATTGATTTATAAATTTACATGCAGAAATCCAGTGTGTGCTGATGTCTGCTTTAATGGCAGCAAATAATCTGTAACTTCCTTCATAATCCTTGAGAACTGCATGAACAAGACTTAAGCTGTTGTGGGATTTGAGCCTGTGGCGTCCTCCCTGCTCCCTTTTCTGTGGAATTATCACAGGGGGCAGCAGGATGGGGTGGAGCCCCAGAAATGCTACCCAAACTTCCAGGGGAATGAAACACTGATCACAGCAGACAATCAATTGCTGTTGAATTTAATTTACCTTCTGCTCAAAGGGAAGGAATTAAAAAAAAAAAAAAAAAGGTAAGTAAATGGAGGCTGCACACACTCATCTTTTGTTTGTGTACATTTGTACATAATTATAAAGATTAGATTCCACCTGGCAAACTGCCCAGGCAGCCTTTGGTATTCCAGAGGTTGGGCAGCCTTAATTTATTGTGAGATATGAGTTTGATTCTCCCAGGAGACGAAGCCAAGTGAATCAAAGCTCCTGCTGTGTACTGCAGTGCCCACAAATTGTGGAAGCATGGAATATCCCGATGGATACACACTCACAGGGCTGACCCTGCCAGCACTGCTCTGGGTGCTGCAGAGCCTTCTGCCAGCCCCACCTGGCCATAAACCATCCCCATCACCCTGGCACCTTCTCCCCTTCACCTGGGAGGGGGCTCTTTCCCTCACAGCAGCTCAGTGAAGCAGGTTCTGTGTGACAGTCCCTGCAGCTGCCAGGCTTCCCTACACGGGCTCCATGAGGTATGACCAGCCTGGTAATTCCCTGGGGGAGCCCTGCTTCCTGTGCACAGCATGGAGCTAGGATGGACTTCCTGCAGTTGGAAATTCCAACTGCACAGCCACTGCAATAAAGGAGATTAAAAAAAGGAGGAGGTGGTGCTTTCCAGACGGGCCCTCCTCACTCTGAACCCACTGCTTCTCCTTTCTAACACCCAGCCCTGGCTGCTTGGTCCTTCTGAACTGCTCTTTTCCCAACTCCCTGTCTTCCCTGTGCCCCTTGCAGCTGCTCCTGGATGCTGGTGCCCACGTGGAGGGCTCTGCTGTGAACACTGGGGAGGACAACTACGCTGAGACGCCCCTCCAGCTGGCCTCAGCTGCAGGTGAGCTCCCTGTGGCCTCAGCGCTCTGCATCTCTTTCTGACACCAGCCTGATGGGCCCCAAGTATCTCTTTTCCAACTTGTCCCACTCTTGACTCCTCCCCAGAGCTCCCACAGCAGAGCTGATGGCACCAACTCCTTCACAAAGCACTGTCAAGGAACATAAACTGTCTAGTCTGGGCATGTCTGTGGGCCTAAGCAACACCCAGATGTGAAAAATTAACAACTTTCCATTCAGCCTGGGGAAAAATAACTGCTATATAAAGAAATTTGGTTTATTAGTTTATTAAATGCAGGTAAAAATTCTGCATTTCTTCTAGCAGGCTGTCAGGAGCTGAGCATTCTGAGAACGAGTCTGTGCTGGCCTTGTTTTTCAACACTTTTCATCTCAAAGTGGTTTTAGTTCTTTTCCTTTTGTTTCTTTCTCTGTTATCTTTGTGCTTTTATGAAGATCAGTGGCTGGCTTGCTCTGCTCCAAGCTTTATGGAAGGGATAAAATGTCCTCTCCTCCCAGTGCCAGCCAGTGCTGGATCTCCTGCCACCACTCCCTACTCCCTTTAATGGGAACGGAGCCAGGGAGTCCTGCCTGTGGCCAGTCCTGTGTTTTGTGCTTCCACGGAGGGAGCACCCTGATGTTCCTGTCCTTTTTCCCCAGGGAATTACGAGCTGGTCAGCCTGCTGCTCAGCAGGGGCGCCGATCCACTCCTGAGCATGCTGGAAGTCAACGGGATGTCATCGTCACTCCACGAGGACATGAACTGCTTCAGCCACTCAGCAGCACACGGCCACAGGTAGTGCTCTGCTCCTGCTCAGAGCAGGGCTTCTTTGCACTCTAGGTGTTGCTGTGTGTCCTGTGTGACTTTGTCACCCAAACCCCTGCGTGTGCGGTTCAGCAGATGGGGTTAAGACTCTCCTGACAACAAAGAACAAAGATCTTTGCTGTTTCTTGTCCTTACACTTGCTGTCTGGCTCTGCAGCACTGAGAGTGAGCTGGTTTTAAGCCCCACATCAACAGACCAAGTCTCACCTAAGGGTAGGTTATGAGATCAGGGTTGTGAGATCCTGCTTCATGTTCTGAGATGGAATCTAATCAGGTTGAGGTGGCAAGAATAACTTACAGCAGAGCCTGGGTGTCTGCATCTCTGGTTTTTGGATGGCCAGCCAAGAGGTGAATCATTAAATGAGCCAGCCTGGGCTCTCCAACCCTGTTTTCAGGGTGGTTGTTCAGAAATAAGTCATTACTTGCAAGTTCCCCCAGAAATCTGTGTTCCCAGAAAAAAACATTAGTGAGATCCAAGGTTTGTCTGCTATAGGATAGGAAGGGGTGATCCTAAACCTGAGTCCTTAAATAAGCTGGATTTAGCCCTAGGGAGTGGTGTGGGTGCAGAGAGCACCAGCTGGTGGCAATGCAGCAGCACTGGGACTGCTGGGTGGCCCTGCTGGGCTGGGGAATGTCTGGAGCAGCTGTCCCCAGCTGGCTGAGGGACACCCGTGATGCAAACTCCCCAAACAAGACACAAACAAGAAAGTCTGTTTCTTGCAACTGCCGTGTGAAATTCCAAACAAACCCAAAGTGTGAGGAGTACAGGCCATGTTTCTGCCCTTGCTGAGGGGCACCAGTTTCTAGGATGTGGGGTAGGGAAGGACAAGAGGTTTCCATGCTGCTCCACAGTGCCAGCTGTCTTTGGGAAGGAAATTATTGTTTACTGAGCCGGATCCCTAATCCCAAATCCCCACAGTCCTGTCTGAGTTGTTGAAATTTCCTTTGTTAGTAAGTGAAACCTCTCGTCCCTGCTCAGGAACGTCCTGCGCAAGCTCCTGAGCCAGCCCCAGCAGGCGAAGGGGGATGTGCTGTCCCTGGAGGAGATTTTGGCCGAGGGGGTGGAGAGTGACACCTCCAGCCAGGGCAGCTCCAGCGAGGGCCAGGTGCGGCTGTGCAAGACGCGGATGAAGGCTCTGCAGGAGGCCATGTACTACAGCGCCGAGCACGGCTACGTGGACATCACCATGGAGCTCAGGGCACTGGGTGAGCCCTTCCTCCCGAGCATTGTGCTCATAAGGCACTAAAACCTTCCTTTTCTGCCCCTCTCACTTAGAGAACAACAACTGCAAAGCTGTCGAATCTAAATTTTAGAAGTGTTTAAGGCTCCTCACAAATGGGGGTTTTTTTTCAAATTCCTGTTGCTCTGGGATGTCCCTCACCCTTGGCTGGATCATCTGTTCACATATATCAAAAGGATACCTGACAGGCATCTCTCCCTGTCAGGTATTTACACCTAAAATTCACTGTTTATCAGTGGTTTAAGGTGAAGGAACAAAACTGATCTCAAGGTAGGAGAGAAAAGCTTTGAAGCTTGTGTGCAACTGGGAGAAAAGACCTCATACCACAGTTGTGTGGCATTATGTATCCTTACAACTTCAGTTCAAATTTGTCTTGTGGTTCTGACTAACCATGAAGCTCAGAACAAAACAGGGAGTCTCTGATCCTGAAAAATCAGCAGAACTTTCCAATTTATGGTCCTGCTGCAAATCCTTTTTCACTTATTCTGTCAGTGACCCAGTTCAGTCACCTTTAATATCAAGATAAAAATCTATCTGCTGTTAGGATGTAGGTAGAGCTACTTCAGTGCTGCCAAGTGTTAGTAATAGCAGCAGGATAATCTCCTCACAGGTACTTCAGGAAGTCATCTTTCACTGTCCCTTTTTCCTGTGGCTGCAGGAGTGCCCTGGAAGCTCCACGTGTGGATCGAGTCCCTGCGGACAACCTTCTCCCAGTCCCGCTACTCCGTGGTGCAGACCCTGCTGAGGGAGTTTGTCACCATCAAAGAGGAGGACTACAACGAGGAGCTGGTCACTGAGGGGCTGCAGCTCATGTTTGACATCCTCAAAACCAGCAAAGTAAGTCAAGAGTTTTATAACCGTGCCAGAGCTGAGTGTTCTGGGGTTGTGTTGTTGTGCACAACAGGCACAGGGGAAAGGCTGGGCAAAGTCCCTTGGAGTTATGGCATGGAAATGGCCCTGGAAGCATTTATGTCACTTCATAAACAGCCCCCAGACAGTCCTCAAACACAGACATTGTAATTCTGCCTTAACTGAAAGCTTGTCCCTCTGTGGAGAGGGAACTCCTGTAGGGTGCAGTTGCTGTAAGCCCCAGGTGAGCCCTTACAGCACATTTGGAACCTGCTCCATGTCGAGTTGCTGATCCCTGTTCCATCCTCCTCACAGAATGATTCCATCAACCAGCAGCTGGCATCCATCTTCACCCACTGCTACGGCAGCAGCCCCATTCCCAGCATTCCCGAGATCCGAAAGACTCTGCCAGCTCGCCTGGGTAAGGTGCTCACCTCAGCAGTGAGCTGCTTTTGGTTGCTGCTGGGTCGGGTTTTTATCTGTTTGTTTGGATTTCTTTTCCAAAAAAGCATGCACAGTATTAAAAAAAAAAGTCACCTTTTTTTTGTCACTTTACCCAACAGATCCTCACTTTCTGAACAATAAAGAAATGTCTGATGTAACTTTCTTAGTGGAAGGAAAGCTCTTTTATGCACACAAAGTCCTGCTGGTTACTGCATCTAACAGGTGAGTCACTAACCAGAGACATAATGAATCCAGCCATGATCACCCCTGAAATCATGTGTGGTAGATGGAGTGCACATATCCAGCCATTCCCTGCTTTCCCATTCCTTCTCCCAGAGTTTGCAGGGAGAGCTGCACTTGCTCCAGCTTTCCTGGAATCTCACACTGGCCTGGTGCACTTGCAGTTTGCAGTTGCTTTCTCTGTTCTTGGCATAGAAACAGAGTTTTCCACCTATCACATGGTGATTTAAATTGTCCCTGAACTAATCATCATTAAATTAAAGGAAATATTTTGATTTTGAGCTTGCAAAGAACAAGGAGGGATCTTTGTTTTCCCCTTGCTGTTTGTGATGTGTGTGTGGCACACTAATGCAGTTAAATCAGATCTTCTCAATTAAATCTGTTTAAAACCATTCCCAGGTTCAAGACACTAATGACCAATAAAACAGAGCACGATGGCCACGGCAGCAAGACTGTAGAAATCAGTGATATGAAATACAACATTTTCAAGGTATGGGACTTAATTCCACTCTTCCTTTATCTTTTTCATCCTCTTAACTACTTGGAAGGTAAGACAAAGCCAAGTAGTAATATCATATGTAGATAATAAGTAATACCATAATTAGATAATATTACAAGTAGAAATGGAGTGCCTTTCAACAGATCTGAATTTAAGGAGTTTTCTGAAGTACCCCTTTTCCCAAGTTCCAGCCTTAAAACAGACTCTTCCAGTCTATATTCTTATTGTCTTCCCAGGCAGCTGACTCCTCCATAAAGCAGGAGAAACTAGTCTTCTACTGAAAAGTAGTTTTATACTTTTAACACATCATTTTCATACTTTTTACAACACCATTTTTATGCTTTGCTAAGCAAAAAGTAACTTATTTACAGCAGGTGCATTGCCAGGCTTCATATTAATTCAAATCAGATGATAAGAAATCAATGGTGTCCCTGTCAAGAAAGGCTCAGAACTGAGAACTGTGCTTTGCTTTTATGACATTTCTATATTTAGTGGAGGAACAGGGAGATGTGAAGTGCAGAATAGGTCAAGTGGCTGTTTCACTAAAGGGTTGAGGCTTTTTTTTCTCTTTTTGTAAGCAAACAAACCTGGTCTGTTGGTCAGCAGTGCTGCTATCTCACTTGAGGGAAGTAAGTTGACAATGAGAACATCTTTGTTCTGCTTGTAAGGGGCTGCACAAGTTTTGTGTTGGATAGTGACATTCAAATTTTGCAGCTTCAAGCCACAACAGAGAAGAAAATGTAACTGAGTATTGAAACAAGCTTCGTTAACAGCATTTGTACATCAAAAGGTTTCTAAAGATAAACTTGTGCTTCAGTGGAGGGAGAGAGACAAATCAGAAAGAACTGAAACAGTGAAGTATTTCACAATTTGATGGTAAATACAGTCAGAGGGGTTAAGGAGAGGTGGGCTCAGGCAGGGTGAAGGATGCTGAGCCACCAGAGATGTGGGTCCCACTCAGGGCTCTGCTGGCAAAGCTTTGCTCTCACGTAACTCTGTTAAACAAATAAGGCAATCTCACAAGGAGCAGCTTAGTTTTGCCCCCAGCCCTGTTAGGAATGGCAAAGCCCCACACAGTACCCAGGACACTTCTGTGATCCAGCACCAGATCCATCCCCTCCCCTGACACTGCCTGTGCTGGGGGTGGCACATGCAGATCAAAGAGCAGGAGCTGCCTCTTGCTCTCCCTGCAGACAATTAATGCCTTTTCCTCCGGGCCTGGCGAGGGGCTGGAAGCTGATTTAGAAGCCCAGCAGGGGAGGCAAGTGGCTGGGAGGTCCCCGGGATGCTCACGCTGGGCTCGCTGGCAGCTCCGCGCGTGACCGGCCTGCCAGGCTTCACCAGCCCGGATCCCAGACAAGGACAGTGGTGTTGCTCAGAGACACGCTGTCACCCTCAGCCCAAAGTCCCCAGCAGGGCCCTTTTCAGGGCCCAGGAGAAAAAGGACTGTTAGAAAGCAGCAGATTTGCTACACTAGGGAGTGAAAAAAAAGCCACCAGTGGAGGTGAGAGCCGGCACAGGACACGATTCCCGTCTGCTCAGGAAGGGGAGCACAGCCATCAACAGCCCCTTGTAACTGCCGTGATAACTTCATGCCTGGCCTTCTTCCCATTCCAGATGCTGATGCAGTATTTGTACTATGGAGGGACAGAATCCATGGAAATTCCCACCACTGATATCTTAGAGGTGAGAGAGCTTTTTCTTCCAAGTCTTGCCAAGTGCGCTGGGGCATAAAACAGAGTTGAAAGGCAAAATCCAGGAGCTAACAGCAGGCTCCCATTCAGTCCAGGAGCATATTTAACACTTGGAAATGAGCTTTAGAGTTTCAAAACATCGCTGCTTGGTGTTTCTGTGTCGTGGTGACAGAAAGGAGAGCAAATATGCTTGTGGGAGGAGCTTTTGCTAAGAGGGGAAATGTGTCAGTCTGTCACTTCAGCATGAAGCAGCCTTTTTGCTGTTTGATGAGGACTTGGCCATTAAAACAGCGAGTCAGAGACTCTTCAGAGAGGAAATCATCCGTCCTGTTTGCCTTCCCCAGGCCTTTCAAGCCTCATGATCTCAAATAGCCCCTCTCTTTTCCCCATAGCTGCTGTCGGCTGCCAGCCTGTTCCAGCTGGACGGCCTCCAGAGACACTGTGAAATCCTCTGTGCCCAGACCATCAGCATGGACAACTCCGTCAACATCTATAAATATGCAAAGGTACATCCAAGCCCCCTGGTTTGAGAACCCCAGTGAGCAGCCTGTGTGCTGCTGGTGATAACTAAAAACTCCAGGTGGGCACCTTCACTGCAGGTAACTCCCCCAGCCACAACACGAGTGAGATGATTCCCAGCTTCAGGCTGGGAAATCCTGCACAGCCCCGGTGTGTTTTCTTGTCTGGAGCAATCATGGATGAAATGGATGGGGGATCCCTGCAGAGTAGGGGAAAGCTGTCTTAGCAGGCTGATACAGCCACATCAGCAAATCCTGAGGGATTCAGATCCTGGGAGCAGCAGGGGCAATTGATCACACCACAGCAACTACGGGGTAAACCTTTTCCTAGCACCCCTGCTGCTAGAAAATATTCTTTTCAGCTCCAAAAGGAGCATAAAGTCTGTTGTGTGACAGATATGCACCTCTGTAGCAAATAACGTAAATCAGAGAAATACTGGAATTTTGCAGGATCAGATCCCTTAAAGACAAGGAGAAAACTGCACAGAGGGCTGGTAATGATTTTTTTTCCCACTGTGTAGTGTCCCACTGATGCTTTTCAATTTCTCTCACGTTGGGCTGGTTTCTTTCAGACCTAAAATTTAACAGTGTGCAGTGGTAAAAAGGGGGAAACAGCATTCCCTGCTGGCCATTATGTATTTTTCCTTAATTTATTATTTGCACAGAATTCCCAGGAAGGGGCTGTGTGTGCACAGAGCTTTTTAATATTGAACTTGAGTTTTGTTGTTCTCGTAACTGATCCTGAAGCAAAAAGGAGCCAGATCCCAAGCAGAAATCACCTCGTGGTGGTTCAGGAGTGCAGCATCCCTGTTCTCCTGCGTTCAGCCCCTTCTTGCAGGGATGTGGCTCCCGTCCTGTGACCCGTGTCCTGATTGCCCCGAGCCCTGCTCACCATCTGCCAGCACAGCAGCGTTGTTGTGTGTTGTGGCTCAGCCAAACAGGTACCTTGGCCACCTCATCAGCCAGCTGCTCTGCTGCAGGAAGGGAAAGGGGCTGGAGTGCAGGCCAGCAGCCTTGCCAACAGCAGGCCAGCAGGGAAGGAATTAAAAAAGCCTGGATGCCCCACTGCAAAAAGCACCAGGAGGAATGATCAGACAAAGTCCTGCCTTCAGTGCTTTTCCACTGTTACTCCTGTCTTTTAATGCTTTCTAAGAGACAAAAAGGAGAAGAGCATTAGGAGTGAGAGGCTCAGGGATGTCCTTTAGGTCTGTGACGTACAGAAGGGGTTAATAATCCTGCTGTCTTCCTCAGATTCACAATGCACCAGAACTGGCCTCTTTCTGCGAGGGCTTCTTCCTCAAGCACATGAGCTCCCTGCTGGAGCAGGACTCGTTCAAGCAGCTCATCTACAGCAGGAACAGCAAAGTGCAGGGCCTGGACCCTCTGAGGGACCTGCAGGCAGCCCTGGCCGGCCGCCTGCACTCCGTGTACGTCACCTCCAGGGTGTGAGGCAGCCCGGGCTGGCAATCCGCGCCGGAGGCGTCGCTGGGGCTGGCTGCCTCCCGCACCTTCCTGAGCGTGCCCTGGAACGGGCACCCCGTGCCCAGGGAGGGGAGCTGGCTTCTCTGTGCTGCTGCTGCTGCTGCCACAGGAACAACACTGTCACACCAACAGCGCTGCCACGGCCCAAACACCAGCTGGGGGGTGCAGGGGAGAGCCTGAACCGCAGCCACTGGTGCTGCCCTTTCCACGAGCATGGCGCCGGGCTGTGGAGAAAGAGGCAATTGAGCTAAGCCCAGCACTAATACATGGGCTTAGGTTCATCCACACAGATGTTTTCCCTGTAAAAAGGCTGCCTAGAAGGAGTTTTCCTGATCCTAAAGCCCATCCCACGAGCCATCTGTCTGCACACAAATACTTCCCCTCAGTAGTACCAGCGTCTGTGCATCGCGACAGACCGACAGAAACTTCCCCCAAAACTGTCTGCACCTTGAGAGAGGTTTTTGTATGTTCAAAGCTGAGTAGAAACTAATACTAACACTGAAATAACTCACTCTTTAAGCCTAATATGAGGAGCTGGGGCGGGGAGGGGACAGTTGGGGGTTTGAGTGTTTTGAAATACAGTTTCACTGTGCCAGTTGTTAATGTGGATCTGTTTTGAGGAGAAAGAAAAAGACTGTTTGCTCTTTTGCTGTCAAGGTCTGATAGTGTCAGTCAGTCGCTTTTTTCACCTTAAAAGCCCGTTCCTGAACATTACCTGTGAGACCTGGCATCACAAAAGACACTTTGTAGAAGGCTGAGGTGTAGCAGGAGCTGGCACTATGCTGAAAAACTGCCCAGTTGCAATAAAAGCAATAAAAGCCTCCCCTGGCCTCCAAAGAACGTCCAGCTCTGTGGTTTGCTCTCTCTCTGGAGCTGGTTGGGATTAAGGAAAGACCTCCAGCTATTCCCACTGAGCTGTGCTAAGCACCCACCAAAAATCATTTACCAGGACACTTCCAACAAGAGGAAACCAAGTTTTCAGTGGAGAACTATTTATTCCTTATTAGAAATTCAACAATTTATTCCCATTGTGTCTAAACACAGTGGAAGGAGGAGGCTCAGCTGGGCTCAGGCTCCAAAGCACAGCACAGACACAGTTTAGATAAAGGGAAGGAGAAGGAACCACCAGCATCTCCCAGCAAATCCATCAAAATCTGACATGGCCTTGCTCCTAAAGGATTTACACAGAGGCAAATTGCATGCATGGATAAGGATTTTTAGTCAGCTGACAGGTTGGTCAGGGCACACTCCCTTTGTGCTTTAGGTACACATCTGCTGAACATCACCAGCTCCAATAACCCTATTTATTACAGAAAGCCATACAGGGGGGGCAAAATTATCACTGAGAAATGCCACAGAAGGCTTTATTTTGGAAAGTATTTTCAAGTAGCTGCTCCAGCTATCTGTACAAATATGTAGGTCCTCTTTTGTTGCTGTAATATTACAATGCTTTGTTTAATTGTACATTAATGTTGTCATTTATGTAAATGTACCGGGATTTTATTAACAACGTAATTTTAAAATACACAGGTGCTGTTATTTATTCTGTTCCTCTAACAGTAGGGAAAAAAAAGATTTAAAGACACTTATGTGGAAAAGGCTGTTGGCAATTGAAGCATTTTAAATTGCTTTTGGTGTACATATATCTAATTTTAGAGATACAGATGCATTCATTTTCACTTCCTAGGCTCAGACGTTTTTGTGAAGTTAAAAAGTTTAAAACTTGCATTTTTCCCTACCTGGAATAAGATTACCTGCTTTCCAGCAGAAAGCAGCAAATGGTAGTATCCAAGAAACCCCTAATTCCAGGATTCTTCTCTGCAGCAGGAAAAACAGTGAGGGTTAAAGTAACTCTTAGGCCAGAGGCATTAAAAAAATAAACAGGTGATCCTTCCATGTCACCTCAGATCCCAAAGGCCAGAAGGGCTCTGGTTGGTGCTCTGTGGGGGGATTGATGTCAGAGCACAGGACTCGTCCAAAGGTAAGGACTATAAAAGCTTAAGGGCAAGAATTTGACCCAGATGTATCCCTTTTTTCTCCTTATTTGGAAACCTGCCAGCATAAACAGTGACTGGTTCTCAAGAATCATGGAATACAAACACCTCGGATTCCCTTTGGAGCACTTTAATGAGTAGGCTAAACAGAAATTCCTTGTGAAACCAGTTGTACACTGCCTGTATTTTATAGAGCGCTGCCCGGGGAGCCTGAGAAAGTACCAGAGCAGTTTGCCCGGCTTTGGGGAAGCACAGAACTTTGCTGGCCATAATGACATCATTCCAGGCAGCAGAGGAAATAAACATCTGCCTGAACAGGCTCGATGACTTCCAGCCTGAAATAAAGCCCTTTTTGCTCTCTAATAAGGCTTTGCACAGCAGGCAGGCCCTGGCTAATGCAGCAGCACCACTCACAGGCCCTTTGCCCTCGCCAAATGCTGCCCAGGCAGGCAGACGCTGCTCCCTGCACCTGCCACACACACAGCCTGTGCGGGGACACCCCGGGGACTGGGGCACAGGCTGCTGTCACACTGCTTGTGGCACAGGAGAGGCCTCCAAAGCTGGGTCTGCCTCCCCAGAGGGCAGGGCTGGAGCCTGAGGGATCCATCCATCCACAGAATGTTGCACTTGGCGTTATTTGCTCAAGAAAAAGAAGGGCAAAAAAAAGGTATCTTGTGATAAAATCGCAGCACAGCAAGGAAAAAGGAGTGACAGAACCCAGAGCTGGAGTATCCCGGAGATGTCCCTGCTCGAGCTGTTCCAGGCACAGGATTTCCCCTGCTGATGCTCTCTCCATGCTTAGCTCAGGCAGCAGAAGGTTTCCCGTGTCCCTTCGTCCCTCTCTCCATCCACAGCCCAGGCATCCACACGAAACCCTGCCCGCAAACCACGCACCAGAGACAGCCCTGCCATTCCCAGGGGCACAGGCAAAAAACCCAACCCTGGAAGTTAAAAACTCCCAAGGGAATATCACCAGGGCCAAATGGAAAGGCCACACCGTCCTCCTGCCCCTCACCCAGTGCTTTCCACGCAGCTCCCTTCTCCCTCACGCTGCTCCGGGATCAGACCCGTCCCGGCAGCGCTTCCAGCCGGCATTCCCTGGCTCTGTCCCTCCCAGGACACGGCCGGGGTCAGCTGGCTCCGGCTGTCAGAAGAGCTCAGGGCTCTCCGAGCAGGCTGCGTGATTCCAGTGACAAGTAGGTCACATCCCGCCGCCACCCGCAGGGAGCTGCTCAGCCAGACGCGGCTGCCACGCTTGCCTCCAATTAGCCACAGGAGCCCGTCACTGTGGGCACATTGTGGGCATGGGAGAGGAGGGAGAGACCCTGCTGCGGTCTGGAATGGCCGGAGAGCCACGGAGGGGGTGGAACAGGCCGGGGACTGAGGCACCTGGGTGCTGGGATGTGCTGGGACCTGTCCTGGCCTGTCCCCGCGCTGGGACGGGCTCCGAGGCTGAGCTGGCTTAGGCCGGGATTAAAGGCACGCTCTACAATTAGGGGCACACCCGGCTCCCTCCGGCATTCCCAGCCCCATCTGCGCGGGGTGTGGAGAGAGGGAATGGTGAGGGGGTTCATCCCTAGTGTCCAAGGCCATCTCTCTGCTTGCCATTCCTTGGAATAACAAAAAAATGCTTCCCCTAATGCATCAGGATGTCTGCATCCCTTTTTGGGGAGGGAAATACACTTAGCAACTGTAGGATCATAAGGATTTCCAGGAAAGCAAAACAAGGACAGAGATGAGGGAATGGACTTCCAATTAATAATGATTTGATGGACATGGGAATGATTCTTGTATGTTTTACAGCTCCCCTTTTTATTCCTGGAATAATTTTAGATTTTTTTTTTCCTTTAACAAACAATTTAAATTTGAGAGGAAACAATGCAAAATTAATGCAGGGAGAGACTGTGGAATCATCCTGGGATGGTTTGGGCTGGAAGCCTCACCTCTGAGCCTGTCCTGGGCTGGCTCCTGTCCTTTGGCCCCTCGCTGCAGGTGGACATGGAAGTGGAATCCTCAGCAGGGAATGCTGGTTAGTTTTCCCTGTCTCTATCAATGTGACCATTAAAAAGACTAACTGACCTCTTCCAGCAGGGAAACATTTAAACAAGAGGTGTCAGAGAGAACTGGAGCTTCTGCACAATGAAATCTGCAAGAATCCAACTTCAAATCCCCCTGGATTGTCACTGGTCCAACTTCCATGGACTGGTCACCGTGGCCAGGAGTGTCCAGTCCTGCTGGAATGCACTGGACCAGGAGCTCATTTTCATTTTGTGCTGGTAAAGACCCTCTGGGTGACCCCCAGTGACTGGAAGGGCCAGACTGGGCTCCCAGGGCACTAATTCCAGGGGTTCTGTTTTTGGGAATAGCACAGGAGCCGTTCCCTTGCCCAGAGGAGCAGCCAGTGCTTCCCTGTCTGGGACAAGGGAGGTGGAAAACAGGCTGGGTCAGTGCGAGGGCTTGCAGGGAGGGGGGCATCCATGGGGATGGGAGACTCCCGCTGCAGTTCCCATCTCCCTGCAAGCACGGACAGCTGAGCCGAACCAGGACAAGGCGATGCTCCCGGGCCGAGCGGCCCCAAACGGGCCGGGCCGGGGCCTGCTCAGGTGCGCGGGGCGGGACCGGGGGGATTTTAGCCCCGGGAACCGCCCCGGCCTCCCGGGCTCGTTCAGCGCTCGGGGCGGGAGGCGGCGGCCGCGCCGGGCTCCTCCGGAGGGGCCCAGGTGAGACACGGGGGCCTCGGGGTCCCGTCCTGTACCTCCCTCTATCCCTCCTTCCTCCTGCCCTTATTCCCTTTTCCTGTTCCCCCTTCTCCCTCTTCTCCTCATTCCCGTCCTCTGTCCCCTCTCATTCATTCCCCGCAGCCGCGGGGCTCGGGGCGCCGGAGAATAAAGCCCGGAGGGCCGGAGCCCGGCGCCCCCGCCGTCCCTGGAGCCCCCACACGGGGCCGGGCCCGCTCGGCGGGTCCCCCCACACCGGTCCAACACAGCGCCCGACAGCGCCGGGGCTCCGGCTGTCCCGACATCACACTGGGGGTCCCCGGGGAGGGCTCGGGGCAACTCCTGCTAGTCCGAGCTCAGAACCCGAGTTTTTTTCTGGGACCAAACTCAGGAGCGGCAATGGCGGATCCCGGGGAGCGGCGGGGCCGGCCGGGGGCACCGGGGGCGGCTGCGCTGGGCTCGGAGGTGAGCGAGGAACGGGGAGAGCCCCGAGCGGGGACCGGGGGATGGGTGTCCCGGCACGGGGATGGGTGTCCCGGCACAGGGATCGCTGTCCCGGCGCAGGGATCGCTGCCCCGTCCCGGGCAGGCAACACCGGAGCTGCCTCGGCCCAGCGGGGCCCGGGGCGTCGCTCCGGGGCGGATTCTGTCGGGGCCGAAATGAACATTTTGGGGTGAAACCTGAATTAATGTGCCGGGGAGAGAATGCAGAGTTTGGGTGGGGATGAGGCGGTCGGTGCTCTCCGGAGGGACCAGCTCGGGCTGGCTCAGCCGCGACAGCGCCGTGTGAGGACGAGCGGCGAATGCAAGGGACGTGTTGATTGTGGGGCTGCCGATAACGAGACCGAACGGACCTACAGAACCGTCCTAAAACGGGATACATACAAAAACCCGCCGCCATCCTTCTCCAGCGCCGCTGTGTTTCCAGGATCCCGGGGAAGAGCCGGGGTCTGGACAAGCTCCCGGCACAGCGGGGAATTCCGGGGGTCCTGTGCGGGGCCCGGATTGGGACTGGATGCTCGCCGTGGGCTCGGGAATGCTGCGATCCTGTGCCTTGGGGTGGAATCGGGGGGATCGGGGGTTCTGCCCGCCGGCTCGGGGCGGGTTAGAGCCGCGGCCGCCCCGGGACACCGGGACCGGCGGGGCCGGGAGCGCCGGAGCTGCCGCCCCGCGGGGAGCGCCCGCCGCTGCAGCCCGGGACCGGCGGAGCGGCATCCCCGGGAGTGCTGGGGCATCCCCGGGAGTGCTGGGGCATCCCGGGAATGCTGGGACAGCCCGGGAATGCTGGGGCATCTCTGGGAGTGCTGGGGCATCCCGGGAGTGCTGAGACAGCCCGGGAATGCTGGGGCATCCCAGGGAGTGCTGGGGCATCTCTGGGAATGCTGAGACAGCCCGGGTATGGTGGGACAGCCCGGGAGTGCTGAGACAGCCCGGGAATGCTGGGACAGCCCGGGAATGCTGGGGCATCTCTGGGAATGCTGGAGCATCCCCGGGAGTGCTGGGACAGCCCGGGAATGCTGGGGCATCCCCAGGAGTGCTGGGACAGCCCGGGAATGCTGGGGCATCCCAGGAATGCTGAGGTGTCCCAGGGAAAGCACCGCAGGGAAGGCTGAGGCGTCCCCTGCCCGGGGCACTCGGCAGCACGTCCCTGGTGTGGTGCAGAGAAAGGAAAGTCCTGGGTCAGTGGGAAGATGTTTCTGGAATGGAGCTGGGAGAGGTGCTGATCACACCATGGAATCTGGGGCTGCTTTGGCTTGGAAGGGACCACAAGATCATTGACACTCTTGTCTGATTGCACAGCAAAGAACATCCCAAAGTGCCTCCTCACCCTCCAGGACAGCAGGAATGTCTTCCATAGCTCCTGCTGAGGAATGGCAGAGGCTGCTGGGAGCTCTGGCAGGAGCACCTGGACACCAGGTAAGAGCAGCAATGGGATCATTCCAGCTGCTGCTGGATGTGGTTTTCTCTATTTAGGATGTTCCTCTGATTGATCCTTTCACAGGAAATTTCTTGGGTGTATTTGAGAGTAATTCCAAGAATTTGGAAGTAGTTGAAAAACAGAGGGGAAAAACTATGAAGCCGATCCACTTATAGTAATTCCAAACTTCTCCCACAACACCATTCTAGAGACCTGGTGAAACGATGAAGATACAGAGGAACAAATGTTGTAAATCCCTCTGGACTTCTGACAGTGCAAATCCTACAGTAATCCCAGTAGATGTCTCTGAGAAACTGTGGGATCATAAGGATTTCCAGGAAAGAAGAAGAAAGACAGATGAGGAAATAGGCTTTCACTTAATAATGATTTGATGGACATGGGAATGATTCTTGTATGTTTGATGCTTCCCTTTTTATTCCTGGAATAATTTTTAAGTGATTCCTTTGATAAATCATCTAAATTTGGGAAATTAAATTTGAGAGGAAACAATACAAAATAGATGCATGGAGAAATCATGGAATCATCCTGGAATCCCCAATGGTCTGAGTGGGAAGGGACCTTAAGGATCACTTCATTCCATCCCCAGCCCAGGGTGCTCCAAGCCCCATCCAGCCTGGCCTTGGACACTTCCAGGGATGGAGCAGCCACGGTTTCTCTGGTTTGTGGGCACAGGAGGTAAGTTCCAGCAGGAGCTGAGGAGTTCCCTTTGCCCTGTGCAGCCCCAGCAGGGCTGTGGGAGCAGAGGCTGTGGGAGCAGGAGCTTTGCCCACGGCCTCGGGCAGTCTGTGCTGCCCCAGCCCCCAGAGCAAACGTTTGTGGTTCAACATCCCGTGCCAAGGAGATGCCAGCCAGGAACGGGAATGGGCCGCGGAGCAGGGACGGGCCAGGCACGGGGGTGACATCCAGAGGGTGCCACCAGCCCGTCCCTGCTGCCCAGGCTGGCATGAGCAGGCTGCTGACTGTCCCTGTGCTTGCTCTGCAGGATGAGGGAGCCAGCCCTGCCAGGAGGAAGAGGAGGAGGTGTGGGAGGATGGAGACAGCGGCCACCAAAGGCTGGGGAAGGCACAGGTCCAGGTGGGAGATGCTGCCTTCCAAGGAGGGACTGGGGCAGCCTCCCATCCCTGTTTTTGTGTACAGCTGGAATGAGACCTCAGCTGCTGTTACTAGCCAGCTCACAAGTTGTGTGGCTCAGAGTCTGCAGCCCTGCAGGGCCAGGCTGTGTTTAAACACAGAGCAGAGAGCTGGAGTCATTTCCTAGCAGGGAACTTGACTTGGAAGCTGCATTCCAAACTTTTGTCCACATTTATTTTATCTCGCACATGAAGATGCCTAGAGAAGCAGAGGTGGGGTGTTCCTAACAAAAGAACATCCAAATTTATCGGTGGTAGAGGGCTTAAAATTAAAGTGTGAGTAGAGGTGCCTTCAGGACACCTCCTATGGAATGGAATGGAATATGAATGCAGTTTAAATGAAATACCCAAATCCTGACAAGCTTGTATGAACTCTAAAGCCCCTGCAAGTGTTTTAGAGCCAGGGAGGGAGACAAGAATCTGGAGTCTCTTCTCAAAAACTGGCTGCTGGTTTGTTTTGAGACAAGGGGGATAGAAATTAGAAGGTAATTTAATAATGGTTTAGACTATATATATTGCTTAAATATTGTATATTTTATATAGTTTGACGAGGCATAGGAAAAATTGTGTATTCTCTGGGGCTGTCCTTATGGAGAAAGGTTTATTTGTGTGCCCTTGGTTTATTCACTGAATCTTCACAATGATAAAAACTGATTTCATTGAAGTGCCAGAGGTGCTACCTGTGTGGAGACTGAGGGAAGAATTCCTTGCAGCCTGCAACTTCCTCACAAGGGGAAGAAGTGGGGTAAACATTGATGTCTTCTCTGTCCTAGTGACCAGTGACAGTACCTGAGGGAATGGCCTGAAGTTCTGTCAGGGGAGGTTTAAGCTGGGTATTTGAAAAATGATCCTCACCCCGAGGGTGGTTGGACTGACTCCCCAGACCAGTGGTCACAGCACCAAGTCTGACAGAGCTCAACAAACATTTAAACAATGCTCTTGGGTACATGCTGTGACTTTTGGGGATGGGTTTGTGCAGGGCTGAGAGCTGGGCTTGATGATCCTTGGGGATCCCTTCCAACTCAGCATATTCTGTGGTTCTCCTGGATTCTAGCAGCCAAACTTCATAGAATCCTGGAATGGTTTAGGTTGGAAAGGACATTAAAGCTCATCTTGTTCCATCCCCCTGCCATGGGCACCTTCCACTAGACTGGATCCCTCCAACTTGACCTTGAACACTTCCAGGGATGGGACAGGTGAGCAGTGGTTTGGATCTAAGGAATTTAGAACGAGTAGAAAAGTGGTTCATAATCTCTGCTGATGGATACCAGCTTCCATGGGACTGTGCCCCACCAGTGAGATTCCCCTCAGCTCACTGGTGTTATAACACCAAACACGGCATTTGTAGAGTTGAAAATCTCTGGAATGCTAAAAAATTTTACACAACAGGTGGAGTTTTGCACTGTGGTTGCTCTGGGGAGTCCCCAAAGCCCTGTGGCTTACATGAGGTGAGATAATCTCCTCTGTGTAATCACTTCCAAACTCAGAAGCTCAGAGAAGCAATAACAACCTGCTTTGGGCTTTGTCACTCTCCTGGGGATGCAAGAGCCTCTAAATCCCCAAATTACATGGAAAAATGTCTTTGCTGACAATGATATATTTTTAAATTCACCTGCAGAGCACCTTAATATCCACCCTGAAGAGCATCAGGAGGGGGAAGCAGGGAGACTGCAGAGATGTAGAGGAGGATCATCCTGGAGAACCACGAGTAAGGACAGCACATGCTGAGCCACCCACCCCCTCTCATTTTTCCTTGCAAAGAAGAAACAGCTTCAGTCTTCATCTCAGCTCCTACCTGGAGGCTCCTGGGCTCCAGTTCCTTATTGTACTCTGGGCTTAGCACCAAATCCAGGTGATCTGCTGCAGGTGTGTGGTGAGGACCCCCTCGCTCTGGGTACTTCTCACTGACCACAAAGGGCTCCTGGATGAGGACTGGCAGCTTTTCTGTAAGGAATACTTATGGATCTTGCTATTGCTGATATAAGGCACATCCAAAAGGTGATTTTTAATTTTTTCCCCCAAAAATAAATATTTTCAGGAGGACATTGCTGAGCTTTGGGTGTTGCATGTTTTTGTTTAAGACTGCAGGAACAGAATAAAGAGCTGGGAAAATCTTTTAGAGCCAAACCAGTGCAACAGTGGGGAGGGGAGACTTCATAGTCAGGAAGTTTTGGGTGCCCCTTCTCTGGAAGTGTTCAAGACCACACTGGACAGGGCTTGGAACAATCTGGTCTAGTGGAAGGTGTTCCTGCCCATGGCAGGGGGTGCAGTGGGATGGTCTTCAAGATCCTATCCAACCCAAACCCTTACAGGATGCTATGGAGAAGACAAAGTAAGTGGTTGGCAGCTGCCAACACAAGGAAGAATAATCAATTCCATGCTGTCTTCTACAGCTTTTATTGGGTTTCTCTGTGTTTTAGGTTGTGCTGGATGATTTCAAAGTCCCAGACTGAAGACACACAGGGGATTGAAGGCAGCACCAAGGTAAAGCTCCTCAGGGTTGTGTAAGCTTCTCCCTA